>NC_143139.1:81056250-82300625 GCF_059928025.1 Delphinapterus leucas | reverse complement strand
CTAGACACCCCTATAAAGATAATAATGCCCATGGAACTCTGACCAGGAGGATACATTCATTCAATGGCAAAATCCCATCTATTCCAAGTATTTCCAAATACATCATAAACAGAAGGTTAGACCAGAATAAAATCCGTAGCATTTTCGAGAACCAAAAGAGAATGCACATCTATTGAGTATAATCATGAAAGTCTCTTCTATTTATGTAACAATTTTCCTCATCTTTGAGATGGAAATTAAAATTGTCATTTGCTGTTTTGTTTTCCCTTCTTTAGGTCTCTCTACATCAATCTTGTGGCACTCTGGTTGATCCTGACCTGCACAGTGCTATGTGGGCTCGCCCTGTATTCCAGATACCGTGACTGTGATCCTTGGACAGCCAAGAAAGTGTCTGCACCAGACCAGGTCCAGTACCGTGTGTTTCTTACACATGCAAGAATGACATTCAGAAAGCTTGTTGGCTGGGAGGAAAGAATGTTCATGTTCTTGTAAAGTAAGAGCAAATAGGCAAATATAATCATCTTTAGCTTCTATAAAGCATTTGGAAAAAATTTATTTTAGCAGCTATAGCAAAAATGAAGAATGCTACATCCAATAACAATATTGAAATACCTGGCAAAGTTTCAAGGTAGGTGTTAAATAGAAATAGCTCAAGGCTGGGAGTAGAAATATAAACACAGTTTAAAAAAAGCCCAAAACTATATACAAACTGTGGTACCGTGGAACATTTTATGGGTTTAGATTGTTCATTGATAAGCAGTTTACCTTCCAGTTTTTTGTTTTTTTTAAAATTTATTTGGCTGCGCCAGGTTTTAGTTGCGGCACACGGGATCTTGGTTGCCGTGTGCGGGATCTTTTTTAGTTGCAGCATGCGGGATCCAGTTCCCTGATCAGGGATCAAACCAGTGCCCTCTGCATTGGGACCACTGAGCCTTAACCACTGGACCACCAGGGAAGTCCCACCTTCCAGTTTTTAAATGATATGGAAATGGATCTAAAAGTGAACATTTATTGAGCACCAGCTATGTGATGAGGTTCTATGCCAAGAGCTTTGCATGCTTTATTTCTTTCAATTCTTACAACCTATAATTCTAATTTTATAGACAAGGAAAGGAATCTCAGAGAGGTTATATAATTTGCCCAAGGTCACATAGTTAATGAATAAGAACAGCTGCAAGCACTCATCAAATACCATGGGCCAGGCACGATTATAAGTGCTTTATATAAATTTTAACTTTTAATCCTCACAGAAACAGTGCCGTGATGATCTCCCTTTCAAAAATAAGGAAACTGAGGCACAGAGAGCTTAAATAACCAGCTGGCAAACCTGGAGCCAGGATTCAAACCCAGGCAGGCTGCCGCCAGTGTCCTAACTTTGAACCTCTATGCCATAGACCATCTTTCAGAAAGTGTAGCTAGAATCCAAACCCAGTACTGCCGGAGTCGATTGTAAATCAAGTGCCCAGGGGACTTATTAGAATGATGACACGTTGAACTTTATGTTGGTGTAAATGCATAACATACTCCCAGAAAAATACAACTTTGTGGGGTTAGGAAATGAGAGCATCCTTGATCTGTGTATCTCAACCCTATCTTAATCTTTGCCCTCCTGTTGATAAACAGATCTTTCTATTTCTTCAGAGAATCCAAGAATCGTATTTACTCTGAAGATGGAGGCACTATTCCATTATATTTTCTTTAGTCAAGAATATTTTGTGATTTTTGTCAATCGTTATTTTCTGTGAAGACCATAGGGACTAAATTTTTTTTCTAATATGGCTTCCCCTTACCCTGGGCCAAAAAAATCCAAAAAAAACCCCAAAAAACAACAAAAAAATTTTTTTAAACCTACAACTTCCTAACCTTGAGACCACTTGTCATAGATTGTACACAGGGGGTGTCTTGCATGCATGCATTTATCATTCAGAGACCATGTGATAAATTTTTGAAAAAGAAAGAGATTTTCTCTGAATTATTCCACTAGTGTGTTGATTATTAACCAGTTAATTCAATTGACATTTTCCTGGGGTTACAATGGAAGTAAGGCAGTCAGTAGAAGATCAGGTCAAAAGCTTAACCCAAGAGAGCAAAGATATGTTTCTGCTACACTCTTCTGTAGCTCACCCTGAGGAAGCCATGACCTGGATGACCTGAATGACCTGAGGGGGTCATTCAGAATCTAAAATATAAGGCCGAAGGTTTTTGAGAAAGTTGACAATAGGGTAGAGGATTTTAGATCTCGTTTTAATACTAACGGTGGAAACTTAACTTTGGCTTATGTATAGAATATTTCTTGAAGTTAAACTTGTAAGATGTCTTGGAAAAATGGGTATTGAACTCATATAGAGAGAAGCGTTATTCTCTTTTTCTGAGAATAAAGAAGTAATAAGCTTTAGTTGTTAAATGAGATCAAAGAGGCTGATGAGAATGGGCATAGCATCCACTGTGTACTATTGGGAGAAGGAATCAATGATGTTTCAATGAAATGAGAGGGCATTTTTCTAGAAAATTATCCTCTTAGGACTCTTTTGATTGCAAAACCAGTTTTGCCGAAAGACTGCCACATAACACAATGCTGAAGGCATACACCTTCCCATCCTTATTTAATATTTATTTTTTAAAAGGTAACTTATCAAAAAGCAAGTATTAGGAGTGTTTTTTTTTTAAAGAAACAAGTTGAGGAATTTTGTGAGGTTACTCTCCACTCATCACTATGTCTCATGCAACAGTTGACCCTTGAAAAACATGGGGGTTAGGAGTAGCGACCGTCTGCACAACAGAAACCTACGTATAATTTTTGACTCCCCTAAAACTTAACTACTAATAGCCTACTGTTGACCAGAAGCCTTACCGATAACATAAACAGTTGATTGACACATATTTTTTATGTTATACGGATTATATATGGTATTCTTACAATAAAGTAAGCCAGAGAAAAGAAAGTGTTATTAAGAAAATTATGAAGACAAGAAGATACGTTTACAGTACTGTACTGATTGATACCATAAGTTTACCTTGTCTGTTTACAAGATGAATCGTCTGTCAGTACCTACATCAATGTTGTCTTATGTGATACAAAACACTGCAGATGTTATACTTATTACTAACACAGGATGTCAAAAATGAAAGATAATGTGCAAAAGAAATTCATATTCATTTACAGGTATAACAAGTCATACATTGATAAAGAAGCAGCAATACGATTGCTTTATTATAGCCTAGTGTAATCGATACTATTGCTTTGTGGTAGCCTCGCCTATATGGTAATAAATGAATCATTGTAAAGTTTGGATGGCATACAGTATTACAGTCATATTGATAATACAGCATTGGAAATTTTTTTTTAAATCACGTGTGATCATCGGTTGATGCACAGTTTCTCCAATTATGAGAGAGGCATACTCTGTAGTATAATATTATTATATAAATATAATTACATAAACATAATTCTTTGAAAGCAAAGTTATAAAACAGTAAAAAAAAACCCTAACATTATTTTTATATTAAATGTCACTCACCTCATGCCTATGTAAGGGTAGGCTATCCTTGCATAGATACTATGTAATACAAATCTTGCATACGATGTTCTACACGTACATTTTTCTGTATTTATTGAAAAAAATCAACATTTACGTGGACCCACACAGTTCAAACTTGTGTTGTTCAAGGGTCAACTGTATATGCAGCTATAATTACATTTTCAATCTTGAACAGTGATTGAAGTTCACAAATATAATCTTGAGTCATCAAGTAAAGTTAAATTAAGTGAATTCTTCTTACTTAAGCACAGAGGTATGTAAAATATTTCCTTTAAATTGATTTATTATTCCAAAGAATGAGAACAGCTACCTATTACTGAGCCTATCCTGTGTACTATACTAAGAACTTACACAGATTATCTAATTTAACTCTTATAGCAACTCTGTGAGGTTAGGATTATTATTCCTATTTTACAGATGGGGAAACTGAGGCTCAGAGAAATTAAATAACAGAAGCCACATCTGTCTGAATCCAGAGCCTGTACCCTTAACTACTGTGCTATTCTTTTCTTTAAGTGTTAGCAGGTAAAGAGTTTAATTTTATATATTTGGACATTTCAGTTATGTGGAATAGCTTCCTTCAGTTCTTGAAGAAGAACAAGATAAATGAGGTGTTAATTAATTTCATTTCATAGCAAATAGTACTCAAGAGTAAATTTTGGAATTTTTCAGCTCATGCCTTATTTGGCACTGGACATTCTGCAAGATTATCCGGGACTTCCTGGACTTTTTGTGGCCTGTGCTTACAGTGGAACATTAAGGTATGAACTATGACTCTAATAATATAAGATTTCCCTTTTGGGATCTTTCTTTTGTTATTGGATATTTGCGGAGGATAAAGCTGAATTCTGGACCTGAGCACAAATGGCCCTCATATAGGTAATGTACTCCATGTCTTCTCTCTGTTGGTCCAACTCTTCTCTCTAGGGGCTGGATATTGTCATCAGTCTCTTTTGTTTTTTTAATTAATTAATTAATCAGTTAACTTTTGGCTGCGTTGGGTCTTCGTTGCGGTGCGCGGGCTATAGGCCCTCAGGCCTAAATCAACTATACTTCAATAAAAAAAATTTTTTTTAAGTAATGTAGTAGAAATCTGGTTATATTTCAGAAGTGACAATATGTTTTCCCTTTTCTTTTACCTTATTAAAGTATTATTAAAGTTTAAACATTATTAATCAAAATTGTGATTTTCCCTTACAGCACAGTGTCCTCCAGTATTAATGCCTTAGCAGCAGTAACTCTGGAAGACCTAGTAAAATCTCGCTTCCAATCTCTCTCAGAAAGGTCTCTCTCTTGGATTTCCCAAGGAATGAGTAAGTTTTTGTTTCACAGTTCCATTTTAGCTCTGGGAGATGATTTTTAGAAATACCAGAAATTCTTTTCCATGGAAAATAGAGAGTAAGTGAGTGTGAGCGTATATACACTCACATGCATGTGACTTAATGCAGTCATGGCCATATTTGCAATCAAGATTTGAGACATACTTCAAACAATTGTCAGGCCACCACAAAAAACAATTACCAGGGGCTTCCCTGGTGGCGCACTGGTTGAGAGTCCGCCTGCCGATGCAGGGGACACGGGTTCGTGCTCCGGTCCGGGAAGATCCCACATGCCGCAGAGCGGCTGGGCCCGTGAGCCATGGCCGCTGAGCCTGCGTGTCCGGAGCCTGTGCTCCGCGGTGGGAGAGGCCACAACAGTGAGAGGCCCACGTGCCGCAAAAAAAAAAGAACAATTGCCAGGGGTGCCATTTGGCTAGCCTTCTTTCCTACCTTCTTCCTATCCCACATCTATGTTAAAATTCTTAGCCATAGTTAAAAATTTAACCCTTTACCATCTAAAACTTAGACCCCAGTTTTAAGAAATATTCTTAGTTTGGAACCAAGAGCCATGCTTTTTCTGTATTACGTAAGAGGGCACTGCCAGTCTAAGATATAGTCTGTGTGTATGGATTGAAGATAAAGGAACAGAGCATTATGATTTTTTACTGGTCTTGATTGTCTGTTCTCTCTGCACATGTAGACTGTCCAGAAGATAATCAATAAAATTGTCCAAGGTATGCTTAACTCCTTCATTTAATATGAATGCTTAAATTCATAGATTATAGGACCTTATTAGGGGTTAGGTATCATATTGAATGGAAAGGTCTTTAACCTCAGTTCCCAGATGTCCCAGCTGTAATAGCTGACTCAAAAAAATCTGGCTAGTGTACTTCCTTCTTCATTTTCAAATCTTGGGTATACATGTTTTGGGATGAATGACTAACGAACTTATTATTTTAAAAAGAATCTTTAACCTCAATAGCACTAATAGACTGTCAAAGACATAGTAAATAATATTCTGTTTTAAACCATAGTTCTATGTGTAATTGCCATGACTGTAGCCTGGAATAAGTACTTAATTTATATTCTTCAGTGTCCCCTAAATTTGACTAGCATTGCATCATTTTATTATGTACCTGATTTTAATCCTGGAGCGTAATTTCAGAATGATACAATGTTTCCTAAAGGGTATTTAGATGGGTTCATTATGGGATTGTTGAAGCTGTGTGGTTTAGTAGAACGAATAGAAGTTTTTTTTTTGTTTGTTTGTTTTTTGCGGTACGCGGAGCTCTCACTGCTGTGGCCTCTCCCGCCGCGGAGCAACAGGCTCCGGACGCGCAGCCTCAGCGGCCATGGCTCACGGGCCCAGCTGCTCCGCGGCACGTGGGATCCTCCCGGACCGGGGCACGAACCCGTGTGCCCTGCATCAGCAGGCGGACTCTCAACCACTGCGCCACCAGGGAAGCCCCGAATAGAAGCTTTTGAAGCTAGACAGACTCAGTCTTGTTTCACCAGTTAACTAGCTGTTAGCCTTGAGCAAACCCATCTGAGCCTCTGTTTCTTTATATGGAAAATGAGAACAAAAAATATTCACTTTGCGGGTACTATGAGGTTTAGAGATAATCCATGTAAAACAAGAGCCACTAACTGGTACTCAGGAACGATGTTGATTATTAATAACAAATCAACTCCGCTAGTGTAGATGAGGCTTTCATTCATTTTGAAAGGTTGTATATAGTCATTATCTTGAGGTATATACAGTAAGGTCATCATAGAGAAGCACACGGCAAATGACTTGAATGTTTCCGATAACTTTTGAGTACAAAAAAACCACAATGGTGACCATTCATGAGCTGCCAAATAGAGAGGAATTTAGCTAAATATGTTGGAAATACTGTTTAGAATAGAGTTTGGAGGCATGAAAAATCATTGCAACAAAAGCACTTTGAAAAAATTAATGTAAGTTATTCAGGTGCAATAAGATTATTTACTCACTATGCTTAACAAAGGTGTGAGTGCTTGTGTTAAGATAGAAATAACATAAGGAATGCACTAATTTTTTGATGAACACATTTCTCATTCATTTTATTTTTTGTATTTTGAAGTTTATATGTAGGAAATTATATTAACAGATTTCAGGTGATTTTTGCTGAATAGAAGTCTTTAAAAATAAGAATAGGGGGTGGGTTTAATAAAAAAAATTTTTTTCCCATAGTAATTTTAAAAGCAAAATGTATACTTGGAGAAAATCTGGAAAATACTGAAAGCCAAAAGAGAAAAAAAAAATCCCTTAAGCTGACCACTGATGGTGGCTTGAGAATTTGTATAAAGTTTCAGGAAAATAGTTTGGTAGAAGGGGGAATATAATACTTGTCCTGAAACTGCCTTTCTTTGCTAGCTTAACAGGAAAGGTTTGTGGATGTTGATGGAGATTATGCGAAGGTTAAAGGTCCTAAAACACTCTTTGGTGTGGATTGCTACTTCCCAGGAGAAATGAACACTTAAATTCAGAAGACTTTCTGAAGTTTATTACTCCCTTCCCCCATCATGTTATACAGAGCAGAGCTGAATTGCATCCTATTTCTGGCAAACTGAAAACAGACACCTGAGCCTTCCTTTTTTTTTTTTTTTTAACATCTTTATTGGAGTATAATTGCTTTACAACGGTGTGTTAGTTTCTGTTTTATGACAAAGTAAATCAGCTATACATACACATATATCCCCATATCGCCTCCCTTTTGTGTCTCCCTCCCACCCTCCCTATCCCACCCCTCTAGGTGGTCACAAAGCACTGAGCTGATCTCCCTGTGCTATGCGGCTGCTTCCCACTAGCTATCTATTTTACGTTTGGTAGTGTATATATGTCCATGCCACTCTCTCACTTCCTCCCAGCTAACCCTTTCCCATCCCTGTGTCCTCAAGTCCATTCTCTACGTCTGCGTCTTTATTCCTATCCTGCCCCTAGGTTCTTCAGAACCTTTTTGTTTTTTTAGATTCCATATATATGTGTTAGCATATGGTATTTGTTTTTCTCTTTCTGACATAGTTCACTCTGTATGACAGTCTCAAGGTCCATCCACCTCACTACAAATAACTCAATTTTGTTTCTTTTTATGGCTGAGTAATATTCCATTGTATATATGTGCCACATCTTCTTTATCCATTCATCTGTTGATGGACACTTCGGTTGCTTCCATGTCCTGGCTATTGTAAATAGAGCTGCAATGAACATTATGGTACATGAATCTTTTTGAGTTATGGTTTTCTCAGGATATATGCCAAGTAGGGGGATCACTGGATCGTATGGTAGTTCTATTTTTAGTTTTTTAAGGAACCTTCATACTGTTCTCCATTGTGGCTGTATCAATTTACATTCCCACCAACAGTGCAAGAGTGTTCCCTTTTCTCCACACCCTCTCCAGCATTTATTGTTTGTAGATTTTTTGATGATGGCCATTCTGACTGTTGTGAGGTGATACCTAATTGTAGTTTTGATTTGCATTTCTCTAGTGATTACTGATGTTGAGCATCCTTTCATGTGTTTGTTGGCAATCTGTATATCTTCTTTGGAGAAATGTCTATTTAGGTCTTCTGCCCATTTTTGGATTGGGTTGTTTGTTTTTTTGATATTGAGCTGCATGATCTCCTTGTAAATTTTGGAGATTAATCCTTTGTCAGTTGCTTCGTTTGCAAATATTTTCTCCCATTCTGAGGGTTGTCTTTTTGTCTTTTTATGGTTTCCTTTGCTATGCAAAAGATTTTAAGTTTCATTAGGTACCATTTGTTTAGTTTTGATTTTATTTCCATTTCTCTAGGAGGTGGGTCAAAAAGGATCTTGCTGTGATTAATGTCATAGAGTGTTCTGCCTATGTTTTCCTCTAAGAATTTTATAGTGTCTGGGCTTATATTTAGGTCTTTAATCCATTTTGAGTTTATTTTTGTGTATGGTGTTAGGAAGTGTTCTAATTTTATTCTTTGACATTTAGCTGTCCAGTTTTCCCAGCACCCTTATTGAAGAGAGGCTGTCTTTTCTCCATTGTATATTCTTGCCTCCTTTATCAAGGATAAGGTAACCATACGTGTGTGGGTTTATCTCTGGGCTTTCTATCCTGTTCCATTGATCTGTATTTCTGTTTTTGTGCCAGTACCACACTGTCTTGATTACTGTAGCTTTGTAGTATAGTCTGAAGTCAGGGTGCCTGATTCCTCCAGCTCCATTTTTCTTTCTCAAGATTGTTTTGGCTATTTGGGGTCTTTTGTGTTTCCATTCAAATTGTGAAAATTTTTGTTCTAGTTCTGTGAAAAATGCCAGTGGTAGTTTGGTAGGGATTGCATTGAATCTGTAGATTGCTTTGGGTAGTAGAGTCATTTTCACAATGTTGATTCTTCCAAACCAAAAACATGGTATATCTCTCCATCTGTTTGTATCATCTTTAATTTCTTTAATCAGTGTCTTATAGTTTTCTGCATATAGGTCTTTTATCTCCTTTGGAAGGTTTATTCCTAGGTATTTTATTCTTTTTGTTGCACTGGTAAATGGGAGTGTTTCCTTAATTTCTCTTTCAGGTTTTTCATCATTAGTTTATAGGAATGCAAGAGAATTCTGTGCCTTAATTTTGTATCCTGCTACTTTACCAAATTTATTGATTAGCTCTAGGAGTTTTCTGGTAGCATCTTTAGGATTCTCTATGTATAGTATCATGTCATCTGCAAACAGTGACAGTTTTACTTCTTCTTTTCCAATTTGGATTCCTTTTATTTCTTTTTCTTCTCTGTTTGCTGTGGCTAAACCTTGCTAAACTATGTTGAATAATAGGGGTGAGAGTGGGCAACCTTGTTTTGTTCCTGATCTTAGTGGAAATGCTTTCAGTTTTTCACCATTGAGGATGATATTGGCTGTGGGTTTGTCATATATGGCCTTTATTATGTTGAGGAAATTCCCTCTATGCCTACTTTCTGGAGGGTTTTTATCATAAATGGGTGTTGAATTTGATCGAAAACTTTTTCTGTATCTATTGAGATGATCATATGGTTTTTATCCTTCACTTTGTTAATATGGTGTATCACATTGATTGCTTTGCGTCTATTGAAGAATCCTTGCATTCCTAGGATAAATCCCACTTGATCATGATTTGTGATCCTTTTAATGTGCTGTTGGATTCCATTTCCTACTCCTCAATACACTAGTTTATTGTGTATACAGCCTCCATTTGTTTGTATTTTTTACAGATTTTTTCCTGTAATTGACATCTAATCTCATAGCGTTGTGGTCGGAAAAGATAATTGATATGATTTCAATTTTCTTAAATTTACCAAGGCTTGATTTGTGACCCAAGATATCCATCCTTGAGAATGTTCCATGAGCTCTTGAGAAGAAAGTGTATTCTTTTGTTTTTGGATGGAATGTCCTATAGATATCAATTAAGTCCATCTTGTTTAATGTATCATTTAAAGCTTGTGTTTCCTTATTTATTTTCATTTTGGATGATCTGTCCATTGGTGAAAGCATGGTGTTAAAGTCCCCTACTGTTATTGTGTTACTGTCGATTTCCCCTTTTATGGCTGTTAACATTCGCCTTATGGATTGAGGTGCTCCTATGTTGGGTGCATAAATATTTACAATTGTTATATCTTCTTCTTGGATTGATCCCTTGATCATTATGTAGTGTCCTTCTTTGTCTCTTTTAATAGTCTTTATTTTAAAGTCTATTTTGTCTGATATGAGAATTGCTACTCCAGCTTTCTTTTGATTTCCATTTGCATGGAATATCTTTTTCCATCCCTTCACTTTCAGTCCATATGTGTCCCTACGTCTGAAGTGTATCTGTTGTAGACAGCATACATACGGGTCTTGTTCTTCCATCAATTCAGCCAGTCTATGTCTTTTTTGCTGGAGCATTTAATCCATTTACATTTAAGGTAATTATCGATATGTATGTTCCCATTACCATTTTCTTAATTGTTTTGGGTTTGTTATTGTGGGTCTTTTCCTTCTTTCGTGTTTCCTGCCTAGAGAAGTTCCTTTAGCATTTGTTGTAAAGTTGGTTTGGTGGTGCTGAATTCTCGTAGCTTTTGCTTGGCTGTAAAGTTTTTAATTTCTCCGACCTATCTGAATGAGATCCTTGCTGTGTAGGGTAATCTTGGTTGTAGGTTTTTCCTTTCATCACTTTAAATATGTCCTGCCACTCCCTTCTGGCTTGCAGAGTTTCTGCTGAAAGATCAGCTATTAACCTTATGGGGATTCCCTTGTATGTTATTTGTTGCCTTTCCCTTGCTGCTTTTAATATTTTTTCTTTGTATTTAATTTTTGCTGGTTTGATTAATATGAGTCTTGGCATGTTTCTCCCTGGATTTACCCTATATGGGATTCTCTGCGCTTCCCGGACTTGATTGACTATTTCCTTTCCCATAATAGGGAAGTTTTCAGCTATAATCTCTTCAAATATTTTCTCAGTCCCTTTTTTTTTCTCTTCTTCTTCTGGGACCCCTATAATTCAAACGTTGGTGTGTTTAATGTTGTCCCAGAGGTCTATCAGATTTTCCTCAATTCTTTTCATTCTTTTTTCTTTATTCTGCTCTGTGGTAGTTATTTCTACTATTTTATCTTCCAGGTCACTTTTCCATTTTTCTGCCTCAGTTATTCTTCTATTGATTCCTTCTAGAGAATTTTTAATTTCATTTATTGTGTTGTTCATCTTTGTTTGCTCTTTAGTTCTCCTAGGTCCTTGTTAAACGTCCCTTGTATTTTCTCCATTACTATCATTCCTCTGAATTCTTTTTCAGGTAGACTGCCTATTTCCTGTTCATTTGTTTGACTGGTGGGTTTTTACCTTGCTCCTTCATCTGGCGTATTTCTCTGTCTCCTCATTTTGCTTAATTTACTGTGTTTGGGGTCTCCTTTAGTAGGCTGCAGGTTTTTAGTTCCTGGTTTTTTTGGTGTCTGCCCCCAGTGGGTAAGATTGATCCAGTGGGTTGTGTAGGCTTCCTGGTGGAGGGAACTGGTGCCTGTGTTCTGGTGGATGAGGCTGGATCTTGTCTTTCTGGCGGGCAGGACCACATCAGTGGTGTGTTTTGGTGTGTCTGTGAACTTATTATGATTTTAGGTAGCTTCTCTGCTAATAGGTGGGGTTGTGTTCCTTTCTTGCTAGTTGTTTGGCATGGGGTGTCCAGCACTGGAGCTTGATGGTTGTTGAGTGGAGCTGGATCTTAGCATTGAGTCGGGGATCTCTGGGAGAGCTCTGGCTGATTGATATTAAATGGGACCAGGAGGTGTCTGGTGGACAAATGTCCTGAACTCAGCCCTCCCACCTCAGAGGCTCAGGCCTGACAGCCGGCCAGAGCACCAAAACCCTGTCAGACACAGCTCTGAGAAGCAATGGCATGCTGGCATGCAATCTGGGAAGGATGTAGGACATCAATAGAACCAGTGATGTTCTAAGCCAGGCCAGAGGTTGGAAGACTTTTTTTAGATTGCTGGTTTGTTGTAAAAGGATATAACTCAAAAACAGCCAGCTGGAAGAGATGAATATGGCAAGATATGGAAAAGGGCATGGAGCATCCATGTCCTCTCTGAGCATACCACATGTTCGCCAACCCAGAAGCTCCCTGAACCTTCCTTTACCAACAAATGTTTATGGAGGATTACATTAATAACACAATAGTTATTAGGTTTTAAATCTCTATAGTTAATTTTAGGGAATCTTTACCTATATAACCTAATGTAATTAATCCTGGGCCACAATATCAGTGTTTTCTTTCCTCTTTGCATACTAGTTCCCTTTCCTTTTTTAGCTGGCTCTGAGGTATGTGGCCATTCTTTATTGTAGTCATATTATGTACTTTGAATCAAGGTGTGATAGCTTATTCTATTGAGAATTCTAATCCTCTGAGTCTGGATTTTACAATGGCTTTTACATCATCCATCTAGGTGTGCTGTTTGGAGCTTTGTGTATTGGAATGGCTGCGCTGGCATCACTAATGGGAGCTCTGTTGCAGGTAAGAGCTAATCCTGGAAGGTTTGAGTCATAATCACTAAATTCTTCTTCTTTTCCTTTTTTTTTTTTTAAGTGTTGATGTGACCATCCTTACAGACTTTTCTCTCTATATGTCTACACATAGACATACCAAGGAACATAGATGACTAAATTCTTTAAAAAATTTTTGTTAATTAATCTTTCCATTTTGAGATCATTATAGATTTACATGCAATACTAAGAAATAATACAGAGAGATCCCATATACCCTTTACCCAGTTCCCTCAATGGTATGAGACCTAGGTTGATGTTCTTTTTTTCCCTTTTCCCGGTGGATGTCCTGTTGCTCTAACACCACGTGTTGTGAAAGCTGTCTTTCTTCCATTGAATTGCCTTTGCACCTATGTGAAAAATCAGTGGGGCATATTTGTGTGGGTCTATTTGTGGTTTCTTTGTTCTATTCCATTGATCTATGTGTCTGTCCATCTGCCAAGATCATACAGTCTTGATTACTATAGCTCTGTAATAAGTCTTGAATTCAGACGTACTGATTCCTCCCACTTTATTCTTATTTTTCAAAATTGTTTTAACTGTTCTAGTTCCTTTTCCTTCCCATATAAAGTTTAGAATAATCTCTATATCTAAAAAAAATCCTGCTTAGTTTTTGATAGGATTGCCTTAAACCTGTAAAACAATTTGGGAAGAACTGACATTTTTACTGTGTCAAATCTTTTAATCCATGAACGTAGTGTATTTCTTCATTTATTTATATTTCCTATGATTTCTTTTCCACCACTACTGTGTAATTTTCATATACAAGTCATGTTTATATTTAGTTAGATTTACACCTAAGTATTTCTTTTTTTTTTGAGTGATTGTACACGGTATTGTATTCTTAATGTTGGTGTCCATGTGTTTGTTATTATATAAAGATACAATTGATTTTTGTATATTTGTTTGTATCCTGTGACCTTGCTGAACTTATTAGTTCCTGGGATTTTCTACAGATAAAATTATATCATCTTCAAATTGGGATAGTTTTATACCTTCTTTTCCAATCTGTATATGTACCTTTAATTTCCTTATTGCCCTGGCTTCAACTTCCACATCATGTTGAATAAGAGTGGTGAAAGTGGACATCATTGCCTCGTTCTCCAATCTGAATGAGAAAAGCATTCAGTGGTTCATTCTTGAGTACATCACCTGTAGGATTTTTGTACATGCCCTTTACCAAATTAAGGAAATTCCCCTCTATTCCTATTTTTCTGAGAGTTTTTATCATGGATGAGTGTTGAATTTTGTCAAATGGTTTTTCTGCAGCATTCGATATGACAATATGATTTTCTTCTTTAGCCCTTTAACATGGTGTATTATGCTGATTGATTTTCAAATTTTAAGCTGGCATTGCATTCCTGGAATAATCTTCTCTTGGTCATGGTGTATAGTTATTTTTATATATTGCTGAACTCTATTTGCTGATAGTATGCTAAGAATTTTTGCATCTATATTCATGAGAGATGCTGATCTGTGGTAATATTTTTTTGTAATGCCTTTTCTTGGTTTTGGTGTTAGGGTCATACCAGCTTCATAAAATAAATTGGGAAGAGTTCTCTCCTATTTTCTGGAAGAGATTGTATAAAATTGGTGTTAATTCTTCTTTAAGTGTTTGGTAGAATACTCTAGTGAAACCATCTGGGCTTGGGGGTTTCTTTTTTGGGAGTTTAAAAATTATGAATTCAGTTTCCTTAATAGTTATAGCTGTTCAAATTATCTGCTTCATAGTGGATGAATTATGGTAGTTTTTGTTTTCGAGGAATTGCTCCATTTCATCTAAGTTGTCAAATTTAGGTGTGTGGAATTATTCATAGTATCCCCTTATTATACTTTTGATGTCGGCAGGGTTTTTAGTGATATCTCCTGTTTTATTCATAATATTGGTAATTTTATCTTTTATCTCTTTTTTTAGTCTTGCTAGCGGTTTGTCAATTTTTATTCATATTTTGAAAGAACTAGCTTCTTGTTTCATTGATTTTCTGTATCATTTTTCTGTTTTAAATCATTGCTTTTTAAAATTATCTTCATTATTTTCTTCCTTCTGCTTGCTTTGGGTTTATTTTGCTCTTCTTGAGGTGTGACACTAGATTACTGATTTGAGACTTTTTGGTAATGTGTGCACTAATTGCTAAAAATCTCCCTCTCAGCACTTTTAGCTATGTCCCATAACTTTTCATATTTTGTATTGGAGTTTTAAAATTTCCTTTGATATGTCCTTTTGACCTGTAGATTATTTAAAAATATGTTGCTTAGTTTCCAATTGTTTGGAGATTTTCCTGTTATCTTTCAGCTGTTGATTTCTAATTTCATTCCAATGTGGTCAGAGAACACATTCTGTATGATTTTAATTCTTTTAAATTTGTTGAGGTCTGTTTCATGGCCCAGGATATAGTATTTTGGTATCTGTTACATGGGCACCTGAAAAGAATGTGTACTCTGCTGTTAAGCATAGTGTTCTACAGGTGTCAGTTAGATCCTGCTCATTGATGGTGCTGAGTTCTTCTGTATCCTTCTGATTTTACGCTTATTTGTTTTTATCAATTGTTGACAGAAGTGGTGAATTCTCAACCTATAGTGTGTAGTTGTCTCTTTTCCTTTTAGTTCTATTAGTTTTTGCTTGTATTTTGCAGTTCTCTTGTTTGGTGCATATACATTTAGGATTTTGATGGCTTCTTGGTGAATTAGTCCTCTTATCATTATATAATGTTCCTCTCTGATAATTTTCTTTGTCTGAAAACTACTTTATCTGATATTAAATAGTTAATAGTACTCCTGCTTTCCTTTGATTAATGTTTGCATGACATCCTTTTACTTTGAACTTGACTATATCATTATATCTTAAGTGAGTTTTTTGTAGACAGCATGTAGTTGGGTTATGTTTTTAAATTCATCCTGCCAATCTCTGTCTTTTTATTGTGGTATTTAGACTTTTAAAATTTAGTATAATTATTGGAATATTAGGGCTTAAGTCTGCTGTTTTCTGTTATGTTTGTTCTTTCTGTTTTCATTTTTTTAAGTGGGATACTTAAACATTTTTTAGAATCCCATTTTGATCTATCTATATTGTTTTGAGTTTCCTCTTAGTGTAGCATTTTCATTTGTTGCTTTATGTGTATATACATAACTTATCACAGTCTACTTGTTTTGTCCTTTTACCAATCCGAGTAAAGTATAGAAATCTTACCTCATTTCTGTCTCTTTACCCAGTTTATAACACAACTGTCTTAAATATTTACTCTGCATACATTTTGAATCACATTAGACAGTGTTATAATTTTTGCTTCAACAATCAAACATGATTTAGAAAACTCAAGAGGAGGAGGAAAGCCTATTATATTTATTTTTGCTTATTGTGTTCTTTCTTTCCTCCTGATTTCTCAAGGTTCCTTCTTTTACCATTTCCCTTCTATTTAGAGAACTTCCTTTAGCCATTCCTTTAAGGATAAGTCTGCTGGCAACAAATTTTCTTAGTTTCCCTTTATCTGAGAATGTATTGATTTCCCCTTTATTCCCAAATGATATTTTTGCCAGGTATAGGATTCTGAGTTGACAGTTCTTTTTTTCCAACACTTGAAAAATATTGTGCCGCTTTCTTCTGGCTTCCATTATTTTTAAGGAGAAATCTGCTGCCATTCTAATTGTTTTCCCCTATAGGTAAGGTGTCATTTTTTTTTCTCTGGCTGCTTTCAGAAATTTTTCTTTGAAGTTAGTTTACAGAAGTTTAATTACGATGTGTCTTGGCATGTTTTTCTTTGGGTTTATTCTGTTTGTAGTTTGCTTAGCTTTTGAATCTGTAGGTTTATGTTTCTTGCCAAATTTGGGAAGTTCAAACATTATTTCTTTGAGTACTTTTCAGCACCACTCTGTTTCTTTTCTTACCTAAGACTCGGATGACATGAATGTTAGATTTTTTGTTATATTCACATAGGTCCTGGTGACTGATTTTTAAGCCTATTTTCTCTCTGCTTTTTTCAGATTGGGCAGTTTTTATTGGTCTATCTTCCTGTTCACTGATTCTTTTCTCTTTCCCCCCAATTCTGCTGTTGCACCTATCCACTGAGATTTTTATTGAAGTTATTATATTTTCAGTTCTAAAATTTACATTTTGTTCTTTTTTATATCATCTATGTTTTTGCTGATACTTTCTTTTTTTTTTTTTTGCTAAGGCCTTCTACTTTTTCATTTGTTTGAAGCATGTTCTAATTGCTGAAGCAGTTTTATCATGGCTGCTTGAAAATTTGTGAAATAATTCTAATATATCTGTCACTTCTCTATCAGCATTTATTGATTGTCTTTTTTCATTCATTTTGAGATCTTCCTAATTCCTGCTCTGAAAAGTGAACTTCAGTTGAAACCTGGACATTTTTATATTATGTGGTGAGACTATAGATCTTACATGCACCTTCTGTTTTGGTTTTCTTTCTCTGATACCACTTCAGCAGTGTAAGGGAGGGAGCTGTCTCATTACTGCCAGGTGGATGTAGAAGTCCAGGTTCCCAAGTTGGCCTCTGTTGACATCCAAGGGAGGAATTTCTTATTTTGCTGGGTGGGAACAGTCTCCACTGACATCATGGTGAAGGTGGTCTTGTTCCTGCTGGGCAATGGTGAAAGTCCTGATTCTCCATTAGGCCTCCTATGACATTGCCTGAGCAGGGAGGGAATGGGGTGCCTTGTTATAGGCTGGTGGGGGATGGAATCTAGACTCCCTACTTGGCCTTTTCTGGCATGTGTATGTGGGGGAACAGTTTATTCTGTGGCATTTGGCTGGAATTGAGCAGTTATTATCTAAAAGTTTTTTCTTTCTTGCTAAGTTGCTCCTTTTCTGGTCTTTGCTGGATTTTTTTGGCCTGCACATATTGTCATTTCTGGATTGCCAGCTTCTTCAGCTCTAAGACTGGGATATGTGGGCCAAAAAGAAAACTCAGAGACCTCACCATTATATTGTTCTTCAGGTCCTGAAGTCCTAGCTAGTCTGCCACCTTCTCTCGACCTTTTAGATTCTTCTTATGTTTGTTTTATATGTAATGTCCAGGAGTCTTAGTTTTATTAGCAGGAGGAATAGGGAAAAGTACACCTACTCCATCTTCCTATGAGTGGAAATACATTTTTTATTGCCTAAAGAGTCCTTCATGTCTTGTGGCATTTGCTAAATTTTTGTTAGAGAGCATTTTTGTGTTGGAAAACTGTCTTGCTTCTTTGGAAGTGTTGGAATGGAGAGGACAGACTAATCTTTGGAATAGCCTGTTTTTTTTAAAAAAATATTTATTTATTTACTTACTTACTTACTTGGTTGTGCTGGGTCTTAGTTGAGGCAGGTGGGCTCCTTCGTTGTGTCAGGTGGGCTACTTCGTTGCAGCATGCGAGCTTCTTAGTTGTGGCATGCGAACTCTTAGTTGTGGCATGCATGTGGGATCTAGTCCCCTGACCAGGGATCAAACCAGGGCCCCCTGCATTGGGAGTGTGGAGTCTTATCCACTGCGTCACCAGAGAAGTCCCCTAGCCTCTTCTTTCTGAACCTTGAGTGGACTTCACAGTTTTTAGCATCCAAGCCTCATCATGGACTCTTCCCACTGTCTGGAGTACCCTTCAACTGTCTAAGTCTTATTTGTTCTTCAAGTTTCAACTTAAACATTATTTTTCAAAAAGGCCCTTTCTGTTCCCTGGGTAGGTTTGAGTTCCCCTCTACCAAATGTGCCCAGAGCACCTTGTGTTTCTCGTATCATCCCCATTACAATACTTTATTGCAGTTACTCATTTAATGTCTGTTTTACTAAATAGTTTATAACTCCATGAAGGTGAGGATTATGACGTTGTTCTTTGATACTGTATCAAATACTTGGTGCCTACTGCAGTGTCCAGGACAAAGTAGACATTCTACAAATTCAGGTTGAATGTACCTATTTATGTATTGGTTCATAAATATCTACTTATCTGATCACACCTAAGTGGTCCATGAAACTTCCATGGCCACCTGGGCTCCAACTCTGGGACCAGGACCCAGAAACTTGAAGGTTAATGCTGGGCATAGCAAGTCCTCCAGGCACCTGCTTCAGACCCAACTTGGGTCCTTTCTGGTTGGTGGTTGCTTAGAGCATACCAGTTGTTAAAATAGTGTGACCTCATTCTGATTATATGAATTAGTGAATGAATGAATTAGGTCCAGAAGCTCTAAGCTTACCTGGTACAACTAAGCCCATAACCAACAAAACTCCTCTTTGTGTGCTTTCCTCCATAGTCTGCATTATTACTTATAGTTCTTATTGTGGTTGAGTTCCCCTTTTTCATATACCAGCTCTGGCCTGAGTATAGATAATGAGATATTCTAGGAGAGTCATCATAGCTCCAAGGCAACTCTTCCTTGCTTTCTCTCTAGCCAAGGTCTTATTTCCTGAGATGGGTATTTTGGGGGGTATATTCCTTATATCTCCAAAACTGGCTCTAGGTCACACTGTCACAGTGACCACTACATGGGCCAAGTGACTTCTTTCACGTTTTGCATAAAGTCTACCTTCCTTCCTACTGGACTCTGGTTCAAGAGATGCTGTGAAATGACTCCTTAGGATCGTATCCTGAGTCCATATCCTCCTCGAACACTAGTTCTCCTCTGTCATAATATCCTCACTCCTTTCCCTAGTCCACGAGGTAAGCTTCTTTTTTTTTTTTTTTTTAACCCAGGACTGCAGTCTGTATGCTCTAAAATTTTTCTTGAGCATATATATATATTTTTTCATTTATTCATTCTGTTCTATCTGTCACTTTTACTCTGTGGACAAACCGGTGTGTCCCTGATTCTTCTTTTACGGTTCTGTCCACTTTCAAAAATTAGCCATTTGAATACTGGCAACAAACATCTCTTGAAATTTTCAGCATTTTGCCTTTCTCTATTCTTCATACTGTACATTTTATTTCACTATCATGATTTTCACATCTCTACATCAAAGCAAAGATTGCAATTAGTAAGGTTTAAATCTTTCTACATGATTTGATCTTTTTTTTTTTTTTACATCTTTATTGGAGTATAATTGCTTTACAGTGGTGTGTTAGTTTCTGCTTTATAACAAAGCGAATCAGTTATACATATACATATGTTCCCATATCTCTTCCCTCTTGCGTCTCCCTCCCTCCCACCCTCTCTATCCCACCCCTCTAGGTGGTCACAAAGCACTGAGCTGATCTCCCTGTGCTATGCGGCTGCTTCCCACTAGCTATCTATTTTACGTTTGGTAGTGTATATATGTCCATGCCACTCTCTCACTTTGTCACAGCTTACCCTTCCCCCTGCCCATATCCTCAAGTCCATTCTCTAGTAGGTCTGTGTCTTTATTCCTGTCTTACCCCTAGGTTCTTCATGACATTTTTTTTTCTTAAATTCCATATATATGTGTTACCATACAGTATTTGTCTTTCTCTTTCTGACTTACTTCACTCTGTATGACAGACTCTAGGTCCATCGACCTCATTACAAATAGCTCAATTTCATTTCTTTTTATGGCTGAGTAATATTCCATTGTATATATGTGCCACATCTTCTTTATCCATTCATCTGTCGATGGACACTTCGGTTGCTTCCATGTCCTGGCTATTGTAAATAGAGCTGCAATGAACATTTTGGTACATGACTCCTTTTGAATTATGGTTTTCTCAGGGTATATGCCCAGAAGTGGGATTGCTGGGTCATATGGTAGTTCTATTTGTAGTTTTTTAAGGAATCTCCATACTGTTCCCCACAGTGGGTGTACCAATTCACATTCCCACCAGCACTGCAAGAGTGTTCCCTTTTCTCCACACCCTCTCCAGCATTTATTCTTTCTAGATTTTTTGATGATGGCCATTCTGACTGGTGTGAGATGATATCTCACTGTAGTTTTGATTTGCATTTCTCTAATGATTAATGATGTTGAGCATTCTTTCATGTGTTTGTTGGCAGTCTGTATATCTTCTTTGGAGAAATGTCTATTTAGGTCTTCTGCCCATTTTTGGATTGGGTTTTTTGTTTTTTTCATACTGAGCTGCTTGTAAATTTTGGAGATTAATCCTTTGTCAGTTGCTTCATTTGCAAATATTTTCTCCCATTCTGAGGGTTGTCTTTTGGTCTTGCTTATGGTTTCCTTTGCTATGCAAAAGCTTTTAAGTTTCATTAGGTCCCATTTGTTTATTTTTGTTTTTATTTCCATTTCTCTAGGAGGTGGGTCAAAAAGGATCTTGCTGTGATTTATGTCATAGAGTGTCCTGCCTATGTTTTCCTCTAAGAGTCTGATAGTTTCTGGCCTTACATTTAGGTCTTTAATACATTTGGGGCTAATTTTTGTGTATGATGTTAGGGAGTGATCTAATCTCATACTTTTACATGTACCTGTCCAGGTTTCCCAGCACCACTTATTGAAGAGGCTGTCCTTTCTCCACTGTACATTCCTGCCTCCTTTATCAAAGATAAGGTGACCATATGTGCGTGGGTTTATCTCTGGGCTTTCTATCCTGTTCCATTAATCTATCTTTCTGTTTTTGTGCCAGTACCATACTCTCTTGATTACTGTAGCTTTGTAGTATAGTCTGAAGTCAGGGAGCCTGATTCCTCCACCTCCGTTTTTCATTTTCAAGATTGCTTTGGCTGTTTGGGGTCTTTTGTGTTTCCATACAAATTGTGAAATTTTTTGTTCTAGTTCTGTGAAAAATGCCAGTGGTAGTTTCATAGGGATTGCATTGAATCTGTAGACTGCTTTGGGTAGTACAGTCATTTTCACAATGTTGGTTCTTCCAATCCAAGAACATGGTATATCTCTCCATCTGTTTGTATCATCTTTAATTTCTTTCATCAGTGTCTTATAATTTTCTGCATACAGGTCTTTTGTCTCCTTAGGTAGGTTTATTCCTAGATATTTTATTCTTTTTGTTGCAATGGTAAATGGGAGTGTTTTCTTGATTTCACTTTCAGATTTTTCATCATTAATGTATAGGAATGCCAGAGATTTCTGAGCATTAATTTTGTATCCTGCTACTTTACCAAATTCATTGATTAGCTATATTAGTTTTCTGGTAGCATCTTTAGGATTCTCTATATATAGTATCATGTCATCTGCAAACAATGACAGCTTTACTTCTCCTTGTCGGATTTTGATTCTTTTTATTTCCTTTTCTTCTCTGATTGCTGTGGCTAAAACTTCCAAAACTATGTTGAATAAGAGTGCTGAGAGTGGGCAACCTTGTCTTGTTCCTGATCTTAGTGGAAATGCTTTCAGTTTTTCACCATTGAGGATGATATTGGCTGTGGGTTTGTCATATATGGCCTTTATTATGTTGAGGAAAGTTCCCTCTGTGCCTACTTTCTGCAGGGTTTTATCATAAATGGGTGTTGAATTTTGTCGAAAGCTTTCTCTGTGTCTATTGAGATGATCATATGGTTTTTCTCCTTCAATTTGTTAATGTGGTGTATCACATTGATTGATTTGCATATATTGAAGAATCCTTGCATTCCTGGAATAAACCCCACTTGATCATGGTGTATGATCCTTTTAATGTGCTGTTGGATTCTGTTTGCTATTATTTTGTTGAGGATTTTTGCATCTATGTTCATGAGTGATATTGGTCTGTAGTTTTCTTTGTGACATCCTTGTCTGGTTTTGGTATCAGGGTGATGGTGGCCTCGTAGAATGAGTTTGCGAGTGTTCCTTCCTCTGCTATATTTTGAAAGAGTTTGAGAAGGATAGGTGTTAGCTCTTCTCTAAATGTTTGATAGAATTTGCCTGTGAAGCCATCTGGTCCTGGGCTTTTGTTTGTTGGAAGATTTTTAATCACAGTTTCAATTTCAGTGCTTGTGATTGGTCTGTTCATATTTTCTATTTCTTCCTGATTCAGTCTTGGCAGGTTGTGCATTTCTAAGAATTCGTCCATTTCTTCCAGGTTGTCCATTTTATTGGCATAGAGTTGCTTGCAGTAATCTCTCATGATCTTTTGTATTTCTGCAGTGTCAGTTGTTACTTCTCCTTTTTCATTTCTAATTCTATTGATTTGAGTCTTCTCCCTTTTTTTCGTGATGAGTCTGGCTAATGGTTTATCAATTTTGTTTATCTTCTCAAAGAACCAGCTTTTAGTTTTATTGATCTTTGCTATCGCTACCTTCATTTCTTTTTCATTTATTTCTCATCTGATCTTTATGATTTCTTTCCTTCTGCTAACTTTTGGGGTTTTTTGTTCTTCTTTCTCTAATTGCTTTAGGTGCAAGATTAGGTTGTTTATTCGAGATGTTTCCTGTTTCTTAAGTAGGACTGTATTGCTATAAAGTTCCCTTTTATAGCTACTTTGGCTGCATCCCATCAGTTTTGGGTTGTCGTGTTTCCTTTGTCATATGTTTCTAGGTATTTTTTTATTTCCTCTTTGATTTCTTCAGTGATCACTTCGTTATTAATTAGTGTATTGTTTAGGCTCCAAGTGTTTGTATTTTTTACAGATCTTTTCCTGTAATTGATATCTAGTCTCATAGCGTTGTGTTCAGAAAAGATACTTGATATGATTTCAGTTTTCTTAAATTTACCAAGGCTTGATTTGTGACCCAAGGTATGATCTATCCTGGAGAATGTTCCATGAGCACTTGAGAAAAATGTGTATTCTGTTGTTTTTGGATGGAATGTCCTATAAATATCAATTAAGTCCATCTTGTTTAATGTATCATTTAAAGCTTGTGTTTCCTTATTTATTTTCATTTTGGATGATCTGTCCATTGGCAAAAGTGGGGTGTTAAAGTCCCCTACTATGATGTGTTACTGTCGATTTCCCCTTTTATGGCTGTTAGTATTTGCCTTATGTATTGAGGTGCTCCTATGTTGGGTGCATAAATATTTACAATTGTTATATCTTCTTCTTGGATCGTTCCCTTGATCATTATGTAGTGTCCTTCTTTGTCTCTTCTAATAGTCTTTATTTTAACGTCTATTTTGTCTGATATGAGAATTGCTACTCCAGCTTTCCTTTGGTTTCCATATGCATGGAATATATTTTTCCATCCCCTTACTTTCAGTTTGTATGTCTTTAGGTCTGAGGTGGGTCTCTTGTAGACAGCATATATATATAGGTCTTGTTTTTGTATCCATTCAGCCAGTCTGTGTCTTTTGGTGGGAGCATTTAATCCATTTACATTTAGGTAATTATTGATATGTATGTTCCTATTCCCATTTTCTTAATTGTTTTGCATTTGTTATTGTAGGTCTTTTCCTTCTCTTGTGTTTCTTGCCTAGAGAAGTTCCTTTAGCATTTGTTGTAAAGCTGGTTTGGTGGTGCTGAACTCTCTCAGCTTTTGCTTGTCTGTAAATGTTTTAATTTCTCTATCAAATCTGAATGACATCCTTGCTGGGTAGAGTAATCTTGGTTGTAGGTTTTTCTCCTTCACCACTTTAAATATGTCTTGCCAGTTCCTTCTGGCTTGCAGAGTTTCTGCTGAAAAATCAGCTCTTAACCTTATGGGGATTCCCTTGTGTGTTATTTTTCCCTTGCTGCTTTTAATATATTTTCTTTGTAGTTAATTTTTGACAGTTTGATTAATATGTGTCTTGGCGTGTTTCTCCTTAGATTTATCCTGTATGGACTCTCTGTGCTTCCTGGACTTGATTAACTGTTTCCTTTCCCATATTAGGGAAGTTTTCAACTATAATCTCTTCAAATATTTTCTCAGTCCCTTTCTTTTTCTCTTCTTCTTCTGGAACCCCTATAATTCGAATGTTGGTGCATTTAATATTGTCCCAGAGGTCTCTGAGACTGTCCTCAGTTCTTTTCATTCTTTTTTCTTTATTCTGCTCTGCAGTAGTTATTTCCACTGTTTTATATTCAAGTTCACTTATCCGTTCTTTTGCCTCAGTTATTCTGCTATTGATCCCTTCTAGAGTATTTTTCATTTCATTTATTGTGTTGTTCATCATTGCTTGTTTCATCTTTAGTTCTTCTAGGTCCTTGTTAAATGTTTCTTGCATTTTTTCTATTCTATTTCCGAGATTTTGGATCATCTTTACTATCATTATTCTGAATTCTTTTTCAGGTAGACTGCCTCTTCATTTGTTAGGTCTGGTGGGTTTTTATCTTGCTCCTTCATCTGCTGTGTGTTTTTCTGTCTTCTCATTTTGCTTATCTTACTGTGTTTGGGGTCTCCTTTTTGCAGGCTGCATGTTCGTAGTTCCCGTTGTTTTTGGTGTCTGTCCCCAGTGGCTAAAGTTGGTTCAGTGGGTTGTGTAGGCTTCCTGGTGGAGGGGACTAGTGCCTGTGTTCTGGTGGATGAGGCTGGATCTTGTCTTTCTGGTAGGCAGGTCCACGTCTGGAGATGTGTTTTGGGGTGTCTGTGGACTTACTATGATTTTAGGCAGCCTCTCTGCTAATGGGTGGGGTTGTGTTCCTGTCTTGCTAGTTGTTTGGCATAGGGTGTCCAGCACTGTAGCTTGCTGGTTGTTGAGTGAAGCTGGGTTCTGGTGTTGAGATGGAGATCTCTGGGAGATTTTCACGTTTGATATTATGTGGAGCTTGGAGGTGTCTTGTGGACCAGTGTCCTGAAGTTGGCTCTCCTACCTCAGAGGCACAGCAGTGACTCCTGGCTGCAGCACCAAGAGCCTTTCATCCACCCGGCTCAGAGAAAAGGGAGAAAAAGAAGAAAGAAAGAAAGGAAGGAAGGGAGGGAGGGAGGGAGAAAGGAAGGAAGGAAGGGAGGAAGAAAGGAAGGAAAAAATAAAATAAAGTTATTAAAAGAAAAAATAATTATTAAGAAAAAAAATTTTTTTTAAAAACCAGACAAATAGAACCCTAGGACAAATGGTGAAAGCAATGCTATACAGACAAAATCTCACACAGAGGCATACACATACACATTCACAAAAAGAAGAAAATGGGAAAAAATAATAAATCTTGCTCTGAAAGTCCACCTCCTCAATTTGGGATGATTCATTGTCTATTCAGGTATTCCAGAGATGCAGGGCACATCAAGTTGATTGTGGAGCTTTAATCCGCTGCTTCTGAGGCCTCTGGGAGAGAGTTCCCTTTCTCTTCTTTGTTCGCACAGCTCCCGGGGCTCAGCTTTGGATTTGGCCCTGCGTCTGCGTGTAGGTTGCCGGAGGGCGTCTGTTCTTTGCTCAGACAGGACGGGGTTAAAGGAGCCGCTGCTTCGGGGGCTCACTCAGGACGTGGGGGAGGGAGGAGTGTGGATGCGTGGTGAGCCTGCGGTGGCAGAGGCCGGCGTGACGTTGCGCCAGCCTGAGGCACGCCGTGCGTTCTCCCAGGGAAGTTGTCCCTGGATCTCGGGACCCTGGAAGTGGCGGGCTGCACAGGCTCCCGGGAGGGGTGGTGTGGATAGTGACCTGTGCTCGCACACAGGCTTCCTGGTGGTGGCAGCAGCACCCTTAGCGTCTCATGCCCGTCTCTGGGGCCCGCGCTGTAAGCCGCGGCTCGTGCCCGTCTCTGAGGTCCACTCGTTTAGCCGCGGCTCGCGCCCGTCTCTGGAGCTCCTTTAAGCAGCGCTCTTAATCCCCTCTCTTCGCGCACCAGGAAACGAAGAGGGAAGAAAAAGTCTCTTGCCTCTTCGGCAGCTACAGACTTTTCCCCAGACTCTCTCCCGGCAAGCCGTGGCGCACTAGCCTCCTTCAGGCTGTGTTCACGCCGCCAACACCAGTCCTCTCCCTGCGCTCCGACCGAAGCCTCCCAGACCCGCCCGCCCCGGTGGGTGAGCAGACAAGCCTCTCGGGCTGCTGAGTGCCGGTCGGCACCGATCCTCTGTGCGGGAATCTCCCCGCTTTGCCCTCTGCACCCCTGTTGCTGTGCTCTCCTCCGCGGCTCCAAAGCTCCCCCCTCCGCCACCCGCAGTCTCCGCCGGCGAAGGGGCTTCCTAGTGTGTGGAAACCTTTCCTCCTTCACAGCTCCCTCCCACTGGTGCAGGTCCCGTCCCTATCCTTTGGTCTCTGTTTATTCTTTTTTCTTTTGCCCTACCCAGGTACGTGGGGAGTTTCTTGCCTTTGGGGAGGTGTGAGGTCTTCTGCCAGCGTTCAGTAGGTGTTCTGTAGGAGTTTTTCCACGTGTAGATGTATTTCTGGTGTACCTGTGGGGAGGAAGGTGATCTCCGTGTCTTACTCTTCCGCCATCTTCCTGATTCCCACCAATCTTTTTTTTAACCATACTTCTCATTCTAGCTTTATCCTTAGGAAATCAAGGATAGCATTGGGTTTCATTGCCACCTCTGGTCTCTTAGCAGTACTTATCCACAATCTGCTTTTGCAGGGGATTTTGAGACTACCAAGGCACAAAGAAGCGATGTGGTTGATTATTAATATCTACAAGAACAATACCAGGAGGAGTAGTGTCCCTCTTGTTTCATGATTCTCTAACCTCTTTACATTTTGCTTTTCTTATTGAGGGTACTTGAATGAACTGATGGAACTTGCGACTGAGAAGAAGCTTCCAAGTTCTATCTCTTTGTCAATGGCAAGGCTGCCATGAATGTCAGGAGGAGGCTGAATACTTTAAATCCTCATCCTGATGAAATTAAAGCATTTTAACTTTGGATTTGAGATTGCTAATTGATGACTTTTTATTATTTTTGTAGGCCGCACTCAGTATATTTGGCATGGTTGGGGGACCACTTCTGGGCTTATTTGCTTTGGGGATTTTGGTTCCCTTTGCCAACTCAATAGTAAGTATTAAAAATGAATATGTGGGGCTTCCCTGGTGGCGCAGTGGTTGGGAGTCCGCCTGCCGATGCAGGGGACGCGGGTTCGTGCCCCGGTCCGGGAAGGTCCCACGTGCCGCGGAGCGGCTGGGCCCGTGAGCCGTGGCCGCTGGGCCTGCGCGTCCGGAGCTTGTGCTCCGCAACGGGAGAGGCCACAACAGTGAGAGGCCCACGTACCGCAAAGGGGAAAAGAAAAAAAAAAAAAAAAAATGAATATGTGTAAAGCCTACTTTTCCAACTGCAGTAGCGCCTCTATAATTTTTTCTCAATTGTAAAGATATGGTTCCTTTGATATTTGTCATTAGTGACCTGTCTTGATGTCTTAAATTACTCATATTGACTTTGCTGGGATACACAATGAACGTACTATGCATTGTGACCCTGCATATGTGGAACTAAATGGAAACTACCAGAATAATATATGACTATCATACAATGAAATTATATAATAACATGATATTTATAAATACAATATATTATAGAGTATTATATAACATAACTAAAGGATATATATTATGAAACAATATACAATATGATATGTAATATATACTACAATATATATTATGACTATTATATAACTAAAGGAACAACATTTTGTGCGCATCTACTTTTTTGCCGTTCTTGAAAATTAATCGCTAGGATTTAAAGGAGATCTACAGGCTCAGATATGCAAGATTTCAGGGCAGTAGAGCTGAGGATACCTGTGACTAGCTGGAGTACAGTAAAGAGAAGAAATAGAATAAAATCTTCACCACTTTGGTCAGAAAATTTATACTCCTGATATTTAAAGATGTAGCTCCACCAACATGGTTTTAGACCCAAAGGAGTGATTATAACTGGGAATTGTATTCAGAAAGAGGTAATAGCTCATTTCTTCTACATAGACATATCTGTGCTTTGAGGCCAAGTTTTGTTTAGAATAAGTGAAACTGAAATTACTTCTCTGAAATCCAGGAGGAACTCCACTAGTTCAGTCCTGCTGTAAGCTGAAGTTCAGGAAAAGCTGGTAATGTATGTGTGGTTGTTTCAGACAGATGGAGAATAACTGCAGAACTATGACTTTACATTTAGAATTCCATTTTCCTCATGAGGCATTAGGAATTGGTAAGGCAGATACTAATAAGGGCTATTATCATCGTTATTATTGTTAACAATAATTCTCAACAAAGTGTCATATGAAAAGCTAGTTTGGCAGAAATTAATCAAAATGAAAGAGAGCAGTTTGTGTCCACCTCAGAATGTTGAAGCTTTGATGAGATTCTTTGCATTATGAGATACATAGTGGTTTGTTGAGTGCCTGAAATATTAAAAGAAGACTGACTTTTGATTTTTGACATTTATTTCCACCATGAGTTGCCTCCAGAAATGCTATAGCTGACTAGGTCCAACACGCCCTTAGAAGGGGAAGTAAGAACTGTTATTCCTGTCATAATATCTGTCATTATTCTTAAAGAAAGGGGAGAAATTTCACCACAGAGGAAGGCGCTTCCCAGCTCAAGATGTGCTTTCATCTCCATCATTTGGAACTAGGGCTTAAATCATTCAAGGACTGACTGACTGATCAAAACTACTTGGATTACTGGTGAAAAGCAGGCAGGGGAACCCACGTCTTCCAAAGACTGGGGAACCAAATGTCTTCAGAAAGGAAATCTCCACTTGTCTCTAGAGATGGTTTGGTTGTATGTACCATTGCAGTCATTTGTGAAAACAGCTGGCTGTTTCCCCCTAATTTTCCTGCAGTACAGTTACAGACATGCATGTTGCTATGTATAGCAATAAATTCTGTGGATGTTTTCTTCTTCGTGTCTGTTGCTGCTCAGATGGCATGCCATTTTTTCACAGATTAAATAAAAATAGAGGGAACAGTTGGCCTGAAGTCAGCTGCAGGACTGTTGTAGTTATTGGGTGTAAAGAGACAAGGAGGCCAAAACAGAGTGCTGGCCATGGAAACAGAGTGGAAGGAATGGAATTATGAGACAAAGGAAAAGAAAAATGGGCAGGAATTGGTGATTGGCGAGATAGAGATACGAATTATATGGGGGGGTTCCAGAGACCCCAGGGCTTTGGGCTGAGGGACCAGGGACCCATGCTGCTCTTGGCAAGAGGCAAGGAGCTTACAGGGGAAAAGAGTTTTAGGAGGGGACTGGTAAATTTGGCTTGGACCATGTTGAGCTTAAGCTTCTAATGTTAATTTCCATTTCAAAACAAACTGTATTATTTTTTTTGAGAAGTACTCCTGTTTTGCAGGGAGCACTTGTGGGTCTGCTGGCTGGATTTACCATTTCTTTGTGGGTCGGAATCGGAGCTCAACTTTATCCTCCACTTCCTGAAAGAACTATGCCATTAAGCCTTGAAACCTACGGCTGTAACAGCACATACAATGGGACAGATTGGATGACAACCACAGAAGTGCCATTTTCTACCAGTGCTTTTCAAGTATACAACATTGAAAGGTATTGAATTGAGCTTTATACTGTTGTATGTTTTAAAATGTGTGTGACAGGTAGAGAACCCCAGTTGCTTTTCTTGCCTTCAGTGCTGTGATTTTGCCTAATTCTGAAATGGGGAGAGCCCATGTGGCTTTCTGGCTATGATATTTTGTTCAGAAATAGCAAAAAATGCCATATTTTCTTAGTTTCAATAGAAACGTCTACCTCACCTACAGATGCAGAGGAGACTTGAATAGTAACAAAAAAATTTCTTTTATGGGTAAATGCTAATAAATACTGGCTCCAGTTGAATGAAAAAATGCCTCTGTACACTGAAAAACCTTTAAAATGAAAAGTAAAATGCTAAAAGACACATTGCATATATAGTTTTTGAAGTATAGCCTTTACCAGCTAAAAGCTACAGTTTATCTAAATATGTTGGGTAATTGCTATTTGTTCAGTTTTAAAGATGCCGTATCTTTAGAGCATTGGCAATAAGTCACAGCAGTGATCTTCCTGCTAGAGTTTTCAGTTATGCAGAACATTTTTGAGCTTCTGGATATTGATATTGTCTGATTTAATGAAATGATGTAGACCTTTTTTTATATCACTATTTCACTGCACAGTGGATGTGAGGGCGAGACTCCCCTTAGTGGATATATATCAATACATCTCCAGCCTTAAAGCACAAAACGCATGGATACATTCAAGGAATACAAAGATGAGGCCACTTCCCCTAAAGTATTACCCCAGTTCCAGCTTGCCTAGAATGAAACCATTGGAGAATCATTCCACCTGAGACAAGACATGGCATCTCCGTCTTAAAATGGACAGACTCCTGGGAGAAAGAATGTGACCATACATATAAACATCATTGGTGATTTATGTCCCAGAGGGAATTCAGCAGTGAGAACACTTGTCAGTGGGAGTTCAAGGCTGGTAAACTCTGCATGGGTAGAGAGAAAAGATAGTTCCAGAGCCTGAGGCATATATGGGGGAAGGTTTGACTAGGTGGGGTGCACAGAAATACAGTGAGTAGTCCGGATAAGCATGAATGCACTAATGTGGGGGGGGGTAGTCAGGAAGTCATTAGAGAGTGAAAAAGGGAGCAATTATTAATTAAGTGTAAGTAGGAGGACGTTGAAGTCGTGCTTTTCGTTTTACAATTTTGCTTAGCATTTGTCCTGATTATGTAAATGCCTCTTTTAATTTAAAAGAGTAAGGCAAATTGGTTATTCGGATTTCTGAAACAAATAAATTAGCTGAGGTTTACTATGTGCCTGGTACCATAACAATCACTTTTATATGTTAGCTTATTTATAAAATAACTCAGCTAATAAACAAGAATTTTTGAGCATGAACTATGCACCCGGCACTGGGCTGACCATTTATGTAATATCCATAGACAGTCTTCCCCTCCCATCCACCGTGGTTCCTGCCTTCCAGGCAATTATAATCTAGCTGGAGAGAACATGCTACTATACACAAAACAAGGAACTCAGTACGCATGATAAGTATGATAACTAGCTAATAAATAGTTGAAAGTATTTGTTAAAAGAATGATTATAAACAAAGTTGGAGTGTAGATTAGCACAGACTTCAAGATCTACTAATACTTGAAGAATGCAGAAGTTGGCTAGAGGAGAAGGTCTGGAAAGTTATTCTTGTCACAGAAACAACCAGAAGAGAAGTTGAACAAGAGAATAAACAATTAATGTTGTGAACAGTAGTATTCATAGGCTCTCATGGGATCCACGAGGAGGAAGAGCCTAACTCTTCCTGGGTGGAAGATGCTTCTTAGAGAAGTATTCCATGAACTGGAGCTACTCAGGTGAACAGGATTGGGCAGTGGGAACAAAAGGAAGATGGAGTGTATGTTGCAGAATGAAGGCAACATATGCAGAGGCATGAAGGCCTGAAGCCACATGGCATCTTAGGAAATCATGCATAGCTCAGTACGGCTAGAGTCCAAGGGGAATGAACGCACAGCTAAAGGTGAAGTAAGATATGCTTTGGTTGCCTAGGTATTGGGTTTCAATTACCCAGATTCAGTTTTTATTTAAGTTTCTAGTACTTGATGGGTACACATTGGTAGCTTGTTGTGCTTTTAACTTGCATTTCCCTTATGATTAATGAAGTTCAGTACCTTTTTACATGTTTATTGGCCATTCGTGTAACTACTCTTGTGACTTGTCTGTTGAAATCTTTGGTCCATTGTTAAATGGGTTCTCTGTCTTTTTCTTATTTATTTAGGATATCTTGATATATTCTAGATACAAGATAAGTTTTGAAAATATTTTTCTCCCACTCTCTGGCTTGCCTTTTTACTCTCTTAGTGATGCTTTTTAGTGGTCAGATTTTCTTAATTTTAATTGAGTTCAACTTATCAGTCTTTTCCTATATGGTTAGTCCTTCGTGAATTCCGTTTAAGAAATCTTTGCCTACCCTGAGGTCATAAAGCTATTCCTCTATTTTTTTATTTAAAAGCTTTCTTGTTCACCATTTCCACTTGGGAAATGTAATCCACTTCAGAATTGATTTCAAGTGATCAAGATTCATTTTTTCCCATATGGATATTCTTTTTTTTTGGACTAGAAGAACCGTTTTTTTGTTGTTTTTTTTTCATAACTCACACACACACACTGTATTTTATTTTTACAAGAGATAAATAAACTGACACCAAGCATTGTAAATGGATGGCCACAACAAAAGCAACGATGATTGCAATTACCAAACACGAAACACACTCATACTATGTCATAATACTGACATTCAGTCCAGTAATCCTCCACTGTAACAGCTCCTGTACTTTGCAGTGAAAATTGATTTGTATATTTTTTGCCTCTGAGTCCTTGTGGGATTTTTTTTTTATTCAAACAGAAAGTCACAAAAATTATAATCATCCTCAACAGTTCACTCAGTCCCATGTAATTAATTTTTTTCATCTTGATCTTTTGTTAGCACTTTTACAAATTCATCAGTTTTCCATTAGCGTTCTGAAAATGCTTATTCATTCAGTTCAGCAGTAGAGTCAGTTACCAGAAACCTGTACTTGTCAGAGTCTTTTCCATGAATTCCTTGAAGATGAAACCCTTTTATAGGAACATTTTTGTGAAAGCATCAGGGTACACCCAGAACTGTCTGTAAATGACAAAAGACTTAAAAATGACCCATATGGATATTCTGTTAACCAAGCACCATTTATTGAACGGAGCCTCCTTTTACGCCACTTTGCAATGCAGTGGCAACTTTGACATAAACCAAATGTCTATTTTTCTATGGGTGTGTTTTTCAGTTTTCTATTCGGTTCTATTTTGTCTGTCTTTGGCCCAATATATCACATTATCTTCATTTACCTGGCTCACATCTATTTTTCCCTTCTTTCTGGGATGTTGGCTTCTCAAGTTCTAACTGCCATGATCTCTCTGAGGTCTTCAAAAACCTGCCTCCCCCCATTTCCCAGTTTTCATATTTTGTTCTTGGCAGGATGGTGGGTCTACCCTATCAAAGCTGAAAGTGGAATCTTAGAGCAATTGTTTTAGAAGCAGATCAGGTCATGTCACTCCTCCACTTAAAATACTGCAATGTGCCCTCCAAGTTGATCCATGTTGCTGCAAATGGAAGTGAAATAAGTCAGACAAAGACAGATACTGTATGATATCGCTTATATGTGGAATCTAAAAAACATAACATACTAGTGACTATAACAAAAAAGAAGCAGATTCACAGATATAGAGAACATACTGGTGGTTGCCAGTGGAGAGAGGGAAGGGGGAGAAGGGCAATATAGGGGTAGGGGATTAAGAGGTACAAACTACTAGGTATAAAATAAGCTACAAGGATACATTGTATAACATGGGGAGTATAGCCAATATTTTATAATGAATATAAATGGAGTATAACCTTTAAAACTTATGAATCACTATATTGTACACCTGCCTGTAACATATAATATTACACATCAACTCTAATAAAATGTAAATTTAAAAAATAAAAATAAAATAAAATAATAAAAATAGTGCAATGTGTGCCGCTATCCAGAGAGTAAGGTCCAAACTCATCCAAGTCCTACGAAAAGACCTCTAGCTCATCTTGTACCATTCTATATCTTGTTCGTTATGCTACCGTCTGCTGGTGTTTACCTCTCTCTGGAATGCTTTCTCAAGAACTTTTGTTATTCAGATCTCAGTTCAAATGCCTCTTCTTCACAAAGACTTTCCCTGACCACTCCTTGTAGTGTAGTTCCTTTTTTCTACCCTGTTAATGTCACATTACCTTGTTTCATTTTCCTTATATACTTTCCACCAGTGGGAATTATTATGTTCATTAATTTGTTTACTTGTTCATTACATTTCTCTATTAGAATGTAAACTTTCTGAGGGCAGGAACAACCTTATCCAGCTTTTTTATGGCAGACTTTCCAATAACAAGAACAGTACCTGGGACACAAAGCAGAGTTGAATGAATAAACATGGACATTTAGTATTCTAGTATGTGGTTAAGATTAAGTCATACTTTTAATTCCTGATCCAATAAGATAAAATTGGAACAGCAGATGTGGACGTTAAAAACATGATTAAATATTATATTTTGACTTTGCCATGAGGTTTATTGACACATACTCTTAGCTGCTAGTAGCATGCATGAAATCTTACGGTTATGCTTTTGCTCTCTCTTAGGACTCCACTGATGGATAACTGGTATTCTTTATCATATCTATACTTCAGTACTGTTGGAACTTTGGTAACGTTATTTGTGGGAATGCTTATCAGTTTATCTACAGGTAACTAAACATTAGTATTGCTATATTACCGTTACATTAGTTTTTACTATATCTGTTTTATAAGTATTTATGTTATTTTACTATAGTCCTAACAACTAGTTTAATTATTTGTTCCATTTTACTCATGGGAAATTTTACGGCCTGGTCTTGAAAACAGAAGACCCACCTCAATTTGAATCTTTGTTATGCCATTTGTTAGCTGAAAGAACTTATAGCTACTACATAGCTACTCTGAGCCTTAGCTATCCTATGTATAAAATGAGGATAATAATTGACCTGCCTATCTCACAGGTCTCTGTAAGATAAAAATAAAAGGCTTGAAGAAATTGTGTATAGGTACTACAATGCTAGGGATTTTACACATACCATTACAATAGCTCTGTGCCATGATCGTCTCATTGTCCTGCACTGACGCTTTGTAAAGAAGTATACACATGTAAGGAATAATAATTATGATCTTTATATCTAAACATAGTGTGAAGCCTTTCTCAGATGTTCATAACCTTTAAAAGAATAATTTTTAAAGGAAATCAAACCAATAATACACATAGCATACACAGCTCTCTGGGATTGCTATAGAAATGTTACCCTGGGACTTCATTTTGTCCTTGTTCTGTGAATTCTCTTGGTCTCCCTCCAGTGTTGGATTCCCTGCTGCCTGTATCCCATTACTCCTAATTCTTGTTTACACCCTCAACTGAATGGGGCACATCCTATAGCACATTCTTGAGAAAGGGTGGACAAGAGATCTTGGAAACATTGCATAGCTGAAAAAAAAAAAGTCTTTAATTCCTCCTTATGCTTGATAATTGCTGATAATTTGAATAGAGAATCCTAGGTTGAGAGTAACTTTCTTGTTCCCGGAGGCTGTGTTACTTCTCTTCGACTTGCCTTGTTGCTGTTGAGAATACCAGTGCCCTGCTGCCTGCTGCCCGTTCGGATGTGACCCATTTCACAATGACTGCCTCGCCCTAGCCTCTCAGGAGGGTTTCAATCTGAAGATGCATGTCCTGCAGTTCTAGGGCACTTTCCTATGTTATTTCTTTTGTAATTTCCTGCCATTTTCTGTTTTCTCTTTCTGGAAACTCCTGTTAGTCATATGTTTTAAACTTGGACAGTCCTCCTGATTTTCTTATCTTTTCTCTCCTACTTTCCATCTCTGTGTCTCTTAGGTTTACTACATGGGTTATTTTCAAAATGACTTTTCCAGTAATTTTCAAAGGAGTGCCCTGATTCAGTTTTGAGAATACTCTGTAAGGGAAGGAGGGCAGGTAGAGGCTATTGCAGTAGCCCACGTGAGCAATCACGGTGGCTTGGAGCAGGGCAGTAGTGTGGAGTTAGGGAGAAGTGCTGGGCTCCCTAATTTCCTACGTTTCCTCACACATACATATCCAGAGCAACCAAGCAGGGGGAGGCAGCTCCCCTGCCTTCTTTATCCAATGTGTTATGACTCGTTAGAAATCCTATAATTTGTCCAAGGATGCCTGATGTCTTTGTTTGCTTTATGCTGTAAATCTACCAGCATGGCGCTACTTTATAGAATTCTACCGTCTCTCATTGTTTTTTGGGACCTGGATAGCACTGTCTTTGAAACTTCTGTGATACTTATATCACAGGATGTGTATTTATAATTAATAAATTATATTAATAATTAGTGGTGATATTAATATAATTGTATCAATGATTATATTAACATTATATAATTATTTTAGACATTACAATTTATAATTATTGTAAACTTATAATAATGTTTGTAGCTATTAGTTACCTCTCAAACAGTTGTTTAAACTATTCTCTTTCGTTTCAAAAAGGACTATGCTTTTTCTCGTAAGTAAAATTTCCAGCACAGTAGGTTTACTCTCTTATCTGTTGTGATATATTTTAAGACAGATCTTAAACCTTTCTCACCAATAACCCAACTGTTCAGATCTGGAACACACCTAACCAATCTCCTTTTCCTATTTGTCCTTTGGTCCTTTTTCAACCCTTTTTTTTTTTCCTTTAAATAAATGGGAGTGTCAGAGTACTCCCTCTGAGTGCTCCTTTTCCCCCCCTTAAATACTTTGATTCTGATAACCTTCTACAGCTTTATCTTTTGCTTTAAAAAGTGAAGGTGAACAGGCATCCAGTGATTAAAAAACACTTCAGCTTCATTAATCTCATATATAACTTATTCCTACTTCATACCATCAGTGAGAACCTTGCAAAAAAAGTCTAGAAGCATAAAATCCTGATGCTCCTTGGGAAATATATTTAAAGATCTACTGTAGGATACTAGGAATATGTAGGAATTCAGGCCAAACAGACTTGGTTGGCATTTCAGCTTCACCTAATCACAGATGGTGCACCATGAATGTGTCTCTTCACTGGTAAAGTGGGGTAAATATTTTCCTACCTAGACTATGAGCTATGAGTGCAGTGATTATTTTATTCATCTCTGTCTCTCCAGCACCTGGTAGAGTCTCTAGAGCATGGTAGGCACTCAACGATATTGAATGAATTAATTTAAGGTTGAACCCATCTCCTGAACAACAGAGGTTCCCTTAATTAAACATCTAGTATTTATACTAAAATGGTGTTTCTCAAACTTTAGAGGGCAGAAGAATCACCTTGGAAATTTGGTAAAAATCAGGACTCAGTGGCTCCACCCACAGAGGTTTTAACTGGGTCAGTCGAGGTTGGAATCCACGAATCTGCATGTTTAGTACATCTCCTAGGTGGTTTGGATAGAGGTAGTTGGAGAACAACTCTTTGAGATACACAGTTTTAAAACCTCCTCTCTGATTCACAAATAAAATACCGAGCCAAAGAATAATTTTTGTAGAGCAAAACTTTAGGGAAGAGAATTTGGATCAAACACCTATCATCATACTGGTTTTCATTTAAATAATTTATCCAACAATTCATAATTTCCTGCATTTCTTCACACATTCATAGCCACTAAACTGGGGAAGGGCAACTCCATCAAGCAGAGGTTTGATATTTTATTGGTAGATCATGAAGGATGCATTTAAACCAGTTTTCCTACCAGTATTGGGCCAGATGACTCTTCCCTAGTTGATACCAGATGAGACAGTTGGCTTGCATTTAACAATCACCTTATTTATCTTTAAACACTAGACTCATATATATCACTGACAGGCTTGCAGAATCTGAGACTGACTGAGGGAAGAGAAATGGTAGGCTAAGTCTCCAGCACTATTTAAAAGACTTTCTCTTTGTGTTTTATAAGTGCCTAGAAGTGAATGTGCCCAAGTTAAATGTGTGTATGATGGTCCGTCACTGGGTAGTTACAGATATCTTTTTAACAATGCAAATAACATATGTTTTTCAGGAGGAAGAAAACAAAACATAGACCCCAGATTCCTACTAACCAAAGAGGACTTTTTATCCAATTTTGACATTTTTAAGAAAGTGAGTTGGCTTTCTTTTTCCTTAAATTAGTAAGACTGTGCTTTTATCACCAGGACAGAATACTAGTTACTCCTCAGACTTTCTTTTGGACAAGGAAGGTATTTGCCTTCCTTTTTTTAATGATTTATTTCTGTTGTTTATCTCTGCCTCAATAGACTATGAAGCTGATTTAGAGAAAGAAAAGTAGTAGTAACAATTCTTTAGAGTTGAACGAACAGTTTCTTTTTTCTAATCACCATGTTAACATTTTCTTTTAGAAGAAGCAAGTTTTAGACTATAAATCTCATCCAATAGAAGATGATGGAACTGATAATCCTGGCTTCAACCATATTGAATTGAACTGCACAGATCAAAGTGGCAAGATCAATGGGACTCGTTTGTGAAGCAGCTGTGATGCTAAATTATCTTAAACAGTGTCCCAGTTTTATATGTTTTTTAAGATAATTGGATCAGGTTTAGATTTTTTTTTGTCCTATCATGAGTGTTTTGGGGGAACTTTGGGGGGGGATACATTTTTGTTAAAACAAATTTTGACTTTTACTTTCTATACTCATTAATTGATGCTACTCTGAATGTAAGAGTTTCAGCATCAGTATTTTCCTCTATCTCTCTACTATTATATCAGTGAAGCTGTAGTTGTGCAAGTTGTGAAAGTTTTGAAAGTTGTGACTACATATGTGCTGAAAAGCTAATACACACATATACACACATACTCGATGGTCAAAAGCATATTCTTAAATTAGGGCATCATTAAAAATATTTCCCTGCATTTGGTGCTAGCATATATTTTGGAGTTTGCCGAAATCATAATTAATATTGAAAAGGACCTTTCTCCCTCCTACCACATACTCTATTCTTAGGGAGCAATGAAGTGACAGGTGTGTGCTGTCTCGATCTTTGCTTCTCATCAACCCCTGTCAGCCCAGGGCACGTTTAATCTTGGAATTGATTCTGGCTTGGGAGGGTGGTAATCAAGAAGCATCCTGTTTGGGACAGAACATGGGCCCAATGGTCAAGGTCTTTTTGGTGCTATGCATCTCTTGTGCCTTTTTGCTTGTTAACTAGAGTTCCTGGCCATTGGCTCCTCATATTGCCTTTCTTAGACTCTGGTTCTTATCTGGATTCCTGGTTTCTCACCCACTAACTTTGGTTTTGTTGCACATATTACCTTTGCCTTCCTGATTTCCTGTTCACTCTATTGCCTTGGGCTTGTGTATGTCTTGAGACACCCAGTGTGAATCATGCTACCCCATATCCTGGTTCACTGCGTCCTGGCCTATAAATATAAACTCCCATGAGCCTTATACTGACCAAAGTACTTTCAGCTAGGTACTTACAGATTTGGTGATCCAAGAACATTTACACAATTAAAAATGGGTAAGCTCTGTGGAATTAGATGATTCCATTGAATGCTATGAAGCTGAATGTCAACTAATTTGCAATGATTTAAATTTAAATGTACATATGCTTAGACATATTGAATTCCAGTGTATCCACCTGGTTGATGAGCTAAATTACATAGGCAAATACTACTATTTTTGTTTAGTGTTCCAGAATTACTGAATATATGCTATGTTCCATGCTTTAAAATTTTAAGTAGCAATCTCAAAGTTTATTTTGTTTATTTTCCTACATTTCTAGCTAAGACTTTGGTTACAGGCTTTCATCAATAACATTTTTTTCCTACAGTTCACACATTAGATACTGTTTAGAAGGGTTTTTTTAAGCATTACACTGTTTTAAAATAATAATGTGTGAAATATTTAGGTACATTAAAATATTTTATGATTAAATAATTTTTGCTTACTGTTTGATATTTAGGTGAGCATGCTGTACAGAGGTTGGCAATTAAAAACATTAAGAAATGTTTTTAATGTTAATGTTTTATTCATGTTATTAGGAAACATTAATAAAAATAAGAAATAGCTTTAATCTAAAGCAAAGAGATTTATACATTTAAATTAATGATATATTCACATATTTTCTATGTGTATAGTTGTTATTTTTTAATCAACATATTTGTAAGCATCCATCAAACTTTGTAACTCTTCCTATGATTTTTTAATGAGTAGGAAGATATAATCTTATTTGTTTTATGTGAGTGTGATTTGAACAATTGTTATTTATTTAGTAATTCTAATGCACATGTGTGTACTTTCCTTCAATTTTGGAAATCAAAATCAGGTTATTTAAATAATCTTTTCTCTTTTCTGACTGCCAAGGAGTTATGGAATATATTCTTTTTTGGTTTTTTTTTTGCGGTACGCGGGCCTCTCACTGTGGTGCCCTCTCCCGTTGCGGAGCACAGGCTCCGGACGCGCAGGCTCAGCGGCCATGGCTCACGGGCCCAGCTGCTCCGCGGCATGTGGGATCTTCCCGGACGGGGGCACGAACCCGTGTCCCCGGCATCGGCAGGCGGACTCTCAACCACTGCGCCACCAGGGAAGCCCTATATTCTTAAGGAGAGATATAACACTTCCATTCTTGTCAACTTGCTTTTAGGAAAATCTGTCTTTGTGACATTAGGAATTGTCGCTATTTTACTTTTATAACACATGAGAGTACCAGATTTCTATCTTAAGAAATCAAAGTAATGTTACTATTAATTATTACAAATTATTTATCTTATCTAAATCTTTGGGTTAAACCAAATAAAGGTAAAATGTTAATGTAAATTTTAAAATCTAATGTTCTTAATTATTTTGAATCACAACAATGCTAATGGGAGGGAAAAGTCACATAAGTTACCTATTTCTTTTGCCACTAATAAGTTGTATGACCTTGAATTTATCCTTAATCTCTTCTAATGATGGAACTTAACACTAAACACGTACCTACCTCACAAAAATAATGTGACCATCAAAGATCAGATAGTGCTTTATTAATTCAAATAGTGTTACTTAAAATTTCAATTGATTTTGAGTCAAAATTTGAGACAACGTTTATTTGCTAGTTTTGAAAGAAGATAAGCCGTTAATAATTTGCAGTGTAATGATATGGAAATAGTTCCGTACTCTAAAAAAATATATGCCATAGAAATACTAAAATATAGTTAGGAATCAGCAGGATTATTCTAACAGAGAGAATGTAAACTCTAAAGAAAGCTACAGACCAATCATATTCACTCCATAGAGAAAAGAAAATTTTATATGTAGGATATAAAACAGTATATTCATCTATTTAGTTGCTTATGCAATCATTTTCTCTCTAGACCAGTGGTTCTCAATGGGGCAATTTTGCATCTCAGGGGACATGTAGAAATATCTGGATACATTTATGGTTGTTACATCTGGTGAGGAGGTGCTACTGGCATCTAGTGGATAGAATTCAGAGGTGCTGCTAAATGTCTTATGGTGCACAGGGCAGCCCTTCTCCTCCACAACAACAACAAAAAATGATCCTGCCTCAGCTATCAATAGTGTGGAGTTCAAGAAATCCTGCCCTAGAGGCCAAGGTTGAAATCTTGATTTTCCTGAAGTCACACACCTTGGTTGTGTTCTTTTAAGGAAATTGCCTTGACTCATCTACAGGTGAGGATTAAAGTATTGCTAGCATATGGAATGTTACGATGCAGAATAATGACCATATATTTTCACAACATTTTGAAAATATTAAGGACTATAGAATTGTGAATAACTATGAAAACAACTCTTAAGAGAGTTTCATTTCTTGGGCTTCCCTGGTGGCACAGTGTTTAAGAATCCGCCAGCCAATGCAGGGGACACGGGTTTAAGCCCTGGTCCTGGAAGATCCCACATGCCGTGGAGCAACTAAGCCAGTGCGCCACAACTACTGAGCCTGTGCTCTAGAGCCCGCAAACCACAACTACTGAGCCCGCGTGCCACAACTACTGAAGCCCACGTGTCTAGAGCCCGTGTTCCGCAACAAGAGAAGCCACCTCAATGAGAAGCCTGCGCGCCACAATGAAGAGTAGCCCCTGCTCGCGGCAACTAGAGAAAGACCGCACACAGCAATGAAGACCCAATGCACCTAAAAACAAACAGATAAATAAATAAATAAATTTATTTTAAAAAAGAGAGTTTCATTTCTTAACATGATTTCCAATATTAACACACATTAGGATGAAGGAAGTATTAAATATGTGAGTATGAAGGTTTCATAATTTTATTTATGATAATTCCAGAAAATATAGTTTATTGTTAACAACTGAGTGTCTGTCCATGATGTAGATACATGGGACAGGGATGGAGCTGAGATGGGGGAGGTAACTCTCTGTGTTGATTCTTATAGGAAATTCTGAGTTTTATCCAATAACGATTGTTGATATGGAGTCAACTAAGTGAATGGCCCTTTAGTTACTGAAATTCACTGTATAATTTAATCACTGTAAAATTCACTTTTACATTTAAGTTGTATGCCCATTGTTTGTGAAAAAACTTGAGGAGATTGAACATTATCATGTAAAACATGATTGCATTTCTGACTTTTCAACTTGCTGATTAAACTACAAGTGTCTTTGCAGCTGTCTATTCTTGGGGGATAAATATCAAATTGAATATAATTAACTTTATCAGCTTTTACAGAAAGTTATTTTCACTCTATTTACCACACAAAGGACTCTTCCTATGTACTATGTATGGATTATAAAAGTGTAAGCAAATAATCATGTAGAACATATCACTGAAGGATATTTTATATTTTAAGCAATTAAGACTATATCTGGAAATACAATAGAAAATAACATTTAATACTAGAAATTCCTTAGCCATTATCTCTTTGAATATTCCCCCTCTCCCATTTTCTCTATTCTGTATTTCCTTACCTCCTATTAGATGAATGTTGTAACTTTTTATCTCATCCCCCATGTCTCCTGATCTGGTTCATAATTGTTATATTTTTATATTTATCACAATCTTAGAACATGTTAATCACCCCCAAAGAAACCCCATATCCATTAGCAGTCAGTCGCCATTTCGCCCAACCCCATTAGCCCTAAGTGACCACTAATCTACTTTTAATCTCCACAGATTTTTCTATTCTGGAAATTTCATATAAATGAAATCACATGAAAATCAAAAGACCCCAGTATGTCTTTTGTGACCACAGCGGTCTTTTGTGACTGGCTTCTTTCACATAGCATAATGTTTTCAAGGTTAATTCATGTAGCATACATCAGTACTTCATTCATTTTGATGGCCTAATAATATTCCCTTGTGTGGCTGTACCACATTTTATTTATCCATTCATCAGCTGATGGACATTTGTGTGGTTTCCACTTTTAGGCTATTATGAATAATGCTGATCTGAACACTGTGTACAAGTTTCTGTGTGGATGTGTGTTTTCGTTTTTCTTGAGTATATACGAGCAGTAGAACTGCTGGGTCGTGTGGTAACTCTATGCTTAACCATTTGAGGAACTACTAGACTGTTTCCAAAGTGGTTGCACCGTTTTCCGTTTCTATCAGTAGTGTATGAGGGTTCCAATTTCTCCACATCCTGACCAACACTTGTTAAATGTATTTTTTATTATAGCCATTCTAGTGGGTGTGAAGTGGTATCTTATTGCGGTTTTGATTTGCAGTTTCCTGATAGCTAATGATGTTGAGAATCTTTTTATACTTATTGGCCATTTGTACATCATCTTTGGAGACATGTCTATTGAGATCCTTTGCCCATTTTCAGTGGCTTATTTGTCTTTTTATTATTGAATTGTAAGAGTTTTTTGTATATTCAAGATACAAGTTTCTTATCAGATATTTACAAATATTTACAAATGTTTTCCTCCACTCCATGGGTTAGAGAGTTTTCTAAGTCTCTGCGTTATAAAGTGATGGGATCTAAACAGATCTCAAGTTTCAAAGTAGAGAACATAAAGCCTCCTAGTCACACACTTAAGATAGAGTAGGAAGCATGATGTTTCAGTTAATAAGACAAAGTACAGTGCAATTTAAAACAGGGCCAGTTGTGGCGGTAGATGGAGAAACAAAAGGAGATGAAGCAGGTGGAGAGATAAGAAATAGGAGGAAGATACATACATAGACTTATTTCTCTGCTGAGGCCATGCATGGGTAGAAGCCAGGATACCCAGGCAAAGGCAAGACTGCACAAAATGATAGGAGTCAAGGTATACCTTGGTTTACATGCTGTTGGAGAGGTAAGAGGCTGGCTCAAGAAGGCCATCTACAGGGGAAGTGATCAAGCAGAGAAAAAGATATTCAGAAAATTGAACCAATGATCTTACCCACTCCCTGGAGCATTTGACTGCCTCCTTGGCTCGTCACATTCAAATAATCAGGTGTTTGATGTTTATAGCTCAGAAAAGCAATGCTTCCACAAATACCAGAGAAAAAAAGGGATTTCTTCTTGGCTTTTAAGTGTCAAAAGTCTAGCCTCTTAGGTTGACAGGGATAAAATATCTTGGGAGGTAAGAGCTAAATTCTCAAATGCCTAGAGTAGAAATGGATTTCTGATGCTAGGAGGGTTTAGAGGAAGCCAGGAGGGTTAATATATTAATAAGTCTCTGAGGAAGGGTCTGTGTCGCACTTTATGTGGTGAGCCTTGGGATGGTGGCAGCAAACCACCATAGGTTTGTGGGATTTGAGAGAAACAGCAAAACCTGTGCCCCATCTCCTGCTTAGAGCTGAGAGCCACAAGACCCCAGTAAATACACAGCTGAATGGTGTATCTGGGCAGGCATATGACCTTGGGATGTTAGACTTTACCATGGTTTATAAGCACGGAAGCAGAAATTACTGCATGAAATGTCTAGGTGACTAGGATTTTAGCCTCACGGTTTCGTACAACCTAGTGTAGTGTAAGAGCAGTATGGAGGTAAAGAAGGAAACCAATAGGGGAATTAGGCTCAAACAGGCTGAGACCGGCTGAGATTGACAACTATTTTATGGTTTCCGAACAGAAGATGAATATTAAAAGCTTAGACAATTAAGAAAAAACCTAGGCAGATGGGGGAGTGAGGATGGGAAGAAGTGTTATTCCCTTTTATAGCAAGTAGTCAGTCAATACTGTAGCTAAAAATTGATTTCAGTCTCTTAATGCCTTTCACGATCTCTCTTCTTAAACTTAGTCATCTTTGTTCACTGCTGTATTCTTAACGTCTAGAACAAGAGCCTAGCCACAAATCTACAAAATTACTGCCTCTTAGAGTTTTCATCCACTTGTTTGTTTTTAAATGAGTCACAGGTTTGATTCCCTGAGAAGCAGAGTCTGACACGGAGTTTGGTGTGCTTAATGTTTATTAACGGGCGCCTTTAGGATCCACACCTGTGGAAGAAAGGCAAGAGACCTGTGGAAGGAAGACGAGAGACGCAGGTTTGGGCAGAGGTGGAAATTGAGCTGTAACGCCAATCCAAGGATGGTCTCCCCACAGAGACTCTGAAGTGCGGGGAGTTAACTTCAGACTTAACCCCATTGGGCCAAGGTAGTCAGGCTTTCACATCCCGGCGTCAACCAGTCGTTGATGTGGGTAGGCACAGGAAGGGGCGTGGTCTTGGACCACGTGATCCTCTGCAAGAAGGCCTTCCCGAAGAGCTGAGAGGTGGGAGCTGTCTGCTGTAGCCCTCCCAACGGCAGAGGCTAGCAGTCCTTCACTGAAGGGGGATCTCGGCAGTGTACTACGGTGTCTACTTCACAAGGTAAGCGCACTTTAGAGACGTTAAATCATTTGTCCAAGGTCAGACACCTTGGATCTGAAGTTAGTTTTGTCTGATGCCAAAGCCCCATGACCTTGATATTTTGCTCTATGGAACGTGTTGATGTAAGCTCACTCCTAAATTGGTGAGGGTGGGGCTTGGAGTTAGGAGGGCTTATTCTCAGGCTTCTGAGATACAAAGTGCAAGGCAAAGTGACAGACCTCTGTGTGGCCCTGACCCACTCCTTTAAGCAACGCCCACTTCTCTGCTCAGCAAGGAAACTGCAGTGACAGTGCTTTGTATTAAATATGATTAACTGATAACTATTACAGCTTGAAATTGCTACCCACCGACCTTTCCACCAGGGTAATATTCTTCAAAATATTATACAGTCAGATAAAACTGAATTCAGCTTGCATTGTAGAGTGTATTCAAATTACGGCAAAATATTGAGTAGATCAGTGGTTTTCAGTGTGTGGTTCCCGGCCAACAGTATCAACACCACCTGGGTACTTGTAGCAATTGAAATCCTTGGGCCTACCTTAGAACTCCTGAATCAGAAAAGGTAGTGGTCGGGTTCAGGTGATTCTAATATAAGCTAGAGTTTAGTTTGAGAAATACTGGACTAGATAGTGATAATTAGTAGGAAAAAGAAACTGGATTTGCAATAGCAAATAAACTGTATATAAGTGTTTCCTTTAAAAATGGTTTGAATATTTCCTCTATTTGTTCACTGGATTTGCTTTGCATATTGGACCCCAGCCCTTCTAAATGATCACAAATTCCTAATTAGTGAGGTCTGAATTAATGAAAGTTAAAGATTACCTCCTTGAGGGCTAAGGTCTAGGCAAGCTGAGTGCAGCTGTGCATAGGGTCCCACTGATAACACCTTTAGTATTTACCCCTCCCTACCAGGATATTAATGGGCTCCAAATTGAATACTTCAAGTATTTAAAACCACTCATGCCATAGAAACGTTATTCAGCAAGCTTCCTTAATTTTTTTGTTGAAAATATTATAAAATTGGTGTCTAAAACCAGATAGTCAATGGGTGATCTGGGGAAATTACTCAATATCCCTGTTGGGAAAACAATAGCTGGACTTAAGTGAGTTTAACTTCTTCACTAAGAGGATTGTATGAATTGAGGTTTTACACTTGGCTCTTTCATGTTGAAATTTATTTACAGGAAAATGAGTTAACACTGATTGCATCCTATAAGCACTAAATACTTGACGCTCTGTTAGGCACTGGGGAAAGTGAAGGTGGGGTTCTTGATTTCTATCACTTACAAGCTCTCTGGGGATATAGACAGATATGCATGCACCAGTGGATTAATAACACATGGGGAAAGAGTCTGAGTGAGTGGGGCAGGTTGTGCGATAGGAGACTTTTGGGGAGAGGGGAGCCCAGTGGACAGGACTAGCTGGGAGACACACTTGCTGAAAAGTTGAAGTCTGAGCTAGACCTTAAAACTAGAGATAATCTGACTAGGCAAAGAAGAGAGGAAAAATGTTTTTCCAGGGAGTGTGGTGCATGGAGGAAGGTATAAGTAAAGCTTGGGAAGGAGTGAAGGAACCTGCTCTTCTAGGGGATGTGAGGAGATCCTGGCTAACATGGAGGTTGGTACTAAGGTGAAGAAACATTATGTAAGTAGAGTGGCTGGTTTGAAGGACTAGGATGCAGAGTTAGGACTTTTACCAGAACTTCCCTTTGAATCCAGGAGGGTCTGCTGCATGCCAGGGGCATTTGCTGTATTCTTTTTTTTTTTTTTTTTTGGCGGCACGCGGGCCTCTCACTGTTGTGGCCCCTTCCGCCGCGGAGCACAGGCTCTGGACACGCAGGCTCAGCGGCCGTGGCTCACGGGCCCAGCCGCTCCACGGCATGTGGGATCCTCCCGGACTGGGGCACGAACCTGTGCCCCCTACATCGGCAGGCGGACTCTCAACCACCGCGCCACCAGGGAAGCCCCTGCTGTATTGTTTTTTTTTTTTTTGCGGTACGCGGGCCTCTCACCGCTGCGGCCCCTCCCGCCGCGGAGCACAGGCTCCGGACGCGCAGGCCCAGCGGCCGTGGCTCACGGGCCCACCGGCTCCGCGGCATGTGCGATCCTCCCGAGCCAGGGCATGAACCTGCGCCCCCTGCATCGGCAGGCGGACTCCCAACCACTGCGCCACCAGGGAAGCCCCCTGCTGTATTCTTAATCTGCCTGTAGTGTACGTTAGACTATACTTACAGTAATGCAATGAATCATCAAAGGAAGGATAAATGGGTTGCAATTTCCTTTATTTAAGACCCCCTGGAAAGCATATTTATAGAAAATTTACATAGAAAGTTATTTCTAGAGAGATTTCCATTTTAAAAAATCAGCTAAGATAAAATTTTGCCAGTTCCACGATTAACCCCCTGCCAACTATTTGGATAACTTTATATCCACACAGGTGAGGTTTTAATGAAGATTATAGTGTTGAAGTAGGATAGTTCTAATATTTTAGTCTTATGAAGACTCATAAGATTAGGTATATTAAAAAATCCTCAAATGACGGCCTACTCATTATACCTGATAATTAACATATTCCACCATCAACACTGGGAAACAGAGTTCATCAGAAACATATGCTAATTTTTTGCTGGCTATGTTGTTTGTTTTTGCATGCATGCGTTCAATAAACACTTGATTTCTTTCTTTTTACTTTCCCAGTTTTACCGAGATATGATTGACATACTGTGCTGTATAAGTTTTAAGATACAGCATAATGATTTGACTCACATAAAATGTGAAATGATTACCATAATAAGTTTAGTTAACATCCATCATCTCATAAATACAAAAAAGAAAAAGAAAAGTTTTTTCCTTGTGAGAACTCTTAGGATCTTAATACTTTCAAATATACCATGTAGCAGTGTTAGCCATAGTCATCATGTACATTATATCCCTATACTTATTTATCTTTTCTTGAGATATAATTGACATATAACATTATATTGGTTTCAGGCATACCACATAATAATTTGATATTTCTATATAGTATGTGTATATTACTAAATGATGACTACAGTATGTCTAGGTAAGATCCAGTATCACAAATAGTTATCAAATTTTTTGTGTGTAATGAGAACTTTTAAGATCTATTCTCTTGGCAAATATACAATAAAGTATTATTAAGTGTCATCACCATGCTGTACATCATATGCCCATGACTTATTTATTTTATAACTGGAAGTTTGTAACTTTTGACTGCCTCTCCCATATCACCCATTCCCTGACCCTGCCTCTAGCTACCACCAACTTGTTTTCTGTATAAGTATCCTTAGCACCTCACAATTGGCTGCCTCTGTGTTAGTCCCTGGGATGAGTGAGTCTGAGCATGTGCGCCCTCTAAGAGCCATTTATCAGTTTGCTCTGCTCTTAGGGATGTGAGTCCTATTGGTTTTCACAGCTAGCTATTTTGGGGGCTCATCTCTCAGGTGCAGGTCTTAAAAGTTGTGGTGCCTGATGTGGGGTTCAAACCCTTTCCTCCTCAGGTCCAGATTTTGAATTCTGATTGTAGATTGTCACACTGGGGGTGGGGTTTAGGGTGAGTTTGTGTCTCAGCCTCTTCTACCCACTTTGTGGGGTTTTTATCTTTTTCCCAATGAGTTGCTCACCTAGTTTTGGGGTTTTTCTGTTTTTTGTTTTTTTCCAGAGGAAATTGTTCCATATTTAGCTTTAGATTCAGTGTGTCTGTGGGAGGAGGTGAGCTCAGGTTCTTCCTACCTTGCCATCTTGAACCAGCCATATTTTTTTTTTTTGATTACTGTAACTTTATAATATAGCTTGAAATCAGGAAGTGTGTTGCCCCCCTCTTTGTTCTTTTATTCTCAGGATTTCTTTGGCTATTCAGGGTCTTTTGTGGTTCTATGTAAATGTTAAGATAGTCTTTTCTACTTCTGTAAAAAAAAAAAAAAGTGCCATTGAAATCTTAACAGGAATTGCATTAAATCTATAAATGGCTTAGGTAGTATGGACATTTTAACAATATTAAATTTTCCAATCCATGAACAAGGGATATTTCTCCATTTATTTGTGTCTTCTTTGATTTCTTTCATCAATGTCTTGTGGTTTTCAGGGTAGAGATTTTTCACCTCCTCAGGTAAATTTATTTTTAAATATCTTATTTTTGTTGCGTCTGTGAGATTGTTTTATTTCTTTTTCAGATAATTTGTGTTAGTGTATAAAAAGCTTCTGATTTTGTATGTTAATTTTGTGTCCTGCAACTTTACTGAATTGATTGATCAGATATAACAGTTTTTTTGTGGAGTCTTCAGGATTTTCTATATATAAAATCATGTCACCTGTAAATAGAGACCATTTTACTTTTTCCTTTCCAATTCTTATGGCATTTATTTATTTATTTTCTTGCCTAATTGCTCTGGCTAGGACTTCCAGTACTGTGTTGAATAGGAGTGGTGATAGTGGGCACCCATGTCTTTTCCTGATCCTAGAGGAAAAGCTTTTAACCTTTCCTCATTAAGTATGTTGTTAACTGTGGCTTTGTCATATATGGCCTTTACTATGTTGAGGAACATTCCTTCTCTACCTAATTTGTTAAGAATTTTTATTATGAATGGATGTTGAATTTTGTCAAATGCTTTCTCTGCCACTATTAAGATGATCATATATTTTTTCTTTCTTTCTATTAATGTGATGTATCCCATTTATTGATTTGTGTATGTTGAACCATTTTTGCATTCCAAGGATATATCCCACTTGATCATGGTGAATGATCCTTTTCATGTGCTGCTGAATTTGATTTGCTACTATTTTATTGAGGATTTTTGCATCTATATTCATCAGGGGCATTGTCCTGTAGTTTTATTTTCTTGTAGTGTCCTATTCTGGCTTTGATATCAGGCCCATGTTGGCTTCATAAAATGAGTGTTTCCTCCTCTCTGATTTTTTGGGAAGTTTTAAAATAAGGATTGGCATTCATTCTTCTTTAAATGTTTGGTAAAACTTACCAGTGAGGCCATCTGGTCCTGAAATTTTTGTCATCAGGAGATTTTTGATTACTGGTTCAATCTTTACTAGTAATTAGTCTGTTCAGATTTGCTGTTTCTTCTTGATTCAGTCTTGGTAGGTTGTATGTTTCTAGGGGTTTTTCCATTTTTTCTCAGTTGTCTAATTTGTTGGTATATAGTTGTTCATAGTAGTCTCTTATGATCCTTTGTATTTCTGTAGTATCAGTTGTAATGTGTCCTTTTTCATTTATAATTTTGTTGATTTTTTTCTTTGGTTAGTCTAGCTAAAGTTTTCTCAGTTTTGTTTACCTTTTCAAAGAACCAACTCTTAATTCATCACTCTTTTCTATTGCTTTCCTGTTCTATATTTTATTTTATTTTATTTTTTTCTATATTTTATTTATTGCTGCTCTAATCTTTATTTTCTTCTGTCAGTTTTGGGCTCAGTTTGATCTTCTCTTTCTAGTCCCTTTAGGTATAGAGTTAGGTTGTTTGAGATCTTTCTTGTTTACTAATGTAGACATTTATTGTTGTGAGCTTTCCTCTTAGAACTGCTTTTGCTGCATCCCATAAATTTTGGTAGGTTGTGTTTCCATTTTTGTTTCAAGAGATTTTATTATTTCACCTTTAATTTCTTCTTTGATCCATTGGTTGTTCAGGAGTGTTAATTTCCATGTATTTGTGAATTTTTCAGTTTCATCTTGTTACTGATTTCTAGTTTAATCCCATTGTGATCACAGAAGATATTTGGTATGATTTCAGCCTCCTTGAACTTGCTAAGATTTGTTTTGTGACCTGACATATGGTTTATCCTAGAAAATGTTCCATGTGCACTTGAGAAGAATGGGTATTCTGCTGTTGTCAGACAAAATGCTCTGTGTATGTCTGTTAGGTTCATTTGATGTATAATTTTGTCCAAACCTGTTTCTTTATTGATTCCCTATCTGGATGATCTATCTTGTTGAGAGTGGGGTATTAAAGTCCCCAACTATTATTATATTGCTGTGTATTTCTCTTTTCAGCTCTGTTAGTTTTTGGGTTATGTTTTTAGGTGCTCTGATATTGGATATGTATTTACAATTATATCTTCTTGATGGGTTGACCCCTTTATCATTATGTATTGACCTTTGCCTCTTTTTACCATTTTTAATTTAAAATGTATTTTGTCTGATAGAGCTACCCCTGCCTTTTTTTTTTTTTTTAACTACAATTTGCTGAAATCTTTTTCCACCCCTTCACTCTCAGTTGATGGGTGTCTTTAAGGCTAAATGAGTCTCATATTGTTGGATCTTGTTTCTTTTTTTTTTGGATCTTGTTTAGCCATTCTGTGTCTTTTGATTGATCGGAGAATTTAATCCATTTACATTTAAATGGATTGCCATTTTATTGATTATTTTCTAGTGGTTTTGTAGATCCACTGTTTCTTCTTACTGCTATCTTTTTTTCTATTTTGATGTCTTTTGCTATCAGTATGCTTTATTTCTTTATCATGGTGTGTGTGTGTCTGTGTGACTACTATAGGCTCTTCTCTTGTGGTTATCATGAGATTTGCATATAAAACCTTAAAATTTTAACACCCTATTTTAAACTGATAACGATTTAACTTTGCTAGCATTCCTATACTTTTACTTCCTGCCTCACATTGATGTTACAGTTTACATACTTTTTATATTGTGTATCCCATAACAGATTATTGTAGTTGTGGTTATTTTCTACTACATTTGTTTTTTAATTTTTAAACTAGAGTTGTAAATAAGTTATGCACCACCATTACTATATTATAGAATCTTTCTCTGACACTATATTTAACATTACCACTGAGTTTTATGCTACCTTCTTGTGTTTTTGTAATGTTAATTAGCATCCTTTTACCACCACATAAAGTACTCCCTTTAGCATTTCTTGTAAGGCAGTTCTAGTGTTAATGAGATCCCTCAGCTTTTGTTTAGGAAGGTCTTTATCCATTTCTGAAGGACAGCTCTGCCAGGTATAGAATTCTTGGTTGACAGTTTTTTTCTTTCAATGTTTTGAATATATCATCCCATTCTCTCCTGGCCTGCAAAGCTTCTGTGGAGAAATCTGCCAATAGTCTTATGAAGTTTCTTTTGTATGTAGCTCCACTCTTTTTTCTCACTGCTTTCAAAATTCTTTTTGTCTTTCACCTTGACAACTTAATTATAATGTGTCATGGTGTAGCCCTCCTTGGGTTCACCTGTTTGGGGACTTTTGGGCCTCATGAATCTGGGCATCCATTTCTTTCCTCAGGTTGGGGGGTTTATAGCCATTATTGCTTTAAATATTCTTTCTGTCTCTTTCTCTTCTTCTGGAATTGCCACAATGCCACTATTGTTTCTTTTAATTGTGTCCTATAAGTCACATATTCTTTCTTCACTCTTTTTTCTATTTGCTCCCCTGACTGGACAATTTCAAATGTCCTGTCTTCTAGGTCACTGATTCCTTCTTCTGCATGGTGAAGTCTGTTTTTGAATCTCTCTTTTGAATTATTCAGTTCAGTCAGTCATTGTAATTTTTAGCTCTAGGATTTGTTTTTCTTTATGGTTTCTGTTCTTTGTTGAACTTCTTGTTTGTTTAGCATTGTTTTCCTGATTGTTTACTTGTCTGCTGTGTGTTCTTATAGTTCACTAAATTTGTTTAGGAGGATCATTTTGAATTCTTTGACAATTCATAGATCTCCATTTCTTTAGGTTCAATTATTGGACCTTTATTTGTGTCCTTTGGCGGTGTCATGTTTATCTGATTTTTTTGATCCTTGATTCCTTACGTTGACATCTGTGCATTTTAGTACATGGTCTCCAATTCCAGACTTTATAGGTTCTCTTTGACACAGACAGTTCTTCACCATTTGGCTCAGTTTGGGTTTCTGGACATGTTTGCTGGTAATAACTTTGGGCAGGTGGGGCTTGCTATCAGGGTGTATTTTCAGGTGAGCCCACTGCCCAAACTGGGGTCTGGGGTGGGTACTGCTGGCTGAAAGCAGTTGGATAAGAATTCTGGCTCTGTTCCCTACTTAGGTGAGGTTGTAGGATGGACTCCATGGTTACCGGAGTTCTCTGGTCAGGCTTACTAGATAGTTGGAACTGGGTACTATACTCAGCAGTAGGCAGAACTGTGGATTAGCTTCTCTGCCTTGGTATGGCAACAGGACATGCTCCAGGGCCTGCACAACTCATCGTTTGGGGATCTGAATCAGGCAAGAGTGTGCACTGATTTCTATGGACAGATGAGGTCACTGGTTTTGCTCTGCAGACAGAAAAGCCACGGGTTGTGTTTTCTGTTCAAGTACCACTGTATGCAAGGCTGTTGGATGGGCTGCACAGTTTCCAGTGTGCTGTGGTTGGGCAAGCTGAATGCTGTATTCAGCAAAGGGCAGGCAACAATTAGTTTCCCTGCCCAGATAGAGCAGGAGAATCGTCTCCAAGGGTGGCAAGGCTCTTTGTGGTCTTGACGCAAGTCAACCCATGCCCCAGGGGGCCAAACAGGGCTGCTGGCTTTGCTTTGCAGTCAATCATCTCTGCCTGCCATATTCTCTGAGTGTTGCTGAGCTATGTAGCTTCCAGGTGTTTTGGCCAGGCTTTCTGGTCAGGTGGGCCAGGAGCTAGTCAGCAGTGGATAAAGTGATGATTTAACTCCTCTGCCTGGGTGAAATGGGAAGGCCAGATCCAAGCGTGCTCTCAGGTGTTCTGGATCAGGTTTTCTGGTCAGGAGCAGCCAGGAGCTACACTCAGTAGTGGGTGGGACTATGAATTAGTTTCCCTCCCCGGACAGAGCCCTGGACACCTGCAGGCCTGGCAAGGCTCGCTGTTCGTGGTCTTGACTCAATCTGATCCGCTCTTTCCAAGTGCCCTGGCCCTGTGGTGACACAGACTTTGCGATTTTTCAGCTCAGCCTGCCATTCTGTGCTCAAGCATTCCTGAGCTACGTAGTTTCCAGGCTTTCTGGTCAGGGGGTGCTGGGAGCTGCACTCAGCAGTGGGCTGGGCTATGACTCAGCTCCCCTGCCTGGGCAGGGCAGACCAGGCTCCAGGGCTAGCAAGGTTCTTCATTTGAGGACCTGAATCAGGCAGACCTGCACCCCACTGAGTTCCCTAGTCGTGGCTCTGCAGGTGAGCAAAGCCTCTGACTGGGACTGCTGGTTGGGCCCTGCAGGTAGGAACTTGGTCCATCAAGATCCGAGTGCTGGTTGTTGCAAGCCCCTACCTGCTTCTTTATCATAATTAGATTCTCAGTGGTCAAGCCCCATAGCTTTCCCCTGATTCCTGTGGGGTGAGACGAGAGTGGGGGCTTCCAAGAAGCGACCCACAACACAGTGGGGGCTAGATATTCACCCTGGGGTCTCATTTCCCAATAAAGGAACCCTAGGCTCAGGGGAGGACCTCTCAGTGTGATGCTGTGCTGGCCTGGGGGAGGGGTAATGTGGTCAGCATGTAGCCATTCTTCTTACCTTCTAATATCGCCTGTCTTTGTCTCTGTGGTGTGGGGGAGGTGCTTCAGCCTCACCTCTATGTTCTAGGATTTTTTTAAAATTTTTATTTTATATTGGAGTATAGTTGATTAACAGTGTTAGTTTCAGGTGTACAGCAAAGTGATTCAGTTATACATATATATGTATCCTTTTTCAAAGTCATTTCCCATTTAGGTTATTATAGAATACTGAGCAGAGTTCCCTGCTGCTATATAATAGGTCCTTGTTGGCTATCTATTTTAAATACAGCAGTGTGTACATGTCAGTACCAAACTCCCAATCTATCCCTTCCCACCACCCTTTCCACCTGGTAACCATTAGTTTGTTCTCTGTGAGTCTGTTTCTGTTTGTAAATAAGTTCATTTGTATCATGAGATATTTGTCTTTCTCTGTCTGACTTACTTCACTTAGTATGATAATCTCCAGGTCCGTCCATGGCATTATTTCATTCTTTTTAATGGCTGAGTAATATTCCATTAGTATATATGTACCACATCTTCTTTATCCATTCCTTTGTTGATGGACATTTAGGTTGCTTCCATGTCTTGGCTATTGTAAACAGCCCTGAAATGAACATTGGGGTGCATGTATCCTTTCAAACCATGTTTTTCTCCGGATACATGCCCAGGAGTGGGATTGCTGGATCACATGGTAGCTCTATTTTTAGTTTTTTAAGGAACCTCCATACTGTTGTCTGTCTCGGTCTCTGTGGTGTGGGGGAGGTGCTTCAGCCTCACTGCCATGTTCTAGGATTTTCTTAGTGGTGTCTTATCCATGAATAGTTGTCAGTTTTCTTCTTGGGACAGGGAGGGAAGTCAGAAAGTAACTATGTCACTATTTTGGTGATGTCACTCCCAACACTTGATTTCTTACAAAGTCCCTCAGAAATTACCCTTTACAACCTTCTTTGCCTTTCTCTTCTACAAACCTAAACACATCTTAAGATATTCACTACATGTTCCTTGTACCAAAAACAGGGAAGATGCATGAGTGTATTCACTGTGCTGGTAGAAAGAAATGAAGGGAGGGAGAGAGGAGGGGAGGAAAGGGAAGAATTATATGCTAGAAATGCATCAGGGATTGTGATTGCCAGAGGCACTTGCAATAGCAAAGGCAGAATTCCATGGGCAAAAGATATTTCCGGCCAGAGTCTTAGGTTCAGTCTATACTCAGACCAGGTAGAAAGTGATACTTAACAAATGTTTACTTCCTTATCCTGACCAGTGCGTTGGGTGGCCCTCTACCTAGTTCTGAATGTTCATGGCCCATTGCAAACCCAAGGAAGGTTCACATTCCTTCCCCCTGCGTCTGCCACTCTTCCTGCTCCAAGGAGTAGGAGAGAAGCTATGGATGTATTAAATCCAAGGATCTATTGGTTCATGATGCTTAGAGGTAGAGCTTCAGGCATAACAAGCAAAAGTCACAATACTGGGTCAGTAGAACAATTTGTCTGTTTGGAGCATCTCTTTGTATTTCACCTTTTGAGACTTTCCTTGGAAATTCCTTTCCCCAGGGCTGATGTGAAATATTTCACAGACTTCTTAGCCATGATTGAAAAGAAAACTCTGCCAATGGCCGCTTGTCTTCAGTTCCCATAAAATACATCTCCTTAGTTTAGGCTCTGCTAGGGTTAGTACAGTTGACCTTTGAATAGTGCAGAGGTTATGGGTGCCAATCTCCGTGCAGTCAGAAATCTGCATATAACTTTACAGTTGGCCGTCCATATCCACGGTTCATGGATTCAACCAATCATAGGTCCTGTAGTACTGTATTACGTATTTATTGAAAAAAAAATCTGTTTATAAATGGACCCTCATAGTTTAAACCTGTGGTGTTCAAGGGTTAACTGCATTTCACTCCTAGGAACATCAGGTCAGAAGGAGTACTAGAAAGAAACTACGAAATGGCTGAAGTTCTAGCCTGCCCAAAGCCACTCTGACCAACTGTTCCCATCTAAGGAAACATTTAAGGTTCTTGGGAATCCACAGCCAAAATGAGACAGTGTTGATGGATGCGGTAATGGGAGCATTCCCATTTCCCTGACTGGCACAGGCCAGCTGATAACATAATTCAAAGTCAGGTTCTGCAATCTCTGGAAGAAGAGTAATTACAACAACAGGCATTGCTTAGAAGGAAACTCCCCCACCAGCCCCGCTTCCCCTATCCAGACAGACAGTCCCTTTGCTAGGATCAGCAGAGCATACTAGCAGGCAGGGTAATCAAAAGCATCATATGTATCATTGGTTATATTTCACATTTCCTCAACAAAGTGCATCAGTGGCATTTTCCAAACTCTTCTGAGTGATTTCTAATGAGTTGGCTTGGCACCCTCTCTAAGAAGGTAGAATGGAAGCAAAATGGAAAAGGTAGGTTAGGAAGAAAAATGTAGTCTCTCTGAAGGATGAAGTGATTTCTCAGGAGTGTTTGGGAGTGACAGACTTTCTTTAAAGACCCCCACTCTATGATTCCTCGTATTCTGTGAGAAGAAACTACAACAGAATTTCAGAAGACCCGGCTAAAAATATTCCATGTGCATAAATTTATTTTAAATTTTATTGCATCACATTATACAAGCATTAAACATGGCTTCATGTTGATGACTATTTAAATGTGAAAATTCATCATTCATGTCAGTACCTTTTGGCTATTTACAAGTAAGGAAGTTCTATGTACTTTTATATATCTCTGTATTTGTATGTACATATGTAAGAATACATGACTATACATATGTACACACAGAAATACATCTATGGCCATACACATAGCTATAGATATGTCATATATAATCTCCTCAGAAAGATCTGAAATTAAAAAAAAGAAAGAAAAAGTTGTAAACAGGGTCTTGTTTGTGTTGTTTGGTGACACGGAATTAGGACCATGTGACATTCTAGGAATGTGTGTCCAGGTGTCCAAATACCCTTTTCAGCCCAGTGTCTGTAAAATTCACATGGGATAGAATGCAAAAAAGGTAGCAAACAGGCTGAAAAACAGGCCCAGTATACAAGTTCCCCTTGGTTTTAAAAACTTGAGAATGTAACTGCCCATGATGTGCATGCTTGCTTGGTCAAGAATGGTCTATGGATGGATAGCATTTGTGTGCTGGGCTGCAATGTGATTTCACAGCAGCATGGTTTCCCAGGCAGTCCTTTAAGGGTGCTGACCCCCCTGCCACTGCCGACCTCGGCAACATGCACTGCGGTTGCATTTTAGTCATTCACTGGAATGTGCTTTTGCACAGCTGGGAGAAGTAAACAGAATTCAGGTCCTTGGCCTACAAATGAACTGTTACCTGGGAGAAAAAAAAAAAAAAAAGGTATTAAAATCCGAAGTACACATGATGGCTTAAAGGACATTATGTACAATGGTCTGTACTTAGTGTGAATCAAAGGCATTCGAAGAATCTGTAACCCCGAACCAGGTCAGGTATGGTATAAACATTGCTGTGCCTGCTTTACAGATGAACAGACAGAGTCAGAAAGGCAGTCTGAAGGAAGGTGACTTCCTGCCAACTGTTGGGAAAATAGAGACAGACAAAGACTATGCTTTCAAGCAAAATGCACAGATGTTGTCTTTGGGGAGTAACCAACCCAAAATGCTGAGGCTAGAAGGAACTCTCAAGTGTGAAGGGCCCTGTAGCCCAGCACAGCCCCGAGGTGAGGATAGTCTACCGTGGCACGCTGGTCTCTGGGCACTGGAGCAGTTCTCTTCACTAATAATGTGTGCCTCCTACCCCAACTCAAGCCGTCCGATAGTCAGCCTTTCTCCTCTGAAAGCTGACCAGAGCCAGAGAAAAGGTGGTCAGAATGGGTGCAGGGGGCCAGGGGCTTGGAGCAAATGACAGAATCCCAGAAGGTTAAAGCCAGATAGGCTCTTAAAGTATTGTTTAGTCCAACTCCTTTTCTCTTGAAGATGTGGACACCGAATCCACGGGAATGCTCCACCCCAGGTCATACAGATAGAGAACGGACAGCCAGATCTAGATCCGCTGGACTACAGTGCAACGCTTAACAGCAGTGCAAATCCGATATAGTATTTGATAGCATTTTGTTTTGTAAATGTCTCACACTCATAACCTTATATGAGCTGCAAATTAGTTCCACCCAATAAGCAGGCTCAGAAAAATTAAGTAATTTTCCTGAACTCATATAGCCAAATGGCCGATCTGGAAAATGGCAAAATTACTAAGTAGCAAAACATTTCTTGCCTTTAGTGAAGCCAAGGCCTACTTTGGAATTGAGGGCAGAACCAGTTCAACATCTGTATACTATTATATTATCCCTGTGGCCTGGGGTCTAGGTGATATCCTCCAAGTCCACCCTCATACCCAACTCACAATAACCTCCTGGACTCTTAATGCAGGATAAAACTTCACTAATTTTAACAACAAACATCTCTGTAGATATCTGCTCTATTGTAACCTATATGAAAAGTGAAAAACATACATTTTTTCCTGTATATCTCATTTTTCTTTTGGAGGCCAAATTTTGGAAAACCTTTCAAAGTTAGTCTCCAAACAAGTGGAGAGAGAGGAATGAAGGCAAGGAAGGCAAAAGAAATGCTGGAATACTAGATTCACAGAGTATAAAAACTGAGGGCTCATCTTATCACTGAAGAAACTGAGGCACAGAGAAGTTAAGTGACTTGTCCAAGGACACACAGATAGTAATTGCCTTGCCAGAGAGAAGGTTTCAGAAGAACTTTCTGATATGTGGGAACATCATGAAAGTTTCTTACAGTGTTTTTAAGCATAATGCACCCAACCTTTATTCATTAAATGTGCATTTAATGGGTGCCATGTACTTACCGCTGTGCTAACCAGCTGGAAGAATAAATTATAGTCCCTAGAGACTTTCCTAAAGATGCTTACAGCTGTGCTGGGGAAGCCTAATAACTATTTGAAAACCACAAATTAACAACACATATCAATATCTGTCAGTACATGTGGTCCTGATGCAGTAACCAGAGGTGTTTATCTGTCAGTACATGTGGTCCTGATGCAGTAACCAGAGGTGTTTATCTGTCAGTACATGTGGTCCTGATGCAGTAACCAGAGGTGTTTATCTGTCAGTACATGTGGTCCTGATGCAGTAACCAGAGGTGTTTATCTGTCAGTACATGTGGTCCTGATGCAGTAACCAGAGGTGTTTATCTGTCAGTACATGTGGTCCTGATGCAGTAACCAGAGGTGTTTATAAAGAGTAAGTCTCAGTGGGCTGATGAGTCTGAGGAAAGCTTAGCGGGTGTGGCCTGATATGGATCAGCCTGGGAGGAAACAATACATGGGTGACGGAAGGAAGGCCATCTTGGGTGAGATGAAAAAGTGACTTTAATATCCCCATGGTAACATGCCCCTTCTTTCTGATGAAAGAGAATAGCCAGGCTAGAGTGGAAGGGGGAGGAGGGTTTATTTCAGGGGCCACCTAGGCCAACTCATGAAGACCTTGGCTGCCAGGCCAGAGTGTGACACGGAGACAGAGAAGAGTTGCAGGAGTTGTGTGCAAAGGGAAGGTTAAGTTAAATGTGCAATTTTAGTAAGAGACAAGCTGGTTTTGAAAGCTTCTAGAGGATTTATTTGCACCCCTATCAGGAGAACAATGGCAAGCTTTGATTCAGGGAGTTGAAAGCGCCCCTCCCAGCCAAGGAGAGGTCTCAGACTGTGAAACACTTCTCACCGACCTGGTCACGGCCACTCATTGTGGTGTGCTTTTCCATTTTTCTTCCTCTCTTTTCGTTCCTTCTGAAGACGCTCCAGTTCTGCTTCATACATCATCTCCTGAATCAAGTACTTCTCTCTTCTCATTCGATCCCTTAGATCTTTTGGGAGGTCCGGGATCAGATATGAAATGAGGTGTTTTATACAAAACACGAGGTGCTAAAAACACAGGGGAGAATACAACAGAGTCAGGTTTACTGTGCAGCCTTAGCGGAAAGAGCGCTGGGAGCTGGTCGAGAACAGGGATGTGGAGCCTCTGGTGTGTCTGGGGAGTGGAATAAGGCCAGGGGGTGGGTGTGAGAGGAAACAGAGTCACAGGGATAGGTGAGGACTGAACTTGGTGTAATGGCACCATACAGGAAATGAGAAGAGGACTCAGGAAAGAAGGCGGAGAAGCAAAGGCCAGAAAATGCAAAGGAGAGCCAGAAGAATATACTGCGGAATCAGAAAGCCCAGGTTTGAATTCCAGCTCTACTTTTACCACTTAAGAGCTATCTGTTTACCTGAGGATAAGTCACTCTGAGCCTCAGTTCCCTCATCCACAAAATGGGTGTATTATGAAAATTTTAAGAAAATATTTTGAAATGCTTCACAGATTGTGAAATACGTTATTGCAGTGGTCTGGAACCAAAACCACAAAATCTCCGAGGTATGCCTGAATAGGAAACTTCTAGTCTGAGCCAAGAGGCAGCCTTTACTTGTATTAATCTGGCTTTAATATAAGTATGTAACAAGAGAGATGAAAGTTCCATTTATGGGTATAGTTATGGGAATGCAAACTATTTTTAGTAGCACTTTTCTTAAAGACTAAAAGAAAATAGATGGTGTATTTTTATTGACACATAATACAGGCAATTACTAGGTAGATTATACTTTATAAGTAACGTCACGATGATGCATAACCAGAGGCTACCACTTGTAACACTCAGTTCAGTGTTTTCCAAACATTGTCCTTAAACATCAGAAGCATCTTGGAGGGCTGTGAAAAACAAATTGCAGACATAATGTATCAGAATCTCTGGGCGTGGGGATGGAAAAACTGCAATTTTCCTGAATTTTAAGAACAGCAGCCCTAGAATATTAAACTTAGGACCAATGGGACTTCCCTGGTGGTCCAGTGGTAAAGAATCCACCTTCCAATGCAGGGAACACGGGTTCGATCCCTGGCTGGGGAACTAAGATCCCACATGCCATGGGGCAACTAATCCTGTAGGCCACAACTACTGAGCTCGCACACCTCAACTAGAGAGCCAGCGTGCCACAAACTACAGAGCTCATGTGCTCTGGAGCCTGTGTGCCAGAACTAGAGAGAAGCCCGTGCACAGCAACGAAGAGCCCGCACACCTCAACAAAAGATCCCGCATGCCTCAACAAAGATCCTGCGTGCCACAACTAAGACCAGACGCAGCCATAAAAATAAAATAAATAAAATTTAAAAATAAATTTAGGACCAATGATTCCTGACTTATTCTTTAACAGTCAACCCTGGACTTTCAAATATTTCTTAGAAAATTCAAGTACTTTAAGGAGAAGAAAAAGAAGAGAAAGGGATTACATAGTATTACTTATCCTGCTTCTGGACGTAAATAATCATATTGGAAGTTCTCATAACTTACATTCATTCATTACTTCGAGTTACTTCATTATGTCAAAGGAAATAAAGGAGTTGGTTGAGAAAACTTACCTCGAACACAATGATAAAAGCCAGTCGGGCTGCTAAGACATGCCAGAACTGCAGTGTGTAGCCATAGGGCACCAGTGAATGAGGAGGGTCACGGTAGTCTCGGTATCTATAAACACACAGGAGAGTGTTACATTCCAAATTATGATTTTCCTGACTCCCAAATCTCTTCCATCCCCACTATGTAGTCCTCATTCACGGGAGAAAAGTATACAAAGTTTCTGTATACTAGACATCTGTTGTTTTGCTTGTCCAGCATCTCTTCTGGTAAAAGAATCTCTCTTCTTCTCTGAAGAATTATCCGTGTGGGCTGGGCAGAGTTCTCCCCAGGTCGTCGCTGACCCCAGCTCAGAAGATGAGCCAGACCTGATCAGTAAGACTCATCACCAGATCTTCTGCTAGAATGATTACTTAGTGAATTATCATGAAGCCCACAGAAGGTAAAAGCCTGGAGCTTCTGGTGGGCATCACAAACTGTGTGAAGTGAGCCTGCTTGAGAATGCAGTCAGTAGAACAAAAGCAGAGCCAGCAGAAAGGTGGTCTCTTGCTGACACTGCTGGAGACTTGGGATCTAGTCATTACTAACGTAATATCACCCCTCCAACCTGCTGGTTACCTGAACCAGTGAATTTCTTTTTAAGTCAGTTTATACTGGATTTCTGCCACTTGCCATTAGAGTCCTTCCTAAAATATGCTCCAACTGTAACTTCTGAGTAAGCATCAACTTCCACAGATGTCTGTTATCTACTAGGTGCCAAGCACTAGCCTAGGAACTTAGATCCATGAGACTCCATTTTATCCTTACCGTATCATTACTATTCTCAGGTGGGAAGACTGAGAAGTGACTCTCAGCGTCATACAGTGTTCATGTGTTTTGAATGTTCTTTTCATTCGCTCCAGAAATGTGAGAAGATATGGAAATACTGGTTATTACAACAGTTCTGTGTAGACATACTAAATTTCCCTTGTCCGAATAAAAACTATGATTGTCCAGGCACCTAACCTTAAGGTCGGAACTAATTTGCATATGAGGATACAGGATAATTTCTATGCAGAGCATCCTTGAAAATATCAAGGACTACAAAAATATGAGCTGTGACCATTATCATCATCAATAACATCATCTTAATTATTATTAGTGTCTATGGAATATAATAGTAACGTATCATGATTATTTTGCCAGTAACGTGATATTTATGCTGAGTACTTGGTGCTGAAATTAAGAATGAACCTGTTTTTCTTTGTCTGACTTACTTCACTAAGCATAATACCCTTCAGGTCCATCCATGTTGTTGCAAATGGCAAAATTTAATTCTTTTTTATGGCTGAGTAATATTCCATTGCGTGTGTGTATATACACATATATCTATATATCACATTTCCTTTATCCATCCATTGATGGATACTTAGATTGCTTCTATACTTTGGCTATTGTAAATAATGCTGCTATGAACATTGGGATGCATATATCTTTTCTAATTAGTGTTTTCATTTTCTTCGGATATATACCCATATGCTTAGTGAAGTAGGTCAGACAAAGGCAAATACTGTATGTTTCTGCTTATATGTGGAATCTAAAAAGTAAAACAAATAAATGAATGTAACAAAATAGACTCATAGATACAGAGAACAAACTAGTGGTTACCTGTGGCGAGAGGACTGGGGGGAGGGCCAAGATAGGGGAAGGGATTAAGAGGTACAAACTACTAGGTATAAAATAAATAATATACAAAGATGTAACATACTGCACAGGGATTATTACCAATATTTTATAATAACTTTAATTGGAGTATAATCTATGAAGATACCAAATCACTATGTTGTACACCTGAAACTAATACAAAGTTGTAAATCAACCATACTTAAAAAAAAAAGTGAATGTTAGTGCCTTCAAACTGTTGGTTCTCCCTATGATGATAAGGATTAGATAATCATTGAAAACACTCATTCTAACATATTGTTACATAATCTGCTCCTGTCACAGGTCCAATAAACAACGCCTGAAATTTCAGGAAGAATAATTTTATTCAGGACTAAAAGTTTGCATAGACTATTCTAACCTTCTTTTACTTTTTGCAGAGCACAGGTAGTCAAGAACCAGGAATTGTGTTTTCCAGTTAAGATAACATGTAATTCCTTTATTTGTCTTTAGCTACCTATATTTCAAATATAGTCCAAGTAAATATTCTAGAAGGAAAAGGAACAATATGCTTTTTATTATATACACGTGGTTAATTATCAGACAACAGTATACATAAAAGGAGGGAACCTGAATTGCTTCAAGAGTCACCATCATTGGGGCTTCCCTGGTGGCAGAGTGGTTAAGAATCTGCCTGCCAATGCAGGGGACATGGGTTCAAGCCCTGGTCTGGGAAGATCCCACATGCTGCGGAGCAACTAAAGGCCCATGTGCCACAACTACTGAGCCTGTGCTCTAGAGCCGGTGAGCCACAACTACTGAAGCCGACGCACCTAGAGCCCGTGCTCCGCAACAAGAGAAGCCACCGCAATGAGAAGCCTGTGTACTGCAATGAAGAGTAGCCCCTGCTCGCCCCAGCTAGAGAAAGACCACATGCAGCAACGAAGACCCAACACAGCCAAAAATAAAAACAAATTAATTAATTAATTTAAAAAAAAAGAGTCACCATCATTGACTCCTTAACCTTTCTACACAATAGTGTTCATTAGAAAAGGGAAGTTCTTTTCAGGACCCACTGGTCCCTTTCCTATTTATGCTCTTCTCTGCTTTGACCTTTGCCCTTTGTTTTGCCTGCTCCATCTCCTAGCTTCTCAGATCTTGTTTGGCTTTTAATTTGAAGAATTTTGACAAATCTCTTCCTCCTCAGATACCTTCTAAATTCACTGGGTGGAAAATCATAGTTTTTCCTTGATCTTGCAGACCATTTTCCTTGACCATTTCCAAAAAATACGATTCAGATGTGTCGTTCTTAAAATTCATGCTGTAAACTCATAGCAAATAAATGAATTCCTTTATTCAGCATAGCTGAATAAACTAGTATACATCAAATATAAACAGCCATTAAATTTAAGTATGAAAACTAGAAAGTTGAAACACTTTTATCACTCAATGAGAGTAGATTATCAAACACAATGACCATTTGTAAAACTGTACACATGCGATATGCAAAAGGTAAAGGGTTTTAAGTGGTGGTTTTAAATGTTAATTTATGTTTTTTTAGTATTTTAAAAATATTCTTTACATGTGCTTTTTAATATTTAGGAAACACATACTCATGGCTATGGTAAGTTGGCAACATTTTAGATAATTTCTACATAGGGATCAGGTTGTTGAGAATATGCATCTATTTGTTCAGCCTGTGTGTCATATACATCCATTTGTGATCTGTCACAGAGTTCTGCTAACCTGTACTCAGAGGAACACAACGCATCTACATTGGCACTTAGGTTCTGAGAACGAGAATCAGAAGTTGTGAAATTCTTAGGAAGTTTGTTTTCAGAAGCAGCAGGTTTCTGGCTTCCTACTCTCTTAAGCCATTGTACCATAAAGTCAAGTTTCTCTCTGGAAAATTTCTTACTGCTACCCTAAGGGAATTAAAACTCAGTGGTGCTAATGAGTTTGTCATTTGCTTTGCCGCTGGCAGCTGTCTCCAGAATTATGTGCTGGAAAGTATACTGGAACCATGTTTGGAGTTTGCCTGACTAATAACGATCTTGGGTAATTCACGAAGCGCCGCTGGACATCACTTTTCCTTATCAACAAACTTAGGGTGTGTCCCACCCTGCTCTAAAATTTTGGACTCACTCTTTTCTTCTGCGAGAAGTTGCAGATGACTGTTGTAAGTGGAGCTCTCAGTTCACACTGCAGTCTACCCCTGGTCTCTTGGCCTTTTCCACTCAGCAGCGGTTTTGGCGAGGGCCGTGCTCAGATGTCATCTGTATCCCGTGTTTCTGTTTTTGATGCAGTCTAATTTTTTTGCAAAATAATCAGCTGCATGTTCTCTGGCACTTGTACGAAGAAAACACTTCCCTGCCCTTCTGTAGAAACAGCCAGGACACCAAGCCTTACGATAATCAATCAGTTTCACTCTTCTGGTCTTTTAGCCTAGTATCTCCCAAGATACAATGTGGCCCAGTGGTGTTAATGTTGGGAGGAATTTTCCAAGTGAGTCAGAACTGTTTTCAGAAAGTAAAACTTTAAATTTCCTGGCTTCAATTTTACATGTGGGAAAGGCGGGGTGTTCCCTTTCGGCGTAAGTTAGTGAATTCTCTATAGCTGCTTTTATTTCTCAGGAAATGGATGATTGGCTTGCGAACATTATTTTTCTAGCACCAGGTATATTCTAGCACCAGTTAATTCATTCCCATTTTTTTAAACTGTGAAAATAAAAGCATATGTACATTTCAAAGAATGAGAAGTGAACCTCATCCAAGTTAAGCCACAGAACACGGTCAGTGGCTTAGAACATGCCTCACTGGCAAAGCCAGACACCCCGAGAGGTGATGACTATTGTAATTTTCTGCTTCTCTTTATAATTATGCTACTTATGCAAGTGTTCCTAAATAAAACAGTGCTTGGTTTTATCTGCTTTGAATTCTATATAAATGGAATCATACTGTATGTTTTATTTTGTGAGTACATTTTTATTGCACAATTTATTTTTGAGTTCTCATTTCTATTCCATTTTCTATTCTTATGTTAAACACCACACTGATATAATTATTATGACTTTATACTATATCTAATGTAAGGTAAATATCCACCTTGTTATTCTTCAAAAATATCTTGACTTTTCTTCATTCTTTGCATTTCTTTATAACATTATTTTGGCCCTCTGTTGCACAAAATTGGACTAATCACAATTCTTAGTTTTTATAACTAATCTTATTGGTCCATTCATGTTCTTCTTTTCTGCAATTTTTATGTATATGTATTTAATAGTTTAATAACATAATGAACGATCATAAATCCTCCATGCAACCCAAGAATTAAACTATTACCGGGAACTTATATCCACCTCTGGGCTCCTCCTTCATCTCATCTCTTTGCTTCCCTTATCCTGAACTTCATTTTTATCATTAACATATTTTTGTTACGTATATTCATTTGTCTGAATATGATATTGTTCAGTTTTGTTTGTCTTGAACTCTCTAGAAAGGATGCTATACAGTACGCAGCCTTCTGAGACTTGCTTTTTTTTTTTTTCTTTTTTTTTTTTAGCATTGTGCTACTGAGATTTATCTGTGCTGTTGCATGTGGCCATTGCTGTACAACAGACGCTAGTATGAATGTATTGTGGTTTTATGTAGTGTATATTTCGATTTATACTCACAAGCTGGTCATTTCTCTATTTCCTTTCAAATTCCCTAACCATGTAAAGCTTTGAAAAACAAAGTGTTAAGTCTACCCAGTTCAGCAAATGCCCTTTGGGTAAAAGTTGGTTGCAGTGCTCTACATAGTACTCTGGATTCTGCTTTTATTTATTATTAAAAAATTTTGTTTTCTTGTGATGAGAACTTTTAAGATCTACTACCTTAGCAACTTTTTAAAAACTGAAGTATAGTCAATTTACAATATCATGTTAGTTTCAGGTTTATAGCACAGCAGTTCAGAATATATATATGTATATTCTTCCTCAGATTTTGTAATAATCCTTATAGGTTATTATGAAATATTGAGTATAGTTCCCCGTGCCATACAGTAGGTCCTTATTGGTTACCTATTTTATATATAGTAGTGAGTATATGTTAATCCCAATCTCCTAATTTATCCCTCCCCCACCCCCCTTTCCCCTTTGGTAACCATAAGTTTGTTTTCTATGTCTGTGAGTCTCTGTTTTGGAAATAAGATCATTTGTATCTTTTTTTTTTTAAGATTCCAAATTTAAATGGTATCATATGATATTTATCTTTCTCTGGCTTACTTCATTTAGTATGATAAGCTGTAGGTCCACCCATGTTGCTGCAAATGGCATTATTTCATTCTTTTTAATGGCTGAGTAATATTCCATTGTATATATGTACCACATCTTCTTTATCCATTCCTCTGTTGATGGACATTTTGGTTGCTTCCATGCCTTGGCGATTGTAAATAGTGCTGCAATGAACACTGGGGTGCGTGTATCTTTCCAAATTATGGTTTTCTCCAGATATATGCCCAGGAGTGTGATTGCAGGATCTATGGTAGCTCTATTTTTAGTTTTTTAAGGAACTTCCATACTGTTCTCAATAGTCACTGTACCAATTTACATTCCCACCAACAGTGTAGGAGAGTTCCCGTTTCTCCATACCCTCTCCAGCATTTATTTATAGACTTTTTGATGATGACCATTCTGACTGGTGTGAGGCAATACCTCATTGTAGTTTTGATTTGAATTCTCTAATAATTAGTGATTTCAAGCATTTTTTCATGTGCCTTTTGGCCATCTATATCTCTTCTTTGGAGAAATGTCTATATCTTCTGTCCATTTTTTTGATTGGGTTGTTTGTTTTTTTGATATAGAACTCTATGAGCTGTTTGTATAGTTTGGAAGTTAATCCCTTGTCAGTAGCATCATTTGCAAATATTTTCTCCCGTTCGTAGGTTGTCTTTTTGTTTTGTTTATGGTTTCCTTTGCTGTGCAAAAGCTTTGAAGTTTCATTAGGTTCCACTTGTTTATTTTTGTTTTTATTTCCATTTCTCTAGGAGGTGGGTCAAAAACGATCTTGCTGTGATTTATGTCATAGTGTTCTGCCTATATTTTCCTCTAAGATTTTGATAGTTTCTGGCCTTACATTTAGGTCTTTAATCCATTTTGAGCTTATTTTTGTGTATGGTGTTAGGGAGTGATCTAATCTCATACTTTTATATGTACCTGTCCAGTTTTCCCAGCACCACTTATTGAAGAGGCTGTCCTTTCTCCACTGTACATTCCTGCCTCCTTTATCAAAGATAAGGTGACCATATGTGCGTGGGTTTATCTCTGGGCTTACTATCCTGTTCCATTGATCTGTATTTCTGTTTTTGTACCATACTGTCTTGATTACTGTAGCTTTGTAGTATAGTCTGAAGTCAGGGAGCCTGATTCCTCTAGCTCCGTTTTTCGTTCTCAAGATTGCTTTGGCTATTCGGGGTCTTCTGTGTTTCCATACAAATTGTGAATTATTTTTTTCTAGTTCTGAGAAAAATGCCAGCGGTAGTTTGATAGGGATTGCATTGAATCTGTAGATTGCTTTGGGTAGTAGAGTCATTTTCACAATGTTGGTTCTTCCAATCCAAGAACATGGTATATCTCTCCATCTATTTGTATCATCTTGAATTTCTTTCATCAGTGTTTTATAATTTTCTGCATACAGGTCTTTTGTCTCCTTAGGTAGGTTTATTCCTAGATATTTTATTCTTTTTGTTGCAGTGGTAAATGGGAGTGTTTTCTTGATTTCACTTTCATATTTTTCATCATTAGTATATAGGAATGCCAGAGACTTCTGAGCATTAATTTTGTATCCTGCTACTTTACCAAATTCATTGATTAGCTCTAGTAGCTTTCTGGTAGCACCTTTAGGATTCTCTATGTATAGTATCATGTCATCTGCAAACAGTGACAGCTTTACTTCTTCCCGAGTTGGATTCCTTTTATTTCCTTTTCTTCTCTGATTGCTGTGGCTAAAACTTCCAAAACTATGTTGAATAAGACTGGTGAGAGTGGGCAACCTTGTCTTGTTCCTGATCTTAGTGGGAATGTTTTCAGTTTTTCACCATTGAGGATGATGTTGGCTGTGGGTTTGTCATATATGGCCTCTATTATGTTGAAGAAAGTTTCCTCTATGCCTTCTTTCTGCAGGGTTTTTTTCACAAATGGGTGTTGAATTTTGTCGAAAGCTTTCTCTGCATCTATTGAGATGATCATATGGTTTTTCTCCTTCAATTTGTTAATATGGTGTATCACACTGATTGATTTGCATATATTGAAGAATCCTTGCATTCCTGGAATAAACCCCACTTGATCATGGTGTATGATCCTTTTAATGTGCTGTTGGATTCTGTTTGCTATTATTTTGTTGAGGATTTTTGCATCTATGTTCATCAGTGATATTGGCCTGTAGTTTTCTTTCTTTGTGACATCCTTGTCTGGTTTTGGTATCAGGGTGATGGTGGCCTTGTAGAATGAGTTTGGGTGTGTTCCTCCCTCTGCTATATTTTCGAAGAGTTTGAGAAGGATAGGTGTTAGCTCTTCTCTAAATGTTTGATGGAATTCGCCTGTGAATCCATCTGGTCCTGGGCTTTTCTTTGTTGGAAGATTTTTAATCACAATTTCAATTTCAGTGCTTGTGATTGGTTTGTTCATATCTTCTATTTCTTCCTGATTCAGCCGTGGCATGTTGTGCATTTCTAAGAATTTGTCCATTTCTTTCAGGTTGTCCATTTTATTGGCATAGAGTTGCTTGTAGTAATCTCTCATGATCTTTTGTATTTCTGCAGTGTCAGTTGTTACTTCTCCTTTTTCATTTCTAATTCTATTGATTTGAGTCTTCTCCATTTTCTTCTTGATGAGTCTTGATGATAAAGCATTAGGTTTATTAATTTTGTTTATCTTCTCAACGAACCAGCTTTTAGTTTTATTGATCTTTGCTATCGTTTCCTTCATTTCTTTTTCATTTATTTCTCATCTGACCTTTTATGATTTCTTTCCTTCTGCTAACTTTGGAGTTGTTTTGTTCTTCTCTCTCTAATTGCTTTAGGTGCAAGGTTAGGTTGTTTATTCGAGATGTTTCCTGTTTCTTAAGGTAGGATTGTATTGCTATAAACTTCCTTCTTAGAACTGCTTTTGCTGCATCCCATCAGTTTTGGGTCGGCGTGTCTCCATTGTCATTTGTTTCTAGGTATTTTTTGATTTCCTCTTTGATTTCTTCAGTGATCACTTCGTTATTAAGTAATGTATTGTGTGTTTGTATTTTTTACAGATCTTTTCCTGTAATTGATATCTAGTCTCATAGCATTGTGGTCGGAAAAGATACTTGATACAATTTCAATTTTCTTAAATTTACCAAGGCTTGATTTGTGACCCAAGATATGATCTATCCTAGAGAATTTTCCATGAGCACTTGAGAAAAATGTGTTTTTTGTTGTTTTTGGATGGAATGTCCTATAAATATCAATTAAGTCCATCTTGTTTAATGTATCATTTAAAGCTTGTGTTTCCTTATTTATTTTCATTTTGGATGATCTGTCCATTGGTGAAAGTGGGGTGTTAAATTCCCCTACTATGAATGTGTTACTGTCGATTTCCCCTTTTATGGCTGTTAGTATTTGCCTTATGTATTGAGGTGCTCCTATGTTGGGTGCATAAATATTTACAATTGTTATATCCTCTTCTTGGATCGTTCCCTTGATCATTATGTAGTGTCCTTCTTTGCCTCTTCTAATAGTCTTTATTTTAAAGTCTATTTTGTCTGATATGAGAATTGCTACTCCAGCTTTCTTTTGGTTTCCATTTGCATGGAATATCTTTTTCCATCCCCTTACTTTCAGTCTGTATGTGTCTCTAGGTCTGAAGTGGGTCTCTTGGAGACAGCATATATATGGGTCTTGTTTTTGTATCCATTCAGCCAGTCTGTGTCTTTTGGTGGGAGCATTTAATCCATTTACATTTAAGGTAATTATTGACATGTATGTTACTATTCCCATTTTCTTAATTGTTTTGCGTTTGTTATTGTAGGTCTTTTCCTTCTCTTGTGTTTCTTGCCTAGAGAAGTTCCTTTAGCATTTGTTGTATAGTTGGTTTGGTGGTGCTGAACTCTCTCAGCTTTTGCTTGTCTGTAAAGTTTTTAATTTCTCCATCAAATCTGAATGAGATCCTTGCTGGGTAGAGTAATCTTGGTTGTAGGTTTCTCTCCTTCATCACTTTAAATATGTCTTGCCAGTCCCTTCTGGCTTGCAGAGTTTCTGCTGAAAGATCAGCTGTTAACATTATGGGGATTCCCTTGTGTGTTATTTGTTGTTTTTCCCTTGCTGCTTTTAATATGTTTTCTTTGTAGTTAATTTTTGACAGTTTGATTAATATGTGTCTTCACGTGTTTCTCCTTGGATTTATCTTGTATGGTACTCTCTGTGCTTCCTGGACTTGATTAACTATTTCCTTTCCCATATTAGGGAAGTTTTCAACTATAATCTCTTCAAATATTTTCTCAGTCCCTTTCTTTTACTCTTCTTCTGCAACCCCTATAATTCAAATGTGGGTGCATTTAATATTGTCCCAGAGGTCTCTGAGACTGTCCTCAGTTCTTTTCATTCTTTTTTCTTTATTCTGCTCTGCAGTAGTTATTTCCACTATTTTATCTTCCAGGTCACTTATGCGTTCTTCTGCCTCAGTTATTCTGATATTGATCCCATCTACAGTATTTTTAATTTAATTTATTGTGTTGTTCATCATTGCTTGTTTCATCTTTAGTTCTTCTAGGTCCTTGTTAAATGTTTCTTACATTTTCTCTATTTCCAAGATTTTGGATCATCTTTACTATCATTATTCTGAATTCTTTTCAGGTAGACTGCCTATTTCCTCTTCATTTGTTAGGTCTGGTGGGTTTTCATCTTGCTCCTTCATCTGCTGTGTGTTTTTCTGTCTTCTCATTTTGCTTATCTTACTGTGTTTGGGGTCTCCTTTTTGCAGGCTGCATGTTCATAGTTCCCGTTGTTTTTGGTGTCTGCCCCCAGTGGCTAAAGTTGGTTCAGTGGTTTGTGTAGGCTTCCTGGTGGAGGGGACTAGTGCCTGTGTTCTGGTGGATGAGGCTGGATCTTGTCTTTCTGGTGGGCAGTTCCACGTCTGGTGGTGTGTTTTGGGGTATCTGTGGACTTATGATTTTAGGCAGCCTTTCTGCTAATGGGTGGTGTTGTGTTCCTGTCTTGCTAGTTGTTTGGCATAGGGTGTCCAGCACTGTAGCTTGCTGGTTGTTGAGTGAAGCTGGGTTCTGGTGTTGAGATGGAGATCTCTGGGAGATTTTTGCCGTTTGATATTATGTGGAGCTGGAAGGTTTCTTGTGGACCAGTGTCCTGAAATTGGCTCTCCCACCTCAGAGGCACACACTGACCCCTGGCTGCAACCACAAGAGCCTTTCATCCACACGGCTCAGAATAAAAGGGAGAAAAATTTGAAAGAAAGAAAGCAAAGAAAAGAAAAGAAAGAAAGAAAGAGGATAAAATAAAATAAAGATAAAATAACAAAGTTATTAAAATAAAAATTAAGAAAATTTTTAAAAAGCAAACAAACGTACAAAAAACGGATGGATAGAACCCTAGGACAAATGGTGAAAGCAAAGCTATACAGACAAAATCTCACACAGAAGCATACACATACACACTCAGAAAGAGAGGAAAAGGGGAAAAAAATCATAAATCTTGCTCTGAAAGTCCACCTCCTCAATTTGGGATGATTCATTGTCTATTCATGTATTCCACAGATGCAGGGTACATCAAGTTGATTGTGGAGCTTTAATCCGCTGCTTCTGAGGCTGCTGGGAGAGATTTCCCTTTCTCTTCTTTGTTCGCACAGCTCCCGGGGCTCAGCTTTGGATTTGGCCCCGCCTCTGCGTGTAGGTCACCGGAGGGCGTCTGTTCTTCGCTCAGACAGGACGGGGTTAAAGGCGCAGCTGCTTAGGGGGCTCTGGCTCACTCAGTCCGGTGGGTAGGAGGGGTGTGGCTGCGGCGCGAGCCTGCGGCAGCCGAGGCCAGCGTGATGTTGCACCAGCCTGAGGCGCGCTGTGCGTTCTCCCGGGGAAGTTGTCCCTGGATCCCGGAACCCTGGTAGTGGCGGGCTGCACAGGCTCCCCGGAACGGGGGTGTGGATAGTGACCTGTGCTCGCACACAGGCTTCTTGGTGGCGACAGCAGCAGCCTTAGCATCTCATGCCAGTCTCTGGGGTCCGCACTTTTAGCCGCAGCTCGCGCCCGTCTCTGGAGCTCCTTTAAGCAGCGCTCTTAATCCCCTCTACTCATGCACCAGGAGACAAAGAGGGAAGAAAAAGTCTCTTGCCTCTTCGGCAGGTCCAGACATTTTTCCGGACTCCCTCTCGACTAGCCGTGGTGCACTAACCCCCTGCAGGCTGTGTTCTCGCCGCCAACCCCAGTCCTCTCCCTGCGCTCTGACCGAAGCCCGAGCCTTAGCTCCCAGCCCCGCCTGCCCCGGCGGGGGAGCAGACAAGCCTCTCGGGCTGGTGAGTGCCGGTCTGCACCGATCCTCTGTGCGGGAATCTCTCCGCTTTGCCCTCTGCACCCCTGTTGCTGCGCTCTCTTCCGCAGCTCCGAAGCTTCCTCCCTCTGCCACCCGCAGTCTCCGCCCGCGAAGGGGCTTCCTAGTGTGCGGAAACCTTTCCTCCTTCACAGCTCCCTCACACTGGTGCAGGTCCCGTCCCTATTCTTTTCTCTCTGTTTATGCTTTTTTCTTTTGCCCTACCCAGGTACGTGGGGAGTTTCTTGCCTTTTGGGAGGTCTGATGTCTTCTGCCAGTGTTCAGTATGTGTTCTGTAGGAGTTGTTCCACGTGTAGATGTATTTCTGGTGTATCTGTGAGGAGGAAGGTGATCTCCCGTCTTACTCTTCCGCCATCTTCCCCCTCCTCAAATTTTAAGATTTTTTGTTCTAGTTCTGTAAAAAATGCCATTGGTAATTTGATAGGGATGGCATTGAATCTGTAGATTGATTGCTTTCGGTAGTGTAGCCATTTTCACAATATTGAGTCTTCCAATCCAAGAACATGGTATGTCTCTCCATCTGTTTGTGTCACCTTTAATTTCTTTCATCAGTGTCTTATTGTTTTCTGAGTAGATGTCTTTTACCTCCTAAGGTAGGTTTATTCCTAGGTGTTTTATTCTTTTTGTTGCAGTGGTGAATGGGATTCTTTCCTTAATTTCTCTTTCTGATCTTTCGTTGTTAGTGTATAGGAATGCAAGAGATTTCGGTGGATTACTTTCACATCCTGCAACTTTACCAAATTCATTGATTAGCTCTAGTAGTTTTCTGATGGCATATTTAGGATTTTCTATGTATAGTATCATGTCATCTGCAAACAGTGACAGTTTTACTTCTTTTCCAATTTGGATTCTTTTCTTTCTTTTTCTTCTCTGATTGCTGTGGCTAGGACTTCCAAAACTATCGTGAATAATAGTGGTGAGAGTGGACATCCTTGTCTTGTTCCTGACCTTAGAGGAAATGCTTTCAGTTTTTCACCATTGAGAATGATGTTTGCTGTGGGTTTGTCGTATATGGCCTTTATTATGTTGAGGTAGGTTCCGTCTGTGCCCACTTTCTGGAGAGTTTTTATCATAAATCGGTGTTGAATTTTGTCAAAAGCTTTTTCTGCATCTATTGAGATTATCATATGGTTTTTATTCTTCAATTTGTTAATATGGTGTATCACACTGATTGACTTGCATATACTGAAGACTCCTTGCATCCCTGAGAGAAATCCCACATGATTATGGTGTATGATCCTTTTAATGTGTTGTTGGATTCTGTTTGTTAGTAGTTTGTTGAGGACTTTTGCATGTATATTCATCAGTGGTATTGGTCTGTAATTTTCTTTTTTGTAATATCTTTGTCTGGTGTTGGTATCAGGATAATGGTGTCCTCGTAGAATGAGTTTGGGAATGTTCCTTCCTTGCCATTTTTTGGAAGAGTTTGAGAAGGATGGGTGTTAGCTCTTCTCTAAATGTTTGATAGAATTCAGCTGTGAAGCCATCTGGTCCTGGGCTTTTGTTTGTTGGAAGATTTTTAATCACAGTTTCAATTTCATTACTTGTGATCAGTCTGTTCATATTTTCTGTTTCTTCTTGGTTCAGTCTTAGAAGGTTATACCTTTCTAAGAAATTGTCCATTTCTTCCAGGTTGTCCATTTTTTGGGCATAGAGTTGCTTGTAGTAGTCTCTTGGGATGGTTTGTATTTCTGTGGTGCCTGTTTAACGTCTCCTTTTTCATTTCTAATTTTATTGATTTCAGTCCTCTCCCTCTTTTTCTTGATAAGTCTGGCTAAATGTTTATCAATTTTGTTTATCTTCTCAAAGAACCAGCTTTTAGTATTATTGATCTTTGCTATTGTTTTCTTTGTTTCTGTATCATTTATTTCTGCTCTGATCTTTATGATTTCTTTCCTTCTACTAACTTTGGGTTTTGTTTGTTCTTCTTTCTCTAGTTCCTTTAGATGTAAGGTTAGATTGTTTATTTGAGATTTTTCTTGTTTCTTGAGGTAGGATAGGTAGGATTTTATTGCTATAAACTCCCCTCTTAGAACTGCTTTTGCTGCGTCCCATAGGTTTTGGATCATTGTGTTTTCATTGTCATTTGTTTCTAGGTATTTTTTGATTTCCTCTCTGATTTCTTTAGTGATCTCTTGGTTATTTAATAATGTATTGTTTAGCCTCCATATGTTTGTGTTTTTAACCTTTTTTTCCCCTGTAATTTATTTCTAATCTCTTTTGTTCAGAAAAGATGCTTGATATGATTTCAATTTTCTTAAATTTACCGAGCCTTGATTTTTGACCCAAGATGTGATCTATCCAGGAGAATGTTCCATGTGAACTTGAAATAAAGTGTAATCTGCTGTTTTCGGATGTCCTGTATATGTCAATTAAATCTATCTGGTCTACTGTGTCATTTAAAGCTTGAGTTTCCTTATTAATTTTCTTGTGGATGATCTGTCCATTGGTGTAAGTGAGGTGTTAAAGTCCCCCACTATTATTGTGTTACTGTTGATTTCCTCTTTTATAGCTGTTAGCATTTGTCTTATGTATTGAGGTGCTCCTATGTTAGGTGCATATATATTTATAATTGTTATATTTTCTTCTTGGATTGATCCCTTGATCATTATGTAGTGTGCTTCTGTGTTTCTTGTACCATTCTTTATTTTAATGTCTATTTGATATGAGTATTGCTACTTTCTTTTGATTTCCATTTCCATGGAATATCTTTTTTCCATCTCCTCAGTTTCAGTCTGTATGTGTTCATAGGTCTGAAGTGGGTCTATTGTAGACAGCATATACATGGGTCTTGTTTTTCTATCCATTCAGCAAGCCTGTGTCTTTTGGTTGGAGCATTTAATCCATTCACATTTAAGGTAGTTATCGACATGTATGTTCCTGTTACCATTTTCTTAATTGTTTTGGGTTTGTTTTTGTAGGTCCTTTTCTTCTCTTGTGTTTCCCACTTAGAAAAGTTCTGTTAGCATTTGTTGTAGAGCTGGTTTGGTGGTGCTGAATTCTCTTAGCTTTTGCTTGTCTGTAAAGCTTTTGATTTCTCCATCAAATCTGAATGAGATCCTTGCTGGGTAGAGTAATCTTGGTTGTAGGCTCTTCCCTTTCATCACTTTAAATATATTGTGCCACTCCTTTCTGGCTTGTAGAGTTTCTGCTGAGAAATCAGCTGTTAACCTTATGGGAGTTCCCTTGTATATTATCTGTCCTTTTTCCCTTGTTCCTTTTAATAATTTTTCTTTGTCTTTAATTTTTGTCAGTTTGATTACTGTGTGTCTTGCTGTGTTTCTCCTTGGGTTTCTCCTGCCTGGGACTCTCTGTGTTTCCTGCACTTGGGTGGCTATTTCCTTTCCTATGTTAGGGAAGTTTTTGACTATAATCTCTTCAAATATTTTCTTGGGTCCTTTTTCTCTCTCTTTTTTTTTTCTGGGACCCCTATAATGAGAATGTTGGTGCATTTGATTTTGTCCCAGAGGTCTCTTAGGCTGTCTTCATTTCCTTTCATTCTTTTTCTTTATTCTGTTCCACGGCAATGAATTCCACCATTCTGTCTTCCAGGTCACTTATCTGTTCTTCTGCCTCAGTTATTCTGCTGTTGATTCCTTCTAGTGTAGTTCTCATTTCAGTTATTGTATTGTTCATCTCTGTTTGTTCTTTAATTCTTCTAGGTGTTTGTTCTTTAATTCTTCTAGGTCTTTGTTAAACACTTCTTGCATCTTCTCAATCTTTGCCTCCATTCTTTTTCTGAGGGCCTGGATCATCTTCACTATCATTATTCTGAATTCCTTTTCTGGAAGGTTGCCTATCTCCACTTCATTTAGTTGTTTTTCTGGGGTTTTATCTTGTTACTTCATCTGGTACATAGTCCTTTGCTTTTTCATTTTGTCTATCTTTTTGTGAATGTGGTTTTCATTCCACAGGCTGCAGGATTGTAGTTTTTCTTGCTTCTGCTGCCTGCTCTGCGGTGGATGAGTCTATCTAAGAGTGTTGTGCAAGCTTCCTGATTGGAGGAACTGGTGGTGAGTAGAGCTGGGTGTTTCTCTGGTGGGCAGAGCTCAGTAAAACTTTAATCTGCTTGTCTGCTGATGGATGTGGCTGAGTTCCCTCCCTGTGGGCTGTGTGGCCTCAGGGGACACAGCACTGGAGCTAGAGGCTCTTTGGTGGGGCTAATGGTGGACTCTGGGAGGGCTCACACCAAGGAGTACTTACCAGAACTTCTGCTACCAGTGCCCTTGTCCTCATAGTGAGCCATAGCTGCCCCCTGCCTCTGCAGGAGACCGTCCAACACTAGCAGGTAGGTCTGTTCATTCTCCTATGGGGTCACTGCCACTTCCCCCTGGGTCCTGATAAGCACACTACTTTGTGTGTGCCCTCCAAGAGTGGAGTCTCTGTTTCCCCCAGTCCTGTCAAACTCTTGCAGTCAAATCCTGCTAGCCTTCAAAGTGTGATTCTCTGGGAATTCCTCCTCCCATTGCTAGACCCCCAAATTGGGAAGCATGATGTGGGGTTCAGAACCTTCACTCCAGTGGGTGGACTTCTGTGGTATAATTGTTCTCCAGTTTGTGAGTCACCTACCCAGTGGTTATGGGATTTGATTTTATTTTGATTGCGACCCTCCTACCATCTCACTGGGGCTTCTTTGTCTTTGGATGTGGAGTACCTTTTTTGGTGAGTTACAGTGTCTTCCTGTCGATGATTATTCAGCAGTTAGTTGTGATTCTGGTGCTCTCGCAAGGGGGAGTGAGCGCACGTCCTTCTACTCCGCCATCTTGAACCAAATTGCTGCAGCTTCTACATCAGCACTTGCATGTTATGGGTGCTGCTTCTTAAACCTCATGAACTAACCTCTGCTAGCTTCCAACTTTTCTGTTGCTTCCTTGCCTCTCTTGGCCCTCACAGAATTGAGAGAGTGAGGGTCTTGCTCTGGATTAAGCTTTGGCTTAAGGGAATGTTTTTGCTGGTTTGATCTTCTGTACAGACCACTAAAACTTTCTTCAGATCATCAGTAAGGCTGTTTCACTTTCTTATCATTTGGGTGTTCACTGGAGTAGCACTTTAACTTTTCTTCAAGAACTTTTCCTTTGCATTCACAACTTGGCAAACTGTTTGGTGGAAGAGGCCTTCCTTTTGGCTTATCTCTGCTTTCAGCTTGCCTTCCTTACTAAGCTTAGTCATTTCTAGCTTTTGATTTAAAGTGAGAGATGTGTGGCTTTCCTTTCTCTTGAACACTTAGAGGCCACTGTAGGGTTATTAATTGAATTGGCCTAATTTCAATACTGTGTCTCAGGGAAGAGGGGAGCCCATGGAGAGGCAGAGATGGGGAAACAGAGCAGTCAGAACACATTAAGTTCACTGTCTTATATGTGCAGTGTTTGTAGCACCCCAAAACAATTACGATAATAACATCAAAGATCACTGATCATAGATCACCATAACAAACATAATAATAATGAAAAAATCTGAAATACGGCTAGAATTACCAAAACGTGACACAGAGTCACAAAGTGAGCAAATGCTGTTGGAAAAACAGCACTGACAGACTTTCTCGATGCAGGATTGCCACGAACCTTCAATTTTTAACAAATGCAGTATCTGCGAAGTGCACAAAAATGACATATGTCTGTGTGTAACAAATTGTTTTACTCTTGCTGCTTCTAATATTCTCTCCTTGTCTTAACTTTTGATACTTTAATTATAATGTCTTAGTGGGGGTCTCTTTGGGTTCCTCTTACATGGGCTTCCTGGATCTGGAAGTCTGGGTTTCACCCCAGAGATTATGTTTTAATCTGTCTGGGTCACAGCCTCATTAAGAGATTTAAAAATTCTCCAGGGGATTGTAATGCATAATCAAGTTTGAGAACCGCAGCTGTAAATCCACTCAGTCAACAAGGGCCACTGTCTGAGCAACACCTCCCCACGGCAGAGCCAGCCCAGCTGAGGCTAAGAGTGCCACACTTACCTACAGTACTTGAGAGGAGTCCCCGAGAACTCACTGCCATCAGACTCAGGCTCAGATCGGTTCTCAAAGTCAGAAATTCGGAATACAGACAAGCTGGCGTTCACATAGCCAACCATGCACCTACAAAAGAAAACAGATTCTCTAATTAGGACTCTGATCACCTCTGCATCCAATTCACCAAGGCTCTACTTCCTAGAAATCCCTGCAGTTATAGGTACCTTACTTGGACCTGCCTTGTCACAGCTCTCAAGTTGGAATACACTGAAAAGCCCTGGGTATGCTGAATGAAGAACAAGTCATTCTTTTGTTATAGTCCTTTTTGTGCAGAATCATCATCTAGACTATCACTACCCCAATCAGTGCTTCAGTGAAATGGGCAAAAGCGTTGCATGATCAGCATAAGTAAGTCACCACTTCTTTCATTGATGACACACACACATATGCACACATAATCACATTCCTTCATTAATGATTATCTATAATTTCTCATAATGCCCTGAATATAACTAGTATGAATATAACCCCCCTCCCAACTCACATCCCATGCTACAGTCATGCTAGATTATGTTCCTTTCATGTATCATATACTTTCATGCCTCTGCTCATGTTGTCTTTTCTCTTGGGATTCCTTACTCATGGTTTACAAGTGGTAATAGTGTTCACCAACTGAGATGTCACCTCTTTTGTGAAAATGTCCTAATCCCCCCAGTCAGAAGGCTCATTCCCTTCTCTCTGTGGTGCAGCTGTATTTACTTCACAATGGGCATATAGCTTATACTAGAGTTGGCTGCATACATGTATGTCTTCTCCTTTGGACTATAGTGTGTTTTTTCTTTTTTGGATCCGAAGAGGTGTCATAGATATTTTGGTATCCTAGGACAGTCTTGTGCAGTGTAGGAATCCAGTAAATATTGAATTCAATTTAAAGTACCAGAGATTCTATCAAGGTCTTGAAGATGGATCAGGAATAAAACTATTGCCTGGACCTCCCAGGGATTATAAGCTTCTTGAGGACATGGCTTTCATTCTGTGTTGGGGAATGGGGGTCAGTATATTACAATACAAAAAACTTGGGCTTTAGGGTCAAATTGTAGCTCTGCTGCTTTCTAGCCATGTGATCTTGGCAAATTATGCAATTCTTAAAGCAACAAGAGTGTCCACCTCATAGGGTCATTGTGGGAATGAAATGAAATGATATATGTAAAGCAAGTGATATAATGCTTAGCCTATAGCAAGATCTTAATAAATGTGAGTGGTATTTTATTTCATGCACCTAGCAGGAGGTCAATAAATATTTAATTATTAATTGAAAGAAGAAATCATGGTCTTCAGACTCTCTTCAATAACATGTCTGATGTGATTATCCAAAGTTGCTGAATACCAAACCCAAGTGATAACACAAACATAGTTCTGAGAGCACATGGGTTCTGTGCATGTGTTGTCTTGCTCAAGACAAGTCACTGGTTTCATCATGGCCTTAAAAGAAATGAACCAAGCAGAAGGACCCATTTGTCAACAGTCACTCATGGGTGAAACAAACGGTCAGTGCGTGTGTAACATGCCCTACTCCCATCACTCGATAAAAAGGTAATTTGAAATGATTTCTCCCTCATCTATGAACTGCCTAGAACATGACATGAAACAGAGTCTTGATGATGATTAGCTGTCACAGAGAGGGAGCCAGTTTTGTGAAATACAGAATAGAGCAGAGTCTTCTCAGGAGCTGAGCTGTGGGGAAGGGAAAGGTGCTCTGGAAACTGGCAAAAGCAGGCCCAGCATTGAAATGGAATAATTACAACCCCTCCTACACTCTTCTCTCACACAGCAGCCCTGAGCTTTACTAAGATTAAAGCTGCTCATGGCTACTCTGTTAAAAAACTCAATAGAGAGCCTAAATTCAAATGAAATACCCACCTCACAGGCTGAATACCTTACATTCAAAGTAAAAGATAAAAGGGAGACATAGTTGAACTCTTTATTAAGCATATTCATGTAATGTCAGTCATGAATCAAGTTGAAAATGTGCCTTTAGTGGGCATGTACTCCTTCTGGGTGCAAAGCATTACACATGGAACTAGTAAGTCTTCTTTCCATATAATTTCCATAATCAGGGAAGAAGAGGAACTGCTACCACTGAATTTTCTAGGCATTTATCTAATTATTTTCACTGTGGTAGAATCTTAGCTTGCCAACGTCAAACAGTTGAGACCATCACCAATTCAGGGAAATGAGGTTTCCCACACTTCATCGTATAGGGTTCAGCCAGTGGCATGCATGTGTCAACTCAGTGACCTATTGTTACAGCAGGAAGGTCACAGGCAGCAGATCCCACGTCTACTAAGTTTGCTGGCAGGAGGTCTATGTATCCTCACTGTGACACACCCCCAGCTCCAGGTGAGACACAGGAAAGACAAGGCTACACTGATGATCAGGGAGAAGTGAGAGGGAAGGATAAAAAAGTATCAGACAAAGGAAGAGTTTCCTGAGAATATAAAATAATGAAGTCAGTTTTCTTAAGGGGTTGGCAGATGGCCTCTAAAGCCATTTCCAAGAAAGAAGATTCAGAAAAATGTCTTATGCAAGGGCAGCATTGTTTGAATTAGAATGCATATGTTTTCCAAGTAACTTCTGAGAAGACATTTATTTAAATGTGAGAATTCTGGTTTTAAAACCATTCATTACTTATCGGTTTCCATCCTTTACTGTGGGGGAAAAGGATGAACTAGTGATCATTCTCATCATTTTCAAGGGAGAGAACAGAATCAGAAGTTGACTTTTGAGTCTGTAGATTCCAGATCAAACTCACTGCAGAGTGTCTTTGAATTCTGCTACTAAATTTGCTTTTGAGGTTTTAGGCATTGTGACTCAAATAGCATGGGGATAGGGTTGAAAGGGCAAAAAAGCAAGGGGAAATAAGGTCAGGTTTGTGCATTTAAAGTCAGACATGCTTTGTAGAAAACAAATGACTAATTTATTTATAGGTTAGTTTGTAGATAACTTTATAGGTAATAAATTAGGCTAATGAGATAAGCACAGAAGAAAGCAGACTTCTGACTTCTTGCATTGAAAACGTCAGACATTATGAAATAAGAAGAGTAGCCCTCTGTAACCATAAGCTTTATCTTCTGAAATACAACTTTGCAGTTGGTTTTGGAGTTGATCGATTTAATTGATTTATAGCTTATATAAATACATTATTTATAGTTCATTAAGATATTTGTAGCTCATTCTGTGAAAATTCGAGCACTGTGTCCTTGATCAAATCTCTAACTCCTTATGGTATCACTATTTTTACAGGAAAATCAGCTTGATTTATACCACTAGATCAGGTATATACCTCACAGTAATTTTCTAAGGCCTGCATATATCCTTAGAGAATGTTCCCAAACTCTAATCCATGTCTACCTGATAACAAAGTAATTAGTTTATTGCATTCATTGAGGGTGAGGGATCAAACTGGTTATTTGTGCTTTCTGGAAAAAAAATTTAGTTTGCTGATTGAAATCTTAACTCTGATTGACAGAACAATTTTATAATATACATCTTCAACTTTACTTCACAATTTCTGTCTCCTGATGTCTGCCCAGAGGTGATTTTAGTTCTCTAAACTCTTTCTAAAGGGCCCTCGGGAAGATACCCTGAAAGACGAAGTGACTTCATTTTGTAGGCAATGAACAACACTCTGATCACCGGCAGCTGGAAAGACAGAATGTCTTAAGAGGGAAGATGAAAACATTTGAAAAACTCTTGTGTACCTGCTGTGTGGAGACCACTGCCTCAAACCACAGTATTCCTTTCACGTACAGATCTGGCTGGAAAATGAGAACGTCTTCCCCACTGTGCTGCTGAAGACTGGTCTGCCGAGCAGAGGAGTGTTGAGACTGGGGGGAATGCGCAGCCAGGAATAACTGAAGCACGCTGTCATAGGGACAAGGGGCCTGTGAACTGAATGACCCTGGACACAGGAGTGAAATCCTCATCCATGGAGGAGCCAGGGAAACCTGTAAGGTGAGGGAAGCCTGGAGTTTTGGAGAAAGGTGATTGGTTTGGTTGGAATACTGTTGATTTAGGGTCAATTTAAATTGCAATATGGCGTTTCCACAGCCGGATTTAATCTAAGTGGGATCTCACTCTGACTGCACATGCTACCTTAAAAGCCTATGACGTCTAAAATTTGACAATGCTGCTCCTCTATGAGTTCAGTCATCTCTGAAGCATTTTTAAACTGGAAAAAGAAAAAAACCTAAAAAGGATAATGGAGTAGCTGGTGGGGCAGAAAATAAGATTCATGAAGAAACATACACAAATGTAACTATTTGAAAATAAGAAAAATGACTAATGGATTAGCAGATAAAAAGTAGATCTACAAATATTGAAGGTAGCAACAGGCTCTTAAGAGAAACATTGTTTAAAAAAAAAAAAAAGAAAAGGCCCAAAGAGCTCAGTAAAACTGAATTAAGGAGGCTAGAGAAATTCTAATCACCATGAACATTGTCTTAAATCTAATAGGCTGTCAAAATTCTAAAGCTCTGATTCATTATCAACTGCACATAAATGTTCCCACTTTATTTTTTGGTTTCCTCCAGAACAAGGTATTACCATATTTGAAGTAGCGGAAGAATGGAAATAACCATTAAGATTTAAACCCCAGGGAGTTGACTGTTAGATGAGTTGGATAAGCACTTATTGGCAGGGGCCCCGAGGGCGTGAGGTTCAGGATGAAGGGCACTGTCTGAGTCTACGCTTTACCTTCGTGTGGGCTCCATCAGTTACTCTGCCTTGTGATTACGGATTTAACCTCTCTCAATCTCTTTCTACTCTTCAAAGCGAGGCTAATAATGCACATCCCGTTACCCGCGTTGTTTTGAGAATCAAATGCAAAACATACATGCAAGTGGTTTGAACAAAGGGAAGCTTTTCTAGGCTGAGTCAAGCAGAGAATGTTCACAACAGTTACAGGTAGAAAGAAATGCGTGCGTAGTACAATGTAAGTCTTCAAATCTCTCTTGAAATGGGATGGTATGCTCACTTACAGTGGCTAGATAATTCACATTTAATGGCCACGTGGTTAGTGAAGAACTTTATAGAAGCTTCCTCAAGTAGCTGGATTGTGAGCTTTATCTCATTCAATTATCTATGCCTTAGAGCATTTATGTAGGATGAATAATGAAATTGGACCTAGGTCAGGTGTGTATAAATTTAGCTGACTTGATTTGGTGGCACTGTACTCCTTGGGGGCTGATGGAACTACACTAGCTATAGAGGATGAATTAGTTTGGCTCAGACTAGTAAACTAAGAGGCAGGGCTGCTTGTAGGAATATGCAGGAGCCTAAGTGAGATGACTTCTGGGGAACCAAAAGGACCCTATGATCCCAACACACATTCCACTCTAACCTACAGACATTTAAATCCCACAATTAATTATATTATTTTGGCATTAGCCAAACAGGGTTGTTTTATTTTTTCCCATTAAAGTATGTTGGCACTTTTTATCTTTTTTTCAAAGGGTGTAGAAATGAAAGCTAGGGGACATGTTATAATTTTGCCAAGACTTTAGCTGACCAGAAATACAGAGCCCTGGCTTTGGGAACCATTGAGGTGATGCCATAGTATTGATCTCTCAGCGAGTTAAGTTCACCCAATTTGCCTGTGGTAATATAGACACTGGTCAAGTCCACAGCCAGGAAAGAATCATTCAGTTACTTATTCCACAAATATTTATGGAATACCTTGTGAGTACTTGGCACATGATTGCACATTTCCCATGTAAAATTTTCAGAGTCTTCACATGACACAAGAGGAATCAAATTATAACTATACTTTTATAAACTCATAAAAATGGCATAACTATATATCATGGAACACTTTTTTTGCTACACACATTAGCATACCACACACTTCTGAATTCATGGTGGGCAGGAGGGGGGAAATGATTATTTGCTTTTCTCACATTGGATTCCACCTAAAACTTGTATGACTTGTATGACTTCCAACCCTTCAATAGATCAGAACGTGTTTTCTTTGGCCAAAAGTGTTATTGTATCATATTTCCACTTCCCCACTACAGGCCTTCTGTCCTGGGCTTGTGCCCCATGTGCTCCAATGCAGAGGCTTCTGTCTGAGTGTCCCAACAGCACACGATGGCTAGGAAATGGGGATTTCATGATGGCTTTATGGCACACTTACTTTTGCCCAGCTTCCCCTTGGCCTGCACAAGGTCCATACTTATAAGCGTACACCAAGCGAGGGATAAAGTCAGATGTGATCGCTATGACAAATGCGTTTGTAATAACAGAGAGAATTCCAATGCCTTCAAGAATTCCATACCAAATTCCTATTCAAAGAGAAGTGTTGAATTAATTCCAGACACAACAGCAGAGGTAATAACTATAAAAACAACTGGGGTAATTCATTTTCAATAGTCCTTTGCACAGGTCCTTCCACCACCCCAAATACTGATTCTTGCAACCAGGAGGAAGAATTTGTACCTTCAAAAACCTTGGCATTGAAGGAGTTTGCATGGAAGTGCCCATGCTCATGACTTAAAAATCAATCGGGTTCAGATATAAGTAGAGAATTCTGGTCAATGATAAGGCACCAAACACTATCTGATAAGATTGGCACATGCAATGTCAAGATGCCACCAGACTGGGAGCTCCTTGGGGGTACCTATAGGGTCTCTCCAGTTCATCTTTATGGACCAAGTTCCTGATGCACTGACCCAGAGTAGGTGCTCATTGAGTGTGTTTGTTTCATTGGGACGTTCAAAAAACACTGAGTTAAGCATATGCACACCGAATTCTCTTCTACACACACTGGCTGAGCACCTGCCTGCTCTATTCTAAGCACCGGATGCAGAAATGAATAAAAGACAGGCTCTGATCTCTGCCAGCTTTTGAGAGGCTGCACCTGATTCAACTCAGCATCTCTAGTCAAAAACCAAAGGCCATCTCTGCCTATAGAAAGACTGGATCATACTTCCTATGACTCAGGCAAACATTTAGGAAAGAGCAAAACAAAGTTAAGCAAATGGGAGATCTACTTTAAAAAGGAAATAGGTGGTAATAAATCAAATTTTTAGATTCCAAAGTCTTAGGATAGAAACAACCAAATTGAGAATCTATTTAAGCACAAATTCTCTAGCACTGGAAATTATAAATTTCCAAATAGGTAGCTGTACTTGTTATCTAATATTATTTAAAGCTAACAATTATTCTTTTGTAAGAGTTAGTTGAGTCATCTTACATGGAAACCATATGTAAAAATCTAAAGCTGGTAGCTGTTTTATTTTATCTACCAGGTGGTTAATTTCTTTGAAAAACACCCCAAATCCAACTTACCTATGTCTTTGGCCCTTGAAGCTAAAGGTCGCCTCCACTGTGTGACAAATTTATAAGCGTCAAGTCGAATTTCAATTATATTATTCAGTAAGGCCAGGAGTGGCGCTAGGGGAAAAGCTGCCACAAAGATAGTCGTAAATCCAAACTGGAGAACTAGGGAAGGAAAAAGGAAAAAGAACAAAGAGTATTGGCTTTCCAGTACTATTTTCAAAAGGATAATAATCTGAATGTGTCATTGTTTTAACCCATATTTTTCCCCGAAGCACAGGGAACATCTCTTCTAGAAAGATGGCCAGGACACTTGAAAAAGAGGTACTCCCTGAGCCTGGAAGCAGTGGCATCCTGGGAGCAATGATCATACCTAGAGTCCAGAGCTTGTTTTCTAAATACCATTCTCTAATAAAAGGAACCAGGGCTCCTTAGAGAAATGTTTGATTCCAGAGCTACGGCATGGAAAAGACAAGGTTAGTCTGGAATATCTTGTGATGTCAGAAAGTTAGGAAGTGCTTGAGAAATGATGGGGACACATCAATAGGACACAGGACAAACTTGAAGGAGGTCCCAATGGCCAAAGCTGGAAAAATCTGTACAACAAAATAAATAAGGATAGTATTGGATTACAACCCAAAGACTAAGTATCCAAGTCCATAATGGAATAAATACAAGTATAAATATATACTGAAATAAATAAATGGGGGGAAAGGGACGGCTCTTTCCTATGACAGAATTCTAATTAATAAATGTAGAAGGAATGACTAAAAATAGAAAATCACCGGTAGTGAGACACCACAGTAGTAATTGTTGCAGGCAAGAGCCATCAAAGAATGCTAAAATTAATAGGGGAAATTATATTGAGAAAAACGATTTTTATATTCTCAAAGTATCTCCCTACACGTTAGTAATTACAAAGGAAAAAATATCTTTGCTATGGAGAAACCTGATAGACATCACCTTGACTGAGTGATCCAAGTTCATATCACCAGTAATAAGACATATTGACATCACACCCCCAAGATGGTGTACTGAGGAGGCTACAATATCCTTTCTGTGGAATTTTTGCCAAAAATGCATAACCTCAACCTAATCATGAGAAACCATTAGATAAACCCAAATGGACCTTCTACAAAACTAGTAGTCTTAAAATACGTTAAGTTCGTGAAAAAGAACTGTCATAGAATGGAGGGAACAAGGAGATGCAACTAAATGCAATGTTGGATGCTGGAATGGGTCATGGACAAGAAAAACAGACAGTGGAAAACAGGCAATATTCAAATAAGGTAATTAGTTAACAGTACTGTATTAGTGTTAATTTTCTGGCTTCAATATATATGTAAGATGTTAACCTTATGAGAAACAAGGTGAAGAGTATTTAGGAACTCTGTACGATGTTTGCAACTTTGCAAATTAAAAAGTTTTATAAGAGGCAGTGCCTGACGCAAAACAACCAGATGGCGTAATTGAAAAAAATTTTAAAAGCACTTGACTGAATGAATGCCTGCATATTTTCTACTGTTTTTACTTTTAAAACCTTATTTTAGAAAGTAACAACAAAACAATGACTAACACATACACCATTTTCTATGTAACAGGCACTGTTCTAATTACTTCACCTATTTTAACTCAATTTTCACAACCACTCTATTATGTGGATACTATTATTATGCTTATTTTACAGCTGAGGAAACTGAGGCACAAAGAAGTCAAGTAATTTGCCCAAGACACATCACTAAGAAGCAATTCTAACATGGGTGATATGGTCCCAGAGTCCTGAAGAGTCCATTTACCTCATCTTTGTGATACTGCCACCTCCAGGGTATCCCCCATCTTTGGTTACATTCATACTCAGTGACTATGCTGGTTGGCACTTCACCCACCAATAGACACAGGCATTCCCTTCAGTTTTTCCCCTGGTTTCACTTTTCTCCTGACTTCCCTCTTTCCTTGGGTGAGTCCATCCGCTCTCATGACTTTATTATCTGTCTGATGAGGTTTCCCAATTCTCTCTCTCTCTAACCCTGACCTGTTGTCTGCTGCTATGCTACAGAAGCAGTACTTTCCAAACCAATCTCTCAATCTCATCCTTAAACCTGCTCCGCCGTTCATGTCCCTCTTCCCCACCTCCCCTCGGAGCTGTCTTACATAAAAACCAGCTTTTAGCTAGCTCAGCCTTGAGAACTAAACGCCTCCAAGTCCCAAAATTAATTACCCTTCAAAAATGTCTCTCATCTGTCCCTCCTCTCCACTGTCCCCAGATCAGGCTCTGATTTTCTAACTGGCTTCTCTGCCTCAGGCTTTCTCCTCCTTCCCCCATTGCCCTACTATTAATGTTGGTTAAAGCCCATCACTCATCACCTTTCTACTCAAAATGTTTCAGTAGGTTCTTGTTGCCTGTAGACTAAATCCCAAACTTTTTCCGTGCCATTCAAGGGTCTTCCAAATCTCATGTCCAAACATGCCCCATGACCCAGACAGGTGTCCCAATCAGTCCTCTACCCATCCACACTACACTTCTATTTTTACGGGGTCATGTCATGTACTTAGTGTTTCTGTTCATACTCTGGTGGAATTCTATTCTTTCTCCAAGTGTGAGCTCAAATGTGCCCTCCTCTGGGCACACTTAATTAACTACTGCTTCCTCTGTAGCTCCCACAACTCTGCTTATCATCATAGAGCTTAGTTTCTCTTAATTTTATGGCTCTTTACCTGTATAGTATCAGGTCTTATGTTTAAGTCTTTGATCCACTTAGAGTTCTTTTTGTGAGTGGTGTAAGATAGGGGTTCAATTTCATTGCTCTGCATGTGTTTATCAAGTTTTTTCAACACTATTTGTTGAAGAGACTATCCTTTCCTCATTGGGTATTCTTGGCTCTCTTGTCAACAAGTAGTTGACCACATATGTGGGGGGTTTAATTCTGGGCTCTGTATTCTGTTCTGATGGTCTATATGTCTAATTTTATACCAGTACTGTACTGTTTTTATTATTACTCTAGCTTTAGTAGTATAGTTTGAAGTCAGTAAGTATGATACTTTTGGATTTGTTTTTTCTTCTTAGGATTTCCATGGATTTGGAGTCTTTTGTGGTTCCATACAAATTTTAGGGTTGTTTCTTCTATTTCTATGGTGAATGCCCTTGATATTTTGATAGAGATTGTGTTGAACCTATAGATCAGTTTGGGTAATATGGACATTTTACAATATTCTTCCAATCCATGAATATGAGATGTTTTTCCATTTGTTTGTGTCTTCTTCAGTTTCTTTCAGCAAAGTCTCGTAGTTTTTGTTGTACAGATCGTTCACTTCCTTGGTTAAATTTATTCCTAGGTATTTTATTGTTTTTGATGCTGTTTATGGGGTGATTTCTTTGTCAGATACTTCATTGTTGGTATACAGAAATGCAGCTGATTTCCGTATGTTGATTTTATGTCCTGCAATTTTATGAAACTTGTTGACTACTTCCAACAGTTCTTTGAGTCTTTGGGATTTTTGTATGTAAAATCATATCGTCTGCAAATAGTGATAATTTTACTTCTTCCTTTCTGATTTGGATGACTTTTATTTCTTTGTCTTACTTAATTACTCTAGCTAGGACTTCCAGTATTATATTGAATAAGAGTGGTGGGAGTGGGCATTCTTATCTTCTTCCTGATGTTAGAGGAAATTTTTTCCATTTTCTCCATTGAGTAAATGTTAACTGTGAGTTTGTTGTGCGTGGCCTTTACTATGTTAAAGTATGTTTGTTCTGTGCCCAACCTGTCAAGGTTTTTTATCATGAAAGGGTGTTGAATTTTGCAAATGCTTTTCCTGCATTTATTGAGATAATCATGATTTTTATATTCTATTTTTTTTTTTTTTGGTAGTACAAGTTCTTTTAATAATTAGAATCAAAGCCTGTTCTGGAACTCAAGTCCACTTAATTCCAAAACCACTTAAAATTTTAATGGGGGGAGGGACAAGATGTCCCCAAGCAAGAATAAGATGGTGTTTATCAAAACAGCTTTGGACCTACTCAGGGCTTCAACTCCAAACCATAGTTTTGGGGAAAAAAAAAAATAAGACAAAATGTGTCATTTCCTAGAAGAGTCTGAAGTGGAGTTGTCAGTTATCTTCTTTTAGCATTAGAGGATTTTTTTTTTCTGGTATATATTCTTTTAGTGTATTTAATATTCTACATGCACACATACACAGATATCGTTATTGCAAAAACAGGAAAATCTATTTTATAGTCTTCATCAAATGATCACATTATTGTGATTGCTTATTTAGTTGTCTCTCCTGCCAGGAAGGCAGGAATAATATCTCGCTTACCATCCATCACTCTCCTACTACCTAGCATAATACCTAGCACAGGAAGACAGATATATGATCATGCATACATCTAGGATTTTTTATAAATATGCCACATTGCCCTTGTGGCAGCTGTACCAATTTTAAAACCCAAAAGCAATTACGAGAAGTTCATTTCCCTTCATTCTTCGCAAAACTTCATCTTATGACTTTTTAAGAATCTTTGCCATTTTGATGGGATTAATTTGTCTCTCATTTTTCTTTCTTTTTTCTTTTTGACACACACACACGGTATTTTATTTTACAAGAGACAAATCAACCGACACCAAGCATTGTAAAGGGATGACCACAACAAAAGCAACAGTGATTGCAATTACCAAACACGAAACACACTCATACTATTATCATAATATTGATATTCAGTCCAGTAATCCTCCACTGTAACAGCTCCTTTACTTTGCAGTGAAAATTGATTTGTATATTTTTTGCCTCTGAGTTCTTGTGGGATTTTTTTTTTAATTCAAACAGAAAGTCACAAAAATTATAATCATCCTCATCAGTTCACTCAGTCCCATGTAATTAATTTTTTTCATCTTGATCTTTTGTTAGCACTTTTATGAATTCGTCAGCTTTCCATTAGAGTTCTGAAAATGCTTATTCATTCAGTTCAGCAGTATAGTCAGTTACCAGAAACCTGTACTTGTCAGAGTCTTTTCCATGAATTCCTTGAAGATGAAACCCTTTTACAGGAACATTTTTGTGAAAGCATCAGAGTATACCCAGAACTGTCTGTAAATGACAAAAGACTTAAAAATGACCACGGTTAAAGATTTGATGAAAGTTCATAATAATGCAATTGACAAGGAAATTTAGTTATTTCTGAGATATACATTTTAAAGTAATAACTAGACTTATAACATTATACCAGAACATATAAGATTTTTAGAAATTTCATGTAATGTCTGAAACATTTATATTAATATATTTCCATACAAATAACCCAAAGAAAGTTTAGTATTAGTTTTTTTTTTTTGTTCGTTTGTTTTTTAATACTGCAGGTTCTTATTAGTCATCAGTTTTATACACATCAGTGTATACATGTCAATCCCAATTGCCCAATTCAGCACACCACCATCCCCACCCCACTGTGGTTTTCCCCCTTGGTGTCCATACGTTTGTTCTCTACACCTGTGGCTCAACTTCTGCCTTGCAAACAGGTTCATCTGTACCATATTTCTAGGTTCCACATACATGTGTTAATATATGATATTTGTTTTTCTCTTTCTGACTCACTTCACTCTGTATGACAGTCTCTAGATACATACATGTCTCAACAAATGACTCAGTTTCATTCCTTTTTATGGCTGAGTAATATTCCATTGTATATATGTACCACCTCTTCTTTATCCATTCATCTGTCGATGGGCATTTAGGCTGCTTCCATGACCTGGCTATTGTAAATAGTGCTGCAATGAACATTGGGGTGCATGTGTCTTTTTGAATTATGGTTTTCTCTGGGTATACGCCCAGTAGTGGGATTGCCAGGTCATATGGTAATTCTATTTTTAGTTTTTTAAGGAACCTCCATACTGTTCTCCATAGTGGCTGTATCAATTTACATTCCCACCAGCAAGGCAAGAGGGTTCCCTTTTCTCCACACCCTCTCCAGCATTTGTTGTTTGTAGATTTTCTGATGATGCCCATTCTAACTGGTGTGAGGTGATACCTCATTGTAGTTTTGATTTGCATTTCTCTAATAATTAGTGATGTTGAGCAGCTTTTCATGTGCTTCTTGGCCATCTGTATGTCTTCTCTGGAGAAATACCTATATAGGTCTTCTGCCCATTTTTCGATTGGGTTGTTTGTTTCTTTAATATTGAGCTGAATGATCTGTTTATATATTTTGGAGATTAATCCTTTGTTGATTCGTTTGCAAATATTTTCTCCCATTCTGAGGGTTTTCTTTTCGTCTTGTTTATGGTTTCCCTTGCTGTGCAAAAGCTTTGAAGTTCCATTAGGTCCCATTTGTTTATTTATTTATTTTTATTTCCATTACTGTAGGAGGTGGATCAAAAAAGATCTTGCTGTGATTTATGTCAAAGAGTGTTTTTCCTATATTTTCCTCTAACAGTTTTATAGTGTCCGGTCTTACATTTAGTTCTCAAATCCATTTTGAGGTTTTTTTTGTGTATGGTGTTAGGGAGTGTTCTAATTTCATTCTTTTACATGTAGCTGTCCAGTTTTCCCAGCACCACTTATTGAAGAGACTGTCTTTTCTCCATTGTATATCTTTGCTTCCTTTGTCATAGATTAGTTGACCATAGGTGCGTGGGTTTATCTCTGGGCTTTCTAACTTGTTCCATTGATCTATGTTTCTGTTTTTGTGCCAGTACCGTATTGTTTTGATTACTGTAGCTTTGTAGTATAGGCTGAAGTCTGGGAGCCTGATTCCTCCAGCTCCGTTTTTTTCCCTCAAGACTGCTTTGGCTATTTGGGGTCTTTTGTGTCTCCATACAAATTTTAAGATGATTGGCTCTAGTTCCGTAAAAAATGCCACTGGTAATTTGACAGGGATTACAGTGAATCTGTAGGTTGCTTTGGGTAGTATAGTCATTTTCACAATATTGATTCTTCCAATTCAACAACATGGTATATCTCTCCATCTGTTTGTATCATCTTTAATTTCTTTCATCAGTGTCTTATAGTTTTCTGCATACAGGCCATCTGTCTCCCTAGGTAGGTTTATTCCTAGGTATTTTATTCTCTTTGTTGCAATGGTAAATGGGAGTGTTTCCTTAATATCTCTTTCAGATTTTTTGTCATTAGTGTATAGGAATGCAAGAGGTTTCTGTGCATTAATTTTGTAGCCTGCAACTTTACCAAATTCATTGATTAGCTCTAGTAGTTTTCTGCTGGCATCTTTAGGATTCTCTATGTATAGTATCATCTGCAAACAGTGACAGTGTTACTTCTTCTTTTCCAATTTGTATTCCTTTTATTTGTTTTTCCTCTCTGATTTCCATGGCTAGGACTTCCAAAACTGTGTTGAATAATAGTGGTGAGAGTGGACATCCTTGTCTCGTTCCTGACCTTAGAGGAAATGCTTTCAGTTTTTCACCATTAAGAATGATATTTCCCGTGGGTTTGTTGTATATGGCCTTTATTATGTTGAGGTAGGTTCCCTCTGTGCCTACTTTCTGGAGAGTTTTTATCATAAATGGGTGTTGAATTTTGTCAAAAGCTTTTTCTGCATCTATTGAGATGATCATATGGTTTTTATTCTTCAGTTTGTTAATATGGTGTATCCCATTGATTGATTTGTGTATATTGAAGAATCCTTGCATCCCTGGGATAAATCCCACTTGATCATGGTGTATGATCCTTTTAATGTGTTGTTGGATTCTGTTTGCCAGTATTTTGTTGAGGATTTTTGCATCTATATTCATCAGTGATAGTGGTCTGTAATTTTCTTCTTTTTGTAGTACTTTTGTCTGGTTTTGGTATCAGGGTGATGGTGGCCTCAGAATAAGTTTGGGAGTGTTCCTTCCTCTGCAATGTTTTGGAAGAGTTTGAGAAGAATATGTGTTAGCTCTTCTCTAAATGTTTGATAGAATTCAGCTGTGAAGCCATCTGGTCCTGGACTTTCGTTTGTTGGAAGATTTTTAATCAGTTTCAATTTCTACTTGTGGGCTTCCCTGGTGGCGCAGTGGTTGAGAGTCCGCCTGCCGATGCAGGGAACACGGGTTCATGCCCTGGTCCGGGGAGATCCCACATGCTGCGGAGCGGCTGGGCCCGTGAGCCATGGCCGCTGAGCCTGCACGTGCGGAGGCTGTGCTCCGAAACGGGAGAGGCCAGAACAGTGAGAGGCCCGTGTACTGCAAAAAAAAAAAAAAAAAAAAAAAAATTTCTACTTGTGATGGGTCTGTTCATATTTTCTATTTCTTCCTGGTTCAGTCTTGGAAGGTTATACCTTTCTAAGAATTTGTCCATTTCTTCCAGCTTGTCCATTTTATTGGCATAGAGTTGCTTGTAGTAGTCTCTTAGGATGCTTTGTATTTCTGTGGTGTCTGTTGTTCTCCTTTTTCATTTCTAATTTTATTGATTTGAGTCCTCTCCTTCTTTTTCTTGATGAGTCTGGCTAATGGTTTATCAATTTTGTTTATCTTCTCAAAGTACCAGCTTGTAGTTTTATTGATCTTTGCTATTGTCTTCTTTGTTTCTATTTCATTTATTTCTGCTCTGATCTTTATGATTTCTTTCCTTCTAGTAACTTTGGGTTTTGTTTGTTCTTCTCTCTCTAGTTCCTTTAGGTGTAAGTTTAGATTGTTTACTTGAGATTTTTCTTGTTTCTTGAGGTAGGCTTTTATAGCTATAAAATTCCCTCTTAGAACTGCTTTTGCTGCATCCCATAGGTTTGGGATCATCGTGTTTTCATTGTCATTTTTCTCTAGGTATTTTTTGATTTCATCTTTGATTTCTTCAGTGATCTCTTGGTTATTTAGTAATGTATTGTTTATCCTCCATGTCTTTTTACGTTTTTTTCCCTGTAATTCATTTCTAATCTCACAGCGTTGTGGTCAGAAAAGATACTTGATATGATTTCAATTTTCTTAAATTTACTGAGGCTTGATGTGTGACACAAGATGTGAGCTATCCTGGAGGATGTTCCATGCGCAATTGAGAAGAAAGTGTAATCTTCTGTTTTTGGATGGAATGTCCTATAAATATCAATTAAATCTATCTGGTCTGTTGTGTCATTGAAAGCTTCTGTTTCCTTATTTATTTTCATTTTGGATGCTCTGTCCATTGGTGTAAGTGAGGTGTTAAAGTCCCCCACTATTATTGTGTTACTGTTGATTTCCTCTTTCATAGCTGTTAGCAGTTGCCTTATGTATTGAGGTGCTCCTATGTTGGGTGCCTATATAATTGTTATATCTTCTTCTTGGATTGATCCCTTGATCATTATGTAGTGTCCTTCCTTATCTTTTATAACATTCTTTGTTTTAAAGTCTATTTTATCTGATATGAGTATTGCTACTCCAGCTTTCTTTTGATTTCCATTTGCATGGAATATCTTTTTCCATCCCGTCACTTTCAGTCTGGATGTGTTCCTAGGTCTGAAGTGGGTCTCTTGTAGACAGCATATATATGGGTCTTGTTTTTGTATCCATTCAGCCAGTCTGTGTCTTTTGGTTGGAGCATTTAATCCATTCACGTTTAAGGTAATTATCTATATGTATGTTCCTATTACCGTTTTCTTAATTGTTATGGGTTTGTTTGTGTAGGTCCTTTTCTTCTCTTGTGTTTCCCACTTAGAGAAGTTCCTTTAGCATTTGTTGTAGAGCTGGTTTGGTGGTGCTGAATTCTCTTAGCTTTTGCTTGTCCGTAAAGCTTTTGATTTCTCCATCAAATCTGAATGAGATCCTTGCCGGGTAGAGTAATCTTGGTTGTAGGGTCCTCCCTTTCATCACTTTAAGTATATCATGCCAGTCCCTTCTGTCTTGTAGAGTTTCTGCTGAGAAATCAGCTGTTAACCTTATGGGAGTTCCCTTGTATGTTACTTGCTTTTTTTACCTTGCTGCTTTCAATAATTTTTCTTTTTCTTTAATTTTTGCCAATTTGATTACTGTGTGACTTGGCGTGTTTCTCCTTGGGTTTATCCTGTATGGGACTCGCTGTGATTCCTGGACTTGGGTGGCTATTTCCTTTTCCATGTTAGGGAAGTTTCGACTATAATGCCTTCAGATATTTTCTCTGGTCCTTTCTCTCTCTCTTCTCCTTCTGAGACCCCTATAATGTGAATGTTGTTGCGTTTAATGTTGTCCCAGAGGTCTCTTAGGCTGTCTTCATTTCTTTTCATTCTTTTTTCTTTATTCTGTTCCACAGCAGTGAATTCCACCATTCTGTCTTCCAGGTCACTTATCCGTTCTTCTGCCTCAGTTATTCTGCTATTGATTCCTTGTAGTGTAGTTTTCATTTCAATTATTGTGTTGTTCATCTCTGTTTGTTTGTTCTTTAATTATTCTAGGTCTTTGTTAAACATTTCTTGCATCTTCTCGATCTTTGCCTCCATTCTTTTTCGAGGTCCTGGATCATCTTCTCTATCATTATTCTGAATTCTTTTTCTGGAAGGTTGCCTATCTCCACTTCATTTAGTTGTTTTTCTGGGGTTTTATCTTGTTCCTTCATCTGGTACATAGCCCTCTGCCTTTTCATCTTCTCTGTCTTTCTGTGAATGTGGTTTTTGTTCCACAGGCTTCAGGACTGTAGTTCTTCTTGCTTCTGCTGTCTTCCCTCTGGTGGATGAGGCTATCTAAGAGGCTTGATGGAAGGGACTGGTGGTGGGTAGAGCTGACTGTTGCTCTGGTGGGCAGCGCTCAGTAAAACTTTAATCCACTTGACTGTTGATGGGTGGGGTGGGGTTCCCTCCCTGTTGGTTGTTTGGCCTGAGGCAACCGACCACTGGAGCCTACTTGGGCTCTTTGGTTGGGCTAATGACAGACTCTGGGAGAGCTCATGCCAAGGAGTACTTTCCAGAACTTTTGCTGCCAGTGTCCTTGTCCCCATGGTGAGCCACAGCCCCCTCCCCCTCTCCTCTGCAGGAGACCCTCTAACACTAGCAGGTAGGTCTGGTTCAGTCTCCCCTGGGGTCACTGCTCCTTCCCCTGGGTCCCGATGTACACAGTACTTTGTGTATGCCCTCCAAGGGTGGATTCTCTGTTTCTCCCAGTCCTGTCGAAGTCCTGCAATCAATTCCTACTAGGCTTCAAAGTCTGATTCTCTAGGAATTCCTCCTCCTGTTGCTGGAACCCCAGGTTGGGAAGCCTGACATGGGGGCTCAGAACCTTCACTCCAGTGGGTGGACTTCAGGTGTTCTCCAGTCTGTGAGTCACCCACCCACCAGTTATGGGATTTGATTTTACTGTGATTGCACCCCTTCTACTGTCTCATTGTGGCTTCTCCTTTGTCTTTGCATGTGGGGTATCTTTTTTGGTGAGTTCCAGTGTCTTCCTGTCGGTGACTGTCCAGCAGCTAGTTGTGATTCTGTTGTTCTCACAAGAGGGAGTGAGAGCATGTCCTTCTACTCTGCCATCTTGGTTCCTTCTATATTTTATTCTATTAACGTGATATATTACACTTAAAAATTTGTGTATGTTGAACCAATTTTGCATTCCAGGGATAAATCCCATTTGGTTGTAGTGTACAGTTGTTTGAATGTGTTCTTGAATTTAGTTTGCTAATATTTTTAGAATTTTTGCATCTATATTAATCAGGGATATTGGTCCAAAGTTATCTTTTCTTATAGTATACTTATCTGATTTTGGTACTAGGGTAATGTTGGCTTTGCAGAATGAGTTTGGAAGTGTTCCCTCCTCTTCAATTTTTTTAAAGCATTTGAGAAGGATTGGTATTAATTCTTCTTTAATTGTTAGAAAATTCACCAGTGAAGCTGTCTGGTTCTAGGGTTTTCTCTGTTGGGAGGCTTTTGATTACTGATTCAACCTCTTTCCTCATTATTGGTCTTTTCAGATTTTCTATTTCTTGCTGATTCAGTCTTGGTAGGTTGTGTGTTTCTAGAAATTTAACCGTTTCTAGGTTATCTAATTTGTTGGCATATAATTGTTCATAGCTTCTTATCCTATTTTTTTCTGTAGTATCAGTTGTAATGTCTCCTCTTTCATTTCTAATTTTGAGTTCTCTCTTTTTTCTTAGTCTAGTTAAAGGTTTGTCAATTATGTTTATCTTTTCAAAAAACCCAGCTCTTGGTTTCATTGATCTTCTCTATTGTTTTTCTGGTCTCTATTTCATTTATTTCCACTCTGATCTTTATTATGTCCTTCCTTCTGCTAACTTTGGGCTTAAATTGTTCTTCTTTTTCTAGTTCCTTGAGGTGTAAAGTTAGAGTGTTTGAGATCTGTCTAATTTCTTAATATATGCGTTAATTTATATAAACTTTCCTCTCAGAACTGTTTCTGCTGCATTCCATAAGTTTTGATATGTTGTGTTTCCGTTTTCATTTGTTTTGAGATAATTTTTAATTTCCCTTTTGATTTCTTCTTTGATCTGTCGGTTGTTCAGAAATGTGTTTAGTTTCCATGTGTTTTTATGTTTTACAGCTTTCTTCTTGTGGTAGATTTCTAGTTTCATACCACTGTGGTCAGAAAAGATAGTATGATTTCAATCGTCTTATATTTGCTAAGAGTTATTTTGTATCCTATCATATGATCTATATTAGAGAATGTTCTATGTGCATTTGAGAAGAATGTGTATTCTGTTGCTATTGGATGGAATGTTCTCTATATGTCTGTTTAGTCCATTTGGTTTAAAGTATGCCTCAATTCCAATGTTTGCTTGTTAATTTTCTGTGTGGATTATTTGTCACTCACAGTGGGACACTGAAGTCCCCTACTATTTTTGTATTGTTCTCTGTTTCTCCTTGAGATCTGTTAATGTAGTTGACCTTTGAACAACATGGAGGTTAGGGCCCCAACCATCTGCACAGTATCCACATGTAACTTTACAGTTGGCCCTTTATTTACATGGCTCCACATCCATGGATTCAGTCAACCACAGATTATGTTGTACTGCAGTATGTATTTATTGAAAAAAATCCGCATATAAGTGAATTTGTGCACTTTGAACCTGTTGTTCAAGGGTCAACTGTTTTTGCCTAATATATTTAAGAGTCAACTGTATTTGCTTAATATATTTAAGTTTAAGTGCTCCGACATTGGGGGCAAATATATTTATGATTGTTATATCTTCTTGGTGTATTGACCTCATTTATTATTATATAATGAACTTATTTGTCTCTTCTTTCTTACTGTTTTTGGCTTGAAGCCTTTTTTGTCTGATATAAGTATGGGTATCTCCCCTTTCTTTTGGTTTCCACTTACCTGAAATATCTTTTTCCATTCCTTGACTTTGAGATTATGTTTGTCTTCAGATCTGAAATGTGTCTCCGAAAGGCAGCATATGGTTGGGTCTTTTTTCAAAATTTTATTTTATTGAAGTATAACTGGTCTACAGTTTGTGTTAATTTCTGTGTACAGCAAAGTGATTCAGTTATACATATATGTACATTCTTTTTCATATTCTTTTCCATTATGGTTTATCTCAGGATATTGAATATAGTTCCCTGTGCTATACAGTAGGACCTTGTTGTTTATCCATTCTATATATAATAGTTTGCATCTGCTAATCCCAAACTCCCAATCCATCCCTCCCCCAACCCCATACCCCTTGGCAACCACAAGTCTGTTTCTGTTTCGTAGATAAGTTCATTTGTGTCATATTTTGGATTCCACATATAAATGATATCATATGGTATTTGTCTTTCTGTCTTACTTCAGTTATTATGATAATCTCTAGGTCCATCCGTGTTGCTGAAAATGGTATTATTTCATTCCTTTTTTATGGCTGAGTAGTATTTCATTGTGTGTATGTACCACATCTTCTTTATCCAGGCATCTGTCAGTGGACATTTAGGTTGTTTCCATGTCTTGGATATTATGGATAGTGCTGCTATGAACATAGGGGTGCATGAATCTTTTTGAATTATAATTTTGTCCCATTATATGCCCAGGAGTGGGATTGCTGGATCATATGGCAACTCTAGTTTTTTGAGGAACTTCCATATTGTCTTCCATAGTGGCTGCACCAATTTACATTCCCACCAACAGAAGGAGGGTTCCTTTTTCTCCACACCCTCTCCAACATTTATTATTTGTAGACTTTTTGATGATGGCCATTCTGACCAGTGTGAGGTGGTACCTCATAGTAGTTTTGATTTGCATTCTCTAATAATTAGCGACGTTGAGCATCTTTTCATGTGCCTCTTGGCCATCTGTATGTCCTTTTTGGAGAAATGTCTATTTAGGTCTTCTGCCCATTTTTCGATTGGGTTATTGTTTCTTTGTTATTGAGTTGTACAAGCTGTTTGTATATTTTGGAAATTAAGCCCTTGTCGGTCACATCATTTGCAAATATTTTCTCCCAGTCCGTAGGTTGTCTTTTTGTTTTGTTTATGGTTTCCTTTGCTGTGCAAAAGCTTATAAGTTTGAATAGGTCCCATTTGTGTATTTTTGCTATTTCTATTGCCTTGGGAGACTGAGTTGGGTCTTGTTTTTTTTAATTCATCCAGCCATTCTGTGCCTTTGTATTGGTGAGTTCAATACATTTACATTTAGAGTGATTATTGATATGTAATGACTTACTGCTGCCATCTTATCTTTTGCCTTCTGGTTGTTTTATATCTTTATTGTTCCTTTTCCCCCTGTGTTTCTGCCTACCTCTGTAAGTTGGTGGTTTTCCATGGTGATACACTCAGTCTATCCCTTTTGTATGTTTGTTGAATCAACTCTAGACTTTTGCTTTGAGGTTACTAATAAGCTTACATACATCTCATAGGTAAAATAGTCCATTTTATGCTGATAGCAACTTATCTTCCTTTGCCTACAAAGGCTCCACCCTTTTACATTTTTGATGTCACAATTTACCTCTTTCTATGCTGTGCATTTGTTAACAGATTATAGTAGCTATAGTTATTTTTAATGATCTTTTCCTTTAACCTTTATAGTATAGTTAAGTAGTTAATATACCATTCTAATACAGAGTTACCATTTTGTGATTTTTTTCACCTTGTGTTTATTTTTCACCTTTATCATTGTGGTATATTTTCATATGCTTTTATGTCACTGATTAGTGTCTTTTCATCTCAGGTTGAAGGACTTCTTTCAACATTTCTTGCAAGGCAAGTCTAATGGTGGTGAACTCCCTTAGCTTTTGTTTGGGAAAGCCTTTATTTCTCCTTCATAGCTGAAGGATAACTGCTGGATAAAGCATTCTTGGCTGTCAATTTTTATCTTTCAGCACTTTGAATATGTCATTCTACTCTCCTGGACTGTAGAATTTCTGCTGAGAATTTCACTGACAGACCAATGTTAGTTTTTTCCCCTAGCTGCCTTTAATATTCATTATAATGTGTGATGGTTTCATTAATGTGCTTGGAGAAGGTCTTTTTGCATTGAGGTAATAGGGTGTCCTGGTAGCTTTGTGGACTTGTATGTTCCATTTCTTCTCCAGGTTTGGGAAGTTCCCAGTTAATATTTTTTAAATGAACTCTCTGCCTCTTCTCTCTCTTTTTCTTCTGGCACACCAATTATTCTTAGATTTGTCTCTCTGATCGAATCTAATAGTTCTCATACGGTTTCTTCATTTTTAAAAACTTTAATTTCTCTGTCTTCTTCTGACTGAATAATTTCTATATTCCTATACTCCAAGTCACTTATTCTTTCTTCCATCTGGTCTGTCTTATTACCTGTGATCTCTGTTGCATTCTTCATCTCATTCATTGAATTCTTCAGCTCCAGAATTTGTTTGGTCTCTTTTACAGTTTCAATCTGTTTGGTCTCTTTTACAATTTCAATCTCTTTGGTAAAGAACTCCTTCTGTTCATTAATTTTATTCCTGAGTTCACTGAATTCCCTTCCGGTGTTTTCTTGTAGCTCAATGAATTTCTTCATAACATCTATTTTGAATTCTTTATCACTTTGAGTGCAACATTATTTTCTTTACGAAACACTGTATTTCCTTGATTTTTCAGTGTTTGACCATATGCACTTCTGCTTTCACGTTTGAAGTAACAGACACCTTCCCCAGTTAAGAATTTATACTTACTTTGCTTCTTTCAATAGCTTATAAGCCTGGTAACTTTTATTGTATGCCAGACATATAGAAGCTCTAGATCAAGGGTCAGCAAACTACAGCCTGAAGGCCAAATCTGAATAGCTCTCTGCTTTGTTTCTGTTCTTTTTTTAAACCCACCTGTGAGCTAAGAATGGTTTTTTACATTTTAAGTAGTTATATAAATACTTATACAACCATTTAAAATATAATAGCCTCAATCTTGCCTCTTGGCCCCCCAAAGCCTAAAGTATTTACTACTAGCCCTTTAAGAACAAGTTATTAATCTCTGCTCTCAGTGTTCTTTTCCAGCAGAAAAGGTTCCTCATGTTGCGCTTAGGCAGCTAAAGAAAGAGAGGATCACTTCAATGTGGTCACGAGTTAAGCCAGGCTGGTAATGGGGTACAGTAAATTTGTAAAGCTCAGTCCACCTCTCTGGCTGTGACTGAGAACGTGGTGGGCCTTTATCTTGGCCCTGAAAGACCACAAGAGGCTCAGTTCTGTCCTTGGGGAGGTTTTACAGTTAGTTCCTTAGCCTCTTGCCCATCACATCTTCAAAATATTACATTATTAGAGATGAAGAATGGCTTTAAATAAGATAAAATTTCAACTCAACAGTAAGCAAGCTAGAATAATCCTAAATTGTTTGCACATAACAACACAGTTTCAAAATATATAAAGTAAAAGTTGACAGAACTAGAAGGAGCATAAAATTCCCAGGTTGACTGTGCACTTAACACCCTTTTCTTAGTAACTAATAGATAAAATAGACAAAGTTTAATAGGACATATAAGATTTGAACAACACAATTAAACAACCTTGCCAATTGATAGACAACATTATACTCAACAACTGCAGAACACACTTGAAGCACTTATCTAAATAGTAAATATGCAGGGCATAAAGCAAATCTCAACATATATTAATAGCCTAAAATAACACAGAGTATCCTTTGACCACAGTAGAATTAGAAGAAAAAAGTTTGATGCTGGTTGGAGACAAGACGGTGGAGTAGAAGAACTTGAGCTTGCCTCCTATCGTGAAACCACCAAAATCACAACTAACTGCTGAACAACCATCGACAAAAAAGACTGGAACCTATGAAAAAAGGTATTCTACATCTGAAGACAAAGAAGCCACAACAAGGAGGTAGGAGGGGTGCATTCATGATACAATCAAATTCCATACTCTCCAGGTGAGTGACCCACAAACTGGAAAATAATTATATCACAGAGGTTCTCCCACAGGAGTAAGAGTTATAAGCCCCGAGTCAGGCTCCCCAGTCTGGGAGTCTGGCATCAGGAGGAGGAGCCCCTGGAGCATTTGGCTTTGGAAGGCCAGTGGGGCTAGATTGCAGGAACTCCTCAGGGGAAATAGAAACTCCACTCTTGGAGGGCGCACAGAAGGTCTTGTGTGCACTGGGACCCAGAAAGAAAAGCAGTGACTTCATAGGCGCCTGGGCCAGATCTACCTGCTGGTCTTGGAGGGTCTCCTGGGGTGGTGGGGGTGGCTGTGGCTCACACCGTAGCCACAAGGACACTGGTGGTGGAGGTAACAAGGAGTGTTCATTGGCGTGAGCTCTGCTGGAGGCTGCCATTTTGTCACCAAGACCTGGTGACCACCCAACAGCCAGTAGGCTCCAGTGCTGAGATGCCTCAGGCTAAACAAACAACAACAGAAACACAGCACCCCCCCCCCCATCAGCAGACAGGTGAGCACACAGCCACCTCTAAACACACCCCTAGACATGGCCCTGCCCAACAGAGGGACAAGACCCAGCTACACCCACTAGTAGGCAGGGACCAGTCCCTCCCGCCAGGAAGTCTGCATAAGCCTTTTAGACCAGTCTCACCCACCAGGAGACAGATGCCAGAAAAAGGGAACTACACTCCTGCAGCCTGCAGAATGGAGACCACAAACTCAAAGTCAGACAAAATGAGACAGCAAAGAAACATGTTTCAGATGAAGGAAAAAGATAAAACCCCAGAAGTGAAGTGGAGATATAGGCAATGTACCCAAAAAGGAATTCAGAGTAATGATAGTAAAGGTGATCCAAGATCTCAGAAAAAGAATGGAGGCATAGACCGAGAAGATACAAGAAATGTTTAACAAAGAGCTAGAGGCTATAAAGAGCAAACAGAGTTGAACAATACAAGAACAGAAATGAAAAATACACTAGAAGGAATCAACAGCAGAAATAAGTAAGGCAAAAGAACAGATAAGTGAGCTGGAAGACAGAATGGTGGAAATCACTGCCATGGAGCAGAATAAAGAAAAATGAGTGAAAAGAAATGAAGACAGTCTAAGAGACCTCTGGAACAACATTGAATGCACCAACATTCGCATAATAGGGGTCGCAGAAGGAGAAGAGAGAGAAAGGGCCTGAGAAAATGTCTGAAGAGATAATAGCTGAAAACTTCCTAACAGGGGAAAGGAAACAGTCACGCAAGTCCAGGAAGTGCAGAGAGGCCCATACAGGATAAAACCAAGGGGGAACGTGCACACAGTAATCAAACTGACAAAAATTAAAGACAAAGAGAAAATATTAAAGGCAACAAGGGAAAAGCAACAAATAACATACAAGGGAATCCCCATAAGGTTATCAGCTGATTTCTCAGCAAAACTGTGCAGGCCAGAAGGGAGTGGCATGATATATTTCAAGTGATGAAAGGGAAGAACCTACAACCAAGAGTACTCTACCCAGCAAGGCTCTCGTTCAGATTTGACAGAGAAATCAAAAGCTTTACAGGCAAGCAAAAGCCAAGAGAATTCAGCACCACCAACCCAGCTTTACAACAAATGCTAAAGGAATTTCTCTAGGTGGAAAGAAAAGGCCGCAACTAGAAACAAGAAAATTACAAATGGGAAAGCTCACCAGTAAAGGCAAACATACAGTAAAGGTAGGAAACCATCTAAACACAAATAAGATATCAAAACCAGCAAATGTGGGGCTTCCCTGGTGGTGCAGCGGTTGAGAGTCCGCCTGCCGATGCAGGGGACACGGGTTCGTGCCCTGATCTGGGAAGATCCCGCATGCCATGGAGCAGCTGGGCCCCTGAGCCATGGCTGCTGAGCCTGCGCTTCCAGAGCCTGTGCTCTGCAGTGGGAGAGGCCGCAACAGTGACAGACCCGTGTACCGCAAAAAAAAAAAAAAAAAAAAAAACAACAACAAAAAAACCCCAGCAGCTGTGAGAAGAGGAGTGTACAGATGCAGGATATTGGAAATGCTTTCGAAATGTACAGACCAGAAACTTAAAACAATCTTCTATATATATAGACTGCTATATCAAAACCTCATGGGAACCGCAAGCTGAAAATCTTCAATAGACACACACAAAAAAGAAAAAGCATTCCAAACACAACACTAAAGATAGTCATCAAACCACAAGAGAAGAAAACAAAAGAGGAAGGGACGAGAAAAGACCTACAAAAACAAATCCAAAACAATTAACAAAACGGCAGTAAGAACATACATATTGGTAGCTACCTTAAATGCAAATGGATTGAATGCGCCAAACAAAAGACATAGACTAGCTGGCTGGATTCAAAAACAAGACCTGTATATATGCTGTCTACGAGAGACCCAGTTCAGATCTATGGACACATATAGACTGAAACTAAGAGGATGGAAAAAGGTATTACATGCAAATGTTAATCAAAAGAAAGCTGGAGTAGCAATACTCATACCAGACAAATTAGCCTTTAAAATAAAGACTGCTATAAGAGACAAAGAAGGACACTACATAATGATCAGGGGATCAATCCAAGAAGAAGATATAACAATTGTATACATGTGCCCAACAGAGGAGCATAAGGCAAATGCCAATAGCCATAAAAGGAGAAATGGACAGTAACACAGTAACAGTGGGGGACTTTAACACCCCACTACCATCAATGGACAGATCATCCAGACAGAAACTCAATAAGGAAACACAGGCCTTAAATGACATATTAGACCAGATGGACTTAATTGATATTTATAGAGCACTCCATCCGAAAGCAGCAGAATACACATTTTTAAGTGTACATGGAACACTCTCCAGGATAGATCACATGCTGGGCCATAAAGCAAGCCTTGGTAAATTAAAGAAAACTGAAATCATATCAAGCATCTTTTCTGACCACAACACTATGAGATTAGAAATCAACTACAAGGAAAAAAAAAAAACTGTAAGAAGGCAATGACAGAGGGATAGCTAGAAAATCCTCAAATATTTTGATATTAAGCAACACATTTCTAAAAAAAAAACCCCATAGGTTAAAAAAAACTACAATGGCAATTAGCAAATGCCTTGATGATGAAAATATAGCATCTCAAAACTTATAGGATACAGCTATGAAGCAGTATTCATAGAGAAAATCATAATTCTAAATGCCTAGATTAGAAAAAGAAGAAAAGTAGAAAATCAGTTATTTAAGCTTCCATCTGAAGATGTCTGGAAAAGAGAAAATTAGGCCCAAAGAGAGAATAGGCAGGAAATAAGAGCAGAAATAAATGAAAAAATTAATAAACCTCTAGCCAGATTGTTAAAGGAAAAAAGCAAAAAGCACAAACTATGAAAGTATAAATGAAAACGAGAACATCACTACAGACCTTATGTACATTAAAAGTTCGTAAGAGTATCATAAACAACTTTATTCCACTAAATGTGAAAATTCAGATGAAACAGATGAGTTTCTTGAAAAACACAACTAAACCACAGACTACTGAAATGGTTACTTGAAGAAATAGAAAATCTGAATAGTCATATATCTATTAACGAAATTAAATCTATAATTAGAAAGATTCCTATCCAGAATATATAAATAACTTCTAAAATCACTAAGAAAGAGAAACAGAACAGAATCATGGGCCTGAATGGGAATTCACGAAAGAGGATACCCAAATGACCAGAAGCATATGAAAAGGTATTCAGCATTTTAAGTTGACATGAAATTTCAAATTAAAACAATGATGAGGTACTACTACATACGAACCAGAATGCCCAAAATTTAAAAAGATGGACACTAACAAGTTTTAGTGAGTATGTGGAATAACTGAAGCTCTTATATTGCTAGTTGGAGTTTTGAAAACTGTTTGCAGGTGTCTACTGAAGATCCACAGATGCGTACATTATGATGGCCACTCCACTGGTAACTCCACTCTTGCATAAATTCCCAACAGAAATACATACAAATGTTAACCAAAACCCATGTACCAAAATGTTCGTAGCAATATCGTTTGTAAGAGCCCAAACCTAGAAACAACTCACAAACCTATCACCAATAGAATGGATGGGTAAATAGTGGTGAATTCCAGTTTTCAGGGGTCTGGAAGATCTGCAGACTCACAAACTAGTTCATCCACTGGCACACTGATGCCTGCACATCCACAGGTAAGTTTGCCTCTTTTTTTTTTTTTGACTCAAGTTTGACAGAGGCTTTGATTCTTACTAAAGTGCAACTATCTAGCTCATTAATCCTTAGCAGTGCTCAGAAGTCCATTTCATGATATGGGAAAGGATTGAGGGATTGGTGGGGGAAGGGGAGAAAGATGGAATGGAAAGTATCTGGGATTGGAAATGAAAAAAAAAACTACATGTGACTAAGGAAAGATGGAGGTGGGTATCAAAGACAAACTCACTTGTTTCATAATTTTGCTTCAGGTACACACTCTACGAATACTATACAAAAGTGAAAATGAACTTTTACCTGTAGCAACATGGAAGTATCTTATAAATATGTTATTGCATGGAATAAGCCATTTACGAAAGAAAATGTATAATTCCATTTCTATAGAGATTTTTTTAAAAAGGCAAAATTAGAAGTCAGGAAAGTGGTTGGGGAGGGTGTTATAACTGGGAGAGGAAACAAGGGAGCCTTCTTTGATACTGATAATATCCTATTTCTTGATGTAGCTCACAGGATGACAAACATTTTCGGTAAAGAGCCAGATAGTAAATATTCCAGGCTTTGTGGGCCATAAAGTCTCTGTCACAACTGATCAGCTCTGCTGCTGTAGTGCAAAAGTAACTACAGATAATATGTAGAGGCCTGGAGACGAGATGGCAGAGCAGAAGGACTTGAGCTTACCTCCTCTCATGAAGACACCAAAATCACAGCTAACTGCTGAACAACCATCAACAAAAAAGACACAATACCACCAAAAAAGGTATTCTGCTCCCAAAGATAAAGAAGAAGCCACAACAAGACTGTAGGAGGGGCACTTTCATGATATAATCAAATCCCATACCTGCTGGGTGGGCGACCCACAAACTGGAAAATAATTATATCGCAGGGGTTCTCCCATAGGAGTGGGCCCTATGTCAAGCTCCGCAGCCTAGGGGTCTGGCATCAGAAGGGGGAGCCCCCAGAGCATTTGACTTTGAAAGCCAGCAGGGCTTGAGTGAAGGAGCTCCACAGGAGTGGGGGAAACAGGGACTCCACTCTTGGAGGGTGCACACAATGTTTCACGTGCACTAAGACCCAGGGCAAAGCAGTGACTCCATACGAGCCTGGGCCAGACCTACCTGCGGGTCTTGGAGGGTCTCCTGGGGAGGCGGGGGTCAGCTGTGGCTCACTGTGGGGGCAAGGACACTGGTGGCAGATGCTTTTTGGCACTGAGACCTGGCCCCACCCAACAGCCTGCAGGCTCCAGTGCTGGGATGCCTCAGACCAAACAACCAGCAGGGTGGGAACACACACAGCCCCACCCATCAGCAGACAGGCTGCCTAAAGTCGTCCTGAGCAAATCGGTCATTGTGCTACACCACATCGACAAACTGAAGAATAAAAACCATATGATCATCTCAGTAGATGCAGAAAAAGCTTTTGGCAAAATTCGACACCCATTTATGATAAAAGCTCTCCAAAAAGTGGGCATAGAGGGAACATACCTCAATATTATAAAGGCCACATATGACAAACCCACAGCTAACATCCTACTCAACAGTGAAAAGCTGAAAGCATTTTCCTCTAAGATCAGGAACAAGACAAGGATGTCCACTCTCACTACTTTTATTCAACATAGTTTTGGAAGTCCTAGACAATGGCAATCAGAGAAGAAAAAGAAGTAAAAGGAATCCAAATTGGAAAAGAAGAAGTAAAACTATCACTGTTTGCAGATGACATGATACTATACATAGAGAATCCTAAAGATGCTTCCAGAATAGTACTAGACCTCATCAATGAATTTGGTAAGGTTGCAGGATACAAAGTTAATACACGGAAATCTGTTGCATTTCTATACACTAACAAACAATGAAAGATCAGAAAGCGAAATTAAGGAAACAATCCCATTTATCATCACATCAAAAAGAATAAAATACCTAGGAATAAACCTACCTAAGGAGGCAAAAGACCTGTACTCTGAAAACTATAAGATGCTGATGAAAGAAAATGAAGATGACACAAACAGATGGAAAAATGATATACCATGTTCTGGGACTGGAAGAATCAGTATTGTCAAAATGACTATACTACACAAGGCAACCTACAGATTCAATTCAATCCTTATCAAATTACCAGTGGCATTTTTCACAGAACTAGAACAGAAATATTTTAAATGTGTGTGGAGACACAAAAGACCCTGAATAGCCAAAGCAATCCTGAGAAAAGAAAATGCAGCTGGAGGATTCAGGCTCCCTGACTTACAGTAACGAAAATAAAAACAAAAATAAACAAATGGGACCTAATTAAACTTAAAAGCTTTTGCACAGCACAGGAAACCATAAACAAAACGAAAAGACAACCCTAAATGGGAGAAAATATTTGCAAACGAAGTGACCTACAAGGGATTAGTTGCCAAAATATACAAATAGCTCATGGAACTGAACAGCAAAACAAAAAACACAACCCAGTCAAAAAATGGGCAGAAGATCTAAATAGACATTTCTCCAAAGAAGACATACAGATGGCCAACAGGCACATGAAAAGACTCTCAACATCGCTATTTATTAGAGAAATGCAGATCGAAACTACAATGAGGAATCACCTCACACTGGTCAGAATGACTGTCATCCAATAGTCTACAAATAATAAATGCTGGAGAGGGTGTGGAGAGAAGGGAACCCTCCTACACAGTTGGTGGGAATGTAAATTGGTACAGCCACTATGGAGAACAGTATGGAGGTTCCTTAAAAAACTAAAAACTACCATACAACCCAGCAATCCTGGGCATATATCTGGAGAAAACCATAATTCAAAAAGATACATGCACCCCAATGTTCATTGCAGCACTATATACAATGGCCAAGACATGGAAGCAACCTAAATGTCCATCAACAGAGGAATGGATAAAGAAGATGTGGTATATATATATATATATATATATATATATATATATATACACAATGGAATATTACTCGGCCATAAAAACGAATGAAATAACGCCATCTGCAGCAACATGATGTACCCAGAGAATATTGTGCTTAGTGAAATAAGTCAGAGAAAGACAAGTGCCATATGATATCACAAGTGGAATCTAAAAACATGATACAAATGAACTTATTTCCTAAACAGAAAGAGACTCACAGACTTCAAAAACAAACTTATGGTTACCAAAGGGGAAAGGTGGGGAGGAGGGATAAATTAGGAGTTTGGGATTCACATATACACAGTACTATATGTGAAATAGATCATCAACAAGGACCTACTGCATAGCACAGGGAACTCTACTCAGTATTCTGTAATAATCTATATGGGAAAAGAATCTGAAAAAGAATGGATACATGTATATGTATAACTGAACCACTTTGCTGTACACCCAAAACTAACATAACATTGTAAATCAACTGTAATATAAAATAAAAATTAAATTAAAAGACTATAGATAATGTGTAAATAAACGGGTATTGCTGTGTTTCAACAGAACGTTATTTACAAAGCCAGGCAGTGGACTGGCTTTGGGTCTGTTAACCCCTCACCTACATAGATTGGTTACATTTGTGCATAAATTTGTGAATATTTATTGATCTGTACACTTTTGACTTATATGCTTTTCTCACTATATATTCCACTTCAATGAATACATTTAAAAAATATAACAAAGCAGGACAGTCATTAAGAAAATAACAAAAACAACAAGAACAGACGCAAGCAGTTAGGATTCGCTGGTCTGCTTGTAATGCTGCTTCTGAGATTTGTTTCTTGCTGCAAAGATACTGGAGTATTTGGAGCACTACCAGTTCTTTTCATGCACTCTATGTACCAACATTATTGTTCATTTCCTTCTTTATGGGAGGAGAATCCATTAAGAGACCTCCAAGTGCTTAGTTCACTTAATGAATTCCCTTTATTAAGTGTTATTATTACTGCCCAAATTGATTTCTTCTCCAAGTTATATCATTCTGCCATTCTATAATTGAAACTCTAGGTACTTAGGACATAAGTGACCTAAGAAACATTAAGTATCAACTCTACTACTGCTTTAATTTTCAGATTTGCCCAGAAAGAACTTCTTTCAGAAGTAATGTATCTTGCCCATCCCTACCCCCACTTTCACCCCAATGTTACAGAGCTTAAACATAATTAGAAAAAAAGAGAAAAGCTATCCACACTCAGTGTATCTGCTAAGGGATTTTGTTAAGCTTTTCTCCCCTGGAAGATAAGAATAGAAAAATAATGACAGGGATGACATATATCAAGTACATACTACGAGCCAGGCATTGTTCTAAGCCCTTTCCACGTGTTAATTTATTTAATCCACATAGAAGTGCTCTGAAGTGGTTACTTTTTTTATCCCCATTATAAAGAAGAGGAAAGTGAGACAAAGAGATTAAGTAATTGCCCAAGGTTTCACAGTTAATAAGTGAGGGGCTGGGATTTGAACTCAGGTAATCTGTTTCTAAAGCTCATGCTCTCAGATACATGCTAAAGTAAGTAGCTTGGATTTGATTATAGAGAAATCAGATTCCTTCAATATAAGTGTAGCAGAGCTTAAGCATTCCCAGCTTCCTGCCACCCCCTCAAGGGAAATGACTGTCCCCCGTCTATGCCCTACTGACTCATACTGCAGCATCTATGCCACTTTATTGCACTTACCTTTTGTATCTCTGACTTTCCCTCACTGTGCACTCTTTCAGATCTGGGACTGTGCCTGATTCCTTCTTGTATCTCTAGTGCCAAACATAATGTCTGCCTGGACATAACATGGCTCAAAAGATGTCTGCTGGATACAAACTACTATATATAAAATAGATAAACAACAAGGTTCTACTGTATAGCACAGGGAACTATATTAAATATCTTATAATAAACTATAATAGAAAGGAATATGAAAAAGAATGTTTATATTCTTTTATGTATATATGTATAACTGAATCACTTTGCCATACACCTGAAACTAACACAACATTGTAAATGAACTATACTTCAATAAAAAAAAAATGTCTGCTGAATGAATGAATCAATCACACCATGAGTGATCACTCCTTTTTCTTTGGTTCACCAAGTTTTCAGCTCATTTTTTTCTGGTGATTTATTACAAGGGACAGGACACAATGTCATGAAGAATGTGAAGTGACTTGGCACTATTTCTGTCAATAAAGCTTCTTAAAGCAAGAATACCCTTCCTCTGCATTTAGCTCAAGAATCCCCCCCATACTGCTGGCCTCGATGATAACGGTGTATGTCTAGTTAAATGTAGCTAGAATTTACATTTATAATTAATAGGATAAAACAGACAACAAGGTCCTACTCTATAGCACAGGGAACTATATTCAATATCCTATGATAAACCATAATGGAAAAGAATATGAAAAGAATTATAACTGAGTCATTTTGCTGTACAGCAGAAATTAACACAACATTGTAAATTAACTATACTTCAATAAAATTTTTAAAAATCAGATAAAATAGGCTATTTTCATACTCATTTCTAAGTATTCATCGAAAAGTCCGTAGGCATTCATCGGCTGAAGGTTGTAGTCCTTTTCCCACTGTGGGAAACTTATTTTCCTTTCAGGTCCATGCTCTTGTCGTACTTTCCTTCTAGTCCACCAATTCTGAATTAACCTGCACAACAAGATCAATTTATTTAAAAAATATATATATGTATATAGCTGTTCATAAGACTTAAGTAATAAGAAATAGAATATAGAACAATAGTTTAAAAAATTTAGGACACGCTGCCAAGGAAATGAAGCCTTGGATTAGAAGGGAAATAACATTGGAGGCTACACTTCAAGCGTTTGTACTTGCAAGTGAACAGAATGATTGATGAGCTTATTTTAATCATGCACGAAACTGTCTCTCGTCCAGTGGTGCCTCGGAGGTTTGGGTAGAGGACCGAGAGCATTGATAACCTGATCCCCCAGTACAAAGGCAACCCACAGGCCTCTGAGAAGAAGATGGTTTGGCCTAGCTGGCTTAGTTGAGGACCCGTGAGCAGTCTTACCATTGGGTGCTGACCTGCATACTCTGACTCGAGGGCCCTAGAAGGTCTGAAAACCCACAAAGGTTTCCTCCTTTCCTGGCATACAGAAGCCCGCAGGTCCACAACTGGATCTGCCTGCTTTTGGGTTGAGTTTGACAGAGGCTCTGATTCCCAATAAAATTTATCTCACACTGGTGAGGTTAGTACATTAATCCTTGGCAGTGTTCAGAAGTGCATCTTACGATACGGAACAGGGTTGAAGAAATTGGGGTGTGGGGGGGGTCAGGTTTGTGTGCTGTAGGGGGCAAGGAGAAAGCTGAGGGGTATCTGAGAGTAGCGATGCCAAAGCAAAAACAAATGTGAAATAAACTAAATAAGAGGATGGGTATCAAAGACAATTCTGTCTACTTCACAATTTTGCTCTATGTCCATATTAGTAGAAGGTAAATATAGTTCCCTTTGATGTCTATGACATTTTGATGAGTTATGGATGATACTTTAAAAGAGAATATAATGCTTCTAATTTTAAAATTTTATGCTTTGTTTTTTTTAAGTTTTATAGAAAACATCAACACTTGGAAGAAGTTTTCTAAAAATAAATCTAAGAAGAGAATATTACTGGCAGTGGTTCTGACGGGGAGCTAAGAGATGACTTTTCGAAGTGAACCGAGTTCCAGTTAATTGTTCTGGCTGAGTGGTCTTCCCTGAAATTCTCTATGGAGACACTTGAGCTGACCTGGTAACCTGTAGGTGTAGAATTAAAGAAGAAATAGAAGTGCTGCTGATTTATGTCCCTTTAAAACTTAACTGACCAGAACTGAGCAGACACAGCCAAATTCAAGGTCATCCTTACAAAGGTGATGCAAGTTTTTGCCCATTGCCATCAACATAAACTGTTATCATCAGGTAATGATGTTTTTACTGGTTAGGATAGGCTTACTTAGAAATACTCCAGTTTCTTTTTTGAATCATTTTTTTAGGTCTTCTTTCCATAAGTTCCTTTCCTGTACAGTTGAATTTAAGGAAGTTTAAAGAAATTACCATTTCTGATTTATTGCAGGGGTTGGGGAGTAGAGACCTCGTTAATGTGTCATCGTCATTTAAAGCGGCTTGGAAGCAGGTATCCAATTACTTAGGGGCCCACAGAGACTTCTTAAAGAATATTCACTTTTGTTTATGCGATTTGTGCTAAATCTTCCAAAAGAGCCAATGTTTATTATTTTCATGATTTGTCTTTGAATATCTAAGCATGACGACTTAGCTCCAGGTACACACACACACACACACACACACACACACACACACACACACACGCTTAACTGCTGAGTCTGCATTGCTTATCTTACTTGCCACACCTAGAAAAGCCAATGAGACATGCTGCCTCTCAAGTATAGATATCTAAGGTACTTACGGGTAGCCAAGTTCCATGAAATTATTCCAGGTCTGCTTTAGCACCATTATAATACCCATTTGCATACAGAGATCAATAAGGCATCCACTAGGGTGGCACTGCGAGGTAAGCAAACACAGAAATTCAAGAATCAATGGACAGGAAGAAAGGCTGTCTGGTTTCTAATCTGCACAAAGTTGCCCTAAGCCTGTTTAACGCCAAGTCTGTAGGAAACAAGGAATGATGGGAGAATACAGACCTCTTCTAGTCTCCACCTGTTTATCAGCCTCAAGTAGGCACCTGGGTGTCCTGTGAATCTTCAACACACACAGAAAAACAAACCATTAGCATCCTGTACCTTCAGTGAATATTATATTCAGATTAGCACATCCTCCAGTGAAAATTACCGGTGCAGTAAGGAACAGGTCTCAGGGAATTAGGAAAACTCTCTGGAACTGGCATGATGGCAGCTTCTGGAATTCTCTGGGAGTATTTCTCTCCTGGCCCTTCTGTCTGTCTGCTGAACACAGAGGCCAGTTCTTGCTGCCTGCCGGCTTTTAACATTTTCTGCTGAATATCAAGTGGCTGTTTTGTAAGCAGCAGGTTGGGTTTAAACACATCAGATCTTTTTGAATATTAGTAATGCCGTGTTTTTTATTTTTTAAAACTAAACTATTTGACTAGCATTCCGTACTGAAGTAGCTAGAGACTACGGAGAGGCTGCTCATCCATTTCACTAAAACCCAATACTCGGCTCTTCCCTGGTTCTAGTCTCCTCAGACACACTTCCTGGTGTAACGAAGTTCATGGTACCCGGACGTTCCAAATCCTCAGAACTGCTGGATTCAGAAGCTACCCAGTCTCCTTCGGCATCCTACGTCAGCCCCCTTTCCTGTCTGAATGTCCTTCCCTCCTCTGTGAGGTCAGGGATCTGGGACATGCTGCCTGCTGTCCTCCCCCTGATGCCACCTGCTCTTATAGGTGTGAGATCCAGAGGCCCGATTCAGGTACAGATGGAGCCTGCAAGTTTTACATTCACACTTCACGTGTGCAAACTATTTTCTTCTACTCACCTTAACAAGAAAAGGTACAAGGGACTTTGATGGAGACCATTCCCCAGAATGGGAAGGGAAAGGAAAGGAGGAGACTGTTCTCCTCTTTATACACTTTATAAAAATCACCCTAAAGGCTGGCCTCTCTGTCACCCTGGTCAGACCTCTGTGCGCTCTGTCCCTGGCCGGGGGAGGTGTGGAGAGAATGGGTTCTTACCTTCCGAGGAAGAATGCGATGTAAAACGTGGAGCTGTTCAGATTGACAAACTGAAAAAGAAACATTTTCAGGGTGAAGCTGTTCTCCCACTCGGACTCAGTGCGAGGCTGTTCTGTGGACACAAGGGGAGCAGAGTTTGAGAGGCTGCATCTGACTCCTTCTCAACTCCCTCTGTCCAGCTCCCCAGATGCATGGGGTGGGAGCAGAGGCTTCCAAAGGAGGCTGCAGGAGAGCCCAGCTTGCCTACAGATGACATGCGACGGAATGGACCATCCATGGGTTCCTCAAGCTCCCAGACCAGCCCCAGCGAGGCTTTGGTGGGAAGTGACTACTAACTTGTCCGAGGGCAGGGAATATCGTTTGTTCTGCTGTCCTAGGATGCCCGGAGAGCCTGGAGTAGAGACAGCCAGGCTGAAGGGGCCGCACTCCCGGCCCTGGCTCCTTGCAGGAGCCTCTCCTTTTGCTCTTAGTTTCCACCTGTGGGGTGGGGCCTGTGTGGCATCAGGTCCCCTCCCATCTCCTAATAACTCCTTGGTCTCGACTTCTATTTCTGGTGTGATGTGAGGTGCTACTGGGAGAGAGGGAGTCAGATCCCCCATCTCAGAATGAGCATCTGACCCCGTTACCTGTCACCCTCATCCATCATCATTTTCATTCTCAAGGACAAGTACCAAAGAGGTGACCTCATCTTTAGAGCTTTTATTGTACAGCAGCATCTTTGTCTTACAATTTCCTGACCTCAGTCAGGCACCAATTTTCATCTTCTTGTATTTCAGTTTCCATACAGCAAATGCTCTTTGGACATGGTGATGCAAACCAAAAATATGGATCAATCCTCCAACCTGAAATCTCATGTCAAATGTGCTTATCCTTCCCTGGAAGTTGCATCCTCACCTCAAACAACGTCAAAGAAAATGCATTTAATGCAATAGCACTTTCTGTTTCCACATTCGCTGAGCTTCTAATTGCTCATTTACCATTTTACCCCATCAATTCCTTTCCCACCCTCAAAATGCTTCCCAGGAGTATATCTGAGAAGGGAGGGGAGAAAGAATGAGAATCGGATTTAAAATGGTTTAAATGTCAATTTCAGAACAAGGCCATACTGCTGTTGAGGGAAGAAATGACAAAGGATGCTTCAAGGGCTTTAGCTTTACTTCACTTCTGCTAATGAACTCTTGGTTACACAGGAAGGTCTCCTAGCTCATCAGCCAGCTGGGTGGGTTCCCAGGTGGCCCAACCAAAGATTGACCATGGCTGATATCTCCACAGGCATCTTTTCCAGCCTGGAGCAAGGTCCCCCCTGGACACAGTCTATCAATGGGCAGTTACCTCTTCTGTGGACATAAACTTCTATATTTTGGGGCAAAGAGTGGCGGTGATGACAGATTTCAATGAATTCAAAGGAGATATGCCAAGTGCCTAGCTCTGTATCTGGCACATAGAAGGGCTCAAAAAGATGAGATGCCAGATGTATCTGGCATCTTTTATTATAATGATGATTATAAATAAAAACACTTTTGTGATTTTTTTCTCCCTTTGGCAAGCTACATATGGGAATGTGCTAAAACAGGTTTTGTGTGGGAGCATGTAATTTTCTCAAACTGCATAGAGTAAAATGACTAATATCTCATTAATGAAATTGGGACAGTTCCTCTATCTTGAAAAATGTAGTAAATGTACAGCTCATAGCTGGTTACCAGATTGTTCTGGTGCCTTACAGAGTCAGAGAAACGTTCCTAGGGATGACTTGTCCAGATGAATGTCATTTCCACAGATGTCAGTAATGGTTAGCCTGTCTACATAAAAGACTCCCAGTCTTCAAAGCAACTAATTTTGCTGTGATTTTATATGCCATTAAAACTTGCTGTGTTTTTAATTAAATAAAAATTGTAGGCAATAGCAAATGAACACTTTTCTAAATGATTATAGGTACTTCATACACATGTACTTTTGTAAGAGAAAACCTACTTTAAATTATATTAGCTCATGAAAGATAATGTCTAAATGCTTTACAGCTTTAGGTAGGAAAGATTCTCTCAATTCCTAGACATGTTTAACATGTCCTGTTGAGGGCAAAGAACAAATTGTAGTATGCAATTCAAAATAAAGGGAATATTTGTTTTCAGCAGTGTTTCAGAAATGAATCTTTGAGAAGGTATTTTTCAGACCACAATACTGTACTGTGAAATAAAGAGCGTTCCACTTACCTAAGTTTGTCAGAAGCAGTGCAACTTTTTCATAGAGCTGTAAAATAAATTTAATACATTTAACAAACTGTAGATGTTCTAAAATCTGTAATTATGAAGTAAATAGGTTAAGTCATAAATGAAAATAATTTCATTAACCATCCACTGTGCAAACAATGAAAACATCATCAACAATTGTGTCCTTTCAGGACAAGAAAGAATTGTACAAGGTCCCATTTTAATATTTTAAAAGTCTCACTTCTTGTGTTGGGGTGAATAATTCTGTAACAACAGGCCAGCTGCCACTAATTATCAGCTTGCTAAGGGATGCTGGGCAAGTCACAACATTCCTGGGCCTCCTCAATGTAAAATCTCTAAGCATCCTCAATGTAAAAATGTAAAATCTCCTCAATGTAAAATCTCTAAGACTGCTTCTGATAAGGGTCTGTAATCCTATTGTTTTTATGGGCTGATTTTCTAGATTATAGCATTCCTAAACACCAAAGTGATCAAACATTATTGGGAACCGCCAAACTTATGGTAATCTGCTTTTCTATTAGTGAATTAGATGCATCCCTAACTCACCCAGCCATCTGGTAAATGGAGGGTCCTAATAGGATGGAAGGGGTGTGTGTCCCTGTGCTTGTGTGTGTGTATGGAAGTACAGGGGGTACAGTTAAGGGCAAACCCAGCTCTAGGAGATTCCCTAGGGAGGGTATAAATTGAAAAAGAAAAGAGCAAGTGCTTTCTCTAAAATGAAAGATGATAAATGAAAACGAAAAAGAAAACTAGTCAAATGGATTTGAACAATATGAAAATTAAGATCACATTTAGACTGAAGTAGTGAAATTTCACTGGTTAAAATTCCCCAGGCTGGAATAACAGCTTTACCAGCCAACAAGCTATAGGTCTTGGGCATGTTACCTCACCTCTTCTTTAGACCATCGTTTTCCTTACATGTGGTTGAGAATGGGTATTGGACACACTGATCTTGAGGTCCTTCCTAACTTTTGCATTCTCTTACCCCAGATTTCTTCTAACTACAGAAATAGTCTAAATACTCAGATTGTATGACTCTAAACTTTCAGCAAAGACTGTGGTTTGTTATATTAAGATATAAATAATTCATATGGCCACAGTATCAACGTTTGTATATAGAAATCTCAGACTCTTGAAGTCCAATGTTAAAACAGACCGGTATAATTTTCAGTAAGAAATCTTGTGTTATAGATGAGTCATACATCTCAATTTTATCATAAAAATAAAATACTGGTAAACAACATATTAGGACAGATATTCTAATCAAAATTATTTTAATATTACAAAGGCATGGTATTATTAAAGTTACTTACATAATTATCAAGGAAAATTAAATTCAACCGGTGAGACAACCGTTCTCAAAAATATAATTTTTGATTACCTAGTTCATCCTTTAATCTTTCATGTTGATGTACATTTGTTAAAGTGCCTCGCTTTGCACACTTGCCTCAAAGGCCTTGAGAGCTGGTGATATGCCATCGTTATTTTTGTTTGGAAACTGAAAAAATTGGAATTTAAAAAAGGAACAGCACAGGAGTTGAAATATAATTATTATTAACCTTTTGAAAAGTAAGGTAAAGTGTATGAGGACACTGGGATTCATGGCATCTGTGAACATTTTATCTGGATGAGACGAGATGGATAGTGAGACTTTGAGCAGGATGCAGCAGAAAAGAGCACATAAACAAAGGGACTGAGAGCCAGCAAGAGAGCTTCACATGAGCGGTTTCTGGAAAAGGCCTGATTTCTCATTAGCCAGTTGAGACAGAAAGCACGGATAGTTTGTTCTGATAAGAGTAGTAGAAGATCTAAGTTTCCAAACTGGATGCCACAAATGGTTACTGTCAGAATCTTTAACAGCAAGCTTTCTGATCCTAAGGATATGTCCAAAAGAAGCTATGAGCACTTCTAATTTTATCTTGTCCGCCTGATCAATATATGTGGGTTTGTTCTGATGCAAGCCATATTTTCTGGTTTAGTTCTTTTTGGAACAAGTCATTGTGGTTTTCACTGTTTACAGGTTATAATGAAATGTCAGATTCATTTTGGTATGGCTGAATAAAAAGGATGGTAATGACTTTTAATGTCTTCCTTTATTGGCATATATAGCTTGAGACCACTATATTGAGATGTTCTTTGGTCACTAGTGAAGCGGAATAAAATTGAAAGAGCATGACAAGGAGGAGTGAGGAAATCTATCTATTCACTCTGTCTTTGAAATATTTATTTTTCAAGACATGCAATAAAATGAAAACCCCGTAACTAGCCACTAAGAGGCATAATAGTTTGTTAGGATCCAGAATACTTTTGTAAAATAATATGAGCTTTATTTTTTTTTTAAATACACATAAAAGTAAACACACATTGTCAAATCCAGAAAATAGGCATTCCTTATAGATCTTCTTCAGTTAGGATTGGAAGAAAGTCAGAAATAGGATATATGATCTATAATAATTATTTGAAAGAGGCTTTAATGAACATAAATTAAATACCAATCTAGCTCTCAAGATTTTTATATTCAGTTAATGAAAAAGTATTCATGATTAATGTCCAAATGATTTTTTTTTTTTGCAAGACCAGTATGGCCAAAATTTTAAGTAACTGAAAACAATTTATATAGCTATAAAAACTATATTATTGAGTCATAAAAATGTCTTAAATTGGGTCATTTCAGCAGTCATTAATAGTTTAGTTCTGAATTGGTCAAAGCTATGTTATAGTCATTAGTCTGTCGTTTGTCCTTTATTCAATATTTGCTTTTTAAGGACTTAAAATTTTTAAAAATATATTTTGATGAAGAGCTTTCCCAGCTATATTACACACTTGGTTGACTTCATAATGGAACCTGCAAAGCTTCAGGACATAAGACAGGAGTGTAAAGGTGTGTGCTGGATGAGGATGTCCTCAGAGATGGCCGAGGAGGGTAAGGCAATTGGTCACTGCACAAAAGGGTCCTGGATGATGCTGGTTTTAGAGTGTGTATGCTTTTTATCTTCTTTCCTTCCCCTTGCTATGGCTTGTCATTTTCTGACCTTGTCAGTATTCTTGCCTTAGTAACCTTCTGTTATTTTAGTTTGATGTTGGCCGAGAAATCAGAACACCAAATATGTTCACATTGTATCTAAAAATAAAGAAAGAAAGAAAAGAAAAGAAACCTTAAGGGCATTCCTAAGAATGACACATGTCAGCTTTAGTGTGTGGGCTTGGTCATCCATTTTGGTGACTCAGAGACCCTTTGTTAAATAAAACATGTAAAACGCCTACCTGTCTAGCTCCTAGCACACAGTAGGTGCTTTGTAGTGGCCTTAATTACATACTATTTCACCTCCCCTCCTGCTTTGTTTTTAGTTTATTTCTTCTTTTCTTGGCTGTGTTCCACGAAGCAGAGGTTTTTGGATAAGTGATTTTCAGTTAAATGAAGTGACAACACTGGCTCCTGGTCAAAATGTACCAGCAAGCATGTGTTTATAGAGCCACTGCATATATGCAGAAATTTATTTCTTAAGATGTATAAATTAAATTTTAATAAGACATTGGAGAAGAGAGATGATAAAATACAGTAAGCTTTAATTCACTGCATCCTACCCGGACGCAGAATCTTTCACGGCTCGGGCTGTTTGGTTAATTTCACTATGAATCACTCCCCTTCACAACGAATATTCATTCCACAATTAACTTTGAGACTAGCTGAACCGGGGACAGGGGGAGTGCAAGGGAGTGACAAACAGCCACTTTCAATCTCCACTTGACCAAGCAGTTACACAGTCATCACGTCAAAGTGATCTGCAGGTGCTTTTTTTTCCCCCACCTTCTGGATTTTTAAACTTTTTTTCTAAAATAATAAAGAAGTTCCTGTATCTTTAATAATAATAATAAATTACCTATATTTCATTATCTCGGTGATTTCAGCACAATGGCCCAGATTTAAGTTGCAGTATAAATAAGGGTGAGGGGAACTCTAATTGAACACTTACTCCATGCCTAACACTATACATGGCACTCTACATACGTTATTTATTCCCTCCTACAAACCTCAAGTCTAACAATGTCAGCCACTGCCTTTTGTTCTGCAAAGAGTGACAACAATTTACTGAGAGCCTACTGTAAGCCAGAGCCTGTTTCTGTTGCCAGAGTTTGGAAACTTAGATCTTCTACTACTCTTATCAGAAAAGACAAAAGTTTCTGCCCTCTTGGGGCTACATTCCAATGGAGAAGATAAATAACAAAATAAATTTTTAAAAATAGCCTATTAGATGGCGATTAACGCCATAGAACAAAATAAAGCAGGCGAGGAGCTAGGAAATGGTCAGACGGCAGGAGTGGGTTGCAATTTTAAATTGAGTGACGAGGGAGGCTTTATACTGGAAAAGTAACAGTTGAACAAAGACCTGAAGGAGGTGCAGGAGTAAACTCTGCAGACCCCATGGGAAAGAATGTTCCAGGCAGAGAGAAGAGCAAGTCAAAAGTCCTAGGGTGAGAGCGTGCCTGGCACATTGAAGAGAAAAGGGAAGGCCAGTGAGAAGCAGGAAAGTCAAGGTGAGGAGGGAGGAGACAAAGTCAGAGAGCTCGCTGGGGCCAGATGAGGGAGACCCTGGGTCTCCATGTGAAGACAGAACTTTTATTCTGAGGGAGAGGAAAGCCACTGGATACAGTGAACAGAGGCTGACTTACATGGATGAAGCTTGCTTGCTCTAGCTGCTATGATGAGCCTGGATTGAGGGAAGCAGACGTGAAAGCTGGGAGACCGGCTCGGAAAGCACTGCAGTAATCCAGGTGGGATATGCTGGGGACCTGGACCAGGGTGGGGACTGGGGATGTGTGAAAAGTGATCAAATTCTAGATACATTTCGATGCTGAGAGAAGCAGAGGAGTTTCAGCCTGGGTGACTACAATGGGGGCTGCAGGAGGAGCTCATTCTGGAGGGAAGACGGGGAGTTGGGGGTTGTGTGTGTTAGGTGAGGATGTTTGGGGTTCAAGGGAGACAGCTGGGCTGAAATATACATTTGAAAAAAAACTGAAATCAACACAAGCTACAAGTACCACCCTGAAATACTCCTTGCTGGGTTATTGCAAGAAATGCTTTGGATACTAATTTCCCATCCGTTCAGAAGCAAAAGGAAACAGGAACCAACATTACTGAGCTATGTCACAGAGTCTGAGCTAGGCCTTTAAAATGTATTTTTTCTCTAAATTTCCCCAAGAGGTATACAGTGTTATCTTACTGGATAAATAAGGGAACTGAGGTTCAGAGAGGGCAAGTGCCTTGCCCAGTCTTACAACGTAGAAAATCCTGGAGGCCAGATTTGACTCAAGCCTTCTGTATCCCCAGATGAGTACACCTTATGCCAGGCACTCTGCAGCCAGGCCATAAGTGCCACATAATTGACCGCCTCTCTAAGGCCAGGTCCCTTTAGAAACAGAAGAAAACTCACCTGTAGCACACACATTTTATCCATTTGACTAGTTACCTTGCGGCTCACTTACCACATTCAGCAGCATGATGATGCAGAAATTGATGCACACGGCAGTCCCCGTGGTTGCAACCTGAGAATTATTCCTGATTAACGCCCACTTAAAGGCAGCGAAAGTGCTGACGGTCACCACCCTGTAAATGACGATCCCAAACACGGCGGCGATCACCACGCAGATCTGGCAGGAAGACCAGAGGACACCCAGTGAGCACTGTGATGGAATGTTGGAGGAAGGGGCTCCCGCCATCTGGAAAATCCTCGGATGAGGAAACGAGATAAAGCGGCAGTGGTCCTGACTCAAGACACCACAACAAAATGCACACTTTTCACGTGGTTGATGCTTTCTCTTGTCTGTTTGTACGTTCTTTGTTATCCAAATAGAAAAGCCACAGAACTTGAGAGCTGATAAACCGTTAAGCTATGGGGTAACACTTTATTAAACAGAATATCAGATTGAGCAAATGAACAAATATTTATTGTGGAAATCTTATCGTGTCACTCTTCTGTTTAAAACTATTTATTGGCTTCCTTTTAGGATAAAAGCAAAGCCCTTATGGTGGCCTGGAAGAGTCTCTCCAGCCCCACTGAGTGTTTTTCCCCTCCCTCTGGAGACTCTAGACCTTTTCTTATTGTTTCCAATGGGCCAAGCATCCTTAATCTTCAAGACCATTTCCTTTGCCCAAAATGCTGATCCACCCATTCCCCTGCCAAACACACACACACACCCCCTCACGCAGTCTAGTTAATACCTAACTCATTCTTCACATCTCAGCTCAAGAACTACTTCATAATTAATGCTTTTCATGAACGCCCACTCCTCCCCCCAGGCTTTTTTTTTTGTTATAGGGTACTCTTCTTTCAGTGTACAACTTATAATTTCTAACAATTTGTTTGATTATTGCTAGTCTCTCCCACTTAGATGGTAAGCTCCATCAGGGTAAGGATGGTAACTGTCATTTCTGCAGCAACTTAGCATCATGCCAAGCGCTCAGTTATTTGTTGCTGAAGAAGCCTGTGAGAGATGCATACTCTTATTTATCAGATATATACACAGACTGAACTGAGGCATCTTCCTCTGAACATTTCATGGTGTTTGAGAAGAATATGGCATATCTTCTCTCTATATGAATAATGGGAATTTGAGATTCCAAAAAGTTTTGTGGCTTTCATTAGATGACTTGCTTAATATGTCTTTGAGCAGAGACCTTAGCTTACATAGTTGTCAAAAACTGGATCTTAAAGCTGGGCCTCAGGACAGCCTCTGCCAACTTAGAGATTCCTTTCTTTATAGAAGCTTTTTCTGTGTTTCTCACAGACTCTATTTCTGGCTTACTATGAGTGACATGCTCTAAAAGCTCAGGTATGAGTCCTAGCTGAACTGGCTAAAGTAGTAGTAATAATAATAGAAAACAAAGAAACAAAAATCGCCCGTGTCTGAATCCTGGAGCTGCTGATAGGGAGACAGGTGAGAACTACACTGAATTATAGACAAGGGCGGCAATGTGGTAGAATGGAAAGTTCACTGGACTCAGAGTCAGAAGTTAGGTCTGAGTCCTGGTTCAGCTATGAGCTAGCAGTGTGACCTTGGGCACGGAGCTTGTTCTTTCCATGGCTTCTACCTCTATGATCTACCCCATCTGTAGAACAAGGAGAACTTAATTTATGTCCTTAGGTCTTGTCGTGAGAAACAAAACCCCAAACAATAAATGTGAATGCACTTACAGAAGGCAAGGCCCGACACAATTGCTAACAAAGCAGCATCTGTAGAAGGGCATGGATCTGAGTCTTGATCTGAGCCGAGGGACACTGGGCTCAGTTCCTTTCTGGCTACGGGGGGTAGACTGTCTGAATTTTCTATTGTCTTGTCCTTCCCAGTCTAACCAACTAGGATATATACTTACAAACACTTGCTATTTGAAAAGAGGAAAGGAGGATCTTAACCATCCTTTCCTGTCTCAAATGACATTTCTGACATATTTGCATATGTTTTGTTCAGTAATTGACAGGGTCAAAGTTGATCATAAAACGACTTCTTTTTAGGAAAAGCTAACAATCCAGCTTCAAATTAGTGTTTTGCAAACTTATATAATCATTAGTGAAATAAATGTTTGGGAGTTATATCTGGCTATATACAGTCTATTAAAAAATAGACTGTAATAAAACAAAAAAAAATCAGAGTTCCTTGCATATTGTAAAGATGAACATTGTTTCAATTACCATGTTTGGTTTTACACATCTATTTGCGTAGTATATACTAGGTTATGACAACGTTTGTATTTCTTACTGTTATGGGCACTGTAAAAAAATGTTTGAAAAACACTGCTGTAGGTATTAACACTATCTCATAGTTTTAGTTCCTTTCATTATGACATAGAGAGACAAATGCAAAGAACAGCAGATTAGAGGATCTGAGCTCTTGTCTATTTCTTGGCTAATCTGGGCAAGCCCTTTACCCTTCTGGAGTCTCAGTTGCTCCACCTGTAAAATGCAGACAGCAATGCCATCCCTGACCACCATGTAGAATGGTTGTGAGGACTAAATAACAGAACGTGCAAAAATATATCCAAACACTTGATATGATTATTGTTACCATGCTACAGGTTTGTACTTTATGAAAGAAAGAGTTTTGTAAAAATGTTTCAGACCATAAAGAATATTCCAGATGCAGAAACAATAAGTCGGCTGCATTTATCTGCAAATGCTTGATATGGTTCTGGTTTTCCCGAAATGGGATTCATCCGCTCTTTCTTGGAATACTTGGCTTCAAACTGGGGCCGTATTTCTTCCTAAAGAACAAGCAGACACATTTTTATGTACTGAAGAACTGTTCAGACAATAAGAAAAAAATCATTTTACCCCACAGGAAAACTGAGTCAACCAATGCCACCGTCAACGACATGGGCTTGGAAACCGGCCACTTAAAGAAAATCTGCAGAATGATGATCTAGACTTTTTATCATCAAGGCTATGTAATTTAGACTAATAGTTAAGTGTGTCTATTATCTTTTTAAACTATACTTGAAGAAAGAAACTGAGAATGAGCAAAGGGACCAACTTGTCCTGTCCCCAGTGGTTTGAAACAACTAAAAAGCTTATACTTTTATTACTGGGGAGCGATGTGGACACCAGGACAAAGAAAGCTTCTGAACAGCAAAATGTTCAGAATTCGCTTTGTGAGTTACAATTCTTAGTTTTCTACAATTTAAAATTCTTCGATTTAGGCAGTTAAAAAACATCGTGCATCTATTTTTTAATAAGCTCCTATAGATGTCATTCACCCTTAACCATAGGTTTGAAACGTATTCTTTTTGTTGTTGAGGATTTTTGCATCTATATTCCTCAGTGATATTGGTCTGTAATTTCCTTTCTTTGTAGTACCTTTGGTTTTGGTATCAGGGTGATGGTGGCCTCACAGAATGAGTTTGGGAGTGTTCCTTCCTCTGCAATTTTTTGGAAGAGTTGAAGAAGGATGGGTGTTAGCTCTTCTCTAAATGAATTCACCTGTGAAGCCATCTGGTCCTGGGCTTTTGTTTGTTGGAAGATTTTTAATCAGTTTCAATTTCTACTTGTGATTGGTCTGTTCATATTTTCTATTTCTTCCTGGTTCAGTCTTAGAAGCTTATACCTTTCTAAGAATTTGTCTATTTCTTCCAGGTTGTCCACTTTATTGACAGAGAGTTGCCTGTAGTAGTCTCTTAGGATGCTTTGTATTTCTGGGGTGTCTGTTGTAACTTCTCCTTTTTCATTTCTAATTTTATTGATTTGAGTCCTCTCCCTCTTTTTCTTGATGAGTCTAGCTAATGGTTTATCAATTTTGTTTATCTTCTCAAAGAACCAGCTTTTAGTTTTATTGATCCTTGCTATTGTTTTCGTCATTTCTATTTCATTTATTTCTGCTCTGATCTTTATGATTTCTTTCCTTCTGCTAACTTTGGGTTTTGTTTGTTCTTCTTTCTCTAGTTCCTTTAGGTGTAAGGTTAGATTGTTTGAGATTTTTCTTGTTTCTTGAGGTAGGCTTGTATTGCTATAAACTTCCCTCTTAGAACTGCTTTTGCTACATCCCATAGGTTTTGGATCATCATGTTTTCGTTCTCATTTGTCTCTAGGTATTTTTTGATTTCATCTTTGATTCTTTAGTGATCTCTTGGTTATTTAGCAATGTATTGTTTAGCCTCCATGTGTTTGTGTTTTTTACGTTTTTTTTTTTTTTCCCTGTAGCTGATTTCAATTCTCATAGCATTGTGGTCAAAAAAGATGCTTGATATGATTTCAATTTTCTTAAATTTACTGAGGCTTGATTTGTGACCCAAGATGTGGTCTATCCTGGAGAATGTTCCGTGTGCAGTTGAGAAGAAAGTGTAATCTGCTGTTTTTGGATGGAATGTCCTATAAATATCAATTAAATCTATCTGGTCTATTGTGTCATTTAAAGCTTGTGTTTCCTTATTTTCTGTTTCGATGATCTGTCCACTGGTGTAAGGGAGGTGTTAAAGTCCCCCTATTGTTGTGTTACTGTCAATTTCCTCTTTTAGAGCTGTTAGCAGTTGCCTTATGTATTGAGGTGCTCCTATGTTGTGTGCATATATATTTATAATTGTTATATCTTCTTCTTGGATTGATCCCTTGATCATTATGTAGTGTTCTTCTTTGTCTTTTGTAATAGTCTTTATTTTAAAGTCTATTTTGTCTGATATGAGAATTGCTACTCCAGCTTTCTTTTGATTTTTGTTTGCATGGAATATCTTTTTCCATCACCTCACTTTCAGTCTGGATGTGTCCCTAGGTCTGAAGTGGGTCTCTTGTAGACAGCATATATATGGGTCCTGATTTTGTATCCATTCAGCAAGCCTGTGTCTTTTGGTGGGAGCACTTAATCCATTCACGTTTAAGGTAATTATCGATATGTCTGTCCCTATTACCATTTTCTTAATTGTTATGGGTTTGTTTTTGTAGGTCCTTTTCTTCTCTTGTGTTTCCCACTTAGAGAAGTTCCTTTAGCATTTGTTGTAGAGCTGGCTTGGGGGTGCTGAATCTCATAGCTTTTGCTTGTCTGTAAAGCTTTTGATTTCTCCATTGAATCTGAATGAGATCCTTGCTGGGTAGAATAATCTTGGTTGTAGGTTCTTCCCTTTCATCACTTTAAATATATCATGCCACTCCCTTCTGGCTTGTAGAGTTTCTGCTGAGAAATCAGCTGTTAACCTTATGGGAGTTCCCTTGTATGTTATTTGTCGTTTTTCCCTTGTTGCTTTCAATAATTTTTCTTTGTCTTTAATTTTTGTCAATTTGATTACTATGTGTCTCGGCGTGTTTCTCCTTGGGTTTATCCTGCCTGGGACTCTGTGCACTTCCTGGACTTGGGTGGCTATTTCCTTTCCCATGTTAGGGAAGTTTTCGACTATAATCTTTTCAAACATTTTCTTGGGTCCTTTCTCTTTCTCTTCTCCTTCTGGGACCCCTATAATGCAAATGTCATTGCGTTTAATGTTGTCACAGATGTCTCCTAGGCTGTCTTCATTTCTTTTCATTCTTTTTTCTGTATTCTGTTCTGTGGCAGTGAATTCCACCATTCTGTCTTCCAGGTCACTTATCTGTTCTTCTGCCTCAGTTATTCTGCTATTGATTCCTTCTCGTGTATTTTTCATTTCAGTTATTGTATTGTTCATCTCTGTGTGTTCTTTAATTCTTCTAGGTCTTTGTTAAACATTTCTTGCATCTTCTCAATCTTTGCCTCCATTCTTTTTCTGAGGTCCTGGATCATCTTCACTGTCATTAACTGAATTCTTTTTCTGGAAGGTTTCCTATCTCCACTTCATTTAGTTGTTTTTCTGGGTTTTATCTTGTTCCTTCATCTGATACATAGCCCTCTGCCTTTTCATCTTGTCTACCTTTCTGTGAATGTGGTTTTTGTTCTACAGGCTGAAGGACTGTAGTTCTTCTTGCTTCTGCTGTCTGCCCTCTGGTGGATGAGGGTATCTAAGAGGCTTGTGCAAGTTTTTTGATGGGAGGGACTTGAAAGGTATTCTTAATTAGTATTGAAAACAAGGTAAATACCTTTCAAATCCAGCTAAAATCAACGTTCCTCTAATTCTAAATCAAGCTGAGATTTCATTTCATTGAGTTGAGTCCCATCCAATGTGAAAAGTTTCTGACTAAAAGCAATTATGGGATTAGGAAAAGATAATCAGCACAACGGTATATTGAAGTCATTCTGATTAATTAAGAACTTGTTCTACATGAGTGTCTTGGAAGAGGAGGGAAAATAAGCACAAACTCTGGTGCAGTGGAGACTGAGTTAGTCCAGGCAGAAACACTCAAGACTTAGATGAAGGTACTGACAGAAAGCAAAGAAGGAGCTGACAGAAGAGAGATTATGGAGGATGGGCACAGTCTGGTAGTGGCCTCCCTGTGTAGGAGGAAGGGCAGCCCGTCTCCTGCTGCAGGATAAGCCCAATGCTGACTTTACACAGTGGCAGGTAATGGGGAAGGTCAGGGGGAGATACAGTTATAAACAGCCTCTGCCTCCTTTATTTTAGGTAGTTACACTTTAGGATATTAACAGATCTAGAATATTCTGCTTCTTTGGGAAACTCAATTCATTAGGCTATAAGTGTCATCAAGGGTCACTGAGTTAATCATCCAGAAAATGAGGCCAGTCATGGAGCCAGACCTGTCATCCTGGGTATTACAGGCTGAATTGTGTCCCCACCCCACCCCCCAATCCATAAGTTGAAGTCCTAACCCTCAGTATCTCAGAATGTGTCTATATTTGGAGACAGGGTCTCTACAGATGTAATTAAGTTAAAATGAGGTCATTAGAGTGGACCTTAATCCAACATGACTAGTTTCCTTATAGGAAGAGGAAATTTAGGCAGAGACATGCACAGAGAGAAGACAATGTGAAGATACAGGGAGTAGATGGCTATCTACAGCCCAAGGAGAGAGACTGGGAACAGACCCTTCCCTCACGGCCCTCAGAAGAAACCAGCCCTGCCAATACCTTGATCTCAGACTAGCCTCCAAACTGTGAGACAGTCGACTTCTTTTGCTTAAGCTACCCAGTCAGTGGCGCTTTGTTACGGCGGCCCTAGCAAAGTAACATGCTGGGTTACCCCTGAAGAAGGCATGCAGCATGTCTGGGCTCTTCTGTACAGCAAGCTGAGAACCACAGGCTAGAAGTAAGAGGCATTTCTACAATGAATCCCAAACAGAAATAGAATTGCACATGGCCCCTGACGTGAGTTCCTGTACACAGGTGTGCTGAGTGAAAGCAGGGTTCAGCACTCCACACTTTTTAACAGGGCTGGGAGTTCAGAAGCTCTAGACTTCTGAAGGGATGTTTACCCTAAGGGTACTCACACTGTGGGCCTACCACAAGGGCCAAGAGTGACTTTAGACTGGTTTAGTCAAAGTTATTTAATGCCCTACTTTATAGCTGAAAGGGGAAAATTTAGAAACATTTTTCTTTAGAAATGAAAACGAAGATGAAGTAATTTGTCTTAGATGACACAGCTGCTTAGTGGTGACTCGGCTTCCCAGGAAAGAGCATTTTCCATCCCACTCGAAAGCCACTCCCATAAACACGTGTAACAAAAACCAGAACAGCTCCATCCAGGAGGAAGTCTTGAATGCAGCCTGGCTGTGGCTGGTAGCCCCCAGAAGTCACCTGGGCAGTCTCTTCCAACTCAGAAAACCATTTTCTAGAGAATGCATGCTTATAAGAGCATGAGAGAGGCCTCATCACAAGAACAGGGATTGCTGAGAATCCCAGTATCATTTCTAGATTTAAAAACTACCCAAATGTGTTCATGGGTGTGAGGAGAAAAGGCAGCCATCCACGAGGCATGATTTGAAGGAAAAAACACTCCCCTCAAAATTATCTCCCCCACCAAGCCTATCCGAGGGCTAAAATTCTCAGTTATGTTTACAGAAGATTCCTTTTAATTTATAAAAATATGTATCTGTGTCTCTTGGAAGGAAAACACCCATTGATACCCATTATCATATCATATATGACTAGTGTATTTGATTTACTGGCCCAGCAAGGCTCTGAGGAAATGGTACTCAGGAGAGGTAGGAGATAATGGATGAGAGGAAGGGAAGAGAAGTTCAGGCCGGGCACAGGGTGACCAAACCCACCCATGGGTCCTCGAGACTTCTGACAGGAATGGGGCAAGGAGAGAGAGGATAAAGACCAGACACAGGTTAGGAAAGGGCATGGTGTATTGGCCTAGAAGGGGATAAAGGGAGAGTGACATGCTGAGAAAGTGAAGTCTGTGGGACTGAGTTTACCTCTCCTGGACGGTTTTATCTAGAGCTGGTCCTGCTTTTAGCCACATCCACCAAAGAGGCTGTTTGAGGAGTGGTTTCCCCTCAGTATTTATCACTTAGGGGAACACTACTGAGCCTGTGCACATCTGGGCACTGTCCAGGGTCCTGTAGAGTTCACAGAACCATTTCCTTGGAGTACTTAGGAGGTCTGCTTCCATGGGCCTACGATTGTGAAGCTAATATTCTCCTTCTGATAAAGTAAAGAGAACAGATAATATTTAAGGAAACTAAACAAATCTTACTACCAATTCTTCTGATGCCTCTACCTACAAGTGAAATGCTTTACTTAGTCATGGAATTTTACTCCACTAACGAATCAAAATGTTGTGTGCTTTTTTTTTTAATTCCTCTTGAAATTTCCTGTAAATACAGATATAAAAAATGCTTTATGAATCAACCTGACTTCCACCACAGGCCAGAGAGCGATGACTCAAGAGGGACTGTGTATTTCTTGGTTATCGGCTTTTTTAAAAAAGAAAATTGAGGTAAATGATACAAACCTCCTCTTCTTCCCAGTCTATCAAATCCCAGTCATAAGCAATTACTGCTCTCCGTCTTTTCCAAAACTCCAGGAAAACTGTCGCTGGAACAGAGAAAGGCAGACATTTCAAATAAAACAATGCCTTTAACTGTGACAATGGATAATGAAGCCATTGTAAAGAATGACAGTTTGTGTAAGCATTCTTGAATATCAGAATTTCTAGATAAACTTTATTTAACAAGGATCATTTTCTGAGAATTACTAAGTCTGTGTCAAACACAATGAAAACTTAGAAATTTAAATTAAGCTGATTTGCAAGTCACAGCGGAGCAGACTTACTAGAATGACGAAGCTCCTGAGATGTAAGAATACAGAAAACTAGGTTACCAACATCATTTGAAAAGTGAGGGGCAGAAAAGGAAAAGCAGAGCTTAGCAGTTCACATGTATTTGATTGCCAGTGATCTCTTGTCCCCCAAATTCTTCTCAGGATAAATATCTGTGTAGACTGTATCTTCCTATTTTACTGAAGGAAGCTATTCTGTTAGAGGAAGCTGTCCTGTTGCTTCTCTTTTCTCCAAACCATCTCTTTATTGTCACATTGAAGGCAAAAGTGTGTAAGTTCTGTTAAGAACCTTTCCCAACTTGTTGGCCTCCCTACCCAGGTAAAGCTGGGAGTGATCCTCATTTAGCCAAAGTAACTTTCTACTCAATTCAATTTAAAAATATCAACACAAATGAATTGTTGAGCATTATAAAATGATAGAGAGATCAAAAAATAATCAAGACACATTCCTGCTGCCTTGGAAGTCACAAGCCCAATGAGGGAACACATACACTCAGTTACTCACTCAGAGGATGACTGCAACTAAGGATATCACAGAGATACCCTAGGAGAGGTAATTGTTGACCATCTCTATTGGGCCTTGCTGTATAGTCAGACTTCAAAAGGGAAAAATATGTCATATATTTGGAATCAGTTTCATGGGGTAAGGTAAACATCCAAATGTCCACTCCAAAGAGAGAGAACTACTTCCTTCTTTTCCACTCCCCCTTGCTCTCACACTACCTCCTTATTAGTGGTATTCGGACACAGAAGACATGTTTAAAAATAAGTAACTGGAAAGACAGTATAGGGTAATAGTTAAGAGCTCTCTGGCTTGTGAACTAGACATTCCTAGATTTGAAATCCAGTTCAGATACAAGCTGTGCTATCACTGACAAACGAATTCACTTTTCTAATTCTCAGTTTCCTGCTAAGCAAATGAGGGATGGCAGTATAATCCCTAACCGCAATGGCAAAATTCAAAATGCTCTAAAAATTGTTTCTTCCCCTAAGTTTGGCACAAATTCATCTTGTGGCAAGCTGTGACTTCGACTGAGGTGAGGCTACTCAAGGTCTTCATTTATCCCTCTTAGTGAGAGTATACATACGTTGAAAGCAGCCATATTAATGTATTTGAATATGGGGTACGTCCCAGACCTCATGGGGTATTATAGAATATATATGTACCACAGTGCCTCTCTAAAATCTGAAAAATTCAGAGTATAGTCGTTAATAAAGTCACGCCTAAAATAATCAAGTGCTTAATTCTAGAAGTGGGAAATGGAAACAAACATATGTCTTTGGAGGTTAATAAAAGTGCCAAACTATTTACAACAGCCAAGACATGGAAGCAATCTAAATGTCCATTGACAGAGGAGTAGATAAAGAAGATGTGTGGTACATATATACAATGGAATATTAGCCATAAAAAAGAATGAAATAATGCCATCTGCAACAACATGAATGGACCTAGAGATTGTCATACTGAGTGAAGTCAGACAGAGAAAAGACAAATATCATATGATATCACTTATACGTGGAATCTAAAAAAAATGTACAAATGAGCATATTTACAAAACTGAAACAGAGTCACACCTGTAGAAAACAAACTTATGGTTACCAGGGGGAAAGGGGGGAGGGATAAATTGGGAGATTGGGATTGACATATACACACTACTATATATAAAACAAATAACTAATAAGGACCTACTGTATAGCACAGGGAACTTTATTCAATACTATGTAATGACCTATATGGGAGAAGAATCTAAAAAAGAATAGATATATGTATATGTATAACTGATTCACTTTGCTGTACACCTGAAACTAACACAACATTGTAAATCAACTATACTCCAGTTAAAAACGAAGAAAGAAAAGTGCCAAAAGCTGAGCAGCTATTTTCCACTGGAATCCTTGCCAGGAGTCTTATTGTGTCAGGGGTTCCCAAGACCACCTCCAGTCTTGATAATTCACTAGGAGGACTCATAGGACTCAGCATATAGTGGTACATATGGCTAAGATTTACTACAGTGAAAGGATATAAAGCAAAATAAGCAGAGGGAAAAGGCACATGGGGTGAAGTCTGGTGGAAACCAGGTGCAAGCTTCCGAGAGTTCTCTCCCAGTGGAGTCACACAGCATGTACTTAATTCCCCAGTAATGAGTTGTGACAACACGTGAAATGTCGTCTAACAGGGAAGTTCATTAGAAACTCAGTGCCCAGGGTTTTTATCAGGGGCTGGTCATATAGACATCCTTTGCCTAGCACGTTCCAAAATTCCCAAGCCTCACAAAAAATCAGGTAGGTATTCAGCACAAACCATAATGTTTGAGCAAACCGTTTAAAATGTAAAACAAGTTACTCTTAGCAGTTAGGGTGGTAGAAACTCTCCTGAAATTTAAGTTCCCAGATGCCAGCCACGGGCCAGCCCTGTAAAGCAGGACTCTCTAAGGCAGGCCTGCTGTGTTAACTTCTTTTTGCACATTTGCCTTCTGCCTCACCAAATTATCTTGTCCTTGCATGGGGTCCCTGAAACATCTCCTTGACTAGGTCCTCTGGCCCTTCAAACAAATGCCACTTTATTGATTTTCTCTCTTTGGTCTCCAGAGTCCCTCCTAGCCTTGAAGAGACAAGGCAGCCAAGCCTTGAATGTGTGGCTTTTCTCCGTAAGAAGAAAAGCTTTGGACCCCTTGGCCTCAGAAAGGCTTGCTCGGGGCTCATGCTGGGACGGCCTAAGGCCACAGGATACACATCCAGTCTGTCTTACAGGCTGCTGTTGCTCCCAACAAGCCCCACCGACCCATCTGTGGTTCTCGTCTGTAGGAACTGATTTCCAAGACAAGCCAGTGGCTGTAAGAATTATTCCACCAGCTTCCTTCTCCCCAGCATGTGCTGAACCCTGCCTCAAGGACAAAGAAACTCGAAGCAGTAATTCCCTTCTTCGGCCAATAATCCTCTCCTCTCTTCCATTCTAGAACTTGGGAAGATGAGAAGAAGAAATGAATTGTTTGTGCAGCTGCCATTTTCTTGTGTCTTTGTGTGAAAATCCCCATTCATCTGAGGAGGAATCTGCTTCTATCTCTATGTTTGAACTAGGATGTAGTCAAACCAATATAGGTGATCTCTTCTCAAGGCAAAGCTCCAATCCCCCACCCTCGTAACTCCATGATTTAAGTCCTTTGTCTAAATACACAGCTCTGGGAGCCCATGTGCTTTGGGTGTGGTAAGTTATATGCTGCCTTATGTCAGCTCACACTTTCCTCTTTGTCTCCTCTGAAGCTGGCTTATGCTATATGTATATCTATCCATCTATCTATCTATATATCTTTATATTATATCTTTCTTTTATACTGCCCAGTACTATGATTAAGTTTGATTAAAAGTATATTTCTTTTGGAACTTCCCTGGTGGTCCAGTGGTTAAGACTTCGCCTTTCCAATGCAGGGGGTGTGGGTTCAATCCCTGGTCGGGGAGCTGAGACCCCACATGCCTCGGGGACAAAAAACCAAAACATAAAACAGAAGCAATGTTGTGACAAATTCAATAAAGACTTTAAAATTGGTCCACATCAAAAAAATCTTAAAAAAAAGTTTTTTTAAAGTATATTTCTTTTATATATTGATTCTCAAAAGACTGAACATTCTGAAGTGTTTCGTCAACATTTTCTAATATATGCAATTATTTCCACAAGAATTTGGCCCCCAAATTTCCTTTTTCTCAGCTACTTACTGCTAGCATTTTGAACTTCTTAGATTCCAATCTATCTTTCCATGCTGCTAATGATTTTTCTAAACCCCAATCTAACCAGGTCTCTGAGTGGGGGTTGGTCGATAAAGTCACATCACCCATAAAATAAAGCCCTGTTACCAGCCCAGGATACAAGGATCCTAAGGACACTGCTTGTGCCCAACTCTTCACCCTGTACTTCACCCTGATCTACCCACAAACAAGTTCACCTGAGATGTTAATGCCAATCCCAAACAACAATCCTCTCACAACAGTAGTTGACACATTAGGAAATTCTGAGACTTCTGTCAGTGCAGACAGGGTCGGGATTAGTGTTCAGGTAGGTTAGTGTTCAAATAGCAAGACACTCTTGGCTCCGAATCACACACAATTGAGAAGTTTGTCACATGCAGCCCATAAGGGACACAAAAGGAAGACATGACATACAGTGTTCTGCAGGCCACACTCTATTATCATTTTCTTAAATAGAATAATTATGGTTTGTGGCTGACTCCTGTGCATTTACTGAACCCATTTATCATCTTTCTAAGCATAGTGCGATTATATCTCCCAGGTTTACTGCAGTTATATGTGGCCATGAGCCAAATTTTGGCCAATGAAAAGTAACTAGAAGTGATGTGCATCACTTTTGGGCTGAGGAATTAAGAAGTAGGTGTATCCTCCCTATGCTTCTTTTCTCCTTTTGCTAGATGAATGGAGAGAACTCTGAGGATCTAGAAGAGGATGGAAGGAATTTGAGTACTTGGATGACCAGGTAGAAGGCTATCTGACAACCAGGAACACCTGATTGGGTTTTAAGTTTGTGGGTTCTACTGAGCATCAAGGTTTTGCAGTTAATATATTACGGCAGCTAACTTTACTCATCCTAACTGATATAGGGATTTTTCTGGAAAGTATAGCCATGATTAACATTCTGCAAATAGTTAGAAAAAAACCCATTGAATAACTATCTTTCATCATCTTCCTAAGGCATTTATAGAGACCTATGCAGGGAAATCTCCTCTTTCAGCTGCATATCTTAAGTTCCATGGCAGGGTTGAAATACTGTACCATTTATTTAGTTACTCTATAGTAAGCATTTATTACATCTTAGGTACTAATCTTTATTTTCTAAAAAGCTTGTAAAGTTTGGCATTATTTTCATTATCCTATGGATGAAATATCTGAGGTACAGAGAACTCACAAGGCTAGTAAAAAACAGAACTGAGATTTGAATCTGATTTGCCTCTTTTTTGGCTTAAAACAGTAGCAATTTATTTTTTCACAGTTCTGGAGCTTACAAGTCCAAAATCAAGGTGTTAGCAGGGTTGGTTCCTACTGGAAGCTTTGAGGGAGAGTCTGTTCCATGCTTCTCCCCTAGCTTCTTGTGGTTTCCCACAATCCTTGGCATCCCTGGATTTGCAGAGGTACTGCTCCTCTACCTCTGTCTTCACATGGCATTCTCCCCTGTGAGTGTCTGTGTCTCTGTTTTCTCTTCTTATAAGGACACCAGTCATACTGGTAATCCAGTATGGCCTCCTCTTAACTTCGTTACATCTTCAAAGACCCTATTTCCAAATAAGGTCACTTTCACAGGTATCAGGAGTTAGAACCTCAACATATCCTTTTTGGGGGGACACAATGCAACCCACAACAGGGATGTTTGGGCTGTTACAAGGACTAGGGGCACAACTGGCATTTAGAGTAGGAGCCAGAGGTGCTAACTACATGACTCCTAGCTACGAGGCCACACTCTAATCTGGGAGCTTTAACTTCTATTGAAATGGGAAAAGCCAAAAAGAGAGACAAAGGAAGACAAAGAAAGCCTACTCTCCCAACCACAGGAGCTGAAACTAGTTATAAATCAGAAGTGCTGTGCCCCACGGTTATAGGTTCACTGTGGGAGCCTGACATTAGCTCTGTATCCTTCTCTCTGATCTATACTCTTCTTCTGGGAGGCCTGGAAAAGTCCACATTTATTCCCAAACCTACTAGGGATACAATGCTGCCAATTTTTGCCCTCTGGTAACATAATAGGCATTGAGAGGCCTAATTTGGGTCTTCACTTTAAAAATGTCTGCACTGGTAGTCCAGAGGAAAATTATGTTTAATCCCAGAAAACAATTTTAAAGGCATTTTTCTTATTTTTGAAAAAACAAGGAGCTTAAAGATCCTACAGTCTAACTTCTTTCCTTGAGAAAAGATTATGTTCCATTTGTTTGGAGAAAAAGAAGAACTGAGCTCTGGCCAGGAATAAAATGAGGAGTACCTATGAGTGAGTACTTATGATTTTAATTTCAGAATGATGACCTGCTGTCTGATGACTCAAAGCATTTTCAGAAACCTGGTCAAGATGATTCTCTTACTTCCTAGGAAAGCAGAATGACTTACTTCATACACACCTTCAGTCGTTTTTTTCCCAATGCTAATTTTAATTTTTAAAAGTAAAATTAATAATACTAACAGATGTCATCTTTTCAGTCCTTTATAACTTTCTGAGAATGTTCATTTGGAGGAAGAACAGAGGAATTTATTTTAAAGTCTATTTTGTCTGATATGAATATTGCTACTCCAGTTTTTTTTGATTTCCATTTGCATGGAATACCTTTCTCCATCCTCTCACTTTCAGTCTGTATGTGTTCCTAGACCTGAAGTGAGTCCCTCGTAGACGGCATATCTATGGGTCTTGTTTTTTGTATCCATTCAGCCAGTCTATGTCTTTTGGTTGGAGCATTTAATCCATTTACATTTAAGGTAATTATTGATATGTATGTTGCTATTGTTATTTTCTTAATTTTTTTTTATAGGTCTTTTTCTTCCCTTCCTCTTTTGTTCTCTGCTCTTGTGTTTCTTGCCTAGAGAAGTTCCTTTAGTGTTTGTTGTAAACTGGTTTGGTAGTGCTGAATTCTCTTAGCTTTTGCTTGTCTGGAAAGCTTTTGACTTTTCCACTGAATCTGAATGAGAGCCATGCTGGGTAGAGCAGAGGAGTTTAAATGATGTGCTTTTCAAGAACCTAGAAATAAGGGAATAAGTCACATCCTGAGAGCTTAACTTGTAAAGTCTTCACAGAATGAGTGAGCTTAGTTAGAAGTCACAAACTCAAATGCTAAATGGGTCAGATCAGTACAAAACCTGGAAGAAGCCATACAATAGGGAGTGGTGGGGTTTGGGACAAATTGGGAAGTGTATGCACCATGTAAAGTGGTAGGTTTTTCTCAGTTCTCATTGATTCTGCTGTGGCAAGTTCTTCAAATTTTTCAAAAGGAACTATGAAAATGTATTTTCACATGGACTATCTCAATTTTAAAATGTTAAGAGTTTATTCATATATTTTAAAAATTGGTGAAAACCAAACAGAATATTTTTATGGGTTGCTAATTTGCAACATTTGAGGTAGGCCATTGGAAGTAATAATGCAAATGAATATAAATGAGTGACTAGAGAGTTTGTGAAACACTCTAAAATGCCAAGATGAGGGTAATCTCAGGATCCAGGAAGGACAGGAATGTGACTCCATTTTAAGAAGCCGAAACTATTACTGGCATTGGGACCTCTTCTGGAGAAAGCCAGTGTGTCCAGATAGGGGAAAAACAAGGGTAGCTGAGGAAAAACAAGGGCCTAAGAACACAAATTTGGTAGTTTCATCTAACGTAGATATTAGAAAGGTATCCTGACATGGGATAAGAATGATTAATCAAGCAGAAAAAAAATAGTTCTTGCTCCCCTCTTTTATTCATTTAACAATTATTAATTGCATTCTTTTGATGTTCTAGGGATTTTGCTAGCTGGACTGATTCCCATGCTCAAACAACATATGGTGATTAATTTGGTTTCCCAAGTTTCCTGACAGAGGAATAATGTGATGGTCATTATAAAATAATATTCACTACCATATACCTGTATTTTCACATACTAGCTTATGCACTGGTGTTTGCAGAGTTTAGAAGAGTCTGTATCCCCAGGTCAGATTAGCTCTGGGTATTCCAACAGTGTTTCTGAACTGGTAATGCCTAGGAGACACCACGGATCATGACAGTTTCTCCAGGGAACCACAATTCTCTGAGGCCTTGTCTGAGTGTATGCTTCCCTTCTATAAGAAGCCATTAAACTGCAGCAGGCTGAGGACTTTCACTTCCACTCATGAGGATTAACTACTACAGTATAAGAAACAGCTGTTATCAGCACTGGACAAGAGACAGTGCAAACCTGTGACACCGAGAGAAAAGAAATAAATGAGGTGGGCCCTAGGAGCATACCAACTCATTGCTTCTAGGCAGTTCCCAGGCTACAGTTCAGGCAGGGAGAACAAAAACAGAGCCTAGTGGTCTTACTGAGCTGGGGAGACAGAGATTGAGTAGGGAGGGTGAGTTAGCAATTATCTATGGGGCAGAATACCAGAAAGGAAGGAGCTATACTAAAAGAAAGCTGCAATATCAGCAACAAGGTCCCCTCTACTCTTGACATGCATGGGGTGAAATTACATGAGGCTGCTTGGTAGCTAAACAATCCTCAGAGTTCACAGAGGGCCAGAAGACGTTCACAATCCCACTAGTCAGAATGCAGAGTATTATAATACATAGGTATTATAAGAGGCCTAATACAGGTGATGCCTTAGTTGTGGACTATTGTAAGTCTCTGGGCTTACAATAAACAAGCTAAACACAAGTTTCAAAAGGATCAAACAGGGCTGCAAGTTAGTTAACTGCATGCCTGAACAAAGTCCAGCACTAAAGAAACACAACAAAACCCAAAAACTCAACACTTTCCAGCACTGAATAAAAAATTACCAGGAATGCAAATTAGCAGGAAAAAAAAACCTATAACTAAGAGAAAATTCAATCAATCTCAGACTGACAGCCTAGAAATGATAGAGCAAGGATGACAAAACAACTACAGTTGGCCCTTGAACAATGTGGGGGTTAGGGGTGCCGGCCCCCATGCAGTTGAAAAATTCACATATAACTTTATAGTAGGCCTTCCGTATCAGCAGTTCCACATCTGTGGATTCAACCAATTGCTGATCATATAGTACTGCAGTACATATTTATTGAAAAACAATCTGCATATAAGTGGACCTGTGCAGTTCAAATCTGTGCTGTTCAAGAATCAACTGTATTATAAATATGCTTCATATGTCAAGAAGGTAGATAAAAACCTGAACACAATGGGGAAAGTGATAAAATATAGAAAAAGATCCAATTGATTAAAATCTGAGATGAAAAATGCAAGATAGGAAAAGAAAAATACACTGGATAGGATTAACAGAAGATTAGCTTTTTCAGAAGAAAAATCAGTGAACCTGAAGACAAATCAACAGAAACAATATAAAAAGGAGCCTGGAGAACACAAAGACTAAAAAGACTGAAAAAGGGTAACCAAAGTATAAGTAACCTGTAGGACAATATTCAGTGGTCTAACATACATGTAATTGGAGTACTAGACAATATGATTCTGGAAAATTTTCTAAGAACATGCAAGACCTGTACATTGGAAATTACATAACATTGCTTAAAGAAATTAAATAAATGAAAAGCTAAATGACATTCATGGGTAGAAATATTTGATAGTAAGTCTTCAGTATTCCCAAACTGATCTATTGATTCAACTAAATCACAATCAAATATCAGCATTTTTTGGGGGTAAAAATTGACAAGTTAATTCTAAAATTTATATGGAAATGCAAAGGACCTAAAGCAGACCAAACAATTTTTTAAAAGAGGAAGATTTCAAAGCTTACTATTATGCTATAATAATCAAGACAGTGTTATTACATAAAAGTACACATATAGATCAAAAAGAAAAAAATTTCACATATAGACCTATACATGGCCAACTGATTTTCAACCAAAATATGCCAAGAAAATTCAAGGAAGAAAAGGATAATCTTTCAGCAAGTAGTACTGGAACAATTGGATATCCATATATGCAAAAAAAATGGATCTGACCCTTACCTTACACTATATACAAAAATCAACTTGAAATAACTCATGGACCTAAATATATGATCTAAAACTACAAGCTCTCTAGAAGAAAATCTTAGGGACCTTGAGTTTGGCAAAGATTTCTTAAAAAAACAAAAATCACAGAATAAAAGAAAAAATTAAATTGGAATATATCAAAAGTAAAAACTCTTGCCTTTTATTTATTTTTCATTTTAAACTTTTATTTATTTATTGGCCATGCCACAAGGCATGTGGGATCTTAGTTCCCCAACTAGGGATCAAACCTGTGCCCCCTGCAGTTGGAAGCATGAAGTCCTAACCACGGGACTGCCAGTGAATTCCAAGCACTTGCTTTTTATTTTTATTCTTATTTTTTATTTTATTTTTTAACACGTTTATTGGAGTATAATTGCTTTACAATGGTGTGTTAGTTTCTGCTTTATAACAAAGTGAATCAGTTATACATATACATATGTTCCCATATCTCTTCCCTCTTGCGTCTCCCTCCCTCCCACCCTCCCTATCCCACCCCTCTAGGTGGTCACAAAGCACCGAGCTGATCTCCCTGCAAGCAATTGCTTTTTAAAAGATACCATTAAGAACATAAAAATGAAAGCCACGAACTGGGAAAAATATTTGCAAACATATGTATGCTAAAGGACTTCTACTCAGATTATATAAATAACTCTTTTAACTTAAAAATAAGAAGACAAGCAACCCAATAACAAATGGGCATTTGAACAAACACTTCGCTAAAGATGTGCAGATTGCAAACAAGCTCACGGAAAGATGTTCAACATCACTAGTCATCAGAGAAATGCAAATTAAAACCACAATGGGATAACACTATGTACCCACTAGGACGACTAAAATTATAAAGACTAATAATTCCAGGTGTTTGTGAGGATGTGGAACACCCGGAGCTCTCATATAATGCTATTGGGAAAGCACAACGGCACAGCTACTTCAGAAGACAATTTTTTATAAAGTTAGACATTCCCTTATTCTATGATCCACCAATGCCACTCCTAATTATTTTCCCAGGAGAAACAGATACAAAGACTTTTATGCAAAAGTGCAAAAAAATTTTATAATAGCCGTTAAGTCTCAGCTGTATTCATAATAGCTAAAAACTGGATTGAATCCAAATGTTTATCAACATTTGGGTAAACAAATGGATAAAATGAATAAACAAATTTTGGTATATTTCAGGCAATGGAATACTATTCTGTACTATAAAGAACAAAGTACCAACATATGCAACAATATAAATGAATCTCAACAGCTTTAATCCCAGAAACAAAATGCTAAATACTGAAAGACTCTGTGTATGCAATTCTAGAACAGAGTAAACTATAGTGATAGAAAGCAGGTTTGAGGTTGCCAAGGGGCTGACTTCAGAGGCTTGAAGAAACTTTCTGGAGAATGAAAATGTTCTATGTCATCATTACAGTGACGGTTACATGACTATATACGTTTGACATAACGTCAAAATGTACACTTAAAATCACTGGATTTTATTTTATGTGAATTATACCTAACTAAAACTGATAAAAATGTCCTATAATCCTATCACCCAGAGGACACCACCATTAATATAATATAAAATACCTTTGTTTAGCTCACAGGAAACATTTTGACCAGGCCCAACTGTGAATGGCTGCAAGTAAGAAGAAATTAACACATCCCCTCCAGAGTCTGTCCAGAACTAGGAAATATCTACAATGACTTATAGCCTTTTTTATTCTTCCTCCTCACCTCCCCTCTCTTTGTTCTACAAAAGAAACTAGCATTGAAATCCAGGCAAGATAGTTCTTTGGGACACCAGTCCACCATCTTATCAGTCTTCTGGCTTTTTGAATACAGTCAGTATTCTTTGCCCCAGTATATCATCTCTCGATTTATTGGCCTGTCATGCAGTGAGCAGTAGGACTTTGGACTCGGTGACGCTTCTATGCCTGAAATCACACTTTATTTGTATACTTTGTATCCTATATTAAAAAGAGTTAAATATAGCTTTGTGTTACATTATTATATGCTTGGAAAGATGATTTTTAATGGCTACTTATAATTTCCTTAACCATTCTATTGTTGGATATTTAGGTTATTTCCAACTTTTGTCTGTCACAAACAACTAAAGCAAGGAAAATATATTTATGTATATGTTTATATATGTTTATAATATATTTGTTTTTTAAAAAATTTATTTATCTTTACTTATTTGTGACTGTGTTGGGTCTTTGTTGCTGTGCACGGGCTTTCTCTAGTTGCAGTGAGCGGGGCCTACTCTTCGTTGCAGTGCGTGGGCGTCTCATTGTGGTGGCTTCTCTTGTTGCAGAGCATGGGCTCTAGGCATGCGGGCTTCAGTAGTTGTGGCACGTGGGCTCAGTAGTTGTGGCTCGTAGGCTCTAGAGCACAGGCTCAGTAGTTGTGGTGCACGGGATTAGTTGCTCCGTGGCATGTGGGATCTTCCCTGACCAGGGCTCAAACCCATGTCCCCTGCATTGGCAGGCAGATTCTTAACCACTGAGCCACGAGGGAATCCCAATATATCTTTTTTTATTCTGTAATTAAGATCTTCCCTGACACCCAATTCTGCATGATGTTTTAACTGAGCACTGGAACAGCCTTCTTCGTGGCTACCTTCCACCTATTGGTCCCCACTTTCACCCCTCCCCACACTGTTGCCACAGTTGCTTCCCAAACACAACTGATGATGTCACTCCCCAGTTTACAACTTCAGCTGGCTTTCTGCTGCCTACAGGGCGAAGCCATGGTTCTCTGTTGTGGTACAGATGTTGTGTGATAAACAGAACTCAGGCTTCAACATATACTCTGTTATGGCTGAATTGTGTCCCCCCTGCAAAAAAATATGTTGGTGTCCTAAGCTCCAACCTCAGAATGTCACCTTATTTGGAAATAAAATAACTGCAGATTAACTAGTTGAGTTCATACTGGAGTAAGGTGGGCCCTTAATCTAATATGATTAGTGTCCTTATATAAGAAGACCGCCATGTGAAGACAACACAGACACGGGGAGAATGCAGGTGAAGATGGGGGGCAGAGATTGGAGCCATGTTCTCTCCAAGCCAAGGAATGCCAAGGTTCGCTGGCCAGCGCAAGAATCTAAGAGAGACACATGGGACAGGTTCCCACACAGGGTCTCCCAAAGGAACCAACACTGTTGACACCCTGATTTCGGACATCTAGTCTCCAGAACTGTGAAAGGATAACTTTCTAGGGTTTTAAGCCACCCAGTTTGTGGTATATTGTTACAGCACCCCCTAGGAAACCAGGACACATTCTATGTCCCCAGCACATGTAATGTCTAAGCATTCCTTTTCAGAGTTTTGCTCACACTGTTCTCAGCTCAGAATGTTATTCATACCTCCCCCAACTCCATTTATTTGCCTGGCAAATTTAAGACTTGGTTCCAATATCTATTCTTGGGTAAAAGCTTTTCTGCTTTTCCTTTTTGCCTCAGCAAGTTGGCTGCATGGACCCTCACTGTCTCTTTATAAATTGGACTTAACACCTAGCATTATAATTACCAACTTCTGAAAGCAGAGATCACACCTTACTCATTTTTTAGGTATACCCAGTGCCAAGGGACAGTGAATATGCACTGTCTCCTGAGTAATGAAATCTTATAACATCCTATAGGAGGTGAATGCCACAGTGGACATACTTCAGAATGACTCCGGAGTTTGGCAGACGAAATCTGGTTTAAAATCCAGACTCCACCACTTACCAGCTGCTGGGTAATCTTAGGTAAGTTGCATAACCTCTCTGAGCCTGAATATCCTCATCTATAAGATGGAGATAGGAATTTCTTCCTGGTGGGTTATGAGAAATTGATGAGGTATCATATGTGACTGCACCTACACACCTAGTAGGCATTTAGTAAATGTATACATTTTCATTTTCTGAATATATAATCACCGTTTTTCGTTGGATATAGAGATAAGATTATAAAAATTAGTGTAAATATCTAAAAACAAAAGGCAAATTATTATAAAATTTATTTTCAAAAAATGAGGCATACTTCGTTCTTAAATTACTGATGGGACCATATGCAGAATCTTTGAATTTGCATTTAAACAACCGCAATCTTGTGATTTTGATTGGAAAGCTCTGAGGACCTCGATTTGTTTGTTTACTGGGGATAATTTAATTTTTGGCAACACTTGAAAGAGGAAAAAAAAAGAAAAAAAGAAAACAGAAACAAAGGACAGCGAGATAATATGCTTCCTGGCAAGTCTCTGCCAGTATCAAACTCCCTAATGACTCATTTTTTTTCCCCTAGGGAGAGAGCTAATTTAGACCATAATTGTCTGTCCCTTGAATCTTTCTGAACCAAAATGATCATTGACGAAAGAGCCACTCTGATTCAAGCCCTAGGCTCACAGAATAGTCCCTACGAGGCCCTGCAACACACGAGTGTGAACAGGAACAAAGGTGGTGGAGTTCTGTCAAGATTTCTAACCCCACACAAAGGCCCTTCCAGCAACTACAGACTGTTTCCAAATGGAGCCTTATTGTTTCTCTGGTGAACATACAAAGCAAAAGGCAACAAAACAGACACACCAACCCCATCCCTTCTGAGGACTTGTAAACCCCTTAGATCTGTTGTCATCATCTCCATATCTAGCAATTTCCCGAAAATAAAGTGCGTTTGTTTTCCTAAATGTTGTAACTTGTCAACTGTAAAGGACGACCCTGAGACCATTAAACCGAGCTCCGTTAGAACTGATACGCGTTTATACTGGGCTCGGGACAAGTGTAACAGTCCTTTATTTTAAAGTTCAGATCCGTGAAACAGAAGCAAACGGGATTACAGACAGCACACGGTCCTAGCGGTGGAGTGGAGGAGCTAAAAGCTTGTCTAGTTTAACTCTTGGCTTTACCACTTTTTTCTAGCTACTGCCTCCATTTTCTCATCTATCACATGGAAATAGTAATATTCCCTTCCTCAAAGGTTGCTATACAGATTAACTGAGATGATACTGAACAATGCTTAATATAGCAAGCCCTCAATAAGTGTATGCTATTATTCTAATTATCACTGTTATTGGCTATTCTAGATTTCTGCAAAAGGCAAAGCCCTATCTACAAAGAAACACCTGGGGTAAATGATTCTTTTTCTCAAACTGGGAACAATACAAGATTTAAGTAATAAGCTGTCTACGAAGACAAAGCAATTCCGAAAATGAATTATTCCAGGCTTGCGTTGCCTGGAATGGCCCTAAAATGTTCCCTTTGTTCAAAGGTTGTTACAAAACATCTATCAGCTTCTTACTGAGTGCCCTCCAAGGAACAAGGACTGTCAGATCTCCAGCCTACCTACTTGCAACCTCCCTGCTCCAGGCAATCACTACCAGTCCACTGAGGTTGGCAGAGATAAAATAATAAAGTCTGTCTGTTATCCCCAGTATAAGACATTCCAACTTGCAAGAAAGGGATGCCATCCCCTTTACGACGGTGGTACTGGGTGAGGGGTGGAGATGACAACCTCTACCTTATAGACTATTATCATTCTACCAGAATTTTACTTCTGGGTAACTGTGGGAGAAGAAAATATTATTTCAGCCAAAGTATATGTAAAATTGGTGGAACACTGAAATGGATAAGGGAGTTTTGTGTGTTAATTCTTCTGAATACCACTCTCTCTACAGAAGTATTAACCTATTACACAGTAGCCCAAAACAGAGCTTCCCAATATGTATGCCAGGAATGGATTAGAGGTCTGCCAGAGGTGATAATCCCATCAGTTTTGGGGGAGGCTAAGGTTCTTAGGGCAGTATTATCCCTGACCATGAGCAGGTTCCTTCATGGACATCAGCATGCTGTGCAAATATTATCATTTCCTATGTGTGTCATGACTTGAAAAAGTTTGGGAACCACTGGTTTAGGAAATGAATACATTTTCCAGAGTCTCCTCATTTGTGATCATGGCAAAGCTGAAGTACTGGATGTCTTATTATATTTCATGATCATGGTTACCAATACTAATATGTTCTAGAAAAGCCAGATACACATTCTTGACCTGAAAGGTCATTCCTGTAACCAAAACTCTATTATGGTTAGCTTCCTTTGTTTTCAAGAGATGCAGTAAGGGGTAGCACAAATAGTGAGGGCTTTCGCAAGGTCCACCAAGGGAGGCAGAAATCCCATGGGAATTAAAAGACTGGACATATTCAGACAGGATATGGAAGCCAGCAGCTTGAGAGACTACAGCCACAAGACACCCTGGGTCTTCACCCTGATACTCCCCTAATAACATGACTTGGCCACATTCTTTCTTTGCTTCTCTTGGGGGACTGTCTTGCATTTTCTCCCAGATGGCTACCAGTTGGCTTCTGTACCCTCTATTCTAATTTTTTCCACTGGTTCTTTGCTTCTGCTTACTTCTAGGTTCAATTTCTCATAAACTCAACCTGCTCATAATTCCTCCTGGTCCCCAATTCTACCTGCTGGTCAATCTCGATCTCCCCCTCTCCCTTCCTCCCTCCCGTTTCTTCCCTCTCTGCATCTTTCAGTGCCTGTTTCTACTGCTAACTCTCTTGTGTCGCTCCACATTTGCCAATCCACATTCTTAAGAATAAGACTCTGGGTGGCATTGCCAGCTCCTGTTTGGGCAGAACCTTCTCTCAGGCCACTCACCAACCTATGGTTTGACTATTCTTGGGACAAATGCCCACTGGGTGAAAGGGGCTGGAGTCATAGGGTTCAAAAACTTTTCTTCAACAGAGCTGCGGTGGGTGGGACAATTTGCTTTTGAAGAGCTCGAGGTAAAGAAGGCATAACATACTTAGAACAAACCTCCCAAAAAAAACAAGGTTTTATATTTCTACATGCCAAAGAGACCATTTAAACATATTTATTGTCTTATAAAGAAACTCTTTTGGTAATTTTCTTCTCTTTCCCTTCTTTTTTCCCAATCCATCCATTTATCCATCCATCCATCTAATGAATATTAATCTCTCTGTCTTCAAAAGAAATGCATAAGGTTTTCCATGACCATAATAGTCCTTGAGGACCATGAACCTATTAGGGGAGAAAAATTGTGTATGCAAATCATTATCAGTGCCCAAGAATGGCATAAACCAAGTGCTATGGAAATTCAAAGGAGGAAGACATCTTCTGGCTGGAGAAGATGCCACTTCAGCTAGGCCCTGAAAGATGGCAAAGATTCTGATATTCATTCCATACATAAGGAACAACATGAACCTAAGCTTGAGTTAGTAGAGTTCTATAACCTCAAAATTCAGATTTTGGCTTTTTAAGTTCTAGAAAAAATGCATAGTCATTGTCAAAAAATTCAAACCAAACGGGAAATATATAGTATAAAAGGCCTGACTCTCATCACTGCCCACCTGCCTTTCCGCGAAAGGCAACCTCCTCTCCAAAGGTAACCGCCATTCATCGTTTATTATGTATTTGTCCTGACTCTTTCCTATACTATTAAATTAGAGCTCTATAATTATTTGACTAGGAAGATATTATTAAACCCATTTTACCAAAACGTGGGTTAAGTAACTTCTTTGGGCTAAGGAATTCTTTAAGTGAATGTTCCATCATACCTTGTTATTATAGGGCTATTGGCTTGAAGTGATTTAGAAGGACTCAATTCAGTATTGTGAGTAGATCTTGTTTATGAGGAGTCATTTTGACCAGAACTGGAAGAAGCCTAGAGGTGGGTACTCACATATTAGATGAAAAGATTCCACTCACAACAGAAAGTCCTATATATACTGAGATGGGTATTCAGGTGTCAGCAGACCTTTTGGTATACCATAGGCTTTATTTTTGTCTCCAAGAGAAGGTGAATTTTACTCCAATAATGGAATGCTGATGAAACTGTTGAAGGCTTAAGAGAAATAAGACATGTTCTCCTCTACAACATCACTTTTAAAATAAACCAAATGAATTATTTATCGACTTGTGTCTAATACAACAGCCAACTGAATTTACTCAAGCTTCTTCCTCTCATATCCAAAATCAGACTTTAAAGGAACATATCATAGAGCAGATAATGGGCACAAGTTATACGAATGTAGAACACTTACCCCAGACTGCCATGAAAACAGCAAAGAAGACAGTGGCTCCATTGTCAAAAAGGTGGGTTACCTGGGAACATTATGAGTCACAGTTAAACTAATTTCCTATATATAATATTGCAATTCACATTTTTTTTTTCATGTTCTGTAAAAATAGCTCTGACGATGCAATGAATTTGACAGGGTTTCTTTGGGGGATATTCCTTTTGGACCATAAGGAAGAAGGGATTTTTTCCTGTGAAATAGTTTGGATATGGAAAGGAGAATTTGTTCCATTTATGTGGCTATCACTTAGTTGAGCATTTATCAGCAGCCCCAATGGTGCTGTTAAGAATCTCCTTTTGCACACTATAAAAACTAATACACATGCATATCTCATGTGGATAGATTTATATTTAAGACCAGGTAGGGGGCTTCCCTGGTGGCACAGTGGTTAAGAATCCGCCTGCCGATGCAGGGGACACGGGTTCGAGCCCTGGTCCGGGAAGATCCCACATGCCGCAGAACAACTAAGCCCGTGCGCCGCAACTACTGAGCCTGCACTCTAGAACCCACGAGCCACAACTACTGAGCCCACGTGCCACAACTACTGAAGCCCACGAGCCTAGAGCCCGTGCTCCGCAACAAGAGAAGTCACCTCAATGAGAAGCCTGTGCACCTCAACGAAGAGTAACCCCTGCTCGCCGCAACTAGAGAAAGCCCTTGCACAGCAACAAAGACCCAACACAGCCAAAAATAAATAAATTAAAAAAAGAAAAAAGACCAGGCAGGTATTAATGTTGCTGCTGTAAAGGTTTCTGATTTCCCCAGCACTATTTTTAATGCTTCATTTATTCTCTTTGAAAACATGGCCATTTTGTGCGTGTAGCTTTGAGCAAACATTTTCTGGGCTGCCCCCGGACTATGGCATTATAAAGAAGAGCAACCCATTAACACAAACCACTTCTACCTTTATTAAAGCCTCAGGTAATCACTACATTTACCTCTTACACATAACACAAAGACAGCTAGCAAATACTTTATTGCTAGAATAATATATTCTATTGCAATCATCATAGCAGAAAGCAAAAATATCTCTTTTCGCTGTAACACTGCCAAGCTCATTTCCACCTCCAGGATAAATCACACCAACGTCAAGCCAAACTGAAATGATGACTGATACGTTCGTAAAGCATAACCTTTATTTTTTGGGTGCTTTATAGCTCTCTGTAAAGTATACTTTACTGTCCCTTGGAGAACGTGCCAAGTATAAACAGGTCTTTTCCTATTATATCAGATTGTGAAGCATTTCAAAATTTTCCAAAAGCTTATGACTTTTCTTTCTTTAAACACAGGAGAGATGCGGAGCATTCAGACACCTAGCGTGAGACAAAAGTCTAAAGCCAACTTATTTCGATGCCAGAAGGAGTGTTACACTATGTATATCAGGTGGTCAGCATCAAATCAAGCCCGAAAGCCTTGGTGGTAAGTGGTTGGTTTGTGCTCCCTCCTAGGGTATTTCCTGGTGGACACTCCCTGCACCATCAGGGAAGATTCTGGAATGGATTGTGCCTGTCATTGTTTTAGGCTGTGGGGATCATTTTTCCTCCTTCTCTGGGTAACATGGCTCAAGTACAACCAATCGGAGTCCTTCCCTGGAACTGGTATGAAAACACTTGGAGTGACACATTTTCCCGCTGCAGTTACTGATTTGGAAATATGTGAATCAGGGTGAATTAATAGGGACTTCTAGTTCCTCCTAAGATGGTAAGCTAGGACAGGCTGATGGCTCCCTCTGCCAAAATCAAACCTGGAGAAGCAGGAGAGTAGATTTCAGGAACTGACAAAACACACAAACCAAGATCCTGAGAAATGCCAGGGAAAACAGAAGGTTGCCTTAAGCTGGTGTGTGTGTGTGTGTGTGTGTGTGTGTGTGTGTGAGATGGTGGGGAGTGGTAGTGGTTCCCAAGCGGAGTGAGAACACAGGTTAGAGAAATACGTAAGTTCCAGTCTAGCCTCTCCCTCAATGGCACTGGAAAATTAGTTTCCCCTCCCTCAGAAATCAGCTACAACAGGTCAAATCACAAGTGCTGGTATTCTTGGGGGTAATATCAGGGACGCCCAGAGTCCCGCTTTGTCGGAGAGATGATGAATGTAGGTGCTGCCTGGCAGGCTGGCCTCGAACATTCACTTCTCGGTCCTTTCCCTTTTAAACCCCAGGGCTGGTAGTTACAATTAAGGGACAGCGCCTCCTTCCAATTCTGCTTTGTTCTAAGCAGGCTTACAAATGAAACTCTGACCAGAAAAGTCCTCTGACAGAGCGACAGCGCACAGTGGTGCCTGGGACACGTTGTCCTCTTCTCTCTGTAAACTCACCAGGACTGACCTGGCCTCTGACCCTCACCCAAAGTGGTCGATACCTCCATGGGACAAGCACTCACAGGCCAAAATAACAGAATATCTGGGGAAGACAGCTGCCTCCAAAAAATTCCAAAGTAGGCAATATACACCTTCTGAAACAGACATTCTGTAACAGCAGATCAAGAATTTAAAATAAGCGTACAAATATGTTTAGGGAGATACAGGAAGGAAGATGGAGGCCTGGAGCTGTGACAGTCAGCAGCCATCTCTCCCGTCATGAGAAGAGCATCTGTCTACAGAATGATCACATAGACAGGCGGCCAGAGAGTGAGATCTGAGGGCCTGGATGACCAGTTCTCGGCATGAGGTTCTGCTGCTCAGACAGTGTGAGCTGCTCTAGTATCTTCTGCAGTGAAACAAGCCAGTAAATCCCTTTCTGCTTAAGCCAGTTTGATTGAGTTTCTGACCCTTGCAAGTACAAGTGCGAGGGTCAGGGATAAAACATCCCTGATGAGCACAAGAGCTGCAGACTGACTTGGATCTGGGCTCCTACTTGATCCAATATTTCTCTGCATCCTCAGTCTCATTAAATCAGCCTGGCATTTCGAAAGGAGACTCTGTATAACTTCAGTTATTTCATTCTGAGGCTCTTAAGCCTTCCTTTTACTAAGTTTCTAGGCCAGGCCAAATCCAAAATTTAGAATCTAAGCATCTTGAAGCTCAGTATGGCACAACAACGTGTTTTATACTCAGATAAACCAAGAGCCAGCGACTTGCTGCTGTGTGACCACAGATAAACAACTTCTACCTCTCTGAGTCTCTGAGTAAAATGGGAATAATAACACCTACCTTGAAGTTGCTGTGAGAATTAGAAATAATAAATGTAGGTTGCCTAGCTATTATTATAATTATTATCATTTTAGATCTAGAGAGTTTGGTAGGACAACCAACCAATGAAGGCCCTATAAAACCTGAGCACGCTAAACTATCCATGATGATTATTTTAAGGAATTATTACAGCTCCCCTAAAAAAAAAAAAAGAATTTCACTCAAGGCAGATCTTTCACATAACAAACAAACATCACTCAGACAAACAAACAAAACTTGGCTTCTGAGATTCCCCCAAAGCAGGATTTTTACACCTGAGTCATTCGTGCTTAACTCATGATCTTTTTTTTTTTTTTTTTTTTGCGGTACGTGGGCCTCTCACTGTTGTGCCCTCTCCCGTTGCGGAGCACAGGCTCCGGACGCGCAGGCTCAGCGGCCATGGCTCACGGGCCCAGCCGCTCCGCGGCATGTGGGATCTTCCTGGACTGGGGCACGAACCCGTGTCCCCTGCATTGGCAGGCGGACTCTCAACCACTGTGCCACCAGGGAAGCCCCTAACTCATGATATTTAAACAAAATTATATTACTGACCAACCTCTTTTGAGTCTCACCACATCTCTATTTCCCAAGCTCACTCTGTTGAATTTGTCCTCATCCAGGCATGTCTATCTGTATGTTCTCCAAAGGAAGGGAGAGTATTTTGGGCTTTTCTGGTCCCTTGCAGCACATACTAAAAGCCCAAATCTTTGTAAAATCACAGCTGGCTGCTGTTTCTCCCACCAGACTGGCCACCTACAGGGCTAGAGACAGCATGGATGGGTGGGATCCTGGGCTGCCTATCTAATGTACCCACACTTAAATTGAGCAAAACTCTGCAATGCCAACAGTATAATTAGATGGATCCAAGCTGCAGTGATTGTAGAGGTTACATAAAATCTGCCAACCCCTTTTACACCTGGAATCTGGGTAAGCTGATAGGCAGTGGGTCTTAAAAAGTCTTCATCAGTCTATACTCCAGCCATTGCTTTGCATTAGTGATACTGCCCTTCAGTAATGAACTCTAGAAATTTGATGAATGTGTCTAAAATTTTAATAAAGTGAGGTATAACATCAGAAAGGGGTATGTAATAACATATAGACATAATGGTGTTATGTATTTTTTTTTCAAAGCACTTTCACATATGCTATCTTCTTTGGTCCTCATGACATGCCATGGGGCAGAGAGGGCAGGTATCGCTGCCTGCATTTTAGAGAAGAGAAAGCTCAGGCTCAAAGAGTCTGTACATGTGCAAGGTCAAGGAGGTAAGTAGCTGACCTGAACTTGAATCTAGGTCTTTTGGACAATAATGATGATGAAGAGGAGGAAAATAATGGCAGTTGTCACTTACTGAGACCTTACCATTTGCTAAGCACTACGCTCATTATCACATTTCTTATAAAGCAGTCATGTGAAATGAGTATCATGTTCTCCATTTTACAGATGAGAAAACTGAGGCTCAGAAGAGGTTAAATAACATGTTCCTCTAGTAACAAGTGGTAAACAGCACAGTCAAGATTTGAACCTAACTTTCTCTGATTCCATCAACTGTTCTATTTGCTTCCTGTGATAATAATTAGAGCCAATACATTTGAAATACATATACAGTAAAACAAATATCTGAATTAGAATACTGAATGATGAAGGTAAGTCTCTCCTACAAGGTAAACTTGAGAATCAAAGGCCAGAAAAGATGGAGAGAATGTGGTCACCACCATCTCTCAGGAAGGTGTATATTAAATTCAATCTGGGACTTCCCTGGTGGCACAGTAGTTAAGAATCGGCCTGCCAATGCAGGGGACACAGGTTGGATCCCTGGTCCGGGAAGATCCCACATGCCATGGAGCAACTAAGCCCATGCACCACAACGACTGAGCCTGCGCTCTAGAGCCCACGAGCCACAACTACTGAGCCCGTGTGCCACAACTACTGAAGCCCGCGCGCCTAGAGCCCATGCTCCGCAACAAGAGAAGCCACCGCAATGAGAAGCCCCGCACCGCAACGAAGAGTAGCCCCCACTTGCCACAACTAGAGAAAGCCCGTGCACAGCAACAAAGACTCAACACAGGCAAAAATAAATAAATAAATTTATATAAACAAACAAACAAATAAATAAATTCAATCTGACTAAAATGCTGCCTATTTGAAATTACCTTGGCATAAACGCAGCTGTCTGACAGCCTCATGAATGGACAGTATTTATCGCACACAGGACACATGATGATATCTGTAGCTTGGCAGACTTCTTTACTGGAAAAGAGAACAAAAAAGGACCTCTTTTGATGACATAACAGCACTTTTTTCCCCTTCAATTTCACCAGAATAGTCGACCAGTAAATAAGATTCAGTAGATTAAATTTTTGCCCTCAGAAGCTTCTTAGCCTTTTCTTAGTTATTAATATAAACAAGTCCCTGCACAGTTTAATAGTTTGATAAACCTACGTATTTATGAGGCTGTTTCTTGGCTTTTACATATTAATCAGTTAAGCTCAGGAAAATACATGAAGCAAAACATTGATTGTTTATACCTCAGGTTATACAGAATTCATTCACAACACTGCACAGGTTGGAAGCAATTTCATACTGAATTATGGGAACAATGAGATACCTCACAGTGCCAGTCTTAACTTCTATGTGCATGATACATAAGAATAAATTATGGAGGAATAAATAAAAATACTAGGGAGTAGCTCTGGGAGAAAACCACATCTCATTAACAATCTCCCCAGAAATTAAAATATTTTTGCAGGTCACTTTTATTTTTGCAGTCACTTCTAAAAGGCACATTTATTTATTATTTAAGATCACTCTCTGGCCTTGTACGAAGATCTCTATGAATACCTTAAACTATATTCTAGCAAAAGAGCCAAGATAACAATTGTTAACACTGAATCATTCACAAGGTTTCAGCAAGTTGGTGAGACGTCTCTCCAGCTTACAGCGTCCTTGTAAGAACACACAATTGATAAAAAAGGATGATTAACCCACTATTTTGCAGTATTAGTTAGAAAGAAAAAGGTGAAAAAGTCAGAAAAAGAGCAACTTTGAGCCAGTGAAGGAAAGTGATTTGTTCTGTGGATATGTAGTGGCTTGTATAACCATAAATGTGAGCTTTGCTTCCTTGGTAGCTGGAGACCACAGCAACAAGGGCAATGGATGGGCAGACCTGGTGAATTGAACGTTTTGAATTTTTCCAGGAGAGATTGGAAAGAAGTTAAAATGAATAGCTAAGTGGGCCGATCGTCTGTGAACACCCCCAAAACACAAATGCCCAACTCCAAATATAAACAAAGGCAGGCTCACCGAGAGCTCCCCGTACCTGACTTGGCAGTGATCCAGAGTTATGACTCCATACAAAAAGACAAATAATCCAATGAAAGCGGCTGGGAAGAGCATGCCGGTGTACCAGCCCAACCAGGCAAAATACAGCCCAATCTTCTCTCCGAAGTACCGCCTGTTTAAGACACAGCAGCCTTGCAAATTATACTGAAGTGTTTAAAGTTAGGCATTATAACACTTTGCTCAGTCATTTTACTTTGTTGTGGCTTTGCTGATAACCATGCAGACAAAGTAAGCCGAGAGAATGGAACGTTTGACCAAATTTAAGCTCTGGACTTAAGTTTCTTTTCCTATTACTCTAGATCAGAAATAGAATGAACCCTTCCATAAAAGAACAGGATTGTATGCAAGCTTGTTCTGAAAACACAGAATAAACCCAGCTCATTCAGGAAGTTATACACGATACTGTTATTGACAAGGAACCAGGGGAATGTAAAGAGTCGGTGCCAACACATAATCTCATTTTTGCCATTTCTGAGTGTGTGTTTGTTTGTAATGCATGTATTATAATTACATATATTTTTAAAAATAGTAAACAAAATTACTGTGAAAAACTTTTAAACACCCCTTTCAATATTTTGTAGTTTTACAAGATGTTTAAAATGCTAGAATCATAAGATGTTACAAAGAAAGAACTCTAATTACTGAGATTCAACATGAATCAATTCTGAGAGCAACTTTCCCTTTTAAGTGATGACTCTTCACAGGCATTGACATCTACCTCTATAAATATTTTCCTGAGACTAACCAGCCTGCCTAGTGCTCTGTGGTCTGCGAAGTTTGGTTTTTATTTCTTAAATATCATTATTGTGTTTTCTGTGCCTTTCAACGGCTAAATTTCATAACTTAGAAGTTAATTACTTCTTAGTCCAATGTAAGAATATTTGAATTATTTCTTATTCTCCTTCTAAACGAATGTTGACCATCTGTTTCCAAATGCTGTCTGCTGCTTTCCTCCTAGAGTACTCAATGGCTCCTAAAAGCATGGATTATTTACTTATCCCATCTTCTATTGTGTCCCAACAGAAACCTTCCTCTTCCAGAAGACTTTTCCAACATATATTCATATACGCAAATATTCAGTTATTCATTCAACAAATTAAAAAATACCTACTACGTGCCAAAAACTGTGCTAAGTTCTGAGAACACAATGGCGAGCAAAATAAGCTTGGTCCCTCCTCCTATGAAGCTTGCAGGGTGACAGAGGAGACACACATAAATCAATTAAAGAAATAAGCTTATAATTACAAAACTGGGAAAAGAGCTACAAAGGAGGGGAACACAATGCAATAAGTGTATATAACAAAGCCACCTGACAACTCTAGCCAGGGAAGACTTCTCTGAGGACGTGACTATTGGGTTGATGCATGAAAGTTAACTGGGTGGGGTTAGGGATGGGCTAGAGTGCTTCCAGCAGAGGGAACAGAACCTACAAAGGCCGTGTGATAGGAGGGACCAGGTGAAATAAGGGTGGTGTGGCTGGAACACTGATAATAAGAAATGGGCTGGTGAGGTGGGCACAGGATCAGCTTCGATGGGCCTTGCAGACCATGCTAAATGCGTTGATTTTTCTCCTGAGAAAAATGAAAAGCCATGAGAGGACTGTAGCCAATCTGGGAACATGACCAGTTTCACATTCTCTCTCCAGGGTGGAAAATGGAGTGGAAGGGCCAGAAAGGAAAAAGGGAGACCACGTAGGGGAAAACAGCCAGAGTCCAGGTCACAGGTGAAGGAAGCAGCAGTGGTAGAGGAGATGCTGGGGTGTGGCCAGATTCCAGAGATATGGAGGAAGCAAAATCTAGATATAGGACAAGAGCTATTTAAGAGATGAGATTCCCCAGTTGTTCCACAACTTCATTCCACTCAAACCTTGCTTGTGCTTTTCATGTTCCCTCCCTTTGGCCAACACAAACCCCACTGCCCTTCCAGGGCTCAGCTCCGCACCTCCCACAGGGGCACTGGCCCATATCCATCCTTTCCGTTTTTCTTAATTGTTGTAAAACTTTTGGCCTCCATCACACATGTTACCAAATTATGCACGGTCTTGTTTTACAGTTGTCTCAAGTTTGCAGGGCTGGTTTTCCTGAAGGAAACTGTGCATTTCTCAAAGCCAGAGACCATGGCTTCTGTGTGTCTTTGCCAATAGTACTTAGCATTGTACTAGGAACACAATGGGCAGTTAATTAATACTCACTGAAAAATGATAAAATCTTAATCAAGAAACTGTCACGGACGGGAGCTGCTTTGCCTGCAGCAATCTTCTGTAGTTTTTAATCGATGTAATGGGACTCAGGCTGGGAAGAGAATTGGCTTTGATATTTTTTCCCTACTATTTTATCGTATATTGAGACTCGTCAAAGGCAAGTGATCTCATCTCAGAAAATACTGTCCACTCACCCAGATCATCTGGATCATCTGTTACTCACACAGAGAAGGGGACACAATTCGTCAATGGCCTTGGGTCAACAGGAGTAAACCCTTGTAACAAGGACTCCGGGGAGATGAAATGTAAAGTAAGTTGTCTTATTATTTCATTTTCCTCTGGCATCATTTTTGAAGGGCTCGGGGAAAAGTGAAATAAATCTGGCTAGTCTAGGAAATGAGACATGACTTTCTTTTTAATAAGGAATCCATGAAGTGTGGATTGTTACTACTCAATCTTAATAATCAGTCTCTAAATAAATAATGAGATGTCAGAGTATAGTGCCTCCATGGCAGAAAGTTGGCATACACAGACAGTTAAAGAAAACACACATTTTCACTGCACAAATATCATAGGTTAAAAGCAGAAAAACTCTTTTGACTTGCAGAATTAAAACAATCTTTAAAGGTTATTAGTTTTAAGTGAAAATTAAAGTAAGCCTGAAATTTGTTAGAATGACAGCACCCTCTATTTCCTACTTGCATAATAGTAGCTAATATTCCATTTGTCACTAATATGTGCAAGCAGTGTTACCTCTCTATAACTGTTACTGATGATTTGTCATTAACACTCACATGGGTGATGAGCTTCTTATGGAATCCTGGGGGAGGCCTGGCTGATCTCACATGCCCCTTTCCAAGGCTCTTTTGGAGGAAACACCAGCCTCATCAGAGGGAGGTCAGGTTTACCAAGAACGACCCATGTCCTCTGATAGGCTGCCCTCTTGGGAATAAGTCAAATTTGAGCGTCAGCTGTGCACCTCAGACCGTTTTTTTTCCCCCCAATGTTGGCTTGTCCCAGTTGACAGTCTGCCCTAATCAGCCTGTGTAAGCTTTATATTTGCATCTGGTTAAAAACTCACCTTACAAGATCCAAAGGCTGGTATTTATACCACACGCCCCAGGAGGCCCAGCACTCATAGAGCAGATGGCGGTGGTTTACTGCTCCGTGGGTTCTAATGGAGTTTTTACTTCTGTAACTTCCCTGGATAAAAACACCACTGCTGGTGAGGTAATACCCACAAAAGCCAAAAGGAAAAGCTGATAGTAATATTAGCCTTTATGGCAGGAGTAGCAATAGGGGTGATATGAGGAAAAAACAGATCCGTTCTATTGAAGGGAAAGCAGTATGGTTAGTTATTCTGGACATAATCTTGACGTTGATGCCATGTCGTAAAAAGCCCATGCTTGCCGGAATCAGGCAGGTCTGAACTGACTTAAAATTCAGTTCTGTTACTTTTTAGCTAGGAGATCTTATACTCTCTGAGCCTTGGATTCCCAGGTCATAGTGGAACTAACACCTGCCTCATTAGGCTTCTTCTGTGGTTTGAATGACTAGAGCATCCTGCCCCAGAGGCCATGCCCAAGACTTCTGAGTTCTCTTTGCCACTTGTCTCAAGATAGCGTAGTTGGTAAACAGCCATAGCTGTAACCTGGTCAGATGGTCCTGTCTATAAGAAAGCCCCAGAATGCAAGAGTGGTAAGTTAGCTAAAATTTACAGTAATTCAAATATAATTCAACCTCCTCATGGAACAAATGAGGAGACCGTGGGCCAGTGGAGTAGGGCGTTTCTAAGTTCAGTTAGTAGAAATGCTAGTTTCACAAATAGAACAGGTGCTTTCTGGAGATGAACTAATTTTTGACATTTTAACTTGAGAAGCCCTTTCTTAGTGGAAAGTGAACAGGCCCGAGAGACAAGGAACTCAGGTTCTAGCTCAGCTCAACACCAACTCACTCTAACGTTTCTCTAAACCTTTATTTAAACTTTTACCATAAAACAAGGCAACAAGAGCTGCCCTTCCTGCCTCCGAAGCCTGTTATGTGGTCAAATAATATAATCAAGTTAAACTGAGAGCAAAAATTCAAAAGAGCGATTATGTTATTACTGCAGCTGCTATTACTAATTTGGAAGCTCTCTTTTTATAAAATACAGGGCTTTAGCAAGATGCCCACCACCCACTTGCCTGCACAGAAACTTCTGTCCACCTACCACTGCTCAGACACTGCCCTTACCGTGGGCAAGGGATGGGCAGGGGCAGGATGCAGTCATCACTGCAACCCTTTTTTGGGGGGCAACGCCAACTAATAACCACATGAAATGCTTTGGGGACATCTGTCTTTAACATTCAGAAACACCTGTGTGTGACTCCAGAAAACCTTTGTGTCAAAATGTTTGCTTCTGTTACACAAAAAGGATCACTTCAAAAAGGTTTCATGGCTGTCTATAATAGGGTCTCAGACGAAAGCCTCTAGTCTCCTTAATGAAAAAGGCTTAAAAATTCTACACCATCCTCTCCATCCTCCTGGTGTTTAAAATCAAGAGAAGAAACACCGTAAGCCAAATAAGAAGTATATTTTGGAAAGACTTGCCATTGGTGGATAGTTGGAACTGTCCTCCAGGCTTAATTGGCCAACTGTTAACACTGTTTCTCATAGAAGATTTTTCTGAAAATCTCTCTAACAGTAGTTTCACCCTGGCTACTGTGTGAGGTCCTAGAGGATATGGGCTATGATATTTATCTTTGTGTTCTCTGTGTTGTACTGCAACTGGTACAGGCTCAGTACCATGAAAATGACAGTAATCTCTCACCAGTCATGAGAATTACGTCCCTGAAAACCCATGTATATAAAGTGAATTCTGGGTTAAATTACCCAAAGTCTAATGGGGGAAACAGAGTTAAGGGTAATCACGGTTACATTTATAAAAGTCCTAATAGATGACAAAGACCATGTAGTAAATAAGGAGAATATAAAAACTTATACATCTTAAGCAACAATAAGTACAATACTATTAATTTCTATTTATCATCCTTTAGTTCCTAGAGACTTTGCAAAATGGCTTCCTCCCACTCTCTAAGGATTAGCTATAAAATTTTTTGTTGCAGAGACTATATATTTCAGAGACATTTTCCCGCTGGGTCTGGCGCCTCATGCAAATTTTCAATGCCTCTTTCATTTTATGACTTGGGGTCCCTCAGCTATTCCTCTAAATTCACGCTGAGTGACTCTTGATTCAAGTACTCATGCAATTAGAATAAAAAGACAGAGAGAAATAAATCCACGCTGGGGGAGAGATATCACAGTGCAAATAGGCCCTCCCCAACTACCCACTGAACAAATTATTCTGAACAAATGTCACATCAACAAACTCAATTAATCACTATCCCCAGGAGCTGATTTTATAAGACGGAATTGACAGAGAAGGAGAAAAGGCAGGACAATACCTCGTGCAGAGGAAATGCAGCTTCATAGGAGCCATTAGTAAGCAAACGATTCAGACCTATAACAATAAAAAAGTCCAATGTGAATCAATACTGAGTTGAAATCCTCACAATGTAAGACTAATGTAAGGGTGGTCGTTTTGGGAGAAAACAATCTACGTTTTCAAAAGTGGTTCAAAACTACTTGGGGACAACAGCTTAGAAAGTTTTGCTACCTGCTAGGATACTGGAATCAAGGACTAGAAAATCAGGTTTTCAAACAGAAACAAAATAGTGAAGCACACCTAGCATGGTGCTTGGCACAGAGAAGCGCGTGCGCTGAGAGACGTGGATGAATTAATCATACCAAAAAGATGATTTTCCACCAGGAGCTCTCCCATTTTCATCCAGAAGCTTTAATATGGACAAACCTAACTCCTCTGCATTAGACTAGTGGGATGACTTTGGAAAGTCCTCTTGTCCTCAGGCCTCAATTTTCTCATCCATAAAATGGGAGAGGGGTATTGGGTACGTGGATTTGCAATGTTTTATTGGTTAGATATAAGCCACAGTTTCCACCCGCACTTAAGGGGAAGGGACTACACATTGGGGAGTCACCCTAGGGTGTGTCCACCAGAGGTTTATGAATTTTTTTCAGAGAACCAGCTTTTGGTTTCATTGATTTTCTCTATTTTTTTGTTTTCCATTTCATTGATTTCTTCCCTGATTTTTATTATTTCCTTTCATCTACCTACTCTAGATTACTTTAGATTTAATTTCCTTTTCCCCCCTCGTTTCTTAAGGTGGAAAGAGAGGTCATTAATTTGGGACATTTCTTTCCCTGTATGGGCATATAGTGCTATAAATTTCTCCCTAAATATTGCACACTTTTTGATATACTGTGGTTTCTTTGAATACAGCAACTTTCTGATTTCCCTTTTGACTTCTTTCACCCATGAGTTATTTAAAAATATATTTAGTTTTAAATATTTGTAAATTTTCCAGAGATGGTCTTATTGATGTCTAATTTAATTCCATTGTGGTCAAAGAATTATTAAGTCTTGTTTTATGTCCCCAGGTATGGTCTCTTGGTAATGTTCTGCGTGCACTTAAAAAAACGGGTATTCCACTGTTGGTGGTAAAGTGGTCTAAAAGATCAATAAAGTTAATTGTATTGTACTGTTCGGTGCTTCTAACCCCTACTGACTTTCTGTCTACTTGTTCTATTAATTATTGAAAAAGGGGTATTGAAACCTCTGAGTATAATTATGGACTTGCCTATTTCTTTTAGCAGTTCTTGCTTCATGTAGTTTGAAGCTCTGTTATTAAGCATATAAACATTTAGGATTGTTATGTCCTCCAGATGAACTGACTCCTCCATCATTGTAAAGTGGCTTTCCTTATCCCTGATAACAGTCTTTGCTCTGAAATCTATTTTGTCTGATATCAATATAGCCACTTCAGCTTTCTTTTGGTTAGTGTGCTATATATGTATATTTTTGATCCTTTTACTTTTAACCTATTTGTGTCTTTAAAGAGTGTTTCTTTGCGGGCAGCAAAAAAATTAGGTCTTGCTTTTTTTTTTTTTTTGCGGTACGTGGGCCTCTCACTGCTGTGGCCTCTCCCGTTGCAGAGCACAGGCTCCGGACGTGCAGGCTCAGTGGCCATGGCTCACGGGCCCAGCCGCTCCGCGGCATGTGGGATCTTCCCGGACCGGGGCACGAACCCATGTCCCCTGCATCGGCAGGCGGACTCTCAACCACTGCGCCACCAGGGAAGCCCAGGTCTTACTTTTTAAATTTAATGGAAACTTCTGAATTTTGGACTGGGATTTTCAGACCATTTATATTTAATCCTTTGTGAATTAAGAGGTGTTCCAATCTCATTGGAAATCCTTTTGGATTGCTCTTTCTCTGGCCTTGGGTAGTTTCCTGATGTGTGTACCAATCGGTATTCTGCTAAATACTTGAGGTGGCCCTCTGCAGATCTTCAGGGTTCTCTGGGAAACTCTCTGCTTTCTGGTATGTTGTCCTGTGAACTCTGGCTGCCTTGGTCTCCCTGGACTCCCAGCAACATCTTTTCAACTCAGGGAGTCTACCAGGTTCTGCCTGGATTCTTTTTCCCTGTGTTGCTGTCCAGAAACCATCTCACTGTAGTAAGCTGGGGCAATTGTAGGGCTCACCTCATTTGTTTTCTGTCCTCGGGCTTCCCTGTCCTTGACTGCCCAATGTTCAGTGTCTTGAAAATAGTCGTCTCATACATTTTTTGTTTTTCCTTTTTTGACTGTTTCAGGTGGGAGAGCAAATCCTGTGCCTGTTACTCCATCTTGGCCAGAAGTGGAAGTGTAATGTTTTGATCTTTAAAGTTTCTTTCAGATCAAGAATAATACTACTTCCTAAAATGTACTTCAGAGAAGACGACTGGAGGGGTGTCTCTCAGTGGCTTAGAGATGAGGACTCTCCATGCTTTAGATCCTGATGAGAGTCCAGAGGCTTAGCCTAGCTGGAAAATGGAACATGCACTGATTCACTTTTTATTGATGGAGGGTCAATTAATGTTTAGGTATTTTTAATCATGGTAACATGTAAATGTATTTTAAGATGCTTTGACATTAACACTAAATGTCTAAGAAAAGCATCTGAAATACAAATATCCATAGGGCTTTGTATTTTGTCTAGCACACAGGAGGCCCTCAGTAAATACCTTTGTAATGAATGAATAAATGATTATGTAGAAAGCTTTGATTTTCTGGAGCCTCTATCAAGAATTCTACATGTATCATCAATAACTTTCAAATATCCCGGAATAACAGAAAAAATAAGATTCACGGGGACCTAATAAGAGACTTCTCATGATGACATTTGTAAATTTATGATAATTTATCACAGACCTGAAAAGTAAGAAAGTAGTTAATATTTAAAATCTATCACCTTAGTAACTTCCGCTTTGAGCACCAGTTTTGAAAATATGACTTCATCTCAAGATTTATTTTATGCACTTATATTGTTAAATAAATCTTTGTTGATCTATTAATTGCTCTATTTTGAAAATGGATTTCACTAGGTTTGATTTTCAGAGTTGTAATAAACTCAGAGTGAAATTGAAAAACTTACATAGTGGTAATTTTTGCTCCACTGAAATACCCTTATAAGTCATGTTTACAGACAGTATTTTTGTATTGTCTCTAATCAATGTTGGCTCATGCAGGATGCCACTTTCAGAAAGAGTTTCAGGCAGAAAATAACACAGGATAAACATTAATTCTATCAATAAATTAAATTTTCTTCTAACATGTTGTTTCTTTTATTTATGAAACCAAAGATGATCATGAAACATTGGGTCAACAGAGAATTTATAGTTCTACTCCATATTTTTCAGCATAATGTCTGATCTTGGGTTAGTAATTTATTCTGAGATCGGTTATTTCTAACCAGATATTTTTTCAGTTCGTCATTACTGATTTTCAAAGCACTGGGGTTCTTGAAGAGAATTCTCTTTCTTTCATCAAATGAGAGAAACTTTTAAACGATCATTTCTTACTAGTAACAATACTACACTTCTCATGTTTTTTCAAAACATTTAAAAATTATTGTTTTTGCCCCTTTTCTGTCTCCATCTTGACTAGTTGTAAAAAATAGCCCACATTTTGAGATGCAAAAGTTAAGCACAATAATTGCTATCTGGCCTCATTGTACACAGTCTTTGATACTGTACGAATGCTGATGGTTAGACATTGATCATGTTTAAAAGATTTTCAATTCAGTTCAACAAGCACTCCTCCTATATGCCAGATACTGTCTAGGCAATGATGATACAAAGGTGAACAAGGCAACTTATTTACAATTGAGGAGCTTATTATCTAGATCAGCAGTTTTTAGTTGCAGGTTCTCAATACCCTAGTATGTTATAATGAGTTGTGAGGTGTGCTGGTATTATACTACCAATATTAGCGAAGGGACTGTTTTTAAAAATTATTTGCATGTTATGAAATAATCCAGAATAGCTACTGCCATAATCATTTCACTTCCACTCACTTGTTTTCTAGCACGTTCCTGATATGATGTTAACCAAGAAAAGTATGATAAAAGTATGTATAGCACATCCTAAGTTTGTTAAAAAAAAATCACGTGGACAAATGGGGTATAAAGATGAAAAGAGTAATCAATGTGATACTTAAGTTATCTGGTACACAAAAATGTCAACAGTGGTTCTCTTTAGTTGGTAGAATTTTCATAATGTCATTGAAAGTAAATAATTCAACGTAATGAAAGAAGAGTTGTACATGGTCGTCAAATAGACACTGCAAAAATAATTGCCATTGGAATTCAGAAGAGGAAATCCTTGGAGCTAGAATGGCCATGGAGGACATTACTGGGTGTGTGTGGGGGGGATGCGTCCCAAGGATGGATGACTGCTGCAGAGAATATGAGAACGTGCTAACCTACAACCTCATCCAAGTCAAGAAAGCCCTAAGTCAGGTTCAACTTCACCATACCCACCTACATTGACTCTCACTGAACATATGATTCCAGGTGTATTCAGATCTGGACTAGGTATCTGTTTCTCCCTATAGTATTTTAATTTATGCAGCTTGGGATCAAAGTAGTGTTTTGCAGCTTCGGCATACTAGTGACTCACACTTGCATTCAGCTAAACCTCCCAAGTCTATCCCTCTTCATGATGTGTTGAGCAACATTTCTCCCACACGGAATCAGGGTAGCTGTTTCGCTGAGTTTGAGTGCAGCACTCTACATTTACAAACTATTAAATGCCATCTTTTGGATGTGGCTGAGATTTCCAGATCACCGAGATCTATGAGGATCTGACTCCAATGACTAACATAATGCATCCTTCCAGCCTCCACCCCACCTGAAAGCCTGATGAGAAGACTGTTTAGGCTATGTGCCAGTTAACAATTTATTGCCCCTTAGCTCCAAATACAGGTTCATTGCCTGCTTTGCAATAATGGAGCTGGACCTTGTAAATACTCCTCCTTTGCCAAGTGGTTTGTCAGCAGAAGGCACTGGAGGGACAATGGGGGAGGAAGGAGTTTGTCCTCTTGGTACTAGCATGCTCCTCTCAGTAGGCTTCTGCAGCTCATAGCTTCTGTGGAATCCAGCACCTGCAGTGCCTGGTGGCCAGCAGCCCTGGCACCTCCTTAAGGGCGGGTGTCCCCCTGAACAGCTTCACAGAGAATAACGCTGGTGCAACACCTCCCAATGAATGGCTTCCTTGGAACCCCTCCAGGCAGCTTCTCCCAGTACTTGAGATGGCAGATTCGCAGAGAGTCCTACTGGCACAGAACCCCCAGCAAACTTTTCTGCCATCTAGTGAACCACAGCTGCACCCTTTCCAACAAGGTCTGCATCTCAGCTTTGTTGTGGGGAGTCTCTGTAGGGGTGGTGGCTGCTCCTAATATCTGCTCCTTTTCTATTCTTTAGAGGTCTTCTTACCCTTTACTAGCCAATCCTCCATTAACTCCAAACCTCTGTCACAGTTAGTTATTTATATTAACTTTCCCTGTTCAAATTCTGTGTGGCTTTTGTGTTCTGATTAGACCCTGATATAGGTCATTCTTCAAAGTATTGATAAAAATCTCACTGGGACAGAGATACCCAAAAACAAAGCCACCCAAATCCTCCTGATATATAGTAATCTGTTTAATAAGGAAGGATATTTGGTAATATATTATGGAAAGACTCTCGTACAAATGCCCCAAATATAATGTGTGGAGGTTATTTACTGGGGGAGGTGATTATTTGGAGGATGTACTTATGTGTGACAGCTCTTCTCTGCCCTTTGCTGCTCCCCGTGCCTGGAACACCTGCCCTTCCAACTTCCCACACTGGCTCCCTCTTGTCATTCAGGTTTCAGTGCAAATTCAGCGTCTCAGAAAAGCTTTCCCTGACCACTCCATCCATCTCAGCTTGAACTCACCCCCACCCCTTAGCCGTCTATCTCTGAAACATCATCCATTTCGATTTCTTCATGTTATGTATTGTGTTTACTTATTTATTGTCTGTTTTTAACTCCTTGAACATATGCTCCAGGAGAGAACGGTGCCCATCTCCCCAACACCTCACCCAGTACCTGGCACATAATGGGCGCTCCTTACATATTTGTTGAATTGAGAGCACTTCTCCATGATCTTAGATAAATGAGATGCCATGTTATTTTTTAAAAAGCGATCTAAGGATTCTATTAAGATTTTACACTTCTGAGTTATCCATCAGGGGAGTATGCAGTTAGAGGCTTTATGAATGATGAGCATTTCTAGAATTGATATCAACTTAATAAAAGCAAAGGATAGAGTCTGTAATCCCCCAAATCAAATGTAACTTGTTATACTAATATACTACTTACCAATTTTGTTTTTTCCTTCTTCATACTTTATTCTTTGTAAAATATGATGTACAATTCTACTTCTCGTGGCATTGTTGAAGAAAGTGTCTTTGTTGTGTATGATGAAGCTGCACACACATATTGAAAGCACAAATTGAGCATTAATTGGAGGCAAGGGATCTAATCTTTGATATAATTTGGTGTGACTTAGACAGAGGTGTCTTCCATCTGTCACAGAGAGGGTATGTCTGGAACAGCATGAGAGAACCCAGAGGTCACACCAGAGGCAAGAGGCTCACACTCTCAGCAGCTTGGTTCTCAGCCTCCTGAGAACATTCGCATCATTATGTCAGGAAAGAGCTGGAGCTAAATGAAATTAAGTAACTTTCAACTAATACCAAGGCTAAGCCTCATATGTTTTGTTTTTTTTTTTCTCAGTAAGGTCATTAGATAAATTCAACTAAAAATTCATTTTGTTTTTATCTCCTTTTGTCGTCTACCTCATCCCCTCCCATGTCATTTTCAGGAATTTTAATATCTGAAACTGGTTTGGGTGATAGACACAAGAGTTAGGTAATGAGCTCTGGCCTGACGCAGGGGTGAGGTCAGAGGCGCGTCTCTAGAAATTGCCTCTCTCCCGCTCCTTTCCCATGTTCCTCCTCTCCTGGAAGGGGTCCCCCTCTCTTCTAGAGCATGTACTTAAGATTGCTGCTGTCTCAGCCAAGGGCCCACCCAGCCTCTGCAGTTTCTCACAGGACACACACACACACACACACACACACACACAACAACACTGAGTTCCCAGTAGGTGTTCCTACCCTACTGAGAGGTTTTCCAGGTAACAGATAGAGCTTCCAGACCATACAATGCAGCATGAAGTGGCCAGGTCTTCCCCTCCCAAGAACGTGTTAAATGGTAGAATATTAGAGATACTGGGAAAGTATAATTGCTTCGTATATTATAAAGTTTATTAACTCAGCAAACTTTTATTTGGTACTTTGCATGAATTGGACACCATGCAAGGCTTATCAATGGTAGCAGCCATTGCCCTCAAAATCCAACTCAGAAGTCACCTTCCTCAGCAAGTCTCGCCACCCCTCCAACTGCACTTCTGCCACCCAAAGAGTTCAGTACTCTCTCCTCTCTCTCTATTAAAATTTCTTTTCCCAAGAAGATGAATTCTTAGGTGTTGCTCAGATCATTCGGAGATAAAACTGGCCTGGAGAAAGGGTGGCCCAAGCATGGGGTTTGGCTTGGGAATAGAACTGGCACTGTGAGTTTGGGGTAAAGGAGAAAAAGGCCAGAGAATATGAAGACAAAATGTAAATCACATGGACCGATTTCTTGGAGAAGGACTTTCCTCTCATTTCTACTTCTCTTGTATTCTGTTATAGAATACTGTTCTCAGAAAAAAAGTAATTTGGCTTGGTGGAGGAGAGATAAATGCTATGTGGGTAAATGAGAAAGCTGCAGCATTTATCTTATATCTTCTCTAGGGTTTTCTGAAAACATTTTATGGCATCAAAGAGGAAGAGGGGAAAACTAAGAGTTACATCAAATGCGGTTCCTTTTATTTTATCCTCCTCTGCTTTTTCACCTTATTTGAGAAAGACCACTACACTTTAATACCAATAAAGATGGCATAAAGAAGTAGACAACAAATAAAAAAGCCCATTTTTGACTCACAGTTTCAGATAACTGAAAGCTGATAAGCATGACCGTGCTTGACAAGACAATTCTGGGCTAAAAGCGCATGTCCCTCCTCCATTAAATGGTCTTCCGCTTCCTTCTGTTTTTGATAGCACCCCGTTACATTTTGGGAGCTCATGTAACAGTTCTCTATAATAAGCACCACAGGTGAACTTCACAATTTTGTTTTCCTCTTCTTTACATCTAGGTTGTACGTGGATCCTGGAGATTCTACAGTGGGAACAAATATATAGAGCATGTGCTTCCAGGCACTATTCTAAGTTCCAGATATGGTAACTCGTTCCACGCTTATAATAAGCCGGGAGGTCAGTACTGTATAGCCCCATGTTACAGGTGAAGAACCAGTGAGGTTAAGTGATACACCCAAGTCACTCAGTAAGGATCAGAGCCAGGATCTGAACTCAGGCAGTCTGGCTCCAGAGGCTGTCATCTTATCCATGCCACTCACTTGCCTCCCTGGGGCAGAAACTTCTGACTCTTGGACGTTAGTTCTCCTGGGGATCAGCCCAAGAGTTGCTCTGCTGGGAATGCTCTCCTTGTTTCTACTTATCCTTAGAGCCTCAGCTCAGGTCACATCTCCGTCCGGGGGTCTTCCCTGACTCCCCCACGCACACCCTGAAGAGTAATGTGGTGCTATGAAAAGAGAAGGGAGCAGAAAAACCATCTCATGAAGGAGAGAGATGAAATTTTAGCTTCAGCATCACGCCCACTTTCCCTTAAGACTCTGAAGTGAGACAGACCTCAGCCTGAACCCCAGCCTTGCCACTTACTGTGTGGTGTTGGGACTGTCCCTCAACTTCCCTGGGTCTTGGTTTCCTCATCTGTGAAATGGGATAGCACTGTAATCATTTTCATAGGGTTTCTGCAGAATTCGGTGAGGTGAGGAACACTGCTGAGCCTGAGTCTGGCATTTAATCAGCTCTCAGAGTTAGCTATCACCATTGCTGTTGTTTCTATGACATTATATAGAACTTGTCTGCCTACATGACTGTCTTCTCTGTAAGAGCTTCTTCAGAGCAGGGACCGACCATGTGCATCTCTATTTCCAGTACTGGTACGGGGTTTGGCATATGATAAGCCCTTAAAGTTGGCTCAAATGAGAACAAATGAGATCTTCTGGAGAACCCCAGCTAACGTGGGGGCCTATGAGACTAACTGTCATCTCATTATACCTTGGCCTCTATTTCTGCTTCCTGGAAATCTTTCTACCCACTCCATCTTTCCAGCTACCATATGAACTATTCTCTCCACGTTACTTGTCTAAGGATCTTCTTGTAGGGTGTGGAGCAATCTCATTTTCTCTGTCACTCCTTCAAAATGGAGGGCTAAGAGAAAGAACAGTGATGACTTCCTACATCACGGTTCTCGAGCTTTTCTTCGCCACTTACAAAACAACCCTCTTCAAATGAAATCACACACAAACACCATGTAAGTGGAGCTGTTTGGGGAAATGTAAGACTTGGTACTCAGTCTCTGAGGTACGAGGGTTCCACCCAGGCTTAGAAACTCAGCTCTGCTTTCACACATTGCTGCTGGGCAGCAAACAAGTACAAACTGTATGAGGGCATCTTGACCAGGTCTATCAAAATTATTCAAATAGCCTCATCACATCTCCTCTGATCTAGCAATTCCTCTCTGGAAATTTATTCTACAAGTATGCTCACCCATGTGCAAAGTGACAGATGTACAAGAATGTTCACTGTGGCATGCGTTATAACAGCAAACCTCTGGAAATGACCTAAATAATTCATCAGCAGAGGAGGGGATAAACAAATAATGGTACAACTCTACAATGGAACATTGCAGCTGTAAAGAGATTAAGGATGCTCAGTGTAGATATAAAAAAATCTCCAAGATACTACAGCGCAAAAATAAGGTTCAAAACAGTCATACAGCTATTTGTGCCCAAGAGGAAAACATATACATGTAAAGGAGTACATAGATATATGTGTTGACATGTATGTTTGCCGGTGCATGCATAGAATGACTATGGAAGGATATATAAACATCCGGAAAGACTGGTTGCCCTATGGGAAGAACTAGGTGACTGGGAAGGTAAGAAGAAAACTTCACTGTACACACTTAAGATGTTTTTATCATAAGTAAGTACTACCTACAAAAAAAACCCCTGAAATATTAGAAAAAAGAAAATTTTAAGGGAAAATGCAATTTCTGTTCTAGGTTGTTCTTACTTTCACTGGAATAAACTGCTGAATTGGTGGAGGATCAACTATATGATTAAGGCTCTAAACATCTGTCTCCTTATCCTACCCCTTGGAGGAATTCTGTAACATGCCCAAAGTCATACAACCAGCAGGTGTTGAGAAAGGGTTAAAAAACCAAATGCCGGGCTTCTCCGGTGGCACAGTGGTTGAGAATCCGCCTGCCGATGCAGGGGACACGGGTTCGTGCCCCGGTCCGGGAAGATCCCACATGCCGCGGAGCAACTAAGCCTGTGCGCCACAACTACTGAGCCTGCGCTTTCGAGCCCGCGAGCCACAGCTACTGAGCCCGCATGCCACAACTACTGAAGCCCGCGCACCTAGAGCCCGTGCTCCGCAACAAGAGAAGCCACCGCAATGAGAAGCCTGCGCACAACAAACAGTAGCCCCCCACTCACCGCAACTAGAGAAAGCCTGTGCGTAGCAACAAAGACCCAACACAGCCAAAAATAAATAAATTAATAATAATTAAAAAAAACCCCAAATGCCTTGCTCCAAATCTTCCCATTCTTTTGTAAAAGGAACTGCTGGAAAGTCTGCCTGTGTGCATGTGTGTGAAGGGGACTTTCTGAATGCTTCCATCTTGCCCTATGAGGAAGGCCCTGCTCACTAAGTAATGGGCAGATCTGAGCCTGAAGCTCCCGCTGACCCCCTCCAGGACCTCTACCCTCCTGCCTTCCCTGGAGGAGAACAGCTCTTGGTTTTTACTTGGGAAGGCTCCGACCTCCTTTACTCGAGGAGGGATGAAATAGAAAAGGAAAACGCTGTGAAACTGAGGTTCAACTCCAGACCTCCTGGGGCTGTGGTTATTTGCTCTTTACTGATATGTTCTCCTGTGGTCAGCTGTCCACGGCAGTGTGGTAGAGCATCACAATATGCTGGTTGTTTATCAGTCAAGCATTCTGTTTGCTCTGTGCAGGGCACTGTGTGTTGAGGGTGTTATACATGGAGGTGGGTGGAGGGTGGGAAGGGACGTGGATGTTAGGTATGCATGTATTTTAATTAGGGGACTGCAAACGTGGAAAGAACCCAGCTCCTTTCTTATATATTCCTATTCGATAAAATGAGAAACACGCCAACATTCAAGGGTGTGAACTGGGGAAAGGTGCTTGTTAGAGCCGGGTATAAACTCAGCTTACGAAGCGTGCCACTTGTAAAGCAGATAACAACTCATTTCTTTTTCCTGAACTTTCCTCTTAGGCCACAGTTATGAGGATAAGACTACACTGTCTTCACAATTACTTTAGTTTGAATTGGCTAGAGGCCAGTACTGTTGGATAAAAATTTCTAAGATAATGGAAATGTTCTATATCTGTGCTATCCAATATGGTAGCCACTGGTCATATGTATCTATTAGGCACCTGAACTGTGGCTAGTGTAACTGAGAAAGTGAATTTTTACTTTAATTTAAACTGATTAAAATTTAAACAAGCCACACGTGGCTGGGAGCTAACTGATATTGACAGTGCAGATAAACTAGTGCCTGGACTGTGGACGACACTTTGAGTAAGCAGGCCGAGCCTAACGATGGGGTCCTTATCTTGCATCCCCCTTTGACTACAGAAACTGGAGCAGGAAACTGGGCAAGGGGTGAGCGTGCCCTCCAGGTCCATGTACAGGTTGCCTGAAGACCTGAATTCAAGTCCTGCTCTTCTCCTTTAGCTGTGTGGTTTGGGGGAGGTCACTGAGTCTCTCTGAGACACAGTAATCTGTCAGGAAAATAAGGGTCATAATGCCTTAACTGCCCAAGGACAGGGTTAGACAGTCACAAAGCGAGAGGATAAATTACCGAGATAGATCACTAAACCTAGTTGGTAGGCAGTTGGATATAGTGTCCAGTCGTCTATTTGAGATCACATTTGTAGTCTAAGAGACAACTCAAACCGAACACGTCCCAGACAGAACTTCTGATCTGCACCTTTGTAAAAGAAAAACCTGCTTTCTCCCTGGTCTTTTCCATCTTAAAAAATGGCACTACTATGCACCCAATTTCTCAAGTCACAAACTTGAAATTATCTTTGATCCTCTGTCTCTCATATCTGATATCCAATCAAGTTCTTTGGGTTCCTCTTCCCAAATGTTACCCTGAATCTGATCCTTTCTCACACTTCTTGCTTCAAAGCTGTTTCCAGGACTACTGCAGTAGCCGCCTGACTATTCTAATTTCACTCTTTCTCCCTTTAGTTCATCCTCTATGAATCTATGAGGCAATGATCTTTTAAAACATAAATAAAATCTTATCCCTCTTCTGCTTAAAGCTCTTCAATGACATCCCACCGATTTTTGAATAAAGCCCAAACACCTTTCCATGGTCTAAATGCTCATACATGGTCTGGTTCTTGCTTACACCAATGACTTCATCTCCTTTCTTTTTCCCCTTGGTCACTGTAAACCGGCAACCTTGCCCTTTTTTCTGTCCTTGGGAAAAAAATCCAGCTTGTTATTGCCTAGGGCTTTTGCCCATGCTGTTCCTAGGTTTTTGCATCACTTTTTGGTCTCAACTTAAATGTCACGTCCTTACCATCCTAGCTAGGACTGTCACTCTCCTGCTTCACCAGTTACTCCCTCTCTGTTCTATTACCTTGTTTTATTTTCTTCTTAAGTTTTATTTTGAATTTTTTTTTAATTGGGGCAGGGGTGGGGAGAGATGTATCTACATGTTCACTGTCTGCCCCCCTTCTCCTGCAGAATGCAGGCAGGGCTTGGACTGCCTTGTTCCTTATTCTAGGGCCCGAGTGAAAAATCAGACCATGTGTTTTCCATACCTAGAGACCCACTGAACGTTGCAAAGGTTGTCAGATTATATCACAGATACATTTTACATTTTTCTCTAACTTAAAGATTCTGAAAATCAGTTTTATTTTATAATTATGCTTTCTTCGTATATGTTACTACTTTGGGGGAAATAAAGGGAATGAAGATTTGGTTTAATACCTACCTTATGACATTTCTGAAATTGATAAAATAAACAAGTATCCTCCAAGATATGAAAATCTCCATGTTTTAAAACTTCAAGTGGAAACTTTCTCAAGAAGCATTTAACTACCTATAGATGGTGCTGTATACGTATTTTAGATTCTTAGCCACATTATTGACTTCTATAAATTTTAAAATCTAAGGCATATGGCAAAGAAAGAAACAGAAACAGATTATTAATCAAGGCATGCTTCTTGGCCCTAGAGTACAGGGGCTTGAAGCACGTGCCCCACTGGATTTCAGAACTGCTCTGCTTCTGTTGCTCTCCATTTTGAACGGAAGCATCTATTGTAATTACCTGAGCCCATCCTATACCTGAAGAGCTGCTTCCAAGGATTCTCATCCCCAATTGAACCTGATGTTGGAACAAAAGATCCTGGACTTTGAGCCTAATGTCATATTGGGATGAGAACTTCGGGGATCCTGAAATGGGAATAAGCATATTTTCTCTGTGGGAGAAATGTGAATAAAATACATGCCAGAGGGAAGACTGTGGTGGAATGCAAAAAATGGTCACAATTCCTCCCATTCCTATATACACATCCCGTTGTGATGTGAATTTCTTGCTTCTTCCATCAAGAGATAGAGTCTATCTCTTCACCTCTTGAATCTGAGTATGTCTTATGACTGGCTTTCATCAACAGAATGTGGAAGAAGCGATTTTTGTTGAGTTCTGAGCTGAGGCCCAAGCTCTGAGCACCTACTCCCGTCCACTTGGAACACTGCCCCAAGACTGTCAACATACGGAAGCCTGAGCTAGCCTCTCTGAAGATAAATGACCAGGTAGAGAGAGAAACCCAGCTACAAGCTGGCACCACCCACCAGACATGTAAGGGAGAGAATTTCAGACTGTCCAGCCTGGCTGAGCAAAGAGACGATTGCAACCACGTGTTGACTCCAGCTGAAACCAGTGGAAGAACTGACCAGCTGATTCCAGCACAAACTGCTCAAACAAAAGAATCATGAGCAAATAAAACGTGTGCTGTTTTAAGCCAGTAACTTTTACTGTTACATAGCAGTAGATGACCAACAGACCAGTCTCTCGTGACGGTTGAAACTGTACCATTTCATAATACAAAAAGAACAGTGAAGGTTAATGTCTTAAAGATAAATATTTCAGGAAACTTTCTTAATTAGACTTTTAAATAGAGACCTCCCTTTTTTTTTAACAAAGGGAAGCAAAGGTGATACTGTTAACTGTCACTTAAATTACGTCCTCAAATTAGTGAAAATCTAAGTAGGAACAAAGCAACCAATTAATTTTTTTAAGACCTATTTTGATAGTTTTGGGGGCTTTAGGCAACTGCAGTGCAATAACTTTTTTATTTGGCTGCACCACACAGCTTGTGGAATTTTAGTTCCCCGACCACGGATTGAACCTGGGCCCTTGGCAGTGAGATCACGGAGTCCTAACTACTGGACCACCAGGGAATTCCCCTAACTTCTTAAGTATACTTGTTATGAGGAAAAGGATGAGATGATTATCGAACTAAATATATAATATTCAGAGTCCTGACTGGTAAAAATTTTCAGGCCTCTTTTTAGGCGATAAGCTACTGGAATGTGAGGCATTTTTATTCCAATGGTCATTTTTAATTGTACTTCACAATCTCACCTTTTCTATTTGAATGTTAAATGCAAATTAAGAAATACTTGCTCTTGAGACTTTCAGGTAAGGATGGAAAATTAAACACCTGTATTCAATTTTTCTCTCTCTCAAAACCCCATGAAAATAATAGCAATGTGTGTGTATTTGTGTTTAAATAAAGGTGTAACACTCAAGGGACAGGGATAGCAGAAGAAAATAGCAAGAAAATGTTGGAATGAGAAAAGTAGACCGACAAGTGGTAACAGAGTTACGAGACCAGAAAAAGCTGAATACTAAATCAGCTCTGGGGAGAACCAAGACAAATTATATTTATGCTACAAAACCTCATAAAATCGTAGAACTGGGGCACCAGTGACCTCTAGAAGTGGGCTGAAGGGGATGTTAAAATAAGTACTGGCTGAAAGCTGTTTAGGAAGAAGTCAGACCCCCAGATCCTCACTTGTACTCTAACAGAGTACTGGAGTTTTTTTTGTTTGTTTGTTTGTTTTGATAGGGTAATATAGTCTCTGAACTGAGACATCAGGCATGGTTAGGAGTAGGGGTACCATAGTGAACTCTGGAGGATCAAGTGAATATTTGCATCCTGGAAGCTGAGACTCCCAGCTATCTTCATCCATTTAGGCTCTATAACACTGGCAGCCAGGCCTTGACTTTTCAGGCAGAAGACTGGCAGAGACCTCTCTTGGGAATCCGACCAGCCTAAGATGAAAAATCTGAAGTGACATCAGAGACTCCAAAATAAGACTACCCAGCCACGAAGCCCACAGTTCACAGGCCCCACCTTATACTCTAAACTTCTTCTCAAGTTTTGCATTTCCTATTCTTAAATATGGACAGCCAGCCAAAGATTACTACATATCCGAAGAAATCTATTAACATAAAAGATAGAGAAAAATGCAAAGAGACAAAAACAATCAGAAAGAAATACGTTAGAGGAAATTAGGCTATGTGGAGTGATGAAATATTTAAAAAATCATTATGAATAGGCCATATATGACAAGCCCACAACTGACATCACACTCAATGATGAAAAGCTGAAAGTTTTTCTTCTAATATCAGGAGCAAGACAAGAGGCCAACTGTTGTAACTTTTATTCACATATTATTGGATGTTCACTAAACATATTGTGATAATCATGTCATGATGTATGTAAGTCATATCATTATGCTGTACACCTTAACCTTATACAGTGTTGTATGTCAATTACATCTCAATAAAAATGGGAGGAAAAAAGACAACCTCCTCCTTCCCCCCCAAACTCCATAGTATTAGAAGTCCTAGGCAGAGCAATTAGGCAAGAAAAAGAAATAAAAGGCATTTAAACTGGAAAGGAAGAAGTAAAACTGTCACTATGTGCAGATGACATGATATTATTTATAGAAAACCTTAAATTCTCCACTAAAAAACTGTAAAACTAACAAATGCAGTAAAGTTATAGGATACAAAATCAACATACAAAAATTTGTTGCATTTCTATACACTAATAATGAACTCTCAGAAAGAGAAATTTAAAAATCTCATTTACAATTGCATCAAAGAGAATAAAATACCTAGAAATATATTTAACCAAGGACGTGAAAGACCTGTACACTGAAAACTGTAAGACATTGATGAAAGAAATTGAAAAGACACAAATGGAAAGATATTCCATGCTCATAAGCTGGAAAAATTAATATTGTTAAAATGTCCATACTACCTAAAGCAATCTATAGATTCAATGTAGTCCCTCTCAAAATTCCAATGGCATTTTTCACAGAGATAGAAAAAAAAAAGCTTAAAATTTGTATGGAATTACAAAAGACCCTGAATAGCCAAAGCAATCTTGAGAAAAAACAAAGCTGGAGGTATCACATGCCTTGATTTCAAACTATATTACAAAGCTGCAGTAATCAAAACAATATGGTACTGGCATAAAAGCGGACACAAAGATCAACGGGACAGAACTGAGAGCCCACAAATAAACCCACACACATATGGTCAATTAATTTATGACAAAGGAGCCAACAACATACAATGGGGGAAAGGACAGCCTCTTCCATAAATGGTGTTGGGAAAACTGGAGAGTCACATGCAAAAGTATGAAACTGGACCACTATCTTACACTATACACAAAAATTAACTCAAAATGGATTAAAGACTTGAATGTAAGACCTGAGACCATAAAACTCCTAGAAGAAAATATAAACAGTAAGCTCCCTGACATTGGTTTTGGTGATGATTTATTTGGATTTGACACCAAAAGCAAAGGCAACAAAAACAAAACTAAACAAGCGGTACTACATCAAACTAAAAAGCTTCTGCACAGAGAAGGAAGCCATCAACAAAATGAAAAGGAAACCTATGAAATGGGAGAAAATATCTGTAAATCATATACCTGATAAGGGGTTAATATCTGAAATATATAAAGAACTCATACAACTCAATAGCAAAAAAAAAAACCAATCTGATATAAAAAAATGGGCAGAGGATCTGAATAGACATTTTTCTAAAGAAGACATACAGATGGCCAACATGAAAAGATGCTCAACATCACTAATCATCAGAGAAAATAAAATCAAAACCACAATGAGATACCATCTCAGACCTATCGGAATGGCTATTATCAAAAAGACAAGAAACAAGCGTTGGTGAGGATGTGGAAAAAAGGGAGTCCTTTTGCACTGCTGGTGGGATTTTAAACTGGTACAGCCCCTATTGAAAACAGCACAGACGTTCCTCAAAAAATTAAAAATAGAACTACCATATACCATATGATGCAGCAATTCCACTTCTGGGTATTTATCTGAAGGAAATGAAAATACTAACTTGAAAAGATATATGTGCCCCCATATTTATTACAGTATTATTTATAATAGCCAAGCTATGGAAGCAACCTGTGTCCATCAATAAATGAATAATAAAGAAAATGTGGTGTTGTACATATATATAACTCAGACATAAAAAAGAAGGAAATCTTGCCATGTAATGACATGGATGAACACCAAGGGTATTATGCTAAGTGAAGTAAGTCAGAGGAAGACAGACCAATAACCTATGATCTTGCTTATATGTGGAATCTAAAAAAGAAAACAAGCTCCTAGATTCGGAGAACAAATGAACAAACTGGTGGTTACTGACGGTGGGGGGCGGACAAAGTTGGTGAAGGGGATCAAAGGGTACAAACTTGCACCTATAAAATAAATAAGTTATGGGGAAGTAATGTACAGCATGATGTCTTTAGTTAATAATACTGTATTGCATATTTGAAAGTTGCCAAGGGTAAATCTTAAAAGTTATCACAAGAAAAAAAATTGGTAACTATGTATGGTGACGGATGTTCACTAGACTTATTGTGGTGATCCTTTTGCAGTATATACAACTAATCATTATACTGTACACCTGAAACCTCTGTGTTACATGTCAATTATACCTCAATTTAAAAAATCATTATGTTCAGAGAGTTAAGAAGATAATGCAATTGTGGAAAAAGCTCAAAATATGATCTTAAAAAGCTAGAACCTTATGAGAATAACATAGTCCTTTGAAACTAAAACAAAATGAGAGCAGAAATTAAATCTCAATAGAAGAATTTGAAAATAAGTTGTAGAAATCTCCCAGGGCAAAAAGGTATACATAACAAATGGAGAGGAAAGATAAGGATGTGAGAGTCTCAGCTCAGGAAGTCCAATATCTGAAAAATAAGAATTCTAGAAGGAGAAGAACAACTCATCCACAAAATTCAAGAATTATTCAAGAAAATTTCTGTGAACTGAAAGATAAGAGCAGTCAAGTTGAAAGGGACCAGTACAATAGATGACCACAGAGCCACATCAAGATACATAACTATGATATTTCAGAACACGGGGGACAAAGAAATGATCATACAAGCTTCCATAGAGGAGAAAACAAGTTACATAGAGGGAATTAGGAACTGGAATGTTTTTAAAGTTCTCAGCGGCAATATTGAGTTTTAGAATCAAAGGATCAAGACTTTAAAAATTCTAAGGGAAAAGGATTTCTATACCTAGTCAAACTATCATTACAAATGAAGTATAACAACTAGGTGTATTTGTTTGCTACAGCTGCCATAACAAAGTGCAATGGATTGGGTAGGTTAAACAATAAAAATTTATTTTCTCACAATTCAGAAGGAAGAAGCTGCCTCATGGATACATAGAATACTTTTTATGAACCCAAGAGCTCTTCTAATAGCAGCTACTTTATTGGTTCAAGGTAAAACAAACCTGGGTTAGAGTCTTGGTTCTGCCAAGTACTAACTATTTGAATTTTTATTAAAAAGTAACTTCTCTAAGCCTCAGTATCCTGATCTTTCAAATGGGTCAACAATAATACCCACTTCAGAGAGAGGTTTGAAGGTTAGGAGGTGTTGCCTGCAGTGTACTCATGTACACACTGTGCTCATAAATGGTAGGTTTATGATATTATTAGCTCTCTCTTTGACACTTTTTATAAAGATTACTGATCCTCAAAGTTCTAACACGCCCTGATAAGTAAGTACCTGCTATTTTGAAATCAAGTATTAAAAGTCTTTATTTTAATAAAATATTTTCAGATACACAAAAATGCTGTATTCCTAAAAATACAGCATTAGATTGTACGTTTAAAAACTTTACAGAAATGGTATCATGCTCTACTCATTCTTCTGCAACTTACTTTCCTTGTGCAACCATGTGAGCTTCATTCATGTTGATAAAAGGAGCTCTAGTCCAATCATATTTCCTGCTGCTTAGAAGCCTGTTGTATGAGGACACTACAGTTTGTTGGTTCACTTTCCTGCTGGTGGATATGTAGGCTATTTCTAATGTTTCATTATTATAAACAATGCTGCAAAATGCACATGAGCAAGTGTTTCTCAAAGAAGAACATATCTAAGAGTGGAATTTCTGGTATGTTCATTTGGACAGGTTTTAAGAAAGAAGCAACAGACAAACTTGGGAGTCTCATCCACATGTCACATCAGGACATGATTAGTGGTGAGGTGTGTCATAATTAATTTGACACTAGTAACAGTTAAAGTGCCTAAATTTGGGAATGGAATATATGGGAGTAAATTGATGTTATTATAAAGGTACCTCAAATCCATTCTAATTATTTTTTAAAACCAATGTACTGTTTAGAGGAACAGTAAAGCGCAAAGGAGTGTGTTGCATAAGTAACCATTCCCGTGTGTCATGGTAAAAAAAGGTTGGAGAATCATTGCTTGAATCAAATATTTTTAAAATGTCAGTCACCTAACACGAGAATATGCATTCACTTGGCCTATTGTTAAGACATGGTAGGCCGAACAGTATCTCTGATGTTGGCTAGGTATACACAGAACCAAGCGAACTAGGGAGATGGACAGTTATCTGGATAATTCTGGAGGAAGAGGAGGTGGCAGGAGGAGCAAAGGATGGAGGGAAGAAGAAGAGAGAGAAAAGTGATATCCTGGAATTAGTAACAATTCAGGCCAATCCTAAAGTACCTCCATCTTTAGTGAGAAAGTTCACATATATCGAAATTATCTATTTATATATCAGGTACATATATTATTAACAATAACAAATTTATTGAACATTTATCATATGTACTTAAATACTGTGTTGCTACTTTTTACAATATTACATGGGTATTATTATTATTCCCAATTTATGAGTAAAGAAATTGAAGCTCAGAATCATACCGCTTGTGAGTTGCAGAGCTGGGATTGGGGTCCAGGACCCAAAAACTCCAGAGCCTCTGTGGGCTCAACCGTTAACCCTTAAGGATAAAAACTGTGATTCATTCATCTTTGTACAGCCCTACACAGTGCCTGTCAGAGAAATGGTTCTTGCCGCTGACTGAATTGAAATGGATATTCAGAATGGAAACATGAAAGCACTGCAATATTTAAATTTATTAGAGATCACTTTTTTTTTCTTTTTTTTTTCGGTATGCGGGCCTCTCACTGTTGTGGCCTCTCCCGTTGCGGAGCACAGGCTCCAGACACGCAGGCTCAGAGGCCATGGCTCACGGGCCCAGCCGCTCCGAGGCACGCGGGATCCTCCCGGACCGGGGCACGAACCCGTGTCCCCTGCATCGGCAGGCGGACTCTCAACCACTGTGCCACCAGGGAAGCCCCAGAGATCACTTTTATCTGCCACTCAAGTGAGCCAGAATGAAGAGGAAATCATTTTTTAAAAAATCTGTACACCAAGTTTGGAAACATAAGTGATTTCCTAATTAATCCTCAGACCAGAAAAATCCAATTTAGGATAACCCAGGCCTTAGCTTTCTACTAATTAGGGTGCTGTCATTCAGTCAATAGTAAGGTTTCTCTTGAATTACCTAAGTAATTGTCACTGTGTAAATTAATCATTCAGTGGCTCATCCATGGCTATTGTCTTAGTCTGGTCTTGGTCACAGATCTTGTTTTTATATTCCCTTACTGGAGCTGAGTAGGTCCGAGTGCTGACCAAAGGAACAGATCTGTCTACTTTCCTGCAGTTTATTTTGGTTGTTGTGATCAGCAAAGACCTAGAAATTACGTCAAGCATCTACAAAATTTGGAATTTGGTAAAAATTTACCTTCCTTAATCCCTGTCTTTTTTTTTTCTTTTTTGACCATTTTTCCCCCCTCTACCATCTTAGTGGGAACCTCTATCTTTTCCTGCTACAGCAACAGTACTCCCTCTAGGGCTCTTCCTTCCTCCCCTTGTTTTTAACTCTCTAGAAAAGATCTGATAAACTTATTCATAATGGGATATAAAGGAAAAATAACATTAAAAATTTCACTTTTCCGGGCTTCCCTGGTGGCGCAGCGGTTGAGAGTCCGCCTGCCGATGCAGGGGACGCGGGTTCATGCCCCGGTCCGGGAAGATCCTGCGTGCCGCGGAGCGGCTGGGCCCGTGAGCCATGGCCGCTGAGCCTGCGCGTCCGGAGCCTGTGCTCCGCAACGGGAGAGGCCACAACAGTGAGAGGCCCGAGTACCGCAAAAAAAAAATTTCACTTTTCCCAGGGACATTTTTTATTTTAACTGCGGATGACTTTAGCCAAAGGATTAAAGTTCATACTGTAAAATTCCAGGGATTAGGGAGTGTACTGCTTACTAAGTTATCTCTTAGCTTCCCTCTTCTATATTCTGTATGCGCTGGAGCAGGGACCCTGCCAACGACAATTCTACTTTGCATCTGGCTCTCTGATATGTTCTGCCAGTAGGGGGCACTGGAAGGGGAAAAAAATGGAGGCAAGGGGACTCGGTCTTTCCTGTTTGCCTGTTCTCCTTGTCGATGTCACCCCAGCAGTGATTCTTCAACCTCATCGTGGCAAATGGTCCCAGTTTTCATCTTTTAAAAAATACCCCAAACTAGACTCACTGCATTGTCCCATACCCCAGAGGTACTAGCCAGGGCAACATCTCCTCAGAAGTATAGGGCTCAGCTCCAGGGCTCCTCCTCTGAGCTTCTAAAGGTTCCGAAAACCTCACCCTCTTCCTTCTGTTCCTCTGGCCCTTGGAGCAGTAGCTGCTTCACTTCCTGAAGTTATTTTCTGTGTGGCCTCAGTGCTCCCTGGGTGATATGTTAGTTCTCTGATATCCACCTAATCAATTCCCCGCCTTAACCTCTGTTAAAATAACTGCTGAGTTTCAGTTTTCCTGAATGGAGCCTGAGTGATACAGGACGGTAGACAAAGAAACAGGGCAGGGGAAGAGGCTGACTCCTTCTCTTAGAAATCACATACCACATAAGCAGACATCTACCTGTCCTGTTTGTTAATCTGAAAGAAATACCACCATGGTATACTAGGCATAAAATCGATAAACAACAAGGATGTACCACTGGATAGCACTGGGAATTACAGCCATGATCTTGGAATAACTTTTAATGAAGTATAATCTGCAAAATACTGGATCACTATTCTGCACACATGAAATATAATACTGTAAATCAACTATACTTCAATAAAAAAAAGAGAAAAAAAAAAGATGGTCTATGAAGTTGAATTTTGAAAACTTCCAATCCCATGTCTGATTTCTGTCCCCCAGAGTTTCTCTCTCTTCTGCCCAAATCTTTGCTAACTTTCATGGAAACTTCCTCTCCTAAAAAACTAAAAGGTTTCTAAAACAAAACAAAACAAAACAGCATAAGACATCATCTGAGCCCTGAAAGAGCTCACAGACTACTGTGTTATATAAATGGGATGGGACAAAAAAAAATACTAACGTGGGTTATTCCTAGGTAAATTGCATTATTATTATTATTCCTAGGTAAATTGCATTATTATTATTATTCCTAGGTAAATTGCATTATTATTATTATTCCTAGGTAAATTGCATTATTATTATTATTCCTAGGTAAATTGCATTATTTTTCCTAATTGGAAAAAAAAGGTTGCTCTTTGTGAGGATTATATATCCCTACCCATTATCAAGGGCCTACAGCCCCCTTCCCTGGGGAGAAGTATAATTCCTCTCCCTATTACCACGCTTGGCTGTGAGACTTGTTTGGCAGATGAAATATGAGCAGAAATTTTAAGAGCCATCGTGTGGCTCGACAATTACCTTTTTTTTCTGCCATGAGAATGCATGCCTTACCTACCAAGTGAAGTTAAGTCAGAAAGAGCAAGACAAATTCCATACGATATCACTTATACGTGGAATCTAAAACATGACACAAATGAACCTATCTACGAAACAGAAACAGACTCACAAACATGGAGAACAGACTTGTGGTTGCCAAGGGGGGGGGAGGGATGGGCTGGGAGTTTGGGATTAGTAGATGCAAACTATTATATATATATTGTAGAATGGATAAACAACAAAGTCCTACTATATAGTATGGAGAACTATATTCAATATCCTGAGAAAAACCATAATGGAAGAGAATATAAAAAAGAATGTATATGTATGTATAACTGAGTCACTTTGCTGTACAGCAGAAATTAACATAACATTGTAAGTCAACTCTACTTCAATTAAAAAGAGAGAGAGAGAATGCGTGCCTTAGGCACAGGTCGCTTCTTCAGGCAAGATCTCATAAGAAAGGAGACCTGTGAAGAAGAGCCCCAGTTGGCCCACAGCTAATGTGTTAGGTGAGCAAGAAATAAGCCAGACGCTGAGATTTGAGGGTTGTTTGTTACTGCAGCAGAATGTACCATAATCTGACTGGCACAGTCTCTAACCCAACAAAGACAATCCTGTAATTTACGGTCTAATTTACCCTCTCCTGAAAAGGATGGATTTTTTTTTTTTCCCCTGGTGGAGAAGCTATGTCAGTCCTCATAAGAAAGCGATGGGAGAGAGCAGTGAGGCTTGTGAGGAGGAGAGGAACAATAAAGGAAGACGAAAGAAAAACTGTGCAGGCTGGGGTGAAGGAGGAATGGGTTTGTCGGGGGAGAAAAAGGGCAACACCTGAGTACAGGACGGTATGAAGGAAGGAGAATGAGTAGTAGTTTCTGAGGACCACGTACTCGGCTTCTCTTCGTGTCCTTTGAGAAACTCAAGTAAAGGCTGGAGCTGCCTTCTAATTACTTTTGGCTGCTGCGTTGAGCTTTGTGCCACACACAGACATGGATGGAAACAAATAATTGTATATAATCAGTGCCATCATCACAACATTTACAAAGGCTAATGGGCCCAGAATTCTAATGCCGTCTGCATGAGACATAAGAGGTCTTGTAAAGACAGCGGTATCTGGACTAGCTCCTGGGGGAAGAAAAGGCTTTCACCAGGCAATGAGCAGAATGAGAGCCCACCTCAGGAAGAGGGAGCATCGGTCACGAGGCATTCGGGTAACCCCCGCTGCCATGTCGTAGGATCATCCAGCCTGTCCAGCCCGGGAGGCTAGGTGGGAGGGGAGAAGCTGGGGAAGCTGCTTTAGGTGCCATGCGAAGGAGTTTGAACTTGATCTCAAAGGACGTAGGGAATCTTTGAAAGCTCTTGAGCAAGGAAGCAATGCTGCCACGTGGGGCAGTGCATGGAATTCCCTGCCGAGGGTGCCTGTCTAAGGAGCTGAGGAAAGGGAGGAATCCGGCCCAGGCTCTGCTAGCCAATCTGTGGACTGTGGATTCCGGAGGAAGGGAATTGTTCAAATTGCTGTATGGGCTGGTGACCAGAGCCTGGCCAATGACCTGTGACATGAGTGTGGTGAGCAGACCGGGGAGTGGGGAGAGACAGAGGGAGCGAGGAGACTTATAACTGTTCACCCAAGAGGTGGTGGCCAGTTCAACCAAGGCAGTAGCAGTGAGGTCAGAAAGGAGGAACTAGGATCAAAAGGATTTGGTGGTGATGGCGGACGGTGAGGAAGGTGATCATCGTGCAGTGGTGATAGCATTAAGTCAGGAGTGGGAAACACAAAACTGATGGTGTGGGTGTTGTGAGCAAAGTGGGAAATGAGAAGAATGGGGCGTACCCCCAAGGATAAAGACACTTCTAAGACATGGTCCTGAATCAGCCGTCATTTGAATAAAGCACTCTTCCCAAAGGCCACAGGTTTAACTTCGATCCCCTCCTTAGTGCCACTCTTAGAGGTAAGAAGTACCTTGCCCAGGCCCAGGACCTCACAGGGCTCAGAAGTGGGCCTCCCCCAGCTGCCTGCTCCTCATGAGGTGAGCTGTCGGCAAGGCCAAGGGCATGTGCCCACCGGAGCCCGCCCCCAAAGCGCCAAGCCCACTTCCAGGTCTTTTTTATTTCATTTTTTTTGCGGTACGCGGACCTCTCACATTTGTTAAATGAATAAGTTGATAAACGTTAAAGAACTACTTACAGATGGATAAATGGCAATAAAAGAGTTCTAAGGGATTATCCAAAGTTGGTTCCACAAATACTAAGAGAACACAGCTAACTAACCACTGGATCTCCAGACACCCAAAGGTACACTTTTCCCACATGACTAGGCACTCCCTTTGTGCCTTAAAACTGGAGTCACTAAGTTATGTGCTACCTAAAAGGAGCCACGTCATCAAGAAGCACAAATCTCAGGCTATGCAGCTTGTTTCACTTTCATCTCAGTTTAAAACTTTCCAGGAAAGATCTGTTTCCCCTGACTCTATGGATCAATACCAGCAACCTGCACATTGAGGAGACTAATGCAGAATACGTGTCTGTTATACAACAAGCGCTCCGAGACGGCTGTAAGTCATGGGGGCGCTAAAAGAACATTAATCCTACTGAAATCAATCTCAGTCTCTCTCTGCCTAAAGGACTCTCTCAAGATTTCAGATCAATGAAAACAACACAAAACCTCCAAATGCTGAAAAGAAAATACAGTAAAAGGCACACGCTAGAAAAATCAGTATCTTTAGATAGCTAGGCTGAGAGGGTTTAGAAAACAAATATGCACATGTTACTGATAAATAAACGTGAAATGGTAATACAGCCTGGCTTAGTCCAGGGCTGCTATAACAAACTACCATAGACTGGGTGGCTTACAAACAACTGAAATTTATCTCCAGAGGCTGGAAATCTGAGATCAGGATGCTAGCATGACCAAGTTCCAGTGAGGGCCCACCTTGCCGGTTGTAGACTTCTCACTGTATCCCCACCTGGTGGAAAGATGGTGAGCTAGATCTCTGAAGGGCACAAATCCCCTTCACTGGGGCATCATGACCTAATCACCTCCCAAAGGTCCCACCTCCTAATACCATCGCCTTGGGGATTAGATTTCAACGTGTATATTTTGGGGGACACAAACATTCAGTCCATATCTGGAACATTGAGTAGAATTTAGTTTAAAAGTAATGCTAAAAAAAAAAAAAAAAAGTAATGCTATTCCAGTTCGGGTCAGATAGTCACCATTGCAAAAATCACTGTTCGTACCTCAAACCTTCCCTTTATACACCAACTGCAAGTCTTTAGAGATTCTCCCAAGGATTCTCACTGTACTCCTGGTTCATAGTAGTAGGAATACAAACTACTAGCACTGTTAGTATTAATAATAAAAATAATAATAGCTATCAATTACTGAGTGCTTTACCATGGGCCAGGTACCAGGCTAAGTATTTTACATGTCATTTCATTTAATGTCTCCAAATCCTACTGCCCAAACCCTCCAGCCCTTCCTTTCTTCCTTCTTTCCCCCATCAAAACTTACCTGTTCTAGATCCTTGGGGCTTTACAGATTGGCACATTCACATAGCTGAGCTACAGGCAGGATAACAGTCCCCTAAGATGTCCACATCCTGATTCCTAGAACATGTGATCATGTTAAGCTACGTAGCAAAAGGGAATTAAGGTTGCTAATCAGCTGCCTTTAAAACAGGGAGATTAGGGGGCTTCCCTGGTGGCGCAGTGGTTGAGAGTCCGCCTGCCGATGCAGGGGACACGGGTTCGTGCCCCGGTCCAGGAAGATCCCACATGCCGCGGAGCGGCTGGGCCCGTGAGCCGTGGCCGCTGAGCCTGCGCTTCCGGAGCCTGTGCTCCGCAACGGGAGAGGCCACAACAGTGAGAGGCCTGCGCAAAAACAAAACAAAACAAAACAAAACAGGGAGATTAGCCTGGATTATCCAGGTGGGGCCAGTGTAATTACAAGGGCCCTTAAAGATGGAAGAGAAAGGCAGAAGCGTCAGAGAAGGAGGTGTAAGGACAGAGGCAAGGAGTGAAATAAAGTGATGTGAGAAGGACTGTTGCTGGCTTTGAAGATGAAAGACGGGGCCGTGAGGCCAAGGAATGCAGCAGTCTCTAGAAGCTGTTAAAGGCAAAGGAAACAGATTCTCTCCTAGAGCCTCTAGAAAAGAATGCAGCCCTTCCACATCTTGATTTTAGCCCAGTGAGACCCATGTTGGACTTCTAACCTATAGAACCATAAAACAATTTGTGCTGTTTTAAGCCGTGGAATTTATGTAATATTTTACAGCAGCCACAAATACATAATACACAATGTTAAGAGGATAAGACTGGAGCCAGAGTATGGGACCTGAGAATCCAAGCCCTGCCACTTACCAACTGTGTAACCTTGGGCAAGTTACTTCACTTCTCTGTGCCTCCGTTTCCTCCTCTATAAAAATGGGGATAATGGCTATACCTTATTCACAGGGCTAATGAATTTGTAACTGTGAAGTACTTGGAACCTAGTAAGCACCATATAAATATGAGATGTCATTATTCCTTCAGTAAACTCCCTACTGTTGTGTTGAACTGCCTTCTCGGAAATTGAGTTTGAGAGGGGTCTCCTGAACTATAATTCTTCAATAAAATGACTGTCCCTAATGATGACAACCTTGGGCCCCTCAGGTGGCTAGTGCAGGAGAGTCCTCTGTGGGATCAAATTTCAGGTGCCCATACAATCACGGCTGGTAAACAGCCTGTGGGCCCCACTCTGGCAACACCACATAAAACGACCAAACGGCATCCTGCATTGGCTTATAAACATGCCTACCCATAGGTTTGCTTTTACTGCTTCTCAAGCATGAATATATGTTCAAACGGAATGTGAGGCTATTTGCTTTTTAATAAGTTCTCAACTTTAATTTTTGTAGAGTGTAGTTCAAACAACAGAGATTTACAATGAGGTTAGTTTAGGGTAGACTGTAGCCTTCTGCTGAAGACGTGCCTAAACTCCTACAGAAGGTTATGGCCGTGAGCAATTAATTCTCCAGAACCACACTGAGGGGCCTGCCAGAAACAGTCCCTGGAGAAGCCCTAGCAGGAGTTTACTCTAGGACGTTGCTGAGGACACTTCACTCAGAGCCCTCCTTCCCTGTGCAAGAACTTTATTTCTTGCAGCTGCTAGGAAAATGCTAGGAAATGCACTACTTCTCTGAGGGATTGCTAAGCAGATTTCTCCCTCTGCTCTGCCCACTAGGCTTAGGGCCCAATTTATTGGCTTATTTGTCAACCATTACAGATATATAGGCCATCAAGGTCTGCAAATCTGAGCCTTTTTTTTTTCCCCAAACTTGAATGCCTACTCTAAAAGATATTTTCCTTGGCTTGAATATTTACTTATATTTTACCATTTTATTTTCTTTCTCTCTTTACCCCACCTCAAATGCTTCAACAATAAACTCCAAAGGCGATCCAATATTTTTATATTTATAGGCTCGCGCTAGTGTAAAACTGAAAAACTCTATGTACTTTGGCCCCGTTCATGTGGCACATACCTGAGGTGGCAGCACTGTGGAGAAAACACACTTCTCTCCTGTTCACTTGTCTGCCATTGACTGGAGTGACCTTGAGCAAGCCACTTAGTCTCTCTGACCTTCATCACACTGCCTGTACCCTCAGAGTTGTAATGCATCTACATTATAATTCTGGAACACACGATTGTTTTTTAACAGTGGGCGCTTGTCACCCTTATCTTGCAATGGCTACTGCTACTACTTGAAGACTGCCGTTTGGCTGACCACTCTTGTCCACACCTCACTGCCATGGTCTGCTGGCCTATTCGGTTGACAGGAAGGTTCAAGTGATTATGTAATCAAAGGGGGATTACATCTAAGTGTCCATCAACAGTTGAGTGGATAAAGATGTGACACATATATACAATGGAATATTACTCAGCCATAAAAATAAATGAAATTGAGTTATTTGTAGTGAGGTGGATGGACCTAGAGTCTGTCATACAGAGTGAAGTAAGAAAGAGAAAAACAAATACCGTATACTAACACATATATATGGAATCTAAAAAAAAACAAAAAAAACCCGGTTCTGACGAACCTAGGGGCAGGACAGGAATAAAGACGCAGACGTAGAGAATGGACTTGAGGACACGGGGAGGGGGAAGGGTAAGCTGGGACCAAGTGAGAGAGTGGCATGGACATATATACACTACCAAACGTAAAATATATAGCTAGTGGGAAGCAGTCGTATAGCACAGGGAGATCAGTTCGGTGCTTTGTGACCACCTAGAGGGGTGGGACAGGGAGGGTGGGAGGGAGGGAGACGCAAGAGGGAAGAGACATGGGGATATATGTATATGTATAGCTGATTCACTTTGTTATACAGCAGCAACTAACACACCATTGTAAAGCAATTATACTCCAATAAAGATGTTAAAAAAAAGGCGGGGGGGGGGGGTGAGTTACAGAGAAACTTCTACGCCCCATCCCCTTCAGCAACTTTCTCCTGTCCTTACCAGCCCTTGCTGGCCCAGCACCCAGATTTCCATGGTTAGTGCTTTCTTGGGCACCAAGAGATGTGCCATTCTGTTACTCCCTAGACTTTTACATGATTTCCTAGCTCAATGTCTAGAGGGGGAAAAAAGGCATGTAAGCCAATTTCATGTCAAGTGGTCTTTTTATACTGTCCTTTTCATATATGCACATGACACATGAAATTAAAATGTCTGAGGCATGAGTTAAATATCTTGGGGTCAGGCATTAGTCCTGACATCAGAATTTAACGGAGAGGAAAAATGGTCATTCAGCAGAATTGAGACAAAAAGTAAATCAGCAAAAGCCAGGGGTAGTTTCAAGCTGAACATGGAGACCACCACTGACTCTTGATGTTTTATGTTTATGTTTTATGACATACTCTTTATGTTTTTCAACCCTTCCTCTGGGTGTCCTGGCTTTAGGAGATGAGCGAACTTGACTCCAGAGCCCAGGCTCTGTCCTCCAGGGATGGCAAGAATGCCAACTCTGCTGATTCCTCTCCTTTTCTTTTGGTCCTACGCTCGAGCCCCGGGTGCCGCTGGCCGCCAGGCACACGGTTCCTGCACTCAGTGGCTCAGTCTAGCAGGGGGAGAAAGGCAAGTGAGGAAATTCCATTCCAAGTATATGTATATGTATAACTGAATCACTATGCTGTACACGTGAAACTAACACAACACTGTAAATCAACTAGACTCCAAAAAAGTTTTACGTCAGCACTAGTGACCTCCAGGGCTGGATAATTCTTTGTTGTGGGGCTGCCGAGTACTGAAGGATGTCAAGCAGCATCCCTGCCCTTAGATACCAGTAGCACCCCTTAGATATCAGTAGCACCCCTTAGATACCATACCACCCCTTAGATACCAGTAGCAGCCCTCACCCTAGGTTGGGATCACCAAAAATGTTTCCAGACGTTGCCAAATCACTCCCCTGATTGAGACCCACTGGTTTATAACTTAACGTTGGTCACCTCCAGCTAAAATGGAAGCTCCAGGAGGGCAGGAATCTCGGCCTATTTATTCACTGTTGATTCCCAAGCCCCCAGAACAACAACAGGCGTGGAGCATGTGAATGAAGGAATATTGATTTAAACACATGCACACACAACAAACAAACATTTCAGATTCTTCCATTAGGAAGTGATCAGTATTTAATTTCACCTCACTTTTTATGGATTTTCATCAAAATAAAATAATGGTAATGATAGAAATTTTCAATTGCAGGAAGGAACATTTTTCTCTGTACCTTACACAAATATTTTTCTGAAAGGCATTTTAGAATTGATCTATTTCTTGAAAGAATACACCGTATATGTATATTATAAAAAAGGACATGACTCTTTTTCGCACATTTCCTTTTCTCTGTCTCCCAGCAGAAAAAGCTTTATTATGAGTATCGACCTTAGAAAATAATTGCCTCAAGGGTATTACTGCTGATGCCATTTTAAGAATGAAGGGCAGTGCTACTGAAGAAGGCCAACACTCACAGGTAAGGAGGAGAAGAGGAAGAAATTAATTCCTGAATGGACTTGTCCGTCACAGCCATCAGCTTCAACCGGAGCTTAATTTATCTCAGAGAGTGGGTGGGCCTGCCTGAAGGGTGTCATGTGATAAAAGACAGTAGAGAGACAGTTCTCAAGGAGGGAGGGGGTGGGATCTTGTATTCACCCTACCAACCACCACAAGGGAAAACGTGCCACTGTCTGGAGACATTTTTGATTTTCACAACTAAGGGGAGAGGCAGGAAATTGCTATTAGCATCTGATGGATAGAAGCCATGGATACTATGAACCACCCTGCAATGCACAGGACAGGCCCCCACAGAAGAGTTATTCAGCCCAAAATATCAAAGTGCCGAGGTTGAGACATCCTGCAGCAGAGCACGATGTTGAACAGTGTGGGACCTAGTGCCTCTCTGTCTGAATCTGAATTCCTGATCCATCACTGTCTAGTTATTCAGCAAACCTATTTCCCTTTTCCTCCTGGGCACACAGGTATTTATGTTAGCATCCCTCGAGTTAGGGGTCGCTACCTGATGAGCTCTGGCCCATGAAATGTGGGCAAAAGTGCTGTACCCCACTTCTAAAACTGGCCCATAAAACTTCCTACAAAATCACTCCTCTCTCTTTTCCCCCGCTTCGGTAAACCAGATGGAAGGGATTCAGGGGATGGCAGGGTCACCAGACAGAAGTAGCCTGGGTACCCGAAGGTCTGTATGGAGAAGGGACAATGCACCTCCCTCCATGTGGTGACCTGCACTAGGCCATGATGTGGACAACAGACGGGCTTCTACAGAGTTAAACCACTGATACTTGGGGGTTGTTCAGGCAGGTGGACTAGTCTAGCTGTGTAACCTACTGCAGGTTCCTTAACCTCTTTGTGCCTTGATTTCTTCCTCTGTTGAATGGTGATAATAATACCTCCTCTCCCATCAGGTTGCTGTGAGGATTAAAGTCTTTAAAATAGTATCTGGCATCTAATAAAGTTTTCCCATCTGTAGGACCACCTTCGGTGAACCATATAAAATGACCGACAGCACTATACGTTGATTTATATAAAGATGTGTACCCACAGGTTTGCTTTTATTGCTTCCCAACACGGGTATTTGTTTGAACTAACTAGGAACTAGAAAGCTAGGCTATTTGTGTTTTGAGTCTCAAGTCTGAATTCTTTCGTACAATGCAGTTCAAAAAATTATGATTATTCCATGTTATCTTTATTACTTTTATCCTTACTTCATTTAACAGACAAGTATGAAGCATCCACTTACTGTACGCTAAGCATTGTGTTAAGTATTGGAGATATAATTGTGAGCAGAAACAGACATGGCCTATGCCTCCATGGAGTTCAAAGTTTACCTGGAGAGTTAGGCGTTAATCATATAACACCCAAATAATTATAAAATCTACTATATGAAAAATGTTACATGTGAAACATTCTGCTAAAGCAAAGAGACCTGGTCTTTGGAAGGATGGGAGGAAGGCTTCCCAGGGAAGTCTCTGGAGCTGACTTTTGAAGGATGAATAAGAATAAACTTGGGGAAGGGGGGAAGGAACGGGAAGAGAATGCTAGGAAAGGAAACATCATGTGCAAATGTCCTGAGGCAGAGTACATCCAAAGAACTGAGGGAGGCTGTATGTGTCTGGATCATAAGAAGTGAGGGGTGGAAGGCAGTGAAGGCAGATAAGGCTGGAGAGGAGTTGGCAGCATGGCCAGGTCATTCAAGGCCTTGTAGGTCATTCTCAATAATTTTCATATTTGTTCTAAGGTTTTTAAACTGGGTGAAGTGACATGATTAGTCGTGCATCTTTCTTTTTTTTCTTTTCTTTCGCAGTACACGGGCCTCTCACTGCTGGGGCCTCTCCCGCTGCGGAGCACAGGCTCCGGACGCGCAGGCTCAGCGGCCATGGCTCACGGGCCCAGCCGCTCCGCAACATGTGGGATCTTCCCGGACCGGGGCACGGACCCGCGTCCCCTGCATCGGCAGGCGGACTCTCAACCACTGCGCCACCAGAGAAGCCCTCTTTATACTTTTATACATATGTTATTCTCTCTTTTTAGGATGTGCTTCTCCCTTACCTACCTGGACAACTGTCATCCTTCAAGACCCATCTCAAGCATTTTCTTCTTGTGACCCACCCTCATCTCTTACCAACCTCCTTCCAAATCTGGAGGATGGAGCACTCCCTCTTTTAAGTCACACCCAACATACTGTCTACAATTATTTAAAATGGTGTACTCTCAGAGGAATGGATAAAGAAGAATATTCCTCAGCCATAAAAAGAACAAAATAGTGCCATTGGCGGCAACACGGATGGACCTAGAGATGATCATACTAAGTGAAGTAAGTCAGACAGAGAAAGACAAGTATCATATGGTATCACTCATATCATAAAATTAGGGGAACCTAGTTTTAAAAATGATATGAATGAACTTATTTACAAAACAGAAACAGACTCATGCATTTTGAAAACAAACTTATGGTTGCCAAAGGGGAAAGGGGGGTGGGGGAGGGATAAATCAGGAGCTTGGGATTAATATATACACACTACTGTATATAAAACAGATAACCAACAAGGACCTACTGCATAGCACAGGGAACTCTCCTCAATATTCTGTAATAACCTATATAGGAAAAGAATCTGAAAAAGAATGAATATATGTGTAACTGCATCACTATGCTGTACACCTGAAACTAACACAACATTGTAAATCAACTAGACTCCAACAAAATTTAAAGTAAAATAAAATGATCTATTTACTAGGTAAGGTCAAGGCTGTGTCTAATTTATCTTTATATCCCCTGTACCAAGACGGTGTCTGGCAAGAAGCAGGCATCAAATTAGTGACCGCTGAATGAATCAATAATTCAGTGAGTGAATACCAAAACATGTCAAAAAAGCTTCTCAAATATATGTGAGAGATGGCTGAATGCCGCCATCCCACATGCTATCATCTCTCATTTATTATATAGTTTAAAATACCTGTAAAGGTATGATTCTCAGTTCTAGTCCCTCAAGATCCTGATGGGTGCCCAGGTGCTTCAGATTTTGAGAACCCTCCTGAGAAACTTTGTTCTAAAGCCAGAACATTAGGAAACATAACCAGCATGAAAATGAGTAGGAAATCTTCCTCTTCCATTTACCTGTGTCCCTTTGAAGTAAAACAAACCCCAGGCACACAACATATATTTCATTGATTCTTCCACCCATCCATCCATCTAAAATTTTTGAGACCCTCCTACACTGTGCCAGGCACTCTCTCAAGCAGGTAAGAAGCAAAGTGAAAACCTGCACGTAAACCAGACTCTACTCCGGGAGGATTTAAAGACAAACAACCACTTGTGTAAGAAACTTCAAGATGAACAACACAGGCACAGTGAGGGTTTAAATTAAGAGTGGGAACACATCAGCTTTCATCTGTCTTTTTCTTTTCAGAAAACATGCTAGGTCCTGATCTCTGACTTAACATGAAATCTCGCTCAGTTCTTATTTCCCATGGAGGATTTAACTAGGATTTTGAGGCTGGGCTCTGAGTTTCACGTCTTCTTCAATAACCCTTTTAAACATTCACATAATGGGGCTTGTTTGGCATCAATCCAACCTGTGGGGATCCAAAGTTTGGCTATTTCAGTAGTTTAATGGAGTTGTTTCCCGTGCATTATACGTTTTGATGCAGAGCATCTATTCTTTGATTTTTCTTCTCTCCTTCGCCCTCTAGAAGCCCACAGGCTTTAACTGATTTTCTGTTGCTGAAATGTGCCCCCAGCTTGCATTCCCTGCAACTGCCATTTGGTTTATTTTTTTGTCAAAGTTGGCAACCTATTTTTTAAAAAATCTGTCACCCCTTTTCTTCCCTTCAGGCAAGTCATTTTTACTGAGGCTCTTGTTATATGGCTGGAACAGGGAGAGCCAGGAATTCCTGAAGCCTGGCTGGGATCAAGGCCAGGCTGACTTGATTTATCCTCCTTTTAAGAGGCTGTCTTTGCCTGGTTGTTTATAGTCTTTGGCATGGTTTTCTCTCCTACCACCGACCCTGCCATCCGGCCATGATTTCTTGTCAAATCAGAAGCTTCAGAGTTAATTCTTTATCACTTTCACAATTCCTCAAATACTCAATTACTTGTCTAACCTCCCTCCCCCAACCACACATGTAAAAAGTGACAAATCACTGTTCAGAGACTGACAGATGAGCCAGGAAGCCGGCTGCTAGGTTTTGTGGCTTTTCCTGGGGCAACTCGGTGAGTTGTTAAAGAAAGGGGAGCTGAAAGGTGAACTGAGTTTTTTTGTTTTTTTTTTAACTCAACAATCCCTCTTTTCAATAGGGCAAGGTGTAGACCAGCTTCCTTACCTGCTGGCTTAAGGCAGATGAGCCTTCAGGGGGCTCCAAGCACTGGGCTTTGGCGAAGCCACAAGACAGAAGTCTGGGTCTCTGAATCACCACGCAGAAGGTGGTTCACCAACACACACACGAACGAGCGTTCAATTGTGTTAAGTCGCTGAGACGTGGGGATTGTCTGTTAGAGCAGTTTGCTTACCCTGACTAATATAAAAGGGATATGAACACTCACAGGACTGTCAGGGGAGAAGGGCACTACGCTGTTCCTTCCACGGGCCAAGGAATCAAAGACGCGCAGAGAGGGCTCTACCACAGCTGCGTGTCCTTAGTAAGACAAGGGCTTTCACGGGAAACACTCACTGGTGGATCCTTTGCTGGCTGAAAGGGGCAGTGTAGCAGTCATTCTCCTCCAGGTCTGGCAGTGTCTCCTTGTCCAGCCTCATTGGCTTCTTAGGTAACCATCTCCGAAAACTGCTTATTTGTTTATCGATCCTGTGGTACATGAAAGGCAAGACCAAAGGGTACAGCACGTCAGCATTGCCCCAAAACACGGGAGGGAAGTCTCCACAGAGCCGTAAATATGACCCACACACTGCAGGCATGCTCACTGCACTCACGACACTCCCACTCAACAGACAGAAAGAAGAGAGCCGAGACTCAGTGTTCTTGGGATTTCACCAAGGGGCTTTGATATGATTGTCCATGACATCACAGCTGTGAGTCATATGTCTACACATGCCAGTGAGTGACCAAGGAACAGAACAAGGCTGGAAGGCTCTGGAAAGGAAGTGGACAGTCCCTTAAGCAAAGCAGCTGAGACCTTAACTTTGTCCATCCTGCAGATTCCAGAAACTCATTGTGCGCTTGGAAAATCTCCCCATCTGAGGTCTGGGAAGAGCTGTAGCTATAGTTAGCTTTGAGCGAGGGGTGACAGTGCATCCCAGGGGATGGACCGTACACAGAGAGCCCAATGGCACGATTTGCTTCCTGCCCCTCACACCTTCCCCAAGCAGCCTCTCAGCAGATGGCATGCTGTTTAACTTTCATGTCTCTTTTCAAGCTGAGACATGAAAGTTCTCAGGGTGCTGGGGCATCATGACACACGTGTGTCACTCTGGCCAGGGCACACGATGATACCAAGCCAAGGGAAATGACACTGTCTCCAACGTGGTTTTCGAGCCATGGTTTCCCCCCTGGCTACCTCCCTGTTCCCTCTGATTTCTGCTGATGGAAACATCTGGCTTCCAAGTGACCACATTCTCACCCACTCACAGCCAACCATTAGAGGGAGCAAATACCACAGCAGACTTTTAAATGATTATGCTACCTCAGGTATCTGTACCCCTGAAATGTTTTTTCTCCAAGGGCACACATCAAATAGCATCTCTGTGAAGCAGACTGAACAGGTAGCATTCGCGTTTTACACATCACAAAAGAGACCCACGGCCGGGGTGATTACCCAGCCAGTGAATAAAGCCAGAACCAGATTGCAGATTCTGCACTCTTGATTTTAAAGATCACCCCCATCAAAGTAGTTGATGATGGGAATCTTCACTTAGGGGCTATTCAAGGGACACATTTCGCTGGGGATGAAAATCTTTAAATGTCTTCTAAGTCCATTAACTGAAAACATATGGAATTTGGGTATGTTTTGTTTCTTTTCCCAATTAAAATCATTTACATGGCAATTTATCCTTTTCCGTGAAACTCTCAGCTGAAGGGATTATTTTTTATATAACCAATCAACTCCAAAATGAAAAATAACAGTAAACTTCTCTTCTACCACCTTTTATCCTCAGCATTGTTCCAGCCTCACCACAACCCCCCACTCTGCCTGGTGGTGGCTGTCCTTTTTCCAGAGTCCCTGAAAGTTCAAACTGGAAAGAATCCTCCGGCTTCTTTAAGACCCTCATCTCCAAGAGGACCTGTCCCCACCATATATACACACACAGAAGTAAAGACCCTACTCAGGGTCATGTACCCAGAAAAGAATAATAGATTAGAATGGCCCAAAGACTGAAGAAAGGGAAAAAGTTCCCATCTCCTTCATCCTTCAAGTCCACCCCATTCCCCCATCATCTCTTTAAAGACACTTAAAATACAGTGAGATGATAAGCTTCAGAGAGGTGATATGACACAGTGGTTGAGAACATGAACTCTGAGGCTGGAGTGCCCAGATTCAAGCCCTGGCTCTAATTATTAGCAGTGTGACCTTGGGCAAGTTATTTAACTTTGCCATGTCTCAATTTCCTTATCTGTAAAATGGGCATGATAATGATGCTCAATCCATAGGGCTGTGATGATTAACTGATCAATACGTACACAATGTCTCCAGAACGGTGTCTGGTGCACAGTGAACACTGACTATCATCACTATCTTTTCTTTTTTCCCAAAGACAAGAATTTGAGCAACAGTTTGCCTCTTAACATTTTTGTCCTTCTGCCTTTCAATTCAAAAGGTTAATTATACTTCACCAGCATCTATCACTCGTCCAAGTTCAATGATATAGTCCTTAAATTAGACTTCCTAGGTTACGCTGGTTGCCTTCCCTGTGGCTCTTGGCTTTATTTCATCTGATTGCCTTAAAAGTTGTTCACGAAAGAAGACTTTGGCCCAGAGGTTTTCCGTAATAGAGCTTTCACCTCCCACCTCTCTCCAGTCGGCAGCACTAATCGGATTACACTTTGCAAAATTCGCATTCTCACAGAATCCGGGCTCTGCGTGCAATGACTATGAATTAAATCCAGATGGGTACAGTGCTCAGTGTGGATAAAAACAAAGCTGTAAAAATTCAGGCATAAATACTCCACGGGAACGAAATGGTAGCTTTCGGCAACCAGCTTGTGGCACCACAATTTAAGTGAAATGTGGAGATGGTGGAGAGAGGGAACGGAGTATGAAAGCGATTAGTTCATTGAAAAATGGGGGGGGCGGGGAAGGAAGTGAGGGGAGGCTGCTTGGCATGGCGGAAAGGAGCTGGGATTTGTCCTTGGAATGCCTAAATCCTGGCTCTGTTGCTTATCAGCTGTGTGACCTCCCACAAATCACTCACTTTTCTGAGCTTTATTTTTCAAGGGTTTTAAAATGGGGTCATTACGATCATCATCACCTTATTGACCTCACAGCGTTGCCAGGAGGCTTAGAAAAGAGGACGTGCATGAAATGCTTTGGAGAAGCTGCTAGGCAGAGAGCAGCGTTATTAATAACTCCTTGAGGACCATGCAGGCTAATGTAAAAGGGATGGAAAGGAGAGGAAGTGGGCTTTTGAAACACTATGGTAGAAGAAAGATATTCAAAAGATATCTTAAACACAAGCTCCCTGAGACACTACCTGGGGGTGGAGGGTGTGAACCGGTCTTCATCGGGGCAGCCTGAGAAGAAACAGGAAGACAAAGCATGGGCTGTCTCGGTCCCTCCACACATGCCAGTCCAGGCTGTGTGGTCACAATGGACAGAAAAAAATGTTCAGATGTGACCAGCAGTTTGTGTCCTCTTCTGGTTGGCAGAAAGGCCCCCCAAAGATTTCTGCACCCTAATCCCGGAACCTGTAAATATGTTGTGTGACATGGCAAAGGGACTTTGCAGGTGTAAGGTGATGGGCCTTAAATTAAGGAGAGCACCCTGGATTACTCAGGGGGACCCATTTAATCACGAAGCCATTTAATAGCAGAGAACTTTCTCTGGCTGGGGACAGGAGAGATGAGGCAAAAGGGAGGTCAGAGAGATTCAAAGCATGAGAAGGATTCAACCGGCCACAGCTGGCTTTGAAGATGAAGGGGGGCAGGAGCCAGGGAGTGTAGGCAGCCTCTAGAAGCTGAGAAAGACCTTTGGTTAACAGCCAGTCGGGAAACGGAGACCCCAGTGCTACGACTGCATGGCCCTGAACTGTGCCAGCCACCTGGCTGAGCCTGGAAGCCAATTCTTCCCCAGCGCCTGCAAAGAAGAGCCCGGCTGGCTGACGCCATGATTTCGGCCTGTGAGACCCCAAGCAGAGAAACCAGTTGAAACCTCCCCCAGCCCAGACTTGTGACTTGAAGAACTGAGATAATAAATTTGTGTTGTTCTATACCGCTAAGCGCGGGAATGTACTGTAACAGCAATGGGAGACTGACACACCTCTCCAGTCCTGGGCCCATCTTCCCCTTGAGACCTGACCTTGGCCAGCCAGGCCCCCGTGGGCTGAGACTGACGTTCTACACGTTGCCCCTACCTCCCAGGTAGGTGGGGCCCCCGTGGGCTGAGACTGACGTTCTACACGTTGCCCCCACCTCCCAGGTAGGTGGCTCGGGGAACAAGGGGTCTGTCCCTCCGTGGCAGGATGACGAATGGTCACTCTTCCACAAACCCACTCCTGTCCCCAAACTGTGCCACTCAGACATCAGTGAGGATCCCCTTTCACCTTGCAAAGGAAAGACACATAGTGCAAAAGCCACCAGGTTGGAAAGCATGAGACTTAAGCTGGATGCCTGGGACAAGCCTTTTATCCCTTTTATCCTCACGGGGCCTTAGCATCCTCATCTCTAAGACGAAAAATCAGATGCTTTCTCAATACATGGTGGTGACTTCAGCAATAATATCTTGGCTCTACCATTTTAAGCAAACTTGAGTTAATAAAGAGTTTTCCTTTTAGGGATGTCTCTGGCGGTCCAGTGGTTAAAACTCTGCGCTTCCACTGCAGGGGGTGTGGGTTCTATCTCTGGCTGGGGAACGAAGATCCTGCATGCTGGGGTCAAAAAAAGAGCTTTCCTTTTCAAGAGGCACAGTGGATAACCTTTCATATAGAATGACGACTCTGGAGTCAGCTGGAAGTGGATTCACATCCTCATTGCCCAGAACGAAAATGGTGAGTGCCATGCTGGGGAAGGGACTAAACTCCTCTGAGCTAATATACCCATCACCTAAGGAAGTGGTAAGGATAATGCATAAGTGTTCGCACAATGCCTTGGATGGACAAAATGCTCAATTAAGTAGCGGTTTCTAGGATGAAGAAAATGACGATGGCAATGAACTTTTATTAACCGAGTTCTCAACAGACGTTCAAGAGCTATGATTCTCCCTTGTATATTGAGGTCTGTGCTTCCATGTCTCACAAACATCCCTAAACGGGCAATCCTGAAATTTACTTAGGCCTGTAAAAGTCAAGAAACCAACTAACCAGGAAGCACCCCATCTGTCTCTTCAACATAGGAGTAGGGCTGATACTTAGTAAAACCTCCTCTGACGGGGAAAAGAGGGAACATCAGCTCAGCGATGGAGCACTGACTTTGGTTGGATACACTGCCACTCTGTTCCATTTCTGCCACGTACTGAGCAAAAGCTGCCTCACACACGGCACAGGCACCTCAATAAAGATGGATCAACCACTTGGGCATCTGTGACCTTGACCGGTCAAGGTAATATCTAGACTAAAAGGTGAGTTACTTTCTTAAGAAAGTTGTTCTGGTGGTAAGTTCGGGGTCCTGGACCAAATGCCGGCTCATGACAGGTGAGGTTCTGCATAGCTGGAAAGAGCTGCTGGCACAGCACAAGCACAGACAAATGGGCACAGACCTGCCGCTTCTTCCAGGCTGTGCCTTTCCAGGGTGTGCCTTGGAAATGTGCCTCGGGAAGGTCCTTGTTAAAACAACTTGACCTCAGTTGTAAAGGGGAGACAATCTTACCCACCTTCAGGAGTGGTGATAATTACAGAAAAGGCCACACGCAAAGGACTTCACCCCTAACAGGCTAACCTGTGTGCAGGCTTTTATAAACCACTGGCTGTGCACAGAGTCCCAACCTGGATGCTGAGGGTGTACCCTGAAGAAGCAGAAAACAAGGGCCTTTCCCTGGAGCCACTAACAACCCAGGAGGGAGTTTGTACTGATGACAACTTAATTAGGCTGAATTAAATGAAACAGGCTACTTCAGAGACACCCGCTTTTCCCCAGACCAGAATATTATAATAATAGCATTAGGTTTCGAACAGTTAGATTACATTTTCAGAGATCATATGCCCAGAGAGCACCTAGAGATGAGTGTTTTGGTTTTTTTTTAATTTAATGGAGGCACCGTACACAGGCTTATGTTGCAGGAAACGAAGCCCTCCTGGATGGATAACAGACAACAGGAGGCTTGTATTTCTTTTTCCTCTTCTCGGAGCCAAGTACCCTGTATTTGCAGCCTCTCCTTGGATAGTTAGGGATCTTGGGAAGCTACTGCCATTCTTTTAGGTCACGAGGCTGCTAACTGGGGCACAGCTTAGAAGAGTCCAAAGGGTTTGGAACATTTACGTATGTTAATTTGTTTAAGACGAGGATGGAAACATCCAAGCCATTTTGTCATGCTGCCTGTATACTCATCGGATAAGATTACGATGGCACCGAGTGTATAATGCAGTAGGGACCAGCATTCATTCTGCCAAGCATCGCAAAGGAGAGCATCAGGCAGGATGTGCATGGGGGCGTGGAGGCAAAAAGAATGAGTAGTAATGAGACTGCAGCTACAAGCCACCCACAGTCAACAGATTTATTACTTTGTAAGCATATCTTCTGCAGATTATATTTGTACGATTTGGTGAAGGCAAAAAAATAATAATAGCAAGGCAGAAGAACGATGATAAATTTCCTTTCCTGACTGGATAGGTAATTTGTAATACCTGTAAGTCTGCCCAAAGGTAAGTGTTGAAGCAGCCTTTAATAGACCAAGTATGTGAATGAAAAGAGCATTTACTCCAGAAATACATATCTGAATTACATGAGTGTGCTTTATGATGTCAGGTGACCTTTCATAAATAAAGATACTTGTGAAATGGCGCTCTATTTTTCTGCCTGCTCAGAAACTTCACAATTTCTAATTCATTTCTCTTATCCTGAAAGGAGGTAGGTTTGTTTCAAGGGTGCTTTCACAGATTAATGAAGTGAAATATTGTTTGTAAGAATGAAACTAAAAGCTCAATTAAATATCCATACGTAGCATGACATGAGAACTTTAGAATACTGGAAGTCAATATTTTACTACTGATGTACAACTAGGATAACAAGTTATAGATGTGCCCTTCAATCTGTAATGTCATCCCTGGCTACAAAGAGACACACACTATTCATCAACTAAATCAGGCTGTTCTGAGGTGAAGTGAAGAGTTAAAGTAGATACAAAATTTTCGACAAACTGCACTTAAAAATTTGCACCAGACACTGGGCTTCAATAAGTTATACCTCCAAACTGATGTCCCAGATTTAATCCTCTGTGGTAAGCAGTAAAGCTTAAGAGGTCATTCTGAATCAGTGTGTCATAAAACCATAGTTCGGACTTTTTTCCCCTTTATTTTGACCCAGAGTCTTCCGGTGCCTCCTAAGGCCTAGATTTTTCTACAGTTGTAATGTGTGCACTTAAGTAGTATCAACTTTTTTTTTTAACATCTTTATTGGAGTATAATTGCTTTACAATGGTGTGTTCGTTTCTGCTTTAAAACAAAGTGAATCAGCTATACAGATACATATATCCCCATATCCCCTCCCTCTTGCATCTCCCTGCCACCCCTCTAGGTGGTCACAAAACAGAGCTGATCTCCCTGTGCTATGCGGCTGCTTCCCACTAGCTATCCATTTTACGTTTGGTAGTGTATATATGTCCATGCCACTCTCTCACTTCGTCCCAGCTTACCCTTCCCCCTCCCCATGTCCTCAAGTCCATTCTCTACTAAGGAAGTAGCATCAACTTTTTCAGGCCAAAAATTAGTATTTAGTAAGCTGTTCTTCCAGTTCCAGAAACAAGGATTTCCCCAGCTCTTACTCACTCCCAGCCTCCCTTCTATGCACGTGGAGTACGTATGACGAGTCACGTGGTCACAGCCTCCTCTGCTTTCCTCCTCTTGCTCCTGTTCTAAATCCCATCCCCTCTTTCTCTCTTCTCGTCACAAAACTTATCAAGGTAGTAGTGACCCCTCACTGCCTCTGATTCATCAGGACCCTGTCCATTCTCCGTCAGCTGTAATTTGGTTTCTACTACCCTCTACTCTGTAGTCATCATTCTCAAAATGTACTAGTTCCAGACCAGCAACGCCAGCACCACTTGGGATCTTGATACAAGTGCAAATTCTTGAGCCTCACCTGTAAGGATGGGCCCAGCAACATGAGTATTAAAAAGCCCTGCAGGTGATCCTGACACACGCTAAAGTTTGAGAACCACCACTCCATGGAGACTGCTAGCACGGTGGTTACCATGGTGACCAAAAATCAATTCTCATCTCTCATCCTTCATCAGTAGCTGAAGAACACCCCTTCCTATGGGAACTCATACGTGGTGCCTTTGGCACTGCCTTCCCTTAGTTCTCCTCCTACTTCTTAAATTGTTCCTTTTCATCCTCCCCCATCTCTTCCTGTCTCCTTAAAGCAGACTTTCTGAGCAACTGCTACTGGCCCTCTTCTCTTCACTCCCTGCATCATTTCCTGGGAAATTCCATCTACTCCCCTGGCTAAGGTCATGACCTCTATGGCTCTGTCTCCCAAACTGGGTTCTCTAGCTTTACCTCTAGCTTCAACTGCTGTGCCATCAGTTTCAAAAGCCTTCAGGACACCAACACCTCAAAGACCTACTGTGAGTCAATGTAGAATTATTAAAACAAAATTCACCACCTTCCTTACCACACCTGTATCTCACTGAATTTCTACTCTTCTTTTGCCTCCCGATCCCTTAATATGGAAACCTCTTTCTATCTGCCACCATCTCTTGTTTTCCAAATACCTGCTAAGTCCTTTTGCCTATAATTTCACAATCTTTCTCATATATTTTGCTCTTTACTTTGTAGACTATCTTTTGGCTATTCAGGGGGAACTACAATCTGAATGTTTTAGAGTGAAAGCTAAAGAGAGAGAGAATATGACTTATTTTAAGGAAGCACTTTCTAAGTCAGGTGTTCACAGATGGGTTCAGGAATACGCGTCTCCAGAGATGTTCAAACACAGGCTGCCTGATGATATAGCAGAGGTTCAAGTAGCCGATGCGTGGTTAGACTTGATGACATTTGATATCCCTCCAACCCCGAGATTATATGGGTCCTTTTATCACCATTTTCTTTCAAGCCCTCACCTCTTCAGTCCCCAGTCTATGTCTGACACTTCAGGCAGTCCTGGTTTTTCTATACTTTTCTTTGTGGTCTCCTTTCCCCCCAAGCAAATTCTCACACCTGTGTATGGAGAGTCATTCATTCATTTGCCCCACCTACTACATGCTAGGTGCTGGAGACAAAGAATTGGATGAGCCATCCTTGCCTTCATATACCTTCCAGGTGGAGAGTTGGTCACCTACATCACAGATTACAGCACAGGCCCAGTAATCCGTGTTTTAATAAGCCCTCCAGGTGATTCTGATGCTGGCTAAAGTTTGAAAACTACTGAAATAGGCTAAAGTGCACACCAAGTTTTTGTAGAAGGTCATTATATGAAAAGGGATTCGTCTCATTGTGGTGAATCCAAACGCCATGGCAACTGCCTGATGAAAGGAGGATTGCTAATAAGGATGCTGCTCAGGGAAATTTTTGGAAAGCACGTCTTAGTTTCTTTAAAAGCCCATTCTCATGTCATACTTTGTTGCGTGCACGTGTATTTGAGTAACTCACTACAATGTGTCAACTACTCTTCTACTTATCCTTCTGCATAGCACATTAACAGAGTGCATGGGAATCTTGAATCTCACAGAACTGAACCCTAAGATTTTCAGACAAATGCAATGGCATCCAAGCTTAACTATCAGCTCAGCTCAGGGTGAATGGTTCCAAAAGACCAATTAAAAACTTGAAATTAGGATGCCAGCGATCACCACAGGGTCAAATCAAAGGACATCCCTGACGCCTCCCCTTCATCCCTGGCTTCTCAAAAAACAAGGAGAGACAAGCTTAGGAAGGATTCATAGCACAGTAAAGGCAATCTTCATCCAGTAGTATTTTCTGGGAAGAGGGGTAAAAAGAGGGTAGGAGGGCTTCTGAATAAGGTCATACATCTGCCTACTTTATTAACGAACTATTACTAACATAGGCGGACCCCACCCAGGGGGCCAAGAAACCATCTGCTTTTGGAGAGGGTGATTGTCTGCACTTAGATTTCAAGTTACTTATAGCAGAGGGAGGAGTCTGTGTGGGGAAAAGAGTAACATTCAGACCAAAGATGCTTTCTAAACAGCGGACCTTTCTGGTAATTTATCTAATAGAATGGGGAGAGAAAAAACCCCAAACCCAGCCTCAATAGACTTGCAGAAAAATGCTGTCCTCCCAAGTGTGAAATCACAGGGAAGACTCTAAGAGGAACATTTCCATCTTTGCTTTTTTTTTTTCCCTAGGCTATTTCCCTAACCTGAAATAGCGATTTTTGGCACGGCAGCCGGCTTTCCCGTGTGACAAAGGTCCATCTTCCCCAGCTTGTATTCCTTGTCACTGTTGGAGCACACAGGCCAACAGCTAAAACAAACGCCATCATGACACAGCATGCTACTAACCTGCTCATGAACTTGTACCGGCGGGGCAGGTAATAGATTTTTCTCCTGGAAGAACAGCAAAAATGAAGCCAGTCGAGAAGAAAACCCATCGTCAGTTACAGTTTGAACTAGCAAGGAAGGAAAGGAGATTGAAGATAGAAGCCTGTAAGAGGTGAAGAAGAAAAAACTAAAAAGAGATTAACAGTGAGAAATGTAGTGGGAACGGAGGGCATGCATTTTTTGAGTCATGAAATCATATGAAATCGTCTCCATTGATATCGCCCCCTCTCCGTGTTACCATCATTGTTTATGGCTGCTCTTCGCCTACAGAACCTGTGCAGAGCAATAATTTGGAGCAATTGGTATTTGTAGGAATTCGGCTGAAGTCAGGTCTTTTTTCAGGAGGCCGAGATGGATTGCCAGCCTGCTGGCAACATACATAATTTAGTGGGCACAGGGTTACATTAACTAATGTTTATATAGCGCTTTAAGTTTAGAGAATGCTTCTCTCATCTGATATAGGCAAGGGTAATATAAAACTACATATTTATATTTGATAATCAGTATGGGAAAGACACTAACAAATAGGAACCAACATCCTGCTATGAATAAGCACACTAGAACATACTGCCTAACCCCTGGCCCTCATACAGGTGAATTCAAGAGATACACCAAGGAATCCTGGGAAAAAATCTTTTTAAAAATCAGACTTATTAAGGATCTGTTGGACTTCTATATACCTGCATTTTAAAAAGCATTACAAATGTAAATTCTGGGTGTAGTGTGAATGGAGAGCACATGTATCAGATGCTTTGTTAAAATGCATTCTCCCTTTCTATAGTTTGGGCTTCAACCAATGGGGTGGTAATGAAATGAACACGGTTTGTATGAATTCTGAACCGTTCCTGAGATATCTCACTTAGAGAGAATGGGAAGTTTATACACCAAAATTTATTTTGCGTATCTGTGAAAACATAAAAACACATCCCATGTTGTTAACAGGCAAATTATAGAGACAAGAGAAAGATAAGTGGCTGCCAGGGGTTTGGGTTGGGGGTAGAAGGGATGAATAGACAGAGTAAAGGGGGTTTTTAAGGGCAGTGAAACTATTCAGCGTGATACTATAATAGGGGGTACCTGACACTATGCATTTGTCAAAACCCATAGCACTGTACAAGGCAAGAAGTGAACCCTAAAGTGAACTATGGACTTTAGATAGTAATAATGTACCAATGTTGGTCCATCAATTGTAACAAATATACCACACTAATGCAAGATATTAATAATAAGGAAACTGTAAGTAGGGTGAGAGGGGGTATATGCGAACACTCTGTACTACCTATTTAATTGTCTGTAAACCTAAAACTGTTTTAAAACCAGTCTATTTAAAAAAACCCATATCCATGGACATACAGGTATTTAGCAGAAGCAGGCTTTATTGACAACTTCCCACAAGAAACCTATTACTCGACTTCCTTTTAAACATTGGAGAAATAAAAATCCTAGGAGACTAAACCTGGGATTCAGAAGTGCAGTCTACAGAAAATAATAAATAAAGATTCTTGGAGGCATTTAAATAGTCAGCTAAATTGACATTTGAACATTTTGTTGAACTGACATGGCAGGACAATTCCTGCTTTGGAAATACATATGTCTCCATAGACAAAGAGACAAATAAGCTAGAGTTATCTGTCTAAAACACCGGACAAAATGAAAGCATGAATTTTAAATGCACCAAGTTGCATCAAGTGAAGCTATGCTTAGGTAAACTCACATCAATGTTAATAAGGCCAATTAGTGGCCACACACTAACAGTATTTCCTCCTAAAATATTGCCCTGTAGGAATTCCTACGTTTAAGATTATTATTCATAGCTATTATGGTTTTCATTTTATTGCCTGGATCACAGTCTCTGAATACTGCAGAAGAAAAGTATTAATGCTGCTTGCAGGCAGCATTTTTCTGCTATGTAATGAGCACACAGAGGTATTATCTATGATACAGCCAGGCGCTTCAGAGATGAAATGCTTCCAGGTACTAAGGGAAGTTGCTTTGTACCACACTGCTCATGTTTCTACAATCTGCTCAGGTTCTGTGCTTGAGAAGTGTGTTCTGGCAAAAGGTTTTATGAGGTTGCTACTGGGGAGGGGGGTATCAGTTTCACTAGGTTTGACTACTGTAAAACTACTACTACTATCAAAAGGTAGACTTTTTAGCTCTGTTGGCTATAAGATGTTGGTCTGATATATGACTGTATCTAAGCATAGATTTATTTTTTGTCCTTATGTGTGATATAGTACTGATTCACACTGATAAATAACTGAAAAGTTTAGAACTATGTTTGTCTCAATTCTTTCGGGAATTTTGCCTTAAGGAAAATAGATGCTAGAAATCCAGCCTCTATTTTGAATTGGTATTAGGACATAAAGACCAGTAAACAAAGAAAATAAGGTGCACCAAGGAGATATATTACAGGCCTATGAATGGAAATTGCCCTTCTCTAAATGTGTTCTAGCTCCTCTTCGTTTCTAAGAATGTAGATGGTTCTTTGTGTCGATAACTTTCCACAGCCCATTAAGAGGTATATTTTAGAATTGGCAGTTTGTCTAATATCTGCCCACTGACTTGGTCTTTATGGGCAAATTGTGAACTAAAAGTATTTAATTCTTTAGTCCCTTTGGAACTGTCCTTGGTACTACACCCCTCCACCTCCTTTAAGAGATTCCATTATTTCCACATATCTTGGCATTTATAATTTGAGGTTTAATACTTTATTTCATTTCCATCTAGCCAATGATCACTTTTTCTTAATCTATAGGGAAAATAAGAATATTCACTGTAAGATGGAGGAAAATTAATCCCTTTAAATAACTGAGAAATCCATGCAAAGTGTTTTCTATTCCCCTAGGAATAAGTATCAATGCTTGTGTTTGTGCAGTATTTAGGACCTGATTTTTTAAAATTTAAAAATAGGTTATTTAAAGAAATAAGATTAAAAAAAATAAATTAGATCACGTTTTCCTGAAATTTCTTGAACTTGTTTCAGTGGAAGTAGATTTTAATTTTTTTCTGGAAGGGACCAGCCAGTAAGGACCCGCACCACTGATCCTCGGGTCTGGCCATTCAAAGACGCAGTACACAGGGTTTCTAAAAATGGCACTTTGGAAATGAAAACGCCACTTGGAAAATATTTCTTTCTCACAGGCAGGTGAACTATGTGCCCTTCTAAGGACTGAATTAGGCAGACATTTTCACAAAAAGCCATGAAGTCATTATTAGCCATGAAGTACTTATTGCATTTCCTAAACATTTAAAGGATTTTCTTAGAGTGTTCCAGTCCGCATTTCAGTTTTATTTGTTTTGAGAGAGGAGTAAATTAGTAGCAGAGAGAATGGGGGGGCGGGGATACTTTTACACCTACCTGAAAGGCATTCTTACATTCATTTGTTCTGCATATCTTCCGAGCACTTCCCATGGGGCATGCAACTTCACAAAGATAATGTCACTATTTATTAGAGAGGACTGAAACAGAAAAAAGAAACTAAATTGAAAAGTATATCCAAGTCTCCTATGGTTTCAACTGAGTTGGAACTTAGAACACATGAACTTGTACAGAGTTTAAGATGGGGGGCATTCTTCAGCGACAAGCTGCCTCCTTATGTGTGCATATATCCACTCAACCAATACACCACTGTGTGGCAGGCACTAGAGAACCAGTTTAGGAACAAAAGAGATATGCATGGCATTTACATTCTGCAAAAACACACACAAAAGAAGACAGGCAAAAACAAGTTAAAGAGAGAGGGACAGATTCAGAGCTACGAGTATTCTGAAGACAACAAAGTCTTAGGAGGAAGAGTTGGGGTGGGGTACCCATTTCTTTGGGCAAAGGGTCAAGGAAAGTCCTCTCTGAGGAGGGGACATGTGAGCTGAGATACAGAGAAGGAGCCAGTTGGATAAAGAGCATGGGATGAATGTTCTGGGTGCCAAGGCCCTAGGTTGGGAAATAGCTTGGTATGTCCTATGGTCGGGGGACAGGGAGGCGAGTAGAGGGTCTGGGGTGGATTAATCATGGAGACTGGAGTGAGCAGAGGGTGGAAAGGTGGGCAGGAACATGTAGTGCTTCACAGGCCACAACAAGATGGTTAAACTTTATTCTAGGGCCACGGGGAAGTCATTTTGATTTAGACGTTCAAAGATCACTGTGGCTACTGCGTGGAGGACAAACAACAAGGGAGAGTTACAGCGAAAGCAGAGAGAAAGAGAGAGGCTCTCAATCATCCAGGCAAAAGCAATAGTTGGTGGTGGTGGAGATAAAGGGACCTAAGAGATGCGAGTCTTAAATCTGGGTCAGTATCAGCAAGGGTTTTTCAAAGGACTGTGTTCTTTGGCCCCAAACCTTTGCCTCCTCTGGGGCTTCTTATCAACACAGAACTTAGACAAGCAAGTAAAACTAGAGCTTCATACTCTGTTAACCCCCCAACACATTTTGGTCTATGCCTCTGGCCAAGGGGACATCTCCAATTAGGAGATTTCCTTCAGAAGTCATTTCCCAGGGGGAGGGCTGAGTTGTGGAAGGATGTAGAAGAAAGATGAGAAACAGTTAAGCCAGAGCAGTTTAAAATTAGTAAAACGGCCAGTTATTTATCCATATCCTTCTCACACACAGTCGTTCTGAACTGTATACTATTTAAATTTTTACAGTTTAAGAGTATCAATTTAAAATTTCGTAGTTTAAGATATGTTAGGCCTTTGTGGCTGAACTCTCCCTATAGTAGTATTTATAAACAAGCCAATATTTTTCCACAGCTGACAAAAAAAGCTCAACTTTATGCTTTAGCTGGGGTGCTTTTGCACTACAGGGAATTGTTTTTATATTGCAGATGAAATGCAATTGTAATTCATCTCTTGTATTTTCATTCAGGGTCTTCTGGCTAGGCTTATAAATAGTGTACTTAATTCATAAGAACTCCTCAAGATATTATGAAAATCAAGCTGGTGTCAACTACAATGTTCTCAGCGACTTTGGTGATGCTGAATTTCCCATGGGGAGGAGGGCCAAGGCCCAAATCCACAATGGTGGTGGTGGGGTGCCCTTTGATATTGGTTAGGAAAATCAAACTTTCTGGCAGTTCAGGCTGAAATAAGGTTTTATCTTTCAGCTTAGGATAAGCAGACCCCTGTCTCTAAGCCCCTTGAGAACAAGGAAAGTTTCTGTTATTCATGGGTGAATCCTCTGGGCCTAGCACAGTGCCTACTATAGACTGTACACTCAACCAATATTTGTCTAGTGAAATGTGAATAGTTAGTCCTGGCCCAAGTGAAAGCTGGGAGTCCTATGAAGCCAGAAGTGAAGAAGATTTAAGTCACTCTTGGAGCCCACATAGCCGATTTCTGCAAATAAGGTGCCCACGCAGGGAACAAACATGCCAGCAACCACTGAAGAAGCAATGACTAGGGCTGTGTCTCTTTGCACAAACTGGTTTTCTGTTTAGTAACCTATTACCTCCCTGCACTGGGTGCTTAGAGCCAGGTAGCCAGGGGTAGTGTGAATGAGCTCATGGGTGGCAATGTCCATACAGGAATATATAGAAACATAGCACACACACTCTCCACTGTGTCCCATTCATGTCTGTGGATGCGCTGATGCCTTGATCTGAGATGTTCTCAAAGCTTATCAGTTGAGCATTCTTGTGCTTTGGAAAAGATTGCCACTTGTTTTTCCATATATAATATAGTTTTCTAAGTTAAAAAGCAGAAGAAAGATTATTTTTCCTTAAAATGGGTCTTTTTGGGGCTTCCCTGGTGGCGCAGTGGTTGAAAGTCCACCTGCCGATGCAGGGGACACGGGTTCGTGCCCCGGTCCGGGAAGATCCCACATGCCGCGGTGCGGCTGGGCCCGCGAGCCGTGACCGCTGAGCCTGCGCGTCCGGAGCCTGTGCTCCACAAGGGGAGAGGCCACAACAGTGAGAGGCCCGCGTACCGCAAAAAAAAAAAACAAAAAAAACAATGGGCCTTTTTGTTTATACTAAAGATACACTTCAGAGTCTGGGAAGGTTTTGTAGCTTCCTCACTTGGGAGGTTTCATGGTAATACCGGGAATGCTTTAAATTCTCCTAGCTTTCCGACAAGGTTCTCACTTCCTGCTATTTCTTCTCTCATATTCCCATGAGAGAACGAGTAAAATTGTACAAAATAAAGAAGATGGGAATGTGACTGATTTACAGAATCAATCAAACCTTGATTTAGATAGAGGATAATCTTAGAATATACTCTCTTCGTGGAATTACTGTGATTGCTAGTTTTACAGAAAATATACAATCTATTGCAAGGATAATCATTTTGTAGATCTCCCATGAACGTATGAAAATATTAAAGAGAATACAGTACTATATTCCATTTAGGGCACATTTTACGTGCCATACTTCTGTGTGTTGGAAAAGCCAAGTTCATTATCTGAACACATACTGAGTCAACTAAACTTCTAATGTGGGATCTCAACCATTTTCTGCATAAAAGAGCAACTGCTTTGATGAATTCAGCATGATAAAAATAACTCCATTTTCCTATTATTTCAATTATAACAATAATTATAAAACCATCACTCTATTTTTTAGTGCTTTATAATTTTAGAAGCACTTTTACACATTACCTCATCTTATTCTCAAACTTGTAAGAGAGGCTTTACTTCAATTTCTTAAAGAAGGAAGAGACTAAGTCAAGGAAGTCACCCACAGCCAAACTGAAAGTTTATCCCAGGCAAAGCTGAGTCCACAGCCACATCCCCTGACTCCCTTGTCAATTTTATCTGATAAACTCTGAGGTTTAAATAAATCCATGGCTTTTATGTGCATTGAAGACACAATCTCTGAATTCTTTATCAGTTTATACAAACTAATCTGAAAAGAATTTCGTATTTCAGAAAACAAAGCAACAAAAACAAAGAGGGAAAATTAAGCTATATTTAAGATTATCTTGATAACCTTGAGAAAAATGTTAATTGAATTCCCATTAATGATGATGTCTATTCGTGTGTGCGTGTGCGCGCATGCTTGCACACCTGTGTCTATGTGTATGGGACTTATTACTTATACTCTGTTTTTAAGGAGAAACTGAGCTTCAGCCCAGACAAATAAATGTGAAACAGATGATTGCTAATTATATGGCTCATATATCGCTCTTTTCTCCAGTGCTTAAATAGGTTTTTCCTTGTTATTAAGTATTCCTTTCCACATAAATCCAAGTGTGCAAGTGCCAAAATGAAGAGAAATAAAAATGAATTTTTTGAAACATAGAGTTGTTTCATTAATATACTGCAATAAAAATCCCTTAGGTTAGAACACTGGGGAGAAGAAAAATGACCATTTAGAGGAGTCTGGAAAATCTCCTTAGAAGGATGATTGGAGAAATTAAGAAGTAGCATGGAAAACACCTGGAGTAGAAATAGGTAAGATTCACAGAAAACATTCCTTCTCTCTTGTTCATTCAACAAGAACATATTGAACACCTTCTATGTACTAGATGCTGGGAATGCAAAGATATATAAATCATGGTCCTTGACCTGAAGGTTAGATAAGGCAACAGTAAGGAAAAGAATAAATAGCATGCCATTATCTAACGCAAGCAACCCACCTCTCAGAGACATGTAGATGCACACATCTCTCCATCTCACGACCCCCAAAACCATGGCTGGAAGAGGGTCTGGGAGCAGGGGCATGAAGGTACATCATGAACTCAGTTTAGGAAATGCTAAGTAAGTTTGTGATGGTCACGAGAAGATGTCCTGTGTGTAGATAAATGAGTCTGGAGCTCAGGGGAGCAGTCTGGGCCAGAGATACAAAGTAAGTGTGGCCAGGACATAGACAATATTTAAATCCATGGGATTGGATGAGGTCAATCTGGGAGAGAGTACAGGTTCAGAGCCACGTGGCTAGCTGGACCAGACGTTAGTTAGGAATGCAGACTCTGAGGTTTGACTGCCCATATTCATATTCATATGTCTACCTCTTACCAGCTCTGCGATCCTGGACAAGCTATTTAACCTTTCTGTGCCTCAGTCCGTTCATCTGTAAAATGGGAAATGATAGCAATAGCTATCTATTGAGTTGTATTAAATGGCATAATACAGGTGGGGTACTCACAGTACATCCAAAACATGTTAGTCATCATCATCTCTAAGAAGGGCCACACCACATTGGCAGTGGCGGGAAGAACACAGCTAGTTACCTAGTTACAACCTGTGAATGCGACAGATAAGGAGCTAATACCTGCAAAGGATTTTCCAGTCTTTGACCACAAGGCTAAACCAGAGGAAACCCTGAGAGTCAAGCCCCCAATTCCTATCTCCTGTCCTTCCACAGTCCCCTACATGTTCCTCCAAGGACATTCATTCATTCATTCAATCAACAGACATTCATTAAATGATGACTATATACCAGGTACTCTGCTAGGTGCTTGGATATATTACAGTAGCCCAAATTTACAGTCTGAAGCAGGAGGCAGACGTTGAACAACAAATAAACATATGATTTAAAATTATGAAAGGTGGTAAAAAAGGACAAGAATTAGAGTGCTGTGGGCCAGTAGAAGCAGGGTACTTGCTTTAGATCAGCTATTTGATCCCTGCCGCCATAACATCTAACCTCAGATCCAAAAGCTGAGAAGATGTCAGCTATGGGAGAAGCCAAGTGAAAAGCGTTCCAAGGAGAAGGAACAGCAAGTATGAAGACCCAGAGATGGGAGACGACACCAGGAACTGAAAAGGCTCGGGTGACTGGATACTGTAAAGTGTGAGGCAGGGAGAATACCTGATAATAAGGGCTGAAGAGGAGAGCTGCGGACACACACTGCCAGGCCAGGTTCAGTGCTATAAGGAATTTGGATTTTATTCCTAAGGTCAATGGGAAGTTACCAATGGATTAAAGACAGAGGCATGACAGCATCACTTGTTTCAGAAAGTACACTCTGAATGCCCTGTGGGGAATGTCCCAGGGGGAGCACAGGGCTGAAAAATTCACTAGAAAAGTTATTCCAGGAGGCCAGGTGAGATAAGATGGTGGCTGGAACCAGAAGGTGAATGCGGCAAGGAAGGGAGAAATGGACAGACTTGAGATCTACCTGAAGGTAGATTTGAAAGGACTTGGGATTGATCAAATGAGGAGAGTGAGAAAAGAATCCGGCGTCTTAGAAGCATGTGCAGGTTGTTTTGTCTGGGAAACTGGGATGGTTGATACTGCGCACTGATGTAGACGAGAGTCAGGGAGAAGATGGCTGTTTACTTTGGGAAGTGCATGTTTGAGGTACCTGGGCGATAGGTACACAGAAGTTTGAAGCAGGCAAATGGATATGGGAGTCTGGCTCTCAGAGGGTGGGACTTATTGAGAATTGCAGGCATGTAGCTGACATTTAAAAGCATAGAACTTGATGAGGTCACCTAAGGAAAGAGTACAGGGAAGGACTGAGCCCCAGGGCACACTAACATTTAGAGGTGTGGAAGAGGAGAAAGCAACCATCAAAGCGGACTGGGGAGCCATCAGAGAGGGAGGGAAACAAGGAGAGGGACAAAGACAAGGCAGAATCCAGGAGGAATGGGTTTCTAGAAGGATGAAGTGATGAGCTGTGTCAGATAAGCCAGGGGCAGCTCAGGTAACCCTTCCTGCAGCTACGCCTGGGCTGCTGGCTAGAAGTGGCCTCATTCAGCAGTGCCCTTTGTCCCAGCCTTGCTGCTGTGGCCGCCTCCCCTTTGCCTGCTGACACTGCCCTTGGCCCCCGTCCTGCTGCTGATGTAGAGCTGAGGTGGAACTCCACTTCTAACAGTGTCCAGCTTGTCCCCTGAAGGGAAACTTGGAACTTCCATGTTCTGGCTGGCTTTCCTGAGTCAGAGCTGAGTTCGAGGAGGTACACGGGTACCAAGCTGTGTCTGTCTCCCAAGCACACCTCCCTACCACCCACAAACCAGCGAACGAAGCCCATATGCGACTCCCCTGGCCCACGCTGGGGAAAGCTGTCGCCGCTTCAGAGCATCTTGTCAAGAAGTCAGAAGCGGCTCCAATCTCCGCTCTGTGCCCAAGGTTCCCAGGCTGTAGCTCTCGCACACCTGCCAGGGATTCCGAGGCAATGAACACTCCGAGCAACCTCCAAGGATTCCCCAGGTAGACGTGCAGATGGGACCTCCCTCCCCCTGCAGGCCCTCATTAGACACACATCTCTGATTTCAAAGAAAAAACTCATTGCAATTTTGGGTTCTGTTTGACGTCTATGATGTTTGCCTGAATGAGATCACGATCTTGTACAGAGTCACACGTGGATAATGTGTGTGCATGCATCAAGGAAATGTACTAGAAATCACGTTTGCCATAGAATCCTTATTCTGGGAAATTTTTATCAGTCTATTTTCATTTCAGGTCCACTTTCACTGATTGGGTTATACTGAAACAGGATGGTGGCACCTTTTAAAAGGTAGCAGGAGAAAGGAAAGCAATTTTAAAAGATTTGGTTAATCATTTCTTTATCAAACATTTATTGCAAGTGCATTAACCACTTGCCTTGTGCCGAGAAAGGGTCGTTTATGTTATAATAAGGCAACTGGCTTTGGGCTATACAAAAATGAGAAAATTCCTGCCCCTGAGACGCTAATACCCTAGCCATGGAGATAAAAAAAGTATATGTGGAATTTAAGTAGAATTACAAAACAAGAGCTGCATGAGGATATGCAACCTTCCTTTAGACACTGAAGGAAAACAGAGTAGAGAAAGCACACAGTGTAGTGGTTAAAAGTCCAAGCTTTGGAGTTAGGGTTCAAGTGCCAGATCTGATATTAGTAGCTGGTGACCTTGCACAAGTTACTTAATCTCTGTAACCCTCAGTTCTCTCATCTGTGAAATGGGAACAACAGCAGCGCTTCAGATTTCTTCAGAGGACTACAAGCTTTTCTGTATGCAAAGTACTTAGCCAGTTCCTTGTGCACTAAAAATACTCTTTAAACAGTAAGAAGGAAGGCTTGTAAGTAATTGTGGCAGGTAAAAATATTTTTTAAAGTTAAAGCTTTAATCGAGGAACAAGATTTCTTTCTTCCCACCAGGTTTCCAAATCTTGGCCATGAAAGTATATCCATGCATTAGGAACACAAAGGTGCTTGCTTGGAGGGACCAGGAGAGGCAGCTGCATCTGTAAACTGAACTACGTTCCTCTCCACAGATATCACAGAGTGAATGCCTGGCTTGAAGGAAGCTGCCTGTCTCTCACTTGCAAGCTCATTTCATTCATCTAAGACACAAAGTGCATCCTGGGGTTACATCTGTGCCAAACAGGGACAGGGAACAGGTGAGCAGGAAACGGGGAACGAAACAGGGGTCTGTTTGGAAATAGCCCCCATGGGTCTACGGCAGCCCAGAGTATCCTACGTCAACCGGACGCCCTGCAAGAGGCTGTTGAACTTAAAAAAGCCACCCAGCTCAAAAGATGATCCCCAATCCTTTTTGAACCTTGAAGAAAACCGTTTTAAAAGAGCTGGAACTTCATTAGGGCACAGAAGACTACAGGAGACCTAGGCTTAGATACTTTCTAGAAGTCCCCTTGATGTGACTTGTTAGGTGATCACTGGCCAACAGCCATCCATGTGCTGCTCTGTGGTGGAAAGAACACCTGGGCCAGGTCCTGTCACAGCTCTGCCTTGCGAGTTTGGCTAAGTCACCTCACTTCTCTCACTGGCCACACAGAGACAACATGACTCCTGGGGCTGCAAACACCTAGGGCTATTTTGAGGCGCAGACTAAAATGGTCTGTGAAAACATGTTGAAAACTGTCCAATCCTGGCTCTCTCTCTGGCTGCACCTTAGATTTGGAACCTGGCCTCTTCCCTGCCCTCGATTTCCTCACCTGCAAGGGAGGGGCTAGAATCATTCGGTTTGTTCCGAGCTTGTTCAGCAGAAGGGCGCCTGGAAATCATGGCGATCTCTGCAGCTGACCACGCATCTCATCACGTGAATTGTAATTTAGCATTCACTCACTCATCCATTCACGCCGTCCACAAACCTTCACTGGGGGCCTTCTGTGTGCCAGGGACTGTCCTAGGTGCTGGGAGTACAGCTGTGAACGAAACAGGCCGAATCCCTGCCCTCGTGGAGCTCAGGTTCTATGGGGGACACAACCCTCAATAAACAGACACACGGTATTTCTGACGGTGTGCTTCGAAGAAGAATAGAGAAGGGGAGGAAAACAGAAAATAACGGTGAGAGGGAGATGCTGTTTAGACAGAGTACTGTGGACAGGCCTTTTGATAAGGTGACGTTTGAACAGAAACCTGAAGAAGTAGGAAAGAAGGCTGTTCCATCATCCAGGGAGAGCGCATTCCGGGCACGGACAAGAGTTAATGGCTGAAAACCTGAGGCATAAAAACGCTCCACGTTTCAATCTATTGGGCACAAAGGGTCGAATCAGGATAGCCACTTGCATCTCTTCTGTACCCCCTCAGGCAACTACCTGGATTTCACTCTCTCATAACTATGTTGCCAGGAGAACAGAGCAAACCCCTGACACTCCGGGGACAAGAAAGGAGAGATGAATTTCCAATTGGGAACTCAGATAAGCCTCTTGGAGAAAAAAAAATAGGAACAGTAGAGGTGGGAGCAGTTACATAGCGCTACCACATGCTACGTAGTGTTTTAGGACTTTTACACACATTAAATAACCTAATCTTCACACCAACCCCGTGCAGCCAGCATCATTATCCCGTTTTACTGCAGATGAGGAGCTAAAGCACAAAGATCTTGGCTAAGATCACACAGTGAGTAACGAGGGAGCCCGGATTCTCACCAAGGCAGCTGGGCTCCAGAACCGCTGCTTCACAAGAGCAAAGTGGGGCTCATGAATACGTTTTCTTTGTGGATTCAATTCCATTGTCATTTTATTTTTTCTGAGAAATACTTAATTACGTGCTGAAATCCAAGGTACAGTGCATACAGTTCCCTCTAAACATCCTAAAATGAATGTAAGGCCAGCGGTAAAAACAAACTTGAAGCCTGGTTCTGCCACTCACGCTCCCTGTGTGTTTCTGGCACGACACCAGCTCATGAGCCTGTTTCCTCCTCTGTAAAATGAGGACAATACCAAGCATGACTGCTCTGAAGCTGACACGGTTGTCAGCTTACAACCACTGCGGGTGGTTCAACAGCTAAGACTTTCCTTCTTCCTCCCATAGAATGCTCGGGGAACATTCTGCTAATTTATAGCTAATGGCGGACTGTTTTTTGGTGGATCTGGAATCCAGTCTCTGAAATGGATGGAGAAATGTACATTTCTGGAGGGTTAAAAGACTCAAAGTAATCGCTAAGCAATTTCAACTCCTCTCAGTGGGGCTGCCATCTACTCAGCTGTGTGTCACCAGGCAAATGACTTGCACTTTCCTGAGTTTCAGTTTTCTCTGAAAAATGAGGGCATAACTCCCTAAAAAGACTTTGTTTCTTTTCATTTTTTTAATTCTCAATTCCCTGAGGACTCATCAGAATTTCGGAGTGTAGTCCAAAAAAACTCTTCAGCTGATTCGGACGCAATTCTCTCTCCACAGCTCATGTACGTGCGTGCACACATACACACACTCACTCACTCTTTCACACACACACACACACACACACACACACTTATTGTGCCCTGGTAGAGAAAAGCCTCTGAGCTACTGTATGTTCCTAAATGGTCACAATGCTCACCCCCTGAAGATGACATTAGCATCAGTGACAGGAAATAGGTGTGTGGCTTTAGATGTCACCTATCATCTGGTTCTTCCAGATCCCTGTCTTTGGCTCAGAACCCTCTTCTGAGTTCCAGATCAGCAACGCCAATGGCCAACATGGTATCTACCCCTGGCTGTTGCATGGGCACATCAGACTCAACGTGTCTAAAAGAGATCCACTTCTCTGGGAAAAAATGCTCTTCTCCTCAGTGTCCCCAGATTCAGGAAGTGGCACAATCATCCTCCCAGTCCCTCAATTCCAAGAGTCACCTTTGACTTCTTTTTCCTTGGCCCACATTCAGTCAATCATTGTGTTTGATTGACTCTGCCTCCTACATCTCTCTCCAATCCGTCCACTTCTCTCCATCTCCACCACCCCATCCCCCTGTAAGTCTCCACCATCGAGCTCCTTGAAGACTCCTTGAAGCTGGGCTCCCTCCAGTTCCATTCTTGCCTTGTGTATTGTCGCTGACATCAGAGATGCCTTTAAAAATGCATTGTGATCCATGGTTTCCCATGGCCCTCTGGAAAATCACTAAGGTGGCCAGTGCATGATCCGGCTACTCCTTTATCTTGTATCATTTTTCCTTTCTCTGGGTTCCAGTCACATGGCCCTCATCTCTTCTTCTTTCCACATCCCCAAACTCCTGACAGTCTTGGGGTTTTCTCATATGCTATTTTCTCTGCCTGATAAATTTCTGCTTCTTTATTTTGTTTTTTTTGTGTGTGGTACGCGGGCCTCTCACTGTTGCGGCATCTCCCGTTGAGGAGCACAGGCTCCGGACGCGCAGGCTCAGCGGCCATGGCTCACGGGCCCAGCCGCTCCGCGGCATGTGGGATCCTCCCGGACCGGGGCACGAACCCGCGTCCCCTGCATCAGCAAGCGGATTCTCAACCACTGCGCCACCAGGGAAGCCCTCTGCTTCTTTAGATCTCAAGTTACGTGGCGAGTCAAATTCTAAGACGGCCCCCAAGATTCCCACCCCACTGGATTACACATCCTGAATAACCAGATAATCACTGCTCCTCGAGTGTGGGTGGGACCTGTGAATATGAGGGATGGAATTCCTGGGGTTGGGATACTAATCTGTTGACTTTGAGTTAATCAAAAGAAAGATTATCCTGGATTGGCCTGAACCAATCAGGTCAGTACTTAAAAGAGAGTCTCGAGGTCAGAGAGATTCTTCTGCTGGCTTGGAAGAAGTAAGGTACCAATGTGAGAGGGCCCAGGAGGGCTAAGAGTCGTAAACAGGCTCAGCTGAGAGCAGCCCCTGACTGACAGCCAGCAAGAAAAGGGGGACCTCAGTCTGACAACCACCAGGAAATAAATTCTGCCAATAACCATGTGAAAGGACCTTGAACTCCAGAAAGGAACGCAGCCTGGCTGACACCCTGATGGCAACCTTGTGGCATCCTGATTGGAAGACCCCACTGAGTTTTATCCAGACTCCTGACCCACAGAGAAACTATGAGATCATAAACGTGGGCTGTTGTAAGCCTCTGAGTTTGAGGTCATCTCTTATGCAGCAATATAATACTAATACAGGTTATATCCCCATTAATTCTGAAATTGCATATTTCACTGCTGTCTTTAGGAAAGTGTACAGCTTCCCCACAACTATATTCCCAGTATGTTACTAAGCATGTAGTCATGGAGAATGAACATGTCCTCAATTAATCCGTGAACATCTTGGGATCACAGATCAATTGAGGAATTAATTAATTAACTAAAATTACTTATTTCCTCAATTAATTAATAACTAACTAATTACTTGGGATGAGTAACTTTCTCACGTTATTGATTACCTTGTTAAAACACTACTATTCGACAGAAAAATTCACCTTCTTGCCACCACAGAGGTTTCAAGGTGGTTTAACTTTACATAGGAGAAGCTTAGGTAAACACTCCTCTAGATCACAACGAGGAGAGGTCCAAGGCCTAAGAGCTAAGCACGAATTTCCATGTTTCTTCAGAGGTTCCCTGTGTTTCAATTAAGTGAACACTGATGCAACATGCTCTTGGTTACTCTGCATCAACCCTGGTGATTCCTACATCAAACCTAGGAAACTCACTGCATCGGGATAGCTGAAGAAAATCCAAGTTTGGTGTTATCAGTCAGGATAAGCTAAGTTCTGCTGCGGCGGCAAATAACTCTAAATATCAGTGACTTGAAATGGTAGCGCTGTACTGTCCATATGGTAGCTACTAAGTACTTAAAATACAGCTAGTCCAAATTGAGATCTGGGGAAAATATGCACTCGATTTTGAAGACTTAGGGGTCTGGAAAAAAAGAACGTAAAGTATCTCATCAATTTCTCTACTGATTACATGTTTAAATGATAATTTAGATCTACTGGATGAAATAAAACATTAAAATTAATTCCATCTGTTTTTTACTTTTCATATATTGTTACCAAAAAATTTAAATGACATTATTTCTAGTGCCTGGTGCTATGATAAAGGTCTACTTCCTGTTTATGCTACATGTCCACTGCAGGTCAGCTTACTGCAGTGACTCAGTGATTCATGCTGATGGGTCACTGTGCCAGAGGGAAGGCAGAGCTCAGAGGGTTTCATAAGGACACACACCGCTTCTGCGCCTAGCTCACGGGACAGAAGTCGTCATATGGACTTGTCTGTGAGGCCACCAGGAAGAGGGGTTATACCTGACGAGTAGTGCTAATGAACACACACTGATACAGAATATCCTTCCTCCAGCACCGACTTAGTATCACAATGCATCTATTATGTAAAACAAATGTCTTATCTACCTCACAACATAACCACTCATAAAGTCATTCAACAAACACCTAAAGATAAACTTAACTACATCCTGGGTACTATGTTGGGATACAGAGAAGGCTAAGATGCGATGAATATGAATAGAAGTTGGTCTCATGTCCTACGGGAGCACAGGAGAGAAAATGCTCCCTTTGTGGATGTTCCCTCCATGAAGTACTAAATCTCTCCTCAGAAGAAAGCCATGTCAGTTCTGATCTGCCCAACTCCATCAAAAGTCCTCATCATAACATTTCTCTCATCCTTCAAGGTGGTATATTAGATAAGTTGAACTTGGGGACAACTATATCATCACAGTTATACTTTATATTATCACAAATGATTGACCAGCTGATAAGTTTCACAGTTGTGACCCAGTCAATAACCCATGTGTCATTATGCCCTTAATAAGCTGCAGAGATTAACAGCCATCAAACAAGCGTGAGCCAGAAAGGACAAGTAAGCAGGTTGTCTGCTGCCAGTGAAGCAGCAATTTAACTTTGGAAATACTTTCTAACGTACTTGGAAAGGTCATGACATCCCTCCTAGGCCTATTCTATTTATCTCTTGGTGGAATGCTGATCAAAATTAGAGGATGCAGTAACAGCACATGTAGTGGTAGCTTACAAACGGCTTTTTACCTAAAGGTTGTGAAAAAGCTGTCAAGAAATGGGGCTCATATGATCTTTAATAACAAAAATGTAGCTGATAGATTATACCTCAACCCATATCAGTTCCTCATTGGTGTAATGCTGATATAACTCCTTTGCCTACTTTATAGGGCTAAGATAGATAGATAGATATAGATATGGACAGATATCTATATATAGATAAGTATATATAGATATAAATTACATATAAAATTATATAATGCAAGAAACCTTGCTGTGTGGGAACCATTAGTGTATCTCTGGCCACATGGACATCGGAGCTTCCTGGCCCAGTGTTCATCTGGAGCCATATAATGAGCTCTGGCCATTGAGCTGTGATCAGAAGCCTTGAAGACTGGTGTGTGATCTGCCATTCCCTTCCACAGAGGAAGGTTTCTGGATGACGCTACTGGTATGCTGGGTCCCTGGTAACTGCAAGTAACTGGTAACTCTTCCCCCTCCCCTGCTATCCTGAGATCAAGTAGTAAATCCTGTTGGCTCAAGCCTTGACTGCAATATAGAAGTTATATAAAAGCCCTGCATGGAACTTCATGGGATCACAAGGAGATAGAGATATAGAAGGAAAGGCACCCAGGACCAGGTCTTAGGATGTACTAACATTTGGAGGTCAAATGGAAGAGGAGGATGAGCAAACGAAGAAGGGAGAAATCTAGGAGAGCATGAGATGTCTCCCAAGTCAAGAAAAGAATGTTTTTCAAGGAAGGAACAATCCACCGTGTGGACAAATGCTGTTGACAAAGCCAGAAAGATAACAGAGGTGGCACGAGCACTGGATTTGGTTAAAGCTGACCTTAATAAAATCAGTGTCTATAGAGGGAGAAAGCTCAGATCAAGTAGTTTGAAAAGAGACTGGGCCCATCAACAAATGACTGCTGTAAGATGATGTGGTATATATATTTATAATGGAATATTACTCAGCCATAAAAAAGAATGAAATAATGCCATTTGCAGCAAAATGGATAAGCCTAGAAATGATCACACTAAATAAGTCAAAGACAAATATCATATGACATCACTTATATGTAGACTCCAAAAAAATGATACAAATGAACTTATTTACAAAACAGAAACAGACTCACAGATGTAGAAAACAAACTTATGGTTATCAAAGGGGAAAGGGAGGGAAGGAGGGACAAATTAGTAGTATGGGATTAACAGATACAAGCTACTATACCTAAAATAGATAAGCAATGAGGACAAACTATACAGCACAGGGAATTATATTCAATACCTTGTAATAACCTGTAATGGAATATAATCTGAAACAATGTATAACTGAATCACTTTGCTGTACACCTAAAACTAACACAATGTCCTAGATCAACTATACTTCAATTAAAAAAAGAGAGGGCTTCCCTGGTGGCACAGTGGTTGAGAGTCCGCCTGCCAATGCAGGGACACGGGTTCGTGCCCCGGTCCGGGAAGATCTCACATGCCGCGGAGCGGCTGGGACCGTGAGCCATGGCCGCTGAGCCTGCACGTCTGGAGCCTGTGCTCCGCAACGGGAGAGGCCACAACAGCTAGAGGCCCGCGTACCGCAAAAAAAAGAGAGAGAATGGTAGGTGAGGATATGGAGACAATGATGCTGGACAAATCTTTGAAGAAGACTTTTGTGAAGTGGAGAAGAGAAACAAGGTGGTCATTGGAGGGGAATGTGGGGCTCAAGGGATTTTTCTTAAGATATGAGTTACAGGAGCATATTTATAATAATTGAAAGAGAGCAAAAATTGATGATGCAGGAGAGAGAAGAGACGATCACAGGAGCCAAGCCCTTGAGAAGGTGAAATGGGAGGGAAGTCAGCACACAACAGGAGGGCTCTGGGAACAGTGGCAGGCACTTCAAGCGTAGTCGTGGTGCGAAGGCAGGGAGTGAGTGTGGCGATGGCCTCACAAGACCCTGTCCGATTGATTCTATCCTCTATCAAAGTACAGACAAGCTTATCAGCAGAGCCTGTGTGTGGGTGGTGGAGATACAGATAAAGGAGGTGAGACGGTGGAGGGGCAAGAAGATGGTGGGGAATCACAGCTGGCCAACTCCCTCACCTATTCAGTCTTTGGTCGGATGTCATGTTCAGTGAGCCCCCTACATCACACTGTATTTAGAATGCATATCCCTTCACCCCCCAGCACTCTCACACTTTGTTCTACTCTTTCCTTTGCCATATCACCTTCTATCATACTATGCTATTTACTTACGTTTATTGTTCACTGTCTCACTCATTAGAAGGTGAACACCTCAAGGAAAGGGGCTCTTTGGTTGGTTCCCTGATGTATTCTGAATGCCTGGAACTGTGCCAGGCACTGTCTATTTACTGAATGAATAAACTTTTAAAAATGAATGAATGAAAGGAGGAGGCCAAGAAAGGAAGGACGGGAAGGAGAAATGAAGATAATTCCTCATTATGGTGATGGGGGAAGCAAACCTACTAGGCTACCTGGCATTCTTTGTTACTCTGGTCCTCATCTGAGATGGTGGCCATAAAGTGAACCAGTCAGCATGTTTTTCTAGCAACATTCAACATGCTCAGGTGCAGGCACAAAGAAGGTGGGGTTTAATCAAGGTCAAGGCTTTGCCAGGCAAATAAGTCAAAGAAACAAAGGGATAAGAGAATTGAGGTGCTTGTAAATGAGTGGTCATAACGATGGACCATAGAATCAAAGAGAAGTAATCAGGGGAATGAAATGATGGTCAAAAGAGTGGTTGGGACAATTAATCATCATAGTCAATGTACTCTCCAGTGACATTTTAAAATATTTAAACCCATTCGAAAGCAGGTTTCCGTTGCAAGTATTTTAGGGTTTACTTAGAACTGTCTTTCCCTAAAGAGACTTCATTTCAAAGAGAGATTAAGGTATAGCTTTGCTAAGTATAAACAGAAAAAGAAGAAAAGGACAACTACAAACTAAACTTCAGTACTTACCTGCTAATTGCTATCTTTGTTTTGCCAACCAAATAAAGCACTGTGTGACAACAAGAATCAAGACTAGGGGTTTTTCATTTGACTGGAGTTTGTATAGAGAACTGCAGGGTGGGAGAGCCCTTCTGGCAAACAGAAGCAAGAGTGGACACGTCAGACATAATGTGTACAGTGTAATCCATGAGTCACCGAATTTAGGACTAGATTTTAGAAGACCCACAGGCACCTATTAGAGTCTGAAAGATTGAATCAAGCCAGCCTCAGGTGAATGCCAAAGTGATTTACTGCTGTGCAATCCAAAACAATATACTGGCTAAACCAAGGAGGCGACGGACTGCAGAAGAGGAGAGGCCCTGAGAGGAGACATAACGCATTTCTGAAACACTAACGGACAGCAGGTCTCACCATGTGTCATTTTCTTTCCTGCGCACAGTGCAGTTTCATTCTTCTGCCTGCTCTGCTCCCAGCCTTCCATAAAGCTCTTTTTAATTTCAACCTACGTAGAAAAAGTCAGAACGGAGAATGGAGATGAAAAACAAAGAACTCTAGTGAGCAATACCATCTTCTTGGAAGACCATGATGATCTTGGTTGAGTTTTCAGGTGATGGCGGTATGGTTGGCTTAGCAAAACCGTGGGCCTGAAAGAGATCCAGCAACGAGATGACACTTTACCTAAACGGAAGTACAGCGTAATGGTTTTGGTTGCAAAGAAGCTAAATGATGTTAGTTTAGACGATTTTGGAGAAAAGTGACTAAAAAATGCTTATCTGGCCAGTATCAGTCCAGTCATCAAGGCCTAGGAGGACAATTAGATGTGACGTAAATTACATTCATGGGAAACTGCTGAATGATCATAAACAGCTTGAAAGTCGAGGTGAAGTGATGAGTCAGGCATTATGCAAGGCTCTGTGGGGAAACCTGTGTGGTCCTCATGGGATTCCCACTCTGACTGGGGAAGCAGAGCTGCCAGAGGAGCTGTGATATCTCCATCACAAGTTACGGTGCCTCTGCTCATACTGCTTCCTGTCTGAACACCATGCCCTTGTATTCTGCTGCTCTGTCAATTCATCCTTCAAGATCTAGGTCGCTTCCTCTAATTTTCCTAAAACCTCTGGGAAGAATCTGAAGTCCCCTTCATGCTTTCATAGGGACTTTTCAGGCTGTGCCCTGATCATGTCTCACGCCCGCCTTCACCTCTAGTCAACGAGCTCCTCAAACGCACTGAGTGTAACGTGGCTGTATTTTCCGAAGACGGCCCTGGCAATAGCTTTCACCCCACGTGTCTTCCAGAACTTTGCCTCCCTCCATCAAGAGGTGGGATCTATGTCCCCTCCCTCTGTTCCCACCTCTGCGAATGGAGAGCAGAATAAACGCTTCTGGATCTAGGTCATAAAAATGCACATCTGTTGATGGGTTTAAGAAGAAGTGGCGTATATATACAATGGAATATTACTCAGCCATAAAAAGGAGTGAAATATTACCATGTGCAGCAACATGAATGGATCTAGAGGGTATCACACTAAGTGAAGTTAAGTCAGGCAGAGAAAGAGATATTAGATGATATCACTTATAGGTGGAATCTAAAAAATAATACAAATGAGTCTATACATAAAACAGAAACAGACTCATAGTCATAGAAAACAAACATATGGCTACCAAAGGGGAAAGGGAGGAGGGGAAGGGATTAAATAGGAGTGTGGGATTAACAGATACAAACTACTATACGTAAAATAGATAAGCAACAAGGACCTATTGTACAGAACAGGGAACTATTATATATTCAGTGTCTTGTAATAACCTATAATGGAAAAGAACCTGAAAAATATATAACTGAATCACTTTGCTGTATACCTGAAACTAACACAATATTGCAAATCAACTATACTTCAGTTTAAAAAAATGCACATCTGTCTCATTCTCTTGGAACATAGGTACCACATCACGAGGATGCCTGAGGCAGGGGAGCCTCAGAGAAGCCTGTGCAGAGATCCACAGGGAAAGAAACCAAGCCTACAGCCCCCAGGCCTGGCTGAGCTCTCAGCTGAGAGTCACCTTGAAAAGGGGTCCACCAGCCTCCCTGGGAGCACGGCCCCTGCTGATGCCCATGGAGCAGAGAAGAGCTGGTCCTGCAGAGCCCTGCCCAACTGCAGACTTGAGAATAAAATAAACGACCGTTGTTTTAAGCCACAAGTTCTGGAGTTGTCTGTCAGGCAACAATTGATAATGGGAGCACTCTTTCATTTTTGATTCTGCCTGGCACAGAGCCTGGAATGTGACAGACATCTGTACGCGTGATGACTGACACTCTAACACCACAGGAGCCGCAAGTGGTGGAGGGAACCTTCCTCTTTTCTCAATTGTGAGAGGAGTTTTCAGCTTGTCTTTCCTTTGTCCTCTCCCTTCCTCCTGCAGCACAGACCCACAGATGTCTCCTTATGTGGGCTTGTGACTGCTGCCGTCTGACTCCCAAAGATTTGGTCTCAATGAATTCAGCTCTGCTGTGAACAAAGAATTGCCTAGTGGCAGCATCAGAACAAAGGTTTGGGTGTGAGGGAGGTACTGTGTCTGTGGTCAAGGTATCCAGCCATGGCCACGTGAAACACCAGGAAAAGCTGTTCCACCATCACCCTGAGGAACAGTATTAGGATTCATGACTTACGACTGTAAACCCTTTGGGTATGACAGAGAAGGGGCTGACATAGCCTTAGATGAAGGGACAGGTGTCCAGTCAATCCTGGTAGGAGGGGGTCTAGTGGCTGTGTCATGCTGTTTGCTGTCATCTTGGCATCTCTGTCCCCCCTCTTTCTGAAGTCTCCTCTGAATTGCTGAGGAGAAGCTGGGACTGCATTTCCCAGAATCCCCTTCCCTGGGGGGCTCTGGGTTAGAGTTAACAACGAGGGGTAAATAAAATCTGGAAAGTGGAAGAGGCTGTTTTTTCCTCCAGGTAGGCAGCTAGGCACAGTTGTGTAAGTTAGAGACAGCTTCAGGTAAGTCTTTTGAGAATCACCTGTGTCACGGTCCAACACTCTTGGGACCCCTAGGGGCTTCCAGGCCAGCACGTGGGACCACCGCTACGATGCTTCAGGAAGCAGCTGGAGGTGACTTCCCTGCCCTTTTCATCGATGGTGTAAGCCTCCGTATCAAAGCCTTCGTTCTTGGAAGACACAGAGTGGCTTGTTTTCTGCAGAACTCTAACTGAAGAGGGGCCAAGCAGTTACAAGCACGAGGGAAGACCTTCAAAGACGAAACTTGATGTACGTGTAGACAAAAGTGTGGAAGGCCATGAAAGACGTAGCACCAAAAGAGGTGGAAGCTAAACTAATGAATAGCAAAGGACAAGTTAGGGAGGGGTTTGCAACCAGGTCAGGTCTCCGCAAAGGCCCCAACACTGCTCAGGCACTTGATTCGTCCCTGCTCTGTGCCCTGGGAGAGGTCGTGGAGATGCAAACCCTGTCATCTTCCCCACCCCCACCCCAGCCAAATCCAGCCAGTTCCCCTCCTTCTATAGGACACACCCTCACCCTACTTAGTGGTTCCAATTATTCTTCCAACCCTCATCCCAGTCCACATGTGGGAAAATGCAAGGCAGAAGTAGTCCCCACAGTGGGAAAACTCTGAGGGGCTTTTGAGAGAGGGGTTTAGGAATGCACATGCCAACTTCTCTCTTAGTTTGCTCATTATCTTGGAGACTTGCCTTGAACTCCTGAACAAAACAGTGACTCCCTCCCAGGATTCCTGCATATTTTCTCCACAGTACTCATCGCACCTGACACATTTAATGCTTCTCTTCCCTCACAGTAGACATGATGCTCATTAGATATTTGATGAATGAATGAAGAATGACTCCATCTGGAAATGGAATCATCGGATGTCATCGACTGCTCTTAAAATATGCCTAAGACACAACAGGAAGCGAGTTAAGCCTTGGTCTCTGCCTCCAGGGACAGTGCTGCATCATCGCTTTTGCAGTCGAAGTACCTCAGGCTTGGTTCATAAACTTCAGCTTGCAGTTCACCTTTTTCAAGTTTTCCACTTGTAAGGATTACAAGCAGGAGACCACGGATTTACAGCTCTCTAGACTGCTTTGAAACTTTGAAATCACTCCATCTCATTAATTAATAATTAATGTCATATCCCTAGTATATACTTTGTGTAGTTTTCAGCAATTTAACATAACACGTAGTAAGAACAACCGGAACAAAAATAAGTCAAGAAAAGACTTTCAGTTCCTTTCACGGCTGCAACTCTGCAATGCCCACATTTGGTAAGTAACAAATGACAATGCAAAATGTGTTTTATATCAGACAAGTTCATTTTAGACCAGTGAGAAGATCTTTTAGATTAATTTTCTTCTCGTGGGATTGGTAACAATAGTTCATAATGTGACATGAGTTCTTCAGCTGTGCCTTATATAATGGGTACATTTTTTCCTTAACGTTGTTCTGTCTTGAGCAAAGGAATATGCATGAGTCACATGAAATATGTATTGATTTAGAATGATCCTTTGAGTAAATCAGTTCAGGATAACTTGTACTGGTCATCTTGACCTGGCAACAGAAATATTTTGATTAAACTCTGTCTTCCTAAACAAGCAAAAGCAGTTGAGGTAAAAATAAGTAGGCCCTCAGCTCTTCAAACTGGTCTCAAAAATTAGAGTGAGAATAAGGAGGAGTGGTGGGGAGAGGAAGACAGAGACAGAAAGAGAGAGAGAGAAACAAAGACAGAGAAAGAGAGAATGAGACAGAGAGAGAGAAGGAGAGAGCCCCCTCGCTCCCACCATTTGATGAAACTACCTTAAGAAGAGGGACCAGTGAGAATGAGGCTCTAATTCTGATGGACTGATCTAGGGCAATGGTAGGTGACACCAGAAGGACCAAATCCTGGTGATGAGGTGGGACTTACTATTGGTATGTCTTGCCACACACCAGGTCCCTTCAGGTTTCCCTAGACACAAGCCAGGGAGCCTCAGTCCAAGAGGGGATGGGGTTGAATGCCTGAGATCAGAACACAGGGTGACCAGGGGCTGGAGCCACTCCCTCCTTTATCAATACCAACAACCACCTAATATGTGCTGGACTCTCTTCTCAGCGTGTTATAATGTATTGGCTCATTTTGTCTACATAGCAGCCCCGTTGGTTAGGATTATCTACTGTTTAATAAATGAAGACGCTAAGGTGCAGAGTGCTTAAGGGCCTTGCCTGGGTATTTACTCAGTAAGTGGATCTGAATCCCTGTTGTCTGGTTTGAAAGGCCAATCTTAATTTACCCTATTCTCTCCTCAAAGACATAGGCATCTTCATGATTCAAGAGCCTGATATTAAGAGTGCTTAAGTTAGCTGGTCCAGGTGGATGAAAGGCGGAATAGCTGCCTTGAATTCCTCTAGGTATCTCATAGATACAACTCTATACAGTTTGTTGCACTAAGAGCCTAACTCAGTAGTTCTCAGCTAGGGACAATTTTATACACCTGCTCCTGCGGACATAGGACCATACTTGGAGGCATTTCTGGTTGTCATAACTTGGTGAGGTGGGGGGAGGAATACTGCTGGGATCTAGTGGATAGAGGCTAGGGATGCTGCTAAACATCCTACAGTACACCGAACAGCCTCCTACAACAAAGAATTACCCAGCCCCAAACATCAACAGTGCTGAGGTTGAGAAATCCTAGAGCTAAATTGATTGATGTTACCCAGACACAGCCACGGAAATCGGCTATTTACAATCTCTCGCAACAAACTCAAAATCCCACAAGCTAAGCACTGGGCTCGGTCTTACTGTAAACAAACCTGTAAGACACCGTCTCTGACCTCAAAGTGATTATACCAGCCACATGGAATCCTTGCTTTTATGATGGAGTATCCTAAACTTAGAGGAAAATCTGAACAAATTAAAGCAAAATAAATGCCCCTGTGTACCTGCTCTCTCTTTTTTTCACTTCCATCAAGACCACCATGAATTCCCTGACTGCTGCAATCTCAAAGTGGGCCATCTAAAACCACAGATTTGGCAGCATCTCTACTATCAGTAGAGATATGTGTCAGTGGTAATGAATTCTGATGGTTGACAGCCCAGAAGCCGAGCAGCTGTGGGTGTTGAAGAACTACCCTCTGCCAAGCAGGAGCAGCGCTCACCTCCCATCACCTCCTCCAGCCTCAGCCAATGACTGATAGGCAGGGGGACCTCTGCTTTAAAGGTGAACCACCTCTGTGGTGCTCCCTCTGCTCCAGAGCTTCCCGCTTGGATCAGAGACTATACTCTCAGTGTAGCTTTTCTCCTCTGACCTCTTCTACTTCCCTCACTCCCCTTTCTCCTGAGAGCACTCCACCCATCAACAACTTTAGCAAGAATCCTTGCCTCAGGCTCTGTTTCTGTTTAGGAAAGAGATTCAACCTCAGACACCACTTTTTAAAAAGTCCACTGCAAGTACAGATCAACAATGAACTCCTGAAAGGTACTGCTCTGATCTGAATTGTATCCCCTTAAAATTCATATGTTGAAATTCTAACCCCCCATGTGATGGTAGTAGGAGGTGGGGCCTTTGAGAGGTCATTAGGTCATGGAGTCATCAAAAATGGGATTAGCTCCTTTAAAAAAGAGACCTCAGAGAGCTCTCTACCTCCTTTCACCACGTGAAGACACAGCAAGAAGATGCTATGAACCAGGAACAGGGTCCTCATCAGCACCTTGATCTTGAACTTCCAGCCTTTAGAACTGTGAGAAATAAGTTCTTGTTATTTACAACCCACCCAGCCTATGGTATTTTGTTATAGCGGCCCAGTTAGATTAAGACAAAGACTCAAGGAATTTCCAGGGCTTTGATTTTCAAAAGAAAATCTGCCTTCTTCACTCTTTGCTTAGGACTGTCCTTAATTTTCCTTTCCCTTCAACTCCAACTTGAGACCCTTGGTAATACATATATATGACATATCAGAAAATGGAGATTATTAAATGGAGTAAGGTCTAAGTCTTTTTTGAGGGTCCAGAAAATACTAGAGGACAGGAATTTGCATAGTTCAGTTTGTCCGGACAGATTTATTTTAGACACGCATCATGGTTTGAACTATAAAAGAAGGGAGGAGACTCTGGTTCTTTCCCCTTCATTCTCAGAGCTCTGGATCCAGAGAGAACATCTATAGAAACAGTGGTTGCAGAACATAAATAGGGATGAAAATAGGAAAATCATATGAGCTGAACATCTAACACACTATGGTCAACTCTGGACTACACAGAACCAACTGCACACTAAAAGACAGAATAACCGTCCTCAGCTACCTGCTCTAATTCTGGCAGGTGAATACTGTAAGTACAGATGATTTTTAGGAGACATACAGGAGATTTGTCATTTCTTTAGTAATGTATTTTTTTTTGGAAAAGTATTAGGCTTTTTGAGTTTTAACTTGTAAGCCACAAAATGACATTGAAAAGACCTACACAAAAGAAGCCCCAGGAGCGGAGAGAACAGTTATGAAGCTCCAAATATAAATCTTTCATTAACTGAAGAAAGCCACCTAGTTTTGATGGGAGTCAAAACTTTGACAGAGTCAGAACGGATCACACGAAGGACTTTCGTTATTTCAGATCATGTCGCAATACAGATCTTTTATTTCTTTACATAAAAATTCTGAAACTTAGAATAAAAGATGAAGAAAAGATTTTTAGGGATAAAATATTAATGCACTATCAATGTTAAGAAAAGAATACACAACTGTCTCAATAGAAACTTAAAGAACAAGATTTATCAAAGGCATGTTCAGCGGGTATAGGAAAGATTTTCTGGAACCCCACAAAAGTGGAAAAAAACAACATATTTAACTCCGTTTGTTGCTCTGGGGGAAACTCCAGCTGAAGCAGTCTTTTGAGCTATCTGCTTCCACTTTCCTGAGAATGAGAACCTGTTCCCTTAAGGCTATACTCATCTCACTGTTTTTCTAATTCTCTTTTTGGAGACTTCCAGAAAAATACTACTTCTGTTTTATAAATGCTCCAGAGTTGAGGCTAGTCTAACAGACCTGGAAACATCCTATTTATCTAAAATGTACCAAGACTAGCATGCAACCTTCACCGTATAAAGAAAAACATGGATGTCTGACTTCAAAGATCTATCCTTTAGCCTTGCAAAGCAGAATCAGAAGCAAACACTTTTAATTGGCAACATGTTCTTCTGGACTATAGAAAGCTCCAGAAGCTGTGCACAGTGATTAGGGAAAATCTGAGAAGAGTTACATAATCCAGCTAACAGGGCCAAGTTCTAGAAATGTGCACAGCGTTTCTGGGTACACAATAATCCCATTGTGGATTATTATCAGAGGCTTGGCTGGGCCTCTTGTACCATCCTCAAACTTCCCCTGCAGAGGAGAGAAGGGGAAGAGTAAACACTGATAAGGTAATCCTTGAGTTTGGGAACTTGATAAAAACAACCTGAATGTCTTTTAAAAACAGAATCACTCTGTAAGTCCCAGCTGTTTTTGGCCCAATCAGCCAGTCTCAGTTCTGCTGTGTGTGAGGGTACCCAAACCCATTATGTTTCCTGAAATGTAAAAAGAGCCTCTATGGTGGGGTGATTGCATTTTATCCGACGTTTTCTTTAATCCATGCAAACAGAACCCGCCATTAACATCGAGAAGCAGTAGATGTAGGAAATCAGGTAAATTATAACACTTTGAAACAATCCATTTAATTTGAATATTTTGATTTTTACGGAATCTTTCGGCATCAAAGTGCTCTCAAAGGCAAACTGTGCTGCGAAAATCTAATTGCTAGAACATTCTCCACACACCGCAGATTGGCAAACCCTCAGCAAATGAAACATTCCGTTAACATAATGACTAACTGCTTATTTTTTAATTGTCTCCCAATATGAATAGATGTATATTTATATTTTTTCTCATCCAAGCAAACTATTTACCTCTTTCTCCATTTGTAATCCTTCTGCTCTAATATTTCTTTCAAATATTTCTCTCTTTTCCATCTGGGGGTTGGATTTTCTGTACACAAGAATGTAGTCAATTCGACACTTTCCATCTCTGAAGTAAAGTCCATTTGATTTGTTTTTTTCTGGTACTGTCTGCACACAAAGAGAAAGGGACCAGTTTAAGACACTCAAAATTGAGCCTTGGGTGAGTAATATTAAAGAACAATTAAAACTAAATGCATTTCCTTGTGTTTTATCAAAATTACACTTTTATTAATGAAAAATGTAAACAAGAGGAAACAAAATAAAAATTGAAAAAGCAGTCAAATGGGCTTAACTTAAGACACCTAACAATAGCAAATGTTGGCAAGGATGTGGAGCAACTGAGAATTCTCATATTCTACAGGTGAGAGTGAAAACTGATATATTTACTCTGGAAAACACACTAGCATCATCTTGTAAAATTGAACATTTACATAACATATATCCCTACAGAAATTCCTGGTAAAGCAACTAGGAAACATGTATATGAATGTTCACAGCAGCATTATTCATAAGAGAAAAAATTTAAACACAGGAATCAGTTCAAATCAATGAAGAGGCAAATAGATAAATAGACTGTAGAACAGTGATGCAGTGGAATATTATACAGCAGTGAAAATGAACTACTGATGCATCTAATAGTAAGCAAAAATCTTAAGAACAATATTGACAGAAAAAAGCAAGTCACAAAAGACTTTATACTGCATGATACCATTTTTTATAAAGCACAAAATAAAATCAACGTAAAATAAGTTGTTAAGGCTACTTATGTATGCATGGTGAAACCATTTTTAGAGCAAGAGAATAAAAAGCACAAAAATTCAGGAAGACAGTCCATCTGGGAGGAGAGAAGGATGGGACCACAAGTGGTTTGATGGTTTTAGTAATACTTTAGTTCAGGATTTCTCAAATTTTTTTCCCACAATAAGAAAAGTATTTTTCTTGTGATATTTGTGTATACAGTTGTGAACAACAATGGGGTTAAATCCACTTGTAACTTATAGTCATAGTGGGGCCTCCATATCCACAGTTCCTCGGCATCAAGGATTCAACCAACCACATACCATGTAGTAATGTAGTGTCTACTATTGAAAAACATCCATGTATAGGCGGACCCACACAGTTCAAACCTACGTCATTCAAGGGTCAACCGTATGCATAAACACACAAAAAAATTGGAGGACACGGTACACATCAGTTTCCAAATAGTAGTATGAAGAAGGAACACATGCCAGACCTCCAAAGCCACTGCTAGAATCCATACCCGTGCACAAGTGACATGCATGCAACCTCATCCAAAACGAAAATCTCAGTCAGGAGTGATGGAAATAACACGTCTCATAGCTGGTGTAGGTATTTATAATTGATGACCAATCCTCACTGACGATTTTTGGCTTCTGCCTTAAGAAGCACTCAGAAGTCTACCCAAATAAACACTTTCTTAACAATCACCTGCTAGGGAAGGGAACCATCCTGTAGATTTAACACATTAGCATCTATCTGCAAAACCAGCCAAGGCTGCAAGAGGAGGGTTAGCAAAGCCCTAACCTACCTGAGACTGTTTCATCATCTATAAATTAAGGGGGTTACACTAGCTGCTTTTTGAGGTGCCTTTCAAGGTCCTTCCTTTATGCCACATTATGGCATCCAAAGTTTCTGTGTGAAGAGATGATGACAGAATGAGTTTTTTCTTACAAAAAAACAAAAACAAAAACAAAAAAACCCACACATAGATAAGTAGCATATGGTATTTATAGAGGACTGGGAAGCTTGGTAGAAGTAAACAATTTTCCCTGGTCAAAGGTGTTATCCTTTCACTAGTTAACAGCCTCTGGAATAATAAAAACGTTAAGAACACACAATAAATTAGTTGACTCTGATCTGTGCTCCTATCACCTAAACCTAGTGCATATACAAAGGAGATATTAAACTCCACTGAGACACAGCTGAGCAACAGTGAATGCCTTTAACAAAATACTTATTTTTCCCCCCAAAATGACACATGAACAGATGGGTCTATTTACAATTGCAATGAGTTCCCAGATTACAGAGGCAAATGGAAGCTCAGAGAGGCTTCAGACAACACAACACCTACTGAGGTCTGGTCCACTCTGTGTCACTGTTCTACATGCTGGGAGATTTCAACAGAAATTGATTTCATTTCAATTTTACAAGATTTCAACATCCTTGTAAAGCTAACTTTTTACTAGTTAGCGACACCCAGAACGTAGATCATTTTAAAATGATGGGTGGTTTTAAGAATCTTCTCTATAAAAACAAAATGCCTTTAGGTATAAGGTAAGTGCATGACCCACTGAAAGTTTGTTTTGAGAGTAAGTAGATTTCAGATCCCTGAAATGTGCTAGACGCCTAGAGGACATCACAGGATTACAAGACCTGGTCCTTTTTTTCCTCAGGAACCCACAGTTCAATGAGATGATGACTTTAAACAATCTACTGCATTATGCTTCTCAGGTTCCTGCCTGGATCAAGAATCGTGTTTTTAAGAAATCGCACACTCTTACCTCTCCCCCTGCTTCCAATCTGCTAGCATCATCTGAAGTACTGGTCAGGTTTCCAGGGTGAAGGAGAGAATCATCATCTTTGCAAGGACTGTTGACAGCTTCCAATTCATCAAAAAGAATATTGACATCCTTGGCCACTAGAATCAAAGCAAATACAAGTCGGGATAAGAATCTGGGATCTTAAAAGCAATACTAAAAGACATCTCCGGACTTTGCTGGTGGTGCAGCAGTTAAGAATCCGCCTGCCAATGCAAGGGACAGGGGTTTGAGTCCTGGTCCGGGAAGATCCCATATGCCGTGAAGCAACTAAGCCCACGTGCCACAACTACGGAGCCTGCACTCTAGAGCCCGCGCGTCACAACTACTGAGGCTGCATGCCACAGCTACTGAAGTCCGCATGCCTAGAGCCCGTGCTCTGCAATAAGAGAAGCCACCACAATGAAAAGCCTGCGCACTGCAACAAAGAGTAGCCCCCGCTCGCCACAACTAGAGAAAGCCCGTGTACAGCAATGAAGACCCAACACGGCCAAAAATAAAAATTAATTTAAAAAAATTAAGACACTTTAAAAAAAAAAGTAAAGACATCTCCCTTTGGCTTCATATTTTTTGTTTCAATAACCCCTTGAATGACAGGTATATTATTTCCTAAGAGAAAAGGATGTCAGATGTAAAACACGTTTGACCAAACAGTGTCTTCATTAGGCAAGATGGACAACGTGAAGCAAAGTATCTTCATAGTGTAAATATAACTTGTCTTCCATGATAACAGGAGGCGTTGTGTTTGTTTAGCTTTCCTTCATATAGTTGTTTAGCATAAGGTTCTTTAAGACTTCTAAGAACTCATTTTGTGTTGGAGATAACCTATATTTTTAAAATTTTTTGTTTTTATCTAAATGCCATACAACTTGCTAAGTGAACCCGTAAATGTGCTACTTGCATAGTTCAGTAAGAACTGTGATTTTATTTCTCCTTTGTTACTTCTTTAAGGCCTAACAGAGAAAAGCTGATGCACTAATAAAGCATGCAGTTAGGTTTTTTGCCTTTCTTCTTCCTCTAATCATGAATTGGAATTACGAATTGAGCTACTCAGGAACTCTCCCAAAAGACTCTTGATGCTAATATGTCAACAGATAAAGTACTGTATATGGAGTCGTAAATACAGAATACCACACTCAAATGCACACAGTGTTGCAGTACACCAGATAGCAAAGTTCAACACTAGTGGATGGGAAAATATAATGCCAGGTATGGGTTCCTTCGTTATTTTTTATTGAAGTACAGTTGATTTACAATGTTTCAGGTGTACAGGAAGAATGTACATTTATATATATATATTCTTTTTCAGATTCTTTTCCATTATAGGTTATTACAAGATACTGAATATAGTTCCCTATGTTATACAGTAGGTCCCTGTTGTTTATCTATTTTTATATATAGTAGTGTATACCTGTTAATCCCCAATTCACAATTCATCCTTCCCCCTCTTTCGCCTTTGGTGACCATATGTTTGTTTTCTATGTCTGCGAGTCTATTTCTGTTTTGTAAATATGTTCAGTTGTATATTTTAGATTCCATATAAGTTAAATATGATATTTGGCTTTCTCTCTCTGACTTCACTTAGTATCATAATCTCTAGGTCCATCCATGTTGCTGCAAATGGCATTATTTCATTCTTTTTTATGGCTGAGTAATATTCCATTGTATACATGTATCACGTCTTCTTTATCCATTCATCTGTCAATAGACAGTTAGGTTGCTTCCATGTCTTGGCTATTGTAAACAGTGCTACTATGAACATCAGGGTGTATGTATCTTTTTGAATTAGAGTTTTCTCCAGATGTATGCCCAGGATTGGCACTGCAGAATCATTTTTACTTTTTTAAGGAAAACTCCATTCTATTCTCCATAGCGGCTGCACCAATTTACATTCCCACCAACAGTGTAGGAGGATTCCCTTTTCTCCACACCTTCTCCAGCATTTATTATTTGTAGACTTGCTTTTTTTTTTTTTTTGTGGTACGTGGGCCTCTCACTGTTGTGGCCTCTCCTGTTGCGAAGCGCAGGCTCCAGACGTGCAGGCTCAGCGGCCATGGCTCATGTGGGATCTTCCTGGACCGGGGCACGAACCCGTGTCCCCTGCATCGGCAGGCGGACTCTCAACCACTGCACCACCACAGAAGCCCTATTTGTAGACTTTTTGATGATGGCCATTCTGACTGGTGTGAGGTGATACCTCATTATAGTTTTGATGTGCATTTCTCTAATAATTAGTGATGTTGAGCATCTTTTCATGTGCCTGTTGGCCATCTGTATGTCTTCTTTGGAGTAATGTCTATTTAGGTATCCTGCCCATTTTTTGATTGGGTTGTTTGGGTTTTGTTTTGTTTTTTGACACTGAGGTGTATAAGTTGTTTGTGTATTTTGGAAATTAAGCCCTTGTCAGTCGCATTGTTTGCAAATATTTTCTCTCAGTCCATAGGTTGTCTTCTTGTTTTGTTTATGGTTTCCTTTGCTGTGCAAAAGCTTTTAAGTTAAATTAGGTCCCAGTTGTTTATTTTTGCTTTGGGGGCCCCTTCTTTATTGACTCAAATTATATGCCAACATTGAAGTTCACTTTTTTCTTTGATACTTTAAAAACAGCTAAGGATTTTTAACCTATGAGAAGCTGCTGACCAGTATCATTTATAGGAATTTGAGTTCTATTTACCCAAGCATACAAAAGAGTATTCATTCTTTCACCTAAAAAAATTTTAGAGGTGCGCACACTATGTGTCAGGCACCGAGCTGTGCAGTGACTGTACCTTGGTGAATAAAAGTGATGTGTCTTCCTGCCCTTCTGGTAATAACAAAGCAAATAATCAAAGAAATGTGAAGTGTGCTGAGTGCTATAAAGAACAGAGTCTAGATATAGAGAGAATATAGATATAGAGAGAATAATGATAATGTACTTAGACGGGGTGACCAGGATCTAAAGCTGTATCCAAGTGTGTGATTTGGGGCAATTCATTTAACGGCAAGTTTTTCATTTGTAAAATAAAACAGGCATGGGAATAAAATGAACATTTATTGCTTACTGTGATAGGCTAAATCCGGACCCCAAAGGTGACCTAATCCCTGGAACGTGTGAATGTGTTACCTTATATGGGAAAAGGGACTTCATCGATTTGATTAAGTCAAGGATCTTAAAATGGGGAGATTATCCAGGATTACATGAGTAGGCCAATGTAATTACAAGAGAGGCAGGAAGGTCAGAATGAGAGAGAGAGAGACACTGGAAGATGCTATGCTGCTGGCTTTGAAAATAGAGGACAAGGTCACAAGTCAAGGAATCTAGAAGATAGAAAAGGCAAGAAAGCAGATTCTCCCCTAGAGCCTCTAGAAGGAACACAGTCTTACTGACACCTTGAGGATGTCTGACCTTCAGAACTGTAAGATAATAAATCTGTGCTGTTTTAAGTTACTAAGTTTGTGGTAATTTGTTACAGCAGCAAGAAGTAACTAATACACTTACTAGAGGTTTTTAGGCTCTGAGGCTACCAAGGAAAAACATCATAATCTTTTCATACAGTCAAGGTTTAGGAGTATCTACACTGGGCCAGGCACTGTGCCAGGTGATCAAGAAGAAGCACTAACACTTTTGAGGAAGTACAGTATGCTGTGGGAGATGTCAAAGTCAAAGACAACTTCCCTGACCACCCTATGTAAAGAAGCTGCCCCTCACCCAATTACTCTCCATCTCCTCCTCTCACTGCTCATTTCCTTCACAGCATGTATCACAGGCTGTAATTATTTATTCATTTGTTTACTTGTATGCTGGATGTCTACCCTATTAGAATATAAGTTCCATAAGGGCAGGGACACTGTCTGTCTTGACTGGTGTACAGAGGTCCAGGCATGGAGTAAGCCCTCAACTCATATTTGTTGAATAACAGAATGACCTCGAAGTGGTCACTGTCTAATGATGTGTAAGAGTCCTATTTTCTCCACTGTTCTACGGCTCTGGGACCTTGCATATACATTTCTCCAAACACAATTCTTATTCACAAGCCAGGAGCTCCAGAGTCTCAAGTAGATACTGGTTAAATTTTCAAACAGATAGCGATGACTTTCTAAGTAGATATCGGTTATATGTGAACAATGGGGTAAAAATATTCTTTTAACAACATCAGGAGACCTGCTTACTATTTTCCAAACTCTACCGCTTAGCAGTGTGAATTTGTGTTCCCAACTCCTCACAGGTGAGACAGGTACAGAAAACGTCTTTAAGGGTGGCTGAGAGTATTATGTGAGATTATGTACACATTAGCAGGGTGGCTGACACATGGCAGATCCATAAGAAATGTTGGTTTCTTGATTTTAGACTCTGGGACCTTAAGTTAGCATTTTACCATCATCAATACAAAAAGGCAGAGGAAGCATTTACAAGTTGGAATGCTTATTCAGAGGGATGGATTGGGATGAGATGAGAGATAAAGGGGGAAGCTAAAGAGCACACTGAGATTTTTGTCTCGGTGACTGGCTCTCACTGGGGAGAAACTCTTGAATGTCCATTCATCCATCCATGAGGAATTGCCCTTATGCTTTCACCAAGGATAGAAAATTACCACGTCATCTTCCACCAGTATCACTTTCTGGTGTTGGCACAATCTGTTCAAGAAAGCCTTTGACATCTATGGTCCTCAACTGCCCTAAACTGTCACCCTGAAGGCATCTGGTATGGTCTGGAGACATTTTTGATATCAAGGGGTGGTGCTAGTCATATCTAGTGGGAAGAAGCCAGCGATGCTGCTAAATACCCTACAATGCGCAGAACAGCCCTTACAGCATAGAGTTCTCCAGCCGAAGATGTCAATAGTGCTGAGGTTGAGAAATTCTGCTCTACATTAAAGGCCCAACTATTTGATTCTAGAGGGACCAGCTATCATGGGAAAAGGGAGAGAAGCCCTTTGCTTTCCTTACTGCTGCCCACCAGAATTACTCTCTGGAAGTTATTATGGGACTGATGCTACCTGGGCACTCAAGGGAAATCCGTATGTCAGGCAATCTGATTTTTGGAGAATGAGTGGTATGAAGGCATCATTATTACCTGCCAGTCTCTCAAGAGCTTCAGCCTAGATTAGAAATGCTGAAGCGTCAGAAAATGCTCAACTGATGGATTAAAGTTTTAATGAGCTCTGCCCACCAGCTCTACCCATCACAGGTCCCTCCCATCAGGAAACTTGCACAAGCCTCTTAGACAGACTCATCCACCAGAGGGCAGACAGCAGAAGCAAGAACTACAATCCTGCAGCCTGTGGAAGGAAAACCACATTCACAGAAAGATAGACAAGATGAAAAGGCAGAGGGCTATGTACCAGATGAAGGAACAAGATAAACCCCCAGAAAAACAACTAAATGAAGTGGAGATAGGCAACCTTCCAGAAAAAGAATTCAGAATAATGATAGTGAAGATGATCCAGGACCTCGGAAAAAGAATGGAGGCAAAGTGAGAAGATGCAAGAAATGTTTAACAAAGACCTAGAACAATTAAAGAACAAACAAACAGAGATGAACAATACAATAACTGAAATGAAAACTACACTACAAGGAATCAATAGCAGAATAACTGAGGGAGAAGAACGGATAAGTGGCCTGGAAGACAGAATGGTGGAATTCACTACTGCAGAACAGAATAAAGAAAAAAGAATGAAAAGAAATGAAGACAGCCTAAGAGACCTCTGGGACAACATTAAATGCAACAACATTCGCATTATAGGGGTGACAGAAAGAGAAGAGTGAGAGAAAGGAAAGAGAGAGAAAAAAAGTATTTGAAGAGATTATAATCAAAAACTTCCCTAACATGGGAAAGGAAATAGCCACCCAAGTCCAGAAAGTGCAGAGAGTCCCAGGCAGGAGAAACCCAAGGAGAAACACTCCAAGACCCATGGTAATCAAACTGACAAAAATTAAAGACAAAGAAAACTTATTGAAAGCAACAAGGGAAAAACGACAAATAACATACAAGGGAACTCTCATAAGGTTAACAGCTGATTTCTCAGCAGAAACTCTCCAAGCCAGAAGGGAGTGGCATGATATACTTAAAGTGATGAAAGGGAAGAACCTACAACCAAGATTACTCTACCCAGCAAGGATCTCATTCAGATTCAACGGAGAAATCAAAATCTTTACAGACAAGCAAAAGCTAAGAGAATTCAGCACCACCAAACCAGCTCTACAACAAATGCTAAAGGAAGTTATCTAAGTGGGAAACACAAGAGAAGAAAAGGACCTACAGAAACAAACCCAAAACAATTACGAAAATGGTCATAGGAACATACATATCAATAATTACCTCAAATGTGAATGGATTAAATGCTCCAACCAAAAGACACAGGCTTGCTGAACGGATACAAAAACAAGACCCATATATAGGTTGTCTACAAGAGACCCACTTCAGACATAGGGACACATCCAGACTGAAAGTGAGGAGATGGAAAAAGATATTCCATGCGAATGGAAATCAAAAGAAAGCTGGAATAGCAAAACTCATATCAGATAAAATAGACTTTAAAATAAAGTATGTTACAAGAGCCAAGGAAGGACACTTCATAATGATCAAGGGATCAATCCAAGAAGAAGATATAACAATTATAAATATATATGCACCCAACATAGGAGCACCTCAATACATAAGGCAACTGCTCAGCGCTATAAAAGAGGAAATCGACAGTAACACACTAATAGTGGGGGACTTTAACACCTCACTTACACTAATGGACAGATCATCCAAAATGAAAATAAATAAGGAAACACAAGCTTTAAATGACACAATACACCAGATAGATTTAATTGATAATTATAGGACATTCCATCCAAAAACAGAAGATTACACTTTCTTCTCAAGTGCACATGGAACATTCTCCAGGATAGATCACATCTTGGGTCACACATCGAGCCTCAGTAAATTTAAGAAAATTGAAATCATATCAAGCATCATTTCGGACCACAACGCTATGAGATTAGAAACGAATTACCGGGAAAAAAAATGTAAAAAAGACAAACACATGGAGACTAAACAATACGTTATGAAATAACCAAGAGATCACTGAAGAGATCAAAGAGAAAATCAAAAAATACTTAGAGACAAATAACAATGAAAACATGACAATCCAAAAGCTATGGGATGCAGCAAAAGCAGTTCTAAGAGGGAATTTTAGAGCTATACAAGCCGACCTCAAGAAACAAGAAAAATCTCAAATAAACAATCTAACCTTACACCTAAAGGAACTAGATACATGTAAAAGTATGAGATTAGATCACTCCCTAACACCATACACAAAAATAAGCTCAAATGGATTAAAGACCTAAATATAAGACCAGAAACTCTTAGAGGAAAACATAGGCAGAACACTCTATGACATAAATCACAGCAAGATCCTTTTTGACCCACCTCCTAGAGAAATGGAAATAAAAATAAACAAATGGGACCTAATGAAACTTAAAAGCTTTTGCACAGCAAAGGAAACCATAAACAAGACCAAAAGACAACCCTCAGAATGGGAGAAAATATTTGCAAATGAAGCAACTGACAAATGATTAATTTCAAAAAATTTACAAGCAGCTCAATAACAAAAAAACAAACTACCCAATCCAAAAATGGGCAGAAGACCTAAATAGACATTTCTCCAAAGAAGATATACAGACTGCCAACAAACACATGAAAGAATGCTCAACATCATTAATCATTAGAGAAATGCAAAGCAAAACTACAATGAGATATCATCTCACACCAGTCAGAATGGCCATCATCAAAAAATCTAGAAACAATAAATGCTGGAGAGGGTGTGGAGAAAAGGGAACACTCTTGCACTGCTGGTGGGAATGTGAATTGGTACAGCCACTATGGAGAACAGTATGGAGGTTCCTTAAAAAACTACAAATAGAACTACCATATGACCCAGCAATCCCCCTATCGGGCATATACCCTGAGAGAACCAAAATTCAAAAAGAGTCATGTACCAAAATGTTCATTGCAGCTCTATTTACAATAGCCCAGAGATGGAAACAACCTAAGTGCCCATCTTCGTATGAATGGATAAAGAAGATGTGGCACATATATACAATGGAATATTACTCAGCCATAAAAAGAAACGAAATTGAGCTATTTGTAATGAGGTGGATAGACCTAGAGTCTGTCATACAGAGTGAAGTAAGTCAGAAAGAGAAAGACAAATACCATATGCTAACACATATGGAATTTAAGGGAAAAAAATGTCATCAAGAACCTAGGGGTAAGACAAGAATAAAGACACAGACCTACTAGAGAACGAACTTGAGGATATGGGGAGGGGGAAGGGTGAGCTGTGACAAAGAGAGAGAGAGGCATGGACATATATACACTACCCAACGTGAGGTAGATAGCTAGTGGGAAGCAGCCGCATAGCACAGGGAGATCAGCTCGGTGCTTTGTGACCGTCTGGAGGGGTGGGATAGGGAGGGTGGGAGGGAGGGAGACGCAAGAGGGAAGAGATATGGGAACATATGTATATGTATAACTGATTCACTTGGTTATAAAGCAGAAACTAACACACCATTGTAAAGCAATTATACCCCAATAAAGATGTTAAAAAAAAAAAAAAGGAACTAGAGAAGGAAGAACAAACAAAACCCAAAGTTAGCAGAAGGAAAGAAATCATAAAGATCAGAGCAGAAATAAATGAAACAGAAACAAAGAAAACAATAGCAAAGATCAATAAAACTACAAGCTGGTTCTTTGAGAAGTAAACAAAATTGGTAAACCATTAGCCAGCCTCATCAAGAAAAAGAGGGAGAGGACTCAAATCAATAAAATTAGAAATGAAAAAGGAGAAGTCACAACAGACACCGCAGAAATACAAAGCATCCTACGAGACTACTACAAGTAACTCTATGCTAATAAAATGGACAACCTGGAAGAAATGGACAAATTCTTAGAAAGGTATAACCCCCCAAGACTGAACCAGGAAGAAATAGAAAATATGAACAGACCAATCACAAGTGATGAAATTGAAACTGATTAAAAATCTTCCTAAAAACAAAAGTCCAGGACCAGATGGCTTTACAGGTGAATTCTATCAAACATTTAGAGAAGAGCTAACATCCATCCTTCTCAAACTCTTCCAAAAAATTGCAGAGGAAGGAACACTCCCAAACTCATTCTATGAGGCCACCATCACCCTGATACCAAAACCAGACAAAGATACTACAAAAAAAGAAAATTACAGACCAATATCACTGATGAATATAGATGCAAAAATCCTCAACAAAATACTAGCAAACAGAATCCATCAACACATTAAAAGGATCATACACCATGATCATCCCTGGGATTTATCCAAGGGATGCAAGGATTCTTCAATATATGCAAATCAATCAATGTGATACACCATATTAATAAATTGAAGAATAAAAACCATATGATCAACTCAGTAGATGCAGAAAAAGCTTCTGACAAAATTCAACACCCATTTATGATAAAAACTCTCCAGAAAGTGGGCATAGAGGGAACCTACGTCAACATAATAAAGGCCATATATGACAAACCCACAGCAGAGAACATTCTCAATGGTGAAACACTGAAAGCATTTCCTCTAAGGTCAGGAACAAGACAAGGATGTCCACTCTCACCACTATTCTTCAACACAGTTGTGGAAGTCCTAGCCACGGCAATCAGAGAAGAAAAAGAAATAAAAGGAATCCAAACTGGAAAAGAAGCAGTAAAACTGTCACTGTTTGCAGATGACATGATACTCTATATAGAGAATCCTAACGATGCCACCAGAAAACTACTAGAGCTAATCAGTGAATTTGGTAAAGTCGCAGGATACAAAATTAATGCACAGAAATCTCTTGCGTTCCTATACACTAATGATGAAAAATCTGAAAGAGAAATTAAGGAAACACTCCCATTTACCACTGCAACAAAAAGAATAAAATACCTAGGAATAAACTTACCTAGGGAGACAAAAGACCTTTGTGCAGAAAACTGTAAGACACTGATGAAAGACATTAAAAATGATACCAACAGATGGAGAGATATACCATGTTGTTGGACTGGAAGAATCAATATTGTGAAAATGACTATACTAAAAAGCAATCTACAGATTCAATGCAACCCCTATCAAATCCCCAATGGCATTTTTTACAGAACTAGAACAAAAAATCTTAAAATTTGTATGGAAACACAAAAGACCCTGAATAGCCACAGCAGTCTTGAGGGAGAAAAACGGAGCTGGAGGAATCGGAATACCTAACTTCAGACTATACTACAAAGCTACAGTAATCAAGACAATATGGTACTGTCCCAAAAACAGAAACATAGATCAATGGAACAAGACAGAAAGCCCAGAGATAAACCCATGCACCTATGGTCAACTAATCTATGAAAAGGAGGCAAGAATATACAATGGAGAAAAGACAGTCTCTTCAATAAGTGGTGCTCGGAAAACAGGACAGCTACATGTAAAAAAATGAAATTAGAACATTCCCTAACACCATACACAAAAATAAACTCAAAATGGATTAGAGACCTAAACGTAACACTGGACACTATAAAACTCTTAGAGGAAAACGTAGGAAGAACACTCTTTGACATAAGTCCCAGCAAGATCTTTTTTGATCCACCTTCTACAGTAATGCAAATAAAAACAAAAATAAACAAATGGGACCTCATGAAACTTCAAAGCTTTTGCACAGCAAAGGAACCATAAACAAGACGAAAAGACAACCCTCAGAATGGGCGAAAATATTTGCAAACGAATCAACGGACAAAGGATTAATCTCCAAAATATATAAACAGCTCATGCAGCTCAATATTAAAAAAACAAACAACCCAATCCAAAAATGGGCAGAAGACCTAAATAGAGATTTCTCCAAAGAAGACAAACAGATGGCCAAGAAGCATATGAAAAACTGCTCAACATCACTAATTATTAAAGAAATGCAAATGAAAACTACAATGAGGTATCACCTCACACCAGGCAGAATGGGCATCATCAGAAAATCTACAAACAACAAATGCTGGAGAGGGTGTGGTGAAAAGGGAACCCTCTTGCACTGTTTGTGGGAATGTAAATTGATACAGCCACTATGGAGAACAGTATGGAGGTTCCTTAAAAAACTAAAAATAGAATTACCATATGATCCAGCAATCCCACTACTTGGTATATACCCAGAGAAAACCATAATTCAAAAAGACACATGCACCCCAATGTTCATTGCAGCACTATAGCCAGGTCATGGAAGCAACCTAAATGCCCATCGACAGACGAATGGATAAAGAAGAGGTGGTACATATATACAATGGAATATTACTCAGCCATAAAAAGGAATGAAATTGGGTCATTTGTTGAGACGTGGATGGATCTGGAGACTGTCATACAGAGTGAAGTAAGTCAGAAAGAGAAAAACAAATATTGTATGTTAACGCATATATGTGGAGCCTAGAAAAATGGTACAGATGAACCGGTTTGCAGGGCATAAATAGAGACACAGATGTAGAGAACAAACGTATGGACACCAAGGGGGGAAGGCGGCGGGGAGGTGGGGGTGGTGGTGTGATGAATTGGGCGATTGGGATTGACATGTATACACTGATGTGTATAAAATTGATGACTAATAAGAACCTGCTGTATAAAAAAAGAAAAATTAAATTAAAAAAATTTTTTAAAAAAAGAAAAAAGAGAAAAGAAAATGCTCAGCTGAACATGTGGTAAGAAGACTGTAGAACATGTAAACACTCCGCAGAATAAACATGTGTCCTTTGTCAGTATTTCACCATTGTCACTGATAGATCCACTTTAACTACAAGGTAAAGTTTAGGAACAAAGTGCAACCTCCTTTGATGCGAACTTTCATTCTGTTCTTTAAGAAAACCCCCAACTCTGAAGTTCACCTATTTTTAGAAATCTATTTATTCAACAAGTAGTTACTGAGCACCTACCCTGGGCAGACAGTGTGCTGGGCTAAAAGCTGGGGCTTAAGTACTAGACATGACAGGCAGGACCCCTGATCTCACAGAGCTCAGGGTCCAGCCAAGGTGGGAGCAGGGCCTCTCCTTCTCTGGCACAGACGTGACAAACATCCTCTTCATGCAAACAAGGTCACTTGTTAATGGATCCCTTTACCTCCTCATACTTTTTTTCTCGAATAAAAAAGTGTTTGATAATTATCTGCCTGGTAGAATTCTGTAATTAGGGTCATTAAATAAGAGAGTCCAACGTTCAGAGAAGTCAATTAAGAATGGCAAGAGAGAGAGAGAGAGAGAGAGAATTTTAAAATTCCATGCAAACCAGGTATGGACCTGCATTGTATTCAGACTCAGGAAGGGCTGTGTGAACGAAACTTGGCAGTTAACATGGGTCCCAGTAGGTGGGTACCATGCATTTGGGAAAGCAAGAGAGATTCCCAAATGATTCTCTTTTGCAAAAAGCAGGCACTCAGCCTAAAGAGACCCAGGAACTAAACAGCAGGGAATCACATTTAACAACTGAACAAGGGTCAAGAAACTCAAATTGCCTGGGAGACCAAAATTCAGCTCCAGCCTCTGAGTAAAGCCACAAACTCAGCATAGAAAAGAGATTTCTGAGGGTGGGCTTGTGATACTCTCCCAGAATGGAGGCAGAACAGAGAAGGCAGAGGGCCAGGAAGCAGGAGATGCTGACATTCTTCCTGTGTGGGAAGGCAAATTTGCCGCCGGAGTACTGAATCTACTCATCAAATATTTCCATTATTCCTTCAGTGAAAATCATTTGGGATGTTAGCAATTATTCGATTCTCTTGGGAAAAGAGACTGCAAATATACCGCAAGGGCTCAAACAAACAAGTGAACTGATTATCTTCTGTCACTTGTTCATTAAACCAACATTTAGTTTAGGTGCGGGAGGTATAAACATGACCAAGACATGAGTGGGAAGCCTTGTACTTCCAGACAAGAGGATGAAATTGAGGAAGCAGTGCTATAAAGGCAACAAAAAAACAAATCGCAAATGTTTTAGACTGTTTCGGAAACAGTCTAAAAGAGTAAAAAATAAATTCCAAAAAATCAAATCGTTCGACTCCCTGCTCTTTTTAAAAAATAACCCCACCTTGGCATTATAGTTCAGGAGTACTTTAATCTCAGTATTTTCTGATGCAGAGAAAATAAAGGGAAATGATAGGTCACTGAAGAAGACATGAAAGGGCTGTGCAGTATAATCCAAGTATCTATATTTGTCCTCCAGCGTGCCAGTTCATTACACTATTTTTATCCCGAGTTCCAAATTATTACATCTGATGCGCAGAATTCTGAAGGTATTACATATTGACCTCAAAGCCTCATTAGAAAATGAAAAAAAAAGAAAAAAGATTGTTCATGTCTCAGTTTAAACACTTACCTGGCTGTTTTATAACCAGTTCATCTTTACATTTAGGGTCCCTTTCAGGTGAAGGCCCAAGGCAGCTCCAAATTTGACCCAAGGGCTAGCTAGCAAACATGAGGTGCTCAGTGCTCATTTAAAATAAAAGCTGGTTTAAGATGATATCAATTGCCATTCTCCTCTTATTCTAATTATCTCAGTGCCGTTGCTTGAAAGAATCTGTTTTTCTCTTGGATTCAGAGTTAAATAGGAAGAAAGTGGGAAAGGATGACAATTTATTCAGAGCCAACCAGGTGTGAAGGATTGTGAGGCTTGTTTTCTCCTTTCAGCCTCAGAACACCTTAGGAGACAGGCAGTATGAGAAAGAAGCCAGGTTCAGAGGTGCGAAGTATGGTCACACAGCTCGTAAGTGACAGAGATGAATCTGAACCCAGGTCTGACTCCCAAATCCAGGCTATTTCTAGCTGACTCCTTGGTTTTGTGGAAAGCATTCTACTGTTCTTAAATCATGTTTGGCTTTCAAGAACAGGAAGTCATTTAACAAGCAAACAATTGTCACAGTTTTAACATTTATCTGAATAAAGCTAGATTTTACATCTGTAGCCCGACAAGTCTGACACTTTTACAAATTTAACAAATAGATCAAATTAAATGTTTTTTAAAATTTCAGGAAAACACAGAGCCTCAGCACAGCTTTGAGCACCTTAGGCTGGGATTTTAAGAACCAAACACTGCTTAGCATTTATATGGCACTAGCAAGACTAGGACCCTCTAGAAGTTCAAAGAGAAAAGAGAAAGAGGGTCCCTCTAGGACCCTCTACTCTTCAAATGAATCTGATAACGTCCCTAAGGCAGAGACTGCCTGGGGGACCAAGAAGAAGAAAAAGTAAGCCTAATTTAGAAAACTCAAAATAAATAATTGGAAAGGACATAAGTCCTTCCTTAGCTGGCTTTACTCCTTTCTAATAGGTCAGTGGTTTTCAAAGTGTGCTCCTGGAAACCCCAGGATTCTTTTGAGGAACTTCAGGGGCCATGGAGGCCAAAAAGGAAACTGCGCAAAGTCCTACACCGTTTACCCCTACCTACCCCAAGCAGCTCAGTTATCTGTCTTACGCAGATATTATATGTGATAATATAATATATAATTATATTCTAATTATATATTTATATTACATAATATCAATATTATTGATATTATATATAAAAATATATGGGGGGGAAAAGACAGATTCCAACTTTTAAAAAGTTTGGAGACCTCTGCTAGTGTGTTATGGCAACAATTAAATGGGTATGTTAACATTTCCCCAAAGAAAAACTGGGATAAGCAAGCTGGGGTTCTAATGGTTACAGATGTGAGAGCAGGCACTTTTCTTCTGCCGTGGAAAGTTAACTCGAAATGCTTTAAGATTCAAAATGTGCCTTTAAAAAAACAAGTCATGAGTTTTTAAAAAATGTGTGGTTGGGAAGGATGCTGTTTATAAAATTACAGAGCATACACGACGGCATGGGGTGCCCACCATACACTCTGCAAAGGGGCCGAGATCATTAACTCGTTCCCAAGACAGCGTGTTTCTTAAGAAGAGCTTCTCTTGCAACTGCTCCATTCTAAAGAAAAGACAGACACCTTGGTCACTTCTGTAACAAGGCAGCTAATTATGGCACCTCTTCCAGCACTGGGAACGATATTTAGAGAAGGACTGTATACCTGATGCAAACTTTGCTCAGTAGCCTCGGTTCCCTTCTCACAACTAGAAACAAGATCAGTGATGTTGTGCATTAAAAATCCTAAAAGTCTACTGACCATAATTGTCCCTTCTCTGGAAAGAGCGTGAGCTTTGGATGTAGACAAACCTGAGTTCAAACACCAGTCCTCCCACTTACTATTAGATTGGGTGCTTTAACTTGTTCAAGCTTTAATTTCTTTACCTTTTACGTGGGGATAATACAACGTACCAGAGAGGATTGTTGTGAGGAATGAAGACAAGGTGGCCGCCAACACGTCCACAGCGCTTACCGTGTGCCAGGCACTAAGGGCTTTGCATAGATTGTCTGTAACTACCTCCCTTTTATAGATGTGGAAATTAAGGCAAAGAGAGTTTAAGACTAAATAAAATAATACAGGTAAAACGTCAACCACAGAGTTGCCAGACAAGATGTTCAACTGATGTCAGTTCCTCCCTCTCCCTCATCTTCCCCTTTGAAACAGCATAGCCATGTGAATTAAAAATACAATGGGAGGGCTTCCCTGGTGGCGCAGTGATTGAGAGTCCGCATGCCGATGCAGGGGACACGGGTTCGTGCCCCGGTCCGGGAAGATCCCACATGCCGCGGAGCGGCTGGGCCCGTGAGCCATGGCCACTGAGCCTGTGCATCCGGAGCCTGTGCTCCGCAACGGGAGAGGCCACAACAGTGAAAGGCCCGCATACCGCAAAAAAAAAAAAAAATAATAATAATACAATGGGAAATCAGGGCTCAAGACACTGGATTCAAAATGACTCACTGGATGTCACTGAGGAATGACTAAGTCTCATCACCCACAGAAGCAAGAGCACCACCAATGTGGGAACAGCTATATGATTGCTTAGGGGCCTATGCAGGCACAAAGGGTCGGACTATAGCGTAACAATCATCCAATAATCCTTCCAACCTCCCAGTTCTCCTCCCAAATACTTTGCTATTTGCTCTCTTTCGTTCCCTAGTCCATTAGAGCCTAATGGACCATATCACAATAAAGTCTGTCAGGGTATGAATGCTGCTCAGGAGTCCCCAGAGTCTATACAGTTGGCCCTCTATATCCACAGGTTTCCCATCTGAGGATACAACCAACCCATCCGCAGCAGACAGTTTCATTTCAGTCATTGCTGACATTCCCACTCCTCTACCTCACATATCCAGAGCTGCACAAAGGTTCTGGAGGTTTTGCAAACTACTCTGGTCTCCAAGCTGCTCCACTGGCTACTGCTGAGCTGCCCCCTTTGTGAGTCTACAGTGGAATTCACTCACTCATGCATTAACAAAATTTACTGAGCAGCTACTGTACTCCATACTCTGCTCAAGGAACTGGGTGTACAACAAAGAAACAGGAAGATGAGACTGCTGCCTTCACAGAGCCTCCAAAGTTCCCTGAATGCTGAAGGATCTGTTCCTTCCTCAGGCTGCAGAATCTCAGCCATGGCTGGCAGTTCAGGTGGCCCAGGCACAGTCCCCACAGGCACACAACACAGCCACTCCCTCTCTTCCCACCCACCTACAAGAAGCCATGCTACCATTGCAGGACACTCCAAGGAAGCCTGTCTTAGGACATTCCTCCTATTTCTCTCTCTCTCTCTCTCTTCTCCTATCTAAGCATCAGGCACTCAGGAGCTCAGACTTTCAGAGAACAAAAGGCAGGAACTTTAGGCAACACAAAACTCTGCAGAGGACTTCCCTGGTGGTGCAGTGGTTAAGGATCCGCCTGCCAATGCAGGGGACATGGGTTCAAGCTCTGGTCTGGGAAAATCCAACATGCCGCGGAGCAACTAAACCCATGACCCACAACTACTGAGCCTGAGCTCTGAAGCCCGCAAGCCACAACTACTGAGCACACATGCCACAACTACTGAAGCCCACACGCCTAGAGCCTGCGCTCCGCAACAAGAGAAGCCACCACAATGAGAAGCCCGGGAACCACAATGAAGAATAGCCCGCGCACAGCAAGAAGACCCAATGCAGCCAAAAACAAGCAAATAAGTAAATAAATAAATTTATTAAAAACAAAAAACTCTGCTGAAACAAAGGCGTTGAAGAGACCTGGCTGCTAACTTGGGATGAGAATAGAAAGGGAGGGGAAAAAAACATGAAGGAAAAAATACACACACACCCAAACACAAGTATCCCCTTACATTAGACTGCCACATATAAAGGCTTTTCTCCTAGAAAGCAAATGGGTTGCTTTCATTTTGAACAATAAGACAAAGTTTTTCCTGAATCCAACTGTGCACCAGAACGTTCACCACTGCTTTAAAGAGTTATGCCTAGTACAGTACCTGGCATATGACAGGTGAGATGGATACATGAATGGATGGATAAAATAACTCTTTCCTTCCTATAAGCCATACATCTGATATGGGGGAAGTTGAAAAACAACTTATGGATGGTTAACCATTCTGAGACATCTTCTTTTGAACAGATGAAGCTATACGTAGGGCATAAGCAATATAGGAAAAAATGTAAATGTATTTTACAACGTAGAAGCATGGTAGAGGATTTCTTGCATCCAGATGTAACAACATAAGAATCAAACTGTAAAAATCCAAAGTAGTTCATTTTTTCCTAATCATTTTTATCTCACTTTTTATTTAGCATAACAAGGACTGACATACAATGAAATATTGACTTTATCATATATTAATCATATCGCCTGGGGAGGTATATTCACCTTTAAAATGGAGAAAATAGTATCTATTAATTACTGTTGTTTTAACAATGACAAGAGATAGTAAGGGAGAGCACTTACTATGATGGCTGCTAAGACACTCAAGAAATGTTTGAAACACGCGCGCACACACGCGCGCACACACACACACACACACACACACACAGTCTTCTAGCTCAATCTTGAAGGTCATACATATATGTCCACAAATTCTAAGAAACAGTGAAATCTTTCCGTCTTCCTGCTAATCCCAATAAAAACATTTGTAGCAGACAAGGAGTTTTACTGATGTTCAAATCCTATATTTTTTACATTTTTTATATTTTGGTCTTTCAAAGCTTTCTACAAACAATAATCTAAGGTACAGTCCCTTGAAGAACCAAGCCATGTGTTTTTATACTTAGAAATTTCAATGAACTGGTTAAACATCTGAATCATATTTGGAATCTCTAGTTAGACTCTGTAGGTAGATAAACGGCCCAAATCTTTCTTACCAGAGTTGCCCCAGACTGTGTGGACAGCTTCCCAAACCTACTTAGCATAAAACTTGTTTTTCAAACAAGAAAATAAACAGATTAATTCTCAAACACTGGAAAATTCTTAAACCTATAAAACTTGATTTGCTTTCTAAAATGAAGTAATATTTCCTTTTTCTTGTTTTTAAATTTAAATATTAAGTTCTCACAAATTTGTACTCTTCTACTTGTTCATAAAGAGATCACCATTCTAAACTATAAAACAGTTAACATCATAAACAAATGTGTTTTTACTAAGGTGTGCTCACAAAAATTATGATAAAAATAGTCTTATGAACATTTAGTTCATCTTTTTTTACAATATTACTAGCTTTTTGATAAGTAAGTTTTTTTAACATCTTTATTGGAGTGTAATTGCTTTACAATGGTGTGTTAGTTTCTGCTTTATAACAAAGTGAATCAGCTACACGTATACATATATCCCCATATCTCCTCCCTCTTGCATCTCCCTCCGTCTCACCCTCTCTATCCCACCCCTCTAGGTGGTCACAAAGCACCGAGCTGAGCTGATCTCCCTGTGCTATGCGGCTGCTTCCCACTAGCTATCAGTTTTACGTTTGGTAGTGTATGTATGTTCATGCCACTCTCTCACTTTGTCCCAGCTTACCCTTCCCCCTCCCCATGTCCTCAAGTCCATTCTCTAGTAGATCTGCGTCTTTATTCCCATCCTAAGTTCATTCAGCCCTAAAAAAATTGAAGTTCATCTCCTATATCTGCATAGAAGCCAGCTTTTATCATTTATTTAAAAAAATCCTTTCAGCAAAGTATAATCTATCATCTTTCAAATCAAAGGAAGTAATCACACAATTTTATAACTTTCCATGAAAAGTTAATTTCTTTCCAATGTCTATTAATTTGATTTTTATTCTCCCGGGGACATTTTTTCGCTTTTATTCAGTAACCTAGTATGAAGGGATTGCCCACCCAGAACAAATAGTTGGTCCTCTTATAGTCTTCATTAAAAATATTTCTCTCAGAAGTAGCCTCATCTTCTTCAATTCCAGGATCCTTCACCTCAGTGTTTAAACCCTATACCAAGTACATTCATGAAGGAATTAAACGAAGGGTAGGAGACTCTCCATTCCACTCTGGTCTCCATTATTTATCTCATTATGTCGGCACTTAACTTCTCCCACCCTGAGCTGTCCTACCTGTAAAGTGGACATAGTAATTACCCCATAAGGTCAGGAGGGTAGTGCAATGACAAAAGGGGATAAATAGTACTAAAATGCTTTAAAATGTTCACAGAAAATATAGAAATATAAATATAATTTAGAAATATGTATTTCATTGTATAGAAATGCAATGTCACAAAACTAAAAGTAGCAAAAGATTGCAGTAGTTCTTTATACAAGGCTCTTCCAGTCTACACTCTTCAAATCCAATATTACATAATACTATTTGATATTAAAAGACTAACATTATCTAGAATTAGAGCTCTGACAGCAGAACATGAATGCTGATGACTTAGTATGTGATACTGCATCCCCATCCTCAATGCTAAGTCTCTAACCTGAGCAAATGTATTGATTATGATAAAGTTCTTAGTGAAAACTGTATAACAATAAAACAGTGGAAGGAGAGTAAACCTTGATTAATCAAAATGCTTAGAAAAGAGGAGTTTACTCCTCGGTCACGGCCCAGCATCAATGACTCCAATACCCATTTTGGACAATAAAATTCCCCTGATTTCAGCTTACTGCGTCAACATTTACTTCTTACTACTGATATCTGAGTGAAGGAATAGTATTCTGATTTCTTAAAGATTTTTCTTTGATTATGAAAAATCAAATTATTATTGATTTTATTATTGATTATTCCTTGATTATTATAATCAAGGAATCTAAAAAATTATAATACCCAGTCACTTACTAAATATTATAGCATACTAACTATACAGAATTTATAATCCCTCTACAGTTTTCCCACTAGGCTTCATCGAAGACCCCAAAACTATGTGGTTCAGTTTCAAAAATTAAACCAGCATTTCACTAACCATCTCTTCTGGTACCAAAATTATTTTACACAGCATCTCTTTTAAGACATCATTTTATTTTAAAGCTTGGCATCTAAGGTTTCTAGTTTTATTACCCCTCCCAAGTGTTATAACACTTTCTCCTTTCACGGTGAATTTAAAATTGGAGTGAAACTTACTTTCTTGTATTGCATTAAGAATCTCTGAAAAGTCCACATCACTCTTTGGCCCGTCAGGTAGTATTTGCATATCCAGCTGGTAGCTTTGCAAATCCACACCTCCTTCTAGAGAAACGAAAGATATTCATGGAGTTTGCACTGGTTATCAGACAGCCCAGCATCAGGGTCCCAAGGAGAAGCAATGTCAAAATCTAAAAAGAACAGCCAGCTGGTTTGCCAATGATCCTCCCACGTGGACAAATGACTTTTAAAAAATGAGGAACATTACCAGCCATTTGCCCCTTATGGGACCAAAAAGGTTTAATTGTATTTCCAAGGCAAAAAAAAGGCAATTACTTTATTAAAATACCACATACTTCATAGCATTTATGGATGATTTCCTAGGTGAAGAATATAATATGCTAGCCTCCACCCAAGGACATTTAAAATTATTCTCAGCTTCTACATGGCTAAAAAGGGACATTCACCACTAATACTTTATGAAACCATCTTCCTTAAAATGGTTATAATTTATTTATAGGAAAGGATTTAATATTTCTGATATCACAGAAAAACGGTATCAATTTTTTCTCTCACAGTTGGACTTCCCCTGTTATATCATTTACTTTTCAATTATACCAGAATACTTTAATTTATTCTATGAAGTAGTTAAGGCCCTTGTACTAGGTTTGCCCAATGTAGTTTTGGTGTGTTCTAAAGAAAGAGGTTTTTTTAATGCTGCTCCACACACCTATACAACACTTAAGGAAGTCAAAGAAACCAAGATATCAAAAAGTAGCTTCATCATTAATAATAATAAATCTCTGAATGCTTCTTAAAATAATCAGTAAGAACATCTCCAATCTGATGAGTCTGGAAGGGCTAAACGTCAGTGCTAAAATAAACAGAGAGCCTGATAAATAAAATGGGGCACACTCTAGCTTCCAAAATTTTTGTAGAAATAATTCTTTTGTAATCCCAGGAATTATTCTTAGCCTTGAATAAAATTTCAGTTACATCCCTAAAACTCAAGAAGAATAAGATACAGTTGCTATATTACAAGAACACTCATTCTGGGCGGGGAATGGACACAAGTAACTATAATAGAAGGTGAGCCTTAGGAGGGCAGGAACTTTTGTCTGCATGCTATAACCCATCACTTAGAACAGTGTCTAGCACAGAGTAGGCCCTCAACTAATGTAGATGGAACGAATTTATGAGGATATGCGGTACTTATGAAACAAAGGCAGGAGCGTAACAAGTAAAGCTATAAGCTCAGATTCTGGAGGCAGACAAACCAGCATTCAAATTCTTACTAGGGAACACCAAATCTCTCTAGATCTTAGTTTCCTCATCCATGAAATGGGTGATTGTAACAGTCACACAGAGTAGCCATGAGGATTAAATGAGATAATGCATGAAAAGCTCTCAGCTGTCATAGGACTCAGTAAATGGAAGCCATTACTATTATCATCCATAATAATTTATTATATAGCAACACTGGCATTTCTACAGAAACTATCCAGCCATTGAATAATGAGAAAGAATCCGTAAGTCAATTATTTGGGACCAGCATGCATTTAAGGTGACAGTTAAACACTGCAGACACAGCAGTGAATTTTTAAATGCATGCATTCAGTTGGCTCATTGCAAGGGCTGAAGTTATCAGTGAGATTAAGCTTCTCAATGGTACAGAACAAAGATGTCTCCCTGCTGGCCCAGAATTTAAATGGGCTATCTGCTTTTTTCTCCACCATGGCCAGCTACCTTGAATGGGTGGGGAAAACTTTTGATGCTTTTCAACCTCTACGAAGGCTAGTCACCTTTGTTCTGCTCAATAACCAAAGACCCAAAGATCTCACAATGACATCGACAGGAAAAAAAAAAAAAAATTCAATACCACTTTTCAGCCAGGCTGCGTGCTATGTACTTTATTATCTCACTTAGTTTCTACTCTAACCTTGAAAAGGAGGTGCAGTAAGAAGTAGTAATTTGCCCCAAAAAGCTACTAAGTTGTAAAGATGTAACACCAACCCATGCCCTTAACCGGTCTTTAGAATCACACATACCCAAGCAGTCAAAAACACAGGCTGTTAGAAATAAGAAAATTTACCATTTTTCACTGGACTTAACAATAGTCCAGGACTTCACACCAGGACAAAAGTCATTACATAACCTAAAAAGCAAATGACTTCTAATAGCCTAATAAAAAGAAGCCCAATTTATTTACTTGCTGTTTGTCACAGGAGTTCATAGATTCATGTGGAAGTAGTTATGACTATGAAATAACTGTAATTTTTCATAACTAAAATTCCATAATTTTAAATAAATTTTTTGTTAGAGGACAGGTAAGAGCATAAGAAGTCACAAAAGAAGCAACATAAAGAGGCATTCAGGTCATCAACGTCTGTCTTTAAAGAATATTAAAGACGTGGGGAAGAAAAAAGTGAAGAAAGTGGATCTAAGGATACAGATAAATATATAGATATATCTCAAGTATACTAAAATCCACACCATTTTATACGACTAGAAAAGGAAGAAAATACTGCATTAGGTACAGAAGTTCTCTCAGCTGTGAAATGGGTATATTTTGTTTTAGTCTTTATTTTTTTCTATGTTTTTCACAATACGCAAAATATTTTAAAGTTATTTAAAAATTCAGATTGTGGCCGTAGAGGATATTAAGTTTTTAAAACTAAGGATTCAAGACTTAAAGACTACAGATGTTAAACCATTAAGGAACTAATTTAATAAAAGTTTTTCCAAATTAATACAATTCTTAACCTATATAAGTCAAATAGCTCTAAATTGCAAGATGCAACATTCTATTCATAGTAAACATTAAGATTGCATTTTGAATCCTTAAAATATAAGACATTTTTCTTCCTCTGCTCTAGAAGAAATACAAAATTTATTTATTCTATGAAATACAAGACGTATTTCATAAAGTACAAAAATGTATTTTATGAAAATACACTTTCATAAAATATAAGGGTCTGGAATTTCCGGCAGTAAGTTGTTCACTAAAGTCTAAGATGACGAAGTAGGGGATGCTGTAAAAGACTTCTGTACACTTTCCTAAATGGAGAGTGATCACTGGACAAGGATATTTTCAAATGAATCCATCAAGGTGACAATCTTCACCTTTAGCACGTACTGCCCAAGTGAAAGAGACTGAATAACTTCAATAAACAAGAAACTGTGTGTCTACTTTGGACTTCTGATATTTAATTAATCATTGTTAATCCTGTAGTGTTGGTGTGATTTCTAAAAGTTGAGAATTGGACTTCTTGCTATGGTCATGGATGTCTCTGACTTTGAGTCAAAACACAAAGCTCTGAAACAACTAGGCAAGAGGGTGAAGGTGTCATAGTTTCAAACTGAAGGGTCTCAGTAATTGACATGCAACTAAGTGCAATCCCAAGAAAAGGAAACAAACAAGTTACATTATAGAGGGAAGATAAAAAGATTTCCTAAAGATGTGGAGAACCTACTGAACAATTTTTAAAAATGAAAAACAGCAACAAAATTCATGTGATCTCCAAATTTACCTTTAGCTTTTCTCACACTTGATTGACAGGAGTGAGTAAATTCAAATCTTAATTGTGATTTGTAGTATGAGTAAAACTGAAAGTAGTTTCGATAAAAAGTAACCTTGATAACAGCACTTGCATTCAATAAAACGTCTTCAGCTGAGCAAACATCTTAAAAATTCACTTTAGATTTGTATCTGGCGTACATGGATTTTAGCTAAATGCTTATATACAAAAGGGACCAAAAAAAGCTTCAAATATGAATTTCTTAGTTACCAAATATGTCGATTCCTCTACCATCCCAACCATCTCTCGTCTATAGAAATACCTCTCTACTTTTTTGTTTTGTTTTTTTTTTTCGGTACACGGGCCGCTCACTGTTGCGGCCCCTCCCATTGCGGAGCACAGGCTCCGGACGTGCAGGCTCAGCGGCCATGGCTCACGGGCCCAGCCTCTCCGTGGCATGTGGGATCTTCCCGGACCGGGGCACGAACCTGTGTCCCCTGCATCGGCAGGTGGACTCTCAACCACTGTGCCACTAGGGAAGCCCCCCTTTCTACTTTTAAGGCCCCTCCTAAATGCTCTGCGCTTCAAGCATTTCTTGATTTTAACAAGTAAATACCCTTTTTCACCCACTGAACCCACATAGCTATCTATATTTTATCTTTTTTACAGTACATGTTTTCCATCAAAATTACCTAGCACCGTGTAGACACAGACAAATGTGAGTTCCTAGTCCTCCCTGTCTAGATTTCTTCCTCATCTCTAGCACCTTTGATTAGATTGTAACTTGATGCAGGCCTGGCACCAAACTGCATCCACCTTTTTGTCTCCTACAGAACCTAGGACAAGGCCTTGAACATATTAGTGTCTCGGTTAAAGCTCTCTTACGGCAATTTTACATTACTAGCAACAGCAGTGGATACTGACTAAGAAAATGTCCCAGTTTTCCTTTCTAGTCCACAACTTTAACACATCTTGATAGGTTATCTATAGATCAGGGGTGCCCAACCCCTGAGCCGAGGACGGGTACCTCGGAGATGAGTGGAGGGGGAGCGAGAGAAGCTTCACCTGCCACTCCCCACTGCTCCCGTTACTCCCTGAACCAACCACCCGATCCCGGTCCGTGGAAAAGTTGTCTTTCACGAAACTGGTCCCTGGTGCCAAAAAGGTTGGGGACCGCTGCTATAAATGACTATGAAAGTCATATTCTAAATCATACATTTGCTCTTCCCTTCCCTTCTTTTTAAAATTTGTCAAATAATAAAGAAAACCTTCAAGTACCAAAGAGCTTATAACGAAAATCAGCAGTGGACAACTCTACCCCTTCTTCAACCCCAATCCTATTTCCTCAGTCCGACCACTTTTAAGAGTTTCTGTTTTTACTTCCTTTAGATCTCCCTATATGTGTATCCCATTGTTTCTTGATCAATTTTATACAGTTGACCCTTGAACAACTCGGGTTTGAACTGCATAGGTCCACTTATACAGGACTATTTTTCAAGAGTAAATAGTACAGTACTTAAGAGTGCACGTGGTTGAATCCGCTGATGGGAAGGAACCACTGACTGGGAGAGCCAACTATATATTATATGCAGATTAACCGCCTCCCCCCCTTGTTTAAGGATCAAATATCTGTTACATAGTTTTCTGCTATGATACAAGACAATATAACTTACTATTACTGCCACTCCCCCTTGCCCCCCACTCACCAATCAAATCATTATTATCGATATAATTTTTCTATTATATTGCCTTAGTATAGTGGCTTTAAATAAATTACTTAAAATTCAATTTTTTTGTTCAATCAAATACAGATGATCTTATATTTGCAAGTTAACACAAAATGATATAAAAAGCATATTTTGACACTACACTGACCTGGATTTAAATTCCATTTTTATGTGTTCCTAAGCCATTAAATAATGAACCTCATTTTCCTCATTTATAAAATGAATGGACAATTTTTTGAGCTCTTTTAAAAATTATCAATTATTTACACATATGTAAATAATTTGGTTCATAGTGTTAAGCCATCATGATCCACTAAAAATTTTAAGTGATATATTCCTTCTCTGCAAAATGAGGGCCAATTCCAGGTTTAGGACCTATACTAAATAAAAACAATTTAGTAAAAAAAAAATCCTGTAATTTGGATTTGGAATAGTTACTCCACATTGAAACAAGTAAAGGAAAGTGTGACAAATCAAATCTTAACTTCCCCATGAAACACAAAAGATGGAGGACCCTGTAAAGTAAGCTTAAGGGGACAAATGGTATTTTCCATGACTACCTCATAATAAATGATGCTCTATCTAAGCTTCTGTCTACATTCAATTTATATTCTGCAAATAAAATTGGTAGTTCCTGTCCAGAGAGGTATATTTAATACAAATCCTCAAATGCAGCATTTTTTACAGAATAGGGAGCAGTGATATTTCAACACTTGATATAAATATCTAAAATGAACCCTCACATGTAATATTTTTGGACTTAATAGACTGCAAAGACACCATTTTTGAAACTGGGAGTGTGTTTTCAATTCCCCATGAATGAATTCAGTGTTCCTAAGACAGTGTTAAGATGGAGAATGATATTAAGAAGGGAGGGAGGTATAGTCTGTCTTCTTTTCAGACTTTCCCTATATCAGCCAGTGTCCACAATAAATCTTCTAGGAAGGAAGCGGGGAAATGAACCCAATTCTTCTGGAGGATCTGACATTGGAAACCCAAGATTTACTTGTGGGATATTTCACTGGTTCTGGAAAAACTTTCCATCTGTGTTTCTTAACTTCATTTATAGTGCTTACCAAACTCTATTTAGTGTACCATAAGCTAAAAAACCTTCACAACAGAAGATGCTTCATACGTGCTATTGTAAAAAGACACACAAATCCCACTCTTTCATATTAGTGTTGCTTAACTATAAATCTAGTGATTTGCAAGATCATTCTTTTACAGAAGAAAGCTCGGCTTTGTATTAGCAGGAATACACAGATTGATTCACCCACACCCGTCACTATAAAAGCTAAAGACATTTCTTCAAATGATTAACACTGAGTAGTTCTAAGGACCCAATTCTGGACTGGGTCCTTACTGGAGAACCATATTTAGCTAACAGCGGGTGAATGTTTCTCAGGTCTAAAATGGAAATAATAATCCCACTGCTTCAGCCAGTAATGGCTGACCTTCAACAAAATTACTTCTATGTTTCCCAGGATTGGCAAGATAGTGATCTCCTAAATTATACAGAATGCCTGCGTTAAGAGTTCCAAAGAGGGCCTGGAAACCGGAGCTGCAAAGCCTTAAATGGCAGGAAGGATTTGTGTGGGAGTGTAGGCAGGGCTCCATGGGGGTCTTCCAATCTCCTAGATGCTGAGTTCTGTTGCTATGACAACGGTGACTCTTGCCGAGGAAGGGAAAAGAGAAACTCAGGATTAGGAGGGGTTACGGAGTAGAAACCTTGATACTTTCAGCATCACTATAATGTTGTTTACTCTTTTAACTTGCACAGTAAATCTTCAGAAGGGCCTAAGATGAATGTATGAAAGAGAATGGCCTTGCAAAACAACAAGCCTCTTGAGAGCCAGGGCTCTGTCCATCTTGTGCATCGGCCTCTTATCTCTAACTCAGGGAATTAAGTAAGTAGAGCAGAAGCTTACTATTAACCGCCTATCTACCACGATTAAGAACTTAGTTTAGGTTTAGGGCTCAGGCCACTAGTTATAGTCATATGATCTTGAGTTAGTATTTATTTAAATCTCTCCAAGCTTCTTAAATATAAAGTTATTTGAAATAGACTTGGGCAGAAGATGCAGTTCTAAATTCCATTAAAACACAATACCCTTTCCAGAAATAGTTGTCTTTGTGGATGCCTTTTCTGTAGCTCTTCTTTATTCACTTTGTATATTCAGATGGTTGTGAAAAGATTCTTCAGAAAATTCTCTCTAAATGCACTACCTAGGTCAAAATATGTGCATATGTCCCTCAGCAAAGGGGAAAAAGTGAAAATTTCTAAGGGAAGAATTTGGTATGTATTTTTGGAAAACTCAATTTTGTTACTCAGCAAATGATAGCAAGGAGCACAGATCCCCATGCCCACATTTCAAGGCTCAAAACAGCTTCTTTTCCTAAGCACCCCTCTATTTACTAAACTCACATCCTCACACATTTTACAAAAAACCCACTTAAAGGGGAAGAGGTTCAAATGAGGGATGATTAGTGTTATTTCTAAACCATAGTTTAGGAAGATACCACATTCACCTTCAAGGCAACGAGAAATAAAACAGAGGTCCAAAGTAGCTCTTATACTTTTTCTCCCACATATTCTCAAAGCCATGTGGAAGATCTTATCTTCCAGCCACACCAAAAATCCATTTCACAAATAGAAAAGTAAGTATATATTTTCATCCAAGCTTCAGATTCATTCAAGAAGAGTAGCCAGATTCCTCAGGTTCAATAAAGAAGTTTCAGGCACAATTCTCAGTAAAATGTCTGTTCCCGGATAAGGTGATGAGAAAACACTAAATTTCACACTCAACTATTTTCACCCTCAAGGGAAAAAAACTGGCTCAGTGGGAAAAAAACACTGGTAAGAAACTAAAGACATGGGTTTTAGCTAGGGTCCATCAATGACTAATTTTGTACTTTTCATCAAGCAATTTCATTTCCTGAGGCACAGTAAAGCAGGGCTAATTCTGCCTTACAGACCACTGTGAGAACTCAGTGAGATGCAGGAGAAATATTTGTGGAAGCCCTTTGGAGACAATGGAGCATCCTCTAACATAAGGTGGTGGTACCATGATTATTATTGTGGTCAAGATTAGCCATATGTTCACTTTTTTCCCCTAAAGAATGAGCTGAATCTTGACTCTCATCTTGGCAGAACTAGAAACAAGTCAGCCAACACACAAGTCTTTCTTTGCTGTCTTTCTTTTTTCAAATCTCTGCTTAATTGCTCCTTTTCTCTCCTTTTCCCCACAGCCTCTGGTACTTACGTTAAACAGAATGTGAAAGGTACTTGCTGAGTTAATTCTGTTTCCCTAATTTGAGACCAGGCCTTGACATAATACTGGAATTTGAAAAAGGGAAGATGAAAAAACAAAGATCTAATGCAGAGTAGAACAAAAATGATGCTACAAAGTGGAGCATCACTGATATAGAAAGAAATAACTGGTTAAGGTGACTATGTTTTCAGTGGAATCTAACTGGTCCCTTCCTCAATATAGTCTTCTTATGCTACGGGTTGAACTATTACAGGGCTTTAAATTTTCCAAAGGTTTGGTATACAAACTTGCTAGAAATATTGCTACCAAGTTGTTTGAAGAAGGTAATGAGAGAATCAAACCACCAGAGTTGGAATCCTGCCTCCGCCACTTACTGGCTGCGTGTTTTGGGGCAAGTTACTTAAACCTTCTCTGTGCCTTAGTTTCCCCAACCATAAAATAAGGCTGACAGCATGAGGATATTATGGAATTAAATGAAATAATGAATGCAAATAGCTTAACAGTTTTTGAGGTTGGGAATACAGTAGAGTACTTAAGGGGGGCTGTAATTTTATTATTGTCAAACATTTAGTACCGTCTGTATACAGATAGCATAAGACGACAGTATACAGATGACATGTATACATGTTGTTCTAGCTCGCTGGAAAAAACAAAATCCTAAAGTTTCTCTCCTGTGAAATCAACTTGTCCCAGCATTTAAATACATATCTATATAAGGGAAAAATAATCATGCATAAAAGGGGAAAGGGCTGCTTAGGCTTTTAAAGGGAGATAAAAGGAATTGTGTTAGAAATTACTTGGGAAAATAATGAAATATATCAGCAAAACATCATTTTACCAACTCTAGAAGAGAATAAAGGACAAATTCTGTGACTAATGGCATTTCTCTAGGACTATATGATGGGCCTATCATATAAAGGAAAAGCAATAGAAGAAATATTTTAGATTTCACAAAGCTTCTAATTCTATTTTGTGTGGCACAGTCATTAAAATGGCATAATGTGACCCATACTCACTAAGCTTTACACTTTCAAATTCAAAAATTCGCAATCAGTGCTTCAGTTGACTCTGTTCTTGACCCTTAAGTGACAGTTCCAAGCCTGGTGCCATTTAATACTTTTATTATTGGCCTATAAAGTGGAATAATATTCATTAATTACGAGCAGCTAAAAGATAAGGTCAAAATGAAATCAATACACAAGAGAAACATCTGAAACAATCAGAAGGAAAGAGAAATCATACAAATACAAGATGAAGGTGAAACAGCTCCTGCGTCAGTGCAGCATAAAGGGAAACCGTCCTAATTGTTAACCTGGCTCAAGTTAACTGGGAAACTGCTTCAAGGACCGAGTGAGAAATGCTTCTGGGACATAAGTACTTTCAGGCTTGTGAATTTTGTCTAGGATGACGGTGACAACAAAACTGATCCTTTGCTCCTGTCACCTTACTGTGCAAGGATCATATAGAGCATTTTACATGAATGAATTTATCTGGCATAACAATGCCACATAGGGTTGCCAGATATAACACATAAAAATATAGGGTGCCCAGGTAATTTGAATTTCAAATAAACTAATAATTTTTTATCACAAGCCTGCCTCATGCAATTCATGGGACATTCTTACACCAAAAGGTATTTGTTGTTTATCTGAAATTTAACCAAGTCCTGTGTTTCATCTGGCAACCCTAACACTGTGAGATAGGTATTCTCATTTTGCTGATAAGGAAAAAGATTCAGAGAAATTAAGTCATTTGCCCAAGTCTGCATAGCTATTAGGGAACATATGTGGGTTTAAAACATCTAACAACAAAGCTTGCACTGATCACCACTATAATGCGCTATTATTACACTCTTTCCTATATCTGAATGGCCATCCCTCCATCTTCCTGTTGATGTCTTAGCTGACCTTCAAAGTCCAACCTGTAGAATCCTTCTTATATCTTTTCCCTAGTAATAATGTTTCCATAATTTTATTTATATCTCTATTCTAGCCCTTAATACAATGAATTCTATTATAGCAGGTTAAGTACGGGTCCCTGTAGTGGATATTCTTCCATATACATTTCCCTTTTCTAACATCACCTCTATTTCCTTTTGGGGAAATGTCTTTCCCTTACTGTGTGCAGCCTGGGTGGGAGGAGAAATCAAGGGGTCCTATCCTCCTATTATCAAAGCTGAAGAGGGAGGCCTCCTCTGTCCTATCCTTTTACCTCTCATCCCTCACTGCCCAACCAAGGGAAAGGCACATGGCTGATAGAATCTCTTCCAGGTCTTCAAAAACGGAGCCAAATGATGCAAAAACCAAGAAAAATGGTAAGGGTTCATTTATTCCAGAAAGTCAAATAGTCCTTTTCTTGGTATCTGTTCCTTTTCCAAGGCCAGTTCTCCAGCCTTTCCATCCATATCCTTCAAATTTAAATTCCTTCTTTGCTTGGATTAAATAATTGGTTTCAGTTATTTATAACCAAAGAGCCCTGACTGATGGTCTTTCTGGACATGACTGTGAGCTCCCCAAGGTCCATGTGCAATAGAGTTCTACACCATTCCAGCCCCAATGAAGTACCCTCCAAATAAATATTTGTTAGGACATAGTAGGCACTCAGAAATGTTTGTAAACTCAAAGGGGAATAAATGAACTGAAATTGTTCAGGGTTAATGGCACAGAAGATGTACAAGATTTTCTTGTTCTTTCTTTTCGACCAGTCTGAGTGGGCTTTTAGAAAGTGCTTTGGGAATCGAGATTATTAACTCTGTAAAAAGTAGATGGATGATTTAATAGGCCTCACTATGACTAAAATGCACATGCTGCTTCTAAGATCTATGATTCACTGCAAATAAGAAACTCGGTTTGAGAGCTCTTCTATAATCTCCCAACAGAGAACGACGATGCATTAGTAAAAGTACACTAAAAATAAAAGGATGGAATTGAAGTCACATCTGTCTTAATAACATGAGTTTTAAATACATATATTTTCAAAAACAGGTTTCTAATCATAATTTGTTTAATATGATTTTTCTTAACGATAATTATGTGCTAAAGAATTGGTTTTATTTATATTTTCAACCAATAGCCAATGCAAGCAGGGTTCAAGAATCGATGATAAAATTATGATAGATAAATGTAGTGATGTGTTTTTTAAGCTAAGAGCAGTGACAAGATATGCTGACATCACACCATTAGGAAATATCTTAACATTTCTTCAAATGTTTATTACATTAATATCAGTAGAGGATGTCAGACTGACTCTTCTCTGACTGGGTCAAACACAAACAGAATATTCTGTACAATTCTGGGCACTGTATTTCCAAAGATGCAGTAATGAAATAAGACTTTTTCTAAGAGTGGAGTGGGTAGGATGGTAAAGAAGGTGAAAACCATGCTGTTTGAAGGAAGCATCGAAGGAACTAGAAAATGTTTCAGTTGGCAAATAGCTCAAGATGAGTTTTTGAACAACTAAAAGATCAGCACTGAAAGAAGAATCGATTTACCCTGCATAGCTTCAGAATGCAAACCTATGCCCAGTGAGTGCAATAGATTGCGACAAACAGCAAATAATCAGCCTTTGATAAGGCTTCCAAGTTCTGACCAGTTGGATCAGAAAGGCTTTGGGGAGGAGGGGGGATTTGGGATACACTTTGAGGAATGAGAAGGGCTTGAGAGAGATGCATTGAGGTAGGGGCGTTCCAAAAAGAGCGAGGAACTTGAATAATAGCAGAGAACTGGAAGAGTAAAAGCCTACTTGAGAAATAGTGCAGAGTTGTGGATAAAGTAGAACAAGGCAGGTTACCTAGTATAAAAGATGCCAGGAAAAATAGGGAGAGGTGAAACTGTAGAGGTTTCAAAAACTGGGCTCACCGGGCCTTCCAGAATTCTCTTCCCAGCAGCCTTTTCTCAGATTGGCCCCTTCATCTTCTTGCTTTCATGAAAGCCTGGCTCTTCCCAGAGGTCACAGCTTCCCCGTGGCTCTTTCCTATGGTACTATTTTTGTCCCACAGCCCTGACACCAAAGGATCTGGAGAATGCAGGGGGCGGGTGTCTTCCTTGAGTCCTCATGCCACCTTCAGACCACTGTTCTTCCACCTTCCCTAAACTCTCCCAGCCTTGAATCTCAGGCTGTTTTATTATATCACCTTCTCTCCGTGTCATCACTGCACCCACTTGCTGCCTTCCAGATCAGGCTCCCTCATTTCCTGATGAGGTTACCTCCTGGCTTACTGTCACTCTCCCAAAACTATTCAGTTCAATTTCAATATCTATGTAGATGATCCTTCCCAAACCCTGGCCTCTCATTCTGAGAATACTTTCCTCCATTGACCTTGCCCTCCATCATATTACACTCACTAACTTCATACGCTAACCTCAACCTCATCATTACTAATAACAGCAACGCCCTTCTTAGTATCAGTGCCTTGCATTCTATTCTTCCACTACCACCTCTTTTCAGCTCTTCTTCCCCTGTCCTAACCTCAGTACCCTTTAATCCCCTCTTGGACCTCCAACCAAGTGATCCTATCAACTTTCCACTGAAACTCACTCCCCCTCCGGATGTCTTCACTTCCCTCTGTATTAAGCTTAAAACACATGATCGACTATTATCATCATTCTCTCTAGTGCACCTTTGACTCCCTCTCTCTCCCTCTTTTCCTAATTCCTTGGTAAAATCAAAACCCTGACTAAATATAACTCTATATATTGATATATTCTTTGTTTTCATTCACGTAGCTAAACAAGGTTAAAGAAAAACACACAACCGTGGTAACTAGTCCTAGCTTAATTTCATGACCATGAACCTCAAACAGCCATTTAATGTGGGCCGGCAACCACATTCCACCGTTTACATTATCCTACCATCCTCTCAATCAATCTTACTCCCTTCTCGTTCTCAGTTATGACCTTCCTTACCACATTACAGATAAAACTGAAACAGCAGCAAAAGAACTTCAGACCCTCCTCACATTGCCAACATCTACACACTCTCCCTTCCCAACTGTTGTCACAGATAAACTGTTCATGATTCTGTTGTGCACACGGCTCTCATTTCTCTCACTAATCCTCACATCATGAATTCTTCCCTCTCCCCAACGCCACTTATCTGCTGGAGATTTGCTATTTTGCAAAGAAACTCTCTTGACCTTGCTTCTCCCCCGGCGGCTGCCCTATTTCTTCGCTACCCTTCACAGCAAAACTACTTTTAAAAAGTTGTCTATATTCTCAGTATCCAATTCATATGCTTCCATTCTGTCTGAGACACACTTTAATCAGAGTTTCATCCCCACCACTTCACCAAAGCTGTCCTTCTCAAAATCACCATCGATCTCCACTTTACTAAAATCAACGGCCAATTCTTATTTCTCACCTTACTTGACTTTTAGCAACATTTAACCTAGATAATCACTCCTCTCCTTGTGATAAACTTTCTTTACTTAACTTCAAAGACGTGTAATTTCTGGCTTCTCTCCAGCCTTGCTGGCCATTCCTTCTCGGCCTTCTTTGCTGGTGGTTCATGTTCTGACCTGGTTCAAAATCTGACCTGCCAGATTTTAGCCCTTAATCCTCTCCCCCTTCTCCATATGGTCATCTCCTTCCCTTTCATGGCTTTAAAGATGATTTACTTGGGCTTCCCTGGTGGCGCAGTGGTTGAGACTCCGCCTGCCGATGCAGAGGACATGGGTTCTGTGCCCCGGTCCGGGAAGATCCCACATGCTGCGGAGCGGCTGAGCCCGTGAGCCGTGGCCGCTGAGCCTGCGCGTCCGGAGCCTATGCTCCGCAACGGGAGAGGCCACAACAGTGAGAGGCCCGCGTACCGCAAGAAAAAAAAAAAAAAAGATGATTTACTTGTCATTTACTTGTCAACAACAGTCGATTTTATATCTCCTTCCCAGACCAATCTCTCAAACTCCAAATATGTTTATGCCACCACCCACGTGATCTCTCCAGTTGCCCACAGACTTCCAGTCTTGACCCCACTTCTGCCCTCAAATCCACTAAGTCCACTTTGCCTTCAGCCTTCTCCATCTCAGTTGATACCAAACCCATTTACGCAAATCAAAAACCATATAGTCATACTTAGCTCTCCTTTCTCTTATCCCACATCTAACCCGTTGAAACTCTGTTTTATTTTTAAAATATTTTTAAAATTTTATTTTAAACTTTATTTTATTTTTAAATTTTTATTGGAGTATAGTGGCTTTACAATGTTGTGTTAGTTTTTACTGTGCAGCAAAGTGAATCAGCTATACGTATACATATATCCCCTCTTTTTTGGAGTTCCTTCCCATTTAGGTCACCGCAGAGCACTGAGTAGAGTTCCCTGTGCTTTACAGTAGGTTCTCCTTAGTTATCTATTTTATACATAATATCAATATTGTATATATGTCAATCCCCGTCTCCCAATTCATCCCACTCCCCCTTGGTATCCATATGTTTGTTCTCTACGTCTGTGTCTTTATTTCTGCTTTGCAAATAAGATCATCTATACCATTTTTTTTAGATTCCACATATATGTGTTAATATACAATGTTTTTTTTTCTCTTTCTGACTTACTTCACTCTGTATGATAGTGTCTAGGTCCATCCACATCTCTACAAATGACCCAGTTTTGTTCCTTTTTATGGCTAAGTAATATTCTATTATATATATATATGTACCACATCTTCTTTATTCATCTGTCGATGGACATTTAGGTTGCTTCCATGTCCTGGCTATTGTAAATAGTGCTTGCGTGCATGTGCCTTTTTGAATTATGGATTTCTCTGGGTATATGCCCAGTAGTAGAATTACTAGTCATATAGTAGTTCTATTTTTAGTTTTTTAAGGAACCTTCATACTGTTTTCCATAGTGGTTGTATCAAGTTACATTCCCACCAACAGTGCAAGAGGGTTCCCTTTCCTCCACACCCTCTCCAGCATTTATTGTTTGTAGAGTTTTTGATGAAGGCCATTCTGACTGGTGTGAGGTGACACCTCATTGTAGTTTTAATTTGCATTTCTCTAATAATTAGTGATGTTTAACACTTTTCATGTGCCTTTTTCTACCCCTAGTAAGAGCTACCATCATGTCTCAACTTGATTATTATGGTGACCTCCTACCTGACCTTCCTCCTTTCACCCTCTACCCCTATAGTCTATCCTCAAATAATAGCTAAAGTGATCCTGTTAAAAAATAAGTCAGATCATGGGATTCTTCTGCTCAAAACCCCTTAAAAGCTCCCATTTCATATAGGGCTCAAAGTCCTTACATGGCCTGCAAGGCCCTGCCCCATCTGGTCCCTCTGACCTCACTGAGCTGATGTTTCCTTCTCACTCCAAGCTCAGGGGTCTCTGTGCTTTTCCTCAAACTGCCAGACTCATTCCTATCGTAGGGCCTGTCAACTGGCTATCCCTCTGCTGGGATGAACTTGCTCATCTCAGTGGCCCTCTCAGCTCCTTCTAGCCCTTGATCACACATCTTCTCCACAATGTGGCCTACATGCTGACCACCTTATTTAAAATTGCAACATGCAACCCTACCACCTGATTTCCCCTACTTTTTCTCTTATTCATAATATTTATCTTCTTCCTAAACACTATTTATTATGTTTATATATTACCTATCTCCCCCACATAATATGTTAACTCTTCAGGGGCAGGGATCTTTGTTTCATTCACTGATGTATTCCAAGTACTTGAAGAATGCTTGGCAACCAAATTGGCCCTCAATAAATATTTGCTGAAAGGCAGGTAGAGCAATTAGAATGCGATTGTAGTTTGTCAATTATACCCTAATAATCCTAGAAAAAAATTTAAGGAACTCTATAATAATAGTCTGAAAAACAGCTAATGAAGGGTCAGTTCAGTCCTACCCCACAAATTATTTAATGGAAGTACAAGATAAATATCCCAGAATCCATGCCTTTAAAGACCTTATGGTGGAGAGACAGACGATTTCAAAATATTAAAAGATTATGGAGCAAAACCAGGGTATCCTAGAGCGAGCAGCATGAGCAAAGGTTGAGAGATATGACATAGCATCACGTGTCTGGAGAGCTGAAAGCAAGTCAGTCTGATCAGACGTCATGGTCTAGTTGATGTGCCAACTTGGCTGGACTAGAGTCCCCAGTTACTCGGTGAACACTAATCCGGATGCTGCTGTGAAGGCGTTTTACAAGTCCATAATCGGTTACTCTAAATAAGGGAGATTATCCTAGACAAGAGGGTTGGGGTGCTGATTCAATCAGCCGAAAGGTCTTAAAACCAGAGCCAAGGCTGTCCTGAAGAAGAAATTCCACCTGTAGACAGTGACCTCCACTGTGCCCAAGAGTACCAGCCTGCCCTTCCTAACAGCCTGCCCTATGGATTTCAGACTGGCCTAGACAGCCCTCACGATCATGTAAGTCAATTCTTTTTAATAAATCTCTAGTATAAATCTTCTACTGGCCCTGCTTTTCTGGTTGAACCCCAGCTGACACATTAGAGTATAAAGTTTAAGGCAGAAGGGGGCAAAAAATGGATGAGAAGCACTAGGGGCCAGATCATGATGGGCATTTGTTTTTAACTTGCTAAGAGGTTTGGCCTTTGCCCTAGAATGAGTAGGACAAGCAAGATGAATGGCATGATCAGGGGTGGAAATGAATCATTCTGCATTTGGTGTAAAGGATACACTATGACAGCAGGCAAGAGGTTGCAGGTTGCTGGAGGTTGGGGAGCTGTCAAGAGTTACCTGTGAGAGACGTGAGATGAGAACCAAGAAAGAAGGCCATCATGGAAGTCAGAGAAGTGCTTTGGGAAGAAGTCGTGGTCCATTCTGGTCGGGTGCATCAGAAGAGTCTGCTACTCACCACATTATGGTAAAAGGGGGTCACTAAGGGCCTCAAGGACCGCCATGATGGAGAGGAGGAGGCAGAAACCCGACGGTGTTGGGTTGAAGAGTGGCTGGGAAGGCAGAGAGTAGAGCCAAGCCAAGCAGATGACTCTTTCAGAAGTCTGGCTCAGAAGGGAGGGGAGAAGTGGCGGAAGAGAGAAAAGGATGCGGTGTCAAATGAAGATGATTAGAACGAGAGAAGCTTTAGCCTTCTTCACAGAATGAGGGGAAAGGGCAAGGTCCAAGAGAGGAAAAGGGTGGCGAAAGCTTGGTCAAGGACAGTGGGAAGACCCTCATCTTTTGAAAACCAGAGGAAAAGGGTGAAGGATGGGAGTAAACAGAGATATATGTGGAGATGCAGGGTAAGGGACCTGCAGTCATTCAGGTCCAGTGGCTTGTAGGTTTCTCCATGAGGTTAGGAAACAAGGTTATCAGCTGAGAGAAAGAAGATGACATGGCTAGAGAAGGAAGCTTGACTTTAGTTGAGGTTGGGTGGCCACCTGCAAGGACATTACACAGAGAAATCAGGATTGGGTGAGACTTATACTAAGTGGCTTCAGAATTTCCTCACAATTTGATGTTCCTGTGAGTCAGAAAGACAGTGTTCACTTGTTTTTCCTCAGCACCCAAAACAATGCCTGGCATATAGTATGCACTCAACACCTTTGTTGAATGAATGAACAAATGAATACTTAAATGAGCCTCTCACCCAAATACTTTTAGTTGTAATTACCAACTTTGATATACACTCATTTTTACATTTTCAAGAGATCACAGATGCTTCTCAGAGCCTTGAAACTTCATATGACTTTAGTCTTCTCCCTTCACCTGAGGAGGAAATACAGGCAAGTCAAGCCACATAACTGAGGCTTCAAAGCGGACATTTTCAGCTTGACTTTTCCCCCGAGCTGTCTCAGAGCAAATTATCAAGAAACTGGCCAAATCTCTTTATTATTTTATTACACAATAAGCTTTTTTGAACTGAGCAAATTTATTCACTGAAATTTTTCATTTAGATTCTCCCACTGTAAGTGGAATGTTACCTTAACCTTTTCTGACACAACAAGCTCTCTTCCCTCCTATTGGTCTTGGTGACATTTACCACTGACTGAAGTGAAGAGAGAGAGAGAGAAAAAAAAAACCAAGACTCTTTTTAAAAAGCAAGCTTTCTATTTTATGTTTGGTAGTGGGAAGCAGCCGCATAGCACAGGGAGATCAGCTCTGTGGTTTGTGACCACCTAGAGGGGTGGGATAGGGAGGGTGGGAGGGAGGGAGACGCAAGAGGGAAGAGATATGGGAACATATGTATATGTATAACTGATTCACTTTGTTATAAAGCAGAAACTAACACACCATTGTAAAGCAATTATACTCCAATAGAGATGTTAAAAAAAAAAAAAGCAAGCTTAACTGGAAGCATGGAAGAGTTAGACAGTAAAAATATAATGCAGGCTGTGTCAGCCTGCTGCTAACACAGGTCCCTGTTGACCCTTCCCCATGCATTACCTGCGTGGAAGACTTTGGTTTTCCCATTAGTGATTCCAGAAGACCTTGCCTCCATTTTTATTGACCTTCTGCCTGGTGGGAGTGAGGAATGCCTGACCACGGGCAGGCGACGTGACCCTGGGTGGCTTGCCACACTTCGCCGTTGGTGGATTTGCAAATGCTTTTCAGCCCCATGAATAGATAAACTTAAACCTGGAATAAGAAATAGCACAATTATATTGAAGAAGTCAGTGCAGAATGGCTAAAACGCCAAATTATTTTCTGGCATAAAATCCAGAGAGCATTAAGTAACTTTGTTTCAAATTCTTAAGGGATGCTAGTAATATAAGAACTGTGATACCAATTGATTTTCACATTATTATTATTTCCTGAACATTGTTTCATTCAAAAGTGGGCAGCCTCAGTTATTGTGACAAGAGTTTTATAAACAGATCCAATAAAGTTAAATACTAAAATTCTTCCAAAGTCCTGGAAAATATGCACATAATTGGCATGCTGTTGTCAGTGGCATGAGGATTAGAAACTGTTGTGATATCTGGCATTTCAATAAACATCGAAGAATCTTTTTCCACAGTATTCATGTATAGGCCAGAGTTAAAGACTGAACTCAGATTTACACCTCTGATAACCTTAAAATTATGTATGTTTTTAGAGCTATTTTATCTGGGAAAATTTCAACCATACTAAAAGTGAAAAGAATAGTACAATGGACTCGATGTACCTACCACCCAGCTTCACTAAATAAAGATCTTCCCAAAAAGCTGAAAAAAAAACTTTCCCATATTCACCTATTCCACTCCCTTTGCTGTCGGTTTGCTTTTTAGGTGCCAGAGTAGTTTAAAGCAAATCCCAGGCTTCATGTCAATTTCATCAGAAACAATATTGATTGTATTAACTTATATCGATTATATAGATATGGATTACATCTGCTGATACATACAAACTATATTTTAAAATTCTGAGCTCAAAAGATAAAAACACTCATAACACCGCTGGAGGTTGATAAAATACCAATTCATTATTAAGAAAATGATAAATAAAAGGAAAGAAGAAAGCATTTATCCTGTCTTTCCTTTACTAACCATACTTAAGCCAAATAGTTGATAAGACAAAGTTCTTCACTACAGAAGAATTCCAGTTAATAAATTACTGATGGAAAAGCGAATTAGAAAATCATTTTAGAAGCCTCAAGTAAAATATGAAAGGTTATATGATTTTTCCAAAGAAGCACTGTGAGGACAGAGCTGCAATTCAAACTCATGGTGGACTGAATCCAGACTTGTTCTTTAAAACAAAGCCAAGGAAAGGTGTTAGCCTTATTTGATGCCAACCAGCCAGGGGGACTTGTTAAGGAATCATGCAATCTGATGAAGGAAAGCTAAGCTTCAACAAATCACAAAATTTTTTCATTAAAAGGAAAATCTCTATGAGTCTGTTTCTGTTTTGCTATATACGTTCCTTTGTATTATTTTTTAGAGGGGTTACCAGCTGGGAGAAGGAAGTGGGGAGGGGAATGTTAGGGGTATGGGATTAAGAGATACAAACTACTATGTGTAAAATAGATAAGAACAAGAATGTATTGTAGAACACAGGGAATTATAGCCATTATCTTGTAATATCTTTTGATAGAGTGTAAGTTAAAAACACTGAATCACTTATGCTGTACACCTGAAACTAATATTGTAAATCAACTATACTTCAGTAAAAAAAGAAAGAGGAAAATCTCTTGAAACTTGAAGGTAAAAATTTAGCATTAGAAGTTACTTTAGCGGTTAGCTAATTCATCTGGTACCTTACACAGATGAGGAAACCGAGCAACGGCAGGGTAAAACAATCGGTTTACATATTATCAGTACTGGAAGGCCTCAGTGAGAAGGCTACTACAAACCCAGAAATGAAGGAAATTAAAAACCTGCTCAGAGGTAAATTATAAATCAGCAATCATGGGTCACGTCAGAGGTATGAAGAGTTACTTTACATTTTCCCAAGGTTAGGGTGGGGCAGGATGTGACCTGGGTCAATTCGTAAGTTCTAAGGAATTTTAAGAAAGGATGATTCAAATCAGAATGAGGTTTGGTCAGCCAAGGAAAAGACAATAACAATACAAACAACAACAATCAACAAAACATGTAAGAGAGACAAACCCGGGCAGTGCCCGTCCAGGCAACAGCCGCAAAGTTCAAAATTTCCAAATGCACAGCCAGACGGCACTGACACGCAATTTTTCTCTCCTCTATCCACTTAACTGCCCTCACTCTGACAACGCTCACCAGACAGCCTTCAGATTAGGATGTGGCTTCCAGGGCAGGGAGAGAGAAATCACACGAGTATTCCCACCTCTCCGGCAGCGAGGGTTCTCGGTGTGGATTAACAAACTGGCATCCTGGGTTTCCACACATCCACCTCCTCAAAAATTACTTAGTATACTCTGCCCCCATGATCCGGTTTCTAAGCCCACAAGCTGTGAGCCTGAGACTTGTTCTTGGGAGATTCACCCTGGTAAGACCTGCCGTGCTAGGTGGCCCCTTGGGAGACAGCCTGGCAGCCTTCCCCTCACACTGCATGCCCTGCTCTGATGCTCAGCTGCCTGAGCAAGTAGGAGCCTTACTCATAGGTTTCTCTCTAGGGGCAGGACCAGAACTACAGCATAAGCCTGGCATTCTTCCACTCTGCTGTGCTCGTTACTACCATTCTATGCTCCACATTTCCAGAAAGGTGCAGAACAAATGTCTATAGATGCATCAAAACTTCAGAACACAGGAATTCCCTAGTGGTCCTTTGGTTAGGATTCAGCGCTTTCACTGCAGTGGCCCAGGTTCAGTCCCTGGTCAAGGACCTAATATCCTGCAACCTTCGAGGTGCAGTCAAAAAAAAAAAAGGCTCCAGAAGAATGCACAGATTTTCAGGTGACAGATGAAGGGGCTGGGAGGAGGACTTGAAGTCAATATCAGATGGTACATGCAGTCTTAGTCTGTATATATGAAATAGACGGCTCTCCCAAAACCAATTCTTTTTTTTTTTAATTTTTAAAATTATTTTTTATACAGCAGGTTATTATTTATTTTATACATATTAGTGTATATATCTCAATGCCAATCTCCCAATTCATCCCACAACCACCCGCGCCCCCCGACTTCACCCCCTTGGTGTCCATACATTTGTTCTCTACATCGGTGTCTCTATTTCTGCCTCGCAAACTAGTTCATCTGTACCATTTTTCTAGATTCCACATATATGCATTAATATACGATATATGTTTGCTCCTTCTGACTTACTTCACTCTGTATGACACTCTCTATGTCCATCCATATCTCTATAAATGACCCAATTTCATTCTTTTTATGGCTGAGTAATATTCCACTGTATATATGTACCACCTCTTCTTTATCCATTCATCTGTCGGTGGGCATTTAGGTTGCTTCCATGACCTGGCTATTGTAAATAGTGCTGCAATGAACACTGGGGTGCATGTGCCTTTTTGAATTATGCTTTTCTCTGGGTATATGCCAGTAGTGGGATTGTTGGGTCATATGATATTTCTATTTTTAGTTTTTTAAGGAACCTCCATACTGTTCTCCATAGTGGCTGTATCAATTTACACTCCTACCAACAGTGCAAGAGGGTTCCCTTTTCTCCACACCCTCTCCAGCATTTGTTGTTTGTAGATTTTCTGCTGATGTCCATTCTAACTGGTCTGAGGTGATAACTCACTGTAGTTTTGACTTGCATTTCTCTAATAATTAGTGATGTTGAGCAGCTTTTCATGTGCCTCTTAGCCATCTGTATGTCTTCTTTGGAGAAATGTCTATTTAGGTCTCTGCCCATTTTTTGATTGGGTTGTTGTTTTTTTTTTAATATTGAGCTGCATGAGCTGTTTATATATTTGGGAGATTAACCCTTTGTCCATTGATTTGTTTGCAAATATTTTCTCCCATTCTGAGGGTTGTCTTTTCGTCTTTTTTATAGCTTCCTTTGCTGCACAAAACTTTTAAGTTTCATTAGGTCCTATTTGTTTGTTTTTGTTTTTATTTCCATTACCCTAGGAGGTGGGTCAAAAAGATCTTGCTGTGATTTATGTCAAAGAGTGTTCTTCCTATGTTTTCCTCTAAGAGTTTTACAGTGTCCAGTCTTACATTTTGGTCTTTAATCCATTTTGATTTTATTTTGGTGTATGGTGTTAGGGAGTGTTCTAATTTCATTCTTTTACATGTAACTGTCCAGTTTTCCGAGCACCACTAATTGAAGACACTGTCTTTTCTCCATTGTATATCCTTGCCTCCTTTGTCATAGATTAGCTGACCATAGGTGTGTGGGTTTATCTCTGGGCTTTCTATCCTGTTCCACTGATCTATATTTCTGTTTTTGTGCCAGTACCATATTGTCTTGATTACCGTAGCTTTGTAGTATAGTCTGAAGTCAGAGAGTCTGATTCCTCCAGCTCTGCTTTTTCCCTCAAGATTGCTTTGGCTATTCAGGGCCTTTTGTGTCTACATATAAATTTTAAGATTTTTTGTTCTACTTCTGTAAAAAACATCATTGGTAATTGGATAGGGATTGCACTGAAACTGTAGATTGCTTTGGGTAGTACAGTAATTGTCACAATATTGATTCTTCCAATCTAAGAACATGGTATATCTCTCCATCTGTTTGTGTCATCTTTGATTTCTTTCATCAGTGTCTTGAAGTTTTCTGAGTAGAGGGCTTTTACCTCCTTAGGTAGGTTTATTCCTAGGTATTTTTTTTTTATTCTAATGGTGACTGGGACTGTTTCTTTAATTTCTCTTTCTGACCTTTCATTGTTAGTGTATAGGAATGCAACAGATTTCTGTGCATTAATTTTGTATCCTGCAACATTACCAAATTCACTGATTAGCTCTAGTAGCTCTCTGGTGGCATATTTAGGATTGCCTACATATAGTATCATGTCATCTGAAAAGAGTGACAGTTTTACTTCTTCTTTTCAATTTGTATTCCTTTTATTTCTTTTTCTTCTCTGATTTCCATTGCTAAGACTTCCAAAACTATGTTAGATAATAGTGGCAAGACTGTACATCCTTGTCTTGTGCCTTACCTTAAAGGAAATGGTTTCAGTTTTTCACCATTGAGAATGATGTCTGCTGTGGGTTTGTCATATATGGCTTTTATTATGTTGAGGTAGATTCCCTCTATGCCCACTTTCTGGAGAGTTTTTATCATAAATGGTGTTGAATTTTGTCAAAAGCTTTTTCTGCATCTAATGAGATTATCATATGGCTTTTATTCTTCAGTTTGTTAATATGGTGTATCACACTGATTGATTTGCGTATACTGAAGAATACTTGCATCCCTCAGATAAATCCCACTTGATCATGGTGTATGATCCTTTCACTGTGTTGATGGATTCTGTTTGCTAGTATTTTGTTGAGGATTTCTGCATCTATATTCATCAGTGATATTAGTCTGTAATTTTCTTTTTTTGTAGTATCTTTGTCTGGTTTTGGTATCAAGGTGATGATGGCCTTGTAGAATGAGTTTGGGAGTGTTCCTTCCTCTGCAATTTTTTGGAGGAGTTTGAGAAGGATAGGTGTTAGCTCTTCTCTGAATGTTTGATAGAATTCACCTGTGAAGCCACCTGATCCTGGACTTTTGTTTATTGGAAGATATTTCATCACAGTTTCAATTTCATTACTTGTGATTGGTCTGTTCATATTTTCTATTTCTTCCTGGTTCAGTCTTGGAAGGTTATACCTTTCTAAGAAGTTGTCCATTTCTTCCAGGTTACCCTTTTATTGGCATAGAGTTGCTTGTAGTAGTCTCTTAGGATGCTTTGTGTTTCTGCGGTGTCCACTGTAACTTCTCCTTTTTGATTTCTAATTTTATTGATTTGAGTCCTCTCCCTCTCCTTCCTGATGAGTCTGGCTAGTGGTTTATAAATTTCGTTTATCTTCTCAAAGAACAAGCTTTTAGTTTTATTGATCTTTGATATTGTTTTCTTTGTTTCTATTTCATTTATTTCTGCTCTGATCTTTATGATTTCTTTTCTTCTACTAACTGTGTTTTCTTTGTTGTTCTTTCTCTAGTTTCTTTTGGTATAAGGTTAGGTTGTTTCAGATTTTTGTTGTTTCTTGAGGTAGGATTGTATTGCTATAAACTTCCCTCTTAGAACTGCTTTTGCGGCATCCCATAAGTTTTGGAACGTCATGTGTTCATTGTCATTTGTCTCTAAGCATTTTTTGATCTCCTCTTTGATTTCTTCAGTGATCTCTTGGTTATTTAGTAATGTAGTGTTTAGCCTCCATGTGTTTGTGTTTTTTACATTGATTTTCCCTGTAATTTATTTATAATCTCATAGCATTGTGGTCAGAAAAGATGCTTGATATGATTTCAATAATATTAAATTTACTGAGGCTTGATGTGTGACCCAAGGTGTGATCCATCCTGGAGAATGTTTCGTGTGCACTTGAGAAGAGAGTGTAATCTGCTCTTTTTGGATGGAATGTCCTATAAGTATCAATTAAATCTATCTGGTCTATTGTGTCATTTAAAGCTTGTGTTTCCTTATTTATTTTCATTTTGAATGATCTATCCATTGGTGACCGTGAGGTGTTAAAATCCCCCACTATTATTGTGTTACTGTTGATTTCCTCTTTTATAGCTGTTAGTTGCCTTATGTATTGAGGTGCTCCTATGTTGGGTGCCTACATATTTATAATTGTTATATCTTCTTCTTTGATTGATCCCTTGATCATTACGTAGTGTCCTTCCCTGACTCTTGTAACATACTTCATTTTAAAGTCTATTTTATCTGATATGAGTATTGCTAATCCAGCTTTCTTTTGACTTCCATTTGCATGGAATATCTTTTTCCATCCCCTCACTTTCAGTCTGTATGTGTCCCTACGTCTGAAGTGGGTCTCTGATAGACAGCATATATATGGGTCTTGTTTTTATATCCATTCAGCCAGTCTGTGTCTTTTGGTTGGAGCATTTAATCAATTCACATTTAAGGTAATTATCTATATGTATGTTCCTATTGCCATTTTCTTAATTGTTTTGGGTTTGTTTTTGTAGGTCCTTTTCTTCTCTTGTGTTTCCCACTTAGAGAAGTTCCTTTAGCATTTGTTGTAGAGCTGGTTTGGTGGTGCTGAATTCTCTTAGCTTTCACTTGTCTGTAAAGCTTTTGATTTCTCCATCAAATCTGAATGAGATCCTTGCTGGGTAGAGTAATCTTGGTTGTAGGTTCTTCCCTTTCATCACTTTAAATATACTGTGCCACTCCCTTCTGGCCTGTAGAGTTTCTGCTGAGAAATCAGCTGTTAACATTATGGGAGTTCCCTTGTATGTTATTTGTGGTTTTTCTCTTGTTGCTTTCAATAATTTTTCTTTGTCTTTAATTTTTGTCAATTTGATTACCATGGGTCTTGGAGTGTTTTTCCTTGGGTTATCCTGCCTGGGACTCTCTGTGCTTCCTGCACTTGGGTGGCTATCTCCTTTCCCATGTTAGGGAAGTTTTCGACTATAATCTCTTCACATATTTTCTCGGGTCCTTTCTCTCTCTCTTCTCCTTCTGGGACCCCTATAATTTGAGTGTTGGTGCATTTGATTTTGTCCCAGAGGTCTCTTAGGCTGTCTTCATTTTTTTTCATTCTTTTCTCTTTATTCTGTCCATGGCAGTGAATTCCACCATTCTGTCTTCCAGGCCACTTATCCATTCTTCTGCTTCAGTTATTCTGCTACTGATTCCTTCTAGTATATTTTTGATTTAGTTATTGTATTGTTCAACTCTGTTTGTTTGTTCTTTAATTCTTGTAGGTGTTTGTTCTTTAATACTTCTAGGCGTTTGTTAAACATTCCTTGCATCCTCTTGATCTTTGCCTCCATTCTTTTTCTGAGGTCCTGGATCATCTTCTCTATCATTTTTCTGAATTCTTTTTCTGGAAGGTTGCCTATCTCCCCTTCATTTAGTTGTTTTTCTGGGGTTTTATCTTGTTCCTTCATCTGGTACATAGTCCTCTGCCTTTTTATTTTGTCTTTCTTTCTTTGAATGTGGTTTTTGTTCCACAGGCTGCAGGATTGTAGTTCTTGCTTCTGCTGTCTGCCCTCTGGTGGATGAGGTTATCTAAGAGGCTTGTGCGAGCTTCCTGATGGGAGGGACTGGTGGTGGTCAGAGCTGGGTGTTGCTCTGGTGGGCAGAGCTCAGTAAAACTTTATTCTGCTTGTCTGCTGTTGGCTGGGGCTGGGTTCCCTCCCTGTTGGTTGTTTGGTCTGAGGTGACCCAGCACTGGAGGCTACAGGCTCTTTGGTGGGGCTAATGGTGGACTCTGGGGGGGGGGGCTCATGCCAAGGAGTACTTCCCAGAACTTTTGCTGCCAGTGTCCTTGTCTCCACAGTGAGCCACAATTGCCCCCGCCTCTGCAGGCGACCCTCCAACACTGGCAGGTAGGTCTGATTCAGTCTCCTATGGGGTCAACTGCTCCTTCCCCCTGGGTCCCAATGTGCACACTACTTTGTGTGTGCTGTCCAAGAGTAGAGTCTCAGTTTCCCCGAGTCCTATCAAAGTCCTGCAGTCAAACCCCGCTAGTCTTCAGTCTGATTCTCTGGGAATTCCTCCTCCCATTGCCAGACCCCCAGGTTGGGAAGCCTGACGTGGGGCTCAGAACCTTCACTCCAGTGGATGGACTTCTGTGGTATAATTGATCTCCAGTTTGTGAGTCACTCACCCAGCAGTTATGGGATTTGATTTTATTGTGATTGCACCCCTCCTACTATCTCATTGTGGCTTCTCCTTTGTCTTTGGATGTGGGGTATCTTTTTTGGTGAGTTCCAGTGTCTTCCTGTCAATGATTATTCAGCAGTTAGTTGTGATTCCGGTGCTCTCGCAAGGGAGAGTGAGCACATGTCCTTCTACTCTGCCATCTTGAACCAATCTCCCCCGAAAACCATTCCTTCTCGTCTCTTTTGCTAAGGATTATTGGGTTGAAGGGACCAGGATTGTGACTCAGCATGGAACTTCTAGCTCTTATATAAATAACTACCCTCAAGGAGCACAAAATGACAGATGAGAAGAAAAATTACACAGTGGAAATAAAGGCCACAGGTACTTGAAACTGTTGAACTCCTTGTTAAAAAATCTAATAATGTAGATCATGGGGAAAATGTCAAAAATAAAAAAGAATTCACAAGTATTACCAGGAGAGGATGGATATGAGGAAAATGGGCCTATTATAGGGGAATTTGGGCAAAACTCCTGATATCTGAGCAAACCCATCTGGGTCCTCCGAGAATTAAGAATTCTCAGAGGTACAGATGAAGAGCCTGGGCCATCAGAGCTCTCCTCATACAGAGGCTAAGTCAACAAGGGAGAGACGTGTACACAAATAGTTAGTGCACAAGACAGCAAATATACTCCAGCCTTACGAAAAGCTAACATTTACAGGAGATTCAGCAGTCACCTCTTCAGAAAGGATTGTCAGTCAACACATTGCATCAACATGGGAATAAAGACGGACTTGAGGATATGGGGAGGGGGAAGAGTAAGCTGGGACAAAGTGAGAGAGTGGCATGGACATATATACACTACCAAACGTAAAACAGATAGCTAGTGGGAAGCAGCCTCATAGCACAGGGAGATCAGCTCGGTGCTTTGTGACCACCTAGAGGGGTGGGATAGGGAGGGTGGGAGGGAGGGAGACGCAGAGGGAAGAGATATGGGGATATATGTATATGTATAACTGATTCACTTTGCTATAAAGTAGAAACTAACACACCATTGTAAAGCAATTATACTCCAATAAAGATGTTAAGAAAAAACAAAAAAAATAATAAATTGTGGGACTTCCCTGGTGGTGCAGTGGTTAAGAATCTGCCTGCCAGTGCAGGGAACACGGGTTCAGGCCCTGGTCTGGGAAGATCCCACATGCCACAGAGCCCGTGCCAACAACTACTGAGCCTGCGCTCTGGAGCCCACGAGCCACAACTACTGAGCCCGCCTGCCACAACTACTGCAGACCACGCGCCTAGAGCCCAAGCTCTGCAACAAGAGAAGCCACTGCAATGAGAAGCCCACGCACGGCAAGGAAGAGTAGCCTCCACTTAACTCCACGTAACTAGAGAAAGCCTGCGCAGCAACGAAGATCCAGTGCAACCAAAAATAAATAAATTTATTAAAAAATAATAATAATAGTAATAAATTGCATCACCCAATTTGTTACCTCTGGAAAAAAATGTAGACACTATTCAATGCCAGGTACCACGCTCAATATTGATCATTAATGCCTCATCACAACCCTAAAAGACAGAAATCATTTCTACATTTTACAGATGGGAAACCTGAGGCTCAAGAGGTAAAGTTACTCACCCAAGGCCACACAAGTGAGCAACAAATTTTAACTCTAATCTTTTCCACTGTAGCATGTAGCCTGATGAGTTAGATACCAATACATAGGCGAATTGTTTGAAGTCTGTAGTGGTTCTAATAATTTAGCAAGGCAGGGTTGGAAGGTAGAGTATGCTGACACTCCTTTGAGCCCAACTCTTGTAAAACCATCTTTCCCTCCGACTTTTCCATCCATGTGAAATGTCCCCATGGTTCTTGACCAGTTATCAAATTCCTTCATCAGTTAAGAACCAGCTGAAACTGCATCTTCCTCTTGAAGCCCTTCTAGCTCCTCTGGCCCATGGTCAACTCTCCAGTCTCTTTAATCTTGCCATTAGCCTTAATCACACAGTGGCCACATACTCTCTGTTACCTTCTGGCACACGGATGTCCCATTTCTCCAACTAGCTCCAGAGTCTCTAAGGACAAGGATCATACAGTGTACTTCTGACTCCTTCCTTAGCTCCGAACAGAGCACATTCCATGCAGAAATGGCAGTGACCATTCCCCTTCAGCTACTTCTCCCTCTGCACCTCGTGTTCTGCATGGTGTGAAGTCTCCATGGGCGCAGACACAGCACAGAGTCAAAAGCTGGTCAAGGAAATGACACGGAGCATGTTCACCTGTGCAACACGTTTTTAATTTAGAGCTCCCCGTTTCACTACACCCTCGTCCTCTTCCCTAGACTCTTTGAGGCCTGAAGCTTGGCTGCTTCCTTCAGCTTCGGCACTACTTCCTCTCCCCCTCGGCTGAAAAGATGGAGCCCAGGGGATGCCACATTTCTTATCCTCCCTCCCTTCTACCCCAAAATGACTTTCAAAGATGCCTTTTCCTCTCAAGACCTATCACTTACCTTACTTGATAAAAGATCTGAAGTCAGAACCTTGAGAAACACATACTTTTAGGGAGGAGAAGTATGGTCTGTGGTTAAAATATGGGTGCTAGAGACACGGTTTCTGGTTCAATTCTTGGCCACACCATCTACTACCTATTTTACTGAGTTCAAGTTATTTAATCCTTTTGTGCCTCAGTTTACTCACCTATAAAATGGTGATAATAACTGTTTATACATCCTAGAGTTGCTGTGAGAATGAAGTGAGTTAATACCTATGACGTTCTCACGGCGGATGCCTGGTACAGGTCAGCTATCATTACCTTCCATCCTATCAACGCCTTCCTCTCGCTCTTCAGTCTCACCCCTTAGGCCCTCACATTTAACACCACTGCCTCTGTCCGTCTGTTTTTTAAACTCTTGCTTTGGTTTCCATGACACTTAACCTTCTTGGTACCTCTTCTAACTCTAAGCTCTCTTTCCCTTCCTGTTCCCAAAGGTGCGGGTTATTAGCTTCCTAGGGCTACTGCAACAAATTACAACAACTCTGGTGGCTTGAAACAACAGGGCTTTATTACCTTATAGTTTTAGAGGCTAGAAATCTGAAATCAAGATGTTTCCAGGGGCTGTGCTTCCTCCAGAAGCTCTGGCGGAGAAATCTGTTGCTTGCCTCTTTCAGCGTCTCATGGGTGCCGGCGCTCCTTGGTGTTCTCTGCCTTGTGACCACATCACTGTAATCTCTGTCTCCATAGTCATGTCACCTCCTCCTCTGTGTTTGTGTCTATCTCCCTCCACCTCTCTGTTTTAAGGACGTGTGTGATGGCACTTGGCACGCACTTGGAAAATACAGGATAATCATTTCATCTCAAGGTCCTCAGCAAACTCATCTGCAAACAAGATCCCATCTGCAAACTCTTTTTCCAGCTGTCACAGTCACAGGTTCCGGAGATTAGGACATGGATGTATATTTGGGAGCCATTATCACAGTGGGCATTTCCCAAGGCTTTGACGTTGGTCTTCCCTTTCTCTCCATCCTTTCATGCACGCTATGTCTCCAGCTGTCACCTTGTGTGGTCATCTTCCAAGTCATTCTTACTTTGCTCTGTCTCCTAAATGTCAAGCCCACCTTTCCTACTTGGCTTGAGTTTTCTCCTAATGGGTCCACAGAACACAATAAATGTTTAATATCCTGACAACAAAACAAGGCTTAGATTTCTTTTAAGCTCCTTATATATTTTGTTTTCAAAAATTCTAGCTAAAACAAGTATTTTTCTCAATAAAATACAATTCTTCGGTGCTCTTTGTTTCTGGCTCACTTCCAAGGTCCACTAGCTCTGGCCACATTGTGCAGTAGAAGTGTGCCTGTGTAAGTGATTTGCTTTCATCTAAATGTCATCCCTGTGATTCAGAGGTGCTTTGTGCTACAGGAACATTTGTAGCTCTGTCAATGTGCTACAACTTGCAGAAATAGTGCCTATGTCTTGCATCACTCTCCTTGTCACTTCTTAGATCAATTACTTTTCAAGGCACTGAAGAACTATGTTTTGAATGTCATCACCATGAGCTAAACGTAAGACTCACCTTTTCCTAATTAAGAAAAAAATCATCTGTGGAAGAGAATGTTCATTTCTAGTTTTCTTTTGTTCTCAGATTTAATGACAAAGTAGAGAACAAATCCATCTCAAGAGGCCTGATGAGAGGACCTGCTCCAGCCCCACCTTCCTCCATCACACCAGGTCCTTGGGCATGTGCTGTCTCCTTCTGTTTGGTCTTCCTGCATTGGAACAGGCTACTTGATTGGCATCCGTACATTACACAAATCTGGCAGTACCAATACATCAAAACCAGGAAGGACTTCTGGCCAAATTGCTGTTATTTGTAATATTGTGACAGTTGTCTGTCTAAAGCCACATTACCTTGGCATTCAAGCACATTGAAAAGAGACTGAAATGCTAAGGACTAGATATAATACTATCCGGACTTAACTTTTGGTTCAATGTCTATATGAAGAATTTATAGAATCAGAAAAGATAAGAGCCTTAAAGAATGTTCAACCAGCATTACTTCAAGTCAAATAAAGTGCTGGGGATAAATTACCAGGGTTTCTCTCCTCCAAACCCACCTTTTGATTCTTTATAGCATTTTTGGTAGTTTCTCTCTCCCCTACCGCTGGGGCTGATTTAGAGTCTCCATTTTTTCCCTTGCTACAGAATTCTTCTAGAAGGACTTCATTTTAGGAAACTACATTGACACAATAGATTACTACCCCCAATTCTTCATAATTTCTCTCTGCCATGAGACCCATCAGTGCTTCCCAGTAGAAAGGGAAAGTGTGTTCCCTGTTCTGTTGATTTTGGACTTAGTCATTATGACTTGCTTCAGCCAAGGGGATGTTACTGAACATGATGAAAACAGAGACATAAAATATGCTTCCAGGGTGTTGGCCAAGTTACTTTTTCCCTGCTCCCTGTTCCGGCACTTCTGAGGGCCCCCTACAAGATCTTCGCCTGTCAGGTGGTCCCTTTTCCATGGCTCCCACTCTGCTAGGCTCTAATGCTCTCCTTGTCTCTTTTGACATCATAAATGCTTCCCACTGTTGGTAGACCCAGGGCACTTCACCACCTTTATTAATTTCCTTAACCCAACCACTCTTTGGAACATAGGAAGTCCTTTTATTAAAATCCATTTATTAATTCAAATTCTGTTTTTACCTGAACCTTGATGATTAGTGTCTTGGAAATCCCTCTCCTTCAATTTTACCAGTTAAAGGTTCTACATTCTCATAACTCAACAGTATCACTGGAAAGTTCTTTGGAAGCTTCTCAAAAAATTCATGTTTGCTATCCTTTACTCTTATTCCCCAAGATTTTCTCATCTGGGGGTCATCTTTTTCTTCACTACTCTGAAGGCTAATCTAAACTCTGAATTTCTCACTTCACCTCATCCTATGATATTTAACTTATCCTAAATCTTTACCACATTATCACTCAGGAAAACACTGGATTTCTTCTCATCTTATGAAAGTTTAAGGGTTTTCCTTGTGTTCCATACACTTAGGCACAAGGTACTCCCTCCCCTTCCCACCTGCCCCATCCACACACACAGACTGATATCAAACTTATCAGAAAACTGTCACAGGTGATATCTAAGGATGTGAACAAGATGGATGTAGGCAATTACGAGTATATAGCTTGAAATTAATACCTTGGAAAAGAGTTCTTTTGAGATCTTCAATTATCTCTCTTTAGGAAGCCAGTAAAGCACATCTGCTTTTCCTAAAATGAATGTAATTCTTTGATATTTTTCATAATAGAGTAGCATGGTTAAATGTTATCACACCCCAGGTACATAGAGTTGGGGGCAGGCAACAAAAATAACTAAGTAGAAACTAGGTATTTACTTCACATGGTGAAACCCACACATGGTGAAAAAGTATACACTGAAAAATTTCAGTGGAACCACTTACTAAATGATATTACCAAGCAAGCAACTTAAATTAGTATAAGAATATTATTCCATAAGATCCTTGGACTCAACTTTGTAACTTATCTTGGCAGTCAATAAAATGCTTCTAGAAGTGAAACACAAGGTGGTTTCCTATCAATAACATCAAATGATAAGCACTAACTCCTAGAGGGAACAGTGCTTCATATAAGATTTTGGTCATCTGGCAAGTGAGCAAAATTTAGCTAAAAAGAACTTTTTACACAATAAATTTATTTCTATTGAGAGCTAGTGAGCCTTACACCATGCTGAGCCCAAAGACAGAAATAAGGACGATGAAGGCAGAAGCTGTGTTTGTAAGAGGAGTCTGCTGTCACAACAAAAAAGGTATACAGAAGTAACTCTGACAGAAGGGAGATGTGAAAGGTCCCTAAGGGAGGTACAGTTCAGACTCCAAGACATACGCTCCAAGAGGAAAAAGTGCTCAGCGCACTTTTCCTGTAAAGCCAGATAGTAAATTTTTTTTTGGCATTGCAGGCCATGTGGCTTCTGTTGCAATTACTCAACTCTACTATGGTAGCCCCAAAGCAGCCATTGATGATCTGTAAGTGACTGTGTAGCTGAGTTCCAATAAAGCTTTACTTATAAAACCAGGTGGTGGGCTGCATTTTGTCCATGGGTTGACTTAGAGAGTTGGGAAGAAGGCTATCAGGGAAGGTTTCACAAAGAAGGTGGTATTGTCCCTAAGCCTGGATTGCTGGGCAAGTTTCTAAAAGGCAGAGATGGAGGGAAAGAGCATTCCTGGCAGCAAAGGCATGAAGGCATGGAAGAACAGAATCAATTCAGGAAAGGAAAAGGTCTCCAGTTTCAAGCATGTGTAACATGTGTGAGCAGTAACATTGGCCGTTTAGACTGAAAGTTATGATCATGAAAACTTTTGTGTGGAACTTTTTAAATTGTAGAGAATTTGTGAAAAGCCTTGAATGCTGCACTGAAGAGTATAATCTTCATTTTAAGACAGTGGGGAATCACTGAAGGTATGTGAGCAAGGTGAATGGGTGCATCATCAGAGCAGGGATTTAAGAAGACTCCTCCAGAGGGCAGACAGCAGAAGCAAGAAACACTACAATCCTGCAGCCTGTGGAACAAAAACCACATTCACAGAAAGATAGATGAGATGAAAAGGCAGAGGGCTATGTACCAGATGAAGGAACAAGATAAACCCCCAGAAAAATAACTAAATGAAGTGGAGATAGGCAACCTTCCAGAAAAAGAATTCAGAATAATGATAGTGAAGATGATCCAGGACCTCGGAAAAAGAATGGAGGCAAATATCGAGAAGATGCAAGAAATGTTTAAAAAAGACCTATAACAATTAAAGAACAAACAGAGATGAACAATAAAATAACTGAAATGAAAACAACACTAGAAGGAATCAATAGCAGAATAACTGAGGCAGAAGAACGGATAAGTGACCTACAACACAGAATGGTGGAATTCACTGCTGCAGAACAGAATAAAGAAAAAAGAATGAAAAGAAATGAAGACAGCCTAAGAGACCTCTGGGACAACATTAAATGCAACAACATTCGCATTATAGGGGTGCCAGAAGAAGAGAGACAGAGAGGACCACAGAAAATATTTGAAGAGATTATAATAAAAAACTTCCCAAATATGGAAAAGGAAATAGCCACCCAAGTGCAGGAAGTGCAGAGAGTCCCATACAGGATAAACCCAAGGAGAAATATGCTGAGACACATAGTAATCAAATTGGCAAAAATTAAAGAAAAAGAAAAATTACTGAAAGCAGCAAGGGAAAAATGACAAATAATGTACAAGGGAAATCCCATAAGGTTAACAGCTGATTTCTCAGCAGAAACTCTACAAGCCAGAGGGAGTGGCATGATATACTTAAAGTGATGAAAGGGAAGAACCTAAAACCAAGATTACTCTACCCGGCAAGGATCTCATTCAGATTCGATGGAGAAATCAAAAGCTTTACAGACAAGCAAAAGCTAAGAGAATTCAGCACCACCAAACCAGCTCTACAACAAATGCTAAAGGAACTTCTTTAACTGGGAAACACAGGAGAAGAAAAGGACCTACAAAAACAAATCCAAAACAATTAAGAAAATGGCCACAGGAACATACGTATCGATAATTACCTTAAAAGTGAATGGATTACATGCTCCAACCAAAAGAGACAGGCTTGCTGAATGGATACAAAAACAAGACCCATATATATGCTGTCTACAAGAGACCCACTTCAGACATAGGGACACATACAGACTGAAAGTGAGGGGATGGAAAAAGATATTCCATGCAAATGAAAATCAAAAGAAAGCTGGAGTAACAATACTCATATCAGATAAAATAGACTTTAAAATAAAGAATGTTACAAGAGACAAGGAAGGACACTACATAATGATCAAGGGATCAATCCAAGAAGAAGATATAACAATTATAAATATATATGCACCCAACATAGGAGCACCTCAGTACATAAGGCAACTGCTAACAGCTATAAAAGAGGACATCGACAGTAACACAGTAATAGTGGGGGACTTTAACACCTCACTTACACCAATGAACAGATCATCCAAAATGAAAATAAATAAGGAAACACAAGCTTTAAATGACACAATAGACCAGATAGATTTAATTGATATTTATAGGACATTCCATCCAAAACAGCAGATTACACTTCCTTCTCAAGTGCACACGGAACATTCTCCAGGATGGATCACATCTTGGGTCACACATTAAGCCTCAGTAAATTTAATATTATTGAAATCATATCAAGCATCTTTTCTGACCACAATGCTATGAGATTAGAAATGAATTACAGGGAAAAAAAAGTAAAAAACACAAACACATGGAGGCTAAATGATACAGTACTAACTAACCAAGAGATCACTGAAGAAATCAAAGAGGAAATAAAACATACTTAGAGACAAATGGCAATAAAACACGACGATCCAAAAGCTATGGGATGCAGCAAAAGCAGTACTAAGAGGAAAGTTTATAGCTACACAAGCCTAACTCAAGAAACAAGAAAAATCTCAAATAAACCATCTGACCTTACACCTAAAGGAACTAGAGAAAGAAGAACAAAACCCAAAGTTAGCAGAAGGAAGGAAATCATAAAGATCAGAGCAGGAATAAATGAAATAGAAACAGAGAAAACAATAGCAAAGATCAAAAAAACTAAAAGCTGGTTCTTTGAGAAGATAAACAAAATTGATAAACCATTAGCCAGACTCATTAAGAAAAAGAGGGAGAGGACTCAAATCAATAAAATTAGAAATGAAAAAGGAGAAGTTACAACAGACACTGCAGAAATACAAAGCATCCTAAGAGACTACTACAAGCAACTCTATGCTAATAAAATGGACAACCTGGAAGAAATGGACAAATTCTTAGAAAGGTATAACCCCCAAGACTGAACAAGGAAGAAATAGAAAATATGAAGAGACCAATCACAAGTAATGAAATTGAAACTGTGATGAAAAATCTTCCCACAAACAAAGGACCAGGATCAGATGGCTTCACAGGTGAATTCTATCAAACATTTAGAGAAGAGCTAACACACATCCTTCTCAAACTCTTCCAAAACATTGTAGAGGAAGGAACACTCTCAAACTCATTCTATGAGGCCACAATCACCCTGATACCAAAACCAGACAAAGATACTACAAAAAAAGAAAATTACAGACCAATATCACTGATGAACAGAGATGCAAAAATCCTCAGCAAAATACTAGTAAACAGAATCCAACAACACAGTAAAAGGATCATACACCATGATCAAGTGGGATTTATCCCAGGGATGCAAGGATTCTTCAGTATATGCAAATCAATGTGATACACCATATTAACAAATTGAAGAAGAAAAACCATATGATCATCTCAATAGATGCAGAAAAAGCTTCTGACAAAATTCAATACGCATTTATGACAAAAACTCTCCAGAAAGTGGGCATAGAGGGACCTACCTCAACATAATAAAGGCCATATATGACAAACCCACAGCAAACATCATTCTCAATGGTGAAAAACTGAAAGCATTACCTCTAAGGTCAGGAACAAGACAAGGATGCCCACTCTCACCACTATTATTCAACAGAGTTTTGGAAGTCCTAGCCATGGAAATCAGAGAAGAAAAAGAAATAAAAGGAATACAAATTGGAAAAGAAGAAGTAAAACTGTCACTGTTGGGCTTCCCTGGTGGCGCAGTGGTTGAGAGTCTGCCTGCCAATGCAGGGGACGTGGGTTCGTGCCCTGGTCCAGAAGGATCCCACATGCTGCGGAGCGGCTGGGCCCGTGAGCCATGGCCACTGAGCCTGCGCGTCCAGAGCCTGTGCTCCGCAACAGGAGAGGCCACAACAGTGAGAGGCCCGCATACCGCAAAAAAAAAAAACAAAAAACCTGTCACTGTTTGCAGATGACATGATACTGTACTTAGAGAATTCTAAAAATGCCACCAGAAAACTACTAGAGCTAATCAATGAATTTGGTAAAGTTGCAGGATACAAAATTAATGCACAGAAATCTCTTGCATTCCTATACACTAATGATGAAAAATCTGAAAGAGAAATTAAGGAAACACTCCCATTTACCATTGCAACACAAAGAATAAAATACCTAGGAATAAACCTACCTAGGAAGACAAAAGACCTGTATGCAGGAAACTATAAGACACTGATGAAAGAAATGAAAGATGATCCCAACATTGAATCTGTAGATTGCTTTGGGTACTATAGTCATTTTCACAATGTTGATTCTTCCAATCCAAGAGCACGGTATATCACGTTCACAACAAAAGACGCCGAATAGCCACAGCAGTCTTGAGGGAAAAAAAATGGAGCTGGAGGAATCAGACGCCCTGACTTCAGACTATACTACAAAGCTACAGTAATCAAGACAATATGATACTGGCACAAAAACAGAAACATAGATCAATGGAACAAGATAGAAAGCCGAGAGATAAACCCACGCACCTATGGTCAACTAATGTATGACAAAGGAGGCAAGGATATACAATGGAGAAAAGACAGTCTCTTCAATAATTGGTGCTCGGAAAACTGGACAGCTACATGTAAAAGAATGAAATTAGAACACTCCCTAACACCATACACAAAAGTAAACTCAGAATGGATTAGAGGGGCTTTCCTGGTGGCGCAGTGGTTGAGAGTCCGCCTGCCGATGCAGGGGACATGGGTTTGTGGCCCGGTCCAGGAAGATCTCACATGCCGTGGAGCGGCTGGGCCTGTGAGCCATGGCCACTGAGCCTGCGCATCCAGAGCCTGTGCTCCGCAACGGGAGAGGGCACAACAGTGAGAGGCCCGCGTACCACACACACACACACACACAAAAATGGATTACAGATCTAAATGTAAGACCGGACACTATAAAACTCTTAGAGGAAAACATAGGAAGAACACTCTTTGATCTTATTTGATCCACCTCCTAGGGTAACGGAAATAAAAACAAAAATAAACAAATGGGACCTCATGAAACTTCAAAGCTTTTGCACAGCAAAGGAAACCATAAACAAGACGAAAAGACAAACTCTCAGAATGGTAGAAAATATTTGCAAACAAATCAATGGACAAAGGATTAATCTCCAAAATATATAAACAGCTCATGCAGCTCAATATTAAAAAAACAAACAACCCAATCCAAAAATGGGCAGAAGACCTAAATAGAGATTTCTCCAAAGAAGACAAACAGATGGCCAAGAAGCATACGAAAAACTGCTCAACATCACTAATTATTAAAGAAATGCAAATGAAAACTACAATGAGGTATCACCTCACACCAGTTAGAATGGGCATCATCAGAAAATCTACAAACAACAAATGCTGGAGAGGGTGTGGAGAAAAGGGAACCCTCTTGCCTTGCTGGTGGGAATGTAAATTGATACAGCCACTATGGAGAACAGTAAGGAGGTTCCTTAAAAAACTAAAAATAGAATTACCATATGATCCAGCAATCCCACTACTGGGCATATACCCAGAGAAAACCATAATTCAAAAAGACACATGCACCCCAATGTTCATTGCAGCACTATTTACAATAGCCAGGTCATGGAAGCAACCTAAATTCCCATCGACAGAAGAATGGATAAAGAAGAGGTGGTACATATATACAATGGATTATTACTCAGTCATAAAAAGGAACGAAATTGGGTCATTTGTTGAGACGTGGATGGATCTAGAGACTTCATACAGAGTGAAGTGAGTCAGAAATAGAAAAATAAATATCGTATATTAACGCATGTATGTGGAACCTAGACTAAGGGTACAGATGAACCGGTTTGCAGGGCAGAAATTGAGACACAGATGTAGAGAACAAACGTATGGACACCAAGGGGAGAAAGCGGTCGGGGAGGGGTGGTGGTGTGATGAATTGGGCGATTGGGATTGACATGTATACAGCGATGTGTATAAAAAATTGATGACTAATAAGAACCTGCTGTATAAAAAAATAAATAAAATTAAATTAAGAAAAAAAAAGAAAACTCCTCTACCTGGATCAGAGCAGTGGCAGGAGGGATACAAACAGATTGAACGGAAAGATTGAATGTAGATTCTGTAGAACTGGTTAACCTTTTAGATGTTTAGAGGTGAGAGGAAAGAATCAAAATTAATGGATCTGAAGATAGTAACAGAAATAAAAACATGGATGGAATATTTTGATAGGCAAGATGTTGGGTTCAGCTTTGGATATGCTGGGTCTCTGGCTCCCTGGGACATCCAAATAAAATGTTCACTCAGCAGTGCCGGAAACAGAGCTGTGGAGTTTGGACATGCTTCTGGCTGGAGTTCTTTGCTAGAGATGAATGAATGTTGAAGCTCTGAGAGAGCCTGTAATTTCCGGAGAAGAGAGAGATCACAGATGAAATCTGGAGGGAACTTCTAGAAGGAGAATAACCAAAATAACAGCAATAATAGTCAGTTTTGGTTTGGGGTTTACCACGTGCCAGGCATTGTTCTAAGGGTAATAAATATACCACCTCATTTAAGCATTGTGTCAGTCATACATGGTACATACACATTCTTTATCCCCATTTTACAGATGAGAAAACTGAGGTACAGAAATAGTGAGTAACTTATCAAGGGTCACACATAAGTGGCAAGGTCAGGATTTGAACCCAGGCAGCCTGGCTAGCCTACCCAGCAATATTGCTCTCAGCAAGAGAAGGGAACCAAGGGGACTGCAAGGGGACTGCATGCCAAAGGAAGGCCAAAGAAGGAGAGAACTGAGAAGAGAAAGGTTTCAAGTGGACTGAGACAGAAATGGATGCCAAAACACAAGCTGAAGAGTTAGAAGAACACAGGCAGTGCAGACTGTGAATCCACTACACTGAATGTAGGTCCTGTGGTAGACTGAATAATGGCTCCCCTAAAACATCCAAGTTCTGCTCCCTGAAACCTGTGAATATGTTACTACATGTGGCAAAAGGGACTTCACAGATTTGAATGAGGACTTTGATTGGGGGAAATTATCCTGGGTTATCCAGGGAGACCCAATCTAATCACATGAGTCCTTAAAAGCAGAGAACCTTTGTGGCTGGAGTCAGAGAGATGCATGCTGCTGGCTCATGGAAGAGGCCATGGAATGTGGCAGCTCTAGAAGCTAGAAAAGGCAAGGAACCAGATTCTTCCCTAGAGCCTCCAGAAGGAGCACAGCTCTGCTCACAATTCGATTTTAGCCAAGTGAGACCTGTGTCCAACCTCTAACTTGCAGAACTTTAAGGTAATAAATCTGTCATTTTCAGCCACTGAGTGTACGGTAATTGTTACCACAGCAACAGAACACTAATTCAGCTTCCCATCTCTCCTTAATCTCATTAATATTCTCAATAATGATTCTAAGACCCTGGCACATCAGCCCATCCCAGGCCATGACCACTGACAATGGGCCTTCCCCAGAGGCAGCACGAGCTTCACAACATCCAAGGCAGTGCACTGAGGGGCCAGTGAAGGAGGGAGATGGGGAAGCTGACTGCCTGAATTTCCTTAATCAGTATTTAATTTAACTGCCCATGAAACAAACGTTAATTCAAAGGGGTATAAAAATGTAGAACTAACTCCAGAATACAACCCTCTAATTACTTACTGATTACTGCTCTATGCTAACAGCGCAATTAGATTTTCAGCCATATGATGTACTTCTATAGACACTTTGTTTAACAAATGTTTGAAAAACAGCAAAAAAAAATGGCATTAAATTACATGCATGGCCTTTGAAATGTAAGTTTTAAATCGAATTTACAATGATTATTTCAAAGGAATAATGAAGGTTATTTATATGATTTGAGTTCTAAAGTTGATCCTAATTTTGGTATGAACAATTAAATTTCTGATAGAGTTACTAATTAATGAAAAACCCCTGGCAAAAAACTTATATTTCAAGACCATTTTGAAATGCCTTAAATTACTGAAAAAAATTGTAATCCATTCTCCTTAAGTAAATATTTCTTTAAAATAATTTACCCCCTACCTTGCCAAAATATGTCCAATATTTAGCAAACAGATTTGTTCAAAGCAAAGCATATATTCATACATTCTCATTCTATGTGATCTTTAAAAATTTGCTTTGTCATCACTGTTACATGGTGTTGAAAGCCTGTCCCTAAAGCCAAACCTCAATATATTAATGACTCAAATGGCTAGAATCAGGTATGTACACTTTCATAGCAATGTGAATATTGTAAGCCTTAGCTAACCATACTTTGCAAGTATCTTGTTCAGTAAATGTGGGATCACAGCAGGGTGAGGTCCCACAGAAAAAAAGGAAGTAAGGGGAAAATAAACACGCTCTTAACACTGTTTTTAAATACATGTCTCTGAGCGGCTACTGATCCCAAAATTCACTTGCATTAAATATCTATTGTAGTGGGAAAACTTTCTTTTAGAGGTCAGCAAACTATGGATCATGGGCCAAATCAGGCCCACCACCTGTTTTTGTAAATAAAGTTTTATTAGAACACAGCCCACACCTATGGCTGTTTTGGCACTGGAACAACGAAGTTGAGCAGTTTTGACAAAGATTGTATGGCTCTCAAAGCAAAAAATATTTACTATCTGGCTCTTTACAGAAGTTTGCCTACCCCTGTCTTAGATCAATATTGCTAAGGTATTTGGAAAACATTGCTCAGGTATTATGACCCACTGAAGTAAACTATCTCTTAAATGTTTTACAGACCATATCTGTTTGAAAATTCAAACTTTAATGGCTTGAACATTCATAGACTTTTGCACTTCCCTCCTCTTGTTTTATTTGGTAAGGCATGGCAAAATACCTGTGTAGCTGCTTGGCCCTTTCAAAAACTAATGTGGTAATTAGGAACACATTTTGGGGGGGTTATAGGTAAAAACAGGAAGAGTTCCAACAGACCACAAAAAGGCTCACGTGGTCTAGTGAACAGATGTAATAATAATTATTATAATATACAATAATAATTTTCTTATGCTGTTCATAGAGAGTGAACTGAACTGGGTTTAGCGGTGATAATGGCTCACGTTGAGGCATCATGGTAAGGAACACGGATTTTGGATGCAGACTGCCTGGGTTCAAATCTGGCCCATGCCACTACCAACTGTGTTCTTAATTAACCTCTAGGGGCCTCAGTTTCCTTATATAAAATGGAGATAATAATAGTATCTACCTCATAGAATAGAGTAGTTCTGGTCACATAGAAAGTTCCGTAAAAAAGTGTTGACTATTTATAATAATATATTAACAATCTTATTATTGAGAATGAGATTAATGGTTAGGCTCTGTAATCCATCTACCCAGGTTGGCATGTGTTCTGGTTCTACTTCTTCCTAGTTATGCGGATTTGGACAACACGACCCAACTAGGGGAATAAGAGTAGCATCTACTCTTGTGCTTTTTTGAGGATTATATGAGTTGATACATATAGCAGTGCCTAACAGAGTATACACTCACTAAATGGTAGCTATTTTTATTATTTTCAGTTTTAGTATTATCTTCAGTATTAGTATTATCTTCATTAATATTTTCATCACTGTACATCTTGCCTGATGATAAATGCTGTACACTGTGAGGTCACTATTATTATCAATATCATTTTAAGGGTACAGGAACCTAGGCATAGGAAAATTAGGTAACTGACTTCATTCATTAAATGATGAAACTGGAAACTCAACCTTTCTAAAAGCATTTGGAGACCTTTGGGTCTATATAACAATAGAGGCTAATTTCTTCAAGGGAAAACAGGCTGACTGAGAAATAGGGAAGAAGGGGGACTAAGCAACACTGGAGGCTCCTGAATTTCTTTCCTCCCACAGACTCACTGAATGTACAGCTGCACAGGGAGCAATTCCCTTTAAGAGGGATCCAGAAACTAGCTGAGTGACTCCTACATATTGGTCTAATAAGAAAATACCACAGGTGGGAAAGGCTGAGACACATTCACATCATAAATCCCATCCCTGGCAGAGCAACATACAATCAGAAGGGAACCTTTAACTCTCAGCTACTCCCTGAGGAGTGAAGGGTTTGGACCACATACTTAGTGCCCCAACTTCTAAGGCTCCCACCCAAGGCACAGGTTCCCAAAACACTTAACTCTAAAGGCAATGCAGCTTATGTCCATGAGATCCATAGGATTATATCCAGCAATTCTTAACAGGCACGTGAGCACTTGCTGCGGCCACCACCCCTTCCCCCACACACACCTCTGGGCTCAGCACAGAGGGAGCAGGCGAAAACACCCATCTCCCAGTCTTTTCCTGGAAGGGGATTGACCACACACTTGACAAACGCCTGTCTGAGGGTCTGACTTCTAACTAGCTTGCATCTAGTACTGACTATAACCCTCCTGGAGCTCCAAAGAGTAAGTGGGCACTTCTCCCGCCTTCTCCCTCTGGCTTGCTCCAACAATAAATCCAAGTTGTCAGTAAATCCCTGGAAGGAGCATGTCCATGCATCTAGCACAACAATTTTTATGAATGCAATCAGACAGGCCCTGATATCACGTAGCTCTGATAGCAAATAAAAACAGTATTTAAATGCACACAGGAGCATCCTGCCACCTAGGATCAGTGCAAAAGGAGCAGGCAAAAATGTCCCACTCCCAGTTAACCCCTGGAAGATGCTTAACTGTATACTCTCCCAGCTGCTGACTCAGAATCCGGCTTCTAATCAGCCTGTATCAAGGGGCTAATTGTGATCCTCCCCTTTAAGATGCTGACAGGTCTTGGCAGACCCTGAACTACTGACTGTCACTAAAAAAAAAAAGATGATGGCTTGGGACAATCACAAAGACTTCAGAGACAATGAGGAGTTCAGGTCAGGCTGATTGATGAGGTCCATCTCCTACATGAGGCCAACCTGTCAAGATTGAGAGACATGGCAGTTTTATGTAATGCACAAACCAACACAGAGAGTGAAGAAAAATGAAGAAACAAGGGACTATGTTCCAGACAGAAGAACAAGGTAAATCTCCAGAAACTGCTCTTTGAACAAAATGGAGATGAGAGAACACCCAATAGAGAGTTTGAAATAATGGACATAAAGATGTTCAAGAAAGCAATGCATGAATAAAGTGATAATTTCAATAAAGAGATAAAAGTATTAAAAAGTACCAGAAATCAAAGAGCTGAAAAATACAATAACTGAAAAATTCAACAGAGGAGTTCCACAGCAGACTTTATCAAGGGAAAGAAAGGATCAGTAAACTTGAAGACAACGCAGTAGAATTCTTCTAATTATAGGAGCAAGAAGAAGAAAAATGAAAAAGAGTAAAGATAGCTTAAGGGACTTATAGGACACCAAGAAGAACAATACATACATAATAGGGGTCCCAGAAGGAGAACAGAGAGAAAAGCACCAAAAAGCTTCATCAAACAAATAACAACTGAAAACTTCCCTAAGCTGAGGAAAGGAAAAGACATTCAGATCCAGGAAGTCCAAAAAGTAACAAACAAGATGAGTCCAGAGACCCACATCAAGACATATTATAATTAAACTGTCAAGAGTTAAAGACAAAGTGAAAGTCTTAAAATAAGCAAGTAAAAAGCAACTTGGTACATATATAGCAACCCTTATAAGACTATCAGTAGATTTTTCAGCAGAACCTTTGCAGGGCAGAAGAAAGTGGAATGACATATTCAAAGTGATGGAAGAAAAAACTGTTAATCAAGAATACTCTATCCAGCAAAGTTGTCCATCAGAATTAAAGGAGAAAGAAAGAGTTTTCAAGACAAAAGCTGAAGACGTTCATTACCACTAAACAGGCCTTACAAGAAGTGTTAAAGGGAGTTCTTTAAAGCCAAAATGAAAGAGCTAATTAGTAACATGAAAACACATAACTCACTAACAAAGTTAATATATACTTAAATTCAGAATACTCTAACACCATAAAGGTGGTGAGCAAATCACTTATAACTCTAGTATAAAGGTTAAAAGACAAAAGTATTAAAATAACTATAACTACAATACTTTGTTAATGTATACACAATATAAAAAGATGTAAATTGTGACTTCAAAAACAAAATTTGGGGGAGGTATAAAAATGTAGACCTTTTATGTATGTTCAAAGTTAAGCTGGTATCAGCTTAAAATAGACTGTTATAAGATGCTTTATGTAAGCCTCATGGTAACCACAAAGCAAAAACATATAGTAGGTACAAAAATATAAAGAAAAAAGGAATCAAAGCACATCACTACAGAAAGTCATCAAAACACAAAGGAAGAGCAAAAGAGAGGAAGAAAGGAATGGGTAAGTATAAAGTAGCCAGAAAACAATTGGCAAAATGGCAATAGTAAGTCTGTATCTATCAATAATTACTCTAAATGAAAATGGACTAAATTCTCTAATCAGAAGTCAGAGTGGCTGGGCTTCCCTGGTGGCGCGGTGGTTGAGAGTCCGCCTGCCGATGCAGGGGACACGGGTTCGTGCCCTGGTCCAGGAAGATCCCACATGCCGCGGAGCGGCTGGGCCCGTGAGCCATGGCCGCTGAGCCTGCGCGTCCGGAGCCTGTGCTCCACAGCCGGAGAGGCCACGGCAGTGAGAGGCCCGCGTACCAAAACAAAACAAAAAAAACCCCAAAAAGTCAGAGTGGCTGAATGGATTAAAAACAAACAACTGTATGCTGCCTACAGGAGACTCATGTTAGTTTTAAGATATAGAGACTGAAAGCAAGTAGATTGAAGCAATTATTCCATGCAATTGGAAACCAAAAGAAAGCAGGGGTAGTTATACTTATATCAGACAAAATAGACTTTAAGCCAAAAACTGTAATAAGAAAAAAAGATGATCGTTTTATTATGATAAAGGGGTTAATTCTTCAAGAGGATATAAAAATTATATTTATGCACCCAACACTGGAGAACCTAAATATATAACAAATATTAACAGACCTGATGGGAGAAATGGAAGGAACACAATAATAGTAGGGACTTTAATATCTCACTTTCAACAATGGATAGATGATGCAGATAGAAAATCATATGGAAAGACTGGACTTAACTACATGATAGACCAGATGAACCCAACAGACATATATAGAACATTCCATCCAACAGCAGCAGAATACACACCTTTCTAAAGTACACATGGAACATTCTCCAGGATAGGTCATATGTTAGGCCACAAAACAAATCCCAATAAATTTAAGAATATTGAAATTAAAAAAGAAATAAGAATATTGAAATTAAAAAAGAAATAAGAATACTGAAATTATATCAAGCATCTTTTCTGACCACAATGATATGAAGCTAGAAATAAGTTACAATAAGAAAAATGGAAAATTCACAAATATTTCGAGATTAATCAATAGTCTCCTGAACAACCAATGGGTCAAAGAAGAAATCAACAGAGAAATAAAATAATATCTTGAGACAAATGAAAATGGAAACACAACACACTAAAATGTAGTGAAATACAGCCGGAGAAATTCTAAGAGGGAAGCTTAGAGCAACAAACACTTATATTAAGAAAAACAGGATCTCAAAGAACTTAACTTTGCACCTCAAGGGACTAGAAAAGGAACAAGAAACAAAGCCTAAGGCTAGAAGAAGGAAGGAAATAGAGACCAGAGTAGAAATAAATGAAACAGACTAGCATGACAATAGAAACATCAATGACATTAAGAGCTTGTTTTTAGAAGAGAAATAAAATTGGCAAACCTTAGCTACATTAAGAAAAAAGAGAGAAGATTAAGTAAGATCAGAAACGAGAGGAGAATACTCCAACTGAAAACACAGAAATACTAAGGATCATAAGAACTACTACGAACAGTTATATGCCAACAAATTTGATAACCTAGAAGAAATGGATAAATTCCTAAAAACATATAACCCACCTACCAGGACTGGATCATGAAGAAATAGGAAATCTGAACAGACCAATTACTAATAAGGAGATAGTAATCAAAAATTTTCCAACAAAAAAATCCAGGACCAGATAGATTCACTGGTGAATTCTTCTAACATTAAAAAAAAAAAGAATTAATACCAATCCTTCTCAAACTGTTCCAAAAACAATTGAAGAGGAAGGAACAGTTCCAAACTCATTTTATGAGGCCATCATTACCCTGATACCAAAGCCAGACAAGGACAAGAAAGGAAAATTACAGGCCAATATCTCTGGTGAACACAGATGCAAAAATCCTCAATACATTATCAAATTCAACAGTACATTAAAAGGATCACACACCATGATCAAATAGTATTTATTCCTGGGATGCAAGTGTGGTTCAACGTATGCAATAAATGTAGGTAATGCACCACATTAATAAAATGAAGGATAAAAATCATATGATCGGGCTTCCCTGGTGGCGCAGTGGTTGAGAGTCCGCCTGCCAATGCAGGGGACGCGGGTTTGTGCCCCGGTCAGGGAGAATCCCACGTGCCGCGGAGCAGCTGGGCCCGTGAGCCATGGCCACTGAGCCTGCGCGTCCAGAGCCTGTGCTCCGCAACGGGAGAGGCAACAACAGTGAGAGGCCCACATACCAAAAAAAAAACCAAACATATGATCATCTCAACAGATGCAGAAAAAGCCTTTGACAAAATTCGACATCCTTTCATCATAAATATAGAAGAAACATATCTCAACATAATACAGGCCATATATGACAAGCCGACAGCTAACCTCCTACTCAATGGTGAAAAGCTCAAAGCTTTTCCTCTAAGATGAAAAATAAGACAAGGGTGCCTGCTCTTGCCACATTTATTCAACACAGTGTAGGAAGTCCTAGCCAGAGGAATTAGACAAGAAAAAGAAATAAAAGGCATCTAAGCCAAAAAAAAAAAGAAAGTAAAATTGTCCCTGTTTGTATGACATGATATATTATATATAGAAAATCCTAAAGATGCCACCAAAAAAAAAAAAACCCATTAAAATAAATAAATTCAGTAAAGTTGCAGGATATAAAAACCAATATGCAAGATCACTCATGTTTCTATACACTAACAACAAACTATTGAAAACATAAATTAAGAAAACAATCCCATTTAAATAGATCAAAAAGAAGAAAATAAAGATACTACAAAAAAAAGAAAATTACCGACCAAGATCACTGATGAATATAGATACAAAAATCTTCATCAAAATACTAGCAAACAGAATGCAACAACACAGTAAAAGGATCATAAACCATGATCAAGTGGGATTTATCCCAGGAATGCAAGGATTCTTCAGTATACACAAATCAATCAATGTGATACACCATATTAACAAACTGAAGAAGAAAAACCATATGATTATCTCAATAGATGCAGAGAAAGCTTTTTTTTTTTTTTTTTTTTGTGTGGTACGCGGGCCTCTCGCTGTTGTGGCCTCTCCCATTGCGGAGCACAGGCTCCGGACACGCAGGCTCAGCGGCCATGGCTCACGGGTCCAGCCGCTCCGCGGCACGTGGGATCTTCCCGGACCGGGGCATGAACCCGTGTCCCCTGCATCGGCAGGCAGACTCCCAACCACTGCGCCACCAGGGAAGCCCACTACTGTTATTTTTAATGTTCTTTTCCTTTAACTCTTGCTATAGTTAAAAGCTTAATATGCTATTCTAAAAAAAAGAGTTGGTATTCCAATTCTGACTATCAACTTAATCAGAGTTCTGGGTGATTTCATGTTTTCATTTTGGCTTGAAGAGCTCTGTTCAACATTTCTTGTAAAGTAGGTCTAGTGGTGGTGAACTCCCTCTCAGCTTCCATTTGTCTGGAAAAGGCTTTATCTCTCCTTCATATTTGAAGGATAATTTTGCTGGATAGAATATTCTTGGCTGGCATTTTTATCTTTCAATATTTTGAACATGTCATTCTACTCTCTCCTGGCCTGTAGAGTTTTTGCAGATACCTTGATGGGGGGTTCCTTTGTAGGTTACTGCCTTTTTTCCTGTCTGCCTTTAAAACCCTTTATCCTTGACTTTTGACAGTTTTAATATAATGTATATTAGAGTAGGTCTTTTTGCATTAAGATAATTAGGTGTTTTATTAGCTTCATGGACTTGCAGATCTAGTTCCTTCCCTAGGTTTGGGAAGTTCTCAGGTATTATTTCTGTAAATAAACTCTGTTCCCTTTTCCCTCTCTTCTTCAGGGATACCCATTATTCTCATGTTGGCTTTTTATTGGAGTCAGAGAGCCCTCATAGGGTTTCTTCACTTGTAACTCTTAGTTCTCTCTCTTCCACCTAATTCATTTCTATATCTCTATTATGGAACTTGCTAATTCTTTATTCAGTTATGATCTGCTCTATTTCCAATGCATTCTTAAAGCATTCTTCATCTCATCTGAGTTCTTCAGCTCCAGAATTTGTTTGGTTCGTTTTTAGAATTTCAACATCTTTGGTAAAGTACTCCTTCCATTTGCTAATTTTATCTCTGAACCCATTTGTAGTGCCTTTTCCTGTAGCTCACTGAATTTCTTCATAACAGCTATTTTAAATTCTTTGCCACTTAGATCACAATATTCCATTTTTTTGGTTTCAGTTGCCGGAAAATTGTCGTTTTCTTTTTGTGACACCATATTACTATGATTTCTCATGGTGTTTAAGGAGGAGTGCCTTTGCTGCTGCATTTGAAGTAGCAAGCACCTTTCTTATTTAGGTAAGGCTCTGTTTACTTCGATTCTAACAGTTCAATAGGTTGATGGTTAGGTGCCTTCCTTTTATTTTCTAGAAGGTAACACTATAGCATAAGTTTTTGGTTTCCTTACCACGAAGGTAAGGAAGGAATGCATTAAAAAAAAGCAAGAGGTGCTGGCAGAGCAGACGAGGTCTGTACTTAGTACCTGGGGCTTTGGGTGTGCGCAGGACCTGGTAAGCTGATCCTCAGGTGAGGGGAATCCCAGAGGTCCCCGGGAAGTCCTCTTGTCTCCCAGGGCAGACAGCAGAAGATACTTTCCTTCAGTTCTCTCTTGTCTGCCTACTGCCCTTCCCTTTCCCTCCTCTTAGTCACTGCAGTCTCTCTTCAGAGACAGCAACTGGTCCCTCCAGCTACAGTGTGCATGGCTAGGTAGAGCCCGATTCACCACCTTCACCCTCCACCTTATCTGCCACACCAGCCACCACCTTCTCTGCTGTCACCACCTCTGCCACCACTGGCTCCACCAGCACTTCCCTCAATCTGCTGCCTCCTCTGGAGTCCAATCCACCCACTTTCAGGTGCACAGATGGATGGACCTCTCTGCTACCCTGGTATGCTGTGCAGAGGTTTTGTTGGTTTTTTTTTGTTTTTTGGTTATGAAGTACACAAGAACTCGTATAATGCAACAGCAAGAAACAAACAAGAACCCAATTAAAAACTGAGCAAAGGACCTGAAGAGACCTTTTTCCTAAGAAAACATACAAATGGCCAAAAGGTACATGAAAAGATGCTCAACATCACTAATCATCAGGGAACTGCAAATCAAAACCACAACAAGATATTATCTCATGCCTATTAGGATGTCTAGTATCAAATAAACAAGAGATAACCAATGCTGGTGAGGATGTAGAGAAATGTTGTACACTGCTGGTGGGAATGTAAATTGGTACAGCCACTATGGAAAGCTATATAGAGGTTCCCCAGGAACTCAAAAATGGAACTGCTGTATGATCCAGCAACCACACTTCTGGGTACGTTTCTAAAGGAAACAAAAGCATTTTCTCAAAGAGATGCGTGCACCCCCATGATCACTGCAGCATTATTTACAATAGCCAAGACATGGAAACAACCTAAACGTCATTGATGGATGAATGGATAAAGAAAATGCTGTATAAACATACAATGGAATATCATGTAGCCATAAAAAGAAGGAAATTCTGCCATTTGCATTAAATGAATGAATCTAGAGGGCATTATGCTACGTGAAATAAATTAGGCAGAAAGGCAAATACCGTATGATCTCACTTATATGTATAATCTAAAAAAACCTAAAGTCATAGAAGCAGAGAAGATTGGTGGTTGCCAGGGGGTGGGGGATCGGGGAAATATGGTGAGGCTGGTAAAAGGGTACAAACTTTCCAGATGAGTAACGTCTGAGGATCTAATGTATAACATGGTGAGCATAATTGACAATACTGTATTATAGAGTTAAAATTTGCTAAAAAGTAGAATTTAAGTGTTGTCATGCACACAAGAGAAAAGTGAATCTGTGAGGTGATGATTAAGTTGATGGTGGAAATCCTTTCATAATGTATATGTATTTCAAATCATCATGTAGTATACTTTAAGTATATTACTATTTTGTTAATTATACCTACATAAGCTGAAAACAAAAGAAACAGGGTTATGTATTAAATAACAGTTGCCATGACAACTGCTTTTCTCCCTTTTAAAAAATTGTGTTGGATTGCGAAACTCCACAAGCACGTTAACGTTAGAGTCGGGAGAAAGTCTACAGATATCTATTCCAAAATCCTTACATTCCAAATGAGGGAAACAAGGTCCAGAACACTTCAATGACTGGCCCAAGACCACACAACAATTTTAGCATCTGAGCACAAACTAAGATCAGACAGTCTGGTCTGAAATCCTTCCATCACAACAGACCGCTAAGGTTTAATGCCAGAAACCTAAATGGAAATCATTTTTCATTGTGATCTACTCATTATTAAGTGGTGAAGAATTTGACAAGCAGAGCCAATCAATGCTTGACATATATTCTTCAAACGAACTCTGATGGAAAGGCATACTTGTCCACAATATCTGACTCTTCCTAAGGGTACACTGGGTGGATGTAAAGAAGGAAATTTCAGGGCAGATGGTCACATAAATGTCTTCACAGCTTAGACAGACTAGGCACACCTGCAGCACAAAGGCCTAATTGGAAGTTGCACTAAACACACTGACATGTTTTACTGAGGTAAACATGTTTATATGAGGGCAATCGTGGTGAGGATCATTGGCAGTGACTTAACCTATTCACCTCAGAAATATCACATCATTAGGAAGAAACATGGTCAAGGCATTAAAAAAAAAAAAACCTGAAGCCTGGAAGCAGTGATTCATGCTGCTCTCTGGATATGAAATGAGAATTAAATGATATATGTGACTTTTTCTTTAATAAATTAACTTCAGACTTGCAATATTAGAATTTATTTTCCATGCTGCACCATAGCACAGCAATTAAGAACAGACTCCTGGGGCTTCCCTGGTGGCGCAGCGGTTGAGAGTCCGCCTGCCGATGCAGGGGACGCGGGTTCGTGCCCCGGTCCGGGAGGATCCCACGTGCCGCGGAGCGGCTGGGCCCGTGAGCCATGGCCGCTGAGCCTGCGCGTCCGGAGCCTGTGCTCTGCAACGGGAGAGGCCACAACAGTGAGAGGCCCGTGTACTGCAAAAAAAAAAAAAGAACAGACTCCTGATCCAGACCCTCAGGGTTAAAGTCTAGACTAGTTCTGTGATCTTGCATGAAGCACCTTTATGCCTCACTTTCCTCATCTGTCAAATGGGGATAAACTCTCAAGCGTTACTATGAAGATTAAATGAGTCACATGCTTAGAATGGTACTTGTCTCTAGGAAGCACCCAATAATAATTAGCCAATGCTATTACTACCACTATTACTACTGATAGAGGACCTAAAGAATTTAATTTGTCTTCCAGAAAAGCACACATACCATTTAATTTTTCCTATTTTGTGATGTTCTTCAGGATCTGACTTCTAACGAGCTCCTAGAATCATTTATTTCTCAGCTCTCTGTCCACGCTCTTTTGCCCATTACCCACTTCTGCCTGCAGCCATCCTAAACTACTCCCATGGTGTGTACTGTACTACATCATAACTCCATAAACATGTGTGTGCCATCCTCTCTACTTCGAGTGCCCCTGGCCCTTCAATCCTGGTCCACTATAACAACCCCTACTCTTCCTTCTAGAGGTAGCTCAGACAACACCATTCTCAAGTGCCCTCCCCAACAGTTACACAGATATACCTTCTCCTCCCTTTGTGCTCCAGTGAAATTCTGTTATAACCATTATCTTACACTTCTACTATAACTATTATCCTATTATTTTGTAATTGCCTACACATTTAACTGTCCCATCTGGACTGTGTTCTTCATTGATGTATCCCAAGTGTCTGGCACTTAGAAGGCATTCAATAAATTTCTGTAGAAGATGCAAGAAAAAGAGGTAAGGGTGGAAGGAATTACGGAAAATTTACTATGTCCCTACTATTTTGCCTGATGTTAGAAATACATGAGAAACACGAAATGGTCTGTGCCTTCATTTTTTTTCCCGAACTTTGTCGAGGAAAATTGACAAATAATTGTATATATTTAAAGTGTACAGGGACTTCCCTGGTGGCGCAGTGGTTAAGAATCCACCTACCAATGCAGGGGACATGGGTTCAAGCCCTGGTCTGGGAAGATCCCACATGCCACGGAGCAACTAAGCCCGTATGCCACAACTACTGAGCCTGCGCTCTAGAGCCTGTGAGTCACAACTACTGAAGCCTGCACGCCTAGAGCCCGTGCTCTGCAACAAGAGAAGCCACCGCCCTGAGAAGCCTGCACACTGCAACGAAGAGTGGCCCCCGCTCACCGCAACTAAAGAAAGCCCACGCGCAGCAACGAAGACCCAACGTGGCCAAAAATAAATAAATAAATAAATTTATAAAGTGTACAATGTAATTATTTGACAGACATACACATTATAGAATGACTACCAAGATCAATATAATTAACACATCCATCGCCTCACATAGTTAAGTGGTTTTTTTGTGGTGAGAATGCTTAAGGTCTACTCTCAACAACTTTCAAGTATACAAAAAAATGTCTACTTACATCTTTCCCCAAAGAATAAACAGGATACATTTATAATGTGCCTAGTACTGTGCTAGGTGCTGAAATAGACGCAAAAGATCTGCTCTCGGCCCGGAGGGACTCCCGACTTCACTAATAGACCACAGTTAGATTCACAGGCTCTATTCCAATCCCATATCCGCAGATGAAATCGGGCCCCACGGTTATCCAAAGCTATCTGCTCTATTAGTGGAGGTTGAGACTAACCAACAGGTCTCCAGACTTCACTTCTCGCTCCTTTACCTACAACATGATTTCTACTCAGAGAGGAATTATATAAAAACAAAAAGCTAAATTGAGTGTATAATAATACATCTAACGTTCACAAGGATGTGTTTCAATCGCTTGCTTCACTGTCAGAGACTTTAACGGCACTAGAACTTTTAGAAAGCAAGATTTATGTATTCAGCGGGGGTGGGAGGGGAGGGACAGATTGGGAGGTTGAGATCGACATGTACACACTGCTATATTTAAACTAGATAACCAACAAGGCCCTACTGGATAGCACAGGGAACTCTGCTCAATACTCTATAACTAATTTGAAAAAGTATAGATACATGTATATGTATAACTGAATCACTTTGCTGTACACCTGAAACTAACACCACATTGTTAAATCAACTATACTCCAATATAAAATTTAAAAACTTTAAAAAAGATTTATAGTACTAAACTCAATACACTGATATCAAACAAACCCCTTTCCCCGAGGTGGGTCCATTCCTTCATTCATTGAACAGAACTTGCTGTTGTGGGCACTCCAATACAGAGATGAAGGACAAAATATCTCCCCTCCAGGAGTACAAAATCCAGCCTCATGTGTGGTACAAAACAAGCACCTTCCCAGGGGTTGGTTTCTGGAGACACACTAATTCAAGTACTATGGACAGACCTTTTCAAGGTTTGAGGCTCAGGAATAAATATTGACTGGTGAATCAGAGAAGATAAAATTTAAGATCAATGGTTGATTCATTTTACTAAAGAATTCTCATTGCTTTTTAAAAGCAAATAAACCAGAAAATCTGATGCTCCTTTCATTAAAAAAAAAATAAAATGAAATATAATAACTGCCAGGTAGAGAACAGTACTCCTCAGGGAGACTATTCCAGCATTGCCAACAGACAATCGTGCTAACTTGTGTTCATTCCTATTGTTTTAGGAAAAAGATTTTAGAGGGCGAGTCAATTCAGTAAGAGTCCTGCCTTGGCTATAAGTTGTTGATTCTGACTCAGTGGGGTAAGACCAATTTTTTTTTTTTTTTTAAAGAATTGTGTTGCATTTTTTAAAAATTAATTAATTAATTTATTTATTTTTGGCTGTGTTGGGTCTTCGTTTCTGTGCGAGGGCTTTCTCTAGTTGGGGCAAGCGGGGGCCACTCTTCATCGCGGTGCGCGGGCCTCTCACTATCGCTGCCTCTCTTGTTGCGGAGCACAGGCTCCAGACGCGCAGGCTCAGTAGTTGTGGCTCACGGGCCTAGTTGCTCCGCGGCTTGTGGGATCTTCCCAGACCAGGGCTCGAACCCGTGTCCCCTGCATTGGCAGGCAGATTCTCAACCACTGCGCCACCAGGGAAGCCCCCTAGACCAATTTTTAAACAGTAACATCGTTGGATATTTACACATAAGTGGGACCCTCACTTAGTATCCGATCAGGAAACGGAACAAACTTCCCACTGGAACTGGGTGTTGATGTTCTCACCAAGAAGTGTCATCATGTACCCGAACAACTGTATCAAGAATTAACACCCTTGGGCTTCCCTGGTGGCGCAGTGGTTGAGAATCTGCCTGCCAATGCAGGGGACACGGGTTCGAGCCCTGGTCTGGGAAGATCCCACATGCCGCGGAGCAACTAGGCCCGTGAGCCACAACTACTGAGCCTGCGCGTCTGGAGCCTGTGCTCCGCAACAAGAGAGGCTGCGATAGTGAGAGGCCAGCACACCGTGATGAAGAGTGGCCCCCGCCTGCCACAACTAGAGAAAGCCCTCGCACAGAAACGAAGACCCAACACAGCAAAAATAAATAAAGTAATTAATTAAAGGAAAAAAAAATAGAATTAACACCTGTCCAGTGCCCACACTCAATATACAAACATCGTTCATACGTTATCTCACTGAATTCACCAGACTCTAATTCCTTGGGGACAAGACTAGTCTGATTCACCACATTATCCTCAGCACCTTCCGTGCTGGTTGGCCCACTATAGATGCTCAATTACTGTTGAATGGATTTTTACACAGTGCTGCAAGTCACTTGGCCAGTAGGCAGCAGAAGTGGTATCAAACTCTGCAATCCTTTCTCACCCCACCAGCATATCTTTAATGGATGATATTGCTTTGCGATTCCAAAGGCCAGGATTTGATAACTAGCTAAGACATGTAACATTTTGGACAATGCCAGAAAAATTGAGATACAAATTACAGTGCATAACCTGTATCTCAGTTTTATTACTCATCTGTTGAAGGAAGGAAGAGAATATTGCAGAATCTACACTGGTTAGTGCATGATATCAAGAACAGCTCTGAAATACGACATAATGTTCAAGAGCTGGGGGCCTGGGCTCAGAAGATTTATGTCCGAATTCTGCTGATTACTAGCAAGTTGTTTACTTCTCTGAACCCCAGTTTCTTCACCTGTAAAACAAGGACAATAATAGCACCACAAGAACCAATTCTGTCTAAACTCAACTATCCTTCTACTCTATACTTGCACCTGAAGAAGAATCACTCGACCATGTTGACTGTAAATGGATGGTCACAAAATCTCAAATGGGAACTCACTGTGGGATTGCCCAACAATTCTACCTTTTTCTATAAAGTAAATTAACTTTTCAGGTCTGAAGTAACTCACCAAACTCATGACATTTTCTCTCACCATCTCAGCTGCTGACCTCACCTCATATTCCATTAAGAAAAAAATAGGCACCCAGACTGGAACCAACTCTAAATTACCAACTTACATAAGCACATAGACTCTGCCTTCTCTGCTTCTGAAATGGAAGAACATGTCTGTTCTTAAAACAACCCCTCCACTTGTCCTCTGAGTCTCTGCCCTCTTACTTCCTCCAACACTTTCCCCTGTAATTCAACTTTCTCACCACATCACCCATGTCTCCCTCTCTACTGAATCACATTACAGATAAACGTCCATTCCAAAGCATTCCTTGACCCAGCATCTCCTTCCACTTACCTGATCCCTGCTGTCGGCAAAACTGTGGGCATAGTCAGCTCTAGGACCATTCTCTTTTCAACCAGCTCCAAAGGGCTTTCCATCCTCTCCACTCTGCTCTCATGGCTTTGTCATCATCACCAGCAATCTCCATCTTGATAAATCCCATGGTTATTTCCTGTCTTGACATTCCTTGATCTCTCACACATCTTCTTGAAAGCCCTACTTTTCCTTGCCATCAGGACCTCACACCCTCACAGCTTCCTGCCTCATTAGGAATTCTTCCCAGGACTGGCTACATAATTCACAGGACTCACTTTAGAATGCAAATAGGGGAGGGCCTTAAAAAAGTAAGAACTTCAGGACCGTAATGGCAAACCATTAAATCAAGCGTGAGGCTCTTCTAAGCGTAGGAGTCGTCTGTTCATGCCCAGAAGCCAGCTCTGGTTCCTCTGTGTCTAAAGATGAGAGGGTCCCCAAGCACCATCTCAAACTCTTTTCTCCTAACTACACTCCCCACTCTAAAGATCTCATTTGCTCTCAAGGCTTAATAACCACGCCTATACTGATGACATCTAAACTAAATCTCTAGTCCCAAACTTCTGCCCTGAGCCCCAGACAACTGCTTCCTTGTCATCCCCACCAGAATGACTAGGAGGTAACTCATACTTGACATGGCCCCCCAAAATTTTTAAGCTCCCTTTATCCACCTCACACCCTGTCCCTGCATCAGTGCCCCAATTTCAGTCAATGATACCTTCATTCTCCCACATGCTCGTGTCCAAACTTGAAAGTCTTTCACGATCCCTCTATTGCTCTTATATCCCAGAATCAATCTATCAAAAAAATCCCACCAGCTTTACCTTCAAAATACAGTGGAGTCCTGAACAACATGGGGGTTAGGGGAACAGACCCTCCAGGCAGTCAGAAATCTGCATATATAGTCAGCCCACCTTATAGGAAGTTCTCCCATAACCTCAAGTCCATTCCTGGGATTCTGCAACTGCAGGTTCAACCCACCACGTATCGTGTAGTACCGTGGTACTTACTATTGAAAAAATCCATACATAAGTGAATCCGCACAGTTCAAACCCGTATTATTCAAGGGTCAACGGTATGTCCCTAATCTGACCAACTTTTTATCACATCCACTGCTTGGCACATGACAGGAGCACAATAAAGATATGTCAACAAATGAATGGTGAAGGGGGCTTGTTACGAAAATTATGTAATTGGTATAAAGTCCTTATTACTACAAGTTGGTATTCAATAAATGGTAGTTGCATATAACATGATTTTTTTAAAGAAGGTCATCATCATTGTGGTGGAGACTGGCTGTTCACCAAACCCAGTTCCCTTTTTTTTTTTTTCCTGGGCACACAGCTAGACTACATTTCCCAGGCTCCCTCCCTTGCAGTATGTGTGCCCAAATGCCCAAGTTCTGGCCATGGAATAAGGGCAGACGTATCATGTGCCATTCTGGCTCAGAGAACCTTCTCGCATGAAATCACCTATTCTTTCTCTTTGTGGTCAGCCAGCTGGTTGGTGTACCTCAGGTTGACCTTGGAAACCACGTGTCCACGATGGCAAAACAGAGCCATCTGGATCCCTGGAGGTGGAGCAGAGCTTCACCCCTTCCTGCTGGACAGTTGGATTTCACCTGAGTGAGCAACCTCTATTCTAAACCAAAGGGATTTTGATGTTTATCTGCTATAGCAACCAGACTTACTCCAGTACAAACTCACCACTTCTCCAGCAGCAGGTCTCCGGGGTATATTCCATTAAGAAAAAAATAGGTCTCCGGGGTATATGCAGTTTTAAAAGGAGAGGGGGCCTCACAAAGGGCTGGCTCAGGAATCCCAGTATGCAGGATGTCGGAAGGACCCTCTGAGGGTACCTTTTTCAATAATTATAATGTGTCCTCACTTAGGTCGAGTGACCTTGGGATTTTTGTCTTTTTGTTCACTGGCACATAGTAGGTACTCAGTAAGTATTTGTTAAATAAATGACAGTGGGGGAAAAAAAAGGCCCTAGAGGTGGTTTAGGACAGAATATTCTTTCCTATGGGAACCTCAGGGAAGCATTTAGATTACGATACGACAATTACTCTCAATGACTTATAGAAATTACGTAACTAAGTACTTTTTAGATGGCCATGTCCCATTTTTATAAAATTATAGTTGCTTGAATCTAAATTAAAGTGCAAATCAGGTCATTTTTGTGGCTTTTTCCTATCAACATACAAATTAACAAGGCTCTCACTTTAACATATTAGTTTATTAAAGCTAAAAGAGTAGCTAAATTAGACTTCCATTTAGTTTTAATGACTTGCTTAGCTGAAAATGCCCATTAATTCTGCAGCTAACCTTGTAATCACTTAGCATCAAAAAGTGAAATGCAAATGGTTACCTGGACTCAGAAACCCACGTTCCAACTACACTGGTTTGCCCGTGCTGCTCAGAAAACCGAGCAGATCTCAAGGTCATGTGTCTCTTCCTGGGGCTGGTGAGCTGCCCTGCCCCCCTCAATTCCTTTTGCTCTCACTCTGCCCTGTGACAGCCTCTAATAATTGTTTTGTTTTTATGTCTGTCTTCCTAACTGAAGGGCAAGGCAGAACAAGATCTTACTCTTGCTTGATTCTCAAAGCTTAGATCAGAACTTGGAATGCAGTAGGTGCTCAATACCTGTTGAATGAATGAATGAAGAAATATTGAAAAATCTGGCTGCTGGGTTAGGAAAACTGCATCACTAGTGCATCATAAATTCAGTAATTTGGGGTTATTAGTGGCAATCGGCAAGATATGTCAGCTAACCCTGCAGCTCAGAATTCACTCAGTCGGGCAACATGCACTAAAGCAGCCCCAGGTACAGAATGATGAATAATTAACAGTCTGTGCTCGCTCTGGGGGTCCTCAGTCTCCAGGAGGAGAAAAACTTGTAAAAAGATACATTACAAGCCATGAGGTGTTTAGTGCTATAACAGAAGTACATACAAAGTGCATTGGGGCACAGCTCTGGGAATAGCTAATTGCTTCCAGCAGTTTCAAAAACTTCACAGAGAAGTTGACCTTCAAGCTGTAAATTGAAGCCTGCAAAGAAGTTCTCTATAGAGAGAGGGGTTTCTCACAAACAGCATCCCATTTATTTTGTACAGAGTTTGATTACAGAAATTGTTATTCATTTTGAAATAGGATTTAGAAAGTTCCACGGGTGCAATGGATTATGTAACACCTCTTTGTCTTGTCTAGTCCTTCTTTCAATAAAAGAGACATGACAAATGACCTTTCTTCTTTTAGGGACAGATCATAGATTTAAGGTGATCCAAACATTCAGTAATCACAAAGTGATGGATGGAGACAGACCTCCAGGAACTGTCCTAGTAAAAGGATTTCTGGGAGACAATTAATTGCATCATATATGGGGACAGTGATGTTAAGAGGTATGTGTGTCACCTATTAAATGAGGGGTTTTTTTGTCATCTCCTCTGACTGGGTAGGAATGATGCAATGAATGAGTAAATGATGTAGAAAGTAAGTGTACCCATTCTCCAGATAAATAAGAACATATCCCAATAATACCTGACAAATACCATCGTGGAGGAGACTTCTTTGGAACAACAGACTTATACCTTTAATGGATGGAGTCCAATATCATTATGTTTGGAAAAACCCAAAGTAATTTTAGGAACAAATGAGAAAGTCGCTCCTGCCTTGAACTAATGCATATAGAAGCTTGGATATTGATTTCCTGGACTATGGATCACCCTGCCACGCTACAGAAGTATATTTATTGTCCTGCAGTGTGCAATGTCTAAAAGTAGGGCTTGAAAACCCTAATTAAAATTTAAATGAGAGAAATAATCAGATAAAAGTGACCCACAGGCTAAGGAGTTAAAATGAATTATGCTGTGATGGTATTTGAAAGTAAGAAAATAGAAGATCAGGATGGTTTTCTAAAATTAAAAGAATAAAAATCCTGCAACTATATGGAATGACAAACTCATCTTTCAAGGACTATGCTGTAAAAAAAAAAAAATTGAAACTAAAATAAATGCTCACCGTAATCCATTTATTTTTTCAATAGATAACCAGCTCTGCTTAACTGAATTCCATCAGCTGTAGAATATGATAAGGATGTCTAAAGAAAGTAAAATACTTATTCTGTGGGCTTTTCAAAACAGGAGTCACATGATGCTCTGGAGTTTTAAACAAGGTACATTTAAAATGAGATTTGCCGCATAAAATATTACAGGAAAACTTCAAGAGTGTGGGCCATGTGCCTCAACTTAGAATCCTCTCAGCTCCTTTCTGGCAGCCCTTTCCACACAGTTATGTCTGCTTTGGGTTCCAGTAAATGCTCCCTCACATCACTGCTTCAGGCCTCTATAGCCCTTTATAAAATTCTCAAATTATCCTAATTTGAGTGTGCTGTTTTCTGCTGACACCTGGAAGTGGGATTCTGTATTGAAATTGCTCATATATTTGAGAAGCGCAGGCAGAACCTCCTTGCCAGGAAGAAATGAAAGACCAGTGACCCAGGGCAATTGGTGACATCAGTCACTCAAATTGTTACCAGTGGTGGCCCAGGATGAAGGGCAGGTAGAAGGGAAGGTGCTGGCAGGTCAAGTGGCTGAGGCACTTCATTGCTGTGTTGATGGCAGTGATTATAAAATTATCAAGTCTCTTTGCTTCTCAGAGCCCTGGAAGGTGTACAGAAGGAAAATGAGAAACTGAAACCTATGAATATACAACTGAGAACATGCATGGATAAGCCAGAAAAGCCCCATAGCCACTCATCTCCTACAATCTCAGCAATCCTTCATCCTCTAGAGTCGCTGGGCAGACATGGCTGAGGTCCAAGCCCAGAGCCTGACTGTAAAGGTGGCAGAACTGTGGTGCCAATAGCATGAACAATGATACCAGGGGTCCTAGAGTAAGGTAAAGCACTGGCGGAAAGGGAGCGTGATCCTGATAAATGGGTGGGATCATTTGAGCAGACAAAGCTGAAAACTGAACCCACAAGGTCCTGCTGCACGTGGGGACAGATATTTCCTCCCTAAGAAAAATGGTCTCTCCCTGCACAATGATCTGTTAGTGGGTTATCCCCCTCGGGACCCACTGCTACCACTTCTCATTGCCTCTAGGTCTACCTCTAAGGTTAGGTCCTAGCACAGCCTAGAGGGAGAAGTAGGAGACAGGCTACATACCTTAAGATTTACGGAATCTCGCCAATCTATACTGGCAGGAATCAGGAGAGAATTTATGAGCTCCCAAGGGCACTGGACCAAGGACAAATTAGAAGCCTTGATCTGGTTAAATTCATCGACAGTGTACATTCACCCAGGATTTTAGGTTTTAGCTTGATCACCAGAGAGTGGCATCAGTGAACCGGCAAATGGTCAAATTAAAGCCTGGACTCAAAGGTGGCCTAAGGTTACGCGGTCAACTTCCTGCCATCCTGTAGAGCGGGGGTCTGCAAACTACAGTCCGTGGGCCAAATCTGGACTCCCGTCCGTTTTGGGATGGTCCGAAAACTAATCATCGTTTCTATAATTTTTAAATATCAAAAGCAAATACACAATGACCTGCCTTTCACAAGAACAGTTGTTGAGTTTTGCCTCCTGGCTCACAAGGCTTAAAATATTTCCTATCTGGCCCTGCGGAGAAGTTGGCTGAGCTGACTCCTGCCGTAGGGGAAGGAGTCTCAAGACTTCGAGAGATGGGAGTTCTGAAGCGAATCTATTATGAGCAACTGCCAGTGTCTAACCCTAAATCCCGCACTTCACCAACATTAGGGGGAAGGCACCCTTGAAAAGTTTGTCCTCTGCAGGCTGGAGATGGTGGTGGGGTGTGTGGGGTGGGGGGAAGATGCTGAAATAGAATCAGTGTCTTCGGTCTCAATGGAAAAGAAGGGATCCAAGAGTGGAAAAAGGCAGCAGGTAGCACATAACTGTCAGTAACAAGACGGATGTAACAAACCACAGAGATGATAATCACAGCCTTGATTCACAAGGATCTGTGGTGATGACTAAGGGTCACAGGATTCAAACAAATGAAACAGACAAAGATGGGCAACTTATGAAGGTGCTACTTGAAACACACAAGTGGAAAAATTCTAGGTCTGATGGACTGAAACCTAATAGTGGGGATTTTCAGTCTCTTACTAAGTTCCTTTTGAGGAGGACCCTGCCATGTTGCCTCAGGCGTCCCTCAAGCCTTCCATGGAGAATCTGGTAGCTGTTTCCACATGACTATGCAGACTATGGAGAAATGGAACTACTTAGATCTTCCACGACTTAGATCCTCGGTCTGAATTTACACTGCACTTTGGAGAGCTCTCTGAAATATTGCTGTGGTGCGCCATTCAGATGTGAGGGAGGAGGGCTTGTGGAGGTACGTGATAGAGAGTCTTGGCTTGAGTCCATCCCATAATGGGTTCAATGGCAGCAGAGACCCAGCCTGGGGCTATTTCCCCTGTCCCAGAATTCAGAGCAGAAATAGATACATGTATCAACTGGCAAAACCCTCACATTGTTTCACTGATTCATTGAGTGAGGGGCAAACAGGCACTTCTAGAACTACCCTACCAGATAGAATAAACTAAAATCATTGCCACACCTGGAGCAACTGCAGAGACTGGCGCTACTATGGAAGACTTGAAGAATTAAAGAGTATCGATTCCTATCTTACCTTCATTTAACTCGGAAAATATTGCCAGATGGTTTATGGAGACTATTAAGAGACAATCACAAACTGAACCAAGTGGCACTGCCAATCACAGCTGTGGCTCCAGAAGTAGTATTTTTACTGTAGAAATCAACACAGACTGCATCTGGTACACAGCTACTGACTGGACAAATGCTATTTCCCCCATCCTATCAATAAAGTAAATCAGAATCAGTTTGCTTTCAGTTTCAGGGGAGGACAAACAGTATACCTTTACTATTAGCATCAGACCTCTCTGAAATATTGTCTGGTACACTTCTGCCAGCTCCACTGTTCAAGGACTTGCAGGATGCCTTGCCCATTTGCTGTGGTATCTCATTTAACGCTGCCTCTGTCTAGGCAACGGAAGTGTCACATTGCACTCTCATCCAGGGAGTCGCTTGTTTTATCAGGTTTCCCACGTCAACAGCATTTTACATAATTTACTCCTCCTCAACCAGAATGCCTAGGTCCAGAAACAATGAAGAAAGGTAAGACTGTCCCTATCTTAACTCTAGCCTGAGCACATAGTAACCCCCTTGCAGAATTTTTGCTTCTCACCCTCATGACCTTGACCACCTGACCTTGGAAGTCCCAGTGCCTAAGGGAGAAATGCTTCCATCAGGAAACACAGCAAGAGTTCCATAGACTTGGAAGCTGAGTTTACCCCTGGGTAGCTTGGGTTGGTCATACTACCGAACCAACAGGCAGAGAAGGACTCACTGATTAATTCCAATTACCAGGGAGAAACTGGGCTGCGAAGACAACATGGAGGACTATGCTTGGAACCAGGGAACACTGAAACAACCCAGTGAAGAAGGGGCTGCCAGGACTGAGACTCCCTTCCAGCCGCATCTAGCTGAAGAGCTGGGAGAAAGTAAGGGGAACCCAGAGCAGGGATGGGAGAAAACAGCTTGTGCCTCAGAATGAAGAACTGCAGCTGCTATGTTTTACATTCTTTTTTTTTTTTTTTTGCAGTACACAGGCCTCTCACTGTTGTGGCCTCTCCCGTTGTGGAGTACAGGCTCCGGACGTGCAGGCTCAGCGGCCATGGCTCACGGGCCCAGCCGCTCCGTGGCATGTGGGATCTTCCCGGACCGGGGCACGAACCCGTGTCCCCTGCATCGGCAGGCGGACTCTCAACCACTGCGCCACCAGGGAAGCCCCTACATTGTTCTTTTATTCCCTTGCTATTAGGTTGAGGAGGGAGTATCACTGAAGTGACATTATTCAACCATGAGCCATAGCTGATGGGACTTCCTTCGTCCCTTGTGAAGCGAATAAGGACTTTTCACTTAGCCAAAAGGTAAGAGCATTTACTGAGGAACACAAAAGGTGTAGCCCTGCTGGGGATTGTCCATTGCCCCTCATCTTCTCTCCATCCTGCCCTATGTACTGAGAGGCTGGCTGGAAAGGATAATATCAATGAGCTCCCCTGCCCTGTGGCTTCCAGCGGGGTCTGCCAATGGGAGGCACCAGCAGAAGACAGGAGGGCTAAAGGGGAGAGATGGGGGGATATTAACACCCCCAGTCCCTTCCCTGTAGGATCAGCAACAGACAGCTGTGTTCTCCCAGCCAAGTCTGCCAGTGGCTCCCTCTTCCCCCCTCCCCCCTCCCCTCCAGGCCTACGGGAGGTAAACACAGCTGTAGTTCTAACCCAGGAGTGCTGTACTGTCCCTGTGGTTTCCTGGCTCCTTGCCCACACCTTTGCAAATGGTCCCTCTATTACATTCTTCAAATTATTCTAATCTGAGTGTTCCATCTGGTTCCTGATGAGACCCAGATTTATACAGCATCAACAGGGTAACATAAAATACAGCTTTTGTGAGGCATTATTTTTTTTATCACATACACAAAAAATATAAGTTCAAGTCCTTGAGGCAAAAGTATAGCTTATTATGAAAGGCATCTGTGTGACAGCGCGTATGTGTGTGAGGGTGAGGATTGAAGAGGGGATTCCCACTGAGATCCTAAGCCTAAAGGGAGAGGAAGCTGTAGTGACAATCAATTTAGGGGTGAGAACTTCACGTCTAACTGGGAACCCCTTTAGGACAGAATTTTGGACAGAAACAGGAAATAACTGCTTGTGGTACATGACTGTTGTTTGACTGCCTAATATGTATTCTTCCTTGTTCTGCTAACAGCATCCTAATTGTCCTTGGGGGCCTACCCTCCTCTGCTCTGCTTCCATAGGCTTTAAGTGAAATAGACCCAACCCTTCTCCCCAGACCTGCAAGGGGGAAAGAGACCCAGGTATGTCTGGCCAGTTCGAGTATCACATCCCATTGACCACAGAAATTGATTCAAGAGTAATCATACAACAGCATGAGAGTCATATCGTGGAACTTTCACTACAGTGACCTGGAGCAAGGCATCCAAAAGGTTGGAGCCACTGTCAGCCACCTTGAAACTGCGAGTGGACAGCCTGCCCAAGAAGGATGTCAACCCAGAGGAAAACAGATTGGAATGATGGGGAGCAACTCTGATGATCTTGTTTGAGTCCCCAGGATCAAACCATGCCTGAAGCTAGATTTTATTGGACTTTTCCTTTGCTCAAGGCACTTCGAGTTGGGTGCTGTGTCACCTGCAACTGAAAAAGTTCTTACTGTCAGTGACATATCAGGTGTCCCCAGTCCACCCTGGGTGCAGGCATTAGGAGGGTAGGTTATAAAGAATTTAAAAACAATAATAGAAGCCACTATGAGTCAATCTGCTTTTTATTATTACCATTCACTGGCAATTTTAAACCTTATCAAAATATTCCTCCCTCAACAATCTTTTTATTAGTCAAAGTTCTAAACAATCATTACAGTTACTCTTAAGTTTTAAAAATATACATGCAAGCTTTGAAACAGCCTATTTTTATTGATTATCTGTAATAAACTTTGTATTCTAATTAAAAATTAATTCTGAGAGCTCTCAGTTATAGACTTAAGTGGACTCAACTACACAATTTAATTTTGAGAGTAAGCTTGTTACGGGAGCTCAGGACAGGTGGATCCAGCTCAGCTGAGGCTGTGAAGAGAGGGTTCCCAGAAGAGCCAACAGCTGAGCTGAGCGCGGAAGGTCAAAGCCGTCATCTCATACTGCATTAGTCTAACAGGTTCCTAACCCATCATCCTTTTTCTTTTCTAGCCACCCTGCTGTCTATTCTCATTACTTCACCCAGATCCTTTTAAGATACGCCTCTGCTCAAAAACTCACAAGAGCTTCCCATTTCATTCAGACTAAAGACCAAATCGCACCAACCAAAAAGCCCTACATGATCCCTACAACACCCCCCCATCCCCCGCCCCCTGATTCTGGCTTCCTTCTTCTTCTTCAAGCCCTCCAAGCAAGCTCCTGCCTCAGAGCCTTTGTATTTACTGTTCTTTCTGCTAGGACCCCTTCTAGCTCCTCTCCACCCCAGGTGCTCATGGCTTTCTTCCTCACTTCCTTAAGGCATCTGATAAGCACCTTATCCCTTAGGCTTTCCTTTCCCTGCAGCCATTAGCAACACTGGCCCACCCCGCTCCCACAATCATGATCCCCTTTACCCTCTCCGTTTTTCACAGTAGCACTTACAGCCACCTGACATATATACTTGCTTGTTAATCATCTATCTCTTCCAATCGAATCTAAGTTCCAGGAAAGCTGTACTCACAAGGCTCAGGACAATGCTTGGCATTGAGAAGGCTCTTAATACACATATGAAAATGCATGAATGAACCCAGGGAAGGGCCTTTTGGGCACTGGAGAAACTGCTTAGCCCAAGGGCAGAAACAGGGAAAACGTGCTCCACTTAGGGAATTTAAATTTAGGAGGGAGAGTATGGAGAGGTGGGCAAGCAGGGACCCAATCACATCAGCCTTGTGTACATGTGTTCTCCCACATGCCTGAAATCCTTTCTGAAAAGAAACAAAATGGGGCTGGCAGGGGGCTGGGGACCGAGACAAAGCTAGCACTGGATCAAGGTGAGCACACGAAACGGCCCAAGTCATGATCCCTCAACACCCCAGAATAACATGTACTAAGCACTTTTTAACCAAATAAAATTCTATGCTATCCCTGGCGAAGCAATAAACTTTGAATCAATAACTACGCATTAGCCAAGCTTTAGCATCCGAATTTTCTCCTCATTATAACGCCCAGTGGAAAGATGGTCAAGATGCAAACTCAGCATCCAGCTCCAGACCATCCTATATGCAAATACGTCATCCTCCAGCCAAAGATGCGCTAATGGTACTTCTTTAAATAAGACATTTTAAAGGCTTTGGTGGCAGGGAAGATACAAATTGAGAATCCACGTTAAACTGCTTCTTTGTGCCCGGAAAATTAGCCAAAGAGCTGCCACGGAGGACAGAAACGCACATTGTACAGCTACAAATATTAAGATATTTAACACCATATAGTCATTGAGCACCTATTGCGTGCCAGGCAATTTTTTGGTCCTTTTCATTGATGTAACATCATCTAGTGCTCGCTAAATAGCATATGTCACGCTAGGTGCCCAGGACTGAAAAAGAATGAGACATCATCCCTGCCCTCAAAGAGCCTGCAGAACCATGGCAGATCTATAAACACAAAACTGTGGTGTGATAGGTTATGCCCTACTATACGGACGCAGAAGTACCTTCTCTTAGAGTGAATGCTTTAAGAACACTTTAATTTTTAAGTCTTCAAATCATCTTTGATCCACACGTTAAGAGGTATTATGACATTTGTATCTGTTACACGTTTTTTGTAGGTTTCAGATGCTAGAAGTGTTTTGGTGTATTAGTCAGGATGGACTTGCTGATGATACAGAAACAACCTGCCAATATCTCAGTGACTTAAGACAACAAAAGATTTATTTCTTGCTCATGTTCCATTGTGAATCAACTGAGGGACTCTGTTCACTCTGCCACTGAGACTCAAGCAGATAGAGCAGCTATTATCAAAAATTAGAAGACATCAAAGCACATGCTGGCTCTTAAAGGTTCTACTCAGAAGTGCATTTGCCACTAACATTTCATTGGCTAGCACTGACATACGGCCATATCTGAGTTCAGCTGAGTAAGAAAGAGCCACTGCACTATACCCCCAAAGAGGGAGGGAATCAAAATATTTGTGAACAGCCCTGAAGACTGCCTGAGAGGTAGTCTTGGTACCTCTACCAAACAAAATGGAAGTTTGAAAGTGCCATTCCTGAGTATGTTTATTGTGTTACTTTCTGTCCTAAGGCTTGACTTCCCTTGAGAATTCCTTCCCTTTGTCTGGAAGAAGAAAATTCAGATGCGCAATGGCTCCTTTTGGAAAAGTCTAGTATGTGACACTTTCCTATTCCTATTTAGCAATGGTGGGAATCTTGCTTCCAATATATGTTTGAGACACCGCTGTTGGGAGTAATTAGAAAATAAGGGAACTGGAGGTGGAAATAGACAAGGAAGCAAAGCAGGGCAGATGGCAGAGAAGTGGTGGTTCTTGCAATGAAGCTACTGGCAAGAAACAGGAAGTTGAAGGAAAATGAACCCCAAATCCTGAAACTCCACTCCATATCTGTGAGAAGAGAAGACCCTAAGTCACACGGGCATTGACTATTTGAATAGGAAACCAGGCAAAGAAAGACAAAAATATTCATATGTACATATTATCTGTAACCAAACAGGAGAAATTCGGAGGGACCTTCCTTAAACTGTGAGGGAGCATAAAGTTCCTAAGAAGCAAGGGATGATAAGCAACTAATTATAGAATCCATGCCTGTATTAATATAGAAAATGTCAATTTTCCCTATTTAGTATAGGTCTATAGCTTATTTTAACAAATATAAAATATTAATTATATGAATTTTCATCAGTTTAGTTAAAAAATTGCTCTTCTCAACCCATGAAGGCTTTGGTCTCAAATTCTGCCACCAATGACAGAGTTTATGCTTTCATATATATACCCTTCTTAAGGAATTAAGAGATGGTTGCACTTCTTTTTCTGGTTCTAATGGTTTGGTTTTCGTGTTATCTTAATTTGTTTCATTTAGTCTTCCCTCCCGTTAACCCATTTAGTAAGGAAATTCTTTCATAAGAAAAGAAGTGCCATAGGTAATTTTACAGTTTTGGTTTATGGAGACTGTAGTTTAATACAAACTCAGAAAGCTTCAGAGACAATCCAGTTTCTTCCTTCCACGCCACATCCTACCGCTCCTCAAACACAGCTCATGTAAGGCACCCCACCTCTTATTTCACATCAGTGGTTCAAAGATGCCATCATTTTGATGGCTGAACCCCAAAAGTCTCCATGCAGCCCACTTGCCCGTGTATGAGCTTCATGGGAAGGCAGGATGGCCTGGAGTTTACGAGCCAGGGCCTTTGGAGTCAAGGCTCCAGGATCTGCATTAGAGTTAGTGACCTTGGGCAAGTAATTAAATTCTCTGGTGCCCTTATTTCTCCATGTGAAGGATGTAGTGAGGATTAAATAAGATCATTAATATAGAGCATTTATCACCATACGTAGAAAATAGTGAGGGCCCTATAATGTTAGTTTCTATTATTACCACCTAGTATTGCCATGCTGTAATGCTGAGCTCCAAGACCCATAAAAACTCCACGACCCATGAAAACTTCTGGTTTTGCTTTACCTGTTGTACACTTGAGGTTGTCCATTTAAGGTTTTCTGAACCTTACAAATGCATCTTTACATCCACAGTAAGGAAGGGTTATTAAAAATGTGGCAATGTGCATAGCCGCTGGCAGTGACGTCCAGAAGTACCTGGATATCCTCTCAGGCATTTCGAGAACACTTGAGCCGCCATATGCCAGTGAAGCCTTCTCCACCTTCACATGACACCACACTACACCGCTTCTACTGAAACAAAAGCACCACCACCTTAAATCCTGATGAACCCAAGTAGAAGAAAGGATAAGTCTACCTGAGAATCATATTTTGCTCATCTCTCCCGCAGCCTTACCCCTACATCCAATCAATCAGAAAGTCCTACCAAGTTTTCCTCTTAAATATTTTAAGATCCTTTGCTGTCCTAAAAGATAAAGCCCATACTGCTTACCAGGGCAAACATGATCTAGGCATCTAGCCCCCGCTCAACATGCTGCCGCCCTCTGCCTTACACGTGATTCTCCCACAATATGAAACTGCTTTGGTTCCCATATTCGCTTTGCTATTTTCCATCCCATGCCTTTGCTCACTTGGAACGCCCTTTCCTCAACCATGGTCTTGGTACAGCTGGCAAACTTCTTCCTACCCATCCTTTATAATACAATACAGGCATCTTCCACGAACACTCCCCCTATCATCTTGCCAAGCTAAAACAGCTGCTCTTCTTGTGTTTTCACAATACCCTTGAGCCATCTCTCAGTGTTCTCACCCTGTTGTTTTTACAACTATTGATTGCCTTTTTCCCCTAACTGGCTGTGAGAGCTGGCCTTATACTTTACTCATCTTCTCATCTTGCACTGCTTAGTACAGAGCCATGAACAGATGCTCAACAAATATACTCTGAAAGAGGGAGCAATTTTACCTTCATATATACTCCTACTTATCAATATAAACTTGGAAAAGTTCCTTAACTCCTACAGTAATCATTTTCCCCATTTGTAAAATAAAGAGCTGGCTGGCTAGTCCTCTGCCAACCATAAGGCACCATGATTCTACAACGCATGCTTTCCTAAAATCACCATTTGCCATTAAAAGCAGAAATGAAAACTCTGCCTGATTACGTCCAAGATCGTTTAACAAGTCCTCCAGAACTACAACCTAGCAACCTTCCTTCAATTTCATTTCCCACCTGCTCCTTTCCCTCACCCATTGTTCCAGCCACATCATCAATTTCAATGTTCTCCAAATGCACCATAGACGTCTTCATGCCTCTGGCTCTTGGTCTATTAAGCTACCTCAGCATGGAACATTGTCCAGGCTCTCCTTGCCCAGGGAAATCCTACTCCTTCCTCTATCCATGGTGCAAGCTCTTCTGTGAAATCTCTTCCTTGATTAGATTTTGACTGCCATACTTGTTCCTTTTGCCCTAATATTACAGAAGCTGTTAACACGTTTATATCCTTGGCTTCACTGTAAGTTCCTTGAAACTTGAAGTAGGTCCTGTTCGTCACTATGGCATTCAAAATGCGTAGAGCTTCCCACACAGTGGGTGTTAAATAAATGCTTTTCGTTGTTGTTGTTGTTGGTATGTGAATGTATTCCTCACATCACTGTAAAATGGGAAAGTCCACTCAAAGGACAAATTGGCAGTGCCCAAACAAGAGCTTTTAATTTAACATTCTCCATTCTCAGACTTTAGCCTTAGAAAATAATGTAAAAGCTACATATGCAAAAAATATTCTGGGAAAAATTTCTTTAAAACAATGAAAAACAAAATAAGAAACTCTAAGCATGATGGAGTACATCAATCCAACAGACTACTGTAGTGCCATTAAAAATGAAGATTACTTAGAAATATGGAAAAAAGGTAAACCAGAAGAGAAGTAAAACACAAAATTAAATATATGGCACAGTTGGAACTAAAGAACCCTATGATTAAAGATTTGAAGGATATCCAGGGACTAGAGATAGGCCATTCTGCCCCAATTATGAGATTATGGGGAAATTTTTCTAAAAACTCCTCCAATGTTAGCATAATGTTGTTTTAGTAAATAATACTAACAATGATAATGATAAAAGCTTAAGAACAGAAAATAGAAGATAATCAAAAATAAAGAGAAAAGGATATTCTGAACCAAGCTGACATTAATAACAGAAATGACAGTCAAGATTTAACAAATAAAGTGGTCAGAACCAAACTATAAGAAATGGAACAGCCCATCTACAGAAACAAAGAAGGAACTTAACTCCTGATCAGGAAGCAGGAATCACGGTCCAAAAGGGTTTCAGATTAAGACATAAGAACCTAGGAGCTTGGGGATAAAGCATATGAGGAGATGATAAGAATGGACTTGGGACCACATGAGGTGAGAGCTGGTATTACATACCCACAAACAAAGCCCAGGAACTCAGAAGGTCACCCAGTCCATGAAAAGGGTACTAGATAAGCTCTGCCCACTCACCCAAGAAAGGGGCAAGGAATCTTGGTGACTTCAAAATGCCATGAGGAAGGAAAAAAGTTACCTGTGAGAAATCCAAACCTTAGGCTTGATCATGGGTGGGTATAGCATCCAACTCACATTTGTACAGAGTAAGGATCGTGAGCTGAGAGATTAAAATAGAAGTCAGTTCATGTTCTAGGCCAGTTAGAGGGCAAACATGAATTGGCTCTGAAAGGAACCAGAAGAGAATTAGAAGAGAACACAGGGAACCCCCTCCCCACTAATGCACACGTAACAACCACAATAATCTAAACTCCTGCAAAAGGTCACAAAGGAAAGCTAAAAATTTATGGAACATGTGGAAGATAAAGTAGATAAAAATAAAATAATTTATACTCCAAGAACTGAAGAATCAGAAATGAACAATATGAAAGAACCATTAACATGCATGAAGGTTGGAATATTCAACCTGGTGTATAGGTGTATACTCAGGTTCTAAAATGAAAAGACAGAACTGGGGAGAGAAAATTCAAAATAACAACTGAATAAAATTCACAATTGAAGGAATACATGGGTCTCTAATACTTCTAACTACAGCTGTCACACCTGAATACTGCACTTCTTCAAAGGAAAGAGGAAAATAGCTAAAACAAAGAGAAAACAAGAAAATTACCAACAAGGAAACCATAATCAGATTGACAGATTTCTCATCAGCTACAAAATGTGCAGAAAGCAATGAAAAACTATCTTCTAAGAACTCTAGAAAGTGCTTTCTAGGAACTGAGGGAAAATAACTCACTTTAAAATTCTATACTCAGCAACAATATTATTGATGAAAGAAGCAAAACAAAGACATTTTCAAGAAAATAAGATTTTACCACTCATAGAGCCATAAAGATGCTCCTTGTTAAAAACCAAGCAGAATCCAGAAGGAATAAGTGAAATGCAAAAAGCAATAATAAGCAAATAAACTAGTTATTGTGTTGGTAAGTCTACATAAAACTGACTACAACAACAACAAAAATAATGATTCATTTGGGGGTGATTACAAAGCAGGTATAAGTAAAATACTAAACCATAATATTACTTAAAGGAGTGGAAGAGTGTAGTTAAACAGTGCTTGGACCTTTGTGCTGTTGGGGAAAAGGGTAAAGATACTATCTTTAGCCCTTGACTACCGTATATTTTAAACATCTATGGAAACTACAATTAACGCTAGACTGTAACAAGTCAAGGAAGCATGCTATAGTTTCTAAGGTAAGGTAAGTAAAAGACTATAGCCTTTTACTAACAGAGGAAAAAACAATTTAAAAAATACCCAAACCAAAAGAAAGCAAGAAAGGGAGCAAAAAAAATGGGAAGCACATAGTAAAATGGAAGAAAAAGAAAAGTTGAGGTTCCAGATTAAAGGAGACTAAAGATATAAGACAGCTAAATGCAATGCATGATCAGGGATAGAAAAAAGAAATTGCTATAAAGGACATTATTGGGACAACTGGGTTAATTTGACTATGGACTATATATTAGATAATAGAGTGATATCAGTATTTTACTTCCTGAATTTGATAACTGTATAGTGATTTACAGAAGAATGTCCTTGGTCTTAAAAGATATTTAGGATTATAGAGTCATGATATCTGCAGCTAGCTTTCAAGTAGTTCAGGAGCAATAGCAATAAAGATATGAATAGAGAGTGATAAAGTAAACGTGACAAAATGTTAACAATAAGTGAATCTAAGTGAAGAGTATAAAGGAGTACACTGCACTATTCTTTTTTTTCTTTAACAGTCTCTTTTAGTCACTTTATTTTTTTAATTAATTTTTTTTTATATACAAAAGACCCCGAATAGCCAAAGCAATCTTGAGAAAGAAATATGGAGCTGAAGGAATCAGGCTCACCGACTTCAAACTATACTACAAAGCTACAGTAATCAAGAGAGTACAGTACAGGCACAAAAACAGAAATATAGATCAATGGTACAGGAAAGAAAGCCCAGAGATAACCCCACACACATATGGTCACCTAATTTATGACAAAAGAGGCAAGAACATACAATGGAGAAAAGACAGCCTCTACAATGAGTGGTGCTGGGAAAACTGGACAGCTACATGTAAAAGAATGAAATTAGAACACTACCTAACACCATACACTAAAATAAACTCCAAATGGATTAAAGACCTAAATGTACGATCAGACACTATAGAACTCTTAGAGGAAAACATAAGAAAAACACTCTGACATAAACCGCAGCAAGATCTTTTTTAACCTCCTACATTGTACTTTCTTGCAACCTTCCTGTAAGTTTGAAATTTTTCAAAATAAAACATTTTAAAAGTCAACATAATAAAGAAGAGAAGTCATATGCTCATCCCTTAGCATATTAGGGGGAAAATATTCTTAATCTAATGATAAATATACAAAAACATCATACTTAACAGTGAATTACTCAAAGTTTTGTTTCTTTCTCAAAGGTACAAGGCACATGTGCGTGCTATCGTCATTTCAACACTGAACTGATGTAGTTAGTCAGGACAGTAAGACAAGAAAATAAAAGACACAAAGTTTGAAAGGAAAGAAACGACTATTATTATTTGCAGATGATATGATTATGTCCATAGAAAATTGAAGAGAATTGACAAATAATTAGAATTCATAACTTTAGCAATGTTGCTAAATATAAAGTCAATACTTTAAAAGTTAATTATACTTCTAACACCAAATAAAGTTAAAGAGAATATTATTGTATCAGTATCAAAATACCAAATATCTAAGGCTAAACCTGATGTTATATAATACCTGTATAAAAAACTGGAAAACATGATTAAGAAAATTAAGCAGCCTTAAGACAAGCTATACTGTATAGAAAGTCTCAAAATACTTAACATATCAATTCTCCCCAAACTGGTCTCCAAATATAAAGCAATCTTAGTCAAAATCCTAACAGGCTTTATATGACAAACTTACCCTAGCATGTATTTATAGGCTAAGAATACAAGACCCTCTTGAAAAAGAAAGACAAAATCCTTGTGTTGTTTGGGATAGAGATACTATCTTTAAACTTTAAGTATACACAGAAAACATTTTCGTGTGCCTCAATTATCATTAGACTAATAGGTTAAGGGAAGTATGCTGTAATTTCTAAGGTAAATGTAAATAAAGGAATTTATAGGTTCCAAACTATGAGAGGAAAATAATGTGGAAAAACTTACCAAATCTTGGATATTGAAAGTTACTTAAAAACTACAGTAATTAAGAGAGAGTGGTACTGGTACAGTGACTGACAAATAGACCAATGGAGCAGAGGCAAGAGCTCAGAAAGAAACCAGTACATATACAGGCATTTGAATTATGGAAAAGGTAATGATACCAAGTAATTGAGAGAGGACAGTCTTTTTAATGTGTATTTAGATCTAATACGAAGGTGAATATGGCAAATTTTCTGGGTCATTAGAACATATTTGCATGCACTTGGAGTAAAGAGAAAATTCTTAAAGGACATCAATATACTAACAAAGGAAAAGACTGAAAATTCGACATTGAAATTAAGAATTTCTGTACATAAAGACATTATGAGGAGAGCTTTGAAAAGGCAAGTTACAGATTGGGAGAAGATGTTTTCAGCACACACCCCAGGCAAATGGCTTGTACCCAGGAAATATAAAGAACGTCTTCATATTAAGAAAGGGACAATAATTAAGTAGAAAAATAGGCAAGAGACTTGAACAGGCAACTCACCGAAGGGGGGAAATTCAGGTGAAATCCATGAAAAAGTGCTCAACTCCATTAGTCATCAGGGAAATGCAAAACAAACCCTCAACAAGATACCTTCACACACACATGTATTATTAAACTGCTCCCAGAAAGGTTATACCAAGTTATACTTCCTTCAGCAGAATAAAGGAATGCCATTTCACCTTATGTTTGCTAACTGTGGGGATTATCACTTTTATTTAAATTGCCAACTTGATGCACAAGAGCTATAACTATTTGTTGTTTCAACTTGCATTTTGGAAACTTACAGATTCTGTAATTTTCACATATATATTGCATATACATAGAGACCGTGTACATTTTTCTTTTGAGACTTATCTGTACACGTTTTACCATAGGCTGCCTGTGGCAAACACTGTTAGTTCCATCTTAACTAAGAAAGTATGGATTGTGTTCAAGGCAGCAACATGCCCAGTTCAAACTTCTTGCTTTCCAGACATCCCTGAAGCTAGGAGCAGTCATAAGACTCAATTCTGGCTATGAAGTAATCAAAAGCTTACTACTGAAGGTTCTAGGGAAATTATTTGTTTCCTAAGTAAAAAGGATAGTCTCAGCTGCCCTCTGCCCTTCTCCTCCTTCCTCCTGTCTGGAATGCAGAACTTGATGCCTGGAGGACAGTCTTGTGAACGGCATGATGACAGCCACATACACGTTAAGGACAGTAGGAGAAGTCTGTATCCTTGATGCTTTCCTAGAGCCACTGAACTAGCCCTGAACTGCCTACCTCCCAACTTCCTTCTGTGTGAAAAAAATTAAGCCCCATTTGGTTGAGCCTCTACAGTAGGGTTCATCATAGACATCTGAATACATCCTAACTGATACTACAAATCAATAGGAAAGGATGAGTGTAAGTTTTAAGTATATTACTCTTTTCATTAATGTTGCAAATAGATTTTTAGCAAGTTTATAAACAGGAAAACAAATTTTTGTGGAAAGTTCTAGGAGAAAATTAAGCACAGTTGAATACTGAAAAAAGTGGGAAGTGTAAATAGACGGTTTTCTGATAAACTAACAAAACTAACTCAAGGAGTAAAAACTAAATAACCATTTTAAAAGGCATGAAAAGAATACTGCTTCCCCAAAGTTTCGGCCGCTCACCTCCCACATTTTCTGACCTCATCTCCATCTCTCCGTCTCCTGCCTCTCATCCACTCTAGCCTTATTGCCATTCCTCCCACATGCCAGGCTGCTCTCTCCTTAGGGAGCAACTGCTATGGTTTTTCCCTCTGCCTGGATGTGTTCCTCTAGATACCTATGCTTTATCAAACAGCTACAGCAATTACTGTATTTAAAAAGTAAGTTATGGGGCTTCCCTGGTGGCGCAGTGGTTGGAGTCCGCCTGCCGATGCAGGAGACACGGGTTCATGCCCCGGTCCGGGAAGATCCCACATGTCGCGGAGCGGCTGGGCCCGTGAGCCATGGCCGCTGAGCCTGCACGTCCGCAGCCTGTGCTTCGCAACGGGAGAGGCCACAGCGGTGAGAGGCCTGTGTACCACAAAATGAATGAATGAATGAATAAATAAATAAATAAAAAGTAAGTTATGTCAGATCACTCCTCTACCTAAACCCTTGCAATGGCTCCCACGTCATTTAGAGTAAAAACCCAAGTGCACAAAACGGTTTGAGAGCTGGAGTACCCCTTGCCCCCAGCCCATTCTCTGTCAGACCTCATTTCCTGCTCTCTCCCACTCACTCTGCTCCACCCACACTGGCCCTCTCGATATTCCTTCAGTATGCTCGTGCAGCGCTCCCAGTTAGGACCCTTTGTACTTGCTGCTCCCTCTTCTTGGAACACATACATTTGTACATTCACTTGCTCACTTCCCTCCGCCCACACCCCCACCCCGCAAAGCCAGGTCTCTGCTCAGATGTGTCCTGAATCAGTGAGGTCTTCCCTCACAGCCTCACTTCAAATATCCCCCTTGGTTGATTTCCTTCGCTTCTTTGCATTGACCACCAACTGAGGCATTACAGAATTACTCCTTTAAGAAATTTTATTTAGTGAAATTATAGAAATATATAGGAGAAAAATATAGGTAAATATCTAAATGCATTATGGATGAGAAAAGGATTTCTAAACTCAACACAAAGGAAGAATTCACAAAGAAAAAGATCAACAGATTTGATCTACATAAAGTTTCTTGAGCTTGCTTATTTGCTCAAGAAAATTAAGAGGCAAGCAAATTAGAACTGTCTGGAAAAATCTGTGACCATAGAAATATAGTTTATATAGAAAAGCCTTTAAAATTTATGAGGAAAAGAAGTAAATCTCTAAATACAGAAATAGAAAAAGATAGGTAGGGATAGATATGTAACAAAAAGGGGGAAAATGGGTAAAAAACTTCCAAAATATTCTACTTCACTAATAATAAAATTTTAAATTTAAAGAGGAAGCTATAATTTTGCATCGTTTAAAATGACAATATACGCAAGGTAAGCATATATTCACACTAAAATTCATAGATGATGTTGTTATTCACTGCAGTATATTTTATAAAAGCCGAAAAATGGAAACAAAAATATCCCACAATAATAGAAAGGTTAAATAAATTATGCTGCACACATAACATAGAATATTAACATCCCATAAAAGTGAATTAAAATAATTCTTAACAACCTGGGAAAGTGTTTATTATAATAGTATGGTAAATACAAGATGCCACATAGATTACACAGAATAAGGTTTTGAGTGTGTGAAAATAACTGTATCATCAAAAAGGTAAAAGGAAATATACCAAATAACAGTAATTTCTGCATTTATATCATAAAATTAGGGACATTTTCCTTCCTTTAAAAATATATTTTGTGTGTGTTTCTAAACTTTCATCCATGATCGGGAAAAAAGGAAAACCCAGAACAAATGAATCTTACTTAAAAGAAAATTAAAATCCATATTTTAAAATATAGCATTCGTGATCCTAAGTTCTGTCAGCGTTTTAATTACAAGTTACAATGAACATTAATCATTCCATTGGGTAGTTCATATAAAATGTACGACCATCACTTAGATATAAGGAAAAGCAGACATCATCATTGTCTGATGCCAGAAAAATTACCTAAGGGAAAAAATCGATAGGTCCAAAACAGAAATACAAACCACAAGAAAGTGATGGTGAACCTGGCACCAGTACTACGTGAAATTTTACCAGAAAGTACTGCCCATTATCATGATCTCATATCAAAACGGAAAGAGAAAGAGAATGATTCGCTTTAGGGGTCATGAGCAGTAGGGGTACAAAGAAGAATCATGTCCATCTAGGCCAACTTTTAAATTGTTTTAGTCAGCTGTCAACCTTGTTGTTACTTCCTACCATTTCCAAATTCCTTCCTTTAATCATATACACAAAAGTCCCCTCTCCAAGGATCAATGGCAGAAATACTGCCGAAACTCCCATGAGAAAATATTTTGGGTTTATTTTTAATTAGTAATTAATTAATCAAATATTCCTAAATAAATGATGAGTTTAATCTATAAACACTAATATTCTAAAAACTCAGCCTCGATGGTAACACATAGGTAGCTCTGAGAGTTTCAGCTGCCTGCAAATACCTTCAACTCATCTCAACCAACTGTGCATATTAAGGACGTATTGCAGAACTTGAAAGACCAGGTGCTTGATGGCCAGAGCCCACAGGTCCTGGATACTTGAGGTACCACCAGAGCTTTGTGATGACAATTAAAGGACAACTGCTATAATCCCCATCTTTGGCAACTTGGCAATATTATAAGGCATGTGTCCAATGATCTGGCAAGTAGAACGCTAGAAATTTCCCTGCTTATAGGCATACACATGTAAAATGACATGTACAAGAAAAGTAATTCATAGATATAGTGTTTGAAACAGTAACCTAAATATCCACCAATAAGGGACTAATAAAATGAACTGGGAAACACTTGTACAGTGGAATACTTTGAAGCTGTAAGAGATAAGAAGCTCCTGTGTACTCATTCATCTCCAAGTCACAAGAGTAAAGCAAGGAGTAGAACAGCTGTAGCATGTTACCATTTGTCTTTTTTTTTTTTTTTTTTTTTTTGCGGTACGCGGGCCTCTCACTGTTGTGGCCTCTCCCGTTGCGGAGCACAGGCTCCGGACGCGCAGGCTCAGCAGCCATGGCTCACGGGCCCAGCCGCTCCGCGGCATGTGGTATCCTCCCGGACCGGGGCACGAACCCGTGTCCCCTGCGTCGGCAGGCGGACTCTCAACCACTGTGCCACCAGGGAAGCCCACCATTTGTCTTTTAAAAGGCATAAAACTGAAACACTGCCTCTGGGTTGGAGAAATTGGTTGCTGGGGGACAGGAGCAGGAAGGAGACTTTTCCCTTTATACCTTTAGAATTTATAACAGGTGACTGTATTATCCATATAAAAATTAAAAACTTGAAAAAAAATATTCGGTTGGCCAAAAGGTTTGTTCGGGAAACCCAAACGAACCTTTTGGCCAACCCAATACATACAGGACAATTCACCTGTATGTTTCTCTGTTGCCCTATCTAATATTCATGATAACAATTACTGCTAACCCAAGTTCTTTGTTTATTCTAAAATATGTGTCTACTGTAATAGGCGAATATTCTCCAACTCAGAACAATGGCAACTAGCACCATATCCTTCTACCCAAAGGACAGGATTCTTTTATTTTCATTATCAGTTAATTCATACAATCATTCATTTAACTATTACTAGTTGAGCATGCTCTATGTGCCAACTAGTGCACTGGGGCTACAAGGTGGAAAAGACACAGGTCTTATTTTAAGGAGCTCACAGTACTGTAGGGAAGACAGAGAAGTAAATAGACAACTCCTTCAAGTCCACAACTATCTATTTAGGACCCACTATGTGCAGGACAAATAATGAGAAGTGAGTATTGGGGATTTCCAAACAGTAGTTTCCAAATGTGGTTGTGTATCAGTATCACCAACAGAGCTTGATTTTCAGGTCCCACTCCAGACATACTGAATGAGAATTTTGGAGCATGGGGCCCCGGAATTTTTTTGTTTTTTGTTTTTTCCAAGTTTGCCTGGTGATTCTGATGGCAATCCAAGTATGGGAACCACTGGTATCTAGATCTCCTGACACAATGATTCAAAATACCCTGCTGGTGGGCTTCCCTGGTGGTGCAATGGTTGGGAGTCCGCCTGCCGATGCAGGGGACGTGGGTTCGTGACCCGGTCCGGGAAGATCCCACATGCCACGGAGCGGCTGGGCCCGTGAGCCATGGCCACTGAGCCTGCGCGTCCGGAGCCTGTGCTCCGCAACGGGAGAGGTCACAACAGTGAGAGGCCCGCGTACTGCAAAAAAACAAACAAACAAAAACAAAAACAAAAAAACCCTGCTGGTGACTGAGAAAGAGACAAAGAGAGTAGGTCTCCCGGGCTCCTCCCCACCCAAAGGAAGTGTTGAGGAAGCAGAAAGCTGGCTTCCCTGGGCTGTTCTCAACACCCCAGAAAGAGAAAATAGAAAACAGAAGCAATGGGATAAATCAAGGCCAGTCCCTCAAAGGGGAATATTTACAAGTCGCATCCTACAAGGGGAAAAAACAAGTAAGAGTTCAGCTGATATAAATACAAAAATTTCTTCTTACTTTGATTTTGTTTTAAGTCAGCATAAGACGTCAAAGCAGAGAGCACACTTGAACATTATTTTATCTCAGCCACATGGTTAAGAGTTACAGCCTCACACTGGGCATTCAGATGCATGTAGTACATACAACCCCAACTGGCCTGGAAAAAACCGTGAAAAAATGGTGGGTTTTTTTCATCATCTGAGGCAAAATGAGAAGCAGCAACTCGCTCCTGTACCAGGACAACATCATGCTTTCCTGAGGAGTGGCAAGAGCTTCACATTCACAGCTGTTTAAATGCATCAAAGTAAATACTCAGTTCTATTTTGGGCATCTTCCTTTTTAAAACTCAGCTTGGCCACACTTTGAGGTATTTTACAAGACATAATTACACAGCAAATCTGACATTAAAAACAAAAGGGAAAAAAATAAGGGAAACAAAACCATCCCACAAAGATATTTTTAAACACTTCCCGGTCTTAAATCTACATGAGTCACATACTAAATAGAAATACCACCCACAATTCCACCTGACCTGCAGAGTGTTTCCTTCTAAAAAGTTACGCGTATGTTTCTTAAATGTATTCATTCATTCATTCCATGGGGGTTTATTGAGCACCCCCAGGCACTGTGATAGGTATGATAAAATGGTGATAAAGACAATACTCTTCCTGCCTTCACTTTAGGAACTGGTCAAAACAGATACCAGACAAAGCACAGCAAGGCCTTGGGGTAAATGCCATGAAGTGGAGGCACAGGATGCTAAGGGAACATATAATGTGGGGACCTAATCAAGCCTGGGGCTCATGGAGAGCTTCCCCTATGGACTTTGCTAAAGGTGTGAGCTGGGAAATAAGTAGGAGTTGGAGATGGAGAGAGGGAAGTATGGAATATAAGTATGTGTGTATAGGTAGAGAGGCAGGGCAGGAACAGCATGAGGTTACAGTCCAGGTAGAGGGAACAGCATGAGAAAATGTACAAAAATGAGATAGAACATGGTATACTCGAGGAACAGAGAAAATTCTAATAGTCAAGTAAAGAAAGCAAAAAGAGAGTATCAAGAAAGGAAGCCAGGGAGATACGCACAGAATAGATACACACAGTATCTACTTCATCCAGAATACTCCCATGAATTAGGCAGAGACGGGTACTTCTGTCCTAGTTTACAATTAGCTCTAGAATATAGAAGTTAAGGGCCTTGGCCAAGGTCACCAGGTCGGAGTGAAGTCAAGAGTCTGCTGCACTAGATCCATTAGTTTAATGCTTCCATCAGGTACTCAAATTGGGATATTGCCTTAGCTCCAAATTATGTAAAATTAATAATAATTTAAAAGAAGAGAATCAAAATGCATGCTTTCTATACTTCTGTTTGAGTACAGAAGTACAACTTGGAACTTCTTGGTTCCAAAGTCTAGATACAATTTGGAAGCTTTATAATTTTTATTTTCAATTGAAGGAAGGTGTACTAAATAATTTCTGATATTTTAATGGACATTAGCGTCGATAAGTTTGTTTTCTATTCATAACATCAAATTTTGAGTGCTACTGTGGTTTTTCAAAATGTTACCACAGAGAGAAACTGGGTGAACTACACCTGGTTCTCTATGTATTGTTTCTTATAACATCATGTGAATCTACAATTACCTGGATAATAATTTCAATTGTAAAGTCAAATTATTGGTTCACCCAAAAACTAACAAGAAGAAGATGGGAGGAAAATTTGAACTTTCTATATTAAGATCTTCATCTTTTCAGTGTTTTGACTATTAATTCACTCAAGGTCTTGGGACTCTACAGAGCTAACACTTATCAAGGGGTTTCTAGGTTCCAGATGCCTTGCTAATTAATCTGCAATCTCATCTATGCCTCATAGTAACTGTAAGATCAATGTTATTACTATTTCAGTTTAAATATTCAAATACAGACACAGAATAGTTAAATAACTTTCATAGTCTCAGGGCTTCTGAGTGGTAGTGCCAGGATTTGAACTCATGTCTATGTGACCCCAAAATCTGGTTTCTAAGTTACAAGCCAGGTCCTAAGTTCTTTGCTTCCACAGGTCATTCACTCATTTTAGGCATCGTATCCTCTTCTCAATGAAGGACTTGAACCGGGTGACCTCTGACTTGGTTTCCAGTTCTAAGTATCTATTAACTTACATCGAAATGATAGGATAAATGCTATATATGCCATCTAAGAATGCTATAATAAAATATAATACATCTTCATTTTGCCCCTTCCTTTAGTCTGGATGGCTATTATAGTGACCTATAAAACATACTTTAAAAATTATTTTAGTTCTTTGAAACTTCATCCTACAGGATCTATCGGCTCATATAGACACACATCATATAAATATACACATATGTATCATATAGGCAATTAGAAGATTCTATAGCAAGTACCCTAGGCCATGAGAAAAGTTAGCAAATTTACTGGCTCATGTTACTGAAAAGTGCAGGGACAGACTAGTTTCAGTCATGGATGGATGCTCAAACAGCATCCCCTTTCAGGAGACAAAGGAGGGAGAAAGAGAGATGCCTTAAACCAAAAAGGAGACAGAGACCTTGACCCCAAGCCATTTCTACCCGTTAGGTCCCAGAGTGATTCCTATATGCAAGCCAGTCCTCTGCCCATTTAGGTGTCATCTCAGAAATATCTAAGGTTCCCTTAACTCACATTCCCCTCCTACTCTCTCCAGCCCCTTCACAGCTTCTTAGGAGAACTCTGTGCACTCACTGTCTCTATCTGCTTTCCCACTTTCTGTCCACTCTTTAATCCCTCCCATCTCCTCCCACCCCCAAATCCCACCGAAACCACTCTTGCTTAGGGCACGATGACTTCCGTCTTGCCCACATGGTGTGCCTTTTCAGCTCTCAGCTTCTTAATCTTCCAGTAGAATTTGACATAATGAATAACTACCTTTCTGAAACCTCTCCTCTTAGATTCAGCGATAAAATATTTTCCTGCTTCTCCCCTTTCCTCCCTGGCTGTCCCCTTTCAATGTTTTTAAACAATTCCCTCTTCCTCTACCCACTGAGCAAACAGGATTTCTCCAAGGTTTGTCCAGGGCCCTCTTCTCTCTTCCTTGCTGATTTACCCCATTCTCTTAGTATTACTATGAATATACTGACATTCCCAAATTTAAATCTTTCTTTGACTATTCCTCCGGCTGTATGTATACCTCAACGTGGATGCCTCATAGGCTTTTTAAGCATAAGAAGCCCCAACCTTAATCTCTCCTACCATCCCACACAGCTGGTCTATTGGCAGGTCCTGTCAACTCAGCTCCCAAAATATATTTTCAGTCTATTCCCTTCTCCCCATCTCCACCTTCCCCAACTCCAGTCCAAACCACCAACCTCCTTTCTCTAGACAAAACTTTTAACCGGCCTCCTCACGTCCAGCCTAATCCCCTTCCAACACATTATTCAAAAGAGACGGAGGAATCACTGTGAAAGAAGTTCAGGGTATGTTACTCTTCTGCTTGAAATCCATAAATAGCTTCCCAAACGATAATAGCATAAAAATATAAAATCTAGTTTTACCTCCGAGTTCTTGCCCCCAGATCTGCAACTTCTCATCATTCCTGTCTCTTTCCTAAGTATCTCACTTCTTGCCTCTTGACACTACCCCATTCCATCATCCTGTTTTCATAGCCCTTAAGCACTAGCTGAAATTGTCTTTGATTTATTCCTTTAACATCTTTTTCCTCCTTTGAAAGTAAGTTCCATGAAGGCAGGCACTTTGCTTGTCTCCTTCACCTCTGTAACCCTAATGCTCTGAATAATGTCTGTCATAACAGCAAATACTCAATAAGTAACTTCTGAATGAATGAATGCAGCATAGTTACTGATGTGCCTTGTCCTGCCTTTAAGAAACAGAAATAAAGTGGGCAGTACATTTTTAGCTTAACTTCTATCTGCAGAGACGTGTCTAATACCCCCAAATTCTTTCCTTTCAGTCATTTTCCCAACTCATTACATATTTCAGATTAAAGTCTAAACTCCCACAACTACTCTAATTATTCCATGCCACTCTATCAGCACGGTATAATTACTAACTTTAAAATGACTAATTAAACCATTCCTTTCTCCTGATTCAACATTCTAACCAAGCTAAAGGTGATCTTGTATATATTGAAGCGATGGCAGTCACTCCTAACAAAAACAGAATTCTTTTGCCATGTCCTAGGCAACCTGCCTTCCAAACTATGGGGTACTTTTGATACCAGTAAGGCCCTTTATTCTGTTGAACACCTTGATGAGGGTTTGGATATATAAGTTTGGGGCCAGAAGTTGGGGAGAATTAAACTGCTCTATAAAAAGAAATTGAAGTTCCCAGGAACAGCAGGTGTGAAGGATATTTCCTTTATGTAGATGAGAAACATTTTTACCAAGTCACAACACTATAGCCATGGGGAGCATCAATAACCCAGGTACTTCTTCAGAGAACATGTTAATTCTTGACTTGCCCTGACAATGAATTCTTCCCTCAGAATCATGACTTTGACGATGATAATGATAGTGAAGATGGTGGTGGCCACTAACAGTCAATAACAGACACCGAACAGCGTCCTAAGCACCTGAAGTGCATTCGTTCAGTCTTCCCCACGATTTGCTTCGTCACCCAGAGAGTAAATGATGGAGTTGACTTTGAACCTGAATTTGCCCACGCTCTTAATCACCATACTAGCGCAGTTCCTCTATCATAATTCTAACAACAAGGAACCACTGGCTGGTGATGCTGGCGTGCCAGACTGTGGGGAAGAGAAACTGTGTCATCTTGAACTCTGTCCATGAAAGAAGAGAAAAGCCAGGTTACAACACGAACTTAGAATTTTAATAAAAGCGTTCATTAAACTTAGAAGTAAAACACGTATGATGTTATGCTCACAAGTTTTAAATGGGAACCTACCTACCTCACAAGAAACCAGAGGGCTTCCCTGGTGGTGCAGTGGTTGAGAGTCCGCCTGCCGATGCAGGGGACACAGGTTCGTGCCCCGGTCCGGGAAGATCCCACATGCCACGGAGCGGCTGGGCCCGTGAGCCATGGCCGCTGAGCCTGCGCTCCGCAACGGGAGAGGCCACAACAGTGAGAGGCCTGTGTACCGCAAAAAAAAAAAAAAAAAAAGAAACCAGAGACTCTAAAGAATGGCATTTCAGGACACACACACGTACACGCACAGCTCTGAAGAGGAGGCAAAAGAGCAAGCGTCTCGAGAAAATAGTGTGGCTGCCTAGGGAACTCTCTGAGGGGCTCAGATAGCAAAACAAACACATAGAAGATGTAAGGGAGGAAACAAGTAGCAAAGAATGAAATAGATGAGTAACACTGACCTATAAGAAGAATGTCAGAAGTTTAACTAAAGCCAGGAATGAGCTGGAACCTGTGAAAATGCCAAAGATGACAAAAAGGTGAGGCTGCAGAAACAAAAACAAAAAAGATATTCAGAGCCAGAAAGTGAGTAAAGAATATTATGTCCTTGGCTTTGGGTGGCGGGTGGACAGCACAGCATTGGCATCTGTCAGAAGCTATACAGGATATTTGGCTGTGAAAAATACCAATGTTGGGTCCATCAATCTGGCTGACTCAGCTAGCAGGAGGATTCTAGACACCCACAAGGAAGCAACGTACCTTTCTTAAAACACACCAAAAAATGTCATAGAAGATGCACAACCATCCAACCTCTAATTATTGTTTTCCACAAGGAGCAAATAGAAAAGGCAGACTAAATATCCTTAAGGAGTACTTAATGCTAAGCTAAGAAAAGGATAATGAGAAACCTCTAAACTGTTTCAATCAATTTCAACCTTTGGGCTCTAATTATATCCTGTTTCTCACCGACTAGCCCAACTGTCTTACAGAATCAAACAATGGTTTTAAACCAACATAAAATGTAACAGTTCAAGTTCTTTCTTGCCTCAAGGTCTTTGCACTTGCTGTTCTCTCTGCCTGGACCACCTTTCACCCTGTATCTTACTATGGTTTGCTCTCCCACCTTATTCAGGACTCTCCTGTTACCTCCCCAGCCTCCTCTGACCATTCTATGTGTATAGCTTGCAACCCCCCTGTCCATTATTCTCTATCTTTTTACCCAGCTTCATCTTTCTTCATAGAATCTACCACTTCCTAAGAGATGCTTCTGCTCACTTGTTTGTTGTCTGCCTCATTAGAATATAAGCTCCATGGGAACATGTATTTATCTCATTCACTGCCTCATCCACTGTACCTAGCACATACCCGGCACTCAATGAGTGCTAGTTAAACAAATAAATGAGTAATTGAACATGTACATGACTACACAGACCTAGCTCAGCAATAGGTTTTATGAAAATGTCATGATAGTACCAAATTATAAGATTAGTATGAACCAATAAAGTTAGGTGGTAGGATTTTTTTGTAATGTCGTTTTAGGCCTAGCATGACAGTAATATCTCATGGATATATTAGAATCCCTCAAGCTTATTTACCTTCATGATATCCATCTTTGGGTTGCTCTCTCCAAATTTCTAATCCAGTAGATATGTTGTAAAACTCAGCCATTTTTATTTTTTAAAAGAGGAAGTGTCCATTGCTCACTTCCTACTAAGAGCCAGGGCCTACGCAAATGGAGATGGCCATTTCATTGGGCTTTGTCAACCAATGTTCTATGCATATCTAGAAGATTCTGGCAAGGCCTGGAGACTCAACTCAAAAATAATATGAGCTGGCAGTCGTGAAGGTGTTTTCACGGTATATTTAGAGGAGGCTGACCAGAGAAATGCAAGAGATAATGACCCAGTATGACCCAATATGGCCCCTTGGCCAATTCACAGGTGAGTAAAGCTGATCTGTTACCCCTGTAAATGTCCTTACCTCTGTCACTTCAGGGACCTTTGAGGGAGTCCCTACACTGCCCCAGTCTGGAAAAGGGACGTGCTTGGCCTGGAAATGAAGTGACAGCTCATGAGAGCTGCATCCACCTATATTGGGCGTGGTGTGGGAGAATGCCGCGACTCAGAAAAAGGGATATAGTTTTATTTTGCTCCTAAATCTAACCTCTGGGACAACTCAATAGGAAGAAGAGAAGGAGAAAGAGAGCACTGAACAAGGAGTCACCCGACCCAGGTCCCTCTCTGCGCTAACGCTGCTAGTAGTAACCAGTATGGCCTGAACAAGCCATCTCCCCTCCCCGGGTCTCAGTTCCCCAACTGTAAATGGCATCATGCTGCCTTTCCTGAACCAACCCAGCCCACACAAGCTGTTTCCAACTGAGAAGGTCCAAACGGGGCTGCAAGGCACAGATTATCAATGTTGCTGAAGTCATTCTTCCTCGAGAACAGGAAGGATTGGGTAACTGATGTTCTCTAAGCCAGTGGTTCCGTTTTTATTTTAGTTTGAAGACTTCTTTTGCACGTCAAAAATTTCACTGAGCAAACCACTCACACATACACAGGAGGTGGGAGGAGAGGGAGAGAGACCAACACCTGATTAGGAAAATTGAAAATAACCAAAAGTGCTACGTAAAAGCACTACGGGATCCACGTCCATGTGAAGAACGGTGCAGGTATGCGCAAGGCGTTACTGCTCAGACTTCAGAGAAGGCAAATACACATTTTAGACTAGGGCACATGTTACAACAATTTATTAGTTTTCACGGACTCTAAGCCCGCTGGCACAGAATCCTTGCTTTTTTGCCACCGTAAATCAACCAGTGGGCAGCACCCAAGTCCACTCAGCCTACACAAGTGAAACAAAGTCGTGCCTGAAAAAGTCTTTAAAACCCTCATGTCGACTGAAGAAAAAAAGTACAACGTGATAGTTGCGAGTTAAGTTTTATTGGGGGCAAAATGAGGACTATAGCCTGGGAGAGAGAGAGCTCTGAGAAGCTGCTCCAAAGAGCTGGGCGGAAGGCCAGTTATGTGTGATTTTCGTGAAGGGGAGTGCATGCAATCAAGCACATATTTTTTGCAGAAGGTTTCTTCTAGTCATGAGGAGCAGACGTCACCATGAAGGATTTTAGTGCTTTTCTAGATATGAGGAGATACAAGAATTGGGCTCATAAAATCGGTTCCTGAAAATAGCTCTCTGAAGACCTGTTCTGCCAGTTTTTCCCAGAGCACAGAGGGCCTCATTTCTGCTCTCCACCCTGAGCTCCTTTCAGGGGGTGTTGAAAGCAGTCGCACATGATCGAATCCTTGTAGAGGGAGCTGGCAAGTGCCAGTTTGTCGTTGACACTCATGTGTCTCAACTCTCAAGTAAACAAATTTCAAACAAGCAGTGGGTTCTGGGTATTTTACCTTATTTCACTGAATAGAAGATGTCACTGATTGTGAAAAGCCCATTATACGGACTGAGAATGAAAAAATAAATAAAACAAGCTGCCAACTAAACTCTGAAATATGCTTTCTTATCACTTATAGTTTTTATTTTATCTTTATTGAAAGGCTTTTTTAAACTTAGACTGATTTTTTAAATCATATATCATTCTTGTACATACATTAAAAAGAAATTGATTAAGGCGTCCCTAAACTTACTTCATTTGCAGAGTTTGAATCTCCAAATCAATTTTGACTAGGTGTTTCCAATATCTGGGCTTTCTACACAAAAATCATCCTGTGTGTCACTGAGAGGGATCCCATGTTGTTTGAGAATTTTTTCTGAGCCACTGACACCCATTCTGCAAGTGCTGGTACAAATCCACTTTTAAGGTCAGTGATATCACAACTATGGTCCAGCCAACAGCAAGTATAAGATGTATCCTGACCCCAGAGAGATAAAGATGTGCATTTTGGCATCAGTAAAACATACTATATAATTCTTAAGAAAATCAATTATCAAAAATAAGCTTATAACTAATAATGAAATAGGTTTATTTCCCCAGGTACCTCATTGGTGCAGTTCTGTCCTCTATTCCTTAAGGCTGGATTTGGAACCTACTTTAATCTCCCTTCTCCTTCATCTATTATATCCAACTACGTCCTTTTCAGTTCTCACTGCCCAAACAACTCACCCCTTGCTCCTTGGTCCCATGACAATATCCTTGTCCAGACCTCAATCCCTCTCGTACACTTCAGGATCTCAATCTCCTAACTGCCCTTCCTATCCTGCAGTCTCTGTGCAATCCAACATATTAGAATTGATGACCTTCAAACACCCCTTTCATCATTAATTCATTGCTCAAGCATTTATATTGGCTCCCTTTTCTCATCGTTCAAACACCAAACTCCCTTGAAGACCCCCATGATCTGACCTCGCTCAACTTATCAAAACTTTTTTTTTTTGCCCGCACAGCACAGCATGCAGGATCTTAGTTCCCCGACCAGGGATCGAACCCGTGGCCCCTGCCGTGAAAGGTCAGAGTCTTCACAACTGGACCACCAGGGAATTCCCTCGACTTATCAAGACTTTATTTCCCACTTTCTTCACACATCTGGCCTGATGCTTAGGCTGCACCCTGTGCATTCCCAGCGTCACATCTTTGCTCAAGCTGTGCCCTCCCCCCCCACCGATCCAGCTCCAATCCCTTTCCGTTGATGAAGTCTTCCTTGACTTTTCTAGGCCCTGTGAACTACTACTTCTGAATTCCTGTCACACTAATAGCAAATCTATTTCGGCCTTAGACTGAACGTGTACTTTTATTCTTCTTCCCTGTGAGACCATCAACTTAGACTCATCAAAACTGAACAAACCTTGGGGCTCAGTCATGTCCTGCCAAGTTGGCATCCAAGTCATTTTTAGTCCATGTTCCTTCGAGCCATTTGCTACTGCATCCCTCACCTTTACCATCACCAACCTCAGCTAGCTGGCATCTTATTCCATACTTCATAATCAGAAGAATCAGCAAATCAACCACGTCCTGTACCATCAACACATCAGATATGTTCCTGTGGAATACTGAATATGTAAGGATCACTCATGTTGACCAGACTAGGCTGGTCTGTTAGCAAGGGGCAGTTACAAGAACTCTGGGAGCGTTCTGAGAAAGGAATTTGCTTTATCATGATGTCTATGGGAGCGTTCTGAGAAAGGCACTTGCTTTATCATGATGTCTGTGATGCCTGTGTCAGACCAACTCATGCTGACTTGGAAATCCAGAGGGGGAAAAACATCTGTTGAAGCTACACTTTTATGTGACTTAACCACTAAAATCTTTTTGCCCCAACTTTTCGGCATGAGAGCAATTTTTATTTAGAACCCTTCACCCAAACAATTATTAGACTATTAAGAAACAGAATATGGTAGTGGGTTGAGAATACAAACTTTGGAGCCAGACTGCCTCCAGTTAAGTCCCAGACACACGACTTATTAGCTATTTGACCTTGGACAAATGCCTTTCAAGTCTCTGTGCCTTGGTTTCCTCATCCGTAAAATAAGAATGAAAACAGTATTACTTGTCTCATAGGATCATTCTAAGAATTACACGAAAAACTCTTAGAACAGTGCTTAGCTGAGACTAAGCGCTCAGTAAATATCAGCTCTCACTAGCATCACCTTTTTTTTTGTTATTATTTTTATTGTTGAAGGTGTAGCTAGCAGCTCGGTTCTAAACACAAGGCAAAGCCCGGCTTCTGTGACATCCTTTCTTCAACCCCTAAAGAGTACTTTTCTCTAATGTCTTGTCATCAGCTTTCTTCTCTTCCGATATCAAGTCTCTCCTCTGGGGATGGTACCGACCCAGCTTCCCTCATGAGTTCCAGACCTACGGTCTAAGGCACTTTTACCTGTCTTCTGACATCTTTACCTGGATGCCTTCCACAGGGACCTCAAATATAACCCCTCTCCTGGCTCCTCACCCCCCACAAAATAAATACAAATCCCTCAGCACGTCTTGTGTACATCTCACATGACATTTTTGTTTGTTCGTTTTGTTTTATTCAAGTACAGTTGATTTACAGTGCTGTGCCAATCTCTGCTGTACAGCAAAGTGACTCCGTTTTACACATACATTCTTTTCTAAATATTCTTTTCCATTATGGTTTATCGCAGGAGACTGGATATAGTTCCCTGTGCTCTACAGTAGGCCCTCGGTGTTTACCCATTCTAAATGTAATAGTTTGCGTCTACCAATCCCAAGTTCCCAGTCCATCCCTCTCCCTCCCCCTTCCCCTTGGCAACCACAAGTCTGATCTCTATGTCACATGACATTCTTAAACTGCCATCCCTTTCAACTTTCCAGGCTTTGGTTCATGCTGTTCCCTTCACCCAGAACCCCATTTTAAAGTAAATTCCCTGGGAAGAATCTCTTGTGTTCTGCTAGAATACCGTTCTCTTCCCTCCAGACTCTAAGTATTCCATTTCAAATATTCTACTGCCATAGCCCTTATCACATTGTGTGATAGTTATCTGCTTCTAAGAGCTGAGTAAAGACTTCACACTGTGTTCATTCCTGCAGGCCTTATGCCTAGTACAGTGCCTGACACAAAGTGCTTTTCAAATTGATTAATAGGCTTCTGAGCCCGGGCAAACCTTTACTAGATGTTTTAAATATTTAACACACATTAACATTTCCATCTGTGGGGACTCCAAAGACTTCTTGACAGATGGAATATGAAGGGAAGTAAATGAGATACATATGCAAAGATGACTGACTCCAATAAATATTAGTTCAGCAGGCAGAATTATTATAAGAAATGCATTTGCATTTTTCTGGCACTGTCTTATTTTTCCCGACAATTGGGGCCCTCAGTCACTGGTCCTGCTGTTACTAATTGAAATGTATTTTCCTGATTTTCCGTTTGAGCTGCTCTGTTAATTCATGTAGCACCTTGCTTAATTAAATAATACAAGTGCTCGGTTATATAAGGGCACCAAATTTCCACTTCACAATTCAAGAGGCCATGGTGGAAGGAACCACTCAGCATTAGACAACACTAAACAGCTGAATATACTGGCAGTACCAGTCACAATAGAAATATTCAGAATGATCAGCCTCTCTGATAACTGCCTGCAGCCATACAGGGAGGTGATTCCATTTTACCTTTAGGTGTTCTCTGGGTACATTGCAAAGAAAAACAAACAACGAGAAGCACAAAAACTTCCTCATGGGGATAAACAACACAAATAAAGCAATAAATCAAATCCCTATATTGCAGTAAAAGGATCAACAATATTGGTCTTACAAATCATGCCACTAATACAGACATGGTGTTTACCTCTCCAGAATCTTTTCAGCAGTTTTTGCTTTCAGTACTTCCCAACATCAAAGCAATGATGCCAGGGACAGGCAAAGTGCTGAGTAGAGAACAGACTGCAGGGATGCAAATCTAAGCTCCTCCATCCCCTATGACTTTCCTGTTTCCCTCAATGTCCCTAAACCTTGTTTACGTGTGACTAAGGAACAACCTGCTCCTCCTTACATATTGTGCCCATACTAGCCACTGTTCAGTTACTCAAAGTGAATTCAAAAACATATACAAAAGGTATATGCCCAGCACTCTACAAGCCACTCAAGATGTAAATGACACAAATGAACTTATTTACAAAACAGAAACAGACTCACAGACATAGAAAACAAATTTACGGTTACCAAAGGGGAAAGGTGTGTGGGGGGGGGGGCAGGGATAAATCAGTAGTTTGGGGTTAACATATACACGCTACTATATATAAAATAAAGAACAAGGACCTACTGTATAGCACAGGGAACTCTACTCAATATCTCGAAACCTATAAGGCAAAGGAATCTGAAAAAACAATAAGATATATGTATGTATAACCGAATCGTTGTGCTCTACACCTGAAACTAACACAACATTGTAAATCAACTATACTTCAATTTAAAAAAATCAACTGTTAAAAAAACATGTAAATTAAGACATGTCCTTCCCTCAAAGAACTCATGGGCAAGCAGAGACCTAGCCAGGCCTGTCCCTCAGCCTGGGCACAGTTTGCCCCACCCACACTCCTGACTTTGGCACTCACTGTAGTGTACTGCAGTATGTCCTTAACAAATCTATGTCTCCTAGTAGACCGCAGGGCCCTTGGAAACAAAGGCCACATCTTGTTCATGCATTGCACTTATGGTACTCTGGATCCTTTCACATCTCCCATCTCATCTCCAACTACTTTCCCTGTCCTTCAACTCCACTCCTGGCCTTCAGGAGTGTGTCCTGGAAGACACACTGGCCTTCATGCTGTTCCGCAACACACCAAGGAAACACATGCCTCAGGGCCTTTACAACTGCTGTTCCCTTTGCCTGGATCACTCTTCTCCTAGATGTCTACATTGGTTGCCCCCTCATGTCCTTCAGCTTTAGTTCAGATGTCCCCTTCTGAGTGAGACTGTCCTTGGCCACTTTTTAAACCTGCAAGTCCTGTATCACAGCATTTTCTATCAGCCTGCCATGCTTTTTCTCCATAACACACATCACTAACACAACCCAAATTTTATGCATCTTGCCCATGTCTCTCTCACCCCATCACCAAAATGCAAGCTCTCAGAAGGTAGGCTTATATATATATATATATATATACATATATATATATATATATATATATACACACACACACACCTATATATACTGCTGTATATACTACATATATGACACCTAAAATGGGTGCTGGTGCACACATAAAGGATTAATAACTATGTTATGAATAAACTATAAGAGCTCTAAAAAAAATAGCATGATATAATCCGTGCTCTCAAGGAAATTAAAGTTTCTGGAGAGTGAAGGGCAAAACCAGTAGATGATGTTTTAGGGGCCAACGAACACCTATTTCGCCTTCCTTTGAGAGGGTGATCTATCTTCCACTATGTAAAGTCTTCTGGGATAAATCCAGGTACCTAACCTTCTACTCGGGCAGCCAAAAGGACAGATCCTTCCACTCATTGCCCTGGTATGGCTGGGCTGAGCCCTGCACATAGTCTTTTCCTATTTGCATTCTGAGTATCTGTCACAGTAGTGGAAGAAGCAGCTGGGGTTCATTCAACTCAGCCTGGCTTGCTCCTGCTATGGGACCATTCATCACATTTCTCATTCCTCATCCATGGTACACTGCCTTGGTTCCCACCCATTTCCAGCCCCAGTTCTCCATGCTGTGGTGAAGCCTGTGAGCTAACCACAGCCTCTGCCAAAATTCTCTTTCAACCAAGTTGGCCAAATTCACTTTTAATGCTTTAACAGAAAGATCCCCAAGTAATACACCATGAAAAAGAAAGGAATTCAGAGTGGTATCTGTTAAGTGACAATTAAGTTTCCTTATTCGGATCAAAGGAAGATGTAAATCCCATGGGTTTCATGTAAGATGTGTGACCAGTCCTAGTCTTTGAACACAGGGTCTGGATGGGTGGAGAAGTGTGAGGCTAGGGCAAGGGAAACAAAACCAGTATTTTCAAAACTCCTACAATGAGCAAGGCGCTCAGCTAAATACCTTACTCAAGAACACACAACTAGAAAGGAATTGGTAGAGCTTAGACTGGAGGCAAGATCTCAGTGCAGTTTCAAGGGGATATAAGATTAAGTGAAGAACCACTTCACTGGAGGGGAGCTGAAAAAAATTTGAGATTTAATATGAGGTAGTAAATTGTAGAGCCTCTAAATGTGAATCTTCAGGCTATGACTATTCATTTCTGAATATGATTCAGGATTAAGAGTGAGGCTAGAGACGTACATTTGGTAAGAAACACAAATCTCGATATGAAATAGTGAATGAGTTCTCTAAAATAGTAATGTATTTATGCATACTAATGGCAACATCTTCCATATGTATATTACTCTTTTCATACAATTTTTTTGAGCTCCATCAAACCCCAATGACTCATCAGGTCTTAGAATGAGGTATTTAATGTAAAGAATAATTATTCTTTGATTTTCATTTCTCAATTACTTAAAAGAATTAAATACACATATATACACATATAGAGAGAGAGTGACTGGGTACTATAAGTTACATTTTCCATTTGCATTACTCTGTCCAGTTCCTCAATATCCCCCTTCCCCAATACCCTTCATATGGGCTTAATTCTAGTGTTCACAAATAAATGGAGAAAATAAACTATAAAGTATTTTGAAAAAAAGTATTTTACTTGGTTAGTAGTGTCATTCCTAGGCAATCAACCTGCAAGAAAGTCTAAAAGCCAGTTGCTTACACAAAAAATTAAATATTTATTTAGCAGAAAATGAACACTTAATTCAATAAATAAGAGGTGATGAAATGGATCTGAGAAAGAAATGATTGAAATCTTGTTCCTTCTACCTTCTCTTTAAGATATGGTAACTTTAAGACCATGAAGCCTGAAATGGTCCATTGAATTCATTTCCAGTGTGATAAGATAAAACAGGCTCAGCACATATTGAGAGGCAAACGCTTTGACTTGGCAGTTGGCTAGCGGAAATCATTAAGGAATAGGTCTGAACAATTTCATAAGCGCAAAGCACAGCAAGGACAGCAACTATTGACTGAATATCCTTGACTAAAGCAGATGCTCCAACATTAGCAACATAAAATAATGTTTGCCTAAGTGGACACTTTGCCCCTGTTTCTGAGAAACTGGAATGACTTCTGAGGTGATGAGTAAAAGCTGGCAACGTCATCAGTTCTATGTGGACTGAGGGACTGGGTTTTTAAAGAGACATTTTTCACTCCCTGCTAGTTATCCCTAACAGGTTTTTCAAAGAAACTATTGGTCTTGCTTCTTTGCTGATTGACCCCAACACCTGCCTCTACCCACCATTTAGCAAAGACAGATTTAATCATAGATTTCATAGAAAGTTTTCCTGCATTGAACAAGAAATAAGTTAGAACCTCAGAGAGCCCCTTGGGCATCCTGAAATAGGAAAGCTATCTTCCTGAAAAGGTCATCTGTGTTCTTTCATGATAGGTGGCATATTCCAGGATAGATCTTGGAAACTTACAAAGGAACAGGGGAAGATGGATTTTCCTGTCTTCACCAGCCTTCATTCTAGAAGCTGCATGGCATAATGGTTAAACACAGGGGTGGCTGAGACTGGTAGGTCTCAGTTCAAATCTCGGCTCTGACACCAGAAAAGATTTTAGGATTGTTAACTTACAAGTTGCATGATTTGTAATATGGGAATAAAGATGGTGCCTGCTACATTTTAACTTCCCAATAAATATTAACAACGTTTTCCTTAAAATTCAGGTGTACGTCCTTCAGGAAAAAAAAAGACTCATCGAATTTTAGAAATTAAGTCCCACTCCATCACTCCTCTGATAAGGAAGTGGTAGCCCAGAGAAGTGAAGCGACTTGCTCAAAAGGTCACAGCTAAGGGGCTTCGTGGCAGAGACGGCCATGCAATACCCATGCTTCTCTACACTCAGGCCAGGAGGCACTCCACTGTAGCACAACTTGATGAAGCCAGAAGCACAGATTTTACTAACTACATTTAATAAGTATTTATTAAACATCTTCTATGGTCAAACTTTCAGACACCATTTTCCTCTCTGCCTTTATTACCACACTCAGGAGCCTACTGCCCTCAAGTTGTGTTCTTTCTCCCCATCCAACCAGCTAATCATTTTTACATAGGTTGAAATGAGTGACTCTAGTACCTGCACAGGCCCTAACACATACTAGGCACACAGGAAATACTCATTCAGTGACTTATGAAACTACCTGTTCAAAAACAAAAGGAATCCATCTGAAATTTCAGCAAATCTCCATCAGGGGGCTGATGGAGAAAACATTTCTTTTTGAAAGGAGCCCTCTCCAGGTACCTCTGAAACATACAATCCACAAGCATCAACACACTCAGAAGGCCTTATGCAAAACACCTGACATCAGGGAAAGCCGCTAAATGTCGACAGTGTGATGTCTGCAACAACCTCAAGGAAAAGTCAACCACTGCAGCTTGGCAATGTTTTAAATGTCACAGTGTTTTCTACTAAAGTGCTTTTATCAATACCACAGGATCTTTATAGAGTTTTAAATATCAGTTCAAAATGGCATATGTAGCCGAGTTACAATGCATTATAAAAGGCACTGTAACAAAAGAAGTTGTAAACAATATGGAAATGTGCTGTACACATGTTAGTCGCTAAGGTGTAGGTCTAACCCACTTTCCACAAGAGACAGGTTTCTGTATAATATTTATAAGAGCCTGTTATACTCACTGAAAAGCAACGACAAAAATCAACTTAAAAAAAAAAAGCCAGACTTTTGTACTCAAAGTGAATGCACATGGGCTTCCCTGGTGGCACAGTGGTTAAGAATCTGCCTGCCAACGCAGGGGACATGGGTTTGAGGCTCTGGGCCAGGAAGATCCCGCATGCCTTGGAGCAACTAAGCGCGTGCGCCACAACTACTGAAGCCCACGTGCCACAACTACTGAAGCCCTTCCGCCTAGAGCCTGTGCTCCGCAACAAGAGAAATCACCACAATGAGAAGGCCATGCGCCGCAACGAAGAGTAGCCCCTGCACACCGCAACTAGAGAAAGCCCACGTGCAGCAACGAAGACCCAACGCAGCCAAAATAAATACATAAATAAATTTATAAAAAAAAAAGTGGATGCATAAGCTAAAAATGAACTCATGGTACAGCCACCGATGAATGCAAGTCAAATTTATCTTAGGATAAATATACTGCAGTATTGAAAGAAAATGTGAGAAACGTTATCTCAGCAGCCAGGTCACAACTGATGGCAAGAAAAGAGCCTTGTAAGAAGTCTTTGCCTGAGCAGGAAGGATGACCTAAGAGCCCTGGCAAAAGACAAACTACTTTGGTGCTATCCCCAAGTAAAGGGAAAGGCATTCTGGGATTACGTAGGAGAATCTGTCTGCATCCTACTCAGTTAACGCATTGAAATACTAAAGTAGAAAAATGAGACAAACTACTAAACTAATTTCCAAAGCACACTAAAAACATCATTCATTTTCTTAGGCAAATGTAGAATCAGCCGCTAATTAATCCCCTGTTTTCCCATCTCAGAGACTTCTTAACCACTACCATTTAGAAAAGAAAGTAGAGAGAGATGGTTTCCCCACATCATCTGGTGCCCCTTACATATTCTCTACTTTAACAGTAACCTACATTGTTTCAGAAAAGTGGTTGACAAGTGAAAGAAGCAGACATCAGTCTGGCAATGAGAAACCATCATACATATATATACACACGCACACTTTTGCCCCAATTACAAGGATGTACAATAGGCAGAATTACTACTGCTCTTTATGCACAAGAGCTGTGTTCAAACAAATTAATGGACTTGTCCAAGATCATACAATTATTGAGCAGACGATCCAAGACTTATAAAATAGTGTCACCATTCTCTACCATGGAACGGCATCTTACACAAACTGTGGACACATGATCTCCAAAACCCATAGAAAATAAGCTGGAGTGATGTAATTGTACATGGATGAGGTTTCACTGAAAGCTATGGCACCCACTTCAGAGGATTAGGTCTCGGCGTTTCTTAAGACAAAGACAGAACTGCACATAAGGTTTTTGGTGTGGCTCACCGTACCTTAAATTGACTCTTCCCATGATGTTTCAGTAAAGCATAATTCTATACACAACTTTAATATTAAGTGATTACCCTGATGTCCTCTCTGAAGTCCACCCAGGAGTAACAAAAGATATCTTCAAAAAGCAAAATACTGATTTTTTTACTTACATCATGAGAACTCTAATAACAGAATTCCTACATGTGAATTTACACACATATTGTACTATTGTTCAGGGAGGACAAAATCAATTTCAAACTTTTCCACTAGGATTGGGATAATCTAACCACCAAAATAAAAATCTTTATATGAAAGTGGAAAGGGACTAAATTCTATAGAGCAGCTACTGCATGCCATACTTTGTGCTGATGGTTAGATATATCACAATATATGTGTCTCCAGACACCCTCACAAATAACTTCATACGGTAGGGATTATTAAACTTACTGGATGGATAAGGAAATTAAGGATCAAGAGAGATTTAAAAAGTAACTTGGGTGACGTTACTCACCTAATAAGGAGCAGAGCTTAGTTTCAAACTGAGGTCTTCAACACCAAAGAACCTAATTTTAACCACTACATTATGACAACATATTGACTCAGCTTTTCCATTTACTAAATTATTTAATGAAACAAAGATATATGTTTCTTTCCCACATGGATCTCTACCAGCAGAGTACTGTATAAGGGTACTTTGTCTTAACTAAAAAAGAACCAAGTTTAAATTAAAGATCTAGTATGCTAGGGTACTTTGAGAGAAGAAGATTATTTGTACATATATATATATTCCTCTCCACCTTTCACTCCTTGCTCTTATCTGATTCCTGTTTAACTTTTGGCAATGAGCTACTGGTGTCCCCATTACCTTTAAAATCATGTGTAAAATTTATAAAAAAATATGTGGGGCTACATGGGCTGTTATTTTCCTAAACTGAAATAGTATGAAACTAAACACCTGAAAGAACTGATACTCGTAAGTATGAATGCTAGTAATTTTGACCATTGTTTCTCTTAAAATCTCTCTCCTACAGAGACAGCCAAGTCACTTAAAAGACATTTACACTTTTTAGGAAAGTGAGGAAATGCTAAAGAATGAGAAAGCACTAACAGGGCTCCAGTGCCATGACCCTCCTTGCATGAGTCACTGCTACCTAGCAAATGGAAATGAGGTTAGCAATGGTTAAACACAGATTCCTAAAGGTGAGAAACCTAACACTTCATAACTGCCCTCTCCAACTGAAGAAAATACTGGGGAAAAGAGGAATGAGAGAAATATTAAACAATGGTAAGTATTATACAAAATGCCAAAAGGAATACAGACAAGGAAATGGTTTGGGGGAGGTTAAACATCTTAACTTGCCAAGCCCAATGAGACTGTGGACCCTACTCTGAATATGAATGCCCAGCACCCCCTAGTGGCTGGTTCACCTTTCTAAGAAAAAAATTTTTTTTAATCAAGAGCATTTATCAAACCTTGTTCATAGAAATAAGACTCCAGATACAACTTACCTCTTTCCACTTGAAATGGTTTGAGGGAACACTTGTATTTGCCCACACCACTAGAAACCTTCAGTTTCTTTAGGACATATATGTGTTAGAAGTGGCGGTAAAGAGTGAAAGCAAGAAGTATAGGGTCAAGGGGCTTCATGTGAACTTTTTCCTGGGACCTCACCAGCTCTGGAGCTTCTGCTGAAGTCCTCTGAATCTTATATGGCTGGACTTCATACCCATTTTAACACCTCCAAACACCAGGATCCAAACTATAAAGCAACTAATGCTAAAAACTAAAAACATCTTTGTTACCTAAAATAATCTGATAGAATGAGATGTACCTATTTATATCAAATACTGACATTTTCCGCAAATCAGTTATTTGTGAATGTAATTCCATTCATTTAGTAAGTTTTTATGGAGCTCCTACTACATGCCAGGCTTTATTCTAGGCACAACACTAGACAAAACAGAAAAAAATCCTTACTTTCATTGAGCTTACATTTTAGAGGGAGAAAGAACAACATGTTTAAAATATACAGTTTGTTTGATCATAGACATGCTAAGGAAAAAAAATCAGGAAAGGGGAGCCATAAACTGTTATGGAGAGTTTCTAAAAAAACAAGTTTAGATAGGAAGAACATCAATGAAAAAGAATTTGAATAAAGACCTAAAGTGAAGTGAGCTGTGCATATAACTGGAAAACTACTCAGAGGAGGAAGAACAAGTGCAAAGGCCCTAAAGCAAGAACCTAACTGAGTGGGTTCAAGGATCATCAAAAGGGCCTATGTGGCTGAAATGGGCTGCCATGAGAGGGAGAAAAGTAGAGGACTTAGATACAGAACAGTCAAGAAACGTACATCATGCAAGGGCCATTATAAAGACTTCAGCTTTTACTCTGACTGAAGCAGGAAGCCATCACCGGATTTTCAGCAAAGGAGTGGTATGATCTGACAACTGGCTTCCATACTGAGAACAGACTTTGAAAGTGGGAACGAGGAGGGAGCAGGACATAAGCAGGAAGACAAGTGAGGGGTCTCTGACAGTGAGAGATGGTGGTGGCTTGCACAATGATGGTCACAGTGGAGTGGTGAAACTGGTTGGATTCTGAATATATTTTGAAGGTAGACCCAATAGATGCGGGGTCAGCCTGAGTAACAAAGAAGAGAGCCACCATTAATTGAGATGAGGAAAACTGAAGGAAGATTTAGTTTGGGGAAAATACCAGCAGCTCAGTTTTAGCCGTGTTAAGTTTGGGATCTCTATTGAGATCACACACTTGGAAATGGCAATAACAAGAAACATTACTAAAAGGCTGATGTGTTGTATTTACAATCCAAGTAAGTGTAAGGTAAAGAAATAAGGTACTGAGAAAGGAATGGAAACTACCAGAGGGTTTCTACAGGTGTGTGCTCCATTCGCCATGTTTCTGTTTGGCTGAAGGCTTCCCTAAGCTGTGTGGCTGACAGGGTCTTGGTGCTCCGGCCACGTGTCAGGACTGAGCCTCTGAGGTGTGAGAGCCAAGTTCGGGATACTGGATCACCAGAGACCTACCGGCCCCATGTAATATCAATCAGTGAGACCTCTCGAGAGATCTCCGTCTCAATGCTAAGACCCAGCTCCACCCAAAGGCCAGCAATCTCCAGTGCTGGACACCTCATGCCAAACAACTAGCAAGACATGAACACAATCCCACCCATTAGCAGAGAGGCTGCCCAAAATCATACTAAGTTCACAGAAACGCCAAAACACACCACCAGACACAGCAAACAAACAATGAAGAACAACACAATAAATGAAATTAAACCTTCTCAAGAAGGAATCAATAGCAGAATAACTGAGGCAGAAGAATGGATAAGTGACCTGGAAGATAAAAGAGTGGAAACAACTACAGCAGAGCAGAAAAAAGAAGGAAAAGAACTGAGGACAGTCTCAGAGACTTCTGGGACAACATTAAATGCACCAACATTCAAATTATAGGGGTCCCAGAAGAAGAGAAAAAGAAAGGGTCTGAGAAAATATTTGAAGAGGTTACAGTTGAAAACTTCCCTAATATGGGAAAGGCAATAGTTAATCAAGTCCAGGAAGCACAGAGAGTCCCATACAGGATAAATCCATGGAGAAATATGCCAAGACACATGTTAATCAAACTATCAAAAATTAAATACAAAGAAAAAATATTAAAAGTAGCAAGGGAAAAATGACAAATAACATACAAGGGAATCCCCATATGGTTATAACACCTGATCTTTCAGCAGAAACTCTGCAAGCCAGAAGGGAGTGGCAGGACATATTTAAAGTGATGAAACGGAAAAACCTACAACCAAGATTACTCTACCCAACAAGGACCTCATGCAGATTCAATGGAGAAATTAAAACCTTTAGAGACAAGTAAAAACTAAGAGAATTCAGCACCACCAAACCAGCTTTACAACAAATGCTAAAGGAACTTCTCTAGGCAGGAAACACAAGAGGAGGAAAAGACCTCCAAAAACAAACCCAAAACAATTAAGAAAATGGTAACAGGAATATACATATCAATAATTACCTTAAATGTAAATGGATTAAATGCTCCAACCAAAAGACAAAGACTGGTTGAATGGATACAAAACCAAGACCCGTATATATGCTATCTACTTCTGAAGAGACCCACTTCAGACCTAGGGACACATACAGACTCAAAGTGAGGGGATGGAAAAAGATTTTCCATGCAAATGGAAATCAAAAGAAAGGCTGGAGTAGCAATTCTCTTATCAGACAAAATAAACTTTAAAGACTATTAGAAGAGGCAAAGGACACTACATAATGATCAAGGGATCAATCCAAGAAGAAGATATAACAGCTGTAGACATTTATGCACCCAACATAGGAGCACCTCAATACATAAGGCAAATGCTAACAACCATAAAAGGGGAAATCAAAAGTAACACAATAATAGTAGGGGACTTTAACACCCCACTTTCACCAATGGACAGATCATCCAAATTGAAAATAAGTAAGGAAACACAAGCTTTAAATGACACATTAAACAAGATGGACTTAACTGATACGTATAGGACATTCCATCCAAAATGGAATACACTTTCTTCTCAAGTGCTCATGGAATATTTTCCAGGATAGATCATATCTTGGGTCACAAATCAAGCCTTGGTAAATTTAAGAAAATTGAAATCGTATCAAATATCTTTTCTGACCACAATGCTATGAGACTAGATATCAATTACAGGAAAAAAATCTGTAAAAAACACAAACACATGGAGGCTAAACAATACACTACTTAATAACCAGAGATCACTGAAGAAATCAAAGAGGAAATAAAAAAAATACACAGAAACAAATGACAGTGAAAACATGACGACGCAAAACCTATGGGATGCAGCAAAAGCAGTTCTAAAAGGGAAGTTTAGAGCAATGCAATCCTACCTCAAGAAACAAGACACATCTCAAACAACCTAACCTTACACCTAAAGCAATTACAGAAGGAGGAACAAAAAAACCCCCAAAGTTAGCAGAAGGATAGAAATCATAAAGATCAGATCAGAAATAAATGAAAAAGAAATGAGGAAACATAGCAAAGATCAATAAAACTAAAAGCTGGTTCTTTGATAAGATAAACAAAATTTATAAACCACTTTTTTTCTCATCAAGAAAAAATGGGAGAAGACTCAAATCAACAGAATTAGAAATGAAAAAAGAGAAGTAAAAACTGACACTGCAGAAATACAAAGGATCATGAACGATTACTGCAATCAACTATATGCCAATACAATGGACCACCTGGAAGAAATGGACAAATTCTTAGAAAAGCACAACCTTCCAAGACTGAACCAGAAGAAATAGAAAATATAAACAGACTAATCACAAGCACTGAAATTGAGACTATGATTAAAAATCTTCCAACAAACAAAAGCCCAGGAACAGATGGCTTCACAGGCAAATTCTATCAAACATTTAGAGAAGACCTAACAACTATGCTTCTCAAACTCTTCCAAAATAAAGCAGAGGGAGGAACACTCCCAAACTCATTCTATGAGGCCACCATCACCCTGATACCAAAACCAGACAAAGGTGTCCCAAAGAAAGAAAACTATAGGCCAATATCACTGATGAAAATAGATGCAAAAATCCTCAACAAAATCCTAGTAAACAGAATCCAGCAGCACCTTAAAAGGATAATACACCATGATCAAGTGGGGTTTATCCCAGGAATGCAAGGATTCTTCAATATATGCAAATCAATCAATGTGACACACTATATCAACAAACTGAAGGAGAAAAACCATATCATCATCTCAGCAGATGCAGAAAAAGCTTTCAACAAAATTCAATACCCATTTATGATAAAAACCCTCCAGAAAGTAGGCATAGAGGGAACTTACCTCAACAAAATAAAGGCAATATCTGACAAACCCACAGCCAATATCCTTCTCAGTGGTGAAATACTGAAACCATTTCCTCTAAGATCAGGGACAAGTTGTCCACTCACCCCACTATTATTCAACAAAGTTTTGGAAGTTTTAGCCACAGCAATCACAGAAGAAAAAGAAATAAGAGGAATCCAAATCAGAAAAGAAGAAGTAAAGCTGTCACTGTTTGCAGATGACATGAAACTATACAAAGAGAATCCTAAAGATGCCACCAGAAAACTACTAGAGCTAATCAATGAATTTGGTAAAGTAGCAGGATACAAAATTAATGCACAGATCTCTGGCATTCCTATACACTAAAGATGAAAAATCTGAAACAGAAATTAAGGACACACTCCCATTTCCCCCTGCAACAAAAAGAATAAAATACCTAGGAATAAACCTACTTAAGATGACAGAAGACCTGTATGCAGAAAACTATAAGACACTGATGAAAGAAATTAAAGATGATACAAGCAGATGCAGAGATATACCATATTCTTGGATTGGAAGAATCCACACTGTGAAAATGACTATACTACCTAAAGTAATCTACATATTCAATGCAATCCCTATCAAAATACCAATGGCATTTTTCACAGAACTAGAACAAAAAATTTCACAATTTGTATGGAAACACAAAAGACCCCGAAAAGCCAAAGCAATCTTGAGAAAGAAAAACGGAGCTGGAGGAATCAGGCTCCCTGACTTCAGACTATACTACAAAGCTCCAGTAATCAACACAGTATGGTATGGGCACAAAAAAGAAATATAGATCAATGGGACAGGATAGAAAGCCCAGAGATAAACCCACGCACATATGGTCACCTTATCTTTGATAAAGGAGACAAGAATATACAATGGAGAAGACAGCCTCTTCAATAAGTGGTGCTGGGAAAACTGGACAGCTACATGTAAAAGAATGAAATTAGAACACTCCCTAACACCATACACAAAAATAAACTCAAAATGGATTAGAGACCTAAATGTAAGACTGCATGCTATAACACTCTTAGAGGAAAACATAGGAAGAACACTCTTTGACATAAATCACAGCAACATCTTTTTTGATCCACCTCCTAGAGTAATGGAAATAACAAAAATAAACAAATGGGACCTAATGAAACTTAAAAGCTTTTGCAAAGCAAAGTAAACTACAAACAAGATGAATAGACAACCCTCAGAATGGGAGAAAATATTTGCCAACGAAGCAACTGACAAAGGATTAATCTCCAAAATATATAAACAGCTCATGCAGCTCAACATTAAAAAAAAAAAAACCAATCAAAAATTGGGCAGAAGACCTAAATAGACATTTCTCCAAAGAAGACATACAAATGGCCAAGAGGCACATGAAAAGCTGCTCAACATCACTAATTATTAGAGAAACGCAAATCAAAACTACAACAAGGTATCACCTCACACTGGTTAGAATGGGCATCATCAGAAAATCTACAAATAACAAATGCTGGAGAGGGTGTGGAGAAAAGGGAACCCTCTTGCACTGCTGGTGGGAATGTAAATTGATAGAGCCACTATGGAGAACAGTATGGAGGTTCCTTTAAAAATTAAAAATAGAATTACCATATGACCCAGCTAACCCACTACTGGGCATATACCCTGAGAAAACCATAATTCAAAAAGACACAGGCACCCCGATGTTCATTGCAGCACTATTTACAATAGCCAGGTCATGGAAGCAACCTAAATGCCCATCGACAGACAAATGGATAAAGAAGATGTGGTACATCTTCTTTGGAATATTACTCAGTCATAAAAAGGAACGAAACTGGTTCATTTGTACAGACGTGGATGGATCTAGAGACTGTCGTACAGAGTGAAGTAAGTCAGAAAGAGAAAAACAAATATCATATATTAATGCATATATGTGGAACCTAGAAAAATGGTACAGATGAACCGGTTTTCAGGGCAGAAATAGAGACACAGATGTAGAGAATGACTGACATATATACACTAATATGTATGAAATAGGTAAGTGATAAGAACCTGCTGTATAAAGTAAATAAAATTCAAAAGAACAAGAAGAAAAAAGAAAACTTAGCCGATTATATTAAAGTGACCAGATTACAGTTTGTTCATTTCTCTGTTTTCCAAGTTATCTGTAATTTAGGGGGAAAAAAAAAAGATGTGGCACATATGTACAATGGAATATTACTCAGCCATAAAAAGAAATGAAATTGAGTTATTTGTAGTGAGATGGATGGACCCAGAGTCTGTCATACAGAATGAAGTAAGTCAGAAAGAGAAAAACAAATACGGTATGCTAACACATATATATGGTACCTAAAAATAATAATAATAAAAAAGGTTCTGATGAACCTAGGGGCAGGACAGGAATAAAGATGCTGACGTAGAGAATGGACTTGAGGACATGGGGAGGGGGGAGGGTAAGCTGGGACAAAGTGAGAGAGTAGCATTGACATATATACACTACCAAATGTAAAACAGATAGCTAGTGGGAAGCAGCTGCGTTGCATGGGGAGATCAGGTCAGTGCTTTATGACCACATAGAGGCGTGGGATAGGGAGGGTGGCAGGGAGACGCAAGAGGGAGGGGATATGGGGATATATGTATACATATAGCTGATTCACTTTGTTATACAGCAGAAACTAACACAACACTGTAAAGCAATTATACTCCAATAAAGATGTTAAAAGAAAAAAAAAGAAAAGAAATAAGGTACTGTAGTTGAGAGAAGGAAAACATCCCTGACTTCTACAGGCAACACTGGTTCAGAACCATGGACAGCTCCCAACATATTGGTAAGGGCCAAATACAGAGAGAAAGGGAGGGAGATGGGGGTGGAGAGCGGGAGGGGGAAGAAGGAGGAGGGGGAAGAGGGAGAGGTTACTCATAGTACATCCATAAGTAAGATTAGAACTCATTGCATCACTCTTAATGGATATCACTGGTTTTTCTGTAGCCATTTTATTAGTTGCATCCATCCATCTATCCATCCATCCAATCATTATTATATCATGTTGAATGGATAAGGTTTGTGAACGTTTTCCTGTGGCCAATCACCATTTTCCATATCTTTATTTTTCTTTCAACTGCATCTTCAGATATATTTATTTTTTCTGCCTTTAAACACGTATTTCAGAATATCTGGTTATATCTTTTCCAACGTTGCTCTCTGTCATTTCTCATATTCCAAATCAAATTTTCACTCTCTATTACAATCTTTCACTTGAAAACATTACTCCTTTTCAACTAATCTATGTTCATTATAAATACCACATCAACCACAGTAGATTTGAGAATGGTGCAACTAACTTGTCCATCAGAGGTTGGCTGAGTTATAATTAAATTCTCTGCCTAATGATTTGATTAGTCCAAATTTTTCAGTGATGTATATTCTCAAGGTGGTTGATTTTGGTAACAGGTCCCATGATAAAGTACATGATAAAGTAAGTTTTCTACAATTTAAACTTAATTTAATAAATAGCTAGCGTATTATAAGCAATAACACATAAAGTTCCAGGGAAACATCTGAAAATGTCCAGTCAACAGGCTGTGCATAATCAAAAGCCAAGAATCACATCAGTCCCTTTCAAAAAGCTGAAAACACATGCAGGCATATTTTGGATCATTTATTAAAATGGCATTAGTGTGAATTATGTGAAAATATGTTCATGCCCATAATTGTTTCAAACTTTTCATAACAGCCTGAGAGGCTGGTTGTTTAATTACATGCCTAACAGATCGGTCCAGTAGAGATCATCACATGTAAAATCTAGACATTCTTCTAGTTCTTCTTATTACAGTCTCCACCCTACCTCAACTATATTTTATTTATCATAAATTGTCTACTCTGTTCCTTAGAAATTTGTATCTAGGTAACTGTATGTGGCAGCATGGAACCATTCTGGAAGTTCAATGGGTTTGAATTCCAGGTCAGCCTGCTTATCTATGTATGACCTTGGGCACATTGTTTAACATCTCTTAGCCTCAGCTTACACATCAAGAAATGAAGACATTTCAGAGTAGTTGGAGGATTAAATGAAATCATGTACACAGAGTCTAGCATTGCCAGGCCCACAGCAGGCCCTCAATAAATACCAGCTCTCCACATAATCAAGTAATTCCGTATTTGTCTGTTTTCCTAAATGGTTGACTCTTCAGTAGATTGGGAAACTATTAATTTTCATTTCTAAGCCAATAGCAGCTATTATCTGATTCTTAGAGATTTAGGGTTCTGTGTATGAAAATGTAGACAGTTGGGATATCTACCTTCCTATGTCACTAATTGATATCAGTAAAATTATTTTGATTCCAAGTAAAAAGATAATTTTACATGAGAAATAAATATGAGAAAGCTTACCACTTCATAAAAATATATTTGATTTCACACAGTTTTTCAACAGAAGTCTATGGACAATTTACACAAAAATACTTGACTCCCTTCTAGATATTAAAAGTCCTTTTAAAAAGGAGTATCAATTAAGCAAGTTAAAAAAGAAAACCAGGGCTTCCCTGGTGGCGCAGTGGTTGAGAGTCCGCCTGCCAATGCAGGGGACGTGGGTTCGTGCCCCGGTCCGGGAAGATCCCACATGCCGTGGAGCGGCTGGACCCGTGAGCCATGGCCGCTGATCCTGCGCGTCCGGAGCCTGTGCTCCACAACAGGAGAGGCCACAACAGTGAGAGGCCCGCATACCGCAAAAAAAAAAAGGAAAAGAAAACCAGAATACCTGAGCTCAAAATTCAGAATACAGCTCCTTTGTCACTGAATCCATTTAATCTGTAGTATTAAAACGTTTTATCTCTGGCATAAGGGTTTCTATGACAACTCAAGTTTTCTGATCACATTTCCACCGTTTAGTAAACATTCAGAGCTTTGTGAACTTCATTGATAAGATCTTCCCCACTGGCTGCCAATGCTGCTTTATGCATCACATACTCGGATGTTTTGGACAACTAATTCATCCCCATCTCTGTCAAAGTGGCATTGTCCAGGGTCACATTTCTGTAGCATATGAGACTCTTTCTCTCCAAACCAGTTAATGTGGCATTGTACTCTGAGACCAGAAGTCATTCTGTGCCTGAGAAAATGTGCTCTATACAACATCCGTAAATCTACAAACCAATTTAAACTAAATATAAAGAATGTTTGGCTGGAGGTTTTTTGAAATCTGTGATGCTGACTTTTTCTTTTAGTTTTATCCCTGGTGGAATTTCCTAATATTGGCAAGGAATTTTTAAAAGCTTCATTCATTCTTTCATTCATTCAACTAGCATTTATTAAGCCTTTACTCTGTAGTATAGGGTCCTTTTTAAATTGAGGAATTTGAGACTTGCAGGAGTGAATGACTGATTTACAGGAAAGCCAGTCTAACACCAGGCCTTCCTGCTCCTAAGCCAGTGCTCTTTCCAGAACCTACAGTCTCCTACAAAGCCACAAAAGCTCCCAATTATGAAAAGCAAGCTCAGGCAATCCTTGGTTTAATTTTTATGTTGATGTTATTTTTCAGTTGCTCATCTGCCCACTCACACCCCCAAAACTTCAGGTAATATTAAAAAGGGCTATCTTTGAATGGCACTCTTCACATATAAGTTTCATAGCATTTCTATTCCCATTGTAAAACTGGCCAGTCACTATATGAAAAATATCTGCTATATACAAACTATGTTAATACAATGCATGTTTATGTCAACTTTAATCGCCTACCATTTCATCAAATACACACTGTGGGTGTATAATAATAGCTTGCTCTCCAAATAGATTTGGTTGCAGTGCCTACCTGCAAAGCCATCACAAACTACGGGACATAGCTTTCAGATTTATAAAGTACTTGAGACTGTACAGTTTGTAGCTCCATTCTAAGTGGCTTATAGGAGAAATATATACATAAGATCTTTGTGTAAAAAAAGGAAATTTCTTGATTTACAGACACAAAAAAACTCGTTAAAGAATTACTTAATAAAAAATTGTTTTTAAATGCCTGGCTTGTGATTTTAGTCACTGAAGAAACTGCAAAGCCTTTTTCAGTTTTCCAGAGTTCTATCCTACATGTGAAAGTGAAAGGTAGCAGCAATATATGCTCCAACTGCCTGTTAGCAAACACAAGAAAAGAGAGAGAATCGGAGGTGTGGAAAAGGAGAGAAAATTTAGTGTTTAAATAACGAACACTGTTACTTCTACCTTTAAGTGATGTAACAGATATTTTATCAATTCTCTTCTTTCTCATGATAATCTACTTAGACAACAACTGAATTTGTTGCAGAATTTGAGCTAGCTCGTCTTAGAAGTTACCGTGTATATAAGTATTCTAAAGTAAATTAATTTTAAAAATTTTAAGATATAATTTGGCTGCCAATCTCCTGATAAGGGACATGAAAAGGATTTCTATGTCTTTAATAAACTGTTTACATAATACAGGAAGTAGGTGGCAAAGATGACACTGAATCTGCTTATAGGTGCAAACTACTTCTATATTATTATTATCCATAACTATGTTTTTTTAAAAAAAAAACATGTACTTGAATGAAAAGGTTAAGGTTGGATTTCTTCAGTGGATTTGTTGTTTTAAAGCAAGTAATGCAGAAGGGAAAGGGAAATATAAAGTCTAAAAAATGTAAATAGTTAAGATCTGAAATGAATAGAAATATATCAAATTTTAGCCACAAGGAAGTATGAGTAAGGACCCCAAAGATAAGGGGCACACATCTAATACAGTGTTTGCTGGTCCCTACTGGAAGTTTAAGGATCTTCTCCCATCTGCCCCTCCACCCCACACTCTATCAAGTATAAGCTATGGCTGATAAGATGTAAGGCTTCTTTTTGTTCCTCTATCCCAGGAGCTGGGATAACACCCAGTTGCCACTCTCTCATCCATTCTTTTTGCCTATTTTTCCCTTAGAAAACTGCTTCCCTCTATCTCTTTCTGTGCATGGCGGTGGGGGGGTGTTGGGGGGGATGGGAGGAGGATGGCCTTTTGTAGACTCTCACATGCCAGGTCCAGGTGCTGCTGTCTCCCTTGAGATCTGAGAAGGGTGACTGCTAAGTCTTAGAGCAAATGCTCTGGGACTTGAAAACTAGTAGTTGGGGGCTCTCTTCAAATGGAAGTGGTTAGATGCAAGACTCAGGCTGGGAATTTGGGGAAAAAAGTGGAGAAACACCTCTGACTTACTGATTCAAGGTATCCACCTTTGTTCCTGCGATCCAGCCTAGCAGCCTGTCATTTAGCACAGAGGTAAGCAGAAGTCTCTGCTGATAACAGAGTCACTTAATTTGCTTTGCTTAGGTTTTGGTTAAACTGCTCAGAAGATCCATATCCTCAGAGTTGTTTCTTGTTATTTTTGTTATTTTAGTCCCTCCATGGAGTACAATAGGAATCTATCTGGTAAGTGTGGTCAGGGTGGGGATTATAGGCCAAACACCAAAGAACCCCAAAACTTTCTTCCATCAAGAAAAGCTGGGCACTGAGGTATGGAGGAAATAAGCCCTCTCATTCAGTGCTTGTGAACGTGCTAATTAAAAGTGTCTTTGGAGAGAGGCAATTTAAGAATATCAACCAGAATTCAAAATATGTATAACTGGTGATGATAAATTCCATTTTTAAGTATTAATCCTACAGAAATGTCAGCCTATGTATTCTAAGATACAAAGATGTTCACTAAGTCACTGTTTATAACAGTGAAACACTGGCAGTCACCTTCAGTTTATCAGCAGCAGAAGACTCACCTAACTCATGGCATGTTCCTCTGTGATCTGGAATACTATACTGCTGTAAAAACAATGAGATGGACTGACATATCTTGACACATAAAACTAAGACATGGGCTTCCCTGGTGGTGCTGTGGTTGAGAGTCTGCCTGCCGATGAGAGGATGCGGGTTCGTGCCCTGGTCCGGGAAGATCCCACATGCCGCGGAGCGGCTGGGCCCGTGAGCCATGGCCGCTGAGCCTGCGCGTCCGGAGCCTGTGCTCTGCAACAGGAGAGGCCACAACAGTGAGAGGCCCGCGTACCGCAAAAAAAAAACAAAAAAAAAACTAAGACATATTGAAAAAAACAAGTTGGATAATGATATATATTATGATTCATTTATATTTTTAAAATTTGATATTCGACTCCATCTCTTTCTTTTTCTGTCCCTTTAATTATCTGAAAGCATATTCCCCAAGGTATTAGGGTAGCAGGGGGATAAATTGAATCATTTCATTTTTATTCTTCCATTCAGACTGATTTTTAAATAAACGTGTACTGCTTTTATAATTAAAAAAACTTTAAGGTACTATACTGGGCATACTGGTTCAAAAATATTTCCATCTACTGAACAGCTAAGAGAAAAGCAAAGCGATCCAGCCACTGATGTCTGCTGTCCCAAATAACACTCATTCTATTCATCACATTTGTTTTATTAGTTCTTGGAAATTTGCTCTTAAGCTCTGATTACCCATCTGACGGCATACTAAGGCACCATACGGCAGCTTACTAGACACGACCACAGTGAATAAGCCAGTTCTATAACTAAAACAGTTGACAATTACCTTCAAGGCATCCTGAAATTCAATGAATTTGGGAACCAATCCAAAACACAGGAATGTCCCTTCAGTTCTGACCATTAGCACTTTTATTCAAAGGTGCGCTGCCCTAGGGCATAGGGTGCTAAGTAAATCATTTCCAAGACTCCTGCATAGAGCGCTGGCCAATAAAAAATAAGTTATGAGAAATGCTTCCCAACTGAACACAGCACAGATCACTAGACCTTGCATCGTTAATGAGAAACTCAACCAGCACAACCAAGGTCAGGATGACAGAGCAGAAGGAGGGGAAATATCCGCTCCTTCGTTTTCCTCATTAGCACATGCAAAAATGATTAGGACCACAACCCTGCACCGCAAACCAGGGATGAATGGGCCCTTGAGAAACACTTTGAAGTTGAACCTGATGTTGGAGATAGTCCCGAATCTCAACCGCTGGCTTCAATTCTGCCTAAACACCAGTTCTATTTTGAGGGGGAAAAGGAAATGACATAGCAGTAGTCAAAGTCCAAGTACTACTGACAGCTCTAAAACACTTGATTTCTTTTATCATGGGGAATTAGAGATAACCTTGCTGACTTAACATTTTTCTCAATCTTGGGCCAAGTGTTTGATTTTCCAAGAGACAGTAATGCCACCACTATATTTCAACAGAGTAAAAAAAAATGTTTCATAACCATGCCCCGTGTGTGCTCTGTCAATTCCCATTACACATAATAATCGGGGTAGGGAAAGGGGGCATTGGTTTTGGGAAACCAATTTTCTTGCTGGGGTGGAAAGAAAACCAGAGACCCATCAATTAGCTGTGTGAAAGAATTTTTTGGTAATAAAATGAAGAAGTAAGGTTTTAATAGATTGAATAATGAATGGGTTCCAGCAATGCAGCAGGTTGAGATCAGGTGGGAGGGCTCCCCTTCTTCCCTAAACATCTAGAAGTGCTAGATAAATGTAGCTAAACCACCACAGAATGTGTATATACCAAGCCAAGATGGAAGGGAGGAGGGGCAGCAGGATGAAGGGGAATAGAGGGCTACAGCCTGAGGCCTGGGGGCAGGGAGGTGATTCAGAGCCACTGCATGCCAGACATTGGGGAGAAACAAATAAGACAGGGCACCATTACCTAAGGAATTTGGCATATGGGCCCCAATCTGGGATCCGTACTTGATGAGTCAAGTGTGCAAGGGGGCAGACAGAAGAATGAGGGAGAGGTACCTGGAAGAAAGTCAGAGAACCACTTCCAGTTCCCCTTCCATAACTACCTCAAGTCTTGCATGCTGTCACCCTAGTCCTTAAAAAACATTTTAGACAACAAACGAAAACCTTGTCTTATGCTTAGAAAAATGTGATTGGTATTTATGTTGCTGCTTTTGAAACCTGTTCTCAGGCTCTTTAAGTGAATATGTCATAAAGATATGGGGCATATAGGACCTAACCATTAATCACCACCGAGAATTTCAAAATACACACTTCCTCCAAAGTAAGTGAGAATTCTGCTAGCATTGATGTTCATTCTTAACTGATCCCAAGTCATGAAATTCGGTATACTGAAATATTTTTATACCACTGATAAATCTTACTTTAAATCATAGGGATGTGTATTCATCTCTGAAAGTTGCTATGTACTGAAATATGGTTTTCAACTAAATTATAATTAAGCTCTTCAACATTAGTTTTTTCCCTTTCCCTATAAATGCTACTGGTACCTATCTGACAGCACTGGGAAACTGTCACACTACTGAAAAAAATAAACATCTTCATCTCTCCTGGGTTTTCTACAACTATATTTAACTCACATTTGAGAATGCTGAATCAGAAGACGTGCAGAGTAATACGTTTTGACTGTATTTATTCTTGTCTGCTTATGTTATTTAATTCATTGAAAATTACTAAGACACCATTTAAAAATCTACTGGACAACTGAATTCATGGAATGTCCTCATTTTTATGTTTACTCAGATAATTTAAAGTTAAAAAAAAATGATCAGCCTTCGTTTGAGAAAGAGATAGTGAGGTTAGAAAAGCCCCTCATAGGTTATATAGCCCAGGATTTCTCAGTCTTGGCACTACTGAGATTTTGGATGGGTAATTCTTTGTTGTTGGCAGCTGTTCTGCATACTGTAGGATGCCTAGCAATAGCTCTGGCCTCTATCCACTAAATGCCCATAACAGCCCCCGAATGGTGATGGTCAAAAATGTCTCCAGACATTGCCAAATGTCCCCTGGGGACAAAATCACCCTCAGCTGAGAACTATCAGCCTGCAGATTCGAAAGCTGAATCACAGAGAGTTGCAGAAATACATTCAAGGCCACAAAGCTAGAGCAAGTCATCACTGGAAATAGTGCCAAGTGACCTGAATCTTAGACTCATGTTCTTTCAATAATGTCTCTGTTTCTCCCATTAGATATGAGCACATTAGGCAATTAAATGGTTGTTTTATTCATCCAGCTTATAATGATGATATCACTAATAAACAATTTTTAAAACCCTAAAAGATTAATTAACTATATTTGTACTACATGAAAACTCCCCCACCCTCCATTTTCTTTAGCTATTTGAGGGCAATCTAAGATTTACAGAATATTAGCCTGGGATGATTTAAGAAGGTGCCCAACCTTAAATGAACATGTATAAGCTTCTACCACTTGTATATCTACTACTGAAGCTGACCCCAATTTTTCAAGGCCTGACATAATACTAGTATGTAGCCAAGATACAAAGCTATTATCCTTCCAGCAATTGAAAAATGCAGTTTTTACATTAACCTTCTTTAGTCATCTGCCAGGTTTCTGCTCTCTACATCCAATCTTCCTAAGTCTTGTCATAAAATTCTATACCTAAATGGTGGTTGTGAACTTTGCAAAACATGAACCTTGACACCTTGCTCTTCAGTTAAACACTGAGTATCTAGCATGTTCATCTTGCTGAGTCCTGTGTACAAAGGTAAATGAGATACAGTGCCTACCTTTGAAGGATGTACAGTCCAGTGTATAGTATACAGTTAATTTTAAAATAATTCTATAAAAGGGTGTCATGGTAACAAAATCAGGGGTATGAGCCTGAACTGGGGTGTTTGGGAAAGTTTCCTAAAGAAAGCCACACATAAGTTGAGTGTTGAAGGGTAGTTAATATTAAAGAGCCAATCAAAAGTGGGAAGAGCGTATCAACAAAGGAAATGGTAAAAGCAAAGGCAAGGGACCATGAAACAGTGGGAACTGCAATTTGCTATTTAATCTTTCAGACTATGAGCACAATTATCAAAGATTCGGCTGGAGAACTAAGATGAGGCCTGGATGCAAGGGTTTTCAAAGAGCTAATTATTCACTAATATGTTCCAAAGCATACATTTCATTAAAAAAACTTTAATACATATGAATTACACATTTATATTAAGTATATTATTATAAACCTACACATGGTTGTAAAGCCAGAGTTATGTTTTTGCACGCGTCACGTGTTCTGAGCACTGAGCTATGACAGTCTTTTGTAGAGGAGAAGCTAAGAAATAATCAGGAAAATCTAGTCCACTAGTATGTGACTGATTATCCAATCAGTTTCCCACAAGCCAATCATTTCCGTCACAATCTACAAGGTCATGATTTATAGATGTTGCTAAATTCACCAACTTAAATAATCTTCAGTCTTTCTGTAAAATGTAAAGACAGATACCATAGCTCACCAAAATAGCTTACGCTGGCTAATCTTTGGCACACTTATCTACTTCTGTTCACTTTAAGTTGTATGGTTCAAGAATTAGTTGTGCTTGTTCCTAAACCGTTTTATGCCAATTATACTTACTGTAATTTTGTCATTTTATTAAATAGCATGTAAACCAATAAATGTGAGTGTGAAGAGTTGGTGTTTTGGGACTTCCCTGGTGGCACAATGGTTAAGAATTTGCTTGCCAATGCAGGGGACATGGGTTGGAGCCCTGGTCCGGGAAGATCCCACATGCCATGGAGCAACTAAGCCTGTGCGCCACAACTACTGACCCTGCGTGCCACACTACTGAAGCCCACATGCCTAGAGCCCACGCTCCACAACGAGAAGCCACCACAGTGAGAAGCCCATGCATCACAATGAAGAGTAGCTCCCACTCACAACTAAGCCTGTGCGCCACAACTACTGAGCCTGCGTGCCACAATTACTGAAGTCCACGTGCCTAGAGCCCGTGCTCCACAACGAGAAGCCACTGCAGTGAGAAGCCCGCGCACCGCAACAAAGAGTAGCCCCCACTCACTGCAACTAGAGAAGGCCCGCGCACAGCAACGAAGACCCAATGCAGCCAAAAATAAATAAAGTAATTAATTAAAAAAAAGTGTTGGTGTTTCTATGAAAAAGGTTTAAAGCTTTGGAAACATTTGATAAAGCTGAGTCATATATTTTAAAAATTACTGTTGAACAAGGAACTGTTCTGTAATGAGAGAAATAATAAAACGCTTATGAAAATAACAAGCATGGTTTATACAAGATAGATAACATACAAAACAAATTAATAGATTCTTAGTAGAAAAAATGACCTTAGCCTGACATCAAAAGAGTAGTAGTCAGCTGAATTTATGTTTTCAGTTAAAATTAAATGTTCAAGAAATGTATTATTTTAATGATTCTCTCATTCAAACATATTTTTCTATTAGCCAACAAAATCGGTTCTAAGCATTATAGAGTAAGAGGGCTTCTAACTATTTCTGGCTATATTAAGTGTGACATATGACTTCACATCATATGTCACCAGGGAAATGCAAATTAAAACAATTAGATGCCACTCTACACCCATTAGAATGGCCAAAATGCAGAATATTGGCTGGTGAGGATATGAAGCAACAGGAACTCTTATTCATTGCTGCAAAATGATACAGCCGCTTTGGAAGACAGTTTAATGAATGGTTTCTTATAAAACTAAATATACTCTTACCGTATGATCTGGCAATTGCACTGCTTGGTATTTACCTAAAGGAGCTGAAAACTATGTCCACATAAAAACCTGCACACATATTTACAGCAGTTTTATTCATAATGGCCAACACTTGTAAGCAACCAAGATGTCCTCCAGTAGGTAAATGGATAAATTGTAGTATATCTAGACAACGGAATATTATTCTGTGCTAAAAAGAAATGAGCTATCAAGCCATGAAAATACATGGGTAAAATTGAAATGCATATTAGTAACTAATAGAAACCAATCCAAAAAGGCTACATACTGTATAATTCCAGCTATATGACATTCTGGAAAAGGCAAAACTATGGAGGCAGTAAAAAGACCAGTGATTGCCAGGGTTTGGGAATAGGCAGAACACAGAGGATTTAGGGGACAGGGAAAATACTCTGTATGATTCTATAACATTGGATACATATCATTATACATTTGTCCAAACCCACAGAACGTACAACATCAAGAGTGAACCATCACACCCGCACACAACAACAAAGGGTAGCCCCCACTCGCCGCAACTAGAGAAAGCCTACGCGCAGCAACAAAGACCGGATTCAGCCATAAATAAATAAATAAAATTTTTAAAAACAAAGAGTGAACCACAACAAACTATGGATTTTGATCAGTTACGATGTGTCAATATAGGTTCATCAACTGTAACTAACGTACCACTCTGGCGGGGGATGCTGGTAATGGAGGAGGCTCTGCATGTGTGAGGTCTGGAGTATGCCAACTCTGTACTTTCTGCTCAATTCTGCTGTGAGCCTAGAACTGGCTCTAAAAAAAACTGACAATAAAAAAAAAGAAAGTCTACAGGACGAAAGTGAATGGACAGAGCAGATACAAGCATGGAATCCAACCTTTGAACAACAGTTTCCTTTTGTCACTCATGGCTATAAAGTTTGCCCATCCTTTAGTAAGGATATGTGGTAATAGTACATAGTCTGAGAGATATTACAGTAAAACCCGTAGTTCGCATATATTATAATTTGTTAGATACATGGCTAAGTTAGCTATGTAGTAAACCGCTTTTAGCTTCATTATAATATTGCTTTGATTCTTCTCAATTATTTCATTTTCAAAATCTCCAATCATACCCAAACCAAGACCACCTAACCAGACTCTAACTAGGCTACGCCTAGGCAGGAATTACCCTTGGTTCTGTCTGTTGGGAACCAGATAAATTACTCAGATGCCACAATTACAGCTGCAATGTAAACTGTATATCTGCCTGTTTTAACCTTACCAAGTAGGCAAGTTTTTTAAGTATCCCCCACAGTCAGATAATCAAGTACTTTTTACCTTTTTAACATATTTTGAAAGGTCTCTATAGCATACACTTAAGTAACTATTTAAATATCCAATCATGTTCATTAATTGTGTTTTCCCAGATTCTTATACAATAATGACTAAAGGAAATTGACAAGTAATTATGTGTAATATCTCTGCCTTCAAGAAAACTATTCCTAAGTCATGCCCCCCCCCGATAAATATCTAAATTTTTTCTGTCTCTGCAATTAGATATTCTAATCTCTACTTTAAAAAAAAAAATTGGGGCTTCCCTTGTGGCGCAGTGGTTGAGAGTCCACCTGCCGATGCAGGGGACGCGGTTCGTGCCCTGGTCCGGGAGGACCCCACGTGCCGTGGAGCGGCTGGGCCCGTGAGCCATGGCTGCTGAGCCTGCGCGTCCGAAGCCTGTGCTCCGCAACGGGAGAGGCCACAACAGTGAGAGGCCCGCGTACCGCAAAATAAAATAAAATAAAATAAAATTGACTTAACAACTGAGTTTAGAAGGCTAAGAACTCTGGTGTTATAGCAAGAAAAGATGACAAATCCTCAATTCTAAGAAGCTTATAATTGAAAAGTTCAGAAAAAAATGAATAGTATTTTAAGAATACATGCCACTTGCAACTTGAAAATAAGTGCATAAACCACCTGGCAATGTTCATGCAAGATTAAGTATGGTATGACAATAACAGCTTCATCTGCAAGATTCCAATTCATCCACTTTTACTAAGAGCCTTATTTTACCAACACCACCCTCTTCCTCTCTTTTTATACCCAGTGCATCCCCAAGTCACAGTTGATTCTACCTTCTACTTGTTTCTTAAAATCCATTCACTTCTACGTTTACTGCCACTAACCTAGTGTGGTCTAGTTCCTACACTACCTCATTTCTAGACAGAAGTACTCCTATAGCCTCCTCACTGAGCCACCCATATCCATTCCTTGCCTCCTCCTTAAAGAGTCAAACTCCTTCCCATCACAGGGCCTTTACATATGTTACTCCCTCCATCTAAAAACCTCTTATCTGTTCTGGACTGAAAAATGCCTACTCATCTTTCAGACTTTCATGTAAATTCCATTTTGTCAGAGAGGTTCTTCCCTGATACAACAAATTAAATTATGCTTCCTCAGTTATCCTCTCTCCTGTCATTTGCTTCTTCTTATTCACAGCAATGATCACAATTTATAATTATGTTTATTCGTGTGTTTACATCATATTTCTATCCCACTGAACTCTAGGGTCTTTAACGACAGAAATTAGACCATATTTATTCACTATTGTACACTCACTGGTTAGCAGATTGCCTGGCACAGAGTAGGTGCCGAGTAAGCATTTTTAAATAAATCAGTGAATGAATGAAATATTATACCATTGGTTAGTGCTGTGACAATTTTAAATGCTTTGGGAAAACAAAGGACATTGAATGAAAGCAGATTTTTTTTTAATTAAATTGCATTCCCTTCAAAATCTTACCAAACTTTTTTCTTAACATCCAGGATCCTATCTGAAAAATCTGTTTCTATATACAAGTTGCATACGCAGTTAAAAGTATTATTGTTTATTGCAGTATTTACACCAAAATTGTTTGAGTTTACACTTTTGTGGTCGTAAATATTCAATTTTGTCCTCAAAAGACTTTAGTTGGTTGGCATAAATAAACACACACACACAATATTATCTGCTAAAAAGTCTTACTAGCAATGCCTAAAATATTCTTATTTTAAAGTTGGTAAATCTGAATTGTACTCTAGATAAAGTCAGAATTACCATTTATACTCATTTTATTTCCACTCTCAAAGTATATGCAAACAGGCTTATAAAAATTGACAAATTTGATCCAAATAAGTAAATGCAGTATAGTAAGCGAAGTACCTTGGGTTTTGCTAAATATTGAATGTTGTATGCTAAATGCTCGTGGTACCTATTGATGACTCTTTCAGATCCCTGGCTACATGATGGATATTAATTGTCAATACAGAATACTGATATTTGGCTTTCATCAACCAATGTCAAGTATCAAAAATGTCAATATTTAAAATGCAAGACCCAGGACTTGTCAAAGCCAATGATTGTATTATTACGACAAATACTGGTCATAACTCTGAAAGCTCAGAGAAGTAACTTGCTGAGGATCATAGATTTAAATCCAGGCTTGTCAGATTCCAAAGCTCTATGGCCAGACTGCAAATGGGTCATTTTTTTGTATGATCTGTTTAGACTACATTCCTACGTACCCAGAATATTTAGATAACTGATCATCATTTATATTCATATTCATTCATATTCTCTCTCTCTCCCCTACACTTCCCCCCAAGCCTCTACAGGCAGTGCTCTTGAGCGCATTCCCTTTTTAAAATTATCCCAGAGCATCCTCTGGATACATGAAAAAAATCGCACAATCCTTGCCCCACCAACTTGCAGTCATCTCCTTGCTCTTTACTCTCACGGGCAGCTCTAGTAACAGCCTTCCACATGTTCAGGTTTTAGATGTATATGAGATTCCAGCACCCCCAAATTCCAGCCAGGGGATTCATATCAAGCTCATATCACTTGGTTTACAGTGACAGATGAGCACCCTCCCCCCATTCCATTCTCCCACCCCACCAACATGTTCACCAGGGCCCCAACTTCAATCTCATACACAGAATGGAGCAGACAATGCTGGTAAGACTCTTAGCATGTTGTGTATGGGTAACTGATATGGGGGAACCTATTATACTATTCTTGGCATTTAGGATCGCATGCAAAACTGAGAGTCCCACTTTAATACCTCATTGTATTTATATTGATAAAAATATACGAAGGACCAGAAAAAGATAGGTGTTAGTATTCATGTTTTGATAAAATAAAATGCCGGTCCTGCCCCTCTTGCTTTCCTTTCCCTCATCCTGTTCTTGCACATTTTCTCATGTAAACTTGTAGTCCCTTCAAAATTAGAAGAAAAAACAAAACAGGAATATTAATGTAAATGGACATGATAAATGTAAATGGGTGATGAAAATATCCTAAAACTGGTTATGGTGATGATCTCACAAGTTGGTAAATATATTAAAACTTTTTATTGACTTCTATGCTTGAAATGGGTGAATTATGTTATGCACAATACACCTCAATAAAGTTAATAATTTTAAATGTGTCTTTCAATATCATCAATACATAAGCTACCAAACAAAAAAATTCCAGGAAAATACAGAGTATATATTATACAGTTTTTCAGAACTAAAGTTTTTACTTGACAGAAGAATTAGGATAGATACTAATATAATTCAAACAAAGAGCTGATAGGAACAGGAGAAAAATTATAGCTAGAGGCTGACCTTCTATAATCATTGCCAAAGCTAAAGAACTGATCTAGAGCAAGGATCTGATGATCCAGGTAAGGAGCTAATACCGAGGGGACTGAGGTGGGGTCCCTGGGGATCAGAAAGGGAAGAAGAAGGCTGATCAATGGATCAGGAGTTAGGAGACCTGGGTCTTTGTCCTGGTTCTGTTTTGAATTAACTAACCCTGAGTAATTCATTTCACCTGAGTCTCAGTTTTGTTATCTAGAAATGATACAAAGATAATGATCCTTGCCTACCTCCCATAACTATCGTATGGACACAATGAGACAATGCGTATGAAGCATGCTGAAAAATGCAATGTAGCACTAAAAGGCTAAAACTCCAAACAGGCTTAATGAGGAAACAAACGCTTTTGCTTTTATTTTGAGGGATCTGGGATGGTAATAAGACACTAGGCTGAAAGTATCTTAGCCTGACAGAGAAGCCATGTGAGTAAGAGAGCATGTGTGCATGAGCAACCATCAGAGGCACAAACAACTCAACCTGTTCAAGCCTGGAGTGAGTCCAAAGGACCACAGATAGAAAAGTGGTCTCAATGTTCTGACTCAAAGAAGTTCCTGAAAATCTTCAGATGTCTTGAAAGACATCAATACAGTCATTTTCTTAATAAGAACCATGACTACTTTAGAGCTATTCCAAAATACTCATATAGAAATGAAAATTGTACTGAGTTCATGTAGAACAATAGGCGTTATGGATTCGTAGAAAACACTCTGCACACCACCAGCACCTCCTCCTCCATCTCCACCACCAAAAACCAACTCCAACACCATCAACATCACCAACAATAACAACCCCACCAGCACCTCCTCCTCCATCTCCACCACCAAAAACCAACTCCAACACCATCAACATCACCAACAATAACAACCCCACCACCATCACCAACACACACACACACAAACCTCTGCTATAAATTCCTCATTTACTTAGCCAAGAATAGAGACTTTAACAGAAAAAAAGTAGTTACACAAAATGGGGGGATGCAGCACATCTTTGCATAAATTTCCCTTCTTCCTTGGTTCCCGGAGCTTGCTGGTGTTGCCAAGGACCCGCCTCCTCCATGTGACCAGGGTACTGCCAGAACTGAGAGAGGAACCTAGTTCTCACCGGGATTCTCTTCCTTCCCAGACTTAGTTCACCACTCTGGAGGGACTTATGTTAACAGCCCTGCTTTTCTTTTTGAAGTGGCACTAAAAACATCTGGTTCTTGAACTCAACTGGTCATTAGTAAGGTCATATTCCCCAGGTAGAGAGGTGCTGGAGAGCTGGGGAAGCAAAGTCAACACCCGATATCCCTGAGCAGTATCTCCTCCTCCCCCGCCTTGCAATCACCCAGAGAGCCCAGCTGTGCATGGTTACGTCGACCTCAACTCATTCGAAAACAGTTTTGAGGCAGTTTAAGAAATACAGGCATTCAACCTCGATTTTAAAATACACATTTTTTACATAAAAACTTCAAACAAGATAAACACATGAAAAACTTAAGCAAAATTAGTTTCAAGGAAAAAGGAAAATAAGGGTAAAGAAAATTTTAAACTCAAATTCAGTATAACATTAAGTAATTCTGTCACGATTCTATACTATAACTGAATCACTTTTCTGTATACCTGAAATTAACACAACACTGTTCATCAACTGTACATCAATCTTAAATAAAAATTAAAGATTCTATACTAATATTCATTATTTATTCTTTACTATATACCTTGTCAGTTGATAAAATGTAGATAAAATACTGAACTTAACCTATGAAAACTATATAAAATGCAGGCCTACTCATTAAATAAATATTTACTATATGCCTATTATGTGCCTCTTGTGTGCTTACTGTGCACTGTTCCAGGCACTGGGGAACACCAATGAACAATACACACCAAATCCTTGCTTTTCAGTCAGTGGAAACAAGTATATCAAGACAAATGAGTAAATTATAGAGTACGTGAGAAGATGGTAAGTACTCTGGAGAAAAATTAAGCTGCAAGGGAGACAGAATACCAGGAAGTGGCAAGTCGCACAACTGCAAATAGGGTGGTTGAGGAAGACGTCACTGAGAATCTGGGCAAAGACTTGGAGGTAAGGGTCAGCCCAGAAGATAAATAAAGAAGAGTGTTATAGGCACGGGGAGTAAAGAGCACAAAACCCTGGGGCTGGAAAGTGCATTGTGACATGCTGAAGGACGAGCCAGGAAACCACTGCGGCTGGAGCAGAGTGAGCTAGCCAAGTGTAGAGAAAGACAGTAAAAGGTGGGGTGAGGAAATTATTTAGGTCCATGGAAAGTCAATAAAATGTTAAGTTAAAAGTGACATGACATGACTTCCGTTTTAACCGGATGACTCTGGGCTTCTGTGTTGAGAACACAGTGTATGAGTCAAGGTCACAGGAGGGAGGCTGCTGCAATGATCCAGTCGAGAGAGGATAGTGGCTTTGACCAGGAGGGTGGTGAAATACATAGTGACAAGTGTCATACTCTGATATATTCTGAACCTATGTTCTTTGCCTAAAGACGGGCTACCCCTTCCATCTTTGAGGTTTTGTTTCAGGTAAAGCAGGTATCAGGCTAAAATTATTTTTGGTCATACTACATGGAGTAGATTTGAGGTCTTCATGTATGCCCTAAAGATTAAAAACAAAAACCTATGTATCCCCTCCTGAAGTCTTGATTCCCCCCCATGAAGTTTTAAGTTGACATCATAAATTTATATAAGATTACAAAGAATGTAATTTCTGGTAATGTAAACAGTAAAATTTTAAAACAGAACTTCTATATCACCTAAATGGTTAGTTTTACCACAAGGGACCCAGACTCTTGGTCAGACAGTATTCTGGGTGTGTCTGTTTCTGGCTGAAATTAACATCTGAATGAGTAAAGCAGTTTGGCTTCCCCACTGCACACCCCTCCCCGGCTCCCCCCATAATCTGAGGGCCTCATCCAGTCAATTGAAGGCCTGAATAGAACAAAAAGCTAAGTAAGAAGGAACTCCTTCCTGACTGTCTTGAGCTGGGATGTTGGTCTTTTCCTGTCGTTGGATTTGAACTGAAACACTGGCTCTTTCTGTGTCTTGAGCCTGCCAGCTTTTAGACCAGAACTTAGACCACTGGCTTTCCTGGGTCTCCAGCATGCCAACTGCAGATCTTGGGACTTCTCAGTCTCCAAATCACATGAGCTAATTCCTTCTAATCTCTTAATCTCTCTCCCCCCACGCCCATAACCCCCTCTCCCATGTGTGGATGTGTATATATATATGTATGTATGTATGTATGTCATTAGTTCTGTTTCTCCAGAGAATCCTAATATAAACACCATCATCCATTTCAAATATAACCAACCCAGTTCAAGCTCCTCCTTATCAGCTGGAAATTTTATGTAATTTTTTTCCTTTAACTCTTTTATTCAGTCTACTTCCCCACAGAACTTCATCCCAATGTAGCTTACATAGTTTATGTCGGAAAGTCTTTTATTGCTCATGCTACCATACTTCTTTGCAAGAAAATATTTCAGATTCCTGCTCTCTTCAGTGCCCAGGTAGATTCTAGACCCCTGCACAATACAGTAAGACTCAGGATAGATAAGGAGATGCCGTTCTTGGCTAAAATGGGGAAAGAGTAATTGTGAGAGGGGAAGTGAAAAATACAGTCCGGACACTGCGAACCGATGACCTCAAAAACCTTCCACACCTTAGGTGTTCGGGTACCCCAGGAATACCTGTTTAAAGCCCCCTGCAGTGGACTACCCATTTGCCTGATGACTAAAAGTATTTTCTATGTATAATCCTAGGCTAGCTGCTTGGTTTCACCTATGTTGCCATAAGAAGTCAGGAGGGCAGCCCCGGGCAAATGTCTTCGTAAGCAGCTCTGCTCACTCTAAAGGATGCTACCCCAGCTTTCATCTGACACTCCGCTAGGGTACCAAGCCTCTCTTTAACCAGCTACACAGAATAGCTGCACTCTAGGCCTTATGTGCCAGGGAGTAATACCACCTCAAATTCAAAGGCAAGGAACATTCTCAAACCCTCCGCTGAGAAAAACAATACACAGGGAAGATTGCTGAGAGGACAAGTAGTCTTCCTATCGGTGGGCCAAATCAGATCAGCAGAGAACAGGGTACCTCAACAGAACCTTGCAGTCGCTTTTACAAAATTTTGCTTTGAAGTGATGCTATTAACTCAAAAATGTTTTAGGAGGATCAGCCTTACAAAACTTGATTTTCAAAACAAAACACAGTGTACTCTTTATGGAGACTCCTGGGAGAAATACTTGTCTGGTGTTGGTGCCAAGAGTAGTTATAATCATCCTGAGAAAATGGTTTCTCTTTACTCCTCCAAGTGTTTCCTCTTCCCTCTATGTCATAGAAAACCCAGAGGTGAAGTTTTGGCCCCTGTGTCTTATGCTTAGGTCATTCTGACATGCAATTTAATTGTATTCTTGGTTCTACGTTGTTCCCACCATTTTCTTACTTTTGACTTTTACTATGTCCAGTATTATGTATTCTTAGCAGCCAAAGTTGCTTCTGGCATGAGGGAATATACATATAAATACCTATATATGTACACACACACGGCAATTTTGTCCTATAATCTCATGCCCCTTTCACGTCCTTCTACATCCATCTACAGAGCTACTTCCCTTTAAAATATTGCCTATTGGGCTTCCCTGGTGGCGCAGTGGTTGGGAGTCCGCCTGCCGATGCAGGGGACACGGGTTCGTGCCCCGGTCCGGGAGGATCCCACATGCCGCGGAGCGGCTGGGCCCGTGAGCCATGGCCGCTGGGCCTGCGTGTCCGGAGTCTGTACTCCGCAACGGGAGAGGCCATAGCAGTGAGAGGCCCGCGTACCGAAAAATAAATAAATAAATAAAAAAGAAATAAATAAAATATTGCCTATTTTTTTTTTAATGCTTAGAGTCATGAATATGTTATATTCTGTCACATCAAGCCAGGGTACCAAGAGCATAAGGTACAATCATTTGGGCCTCCAAAAGTAATACAAAACTAGACAGGATACAGGAGTATTTAATCAACAATAACAAAAAACCAAAATCTAATTCTAGGTTTTAATTAACAATTGTTTGAGTTCCTACTTTGTTTTAGACACTAAGCTATATGTAAGGAATTAAAAGCAAATTAAAAGAATGGTTCATGATTCAAAAAGACCACTACAGTCCGTGCATGAGAGGAGTTACATACGTATATATGTACATATGCGTGCCCGCATGTATGTACATACATACACCCACATACATGCATCATTAACACTAAGTCTACTTCAATCTATATCAGGTTACAAAAACAACAGCCCATTAATGCCACTTCATGCTTAGTCACGGATAAAGGTTTCGTACTGACTGCCATTGTTTAAGGGACTCCTTATCCATCGCTCTGGCTACAACGATTGTAAAGGTCTTTAATTTTGTGACTTACGATGACAGTAACAGGTTAATTCAAGAAAGAATGAATCCACCCAATTCAATGAGGACTGTGTGTGGTTTATTGTATGAATAGTTAACCGGAGAATGTCTGTCAAATTATATCCCTTGATCAATGTGGCCAAGAGAACAGTCTCCATTCCTGAACAGTTTTGACCACTACTCATCTTATATTATGGAAATGTACGCAGTCCATGATGACTAGAGCAGTTTCGGCCATGGTTTTCATCCTCAATTTTGCAGAGAAAATTTAAATTCTTAGAAGAAGCCTAAAATCCTTCCAAAAGGCAGGGTCTGACAAAAGTTTGGGATCTGTAAAAACTTTCAGAATTGTATTTTCAGTTTCATGACATACCACATGATTTACAGAAATATACTTACTATTTGGAACAGAGGGCTCTGCATCAAAGATAACTTCCAAAGGTAAGGGAACTAGCCTTGACTCAACTCTGAAACATTTTATAACCTTTTGCTAATGGAGAAGAGTAACCTAGGTTTTAGAAAGAATTCTCTTTAGCTAAAAGCACTTGAGTCCATTCTCTATGTCTGCGTCTTTATTCCTGTCCTGCCCCTAGGTTCTTCAGAACCTTTTTTTTTTTTTTTTTAGATTCCATATATATGAGGAGATATGGGGATATATGTATAGCTGATTCACTTTGTTATAAAGCAGAAACTAACACACCATTGTAAAGCAATTATACTCCAATAAAGATGTTAAAAAATAAATAAAAATAAAAGCACTTGAATTAAATGTTACACAATTTATAATTTGCAGCCACATTTCACTCATTTTTCCCCACACTCCAAATCATGATCTGTGGCTCCTTTTCTGTGCCCCCAGTTTGTTCCTCTCCCATGTCAGTCCAAATGGGCTGCCAATTTCTTATTATCAGGGCCCTGATTACTATTTGCTGAAAATTCTCGGGCTGTGAAATTGCTTAAGGTTAAAATTTTAGTGTAGACTCTATCAATTTTATTGCTCAGGGAAGTAGACTCCATTTATATACTTCCAATTAACCCTACTTAACGCAGACTCTCAGAGTAAGACAATTCTGGGAAATCACTACTGAATCGTTTCACACATTCCAGTGTGGTTTGTAAGTGTACAGACGCACAAAAGTTAACCCTGCAAGAGGTCATGGCGGCCCATTCAGCCTATCAGCTGCACTGACTGCTCTTGCTTAAGTAGCCTCCCCAGCTAGCCTTTCCTCATCTCCCTTTAAAATATTCTATGTTTGCATCTTTCAGCTCCAGTGTGGAGACAGTGCCAGCATCCCACCACCTCTTACCACCTCAAATGCCGCCACCCTGGTCCATCAGCATCTCTCTTCTGGACTTCTCCACCAGTCTCCTAACTGATCTATTTCCACCCTGACTCCCTACCATCTGTTCTCCATGCAGCAGCAAGCAAGATCCTTTTGTCACTCACGGCTATAAAGTTTGCCCATCTTTTAGTAAGGATATGTAGTAATAGTACATAGTTAGATAGATATTACAGTAAAACCCACAGTTCGCGTATATTATAATTTGTTAGATACACGGCTAAGTTAGCTATGTAGTAAACCGCTTTTAGTTTCATTATAATATTGCTTTGATTCTTCTCAATAATTTCATTTTCAAAATCTCCAGTCATACCCAAACCAAGACCACCTAACCAGACTCTAACTAGGCTACGCCTAGGCAGGAATTACCCTTGGTTCTGTCTGTTGGGAACCAGGTAAATTACTCAGATGCCACAATTACAGCTGCAATGTAAACTGTATATCTGCCTGTTTTAACCTTACCAAGTAGGCAAGTTTTTTAAGTACACCCCACAGGCAGATAATCAAGTACTTTTTAACATATTTTGAAAGGTCTCTATAGCACACACTTAAGTAACTATTTAAATATCCAATCATGTTCATTAATTAAATTGTGTTTTCCCAGATTCTTATACAATAATGACCAAGGCAAACTGACAAGTAATTATGTGTAATATCTCTGCCTTCAAGAAAACTATTCCTTAGTCATGCCCCGCCCCCAGGATAAATATCTAAATTTTTTCTGTCTCTGCAATTAAATATTCTAATCTCTACTTTAAAAAATAAAATTGACTTAACTGAGTTTAGAAGGCTAAGTTTTCTCCAACACCTACAGAATATAGCAAAACCTGCTTAGCATGTCACATTAAGCCTCTTGACATCTGGCACCTACCTACTGGCTAAGCCTCATCTCCTACCCTAGCCCCATAGACTAAATTACTTGTAGACCAGGCATGCCACAGTGTCTTTGCACTTGCTAGTTTCTCTGCCTAGAGCAGCCTCCTCTGCTTTGTCCACCTGGAAAGCAACTCATCTAAATGGTTCAGATGCTACCTCCTCAGGGAAGCCTTCTCTGATTGCCCCCAGGAGAGCCCTAGGCCCTCCCCTCCATGCTCCAATTCCACATTGCATAGGTTTTCAAGCAAGCACATTGCCATATTATTATAACTATTTGTTTGCAGGTCAGTCTCCCAGTGAACAGCAAACCCCTTAATGAAAGCAACCATGTCTTATTAGTATTCATATTCCTAATGCTTGGCCTACGTTAAGTGCTCATTAAATGCCTCCTGAGTTAATTAACAGACAAATGAGTTAATGTAAGAACGTTAACAGAACACTGTGCAAAAGGATCAGAGCAACTGGTCCTCTGAATTTGGGAGTGTGAAAAACAAATTCAATTGCAAATTTAAAACAAATACATTTTTATGGTTAAATCAACAATTCAGAACTTGGGGTTTTAAAGGAGGGACCAAAAAAAGAAAAATCAATCACATCTATACAGATTTTTAAATATTTTTCCCCAGGTAATTTATTCATTCTATGGTGCTGAACAAACACTCCCATTTCCTTCTCATCCCTCAATACTTCTGGAAATATGTGAAGACTAGTAAGGACTTACCACAATATCAAATCATAATTTCTTCCAAAAAAAGATACTATTGGGCTTCCCTGGTGGCGCAGTGGTTGAGAGTCTGCCTGCCAATGCAGGGGACACGGGTTCGAGCCCTGGTCTGGGAAGATCCCACATGCCGCGGAGCAACTAGGCCCATGAGCCACAACTACTGAGCCTACGCATCTGGAGCTTGTGCTCTGCAACAAGAGAGGGTGCAACAGTGAGAGATCCACGCACTGCGATGAAGAGTGGCCCCCACTCGCTGCAACTAGAGAAAGCCCTCGCACAGAAACGAAGACCCAACACAGCCAAAAATAAATAAATTAATTTAATTAATTGTTTTAAAAAAAAGATACTATCAAGATATATGTGAAGAACTTTAAAACACTACTGAGATTCACAAAACAAGATTTGAGTAAATGGGAACATATACTCTGTTTGGGGACAGGTTGGTTCAGTTTCGTAAAATATTCTCCCTAGATTAATCTATAAACTTAATTCAACCCTCCCCCTAAAACATGATTTTTTTAAGAACCAGACAATTTTCAAAGTTCATATAGAAAAAATAAGAGTGTAAGAAGATACAGGAAAATCCTGGAACGAAAAAAGAGAAGTGAAGACATGCCATCCCAGATATTAAAACATGAAAAACTAAAGAAATTAACACGGTGCAGAGTTAGCCAACAAACTGACAGTAAACAAAACAGTAAACTTTCCAAAAATAGCTCTAACTGCAGAGGGGGTTTAATAGATGATGCTACCCTTTCATGCCACCTTCACCCTGGTCCAAGTAAATATTAGCTTTCTCAAGAATCATCACACTGAAGGCAAGGGAAAGATACATTGTTCAAGAAATGTCTGGAGCAGCTCATGCAGCTCAATATCAAAAAAATAAACAACCCAGTCCAAAAATGGGCAGAAGACCTAAACAGACATTTCTCCAAAGAAGATATACAGACTGCCAACAAACACATGAAAGAATGCTCAACATCATTAATCATTAGAAAAATGCAAATCAAAACTACAATGAGATATCATCTCACACCAGTCAGAATGGCCATCATCAAAAAGTCTACAAACAATAAATGCTGGAGAGGGCGTGGAGAAAAGGGAACCCTCTTGCCCTGTTGGTGGAAATGCAAATTGATACAGCCACTATGGAGAACGGTATGGAAGTTCCTTAAAAAACTAACAATAGAACTACCATACGACCCAGCAATCCCACTAGTGGGCATATACCCTGAGAAAACAGTAATTCAAAGAGAGTCATGTACCAAAATGTTCATTGCAGCTCTATTTACAATAGCCAGGACATGGAAGCAACCTAAGTGTCCATCGACAGATGAATGGATAAAGAATATGTGGCACATATATACAATGGAATATTACTCAGCTATAAAAAGGAACGAAACTGAGTTATTTGTAGTGAGGTGGATGGACCTAGAGACTGTCATACAGAATGAAGTCAGAAAGAGAAAAACAAATACCATATGCTAACACATATATATGGAATCTAAAAAAAAGAAAAAAGAAAAAAAAAGAAAATGGTCAGAAGAACCTTGGGGCAAGACGGGAATAAAGATGCAGACCTACTAGAGAATGGACTTGAGGATACAGGGAGGGGGAAGGGTAAGCTGGGACAAAGTGCGAGAGTGCCGTGGACAAATATACACTACCAAACGTAAAATAGATAGCTAGTGGGAAGCAGCTGCATAGCACAGGGAGATCAGCTCGGTTCTTTGTGACCACCTAGAGTGGTGGGATAGGGAGGGTGGGAGGGAGGGAGAGGCAAGAGGGAAGAGTTATGGGGACATATGTATACATATAACTAATTTACTTTGTTATAAAGCAGAAACTGACACACCATTGTAAAGCAATTATACTCTAATAAAGATGCTAAAAAATAAATAAAAATTTAAAAAATTTTGGAAAGAACAATGGGGTAGTTATGGGGAAAAATAAAATCGGATTTCTATTTCATTTCTATAACAAAATAAGTGTGAACCAAAGACATATACAAAACTAAAATCATAAAATTCCAACAATAAACTGTTGAAGAATAAGTTTTATGACCCCAGAGTTGGACAGGCTTTTTTGATTATCCTGCAAAATCCAGAAAGTACCAAGGAAACATATGACAACTTTTACATAAAAACAAAACTCTTAGGCCCCAAATATTATAGACAATATCAAAAGATAAATGACAGAATAGCAGAAACTATTTGGGAAAAAATCTTATAGGAAACGTTAATTTCTTTAATATATAAAAAGCTCCTAAAACTCAAAGCCAAAAGTCAAATTCTAAAAGTGAGCTTGCAAAGGGCATGAACAGACTATTCACAGAAGAGGAAGATACAAAGTAAGCACATGAAAAGATGCTCAAGTTAAACTATGAGATGCTACTTTCTCTCTAGCAGATTAGCAATGATTTAAGTCAATAGCAATTTGCTAAGAGGCATCAAAATTTTTAATTCATACTCCCTGTGACCCAGCACTCCACTTTTACAAATCTTTCCTATAAACTTACTGGCACATAACCACTCCTCCCTAACCACCCTGCCTCCATCTCCACCAACCCCATTTCCTTGGTAGCTCTCTCCAGGAAACTGCAAGCTACAGCGCAGCAGTAGCTTGCCTAAACTGTACACCACCTGAAGAGCAACCATTCCTAAACCCTCTAGAATATCAACAGAGTCAAAGGAATGTAACCCTATTTGCTGCCATCTTGCGCTTTTCTCTTTGACCTCATCTTTTTCTTTTCCTGCCAGAAAGTCACCTCCTGTGTCTAGTAGATCCTCCTCCCATTGACCTCTGTGGCCACATGGTCTTTCAATTCCCTGGGTCATATCTCTTTGACTTATGATCCAAGACTTATAATCCAAGTGAATTTTTAATCACAGTAAGCATCTCAGAGACTGAGAACAAAACCTGTGAGATTCCCTCCCAAAAGCTTCAGTGTAAAATCATTAATCACAAACATGAAGAAGAAAGCACTATCATAACTATTAAAGAAAAGTTCTGCTAAGCAGGTAAATACATACATACGTATGAGAATTTCTCCGAACTCCTAACAGCAGAGAGACAATGATAATAATGAGTTAAAACTGTTCAGCAGTATAACCATCTTGTAGCCAGTGTGCTAAGTACTTGCCAAGCACCATCTCATTTAACTCAGCCACTCTATAAGATAGAGAATATCAGTTACCCCCATTTTTATAATTGAGGACAATGATCTACAAAGAGACTAAGTAACCTGCTCAAGGTCCAAAGGCGAGTAACTGGCAGGGCCAGGATGGGAAGCAGGCTATCTGCCCCAGAGCCCAGGCTCTCCACCACCAGGAGATATTTTTCTTTAAATCCTAATTCTTTTAGAAGCAAGGTAGAAAGTATTAACTGAAAGCTTGCTTGGAGTAGAATGGAACACTGATACTGAATTCAAGATCACACAGAATATAGAGTGGGAATTTTTAGAAATCCATAAACACTGCTTTTTGTTTCAAGTCACTATTTCCATTAACCAGTTCACAGAGATGTTCTACATTAGGCAGAACCTGTTTTTGGAAGCGTTGCTCACTGACATACATATGTCTCTCTGGATTTATCCTCCCTCCCCAGCTGAGATTCCTTGCTAAATTTCCTGTGTGTTCACTTCGGTTCAATCCCATCTTCCTCTCCTCGTGAGCTGTGCTCCCTGGTGATGTCCACCAATTCTCTGTCCCCTCCCAGGGCCCTAAGCTCCACACTCTGTCTTCCAGAGCACCCTAACCTGCTCCACTCAGACTCAGGTGACAGACAGATCTGTTCCTATCCTGTACACTGCTCTTGTAAATTCTGACAATTTTATCCTTGAGAAACATACGCGTGGGCTTTGATGTCCACAGTACTTTTCCTATAAGTCAATTCAAGAACTGAATACCTGATTACAACTTTTGTTCATAGCACTCCAATGGTTTCAACAGTTGCACTTATCTAGCGGAAAAAACCCTCAAGATTTTGATTTATGATAGACTAGTCAGAAAGTAAATATAAAAACAGTAGGCGGAAAACAATGAATGAAAAAATGATTCGAAAATACGTAAGTTAAATAAATCGAAAGAAAGCCAAAATGTGAAGATAATAGCAAAATCATTCATTTTTTTTTCTCCACAGTGCTTATCATCATCTAACATGTTTGCATATGCTAAAATGTCTGTTTCCTCTTCGCTTCCTACCAGAATGTTTGCTCCATGAAGACAAGACATTGACCGTTTTGTTCACTGTTTCTCCCGTGTCTAGAACTGAGCCAGAAGCATAGTAAATGCTCAATAGTGCTTAAGTGAGTAAGTCAGTGAATGAAGCTTCTGCCTCATTATCTCTCGCTCCATCAACAAGATTTGCTTTCATACTCTGGCCAAGATTTTTAGAGATATTCCTAACTCCTCAATCTCTTTTTAGGTTACTTTCAAGATGGAGAGTCATCTGATCAGATCCAATTCTGAGACACACAGAACTTAACTACTCACCACTCCCTACACATATGTTCCCTGATTCTTAAAAGGAAAAAGAAAACAAAAGGAGAGAAGAGGCACAGCAGAAAATTTTCTAAACCGCTTCTTCACCTACATGAAACTAGTTCATGCACGCCTATACCCACTGGTTCATAAGATGACTGTATTCTTTGTAAGTAGCACAAAGCTAATTGAAAAAGGGGAAAAAAAGGTCAGTTACTAGTAATAAAAGCACCAAAGGGCCCGGAGGGTTCTTTACACTCTGGACAGTGTGTTAAGAGGCACTTCAGTGACCTCCATCCTCAACTCTCTCTAGGTCTAAAATTGATTGATTTAGGTTAGATTTCCCAGCTTCATTTCCTTGTGATGACTTTGAATATCAAACTATACCCTCAAGGGCAAAAGGGATGGCTGAGAAATAAATGTCTTACGCTAAGCAACTGCTCTCTTTCCCTGCTGAATACAGACTTTTGATTTAATTAAACCCAAGGAGAGATTCCAAACAATTTCCAACTGGCTTTTTCTAGACCCTATTAATTACCTCCCAACTTACAGAAAAAAATCAACTACCATTCAGATCTTCTGATACCATCCCCATCTCCCCCACCCAAAGGTTCCTTGTCTTCCTCTGCATTTTCCGCTCTCCTCCCCCCACCCCTACCCCACTCCCTCTACTTCCCAACCAAATCCACCTAATTGTTGACCCACCATCCGATGTCTAGGTTCTTGCTCAAGCCAGCCCCTCTGCCTGGAATGACCTTTCTACTCCCACCTCACCTGCAAGCCTACAGCCTACTAGAATCTCTGTAACTGTCCGCCTCATAACAAGGTCATTTGCACGCAGAACAAGTTCTCACTAGTTTGCGGCCTTTTGGAAGACAGGAATTACACAGCTGCTTTTTTTTGTATTTAAATCTTTCACTTCTGGGGACCTAACAATGCTTTGCTTATAGAAGACACTTAATTCTTGTTTACTTTATTGAAACTCATTTGGAGGCAGAGACATTTTCTGGGGTTTTGCATAGAATTTCTAATGGATTACGTCAGGATGGCTGCCAATCTCTCTATCCTTCTCCGTACAATTCATATAGTCACATTGTTTTGAAAAATTAAGTTTTCCACACAGAGCAGTAGTTGTCAATACCAGCACCCTAGGTTTTCTATGGTGATTCATGACCCATTTGATCAAGAACTATTGGATATCTGTCAATCAGCAGTCACTCAGCTGGGCCTTGGGATATAGAGATGAAAACATGGTCCCTGCCCTCAAGGAACAAGATGTCTATTTGGGAGAGGGAACCAAGTAGACAAGTAATTATAGTTTATAAAGTCCTATGAGACCTTTATAAAGTCCTATGAGGTCTGTAAGAGGACAGACAGGGTCTACCTAGCTCAGCTTTGGGCAGAGGGGTCAATAAAGGTTGTAAGTGTCAAAAAGCCTCTGTGGGAGATGATATCTGAACTTGAAAGTTAGTCTTGAGAGGAGAGACATTGCAGGCAAAGGAGACGGTATGTGCAAAGGCACTGAGGCAAGAGACAGCTCCTTATTTCTGAGCACCGCAAATGTTTTGTTACTTCTGGAACATTCTAGGGGAGCTGCAGAACAAGAAGCAGAGCATAGAAGCAATGGCTGTACATTATGATGGGCCTGGTATACAAGGCCAAGGAGTTTGGTCTTTAACCTGTAATTAGTTCCATGGACACTGTGCTATCCAGACTATAAATTTAGGATTCCACGATCAGGCTAGTTTTGCCACAGAATGGAACAGTCATCTTGCGAATCACAACAATAGTCCAAACAAATTAATCTCTTTTGTTCAGTCAGGTAACAAAATCACAAGCTAAAAATACTGTTTTGGAAAATGGGAAGATATACGTGGCAATGACAGCAAAGGTGCCTTTTTATGAAAAGAACTTCTCAGTGGAATAATCACAGGAAAGAACTTCCCCAGCAAACTGTTTCTCAACTGGATTCTGAGAAACCGTGAGAAACAGAAAGCAGATTACTGGCTGAAAAATCAAGAGAAGATAAACTCCACGAAGCATCACTACACTGAACTCCCTCAGAGCAGTGGCCACATCCAGCTGTTTCACCACCGGATCCCTACTGCCTGGCATTAGAGTGGACACAATAGGTGCTCAATGAGTATTAGGTGAATGAATGGACAAAGGAACTGATCCATAAACATCACCCCTCTATAAAACAGAAATAAATGGCTGAAGCACGGGGGGGGAAATTAACCATAATGTTTTTAAAATTCTTGAAGTGTTCATAAGAAAAGCAGTTTCAATATTTAAAAAATGCATTTCGGGGCTTCCCTGGTGGCACAGTGGTTGAGAGTCCGCCTGCCGATGCAGGGGACACGGATTCGTGCCCCGGTCCGGGAAGATCCCACATGCCGCGGAGAGGCTGCGCCCGTGAGCCATGGCCGCTGAGCCTGCGCGTCCGGAGCCTGTTGCTCCGCAACGGGAGAGGCCACAACAGTGAGAGGCCCGCGTACAGCAAAAAAAAAAAAAAAGAAAAAAAAGAAAAAAATGCATTTCCACACAAGCATGAACACATGACCATGAACAGTTGTTTGATGTGACTCACTCTGACTGGTACAGCCACGTAATCTGCATGAAAGAAACCCAGAAATAATGGACACCAGTGAGTTAGATGCCACAAAGCAGTTTTGTGAGCAAAGAATAACACAGTAAGTGTCAGCTGTGTATCGTGGAAGGGGTCCCACACCAGGAGTGGAGCTCAAGTCTAAGTAAATCCATGCACATTGCACTCAACTGTCTTGTCCAGGTGCTAACCAGATCACTTTCTTGAGGAAGTGACTTAACTTCCCTGGACCTTAGCTTTCTTGTCTATGAAACGAGAGGGTAGGTGAGATGCTCCTCAAGGTCCCTTTTGATAAGAAGAGGTATTTCGAGATGTCCCAGGGGCAGCAGGTCGTCATCATACACACACGAGCCCTGTTCACGAAGGATCACCATTATCACATGTTTCTGAGTAACTCTGCTGCTCATGTCACTGTCGTAGTGCTGGGGGCTTTGTAAATCATGGGAAGGTAGAGCCCATCCCCTCTAGGAATGTCTCATCTAGATCAATTGCCTTAGAAGTTACCCATCTAGTAAAAAGAGCTGGAACAACAGTTCATGATTTTTAGTGGTTGGGGGAGCCCTCAGATTACCTGGCCCACCAAGCCCAATGTAGCAGATATGACTTTGAATCTGACAGTCAGTTAGCGGCTGGGGACACACTGGCACCCGGGGTCCTGAAGACATCCTGCTGTGCCCGGCCGTGGCCTCCAGACACTCATTCCCTCTGACACTCACAGGAGGTCTCCACTGGGAGACCGACAGGAAAAATGTAAGTGAATTCCTGCTGTATTACAATATGTCTGCTTCCTATAAGAATGACTGCAAGCCAAAAGGTCACTCAGCAGATGCCTAATTAAGGGTCAAAGATTTCTATTACAGAACAGGCCCACAAAATCTGTCATTATGCGTTTTTAACAATTTCTTGGCTCTTCAGACTTAAGGGCCAACAGCCTGACTGGAGAATTAAATGCTAAGCATAGGGAGGAATTTTCCCCTTTCGTCTTACGTTATTTTGGGGCTGTGATTTGATTCTCCTCCAAAATTCTGCCAACTCCTTTTACCACCCAAGAGATATAACTTGCACGTAAACATTTATGACAGTCTGGGTAGATTATTATGCTCCTAAGGACATGCTTTTTTTCTGCGAAGCTGGTCTAGGGATTACAGTCCTAAATGAATTCTGTAGGGAGACACATTTCAAAAATGTGGTCTTCAACAGCTCATGAAGAACTTCTCCTCTTTTATACAATTTGTCTGAGTTGCCAATTGAATAGTAAGTTCCTTTCAAAGTAGATCACCATAGCTGGTGTTGGAAGTGGTTTTGAATCTCAGTTAAAGAATGGTTCTCCCTCTAAGCAGCTTTATGGGGGAGGTGTATGTTCTCTTTACTCTGTGGAAAAAAAGGCTCATGGAGAGGTGGTAAAGGGAATATATCGCCTTAATTATATTGTAAAAAGCCATAGGAAAATTCAGCCAACATCCTTAATGATATGGTTCATTCAATTGCCAAAGAAAGGCTGTATCACATAATCAAGTGGTTTCATTTTGTATCATCCATAAACTCCCCCTCTTTATAGGAAGACCTTTTAAATAGTAAACATTTCAAGATTTGAGGTCAGTCCAACCTAGACAAATCTAGAATGTCATTAATTAAAATGTAAACTGATTCTATTTCTGGTCCTGGTAATCAACTATGGAAAATAGTTTCAATGAGAAGAATGCCTGCAGACATATGAGGTTATATTTATATTAATAGGGACAATTTCTTCTCTCAGTTACATGATTACAGGTTGAGCACTAGAGTTTTGGTTACTAAAAGAGAAGGTGTTGGGACTTCCCTGGTGGCACAGCAGTTAAGAATCTGCCTGCCAATGCAGGGGACACGTGTTCAAGCCCTGGTCCGGGAGGATCCCACATGCCACGGAGCAACTAAGCCCATGCGCCACAACTACTGAGCCTGTGTGCCACAGCTACTGAAGCCCACGTGCCTAGAGCCCGTGCTCTGCAACAAAAGAAGCCACCACAATGAGAAGCCCGCGCACCGCAACGAAGAGTAGCCCTCGCTCACCGCAAGTAGGGAAAGCCAGCGCACAGCAATGAAGACCCAACGCAGCCAAAAATAAAATAAATTTATAAAAATAAAAAAAAGAGAAGGTTTTAACCAACTCTTGATTAATCCAACGATCTTCACTGAGTTTATATGTGTACAAGAATGCCTATTCATTCATAGAAATATAAATAAAGCAGAACTGGGAAAAAGTAGAAAGGAAGATAATGGAGAATTCTGAATACTGGTTCAGAATATGAACTACAGGTTTCAAATTATTGAATAGAATAACATCAAAAGAAACAGTAAAAGCACTGTTTTAATGATAGTTGTAATTAAGAAATGTGAAAAGGGACTTCCCTGGTGGTGCAATGGTTAAGAATCCGCCTGCCAATGCAGGGGACATGGGTTCGATCCCTGGTCCAGGAAGATCCCACATGCCGTGGAGCAACTTAGCCCGTGCGCCACAACTACTGAGCCCACGTGCCACAACTACTGAAGCTCACGCGCCTAGAGCCTGTGCTCCGCAACAAGAGAAGCCACCGCAATGAGAAGCCCGCGCACAGCAACGAAGAGTAGCCCCCCGTCGCCGCAACTAGGGAAAGCCCATGCACAGCAAGGAAGACCCAACGCAGCCAAAAATTTAAAAAAAAAAAGAAATGTGAAAAATGAGTAACTGCATCTACAACTACCTAGGTATTTCTAGACCCATTTCAAATAAGTACAACTTGCTAGGGTTGCAAGCAAAATTGGTTACAAGGCACAGCAGCTAAATAAACACACACACAAAACGCAAAAAATGTTGCAGTGACTTCATCACATCAAGAGGCTAAGAGTTACTGGCTCCACTCAGCACAGCTTTTACGGATATTTTCTGCAGTGACTGTGTATGCTGCCTTCAGAGACTCTACAAAGGAATTAACCTGACACCATGTTGTGAGACAAGCAAATGCTAAAGAATGCATTCTCCCAATTCAAAGAAATTCCCAAAGGCGGTTATCTGGAGGGGGCGTGGAGGGAAAATCGGGGAAATCCCTACCAAGAGGGGCCGGGGGGGGGGGGGGGGGGGGCTAGCTAGAGAATGCAAAGCAGTATCTCAAATTTTTCTCCTCTCTAAATGAGCACGCTACAACTATTGAAAATATGTACACTAAACAGTCACAAGTAAACAGTACATTTGTGTATATGCTTGCATATATACAATTCTGATTGCATGGGTGAATATTCTGCTCAGTAAAATAAAGGAAACCCACTGAATTTCCTCTCTCAAAGCTAAAGCTGCTACTAATTAAAACAAAATATTTTCTAAAGGCATCTGAAATGGCCTGCAGTGTGAAATGCGGAGTCTATTTCCATGACACCCAAGCTGACTCTAACTCTTTCCATCTTGATGAATTCGTCAAGTTGAGTTGCCAAGCACCTGATAAAAACCCTTGCGATTGGAGGAAAAAAATTAATCAAAGAAAACACCAGTAGAAATGAAAGTAAACAACGAAACATTAGAATCAAAGGAAGCAGAGAAGTCAGCCAGTCAAATGACAACGCTGCTCCCAGCCATAACTGAGTGTAGGGAAGTGTCGATATTAGAACAGCTAATCCAAACAATGATGAAAGTACTTCAGACATTATTTAATGATTCAGAGTTTACAATATGCAAGGATCCTAATTTTTGGTTGTTGCTGTTGCTGTTAACCTATTTGCTGGTTTCACTCTGAAGCTGGGTGATAATGTAAACATCTACAATTCTTGTTCTTTGTTTTAATGTATGCTTTCATGCATTTAAAGAACCCTCCACCCAAAACAACCAAATTATCTACTTTGGACCCAGGGAACAGGATAAAAGGATATGCCTGATGTCATCACCACTATTTTGAGAAAAATCCACACAGTGGAAACAAAAGTAGTAAGAAAGAGCAAGACAGTTAAGGAACTTTACATTCCAAACTCCCAGTCAACAGGGAGAAAGACCAGAAATTTCACTCCACATTTTACCCTCCCTGGAGTTAAATGGACCACAACTGGAAAATCCACACCAAATCCAATAAAATAACCCATCTCCAGTCCAAGACCGGAAAATAACCAAGCAGAATTAGAACTGTGAAGCTTATTCTGTAGAAAGCTACGATGACCAAAATAATCCAACACACCTGCTACCAAAAAAAAAAAAAAAGGAAAAGGAAAGTAAAGACATCTCCCTGTGAGAAGAGACTCCCCTTCAACCCCAGGTTTCACAAAGTGAGAACTACACTAAAATGTTCTTGACTTGTTTCCTTTGGGCTTCAAGGGGCAGCCAGCAATTGAAGTTGTCGTGCTCTCTGCAGCACGCCTCGGGAGACCAGGTGAAAAATTAGAACACGAGTCTAAGAGTAAATGCCCTGGAACAAACAGTCTGCCTGATGTCACTGCAACACGCATGTTCTTCCTCTGAAACATGCTTATTTTCTCTTAGGAAAAGTCTAACCATTCCAACAGTCTCAAAGCCTTTTATCTCCCAGAAGGAGGATTGAAACTATGTTGTCAACTCAGAAACGTGCCCTCTCATCACTGCCCTACCACCCTCTGAAGAGGATGGAAGACACAGTTTGCAGAACAGGCACCCTGAGATTCCAAAGGGAAAGAAGCAATGAGGTCATGCAGTCTACTCCGCCAGCCAGCGCAGGGCTCCTCCCGCAGCCACAAATGCTACTGCCCAAGTTGTAAAGCCCACAAGAAAGATACAGGGCCATTCTGGACCCACAGGCAGGTGGCTTTACGGCGCCACTGCCCACAGCCGACTCCGACATAACTCACACGCATGCTGTCTTCACCGGCAAAGATGAAATAGTTTGCTAGGTGGGCCGATCAGCCCGGCCCTTCCGGATTCTGAGAAGTGCACCTCAGCACGCCGAGGATTCATCTTGCCCAAATTTGTCAATCACCCTCCACAGATCACCTGCACACTGCTGCAGTTTACCATCGTGCACACATTTCCCTGCCCGCCGCTTCAAGGACAAAGAGAGAGCGCTTATGCTTCCATCACAGGCGAGGAGCTCAGGTTTATGGAAACAATAAAATAAAATGAAAAGACAAACAATCCAGACACATGGCCCCCGGCATTTTCGTTAGCTGGATCACCCCAGACGTGGATCCAGGAAAACAGGAGAAACGCAGAGAGAAGGTCACTAAGCTTAGCTGGGAAGAGAGCTAGCGTTCACTTCACTGCAGCAGGGCTGCTCATTGAATGCAAGCACTTACCATAAAAATAGAAAGAGTCAACAGAAGGAGAAGGGATCCTTCCTCAGTGTCGTAGGCAGAAAGAAATCCACCGCGGAGCTCCAGACACGGGATGAAGCCAACAAAGTGATGAAAGACGGTAAAACCAACACACACAAGTCCTTCTCAGCCTCCCCTCGGGCCCACATGCAGTTGTTTGTGCTGTGAAAACCCTGAGAAGTCGGGAACAGGACTCTCCCGGCAAGCCCGAACGCAAGCAGCCTGGTGGATTTCAGAGCATCACGCCCAGGGCTCTCCTCCCCCGGGGGGGCAGGGGCAGCATCACTGGGGGAGGCTGGGCAGCAGGCAGGGGTCGGGAAGGTGAGAAGAGGGGTGGAAAGGAGCCTCTTTGGAGTGTGAGGAACTGCCAGCGAGAATATCAGTATTCCCTATCAGTTATTGCCAGCGACCAATCAGCCCAGCCAAGGGGCCGTGTCAGTGTGACAAGAGAGCAGCAGATGACAGCCGGTTCTCAGAGAGGCAGGACAGCCCCCTGCCTCCACCGGAGTCTGGCAGGATTGGCAGCTTACCCTCCTCTGCCCAGTTGCTGATAATACTTGCTTTGTTATTAAAAATAAGACCCAAACCCCACAGTTATACCAACCACTCAGGAAGTTTCCTAAGCATCCCACCGCATCTCTGCAAGAAGCCGGACCCAAAACCCATCCTAAATGATTATCTAATGGCATTTCACAGACCAGACAGCCCTGATGATGTGCGCAGAGAGGTCACCACGAGTACAATAATGACGCTTTGGACGTGGGCTGCTTTATGCCCAAGGCACAGGATGAAATACCAGGGACCGGGATCCCTGTTTCACAGGTGAGACATTTAGACAGAAAAGGGTTAAAGGTCTCTCTGAAATCTGTCTCTCAGTTTCAGTATATTTTCTTGTATAATATATGTATAGAAGTACTTGTTAGAGACAGTTTATAAAGATAGTAACATTTGTTTTTGAGGTTTCTTATATCACCCATAAGACAGAATATGTGGACTTGGGTAAAAATCCTTGTATAATAATTCACAGGCACACTGAAGTTTGAAAAACTCTGAGCTAGACTAATGAAAGAGGCAAAGAAGCAAATTCTTTAGTAGTGACTAAGCAGAGATTATTATACTTCTCCTGCCTGCCTTTCTCCCCATTCTATTTTAATATTGAAACTGTAACCTCATTATGTATGTATTAATTTGGTTTTGGCTGTGATGATTAAATTAAATACGGGAGTAGGTTCTAGAGTTAATGCCAGTTGAATTGGATTTCACAGTAAAACTTCAGAACTGTGTACCTTGGGGAGATTGTCTTGGGTCATCTTTTGATCTTTGCAAGAAATATGAACTCCTTGTGCTAGCCAAGAGTTAATAGGAAGACACAAATGTCCCTGGGTTTGTTTGTTTTTCAGGTGGCTTACATGATAGAGTCCTTAATTTTAGTTCTGCTTTAACCTACATGTTGAAGGATCATTTGGAAATTTTGCAGCAATCTCTACCCAGAGGCAAGCTAACTTTGGGGAGTCTGAATTCTGCGAAGTAAAACGAAGGGCTAAGTTCCAAGGAAGAAGTTAACTCACTACCCAAATGAGTTATAGCAGGAGGCCGTAAAAATGTTCCACATCAAAGATGAACAGAATAAAATGAAATTTTTGAAATGAAAAAAGGACGGTTTTGTCAGGTTCATCCTATGTATATTAAACAAGGAAGACCTGGGAGATTGCGTCTCAAATTCTGTTGTGTTATTCACTTCAGTTCAACTCCAATCAGCAAACCTTTAACCACAGCCAACCATGTGCTGGTAGCACAGAAATAAAAGGGGCAGGCCCTGCCTTCAAGAAGTTTATAGTTTCATGGACAAAATTAAATCTTCTTTTCAAAATTTCAACACTGCAAATCTTGCCAAGACAGAAAATGTTCTACTATTTTAATGTCCCTCAGATAAAACCAAGCCATGAAGTTGGATTTTGGACTCAAAGTTCTAAATTAGCCCTATCAGGTGTTTTCCATAACCAAAACCATCTGAGAAATATAAATGCACAATTTATTTTTTTAATTAATTAAAACATGAAAAGGTTTATTAACTGAATGTTTGCTTTTAGCAGCATCAATAGTTTCTGATGCTGCAAAAACATGGGCAGCATAACAAAGAATATATTTAATAAGGGAATAGTATTTAAAGCTCCCAAAGTAATTGAGATTAATACTGTTTATGGAACAGGTTCAATACCTTGAATACATAGGGTTATAATGCAGCATGAAAATGATAAAACTACAGAAGTACAAATTACTTAGTTGATTAAATAATTGCATATCTATATAACAATCGGGTCAATGAAAACAAGTATTCCAGTCACTTGCTGAAATGCAATTAATTTTTAAAATTTGGCCACTTCACTCCTCCCTCCTCAAAATATAGAAATACCTCCCATTTCAGGTGGCAACAATTAATTTTTTAAGTCGCAAAATATTTATCCAAGTCAATTAAACAGGGACAATTTCAGGGCCTGTATCTTGCTCACTGGAGTAACAACAGTACTAAAATATTTGTTAGATGGCCATTTCAATGGTCAAGAGAATCCGGCTAAAATTCTACAACAATATGATTTAATGCCTTTTTTTTTTTTTTTTAAGACTACAAGGTAATTTGAATTATGTACCTATACCTGTCATTTGTTTGAAAAAGAAAAAAAGATAGCTCTTTCAGGAAATTTCCTTCTGAGTAGCATGCTGACAGAGCTGTATAAAGTCTAAAAGCCAAGGATTCTTAAAGCTCAGTCTTTCAACACTGAAAATGGATTCTACTCTGTAACCAGCCCGAAGAGAAAAAGTAAAAACATACCTATTTTCTAGATCACCAAGGAGATAAATGGCTGTGTAATTCCATTTTTGACATCAGACACTTAACAGGAGGCATGAGAATCAAGAATTTTCTTCTTTATTGAGTTATAATTGATTTACAATATTCTATTTGTTTCGGTTGTACAACAGTGATTCAAAACTTTTGTAGAGGGCTTCCCTGGTGGCACAGTGGTTAAGAAGCTGCCTGCCAATACAGGGGACACGGGTTTGAGCCCTGGTCTGGGAAGATCCACATGCCACAGAGCAACTAAGCCCGGGCAACTACTGAGCCTGTGCTCTAGAGCCCGTGAGCCACAACTACGGAAGCCCATGCTCCGCAACAAGAGAAGCCACCGCAATGAGAAGCCCGTGCACCACAACGAAGAGTAGCCCCCGCTCGCTGCAGCCAGAGAGAGCCTGTGCACAGCAACGAAGACCCAACACGGCCATAAATAAATAAAAAATTTTTTTAAAAACCCAAAATTTTTGTAGATTATACTCCATTTAACGTTATAAAATATTGGCTATGTTCCCTTTGCTCTACAATATATCCTTGTAGCTTATTTTATACATAGGAGTTTGTACCTCTTAGTCTCCTACCCCTATCTTGCTCCTCTCCTCTTCCCTCTTCTCACTGGTAACTACTAGTTTATTCTCTCTATCTGTGAGTCTGTTTCTGTTTTGTTATATTCATTCATTTCACTTTTTACATTCTACATATAAGTGATAACATACAGTATTTGTCTCTCTCTGTCTGGCTTATTTCACTAAGCATAACACCCAGGCCATCTACAGATTCAATGCAATCCCTATCAAAATACCAAAGCAATTTTTCACAGAACTACAACAATTAATTCTAAAATTTGTACGGAAACACAAAAGTCCTTGAATAGCCAAAGTAATCCTGAGAAAGAAGAACAGAGCTGGTGGTATCATGGTCTCTGACTTTAGACTATACTTCAAAGCTACAGTAATCAAAACACTATGGCACTGGCATCTGTGGTACAGACACACAGATCAATGGAACAGAAGGAATTTTAAACAACATTCTGCCAATCAGTGGTTTTGAAAACTAAGTTATAATCTCCCTAAAGGAAAAAGCCTGCATCTCTTTTGCCTAACTTCTATAAACTGGTGTCTAAAGGAGCTAATATTTACTGAACCCTCATTTGTGCCAGACTTAATTCCAGTGGCTTCACACCTCTTTTAGTCTTCACAACACTCATAGGACATGAGTATCATCTTCACTGAAGTAACTGGGGTGCAGGGAGTTGAAAGCTTTCCCAGGTGGCAACGCCAGTATATGAACCACCAGAATAGCCTCAAAATGCTGCTTCTCTTTCATGGAAACATTGATCTGAACATGGAAGGCTCCCCTGCAGATGTTTTTGACTGAATGTAGAGATTATTTTGGGACCGTTCTCACAGTGTTACATGAATTTGGGTGAAATAGGAATGAAATGAATCCAAGCTAAAGCAGAAAAACTCATTTTACTTCAGAGATTAAATGTAACCCTACTTTGCAACAGAAATAAATTCCTGATGCTTATAATTTAAAGAGCAAGCAATCTGTATTTGTTGACTTTTTTTTTTTTTCTAACTCTTGACCCCACATTACATTTTTAAAGCCAGGATGAGTAGTCCTCAATTAATAAAAAAGTATAAGGAAAGAATATTTTAGAAATGTGTGGGATCTGACATAAATATTATAGTCCTTTATCTAATACCTAAATTCTCCTTCAGCATTCAGCAGGAGGCCAGAAACAGAGAATAGGTTGCTCTGCTAATGTTTCCCTACTAGAGGTCACTGGCTGAGAATGATTTCCCTAAAGTGCTTAGTAGGAGGGCTTTCAAATAGGCAACAACAGTTCCAAATACATAAAAGGTAAGTAATCTGCAGGACATAAATATTATCATGCCTCCAACTCTTCAAAAATTTGATTGCATTCAGCATTTCTCTGCCAGAAGATTCCTATGGGATCAAAGATCAAATCATACAGAAAGGATCTATAAGATCACAGACCTATAACATTTTCTCCTTTTTTGAGGATAAAAAAAATAAATAAATCAATGGCTGCCTGGAAGAGTCAGGGAGAGCTGGGCTGAGTCTAGGGAGGCCAAAATAAAGAGCGTATGTATGTGTACAAATGTAACACTAGTGTGTATGTCCAAAATCCAATCAGTGTGTCTTCATATCCAATCAGTCCTTCAGTCCCAGTGTCACATTTCCTCTCAACACATAATTAGGGATTACAACCAATTCAGGGCTTTATTCTTTCTCCTTCACTACTACAATAGTTTCTAACCTTTCCTCTGTTCCAGTCCCATCTCCCTTTGCCAATAGCACTTGCTTTCTAAGACAAAGAAAATAGAATCATGTCATCCCCTTGCTAGTAAACTTGGGATGGTCAAGCCAAATACAGCACCACCTGAGCCTGGCATTCAAGGCCCTCTGCAATCAGACCTCAGTCTACCAGCCTCCTTTCCCACTATGATATCCTATATATTCCATGCTGCAGATATACCTGATTACTTACTATTCCTCAGAGCCATCATACTCTTTTATTATAGTATTCTTATCTGTTTTTCCTAGAATAACCTTCCTTGCTTCTCTCCCCAGAGAAAGCCTAATATTCATCCTTCAAGGCCTAGTTTACTGTCATCTTCTTGGTGAGGTCTTCCCCAAATTCCTAAAAGTGACTTAATTACTTTTTCCATAGCATTTTTTCTAGTCTTGTATCATAGGGCAAGTAACACTGTGCCAAATTAGTACCTTTCAACTTATTTTATCGGGATCCTTTCGCAGTCCCAGTGTCTGGCACACAATAGAAGCTCAATAAACTCACGAGAGTGAGTCATCTTTTATGCCTCATCTTCACAGTCAAAAGTGCTTTGAAAAAAAAGTACACATTTGTTCTCTGGAAGTCTGAAGGACTACAAGCTTATGAGCCATATTTATCTCCTCCTCAATCAGGAGTTTCTGTGGTTTAAGGAAAGGGCCCTGGATTAGAATCAGAAGAGCCAAGTCCCAGCCCTGTCCCACGTCACCTCAGGTCATCTCTTAACCTAAAGAAGAATAAAACACGTCCTGCTTACCTTTGAGGGTTCTTCTGAGCCACAAACAAGGAACTGCACAGTAAAGTACTTACGAACTATAAAGTATGTGATAGTAGGTATAGTTATTGCCACTGCTGTCATCATCGTTTGATCATTGTTGTTAATATCCCAAAGCCCAGGTATCACAGGGAAGCCAGCCTAGGAGGCCAATGACTCAGCACTTAATCCCTCCAAGTGCCTTGCTCCGATTCTGTGGGTCTGCCGTTAGGGTGCAGTGGAAGAGTCAGACAGCCCTGACTCGGGCCCTCGCTCTGTAGATCTGGTCTCGGACACCCAGTTCCCTCATCTAGGAAATGGGTATATTTACAGCAAGGTAGGTGTAACAACACCTACCTTGTTAGGTGGGGTATATATCTATATGTAGTAAATATACACCTATTTCATTTCTAAGTCTCTAATAAGCCTTCCGTGACTAGTTGGAACAAGGTAGCCATTTCTCCCTCACTCTACAATATCTACATACAGTCCAACCATTGCCCTCTTTCTGTTTCTCAAACTTGCAGAGCTCATTTGCACCCCAGGGACTGTGTATGTGTTTCCTCTGCCCCATCCTTTTCCTTAGATCCCGGCATGGCTCCTTAGCAAGGCTTCCTTGACCCTGTCAATCATTTTCTCAGCACATGACTCGCTTCACTCTTCTTGCAACATTTACCTCCATCTTATTTACTTGATTGCCTATTTGTCCTCTGCAATATAACATATGCTCCTCTCCAGCAAGCACTGTTCTTGTGCTTCTCATTCTGTCCCCAGAGCCTAACAGAGTGTCCAGAACATAATATACACTCAGCATCCATTTCTTGAATATTTACAGCAGGACCAATGTTTGTACAACTGTTCCCAAGTTTCTCTACATCTAGACAAAATTCCAATTATCTTGACTCTTGAAGGGGAATGAAATCTTTGAGGTCACTTAATATGGTATTCAGGGCAGTACCACAATGTTCAAGTTTATTATAGGCATTTAATAATGTGTCACGCTCATTAACAGGCATTAAAACACTATCCAGGGACAAGGGGCACCTACCAGTAATATGCAACTCCTGCCTCTATTAGAAATAGGCACTTACCAAAATCAGCATGCTGATCCTCATTTGTGTATATGGAACTGAAACACTGAGCAAAAAATGTTAAGTTTATCTTATAAATCAGGAGGTTTACTGGATCCTTATTTCACGTTCTCCTTCCTTCATTTTATGTTAAAATTGCTCTGGTCCAAGCTGATCCCAAGAAGAAATTGACAAGGTCCTTGGTTTCTGAAGCACCAACTAGAACAAATGGTTTCAGAATATCAGAAGCCCGGGAATCTAGACAATTTCTCTCTCCTCCCAAGAAGCTGTCTGGAAAGGCAAAATACAGAAATCCTCCCAAGCCTGACCACATCATTCCTGTTTCCGATTAGCCTGGCCCAAGAGGAGGCCTAATAAATAAATATCCATGGCAATCGTGCATAATATATGAAGGATATTTTCCAATGGTCATCTGGAAGGACATAGTTTTCAATTAGAGTATTTTTAATTAGCAATAATATGCCAGTCTATCAAAGAAGCATATGAATTTGTCATTGGCAGGAAACAGGAAGCAGGTAGTTTTTGTTTTGTTTTGTTTTAAAGGAACAAACATCCTAGACCCAATACCAAATACATCTTTTATCTCCCAAATCTTCCTCTAGCTTTCCTTTTCTCCACTTAAGAGCATCACTATCTACTCTGTTGCCCAAGGAAAACAACATTTTTTGAACTCTTATGGGCAAGACTATTCTGGCCAATTTATAGGGTACCTAGAAATCTCAGCGTCATCCTTGCTTGACTCAACTTGTCCATATCACCTCCCGAACACTTCTTTCCTCCATCATCTTCCCACTGCCACTACCCTAGCCTGGCTACAAACTCTCCCTGCAGCTAATGTGATAGTCGCAGAAGCAGTCTCCCTGCCTTGCAGCTCCCTCTGTCCAAGGCATCCTTTGCAGCCACCTGAGGATTTTTAGGTGAAAACACCAGGCTGCCCTCTCCCACTGAAACCTCTTCTCTGCTTCATCGCCATGTGCAGGATGAAGTGCACTCCTTCCTTTATCACATGAGAGCCCCCCAGGACTCTTCAACCTTTCCTCCTTTACCACTCCCCACTTGCATCTTCCCATTTACCCATGCCCTAATACTCAGTTCCAGAATTCACCAAGCTGTTTAAAATGTCAGGGTCCTGGCACAAGCACTTCCCATTGCTTAGAATTTCTCAGCCCAGCTCCCTTCTTCCTCAACTCTTACTTATTCTCCAAGACCCAGACCAAGCCTCTCCCTCCTCTTCCAGGCATTTCCTGACACTCACTCCCCACCCTCTAATAGAGTTCATCATCCTCAAGTTATGGCATGGATCACACAGTATTAATAACGTCTTATTATCTGATTCCTTCAGGAAAGTACTAGTCCTGAGCTTTATTCATCTTTGCATCCCCAGAGAGGAACCCTCCCTGGAGATGCTCACATAAATGGTTATAGAAAGACTGAGCTTCCTTGTATGTCTGATGCTCTTACTAGACTGTTCCCTGAGGGATGGAGAGTATCTTACCTATCTCTCTAATCTCTCTGCTTATTGCAATGCCTGGCATCGATGGATACTCAGTGCATATTTATGGAATTGTTTGAATACGATTGGCCAAAACCCCCTTCAGTTCAAAGAATTTAAAAATCCCTCCAAGCTGATTTCTAATTAGCTCATTTTTTTTTAAAGTTTAAATATAAAAATTCTCCTTCTTGAAATTATAAAACACCACAGGCATTAATTTACTCCAAAGATTCAACCTCTGGAACTCCTGGCTCTTAATGGTAACTCAACTAATTGGGGCATCTTGGGGATAATAAAGCATTCCAAACATCCCTTCTTCTTTGAATTGTCAGTCAGAGGAAAGGTTATTGATTCTCTTAGGCAGAAGGGGCTTCTTTGAGAGATTTCACCAGCATTTAAGTTTGGAGGGGAAAGAGCCCTGTCTGCCTGAGTGTTGAGACTAAGATTGCTGCTGACATTCCTTAGAAGCCCAGTGCCCCACCCAACACACAGGCACACTTACAAGAAGGGCTCTGGTTTGATGAAGTAGGCCAAGACCTGGGGCTTGCAATGGACCCTCCACACCAGCCAGAGGATTATTCAATTTCTTCACCCATTCCCTCACAGGAAATCAGCTATGATGCAGCCAAAGAACTGGAATAACACTGCTGCCAATAGCTGCAGGCGCCATCAGCACTAAAGAACTAATCTCCCCTTGGTGTGGCTGAACGGGGGACGTCCACATCAGCAAGGAAGCCCGCTCAAGAGACTGCAGACACCTGGCTAAGTCAGCTGGGGGGCAGGGCAGAAGGACACCTGCATGCCCCATCCTCCCAGGGTTGTGGATCCACAAGTAGCGAATCAAGAATGAGCTATAATATCAGTGCTACAGATATGACCATCTAGTCTGCTTTTTATACCATTTCTCCTCATTTCTCTGCAACCAGTTTTGAGTTCTATTATTCGAGCTGAGAGGAGAAAGCAGAATGAGCATTTTAAAGGACTGTGACATGCTCATATTTTCGTAAAATGAAACTAGGCCATGTACTGACCATTCTACAACTTTGTAGGGATGGATTTTTTCCTTTTATGAATTTTTAAGAAGTCCCTTGAACCTCCAACAAAAATAAGTCTGGATTGCAGGTGGGAATGCAGAATGGTGCAGCCACTCTGGAAGACAGTTAACTGGTTTCTTACAAAACTAAACACACTCTTATACTCTTACGATATGATCCAGCAACTGTACTGCTTGGTGTTTACCCAAATGAGTTAGAAGCCTGTATCCACACCAAAACCTGCACATGGATATTTATAGCAGTTTTTTTCATAATTGCCAAAACCTGGGAGCAACCAGAATGTCCCTCAATGGGTGAATGGACAAACTGGTACATTCAGAAATGGAATATTGTTCATCACTAAAAAAAAACTGAACTATCAAGCCATGAAAAGACATAGAAGAACCTTAAATGAATACAGGCGTATCTCATTTTATTGTACTTCACTTTACTATACTTCACAGGTACGGCAGATACAGTTTGTATTTTACAAATTGAAGATTTGTGGCAACCTTGTCAATGATGATGAGCATTTTTTAGCAATAAGTGTAATGAAGGCATGCACATTTTAGAGATGACACTACTGCACACTTAACAGACTCCAGTATAGTGTAAACATAACCTTTATATGGACTGCGAAACCAAAAAAAAATTGTGTGTCTCCGTTTATTGCGGTATTTACTTTCTGAAACGGCTACATAGTGTATGATTCCAACTATATGACATTCTGGAAAAGGCAAAACTATGGAGACAATAAAAAGATCAGTGGTTACCAGGGGTTAAGTGGTAAGGGGGGGATGAAGAGCCAAAGCACAGAGGACTTTTAGGGCAGTGAAACTATTCTGAATGATCCTGTAACAGATATAGATATCATACCTTTGTCCAAAACCATAGACTGTACACCACCAAGAGTGATCCCTAATGTAAACTCTGGACTTTGGATGAGGTCAATGTAGGTTCATCAGGTGTAACAAATATACCAGTGGGGGTGGGGGAAGAATATACAGGAACTCTAATTTCTGCTCAATTTTGCTGGGAACCTAAAACTGTTAAATAGTCTTTTTCTCTCTTTTTCAATTGTTTTAAATACAAAGAAAAAAAAAGAATTTTCCTGAAGACTAGGTAACTAGGTAATCTTTATGAATTTCAGTTGTCTTATTCAGTAAATACGTTTGGAAGAAAAACGACTTAAAGAGGAAGAAAGAGGATTCCCCATAAACCACACAAAGCAAAGAGAAGTTCTAAGAAATTCTCTGTGACAAAAGCTCAGACAAATTGCACGGCCATGTTTTGACAACTCAGAATCCCAACTATGAATGTTATACTGATTGGAATATTCCACTGATACAGTCTCCATTGTCAAGGCTTAGCAAACCAGAACATTGAACATACTGTGAATTTCACGAACACACTGAGAGGAAACAATTCTTTTCTAAACTCTTCCCCTTTTACGTTTATATTTTATTACTGCCTAGGACTAAAACAGAAAAAAGTGTGTTAAGAAAATAGCACGCAGGTCTGTACACAGGTGTTAAGGACAGGAGAAGAGCAGCAACAGAGATTTAGCTATACTTACAAATCATCGAATCTCACCTGTAATTACAGGAAAATAAGAGTGAAAGAAATGTCATTAGAAGAAGAGTTAGAGGTGATATGTCTGGAAAAAAGGGAGAGGAAAGGAGAAAGTGATGAGAAAAACAAGGTAAGCATGGGGGGCGGTGTGCCACAGCAATGAATGCAACAGTCACTGTTACCCTGAAGTTCACAATATGGCAGGTAAAAAAATATGAAGACGGCTGACCCTTGAACAACTCAGGGGTTGGTGTGCTGACCCTCCTCACAGTTGAAAATCCGTATATAATTCATAATCAGCCTTCTGCATAGGTTCCTCTGTACCCACAGTTCCCCATCAGAGGATTCAAGCAACCTCGGATTGTACCGCACTGTAGTATTATTTTTTTAAATATCCACATATAAGTAGACCTGCGCAGTTCAAACCTGCGTTGTTCAGGAGTCAACTATACATAGCTACACCTGATGTTGGCAGACGATAAGCTCTAGGACGGAGGTGAAAGGAGCAACAAGAAAACGGGGTGGGAAGATTCCAGAGGATTTCAGAAGACCCTCTGAGGAGGGAAGACTTGTCTGGGCCTCAGAAAAAAGAAAAAGGGTGGGGGGCAGGATTTCAGCAAGAAGTTAGGACCAGCCAGGAAAGTTGTTCCTGCTAAAGTTATGGCCAGAAGGTGAGAGAACTGCATCAGGAGTGGATGCATTTGTGCATTCATACGTGCAAAAAATATGTTTAGCACCTGCCAGTGACAGACATTGTAGGTGATGGAAGGCAGGGGTTAAACAAAACATGAAGAACAGTGATGAAACTGCACACACTTTGAACATTAGGTTGCACTGGCTGCAGGCAATGCAGATACCCACAATTTAGATGCTCTGGGCGCCTTGCTCACCCTAGATTCCTCACCTCCTTCTAGCCTCCCTTCCCACACAGAGGCTGGCAAACCCAGATCTATTTACCACACTCCTTGAAGCTAGGACTCTGAAGCAGAATTCAGTTCCACTCGTTCAACGCACTTGTATGAAACTTAGAAGGTGGAAATGAGATGAAGACCGTGTTCCTGACCCCTTTTGGCTCCAATCCCCTTTGACAAGTAAGATCAGATATGTGAGGTTTTCCTGCAGCACCATTCCAGGGCCTGTCATCTTTCTGGTGAGGAAAGGCAGTCAGGGGCAGTAGCACCGTTGGCTTCCTGATCCACAAATAATAGCTATAACCAGAAGTTCTCCAACTCCAGACTTCTAGTACAGCCTGAGAGGCAGACCCTTGGTGCATTCTTCCTATGCCTGTTCCACTAACCCTCCTCTGATTTTATAATCCCTAACCTTCACAGACAATCCTTTCCTGATTAAAATAGCTAGAGCGGCCTCTTTTCCATACTGAAGCTTGACTGGTATAGGCAATACAGATTTTTAGGAAACGGAGAGAGGTGATCAGATTTGTGCTTCAGGAAGTAACGTAGGTAGCGGCTTAGGAGATGGATCGGCGAGGCAGATGGATCAGAAACAGATTTAGGAAACTGCTAGGAGTTTTCAGCCAGAGCTAATGTGCCTGGAATACTTGACCAGAACAAAACAGGTATGGCGGGAATAGAAAAGGGATGGAAATAAAGTATTTAAATGGAATTTACAGGATCTATTGGAAATGGGGTGGGATGGGAGAAGAAAGTTAAACTTGGGCCACTGCTTCGTCCCAGCTCTGCAGCGGTCCTTTGGAGCACCCTCACTGCACTCTGGTCTTTACCATCCCAGCACCCATCACATTTCCTTAAAGTTGACCTTCTCTTTATGCTTCAGACTGTCTCATTTTGCTCTTCGTTGCATCCTAAGTACAGAGCACAGCAAATGGCTCTTAATAAGCTGCTCAATACATACAGGTTGGCTGGATAGAAGTGAGGAAGGAGAGAGAACCTCCAACCTCAGAGCTACCGTGAGGACTGAGATTCTGTTAACCAAGGAAGTAACCACAGGCTGAGAACTGCTTGAATAATGCTGCATCTTGGATTACGTGGGGCATCACGGTGAAGGTGATTAGCAGATTGGTGGAAATATGAGTCTAGAGGTTGGGATGAGTTTGACGTAAATTTGGGAGTCGCTGCACAGAATGAGAACTAACTGCTTCACAGGAAAAGAGGATGCCTCAGCAAACCTTGGGTAACATCCACATTATAACTACAAAGTGAAGAGTGTCCAAAATATCAGTCACCATAGTATACACTACAAACACATCGTCCTTTTAATACTTGCAACGATTTATAAGTGAGGTATATTGTCCCCATTTTACAGATGCGAAAACTGAAGCTCAGCGAAGATGAGCACTGCTTAAAGTCACGTAGCTGGTGATGACAGAGCTGAGACTCAAACCCAGATCTGCCTGACTCCAAAACCTATGCTCTTCAGGCACCCCAGCCTCTAGGAGAGAAAGAAGTGACTCGAGAAAGTGACTACAGACTGGGTAGAGAGGAAAGAGAAGCAGAGAAATGCTATGACATAAAAGCCAAATAGAAGATTTAAAAAAAAAAATGGAGGGCTAGACTAGAAAATGCCAGGATGAATCCATGGTCTTTAACGATAAACAGCTACTCTTGGATAGGGCAAAGTAGGGGAGAGCTACAGAAGCTATATTTTTTTTGTAGTAAAAGGGGAAAGATTGCTTTGGCTATTTGGGGTCTTTTGTGCTTCCATACAAACTGTAAAATTTCTTGTTCTAATTCTGTGAAAAATGCCATTGGTAATTTGATAGGGATTGCACTGAATCTGTAGATTGCTTTGGGTAGTATAGTCATTTTCACAGTATTGCTTCTCCCAATCCAAGAACATGGTATGTCTCTCCATCTGTTTGTGTCATCTTTGATTCCTTTCATCAGTGTCTTATATTTTTCTGCATACAGGTCTTTTGTCTCCTTAGGTAGGTTTATTCCTAGGTATTTTATTCTTTTTGTTGCAATGGTAAATGGGAGTGTTTCTTTAATTTCTCTTTCTGATATTTCATTGTTAGTGTATAGTAATGCAAGAGATTTCTGTGCATTAATTTTGTATCATGCAACTTTACCAAATTGATTGATTAGCTCTAGTAGTTTTCTGGTAGCATCTTTAGGATTCTCTGTGTATAGTATAATGTCATCTGCAAACAGTGACAGTTTTACTGCTTCTTTTCCAATTTGGATTCCTTTTATTTCTTTTTCTTATGATTTCCATGGCTAGGACTTCCAGAGCTATGTTGAATAATAGTGGCAAGAGTGGACATCCTTGTCTTGTTCCTGATCTTGGAGGAAATGGTTTCAGTTTTTCACCATTGAGAATGATGTTTGCTGTGGGTTTGTCATATATGGCCTTTATTATGTTGAGGTAGATTCCCTCTATGCCCACTTTCTGGAGAGTTTTTATCATAAATGGGTGTTGAATTTTGTCAAAAGCTTTTTCTGCATCTATTGAGATGATCATATGGTTTTTCTCCTTCAATTTGTTAATATGGTGTATCACATTGATTGATTTGCATATATTGAAGAATCCTTGCGTCCCTGGGATAAACCCCACTTGATCATGGTGTATGATCCTTTTAATGTGTTGTTGGATTCTGTTTGCTAGTATTTTGTCGAGGATTTTTGCATCTATGTTCATCAGTGATGTTGGCCTGTGATTTTCTTTTTTTGTGATATATTTGTCTGGTTTTGGTATCAGGGTGATGGGGGGGCCACATAGAATGAGCTTCCCCAACTTCACACTATACTACAAAGCTACAGTAATCAAGACAGTATGGTACTGGTGCAAAAACAGAAATATAGATCAATGAAACAGGATAGAAAGCCCAGAAATAAACCCACGCACCTATGGTCACCTAATCTATGACAAAGGAGGCAAGGATATACAATGGAGAAAAGGCAGTCTCTTCAATAAGTGGTGCTCGGAAAACTGGACGGCTACATGTAAAAGAATGAAATTAGAACACTCCCTAATACCATACACAAAAATAAACTCAAAATGGATTAAAGACCTAAATGTAAGGCCGGGCACTATAAAACTCTTAGAGAAGACATAGGCAGAACACTCTATGACATAAATCACAGCAAGATTTCTTTTGACCCACCTCCTAGAGTAATGAAAATAAGAACAAAAATAAACCAATGGGACCTAATGAAACTTAAAAGCTTTAGCACGGCAAAGGAAACCATAAACAAGACAAAAAGATAATCCTCAGAATGAGAGAAAATATTTGCAAACGAAGCAACTGACAAGGGATTAATCTCCAAAATATATAAACAGCACATGCAGCTCAATTATCAAAAGAACCCAATCCAAAAATGGGCAGAAGACCTCAACAGACATTTCTCCAAAGAAGACACACAGATGGCCAACAAACACATGAAAATATGATCAACATCACTAATTATTAGAGAAATGCAAATCAAAACTACAGTGAGGGCTTCCCTGGTGGCGCAGTGTTTGAGAGTCCGCCTGCCAATGCAGGGGACACGGGTTCGTGCCCCGGTCCAGGAAGTTCCCACATGCCGTGGAATGGCTGGGCCCGTGAGCCATGGCTGCTGAGCCTGCGCGTCCGGAGCCTGTGCTCTGCAACGGGAGAGGCCACAAGAGTGAGGGGCCCGTGTACCACACACACACAAAAAAAAAACTACAATGAGATATCACCTCACACGGGTCAGAATGGCCATCTTCACAAAATCTACAAACAATAAATGCTGGGGAAGATGTGGAGAAAAGGGAACCCTCTTGCACTGTTGGTGGGAATGTTAATTGATACAGCCACTATGGAAAACAGTATGGAGGTTCCTTAAAAAACTAAAACTAGAACTACCATATGACCCAGAAATTCTACTCCTGGGCATATACCCAGAGAAAACCATAATTCAAAAAGACACATGCACCCAAATTTTCATTGCAGCACTATTTACAATAGCCAGGTCATGGAAGCAACCTAAATGTCCATCGACAGATAAATGGATAAAGATGTGGTACATATATACAATAGAATATTACTCAGCCATAAAAAGGAACAAAACAGTGTCATTTGCAGAGATGTGGATAGATCTAGAGACTGTCATACAGAGTAAAGTCAGAAAGAGAAAAACGAACATCATATAATATTGCTTGATGTGGAATCTAGAAAAATGGTATAGATTAACTTATTTGCAAAGCAGAAATAGAGACACAGATGTAGAGAACAAACTATGGATACCAAGGGGAGGAAGGGGAGGGTGGGATGAATTGGGAGACTGGGATTGACATATATACACTACTATGTATAAAATAGATAACTAATAAGAACCTACTGTATAGCACAGGGAACTCTACTCAATGCTCTGTGGTGACCTAAATGGGAAGGAAATCTAAAAAAGAGGGGATATATGTATACATGTAACTGATTCACTTTTCTATACAGCAGAAACTAACACAACATTGTAAAGTAACTATACGCCAATAATTTTTTTGAGTGAAAGGATAGGTACTTTCTATCAGCCACACTGAAAAAGTTTGATGGTAATTGGGAGGATGGAGGGAAGACCATTGTAAGAGGGAGAAACAAAGTCAATCATGAGTTTAACATAAACAAGATGCTTATGGGCCAAAGAGAAGAGAACAGTGAAATGTGGAAATCAGAGATGTAGGAAGTAATAAAGGCAATGATGCAGGAAGAAAGGTCCCCCAAAGATGGAAAGAATGGATGAGCCAGCTGTCAAGAAAGGAGAAAAGACAGACAAATGATAAGATTGAGTTGTGGTCCCCAACCTGATACCTACGAAAGAAGCCATGGGGATCTGAGGAAAGACTTCCAGTATGCCAGCAAGTCTAACAGATATTACACATTTGCGCTGATCAGTCTGAACACAAACAAACGATTTCTTTCGTTTTCACTGGAATTCTATCAGCCCATTTTGTAACATGGATTATCTTATGCAGACAGGAAGCTCAGAGAGGAAGTTAAATTTGTCTTGGGTTAGCCAAAAGAAACGGATCACTAATTATCATTTTTTGAATGCTGCCTTTAATCATAGTCTTCCAAAACATACACCAACGGTAGGGGTAAGATAAGGGGTCCCTCTGGGCAAAACAATTACTGTCATTAGAATTAAAGACTGTATCAGCAGAATTTTAGAAAGTCACAGAATACAATCAGATGTTAGATATCTACAAATGTTGTGACCAGGAAAACAGACTATCAAGCAGTAATGAGTTAAATCCAGTCTAGTAGTGAAGCAACCTGGGTGGATGGGTGCGGACCTAAGTTAGACTAGGGTAGGTCAAACCAAAACGCAAAGGATGGGGACTATAAAATCATTCCACGTGAACATGTGTTTTTGGAGACCTTACTGGCACAGCAACAATGGAGAAGAGGTCCATGTGTCCCTCGCAGTTTGAGGGAAGAAAAAAAAAAAATCAGCCTGAACATCCATACCTCTTGACCTCAAGAACTAACAGAATGATTGATGGTAGAATGACTTCCTTGGTGGGTAAACATCTGTTAAGCCTAAGCTTAGAAAGACATGGAAATAAGTCATAAATCAAATATGTCCAATATTTTTAAGTTTGATGTTTAAAGTGTTTATTTTGTTAAGGAGTGTGACACATTAGCTAGCAAGCATCGTGATTCCAATGTAAATTATGTGATTGAGTAACTGAGACTTGTGATTTCAAGTTAAAAAGGTATGGTAGAACATTCGCTAAGTTTGTTACAGTACTGGAATGTTTAGGAGAACTTAAGTTTCACCAGGTTTATACATTTAATTTATTAGATTTATAAGAATTAAGAAAATTTTGTTAGGCAGGCAAATGAGGTCTTATAGAAAACAGAATATTAAAATTATTAATGCATTAAAATGTTTAGGATAATTTCGTTAGCTAAATGAGGCTAAACTGTAACCAACAGATTCCTTATAAGTTATTAACATTTTTAAATTTAGAATTGAATAATAAGGTTTGTGAGTTAAACTTAAAAGTTTAAGGAAAAACTAGGTTTTTGCACTTATAACTTTAATACTAATGTTTAAATGGCTGCAAATACAAATACTTTTGGGGAGCGCAAAAGTCCCATCAAGGATATCAAAAAACTTATATGAACATGGATCACAGATATGGAAGGTTCTAGACATCTAGATATGGAGGTTCTAGAGGTCTAGAACCTACATGTCAAGCACCTACTGCATGCCACCACGGGGGAAACAAAGATACAGATACATAAGACAACACGGTGGGGAAGACAGAAGCACAGATGGTCAGTTGCAACATGAGTGAGACAAGTACCTCCAAAGAGGAAGGGCCAGGATGTGGGGAGCACGGCAAACCGGGCCCCAATGAGGGTTAGAGAAGGTTTCCCCGGAGACAGCTTCTGAACTGAGCCAATGCAATGTGATGGAGCGCCACCGAGAACAGTGGCTGGTAAGGGTCTCCATCACAGCAAACCAGGTTATTGTCTACAGAGAAAGAAGCAAAGGAGGTGGTTTTAATTGCTTAAGAATAGAGGTCTGAAACTGCTGCCACAGTAGAATCAAGAAGAATGAAAGAGAAGTTGCTGCAGTGAAGCCAGGCTGCATTGCATGAAACGAGTTTTCTCCACCTACACAGGGATATTCCTTCTGCTGGTGGGGAGCTCATTCTTATGCCACTAACAGTACTCAGCTGCATGCCTATGTGAACCAGGAAGAATCCAGAACCAATCTGGAAGAGGCTGGAACCAGTCTACTAAAGAGAGGAATTCCCAGATTGACAATGAAGGAGAGTTCATGAGCTCAGATTATTAAACCTCAGTGGCACTTCAGAGACTGTAGTCTTGTGTTTTCAATCCTGGCTACACTTCAAAAAAAAATTATAGATACCAAAGCTCCACCCCAGACCTGCTGTATCATACTCTCTGGAGGTTGGAGTCCCAGAATATGTATATGCGTTTATTTTGTTATGGTGGGTTTTAGTAATAGCAGCAGCAGTCACATGTTCGCTGTTAGAATCTCAAACACCCCAAGAATATAAAGTAAGGAGAGAAATCTCCCTTCTTCACCTTCCCTAACCCCAGTGGGATTTATCCTTCAACAGGTATGAGTGTGTGTGTGTATTTTAAAGGCTCCCCAACTAATGGACAAATAGATGTGTTAATGGGTGGTGGGTGAAAATTCTTGCTACATTTCTGTATGTTTTAAGACTTTTATAATTAAGTGGCCAGGAAACAAAAGCTCTCCAACTGATTAGAATGCACAGCCAGTGTTGACAAACACTGGTCTAAGCCATAATCCAGGTTTACAAATAAGAGAACTTTAGGCTGTAGAGGTAAAGTTACCTGCCCGAAACCTAACAGGGTGGAAGCAGAGTCAGCCCATGAACCTGGACCTTCTGACTTTGTCTGCTGTTCTTTCCAACACACCGTGCAGTCCAACAGAAGAGGCAGTCCCAAAACAGATCAGGAAAGGCAGCTTATGGAAGTTGCCTTTTTTGGACCTCAAATGACCGGGATTTTTCTGTTTCATTCCTCCCTGTGACAGAAGACAACACTAAATATTCTAGAACTAAGCTACTATAATCTTTATTTTGTATTTAAGTGGGTTAAATTACACTCATCTACCTTACCGATTCACGTTGCCTTCAAGTCCTTTAAGACTTGAGAAAACTCAAGCACACATCCACCCTCGTCCATCAAAACTCCTTGCTGTGGCAAAGAAGGAGGAAAAGGACATTTTCAAAAATTGTAAGCATTGTCTTCTAAAATCAGTGAGGAAACCTCAATGTGATGCCAGTGCAAGAACATTCCTGATCATAAGTGAATACCAAGACAGTGAATCGCAACTGCTGAATGGGGGATATTAGTATGAGTGAAAGGTTGGAAAATAATCTTTACAGATGCTAACATTTGTTTTTTAGGAGGAACTGGAAAGATAAGGTTCAAATTTATAAATGTGAATTCCAAGAAAAAACCTAACAAAACAGTGGCACTGTTTATCGCCAAATTTTAGATGCAACAGAGGCAATTTTTTCCTTTTCCCACATAAAGTTTAGAAAAAGTCTAACTTACAGAATCCCGTTTTAGAACAACCCAAACATTAGGGAAACTGAAGGTTAGGGCTGCATCTGCCAGCCTAGGAGTATTCTGGGAGCTGCCTCTTTCTTATAGCTTTTTGTTCTTCCCAGCAGTCAGTTCAAAATATAAATAGGGACATAGAAATCAGGAGACCTAGTTTCTAGTCCTAGTTTTGTCACTAAATTGTTTCTTTACCTGCAAAAGTGGTGACTAGGGCTTCCCTGGTGGCGCCGTGGTTGAGAGTCCGCCTGCCGATGCAGGGGACACGGGTTCGTGCCCCGGTCCGGGAAGATCCCACATGCCACGGAGCAGCTGGGCCCGTGAGCCATGGCCGCTGAGGCTGCGCGTCCAGAGCCTGTGCTCCGCAACGGGAGAGGCCACAACAGTGAGAGCCCCGCGTACCACCAAAAAAAAAAAAAGGTCTTTCAGGTGCCTTAGAGCTCTAAAACTGGACTGAACATCTGTGTGTTCCACCTAAGCCATTTGGTAAGCAGTGTCCCCAGAGGATTAGCTTAAATACCACTACCTGGATACTCCTCTCATATTTCATCATTCTTGCTCATCTTCCTTTCATCCCCAACTAGTCCTTAAATGTAGTCTGCAAAAAAAAAATGTTGCCTCCAAAGGAAAGGGCTAGGAATTACTTGAGAAGACATTCACTTTTCTTTTTTTTTTTTTTTTTTTTTTTCATTTTTTGATTAGTATTTGTAAAAGAAATAAAGGCAAAAAGTCCAGTGACCAGTAGGTGGCCCTGAAGATGATGGGGATTTTTTTTTTTAAACTTAATTCTTAGAACCAGCTCTTAAAGGCTACCAGTATTTTTATGTCAAATTCAAAATGCCCCTTCACATTAAAAGTCTCCTTGTCCAAACACGGTCCACCAATTATACTAGAGCCTGTTCCCCTCAACCCTTGCAGTGAAAAGTCTAGAAAGAAAAGTAAACTAAAGTGGCAAGGCCCCATCTTCCCAGGCAGGCAGGGCCCTGGGTCATTTCTGGTGCCGGGAGTCCCTGGGGTGATTTTGAACCAAACCATTAACTTCTAGGAGCTCTGGGGTGGGTCTGGGTCACTGTAGAGGGCTCTCAGGAGTTGCTTCTGACCACCTGAAATCCAGCCACCACTCTACTCACTGCCAAGAACAGGCTGGGAAATCTGAGCACCCAGGACACAAGGACATGCCCAGAACAGGCTTGGGGGTCCTGGGTCTACCCATTCCTGGCTGTGTAACCTAAACAACGTTACTTAACTCTCAGTGTCTCCACTTACCCTACTGTACAATGGGCACCATACTGCTACCTTATAAGGTTTTATGAAGATTAAGGGAACCAATCCATGACTGAATAGCATCTGGCATATAGTAAGCACTCAGTAAGTGTTAACTATTATCATCATTTAAGCATCTGGCTCCTTTTCTCCGTGCTGCCTATATTCATCAATTGGTAAGAAAAGTCTGTGGTTATAGTACAGATTATAAAGATGTCTAAAAACACAGCTGGGAGAAAGCCATTCATTTTTTTTCCTTAACAAGCAAAAAGCCCAAATGTCAGAATGCAATCAGAAAAAAATCTATACTAGTTGTTAGCAGCCCCAGCCCTGGAGCAGTCACTAATAAGCACATGAGCATCATTTTTCTCACTCCTTTACTATATTCCAGGCACTATGTTGAGCCCTTTACATGTATTATTTTAATACTTAAATCAACACTATGGTGGGGATTGGTATTATTTTCACTTTTCAGCTGAGGTAACTGAAATTCTTGAGAGGACTGACAATTCCCCCAAAGTCACATAATTATGGTTGGCTGGATCTAGGAATCCAGCCCAGATCTGTTTGATGACAAACACTGAACTCCCAACCACTGCCAAGTATCATTTGTACCCTACTTTGATAAAGGAAATACAGGAACTAATAATAAAAGAGAGGCATCCACATGCACTTGGATCAATCTTGTCTTAAACGAGAGGGTTTCACTTTGAGTTTCCTGTCTCCTGATCTCAAACTCACCTGCACATTCTACACCTCATTTTTAAGGAATACATTTCCAAGGAGCTTCACTTCCAGCAATCACTCCTTTGAGGAAGGAAAAATACTTCTCTATATATTTGAAAGACTGCTATTTTAATGTGTTCAGTTTTTCACTCAGACAGCCCTCAACAAACATTCTTTAAATGCAAATTTGAAAAGCAAGGTGTTTTTATATACAATTTTTTAAATTAAGAGGGGTGACGAGGAAGACGGTGATGTCATCAGGCTTTGAATTGTCTCTTTCTCAGATTACAACTCACTCTTTGCCTCAGAGAAGCACAATAGGGCTTGTCTGGTGGCGCAGTGGTTGGCAGTCCGCCTGCCGATGCAGGGGACACGGGTTCATGCCCCGGTCCGGGAGGATCCCACATGCCGCGGAGCGGCTGGGCCCATGAGCCATGGCTGCTGAGCCTGCGCGTCTGGAGCCTGTGCTCCGCAACGGGAGAGGCCACGGCAGTGAGAGGCCCACGTACTGCAAAAAAAAAAAAAAAAAAAAGACAATAAAAAGCAACCCCTGCCCCACTCCTGGAGACGTTTAGACTGAAACACAGCTTGGAGGAGAGATTACACTGGATTTTCAAAATGAACCCTATACAATCATTTGTCTTCAACTGCAATTCCCCTAGGCAGTTACGTTATTCCCTACTTTTTATTTTCATTTATGAGGTTGTCCAAAGAAAACTAAATTGGTTTTGCTACAGGGAAGGCAGCGGTACAGGTGGTGCAGCGTACATATGCACTTCCCAAATGTCAGTTACAGAGTGATGTGTGCTCTATTTCCTACTAAGTCTTTTCATATGTTGGGATGTTTAACCTCTACTCACTAAGGAATACGTTAATCAAAACACTCAGGCGTTACCTTCTTCAGGGACATAATCAAGATGTTGGTCTCTTTTCCTATTCAATTAGTTATACCCTGTGACCTAAAAAATCATTAGGTTGCTCCAGTCTCTGTTACAGAATGTTATTGATGCAATTCAGCACTCACTTAAGGAGGTCAAAAATTAGACATAATTTGCTTTGGGTTTAGTTTCGGGCTATTCTTAAGATTTCATTCAAAGAGATCCTAGAGTTTAATATTTTTGAATGTTATAATTATTTAACTTCCTTTTCTCAAACAAAGATTCACTAGACTAGTTTTATTGAGAGGACTAAACCACGCAGGAGAGGCAGTTATGTTTTTCCAAGTCAGACTCTAGAACGGGTTTGGCAGATTTCTTCTATAAAGGGCCAGAGAATATTTTCAACTCTTCAGGCCATATAGTTTCTCTTGCAACTACTCAACTCTGCTATGGTAGCATGAAAGCAGCCATAGCCAATATGGAAACAGATAAGCATGACTGTTCCATTAAGAGTTTATAGAACCAGGCAGCAGGCCGTATGTCGTCCACAGGCCAGTCTGCCAACCCTCCCTCGATCATACCAAGGGGCTGAGTTTCTAAGGGGGGCTGATCTATGTGGTATCGCAAAAAAGGATATTTTAAAACTGAGTGATTTGGGTGCTATATAATTATTCATTTTAGTGTACTTTTATGTTTTATGCACTTGTCTGCATATCTGTTATATTTCATGATAAAGTTAGGGTTTGTTTGGTATTTTTTAAGTGACCAAGGGATCCAGGGAAGCTGGTTGGTCAAGGCTTATAGGCAGGATATAAAAGGAAATTTCCTGGATAGTTCAAAGATTTTCAGAGATTGAGAAATTTTGGAGTTGGAAGAAACTTAATATAGTCCAACCTCCTCCCGATGGAGGAATTCCTTTTGCAATATCCCTGGTGGGTATTCAGTTAACCTCTGAGGGAATATGTCTAGGGCTGGGTTACAGGGCAAGATTACCTTTCTATAAAGCAAGATTGGCTATTTCACTCAATAAATAATCCTGTGGACACCAAAAGCAAAGGCAACAAAAACAAACAAGTGGGACTACATCAAACTAAAAAGCTTCTGCACAGCAAAGGAAACCATCAACAAAATGAAAAGGCCACTTACTGAATGGGAGAAAATATTTGCAAATCAAGTATTTGATAAGGGGTTAATAGCCAAAAATATATGAAGAACTCATACAACTCAATAGCAAAAAACCCCAATAACCCAATTTAACAATGGGCAAGAGGGGGCTTCCCTGGTGGCGCAGTGGTTAAGAATCCGCCTGCCAATGCAGGGGCACGGGTTCGAGCCCTGGCCCGGGAAGATGCCACATGCCGCGGAGCAACTAAGCCTGTGCGCCACAATTACTGAGCTTGCGCTCTAGAACTCGTGAGCCACAACTACTGAAGCCCGCGCGCCTACAGCCCGTGCTCCACAACAAGAGAAGCCACTGCAGTGAGAAGCCCACGCACAGCAACAAAGACCCAACGCAGCCGAAAATAAAAATAAATAATAAATTTTTTTAAAATGGGCAAGAGGAACTGAATAGACACTTATCCAAAGAAGACAAACAAATGGCTAACAGGTACATGAAAAGGTATTCAACATCACTAATCAGGGAAATGCAAATCCAAACCACAATGAGATATCACCTCACACCTGTTAGAATAGCTATCAATAAAAAGACAAGAGATAACAAGAGTTGGCCAGGATGTGGAGAAAAGGAAGCCTTGTATACTACTGGTGGGAATGTAAGTTGGTGCAGCCACTATGGAAAACAGTATGGAGGTTCCTTAGAAAATTAAAACTAGAACTGCCATATGATCAGCAATCTGGGTATATATCCAAATGAAATGAAAATAAGATATCAAAGAGGAATCTGCACTCTTCTGTTCACTGCAGCATTATTCTCAATAGTCAAGTGAAGAGGTTCTTGGACCCAATTCCAATGTGTGCATGTGGAGGCTTCCCCACACGAATAAACCTGAAACCAGCACAACGTTGTTGGTCAACTATACTCCAATACAAAATAAGAATTTAAAATGAAAAAAACAATTCTCAGACACAAGCGGGGTATCTGAGAATTCAATTCGATTCAATTGTTTTTTGAATTTTATTTTATTTTTTATACAGCAGGTTCTTATTAGTTATCTATTTTATACATATTAGTGTATATATGTCAATCCCAATCTCCCAGTTCAACCCACCACCAGCAACCCTCCCCCACTTTCCCCGCTTGGTGTCCATACTTTTAGTTCTCTACATCTGTGTCTCTGTTTCTGCCTTACAGACCAGTTCATCTGTACCATTTTTCTGGATTCCACATATATGCATTAATATACGATATTTGCTTTTCTCTTTCTGACTTACTTCACTCTGTATGACAGTCTCTAGGTCCATCCACATCTCTACAAATGACCCAATTTCGTTCCTTTTTAAGGATGAGTAATGTTCCATTGTATATATGTACCACTCAATTCAATTTTGATTCTATCTACTGGGAGATAGAATCAGGTTCCCACAGGTAAAGGGCTCAGTCCCACGAGACTGCCCTCCATTTCAGATGCCAACTGCGAGCCCAAGTTGTCACCTGTGCTTCTGACCAACTGCCTACCAGTCAGAGGTTCCAATGATGCCCTCCTTGGCTTTGATTACTTCACTAGAACAGCTCACAGAACTCAAACATTTTACTTACTAGATCACTGGTTTATAAGGATACAACTCTATAACAGTTAGAGGGAAAAGATGCACAGGGCAAGGAGTGAGGAAAGGGCATGGAGCTTCCACGCCCGCTCCAGGCGTGCCATTCTCCTAGCACCTCCACCTGTTCACCAACATGGAAGCTCTCTGAACCCTGTCCTTTCTAGTTTTTATGGAGGCTTCATTACATAGGCATGACGGATTAAGTCATTGGCCATTGGCAATCGACTCATCCTTCATCTCCTCTCTCCCCCTTGGAGGTGGAGGGGGAGAGAGGAGACTGAAAGTTCCAACCCTCTTATCACGTGATTGGCTCCTCTGGCAACCAACCCCCATCCTTAGATGCTTTCCAAAAGACACGTTGATCACTCTCATCACTTAGGAAATAACCAAAAGTTTTAGGAGCTTTGTGCCAGAAATGGGGATGAGGACCAAATATATATTATATTTCACAATAACACATCAAGATATGGAAACAACCTAAGTGTCCATGAATGGATGAATGGATAAAGAAGATGCGGTAGGGCTTCCCTGGTGGCGCAGTGGTTAAGAATCCACCTGCCAATGCAGGGGACACAGGTTCGAGCCCTGGTCCGGGAAGATCCCACTTAGATGCCTCAGAGCAGCTAAGCCCGTGTGCCACAACTACTGAGCCCCTGTGCCACAATTACTGAAACCCGTGCACCACAACGAGAAGCCACCGCAATAAGAAGCCCGTGCACCACAAGGAGGAGCAGTCTCCACTCTCCGCAACTAGAGAAAGCCCACGCGCAGCAATGAGGACCCAACGCAGCCAAAAAATAAATTAATAAATAAATTTTTAAAAAAAGAAGATGTGGTATATACATATATACACAGTGGAATGTTACGCATCCATAAGAAAGGAAATCCTGCCATCTGCAACCACATGGATGGACCTTGAGAGCATTACTTAAGTGAAATAAGCCAGACAAGACAAATCCCACATGGCATCACTTTTCTAACAGTAGAAAACTGCTTGCTGGGGTGGGGGGGGCGGGTAGGGGAGAATAGGAAGAGGTTGGTAAAAGGGTACAAACTTTCAAAAATAAATAGGTAACTAAATAGTCTTGTACAATGACCAGGTTCAATTAATATGAAAAAGAATATATGTGTGTAACAATCACATTGCTGTACGTCGGAAACTAACACAACACTGTAAATCAACTATACTTCAGTAAAAATTAAATAATGTTTGGCTCTATATAAACAGACACGCAAGTCATTGTCAGTCCCTTAAGAAGCTTACAGTCTAATGAAAGGAATAAGACAGGACACAAATTATAACAAAAGATAGAAAAAATCAGAAATTTATTATGACTTAAAGACAAATAACCCAATTCAAATATGGGGGAAGGGGACTTCCCTGGCAGTCTAGTGGTTAAGACTCCTTGCTTACACTGCAGGGGGCACGAGTTCAAACCCTGGTCTGGGAACTAAGATCCTGCATGCCTCATGGCGTGGCCAAGAAAAAAAAAAACAAACAAAAAAACAAATACCGGGGAAGGACTTGAACAGGTACTCCAGACATATGAAGAAATGTTCAACCTCATTAGCAACAGAAACACATAGTACAACCATAAGGTACCAGGTCACATCTATCAGTATAGCAAACCGTAAAAGTTAGACAATTTCAGACATCAGCAAGGATGTAGAACTAGGACACTCAGGATGGTTGTGGGAATTGACTTTATATATGTCAAGTCCTTAGAGTTCCGCCAGGCACACAGTCGATACCATGTGAGTTAGCTATCAGGCATCATCATCATGAGTGTCATTTAAATTATAATGTACGGATGGTGGAAGAGTAACTGATACAACCAACGTGGAAATCAATTTGGCCTTCAATACAACCGAGCAGGTTCATACCCTATGGCCCAGCAATTCCACTTCTCTAGGTATAACCCTAGAGAAACTCTTGTACCTAAAGACATGCAAGATAATTCACAGCAAAGTTGTTTTTAGTAGCCCCAAACTGGAATTACAGAAGTGTCCGTAAATGGTGGAACGCATCAATGTGTTGGGTAGATTAATACACTGGAATACTACATAGCAGGAGTGAATTACACTTGTCTACAATGTAGACGAATCTCGTCCGATTTATCCTGAAGTGAGAAAGTCTTAATATACTGTATGATGCTGCTTACATAAAATTCAAAAATATAAACTATATTGTTTAAGGATACAAATGCAGAGCAAAACTATAAAATAAGACAGGAAAATGAGAAACCCCAAATTTAGGAGAGTGGTTGCCTCTAATGCGGAGAGAAGAAAATAGGATCGAGGAGAGGCCACAGGAGCCCTCGGAGGCAATGCTCACCTTCTTTTGTTTAAGCTGGATGGTGTATAAACAGGTGTTTGAGGTTGTGTGATCCTTTATATATCTTACGTACACTTTATGAATATTTTATATCTATTCCATAATTAATAAAAAACCTATTTTAAAAAAGAGTTAAAGGAGAAGAAGAGGTTACTTCTGACAGAAACTGGAGAGGTTGGTCACCATGGCAAATAGAATTCTTCTTTTGTATCAACTACTTGGTAGCAGTTTACTGAAGCACTGCCATGGGACTCTACAGCTGCATCAGACTCCAAGGGAAAAAGGAATCTGCAAACCAATTAGCAGTCTGCCCTGGTCATACATCTCAGAAGGATTTGTCATCCCTGGGTTGAGGTCTTCCAACTTATACTCATTATGAGACATGGTCTCCCTGTGACTCAAATTTCAACTGTGTTGGGTGTTTAAAAGAGTTGCGGAGATTCAGGTATGAGGGAATGCTGCATGCCAGAAAGAGGGGCAATAGTAGTACAAGCATTTCAAGAAAACCAAAGAGTATCTTGGTTCTCCGCCAAAATCTGCTAGCTCTATTTTAACCCGTTCCTTTTCAATAGAGTCAGTGGTATGGGGAGTGTTACAGGGTAAATTTTAAAATCACGTAGATTTGGCTCTAAAATGTGTATTTTTAGGATAGGCATAGCCAACGATTTAAGAATTCTCAGCAACTTAAACCAATAGCTTAAGTTTAGATTCTGGATGCCCATCAACAGCACTAACCCTCCCTCCCTCCCTCCCACTGTGTCCTAAGAGCTAGGCTCTGAGTAATGCCTGAGATGTAACACAAAACAGTCCCTGCCCACCCACATACACAAGACACAGCCTCCTGCCCTCTGTGAACTATGACATCTATGGCTTTCTAGTGCCTTCTGATATCATCTACACCATCACTCCTGCCACAGAGAAGGGGTCAAGTATGAGCCAGCACGTCCCAGCCACAAGTCCTTCCTACCTCCTTCAATGCAAGAGCTGATGTGAAGCCCTTACAGTGCAATTGGCAGAAAGTCTCTTTACTCTGACTGTCTTGGTTTTTATAATCATTTCCAAATGAACATTTATGTTTTTAGTAATTCTGTCCTGCCTAATACCGAGAAGGCTGTGGGTGCTTACAAGATATAATATGGTTCTTAAGATAGAAGCAAAATCAAAACTCATGTAATGGGAGGAAGCAGAGTCTGAAAGTCTAAAGCCAGTAATTTTCAAAGTTTAGTGTGCCTAAGAATAACCAGTGTTCTATCTAAAATGCAGATTTCCAGGGCCAGGATCCAAGAGATCTCCATCAGTAGATCTAGGGTGAGGTCCAGAGTCCATATGAACTGCACTCCAAGTGATTCTGATGCTAATAGTCTAAGGAGAGCTTTTTTTTTTAAACAGCCTGCACGGTTTAATATATCTCATGTAATTCTCAAAACAACCCCATGGGGGTACTATAATTATTCCTGTTTTTTAATGCAATTTTTGAAGGTTATACTCCATTCACAGTTATTACACTCCATTCAGTTATTACAATATATTGGCTATATTTCCTGTGTTGTACAATACATCCTTGTAGCTTATATTACACCCACTCCCCCACCCCTATATTACCCTCCCCGCCCCCCTAACTGGTAACCACTAGTTTGTTTTCTGTATCTGAGTCTGCTTCTTTTCTGTTATATTTACTAGTCTGTTATATTTTTTAGATTCCATGTATAAGTGATATCATACAGTATTTGTCTTTCTCTGACTTACTTCATTCGGCATAATGCCCTCCAAGTCCATCCATGTTGCTGCAAATGGAAAAATTTCATTCTCTTTTATGGCTGAGTAGTATCCCATTGTATATATATAGACCCATGCACTTATGGTCAATTAACCTACAACAACAGAGGCAAGAATATACAATGGGGAAGAGACAGTCTCTTCAATAAATGGTGCTGGGAAAACTGGACAGCTATATGTAAAAGAATGAAATTAGAACATTTTCTCACAGCATATACAAAAATAAACTCAAAATGAATTAAAGACCTACATGACAATGTATCACATAACCATCACTATATTTATTCAGAGAGACATTTTATAAACTCTAAAAGTAACATGTGTTTTTATTACTATCTGCCTAGCAATCCCTAAGCTGAATTATTTGAAGTCTGTAAATGTTATCTCCTGAAAGTTTAGACAATTTGGTTGAGAAAAAAGCTTTGTGGAAAAACAAATAGTGCTCAATAAAATTCTAAGCGCATTATATTCCTGGAAATGTGTTAAACCAATAGCCTATAACTAACTGTTACAATTCTGTCTGACTCCTAAGCCTCCCCAAGAGATGGCTTTGATGTTAATTATTTGTGGACAAAGAATGTCACCTGCCGTATCAGTAGACAAAGGATGTTACAGCCATCAAGCCGTCAGCCACTGCAGCCACTCCCAACTGTATACCTTGAGGGTATCCAGGATGAGAAGAACAGCACACTGGCCGTACATGGATAAGGTATATATCAAAGGAATGATTTCAATGAGCTCAGACTCTTGCATCTTCCCATACACAGAAAAGCGCTGAATTCATTAACTTGAGACGTCTGGTTTTCTTTAATTAACAGTACTCTTTTGATGTTCTAACTACCTGGTTTTTGTTGCAAAACTCTCATATACCGTGGCTCCTCCCTTACCTCTTCGGAGCAGTCCCTCAGAGCTATCTGATAGGCTGCCTCTGGGACTTAAGTCCTCAGAAAGTCGGCTGAATAAAACATAATTCTCAACTTTTATCTTGTGCTTTTTTTCCCCCAGTTGACATATTTAAGTTCAAGTAAATTAATGGAGCCCTACCACAGAGTTATAAGGTAGGAAGCTAAGAGATCATATTAGACATGGGAGTGAAATTATTATTCTAGGATGTATCTGTACTTGATTATGTCCAAAAAAGCTAAGATTTCCTAGGAATAATCTATAATACAGATGACTTGCCTGTCTACGATAAAGATTCTTTATATTTGTATATCCCTTTACAGTTCATAACAAGATTTCCCAAATTCATTTAAGCACCACCACAGCCCTGTATGCAAATTTCTAACAACCTTGCATCACAAATAGGGAAACTAGGCTCCGAGATGCTAAGGGAGTTGCCTATGGGCAACAGCTGGTAAGGGAAGAGGCAAGAATAAAACCCCAGGGTATCCTTTTCTACCCAGTAGGATGACCACACTATATACTCATTGTTAGATCACTAACATAACAAAACACTAACATAACAAAACACAAAACACAATTATGGTTTTTATTATCTTCATGAATGTGGTGCTCTAAGGACATGGTGCTTCAAGCACAAAGGATGACCCTGCCTGAAAAAGTTTCAGCATTAACACCCCTTACCGGACTCTTAAATCGCCCTCCCAACCATGTTGCAATGGTTACAAGATTCCTGAGCCCACCTGGGCAACAGGACATGTCCGAAATAAGGAAAGGCATCTGGCCAGTCCCACTCCCACCCTACAGAAGGAAGGTATATGTGCCTCGACCAATCAGTAAACGAAATTTTCACCTCTGACCATTCCTTTGTTTTCTGGCTATAAAAACTAATCAACAGCACATGTTAGGGCTCAACTCTCCCAGACTACTAGGAAGTTGGCCCGCTGTTCTGGCAGTGACCCTTCCTTCTAATAAATTCTGTCTTCTTTACATTCTGCCTTGTGTCTGGAAATTCTTTTCCAACCCGCCTTTGGACTACAACAATGAATATGCTATGAAACTCTGCATTATTTATTATGAGGTCGGATCAACTGCAGGAGCCAGCTAGATCACAAGCTTCTTTCCTCTGTATTAAAATCACAAATGCATACCTAACAGGATATCCTTGCACCCTTGATGAGGAAAATGAGATTGACAAGGATGCCTAATTTTGTAATTAAGTGAATGCCATCCAAGAAAATTGATTTCAAAAGTCTTCCTTTGAGGACTTCCCTATTGGCACAGTGGTTAAGAATCCGCCTGCCAATGCAGGAGACATGGGTTCGAGCACTGGTCCGGGAGGATCCCACATGCCGCAGAGCAACTAAGGCCATGCGCCACAACTACTGACCCTGTGCTCCAGAGCCCACGAGCCACAACTACTGAAGCCCGCGTGCCTAGAGCCCATGCTCCACAACAAGAGAAGACAGCACAATGAGAAGCCCACGCACCACAATGAAAGGTAGCCTCCACTCGCCACAACTAGAGAAAGCCTGCGCACAACAATGAAGACCCAAAGCAGCCAAAAATAAATAAAAATAAAAAAATTTATTTTAAAAAACCTTCCATTGAGAAAGCAGGGATGTTTTGTAACAGGTTTAAAAATGACTGTGTGGGCATGAGGGGTGGAGCCTCGGGCACTCCAGGATCTTAACTGGGAATAGGGGAGGATGGGGGCATTAGCTGCTTCTTCTAGACACTAGGGAATGCAGCTGGACCTGGATCCAAAGCAGGCTCTCCATATCGACCAGGCCCAGAGGACAACGCCAAGCTGGAGGACCGAGCAGAAAGCAGAAGGCCGGCCACTCTGTGCCTCTGGATTGGAGATTTAACCCATTTACATGTAAGCCGTGTGGCTAACAGGGTCTTGGCGCTCCAGCTGGGTGTCAGGCCTGAGCCTCTGAGGTGGGAGAGCCGAGTTCAGGACACTGGACCAGAGACCTCCCGGCCCCACGTAGTACCAATCGGCGAGAGCTCTCCCAGAGATCTCCATCTAAATGCTAAGACTGAGTTCCACTCAACGACCAGCAAGCTCCAGTGCTGGACACCCCATGCCAAACAACTAGCAAGACAGGAACACAACCCCACCAATTAGCAGAGAGGCTGCCTAAAATCATAATCAGGTCACAGACACCCCAAAACACACCACCGGACTCGGTCCTGCCCACCAGAAAGACAAGACCCAGCCTCATCCACCAGAACACAGGCACTAGTCCCCTCCACCAGGAAGCCTACGTAACCCACTGAACCAACTTTAGCCACTGGGGACAGACACCAAAAACAACAGGAACTATGAACCTGCAGCCTGCGAAAAGGAGACGCCAAACACAGTAAGTTAAGCAAAATGAGAAGACAGAGAAACACACAGCAGATGAAGGAGCAAGGCCACAACCACCAGACCAAACAAATGAAGAGGAAATAGGCAGTCTACCTGAAAAAGAGTTCAGAATAATGATAGTAAAGATGATCCAAAATCTTGGATACAGAATGGAGAAAATACAAGAAACGTTTAACAAGGATATAGAAGAACTAAAGAGCAAACAAACAATGATGAAGAACACAATAAATGAAATTAAAAATTCACTAGAAGGACTGAACAGCAGAATAACTGAGGCAGAAGACCAGATAAGTGACCTGGAAGATAAAATAGTGGAAATAACTACCACAGAGCAGCATAAAGAAAAAAGAATGAAAAGAATTGAGGACAGTCTCAGAGACCCCTGGGACAACATTAAATGCACCAATATTCTAATTATAGGGGTCCCAGAAGAAGAAGAGAAACAGAAAGGGACTGAGAAAATATTTGAAGAGATTATAGTCGAAAACTTCCCTAACATGGGAAAGGAAATAGTCAATCAAGTCCAGGAAGCACAGAGAGTCCCATACAGGATAAATCCAAGGAGAAACACACCAAGACACATATTAATCAAACTATCAAAAGTTAAATACAAAGAAAAAATATTAAAAGCAGCAAGGGAAAAGCAATAACATACAAGAGAATCCCCCCCATAAGGTTTACAGCTGATCTTTCAGCAGAAATTGTGCAAGCCAGTGATAGTGGCAGTACATATTTAAAGTGATGAAAGGGAAAAATCTACAACTAAGATTACTGTACCCAGCAAGGATCTCACTCAGATTCAAAGGAGAAATCAAAAGCTTTACAGACAAGCAAAAGCTAAAAGAATTCAGCACCATCAAACCAGCTTTACAAAAAATGCTAACGGAACTTCTCTAGGCAGAAAACATGAGAAGGAAAAGCCCTACAGAAACAAACCCAAAACAATTAAGAAAATGGTAATAGGAACATACATACCAATAATTACATTAAATGTAAAAAAATGGATTAAATGCTCCAACCAGAAGACACAGACTGGCTGAACGGATACAAAAACAAGACCCGCATATATGCTGTCTAAAAGAGACCCACTTCAGACCTAGGGACACATACAGACTAAAAGTGAGGGAATGGAAAAAGATATTCCATGCAAACAGAAATCAAAAGAAAGCTGGAGTAGCAATTCTCATATCACACAAAATAGACTTTAAAAAAAAAGACTATTACAAGAGACAAAGAAGGACACTACATAATGATCAAGGGATCAATCCGAGAAGAAGATATAACAATTGTAAATATTTATAAACCCAACATAGGAGAACCTCAATACATAAGGCAAATGCTAACAGCCATAAAAGGGGAAATCGACAGTAACACAATCATAGCAGGGAATTTTAACACACCACTTTCACCAATGGACAGACCATCCAAAATGAAAATAAATAAGGAAACACAAACTTTAAATGACACATTAAACAAGATGGACTTAATTGATATTAAGAGGACAATCTATCCAAAGAAAACAGATTACACTTTCTCCTCAAGTGCTCATGGAACATCCTCCAGGATAGATCATATCTTGGGTCACAAATCAAGCCTTGGTAAATTTAAGAAAATTGAAATCGCATCAAGTATCTTTTCTGATCACAACGTTATGAGACTAGATATCAATTACAGGTAAAAATCTGTTAAAAACAAAAACGGGGCTTCCCTGGTGGCGCAGTGGTTGAGAGTCCGCCTGCCGATGCAGGGGACGCAGGTTCGTGCCCCGGTCCGGGAGGATCCCACATGCCGCGGAGCGGCTGGGCCCGTGAGCCATGGCTGCTGAGTCTGCGTGTCCGGAGCCTGTGCTCCGCAACGGGAGAGGCCACAACAGTGAGAGGCCCGCGTACTGCAAAAAACAAAACAAAACAAAACAAAAAACGTATGAAGGCTAAACAATACACTATTAAATAACCAGTAGATCACAGAGGAAATCAAAAAATAGCCGGAAACAAATGACAATGAAAACACGACAACCCAAAACCTATGGGATGCAGCAAAAGCAGTTCTAAGAGAGAAGTTTATAGCAATACAATCCTACCTCAAGAAACAAGAAACATCTCAAACAACCTAACCTTACACCTAAAGCAATTAGAGAAAGAACCAAAAAAACCCAGGTTAGCAGAAGGAAAGAAATCATAAAGATCAGATCAGAAATAAATGAAAAAGAAATGAAGAAAACAATAGCAAAGATCAATAAAACTAAAAGCTGGTTCTCTGAGAAGGTAAACAAAGTTGATAAACCACTTTTTTTCTCAAGAAAAAACGGGGAAGGCTCGAATCAACAGAATTAGAAATGAAAAAGGACAAGTAACAACTGACACTGCAGAAATACAAAGGATCATGAGAGATTACTACAAGCAACTATATGCCAGTAAAATGCACAGTCTGGAAGAAATGGACAAATTCTTAGAAAAGCACAACCTTCCAAGGCTGAAGCAGGAAGAAAGAGAAAATATAAACAGACCAATCACAAGCACTGAAATTGAAAATGTGATTAAAAATCTTCCAACAAACAAAAGCCCAGGAACAGATGGCTTCACAGGTGAATTCTATCAAACATTTAGAGAAGAGCTAACACCCATCCTTCTCAAACTCTTCCAAAATATAGCAGAGGGAGGAACACTCCCAAATTCATTCTACGAGGCCACCATCACTCTGATACCAAAACCAGACAAAGATGCCACAAAAAATGAAAACTATAGGCCAATATCACTGATGAACATATATGCATAAATCCTCAACAAAATACTAGCAAACAGAATCCAACAGCACATTAAAAGGATCATACACCGTGATCAAGTGGGGTTTATCCCAGAAATGCAAGGATTCTTCAATATACACAAATCAATCAATGTGATACACCATATTAACAAACTGAAGGAGAAAAACCATATGATCCTCTCAATAGATACAGAAAAAGCTTTCAACAAAATTCAACACTGATTTATTATAAAAACCCTCCAGAAAGTAGGCATAGAGGGAACTTACGTCAACATAATAAAGGCCATACATAACAAACCCAGAGCCAACATCACCCTCAATGGTGAAAAACTGAAACCATGTGCACTAAGATCAGGAACAAGGCAAGGTTGTCCACTCTCACCACTATTATTCAACATAGTTTTGGAGGTTTTAGGCACAGCAATCAGAAAAGAAAAAGAAATAAAAGGAATACAAATTGGAAAAGAAAAATTAAAGCTTTCACTGTTTGCAGATGACATGATACTATACATAGACAATCCTAAAGATGCTACCAGAAAACTACTAGAGCTAATCAATGAATTTGGTAAAGTAGCAGGATACAAAATTAATGCACAGAAATCTCTTGCATTCCTACACCCTAATGATGAAAAATCTGGAAGAGAAATTAAGGAAACACTCCCATTTACCACTGCAACAAAAAGAATAAAATACCTAGGAATAAACCCACCTAAGGAGACAAAAGACCTGTATGCAGAACACTATGACACTGATGAAAGAAATTAAAGATGATACCAACAGATGGAGAGATATACCACGTTCTTGGATTGGAAGAATCAACATTGTGAAAATGACTATACTACCCAAAGCAATCTACAGATTCAGTGCAATGCCTATCAAACTACCACTGGCATTTTTCACAGAACTAGAACAAAAAAATTCACAATTTGTGTGGAAACACAAAAGACCCCAAATAGCCAAAGCAATCTTGAGAAAGAAAAACGGAGCTGGAGGAATCAGGCTCCTGGACTTCAGAGTATACTACAAAGTCAGTAATCAGGACAGTATGGTACTGGCACAAAAACAGAAATATAGATCAATGGAACAGGACAGAAAGCCAGAGATAAACCCACGCACATATGGTCACCTTATCTTTGATAAAGGATGCAAGAATATACAATGGAGAAAAGACAGCCTCTTCAATAAGTGGTGCTGGGAAAACTGGACAGCTACGTGTAAAAGAATGAAATTAGAACACTCCCTAACACCATACACAAAAATAAACTCAAAATGCATTAAGGACCTAAATGTAAGGCCAGACACTATTATACTCCTAGAGGAAAACATAGGCAGAACACTCTATGACATAAATCACAGCAAGATCCATTTTGACCCACCTCCTAGAGAAAGAGAAACAAAAACAAAAATAAACAAATGGGACCTAATGAAACTTAAAAGCTTTTGCACAGCAAAGGAAAACATAAATAAGACGAAAAGACAACCCTCAGAATGGGAGAAAATGTTTGCAAATGAAGCAACTGACAAAGGATTAATGTCCAAAATATACAAGCAGCTCATGCAGTTCAATATCAAAAAAACAACCCAATCCAAAAATGGGCAGAAGACCTAAATAGACATTTCTCCAAAGAAGATATACAGATTGCCAACAAACACACGAAAGGATGCTCAACGTCACTAATTATTAGGAAAATGCAAATCAAAACTACAGTGAGGTATCACCTCACACCAGTCAGAATGGCCATCATCAAAAAATCTACGAACAGTAAATGCTGGAGAGGGTGTGGAGAAAAGGGAACCCTCTTGCACTGTTGATGGGAATGTAAATTGATGCAGCCAGTATGGAGAACAGTATGGAGGTTCCTTAAGAAACCAAAAATATAACTACCATACGACCCAGCAATCCCAATACTGGGCATATAACCTAAGAATATCATAATTCAAAAAGAGACATGAAAATAGATAGCTAGTGGGAAGCAGCCGCATAGCACAGGGAGATCAGCTCGGTGCTTTGTGACCACCTAGAGGGGTGGGATAGGGAGGGTGAGAGGGAGGGAGACGCAAGAGATATGGGAACATATGTATATGTATAACTGATTCACTTTGTTATAAAGCAGAAACTAACACACCATTGTAAAGCAATTACACTCCAATAAAGATGTTAAAAAAAAAAAAAGAACAACAAAAGGGGACATGTAGCACAATGTTCATTGCAGCACTATCTACAGGAGCCAGGACATGGAAGCAACCTAAGTATCTACCGACAGAGGAATGGATAAAGAAGATGTGGCACATACACACAAGGGAATATTACTCAGCCATAAAAAGAAACGAAATTGAGATATTTGTAGTGAGGTGGATGGACCTAGAGTCTGTCGTACAGAGTGAAGTAAGTCAGAAAGAGAAACACAAATACCATATGCTAACACATATATATGGAATCTAAGAAAAAAAATTGTTCTGATGAATGTAGGGGCAGGACAGGAATAAACACGCAGACGCAGAGAATGGACTTGAGGACACGGGGAGGGGGAAGGGTAAGCTGGGATGAAGTGAGAGAGTGGCATGGACCTATATACACTACCAAATGTAAAATAGCTAGCAGTGGGAAGCAGCTGCATAGCACAAGGAGATCAGCTCAGTGCTTTGTGACCACCTAGAGGGGTGGGATAAGGAGGGTGGGAGGGAGATGCAAGAGGGAGGGGATGTGGAGATATACATATGCACATAGCTGATTCAGTTTGTTACACAGCAGAAACTAACACAGCGTTGTAAATCAATTATACTCCAATAAGGATGTTAAAAAAAATGACTGTGTGGATAGGTTTTTTGGTCTTTGAATTTTGGTTGTTTCCTGGTTTCAACAGAGAAGCTATTTGTCACATTGTAAATAACTGCCTAAACAGATGGTTTTTCACAATTAGATGCTATCACAGGCACAGAGATTTATGACATGCCATTTTTAATAGCTGTTAATCACTTAGATTTAAGGGATTCAAAGTCTCTTTGAAATTTTATATAGACAGAATTAGTCTACCAAATTTAATGCTACTTCCTGTCTTCCTGAAACATCTAAGTGTGATGTGAACTCACTATGGGGAACTCTGAAAATCTGGGGAAACTGTAGGACTTTAAGTTACAGGAAAATACTAGTAAAAACATTAACATCTAAGTATGTCATTCGCAACTCAAAGCTCTAACAAACCAAATAAAGCAGTTCAATTCAACAAACACATTGAGGACCTATGACAATGCAGAGACCCTGTGCTAAAAATAAACAAAAAAACCAACACTGGAAATACAGAACAAATTCCTGACTCAGGGGCACTCAGAGACCCAAGAGAGTCGAATACGTAAGTGTGTATATTGACGTGCAGTGTGATGAGGACAGAAATAAATGTAAAAGGTACAGGGTCAGAGTCACAACTTTTTCCATGGGTTTCAAAGAACGTGGACTCTCCATCACCTTCACTCCACAAGCCCCCACCTATGATTAAGAAATACATGTACTGCAAAGCAGTGAGGACTAGCCTATGGTCCTTCCAGGATTTGATTTTGACCTTGTGTCCTGTTGGGGTAGAGAAGGAAAAGACTCTTAGATGAGCATTGTACTAAGACTCTCATCTTCCACGGCTACAATTCCACGACACCCTGCGTAGCATGCGTTTTGGCATTCTTCAGATCATATCTTGACTATCTCCTCCTACTGTCATTTTGTTATACAACCTTATTACACTGGCTATGTTCATGCTTCCAACATAAAAATTGTGTAAGCAGCATTTGGCAGGAAGAGCTGCAGGAGGCCCTTTTGTCTTGTCACTAACCTTAAACCAGGCACCCTATGCTCTACTCATCTCCAGCCCTCACACACCTTTCAGATCTTTTGACCACACGATACCTTGCCTCATCTATTGGTTCTTTCCGTAAATCAAAGAAGTAGATATGAAGAATAAGTCATTAACAGACGATCAGATCTCTTCCCTAGCTTCACCTTCATTAATCTCAACAAACAGTGTGAATAAGATAGCATCTAAAGAAAAATCACAAGTCGACAAGCCTGCACACAAGCCTGCACGCAGTGGGGGATGGCAACAACTCTGACCCCCTATCTCAATGATTAACTGAGATTACTTCCCTTTTTCCCTTTAAAAACTTTCATGGCCAAGCAGAATCTTCAGAGATGATTTTGGGGGGACACTGAGTCCCTCATCTCCCCAGATTGCCGGCATTCTGATTAAAAGCAACTTTCCTTTCTACCAACATTTGTCTCTCTTCAGTATTGATTTCTGAGCAGTGAACAGCCGGACCTGATTGGGTAACAGCAGTACTCAAAGGCAGCTTAATTTACTCTTCAATGTGTCATTATCAGACATGCACTACTCTGATTTTTCTAAGGTCGTCTGGCAAATCAGTTATGGAGCTGGGACTTAAACTCGGAGCGCAACTCAAAGTCCAGACTTTCTAACATGCCCTTCTCCACAAAAGGCTTGATTTGCTATTCCCCCAGGACAAAGTGTTTCATTCCTCAGCTTTAAGAAAACTCAAAGTGTTGGGAGAATTTCATTTTCTCAGCACATTTAAGTAAATAAAGCCATGTGACACTTACTTTAATCGATGTCCTTCTCAGATGGGGTCTGCAAGGATAAAGTGTTTTAACAGCTATAATGACAGTATCATCAAGCAAGCAGTACCCTTAACTCACCTGTCGTCAGCAATGGTTACTGGATTCACCTCTTGTCACCCTCAATAAGAGTGTGACCAATAGTATTAGTTTCCACTTTATACATAATCAGTACTATTCCTTCTAGAACACACATTTGATTGAATGATGCCCCAAAGAAGCCTATGAACAAAAATGATCATCTAGTAAATTACCCAGCTGTCCACGGGTGTCAGGAGGTTTTCCACAGTTTAAAAGCAGCCTGCAGCTGAGTATCAGATTTCCCTAGAGGCCTCTGATAACCAAATAGGACCCCAATCCTTGCTGCTTCTCCTTGAGATGCCCAACAGGTGGTCCTCAATTTAGGGAAAAAGCAGTTACTAGGCCTTTGTTTAGAACTCATAACAAGCTCCCCATGTGACTAAGGAGCATGTATTTAGTTGTATATTGCCCCAGGACATAGCACAAAGCCTGGTATGTACTCAGTGAATGTGGGGTGGATTGACAGATGTATGGAAGAAGTGGGGTTATAAGCCATGGTAAAATTCAAGGCCAGTTCACAAAAGCCCCCATGACTAAAATAAAGTGCCTGGACTTAACATGCACTGAGAATAGACTTCTGAGCACAGCAGCTCTTCAGTAAGAGCTGCCCATTTGAAGGTCGGGCATTTGTGAACAGCTGACTGGCTGGAGAAGAGACACAGCGTGGACGTGGCTGGGGAGCGGGGCATGGAAGAGGATCACTTGGCTTGGCTTGGGTAATAAATATCCTCAGGGGCACTCATTCCTTAGTGTGAATTAGCCGTGTTTGTTCAAGCTTTCTCCTTGGTGGAGATATGCCCATTTTATTTCTGTTATGGCTAAACTGCTTTAAGACTGTAAAACTAAATCTAGTAAGTCAGAAAGAGCCTCAGTGGAGGTGGCAACTTGAGCATGGCTCCATGACTGATTAGGTTCTGCGAAGGGGCTGGGAAGCAGGGATGTCCCACAGAGCAGAGCCAGGAAGCTCAGTGTGGAACAAAGCTCTTTAAACCGAGAATAGTCTGTCCGAAGCTGGTGCAGGGACAGTGCCAGCAGGCCTGTTGGTTTCCAGTCAGTGGGGCAGACTCTTGTGGCCACGTGGACTCCAGCAAAACTAGGCTCCCATGTTTATACTGAACAAAAGTCACAGAAGACAAACTCCCCCCACTGTAGCACGCTGCACCCAAAATACTCCAGGCAGGACTTCCCTGGTGGCTCAGTGTTTAAGAATCCGCCTGCCAATGCAGGGACACAGGTTCGTGCCCTGGTCCGGGAAGATCCCACATGCCGCGGAGCAACTAAGCCCATGTGCCACAACTACTGAGCCTGTGCTCTAGAGCCCGCGAGCCACAGCTACTGAAGCCCACACACCTAGAGCCCGTCCTCCGCAACAAGAGAAGCCACCGCGATGAGAAACCTGCGCACCGCAACGAAGAGTAGCCCCCGCTTGCCACAACTAGAGAAAGCCCATGCGCAGCAACAAAGACCCAGCGCAGCCAAAAATAAATAAATAAATTTTTTAAAAAAACAAAATACTCCAGGCAAACCAAGCAGGCATGGTTTAGAACTCCTTTTTTGTACCCAGGTGAAGCTGGTTCATATCCCTGCTCACCACTTACTATGGTATATGCCTTAGGCAAGTTATTTAATCTCACTGAGACACTGTTCTTGTCTTAAAGATGAGGAATTTACCTAACATACTACTTCAAAAGGCCGTCCTGAAGACTAAATGGAAGAATGGATTCATCTGACAAGTATCCATTGGGCACCTATCATGTTCTAGGTTTATCATGCTGGGGACTCAGCAGTGCAAAAGAGTGAGAACTCTCTGCCCTCATGGAAACTGCATCAGCCACGGCACAGAGCGGGTGTTCAGGACAGTCAATACCAGAACCACTGTTTGGTCTAAGACCTCATCCAGAGAGAAATAAGGAGTAAGTTCTAGAAGGGTCTGGGCACTCCACCAGCAGAGCTGGACTTTCCTGACCACGGTCTCACCTAGTGTTGAAGATGAACACTTATCCTCAAGTCTCTAGGTTTCCACGTAGAGGACTTTCTAAGATAACTGACATTTCTGATATTCTATTCCTTTCCAAGGGAGCCATGTTTTTGAGTTGGGAAAAGGTAATCTGGCTGAAAGTCAAAAGCACTAGAGATTCTGGGCCCCTTTCTTCCCTCTCCACCTGGACCAGCACAAGGCAGTGGTTGCCCTAGTAGCTTGAATTTTGCCTGAGTTGGGCTGTCCCAAGGCCTGGATAGAAAGTGTAAAAGGGGAGCATTATCCAACTTAGGCCACATTCTCCAAACCATTCTATCAGGAAAAGAGGTGAAACGTTCATCTCTACATGCCAAGCACCCGCACTTACCTCTCAACCAATCCTGAAATCTGGTGGGTTATTGGGCTCTAAACATCCCAGCATCTAGGATCATCTGGGCAGCCTCCAGCACCTTATGACTTCTGGGTAGTAAGAAATGGGAAGTGGATACGCTCATGATTAAGGGAACTTTATAAGGTTTCTACTGCTTTTGTTAGCCCCCTTTTCCCCTAGTGATTAATGATAAAGCCTCTATGTGCTCAGTGAAGGGGGAACAAGGACACTGGACGGACGGCGGGGGAACATTTCTTCTTCCACCTTGAGCCCTGGGAAAGGAAGACCAGGCTGCTGAGAAAGAGGGTCCACTTTAGAGACAGGGAAGAGAAACTGTCAGCAACTGAAAATTGAGGAACTGGAGAAGGAAGACTCGGATTGTGCAGAGAAGAGTTAACGTTGCAGGCCTGAGGTTGCTTTCCTTAGAAAGGCTTATTGGTCCTTGGTTGGCATCTGAAAACTTGGACCTCAGGAGCGTTCCCTCCATTCTGACAGAATGGCTCACTGTGCCTCGGTTTGTACAAGCATTGTGGGTTATGCTGAACACCTGCTTTCCTTGTGGGAGTCTGGGATTTTGGTACATGCCAGGAAAAGGGTACCCACGTGACCAAAAAACCCCCTAGGCACCACGTCTTTAATAAGCTTCCCTGGTAAACAACACTTCATGCATGTTGTCACAATTTGGTGCTGGAGGAGTTAAGTACATCCTGTGCAACTCCACACAGAGGTTGGGAGAAAACCCTTGGAAGCTTGCGCTTGGTTTCCTCTGGACTTTGCCCCACATATCTTTTCCATTTGCTGATATTGCTTTGTATCCTTTCATCAAAATATATCTTAGCTGTGATCATGACTATGTGCTGAGTCCTGTGAATTCTCCCAGTGAATCAATGAATCTGGAGGTGGCCTTGGGGACCCTGATGCTAAGGACCTGCAGGAATCAGCCCAAGGACAAGACATCGGCCTGGGGCCAAAGTCATGCATGCCCTCTGGACAAATGCCTTTCTTCCTACACCACTGAGGACCCGTGTGCTGGAAAAATGGAGTTTTGAGTGGCGTGAGGAGAGAATACAGGTAGGAGTTGGAAAAGAAGAGGGGATGCAGCATATGGCAAAGGTGGGCTTGGCTTTAAGTGGCCAAAAGGCATCAAGAAAGGCCCTAGTGATCTTTCTTGTAAAGAACTTGCAGAGGGAAAGAAGAGAGAAAGCAGAGAAGCATAGGAAGAGAATCAGGAGTGTGCCTACTTTAAACTTACCTGAAGTTTCTCTTCACCAAGGAGAGACCATGCTCAACCTTGATGAGTTTGGTCCACCTTGACTCCACCATTCAACAAGCCCAGAGGTATACAGGGAGAGGAAAGACGGGAAAGGCAGCTGGAGTATTTCACATTTCTCACCTCTCAGGGGTTGGCCCAAGGTGACAAATACTGCTTTGCAAGCTCATGTGGGTACCACAGAAAGGACTTCAAAGTGATAGGAAAGTGTCCAGCTAAATGTCTTAGGGCGAGTTTGGAGGGAAAAGGGCCTTTGGTAAAACTCCACAGGGTGAAAGCATTTATATCTATGTCTTTAAGAGAGTTTAGAATTTTAAAAACAGAGTTCTTAGGGATTGACTCAATACTTCTCACTTTAGAGATATGGGGAGATCAGAGGTCAGGGGGCTCATTCAGAGTCACACAGCCAGTTCATACCGAGTGTCCCAGACCAGCACCCTCCTCACCACTCTGCTTCAAGAGACGAATTGCAATTTGAGGAGAAACATGGTGCAAACGGCTATTAGCTTTTAGGTCTTGGGGCAGTTACTTATCTCTGTAAAACAAGGATAATGAGCCCAAATGCAGATGGCTGGTGTCAGTGAGAGTGCATGGAAACCACCTGACACAGAACCAGTCCATAGTAGGTGCTCAATAAATGTTAGCCCCCATATCTTTCCCCTATATGTCACCCCAAATGGCCTTCTTCAAAGCCTAAAGAAGCTCTGTATTCCCTTGGGATCAAGATTTTGTGTCACGTAGGGATAGAGGCAATGAAGTCATAATGTAAGGAAATGCATGAGAATTGTAAACTCCCAATTCAGAACAGCAGTTACCTCTGTAGGGAAAGGAAGGGTACACGTGAGGGCTTCAAACGTATCAGTAATATTTGACGTCTTCACAGGTAAGTGATGGGTATGTGCTTTCACCATATTGTTATGCTTTTTCACGTCTGAAATATTTCATAATAAAAGGTTTAAATAAACAAGAAAAAAATCCTTCAGAAAAATGGTACATGGGACCAGAAGGTCTTTATACAGGAAACAAAAAAAAGGAAAAGCTTTGGAGCGAGAGAGCCATCCCAGAGGGACAGGCCCAATGGAGAGGTCCTGGACAGCAGTAGGATGCTGGGGTGTTCCATCCCACAACCTTGACCGCTATCTGACCTTCCTCAGCAGTGTACAGAGAAACTGAAAACGTTGTTTACATTTGCATTTCCTTTCAAGCTTTAGGTGTGGAGTATAGGTGCCTTTCACCCAAGGAAGGGGGGAAACAGCATGTCGGAGGGGGTCTCAAGTCCTTGCCAAGTCAGCTCAGCCACACTGACCACACAACTCTAGCAGCTACACTTCGCTGATGGTTCTGAAGACACAGGAAAGAGAAGGATAAAGCAGAGAGAAATGACTGAGCCAGGAATCCATCATTAACTCACTCTTCCCCCCATTCTAGTCTCAGCCACAGTAAGAAAGCTCCAATTTGGTCTGTTCTTGATTTGACAAGGATACACGCAGTTCACAAGACTGCAGTGGTGCTTAACACATGGAAGGAAAGCAATGCTCCTGCTGCACAAAGATACCCACATATTGAGAGACTGGGGGCTAACATGACCCAGTGGGAAGGTGTGAGATCTGGTGTCCAAAGACTAAAGTTTGAGCCCATGCTCCGATGTGTCTGAGCAAAACACCCTAAGTTTCTACATCCTCAAATGAGTATACTAATACCTATCCACAGTGGGTTGAAGAGTGCCCTCTAAAATATATCCCCACATAGAACCTCAGAATCTGAACTTATTTGGAATAAGGTTCTTTGCAGATGTAATTAAGGTAAGGATCTCAAGATGAGATCATCTTGGTTTAGGATGGGCCCTGAATCCAGTGACAGTGTCCTTACAAGAGACAGAAGGGAGGAACACACACACAGGACCATATAAAGACAGAGGAAAAGACATGCTGTCACAAACCAAAAAATTCCAGGGGCTGCCAAAAGCTGCAAGAGGAAGGGGAAGATTGCTCCTTAGAGCTTTCAGAGGGAACACAGTCCTGCTGCCATCTTGATTTCAAACTTCTGGCCTCCAGAATTGAGGTAGAATAAACGTCTGTTGTTTATCCCACTAAGTTAGTGCAGCAGCCCTAGGAAACCAACTCACTACTTTACAGGGTCAGTGTGAACATCAAGTGAGATAATGCGTAGCAAAGCACGTTGTGAGCTATTCAGAGGGATATAAGTGGCAGCTGTCATTATTAAATCAAAACTTGGGAGAGTAACATGTCTCCTATGAGAAACAAAATTCCAGATCTGGCCTTAGGACACACACCCAGAAGCTCCTGCCAGAGAGGAAAGAACGCTGTCATGTGACTCCTTGCCTTGCCGGCTCCAGATCGCCTTACTCCACTTGTACTTTATGCCTTTGAGGAGGATCCAGGTGTCAGCTGGTGCAGAAAGAAGGCACCCATCTGCTCTCAGACACCGGTCACATGGCAAGCATCACACACTGAGGCCACCATCTGTGCTAACAACTCATATCCAAGTACAGTTCAACGTCAGCCCTATTCTATTCCTGAATGAGCCAGGACCGAGAGCAGGTGACTCTGCGGTCAGAGTCTTTCCGTGAAGAGTGAAATTCTGGGTCAGAGCATTTCAGAGCAGATGAACTCAACACTGAAGGCGGAAAGGCTCACTGCAAGGCCCTCAACTGCCAATCGCTGACCCAAAGTGTCTCGTTTAGGACATTTCCAGGCATGATGTAATCCTCACGATACTTTCTGGCCTTTCCTTTTTAAAGGGAGTTTTGAGTATTGAATTTATTATTTTCCTTTATAGTAAAAGCTGTAGTACTTAAGGGAGTGGAGAATAGATACACATTGATCAAAGTAGTTGGGCAAGAAGTATAATAGGGCAAAAAAGAATAGTATCATCAATAGTATCAAGAAAATGGTTTGGAGATACTCCTGGGAAGACTAGTGACAACATATTGGTCCAGACAAAAGTGACAAGGTTTGGGACTTCCCTGGTGGCTCAGTGGTTAAGAATCCACCTGTCAATGCAGGGGACACAGGTTTGAGCCCTGGTCCGGGAAGATCCCACATGCGGTGGAGCAACTAAGCCCCGTGCGCCACAACTACTGAGCCTGCACTGTGGAGCCCACGAGCCACAACTTCTGAGCCTGCATGCCACAGCTACTGAAGCCCGCGCACCTAGAGCCCATGCTCTGCAACAAAGACAAGACACCGCAATGAGAAGCCTGCGCACCGCAACGAAGAGTAGCCCCTGCTCACTGCAACTAGAGAAAGCCCACGCACAGCAACGAAGACCCAACACAGACAAAAAATAAATTTATAAAAAAAGTGAGGCTTCCCTGGTGGTGCAGTGGTTGAGAGCCCACCTGCCGATGCAGGGGACACGGGTTCGTGCCCCAGTCCGGGAAGATCCCACATGCCGCGGAGCGGCTGGGCCCGTGAGCCATGGCCGCTGAGCCTGCGCGTCCGGAGCCTGTGCTGCGCAACGGGAGAGGCCACAACAGTGAGAGGCCCGCGTACCGCAAAAAAAAAAAAAAAAAAAGTGACAAGGTTTGAACCAAGGCAGGGAGAGTGGGAATAAGGATAGATTCAACATGGCTTACTACCAGGATGTGGGGAGAAGGACAGAAAAGTCTAGGCTTATTCTAGGTTTCTGGCTTGGACAACTAGGTACATTCATCAAGACAGAAAATACAGAAGAAAAAGAATTTGGGGTAAAAAAAGAGGGTTTTGGTTTACCTGAGTTGGGGTACCTGTGGGACATCTATACGGATGTCTAGAAAGAAGTCAGAAAAGGTCAGGCAGGAGATTTGAGCCTACAATACAGAATACAGATCACAGGTGAAATGGGGTAGTGGCTACTAACCAGCAAGCACAGATGGAATAGGAGAAACGGGCAGACTCTATTGTTACATTGATATTTAAGGGACATAAAGAGAGGGTCTAGTGAAGGAGTAGAACAGAAGTGGAATAGAACCCAGGGCTTGACGGGCTACACGGAGATCTCCCAAGAGCTGAAATACCCCACTGAGACAGGGAGAGGTTAGGATGGGAAAATACCCACAGGGTTTGGCGATTAGGAGGTCACTGATGACTTAATATAGCCCATGCAGGAGTGGGTGAAGGTGTCAGATGCAGTTAAGGGAAGAAAGGGGTGAAAAGGGAAGAGAATGAATGCAGGCTTCTCTTTGGAGTCTGGCTGTGAAGAGAGGGGTGGAGAGCGGTGGCTAGAGGGCACCCTGGAGTTAAAGAGTTGGGTTTTGCTTGTTTTGTTAGTATTTCGGGTTTGCTCATTTTTGTTATAGATCGAGAACTGGGTTTTGTCTTTGTTTATAGGATGTAGGACTTGAGGGAATGTACACACTAATTGGAAAGAAGCTGAAAAAGTCCCTGAAGAGGCCGAAGGGACAGGATCCATTATTATAAAGAGCAGACATAGACCCAATGAGGGGTGTGAGGGAAGAAAGTGATGAGAGATGACTGTATTCTAGTGAATTATAACCATGTGAAATTATTCTCTCTGCTGGAAGCTCCAAAGAGGCCATCATTTTTACATCCACACCACTTTGCACTCTGCAGGCACGGAGGTGCCCATTACCCATTGGATGAATTAGGTACATACGTAACTAGATTTATGATCATGAAAATAGCAGTGATTACATGCAGCCCTATTCTAAGGGCTTTAAATTGATTGACTCTTCGAATCCTTACAAAAACACACGATGTAGGTACTCTTATCTTAAGTTACATAGAAAATAAGTGATGAGACAACACTGAAAACTCAGATTTTTCTGGCTCCTCTTCTGTTTCAGCCAAACGATGAAAGTATTTCTTAATTAGTACAACTCAATCTGTATAGCAAATTTTCCCTCAAGATATGAGTCAGATTTTTTTTTAAAGCTTAAATATTGGGGTGGAGTGAGAAGAGTCATCACCTAATTTCTTGTTCTCCTGTCTCTTGTTAACTTGGGCTTCCTGGTCAATGCTTGTTCCATCATTAAATCACATTATAAAATGATATGTACACAAATTAAAGTGACACCTTTAGTTTCATCCTGAATCTTTACTAGTCTACTTTTTATGTAGGAAGGCTCCAAAGTAAAGTAGTATTTTAGGACACAAAATATTGAAATATTGGCCCTTCTAAAATTAAATGAGGAAAATAACTCAAAAACATTTTCTGTAGCAACCTATACTATGTTAAAATTCAAGGCTAGCAGTACAAACCATAAAACTTCTTGAGTATAGAGGGGCTCTTTGTCATTGGTCTTGGAAATGATTTTTTTGGATCTGACACCAAAAGCAAAAAGACAACTGAGACTACATTGAACTATAAGGTTACCGCACAGCAAAGGAAAGCATCAACAAAATAAAAAGGCAACCAACTGAATGGGAGAAAATATTTGCAAATGATATATATGATAGGGATTAATATCTAAAATATATAAAGAACTCATACAAATCAATAGAAAAAAATCTGATTAAAAAAATGGGCAGAGGAACTGAATAGACAGTTTCCCAAAGACAACATACAAATGGCCAACAGGTACATGCGAAGGTGTTCAACATTACTAATCAGGAAAATGCAAATCAAAACCACAGTGAGATAGCTGTTCTAACAGGTGTCAGGTGTCACCAAAAAGGCAAGAGGTAACAAGTATCGGCAAGTACGTGGAGAAAAGGGAAACTTTGTGCCCTGCTGATCAGAACGGAAGTTGGTGCAGCCACTATGGAAAAACAGTATGGAGATTCCTCAAAAAAATTAAAAATAGAACCACCATATGATGCAGCTATTCTACTTCTGGGTATTTATCCAAAGCAAACAAAAAGACTAATTCCCAAAGATACCTGCACTCCCATGTTCCTTGCAGCATTATTCACAATAGTCAAGATATGAAACAAAGTAAGGGTCCATCAACAGATGAATGGATAAAGATGTAGTATGCATATAAAATGAAATATTTAGTCACGAGAAAGAAGGAAATCCTGCCACTTGCAGCAACATGGATGGACCTTGAGGGCATAATTAAGTGAGGTAAATCAATCAGAAAGACAAGTACTGTACGATCTCACATGTAGAAGTCTTTTAAAGTGAATTTATAGAAACAGAAAAGACTGGTGGTTGTCAGAGGTACAGGGTGGGGGACATGGATCAAGATGGCCAAAAGGTACATACTTCCTATTACAAGAAATAAATTCTCGGATGTAATGGACAGCATGGTGACTATAGTTAACACAGCAGTCCCCTCTTTTCCATGGTTTCTCTTTCCATCATTTCAGTTACTCGTGGTCAACCTCGGTCCAAAAATATAAAGTGAAAAATTCCAGAAATAAACAATTCATAAGTATTAAGTTGCAAGCCATTCTGAGTAGCGTGACGAAATCTCATGCTGTCCCACTCTGTCCTCCCCAGGATCCCCAACCATCAACGTCATCTGCTCCTGCCATCCAACCATCGATATCATCATAGCTCAATGATCCAGGATCACCTGAAGCAGGTGATCCTCCTGACTATCATGAGAAGGTCAGTAGTAGCCTGATGCCAGGCCACAATGCCTACATCATTCACCTCACTTCATCTCACCACATAGGCATTTTATCATCTCACATCGTCACAAGAAGGGTGGGTATATTTTGAGACAGTGATCATATAATGACTATTATAGTATACTGTTATAATTACTCTATTATTTATTGTTCTAACTGTGCCTAATTATTAAACTTCATCATAGCTATATATATACACAGGAAAAATCATAGTATATGTAGGGTTCAGTACTATCTGTGGTTTCAGGCATCCACTGAGGGTCCTGAAACATATCCCCCGTGGATTAGGGGAGGGATTACCGTTCTGAACTGTATTGTATATTTGAAAGTTGCTAAGACAGTAAATCTTAAAAATTCATCACAAGAAAAAAATTGTAACTTTGTAAGTTGATGGATGTTAACTAAACTTACTGTGGTAATCATTTTGCTATATATGTATCAAATCATTATGCTGTAAGCCTTAAACCAATACATTGTATGTCAATCATCTCAATAAAACTGGGGAAAAGTGCTAGCAGTACAGAAGGATAACGTAAAATATCCCCATTCACTTAGATGTAACTTTAACTTTGTTGCTGCAGTTTATTTAATAAAGAAAGGATATCCAACGCTTGAGAAAATAATGACACGTGAAGAAGCCCTGACTTGCAATTAAGTGGGGGAAAACTACCGGATTTCTCCTGATGCTGTATCGCTCTGACCCTCTTTGCTAACTATGCTATCCTAAGACAAAATGATCCTCTAATGAAATAGCAAAACACTTGTCCTCTGTCACATTTTTCCTAGAAAACAGAAAATGGTGAAATGTTAAGTTTTCAAAGAACTTATCTGCATAGGAAAGGGAGGTAAGAATATTAGCTGCAATATCAGGAAATTTGAGGGCAGGTGAAAGCAAAGCGAGTGCTCGAATTACCAAAAAAACACAAACAGTTTAGTTGAGCAGGTGCTAGTAAACTAGGAAGAAATTCGATACGGTTAAGTCAATTAATGGTAATTAGATGAAGATAATGAAGGGTGATTGCAATCAAAGTATAGTGATTGTTAGAGAGTTTTAACTTAAGGATTAGAGCTACAGCTTTAGTTTAAGGGCAGAACCAAGACAGTAATCAAGCCTTAACCAAATTCAATTCAACAAATACTCATGAACTAGTAAGTATCGCATCCTGTGCAAGGCCGTAGGGATTCAAATTCAAATCAGACATTTTCCCTGCCTGCATGGCACTCACCATCTGGCAGGGTGAAGATACACACTTGACTATGACTCACTGTGGTTAATGATCAGAATAAGGTGCTATGGGAACACGGAGGAAGGATCAATGGAGCATGGGTAAGCCCTCATAGAGGAATGGCATTTAAGCCAGATCTTAAATTTCATCAAGCAGAAAAGTAAGAACAGGGCACTCCAGGTGAGAGTCCAGCATAAGCAAAGGCAGGAAGATGTCACACCAGCTAGGGCTGGTTCATAGGATGCTTGGGAGGACCAAAGCTAGTAAGCCAGGCTGGGCTAGACCATGAGGGTCTATGAACTACATGCTGTGAAATTTGAACTCGAACCATCGCTGGTCAGGGAACCCTGATAATTTGTTTTACATTTATGTTATTGTGGTAAAAACACACGTAAGGGTTACCATTATAGACATTTAGTCTATTCATAATGTTGTACAGCCATACCAGTTTCTGAACGTTTTCAGCACTCCAAAAGGAAACTCCACACACATTAGGCAATCTCTCCTCATTCTCCCCTTCCCCTAATCCCTGGCAACCACTAACCTGCTTTCTGTCTCTATAGATTTGTCTTTTCTGGATATTTCATATAAATGGAATCATACAGTATGTAGCCTTTTGTGTCCAGCTTCTTTCACTAACCACAATGTTTACGATTCGTCCATGTTACAGCCTATATCAGTACTCAGTTCCCTTTTCTGGCTAAACAATATTCCACTGCATGGATGTGCACTGTTTATCCATTCATCAGTTCGTGGACATTTTGGCTGTTTCCACTTTGGACTATTGTGAACAGTGCTGCGTGAACATTAGTGTACCAGTTTTTGTTTGAACACCTGTTATCAATCATTTTGGGTATATACCAAGGGGCAGAATTGCCGGGTTATATGATAATTCTATGTTCCACTTACTGTAGAACAACCAAACCCTCTCATGGTTTTCAAGCCAAGGAATGGCACCTTGAGTCAATGTTTTAGCCGATGACATCAAGTGGCTGAGGGAAGAGAGAACAGATTGGGAAAAGAGTGAAGGCAGGGAGACCATCCAGGAGGCTACTGCCCCAGCCCTGAGAAGAATAGAAAGCTCTGAGCCATTCAAGGGAAAATGACCACAGGAATGAAGAGGTCGGTTTGAGGTACATTTCTGGGGCAGAATGAGCAAGACTGACGAGCAGTAAGATACAGGAAGAAAGGATGCTTTATTCATAGCTCCACATTGTGAGTTATGTGTTGACAATGCTCCTTCTTGACTAGATACTAAGCTTCAAAAAGAAGGTATCATGTCTTAGTCACTCTCACATCCCCAGTTCTTAGCACAGAACCTGGCCAAGTAAACGAACAAAGAACAATTCCAGTGTCTGGCTGAATAGTGATGCCAGCCATTATTCACAAGAGAAAAAGAGCTGATAGATAGTGGCTGTGAATAAAGGGTTAACGATGACTCTTCACCCTGTGGAAGAGGGTGGATCGTGACGCGGTTTGTTGAAATAGGAAACAGAAGTGGTTTAGACAGGTGCTTGTGGGAGCTTGAGAGTAGGGATCGCTAGGAGACAGCTAGAAGTTCAGAGCTAAGTCTTAGGGGAAATTTTGAGACAAAATACAATATTTTGACATAGACTGTTACTAACTTTACTCATTAAAGTATCTCTCATTTAGATATCCAGCTTCATGAATGAACTCAAAAATACCATACTACAATGGTATATATTCTTCGGAAAAACTGGAGAAAACAGGAGTAAAAACTATGGTGTGGGTTGTGGCTTAATCTAAATAATGCCCACAACTAGGATTCAGGCAGGTGGAGGCATATCTCCTATGTTGGCAGGGCAGGCACTCCTCAAACATCTACTTTCCTAAGATGACCTACACCGAAGAGAAGCGGGCTTTACAAGGAAGTGTAGGTAAAAGGAAGACAATTGAACCAGCATATGAGGACAGCATGGTGTCTTTCAGGCAAATAGCCTCAAGGACTCAGATTTGAGACCTACTTGTGCAAAGGGCCACTTTTGAGTCAAGGAGATCATGTGTGAGACAGCGAAGAATAAAGAATCGGAGCCAATGACAGTTTCTCACAGCCTAATTCCACATCTTGTTTCAATGTAACTTTGCAGTGCTCTCCCACTGAGACACATTCTGCCCCACCCTTAACTCTGGCTCAGCCACGTGGCATGGTTTGGTCAATGTGATATTGCCTAATGTGTTCCCAGCAGAAGCTTGCAAAGCTTCCTCTTGCATGAGAACATGCCAGGACTAGCCTACTAGAGGATGAAAGACTCGTGGAGCAGAGCTGAGACATCCCAGCTGCTCCAGCTGCTGTCAGCCTGGATCTGCCAACAGCCAGTCGACTCCAAGAGACTGAGTGAGCCCAGGCAAGACCTGCAGAGCTACCTCATCCCAGGTGCACGAGTGAATGCTCGGCATGGTATGCCACCGAGCTTTGGGGGTTGTTCAGTGTGCAGTATTATTGCGGTAATGGTTAACTGATACAGGGTCCTTGGCCATAGTTCTTTGTTGACTTAACACTGAGAACCTCAGGGTACACAGAGCCCCTCTAATGGATCACAGTTTTACCAACGCTGGGAGACAGCCTGATTGCCATAAGCGTCAGATGACTTTTAAAGAACATTAATGATCAGTCTCCAAAAAGAAATAATTTCCTCGTACAACAGACCTCACACACACACCAGAAAAAAAAAAAATTTTTCTCTGACACCTTAATATGGTTTCAGAGGATCTGAGGTACTACAGTCTTACCTAGATCAATACTGTTCAAATTATAAATTGCAATCATTAGTAGGCAATGGCATCAGTTTAACGGATTACGACTAGCACTTTTGGGGGGAAAAGAATGAAATATCAGAGTACATAACACATGAGGATAAGTATTATTTCCTGAAACATTTTTTTCAGTTGAGAGAGAGAGAGAAGGAAGAAGAAAAAGTAGTAGTGGTAGATCACAATATGGAAGTATTTCTTACTCTAGGTAGCGGTAAAAAAAAAAAAAAGAAAAACGAAAGCCACAAGCTAAGACAAGGTAGCTGAATAGCATTTTACAACTCACTAAACTCGGCAAAAAACAGCATTTTACAACTCACTAAACTCGGTAACAAAAAGGATTAAAAAAACGTTTTGTCTATTTCATCTCCTTTGAGTCTCATAATAGCACCATTTTACAGATGAAGCAATCAAGGCTCAAAAAGGTTAAGTTCTTCGTGTGAAGGTATCTTGATACGTGGCCAAACTGGGAAGAGAAGCCAGGTCCTTGGTCTCCTGGCCCACATTCTCATTATAACCTTCACCAGCTCCAATACATCCTTGAGACCTCTCAACTTACTATCACACTCTCAGTCTCTACCCGTTTCCAAATCTAAATAAACCCCCTCTTGATTTACCCCCTGACAATGTCTTGCTTTTGTTTGTTTGCTGGGGCGGGTAGGCGCTGCGCTCGCTGTTGGAGCCCGGGTCCCACAGCGCTGCCCAGGTAAGCGCGCGGCCCTGGGGCCTCAGCTCCCGCCTCCGCTCTACCTGTGCGCGCCGTTTGGGCTCCACGGGCTTCAGACGCTAGCTCGTCCCCTGCAGCCGCCGACGCCGCCTCCGCGGAGCACCCAGCGCATCCCCAGGAGGCGCCCAGGCGGCCTGTCAGCCGCGGATCCCGTCCCTGGCCAGTGACTGCGCAGCTCCCCAGCCAACAACGCCCGCGCGGAATCCGTAATAGTGGTTTTTTCCCCTTCATTGAGCTAATCAAATTTTACACGTGTGATTAATATCTGTTTAATCCACTAGCCCGCTCCACCGTCATTTCAACAAGAAAGGAGCCCAGCCTATGTCCTAATGCAGTGCTTGGCCCATACTAGCCACTCTGGGGACAGCCATTGAATAAATGAACATGAATCACACGAACTCGGGTGAGAAAACTGGAGGGAACTTGCCCATTCTCTGGTTACAACCATAAACCAGTTGTAGCCTTATTTTGCTGAAAAGACAGCGGCTGTACAAAGCTTCCAAATTCCCACCCTCCTAACCAGGCACACAGTCATCAGAAGGGTGTTACCCAATCCTTTAGGTGCCCCTTTGCTGGCGAGAAATACAAGCTGAACCTGAAACTGGGTGCTGAGAAAATCTGCCCAGATGCACGACCTCTTTCCCCATAGAATTCAAAGCCCTGATCCTCTATGTCAGCGGTCCCCAACCTTTTAGGCACCGGGGACCAGTTTCGTGGAAGACAATGTCTCCACGGGGGAGGGGGGAGCGATGGGGACCGACGGGGAGCAGATGAAGCTTCGCTCACTCACCAGCCACTCACCTCCTGCTGTGCGGCCTGGGGGCTGGGGACCCCTGCTCTGTGTGTTCCTGGCTTTCAAAATAATTTACAAGGCAGCTGGTGTCCACACACCCACTGGATGAACTCTGATGAACCACATCTCAAAAATCCTAACCTACTTCAACTCAGGACTCAGTTTAACAAACAAGTTACCGGTCATCGCCTCCCCATTCCGGCAGAGATCTACGGACTTACCCTACCCTTGGCTTGAGGAATCCACTGCGCAGCCAACTTGCCTTTCCCATTTATAACTTCTTAATCCCTTCATTTCAATCAGCTGATGTAGCAAACGCTGTATGCGCCATCTCACCTCCCCAGCTGCTATAAGTATTGGTGCTGATGGCTCTCAGCTGAGTCTCTGTCTTTTGGCCCTTGCCCTCCAAGAGAATTTCTCAAGGTCACACCCCTTCCCTGTAGCAGATTGCATCCAGGCAGTGATGGGACGGTACAAAAGCCCCATTGTGGGACAATTTTGAAGGCCGTCCCAGCTCCAGATCTCCCTATGCGTTGGGTTGAAGCCTGTGTATATCATCACAGTCCAAATCCTCTCTCTGCCCAATCCTGCTTCCTTCCGCCTTATCTCCCCTCCCCGCCCACACACACAAATACACTCACACATTGATCCCAAGGGCTCTCCCTGATAAACTTCTTACCTGCCCATCTCTGGCTCAGAATCTATCTCCCAGGGAACCCAAACCAAGCTAACTAATTCCTCCCTCAAGCAGTACTATGGTTGTTGGGTTTTTTTGTATCTAAACCATGTCTATGAGAAAGTTAGAACACTTATACCACACAGGTCAATCATTTTCCCCTAACACAGTATAAGCAAACTTCCCACTTACAGCTGGTGGTAAAGCAAATGTCTTTATGGAGCGCTGTTTTGGGAACTGAGAGACATGTTTTGATAAAAAACAATATTTCCAAGGATCTTTAAGAAGAACCCCTTCCTTCACAGCACCTGCCTGTTGGTAACCATACATTTTTTGGTGTAATATTGTTATCTGCATCTCGTACTAAATTCCAAGTTCCACAACAATCACATGGGAGCTTTTAGAAAAGCAGAATGTCACCCCCAACACCCACCCGCTAAATGAGAATCTGCAGTTTAACAAGATCTCCAAGTGATTTGTATTCACATTAAAGCTAGAGAAAACTGGCCTACACAACAAAGCTTCAGTACTATATTTTAACTTAACTGGAAACACGTGGAATATCCACTCACTCAACATACCACATCTATTAATCACCAAGATGTACTGAAACTATCTCCAAAATATCCCTCCGATGTGCCCCTTTTGGATTATATTGCTTAATCCCAGTTCAAGCCCTCTTATCTCTAGAGGACCACACTTCACGTAACAAGAATCTAGATGACTGGATGAATGGATGACTTTATTGGAGCTCTTTAATGCCTTTTGATTCTAAAATATATTATCGTTTGCAAATCAGATTTAATACAGCTTTAAATCAAGTTTTTCAGTTTCTTATATCAGAAATCCTCAAGCAACTTCACAGCTGCATCATCTAATTGACTTTGTCCTCATGTGCCATTAATCATTCCCTGATTCACTGATGCTTTCAGTCTTCTAAAACTAAATAACCACCACACTTGGAAAAGAGATCAACAGGATTGTGCTAGAATCAGAAATTAAATGACAGGACATGATCTTGAATTCTGAAAAGAACGATATAGCCAAATTTGAGAAGAAGGGGAAATTAGGAAACTTGAAGAAAGCTCAGTGATTTATTTCTCTTAGCCAATTCTCTTGTCAAATAAACATTTCCAACGATCCTCTTAGTTCTTAAAGTGCAGGTGGTCCCCAGCTAACCTCAGCTTTTGTCAGAGAAGTGGTATATATATGGTGGTTAAGATTCTGGGCCCCCTCACAAATGTTATTTAATTCATGGGATGCCAAAAAAGTTGAATACCAGAGTAATAGTCCCAGAGAACCCAACCACCCCATGTAACAATATCTCTATGTATAAGGCATTCAGTGCTCGACCTTGAATGTGAAGGACACAACCCCCAACTGCTCTAGCATCAGTCTCCATACACTGTCCCAATGTTTGGAACACCAATTCCTCACCTGAACAACCTCTACTCAAATGCCTGCCCTTCTACTGGGTGACATCTTCTACCCAGCCAGGATTCTAGAAAACCACAAATCACCTTCCAGAAAACCAGGACAAGTGGTTTCACTTATTATTACTTCCTAACATTAGTAGGTTAACCATGATACCCACATTCCATATAAACTTTACCAGGAAACTTATTCCACCACATACAATTAAAGTTGAAATACCCCTTCAGGGACATTTTGACAAAAGGAAAAATTTTAAAGGCAGAGAGATAAATGGGTAGGTACCCATTCCATTTTAAAAATCATGTAAAATGTTCAATGAAAACTAGAGAAGGCAGAGAAAGAGGGAAGAAAAAAGAAACAGCAAACAAATGCAATGAATAGAAAGCAGTTACAAACATGGTAGATATTCGCCCAACTATATCAATAAGCACCTTAAATGTGAATGGTTTAACTATATCAATTAAAAGACAGATCATAAGAGTGGATAAAAGCACAAGATCTAACTCTACGTTGTCTACAAGAAACCCACTGTATATATAATGGTTTAGCAACTGTGTCTCATTTATACTGTCCTGTTTTTTTGTAGAGAGTAGCTGTCCTTTCCATTACTCTGCACCGTGAATTCAGCTGAGCTATCACTGAAGCAGAAATTTTGGCTTTAGACTGGCTGGGCCTGCCCCTGCGAGTGGGGCAGGTCCATGAGTACCTCTGGGCATCTCTAAAAGGGAGCATGCCTGTCTCCTGGCTGGGTCAAACTACTCTCATCTCCTGGTCATATCAGTAGCTCAACTTGCAGGGTCACTTTTTGTGGCACCCTAGCTCTGAAATTTAATTCCCCCCTATTTCCTTTGGCATCCACTCTGAATATATCTGGTCACGATTTGTTGAAAGAAATTGAATTCGTGCTATTAAGTGGGTACCACTTCCCAGGTACTCTACACCTCAGGCAAATTCATAGCACAGTTTTCAAAGTTTGCACATGCAGAAGCACTGATATGCCCTACGAGGTCACTAGGAAAGGTGAGTGAACATCTTCCATTCCAACGACAAGACAGGCTCTTGGGAAATGATCATTGATCAGGAACAAAGAATAGTCATTTCACAACTCCCTTCGCTTTCACAAATGAGGATCATCTTTAAAATCCATATGAGATGTATGGAATTCATTTAGGATCTTTTTCTAAAACCCAGCTCTACCAAGAGACCACTGTGTGAAGCTTGTGAGACACAGGAGACAGGGGAAGGAAGGCACAAGAAAAAAGGGATGAGTTTTAGCTTATTTCTGTGTATGTAGATGCAGGGAAATTATCACTGGTCTTCTTGGACACAAATGGAGGAGCTCTGATTTATGACATAATTTCAGAGGACTGTATACGGGGGGCTGATGGACAAGTATCAAAGGTGTTAACTGAATTCTCAGGGGGAAAACCTCCCTCTTTGGAAAGGGATTCCCTCCATGTTTTTGATTAGGGCACAGATTGCAAAAGACTCTTGTTAAATATAGGGTAAAAGTCATTATAATCCATGTACCCTATCTCAATGATTAGATTATCAGATTATTCCCACTAAGCAGATGTCCAGAGACCAGAACTGGACTTAATTAGTATAAATCAGTGGTTCTTAACTGGGGACAATTTTGCCCCTACCCAGAGGACATTCGGCAATGTCTGGAGATATTTCTGGTTGTCACAACTGGCAACCAGTGGGTAGCAACCAGAGATGCTGCTAAACATCTACAATGCACAGGATAGCCCGCCATAGCAAAGAATTACTCAGCCCAAAATGTCAATAGTGTCAAGGTTGAGAAATTGGTATAAGTGAACAACAAGAGAAAAGGCTTAGGTGCAGCATGAGATACAATTTAAGAAGAGTTAAAGGACACAAAGAAACATAGAAAAGGGAAAATCAAAAGTATGAAGGACATATTTTAGCAAGGATAGCCCCAGACAGAGCAGAGAGAGCAGTGCCCTGGAAATGCCATAAAGGTGAGGGCCCATTGCAAGGGCAAGGTACAACACATAGGAAGAGAAACTCAAAGGGAGGAAGCAGTGTTAAGAATTAATGATGAACATGGGATCATGACACATGCATTGCAGGATGGTTAGCAGCATTCCCGGTCCCTACACACGAGACGCTTGTAATACCTCCTGCCCAGCTGTGTCAACCAAAAATACCTCCAGACATTGCCAAATGTCCCCATGAAGTAAAATCATCCCTGGTCGAAAACCATTCTTCTAGAAGGACCTTTTTAAATTAAGAATGTATTTCTTCCTCTTATTATTTCTATCATCTTAGCCTTTCTTCTAGGTTCAAGTTCCTTCTTTGCTAAAATAGGCTTTTCAGTCATTCTCGCAGTAGGTGTACATTGGGTACGCTTTCCCAGTCTTTTCCAAAAAAAGTTCTTATGATGATCTCCCTCTTCAATGATCATTTGGCTGGCTTCAGAATTCTGAATTGACCATTATTTCCTTCAGCACTTTGAAGATATCGATGCACTGTCTCTTGGCCCTACTGGAACATCTATGCTCAGTTCAATTGTTTATTATTTGCGGGAAATCTGTTTTTTCCCTCAGATTCCTAAGATTTTTCTCTTTGTTTTTTGCTGACTCACCAAAATATGTTTATATGTGGATTTATTTTTATTTATTCTGCTTGGCATTCAGTGTTTCTTGACTCAAAAGATGTGTGTCTCTCAACAATTCTGGGAAATTCTCAGCAGCTGTGTTTTTAAAAATATTCTATCTCTCTCCATTCTTTCTATTCTCTTCATCCAGACAGGATTTCTATTAAAAGTATGCTGGACTTTCTCATTCTGTCTTCTATATTTCAACCTCCCCCTTCTTGTTTTGCTATCTTCTATCTCTCTATACTGCATTTGAATTTCTTCAGATCTATCTTCCAGGCCTAATTCTCTCTTTAACAGTGTCTAATCTGCAGTTTAAATGGTCCTAGACAACATACTTCCTATATGCTGGGCTCTACACTGACCAAACAAATACATGATTATGACATTAATTCTCAGCTCACGAACTTTCCATCTAGTAGGCTAGCCATAAAAAGAAATATAAAAAGAAAATTATATTACAGTCAAATAAGAGCAGAATTCAAGATGTCAATAGGAATTCCCAACAGAAACAGAAAGAATGACTAAATATGCTGAGGGGGAAAGGGAAAGAATTCACAGAGGAGGTCAACTCTTAGCTAAGTGTCTTCAATAAATTTTCTAGAATAAGAATGTAAGGAAGAGCATCCAAGCAGTTGGCACATGTGAAAAATCATGGATCTTCAGGGAACTGCAAAGCATTAGGTGTAGCTACTGTGTGGCTGCATCTGCAGAGAGTGAGGAGAGATGCTAGAGTCAGTTAACGCTACTTAGGAAGGTCCTCATGCACCACGTATAAAGTGTTTAGGCTTTCTTCTACTGACAATGGGGAAACAACAGAGATTTTTCAAGTCAGGGAGGAAGGCAGGGAGGGAGGAAGAGTGGAAAAGAGAGAAAGAGATGAATTTGGCAAACTAACCCTGAGGACATGGAAGAAGTAAGATGTGGGGAGGCTGCTCTAGTCCAGTAGAGACGATGAGAGCTTGAGCTGAGATGGTGCCATGGGGATGGAGAGGATGCTCTGAATTAGAGCTATCTCTAAAGTAGGCAATGAACATGTTAGCCAGCTGGCTGTGGAGGCTAATGGCCAGCAGAGGGTTAGAGCTTGAGGACACCCAGTTTTTGGCTTGGGAGTCTGGATGGGCTGTGGCACCATTAAACAGAGTGAGAAATTCAGCTTTGGGACTTCCCTGGTGGCGCAGTGGTTAAGAATCCACCTGCCAATGCAGGGGACATGGGTTCAAGCCCTGGCCCAGGAAGATCCCACATGCTGTGGAGCAACTAAGCCCGTGTGCCACAGCTACTGAGCACGCTCTAGAGCCTGTGAGCCACAACTACTGAAGCCCACGTGCCTAGAGCCCATGCTCCGCAACAAGAGAAGCCACCACAATGAGAAGCCTGCACACCACAACGAAGAGTAGCCCCTGCTCGCTGCAACTAGAGAAAGCCCGTGCACAGCAGCGAAGACCCAATGCAGCCATAAATAAACAAATAAATTTATAGAAACAAAAAAAAGATAGGAGGGGGAAAAAAAGAAATTCAGCTTTGAGCGCTACCAAAAAGAAAGTTTCATTTGGGACACATAAGTTTTGACATGTCTGGGATATATCCAGGCTGAAAGTTCTGGTAGGCAGCTGTAAATATATCTTTAAAGTTTGTCAGAGAAATAAGACATGGAAATATCACTTTGGAGTCATCAGCACAAAGCTGGGAACCAAATACAATGGAAGAGAGTGGCTGAGAATCAGCTGGTGGTAGAAAGTGACCAAAAATGTAAGTTGTGTGGTAGTGATGATGCAAGTTGTAAAGCTTGGTTAGCAAAAATTGGGTATCAAACCTACTCAGAATATCTGAGATGGAGACGGTTTCCAAACATTCCTCCTATGGTTCTCTCAAATTCATCTTTTAATTGGAGAAATAATTTAATAATATCTTTTGCACTCAATGTGTTTTTACTTACATATTTTAATGTTATATTTTATATCACATTTTAATACTTTATTAGTAGTATTTTAATAGCATATTAATTAAATAATTTAATAACAAAAATGTGTGTGTGATCACCTAATGTGAAAAATTCTATCTTAGCACTTATAACACTGAATTAAAATACTTGATTTATGTATCTTTCTCCTCCTGCAGTCTTTGAGCTTCTCATATGGGGTGATGCTTTACTCAATTTTCTATCCCAAGGGTTTACTGCAGTACATGACACACAGTGGAAATTTAGTATGTATTGGATGGATGGATAGATGAACGGATGGAGAAATGAATGAATGGAGGGATAAAACAAGCCAGACACTGTTTTTCCAACTTAACCTGCTACAATTAATTTACTGATTAAGACATTCTCTGCCACCAAGAAGGAGCATTGCGTCCAGGGCCACCATGCAGTTTCACAGGTCGTTAACTGCACAAGGTAGCAAACAGGATTAAGTAAAGTCCAACCCAAGAAGAAACTTCTACACACGATGAAATTAGTCGCATGATGAAGGGAAGGAATCATGGAATAAGGTAGTGGCAAGAGTGAAAACAGCTCAATAAAATGAGAATTTCAAAAGCTCTAGTCACTCAGTGTTTTTTCAGTTGCTTCTAGAATTGTAGAGTTGTAGGGACTATAAATGGAAAAATGATTTTTAAATATGTTTGGAGAATTCTTAAACATGAGAAAACTCCAACAATCAATAAATAATTGTATGGTGATTTTGTGCCTACAAATTTTAAGCTCCTCTACATCAGACCTGAAGTTTACGCAGAAGAAAGACAGATTAGAAATATGAAGGGATGTCTAGCAAAGTCTGGAATTTGTAGGACATTCTGCTATAGTTAAACTGACTTACCTCAGAGTTTTCTTCAAACTAGCAACATATATATACATATATATACATAATAAATTAACTCTATTAAAAAATAGGAAGCTGGAAGCTTTCACACAAAAAACACTATTAAAATCAATAAACTGATATAAGAAATCAAATAAATGCAATAATTAACCTATAATCATAATTGAGACTTACAGAAACTACACCAGCATCTATAATTTTCTATTATAAAATACCCCATGCTTGTTTAATATATCCTTAAGTGTCAGACTTACTTTGTAAGTATACAAATTATTATGATTAAAAACCAGTTCTTCGGAAAAATTAAATATTTTATTGCTAATGGAAAGTTCCTAGGATAGAAGAGAAATACGGGCTTTTAATTTGTTTTTGAAAACCTACAAGTTAAAAATAGAAACCTCCTCCAAAAATCAGATTGCTTCCGAGTGTGACGCTCTATGGAAAAAGAAAGAAAAAAGCCAACTCAAAGGGAAATGTGATAAAATGTTATTCCGGCAGCTGCCATTTCACAGTCCTCTTTACCATGAAATGCCATAACCTCGCAGCTACCCCCGGCCAAAGGCAGGACTTTATTTCTTAATTTCGGATTTTACTGAACTTTTTAAAGCAAGCAGAGTCAGTTTTCAATCATGATAACATCAAAACCCAGGAGATTTCAAACTTAAATATGGAAAATGTTTGAACTTCAGATCATGATTTTTCTACTCTCCAACTGACATTCAATCAGGACAATCAGAAAGATACTCAGTTTTGCCATGGCAGAGCTAATGGTATGCAAATATCCCCCAACGCTCTGCAGTATCATCCAACCACTTAACCAAAGACACTTTCGAGGGTGTCCCCCAAGGTGTGTGTGGAGGAAGCTCGGAGGGAGCAGCCTGCAGAATACAGATGCTGAAGCTCACTCTGTGCCATGGACACAGCATCCCCTGGGGTAGAGCCCAGGAATCTTCATTTCTAACCAGTTCTGTGGGGATTCCGAACATTGAGTGAGTCTGCAATCTGCTGCTTTAGAGATTGCTCTTGATAATCTGGAACTTCTGCAAGGTGGCAGCATCTGTGACTTGTTGAGTGTCATTGTGAATGTTGAAGGTCAACATTCAAAAATTTATCTCCAGAACAGGAATTACACATTGGATTACTCCAACTAAACCTTCACCTCTAAGCACTCTATCTGTAGAAAAACCAAAAAAAGTGGCAGGATAGATTTTGCATAACTTAAACCTCCAACTCAGACTTTAGAAATAAAAACAATTAAGTGGCCATCCTTGCATGAGTAAAGCTTTCCACAATTCAATGTGTAATGGAAGTGACAAATTTTAAGACAAGATGTTGTAAACATTTTTCTTGCCCTGATTAAGTTATGAGCCCCAAAGATCACATAGATCAGTGGTCAGCAAACATTTTCTGCAAAGGGCCAGATAATAAATATTTTAGGCTTTGCAGGCCGTACTGTCTCTGTCACAATTACTCAGCTCTGCCTTTGTCACCTGAAAGCAACCATAGACAATACATAAGAGGTTGTGTCCAATAAAACTTTATATATGAACACTGAAATGTGAATTTCATGTGTCTCAAAATATTCTTATCCTTTTAATTTTTTCCAACTGTATGGTCTCAATGTATGTGTCCCTCCAAAATTCGTAAGTTTGAAATCCTAATGGCTAATGTGATGGTATTAGGAGGCGGAGCCCCTGGGAGGTGCTTAGGTCATGAAAGTGGAACCCTCATGACTGGGATTAGCGTTCTTATAAAAAAAGACCCCACAGAGGCCCCTTTCCCTTTCTGTCACGTGAGGATACTGTGAGAAGTCTGCAACCCAAAAAAGGACCCTCACCCAACTATGTTGGCACCCTGATCTCAAGCCTCCAGCCTCCAGAACTGTAAGAAATAAATTTCTGTTTTTTATGAACTACCTGGTCTGTGGTCTTTTGTTATAGCAGCCTGAACTGACTAAAACACCAACCATTTAAAGTAAAAACTATTTTTAGTTCTCGGGCTGAACAAAAACATGTGGCAGCCAAGATTTGGCCCATTGGCAGTGGTTCGAAGACCCACGACACAGATCAAATTTGTGGAGCATCATGTGTTGCTAGTAACTGAGGTAAATATTCAAAAATGACTTTTTTGAATATAAGACTGTAATCCAAGATCAATGCCTTGTCACTAAATAGAGGATAAAAATTAAACAAACAAAAAGTCCTATGACAAAACTTGGAATTCTGATTCAGAGTTGATTTCCAGACGACATCTTACCAAATAGAACTAACGCTTAGGTCAAATATTTCTAAACACATCTAACCTTCCTTCTGATACAGCCAAGCTATTAAAGGCCAGTGAATATGGGCGAATTGTTGGGGTCCATAGCATCACACAAGCAAAAATGCAGATACAATCCATTCAGCAGGCAAATGCGTGAAGGAACTTTTAAACACATGGAGTCCTGAATCTCCAACAGGAAGCTATAGCACTGTTACCTGTTGTGTCTTGGCTCAGGGTTTCCTGGCTGCTGCTGCTGTAAGAAGGCACTGGAGTGATGGACAGTGAGGCTGGGCAAGACAGAGGCGTGGCCAGCTCAGTCTTGCGAGTGAGGGATTGGTGATATACCGGGATGCCTGCATCTTTGGAGACGAAGAGAGGCAGATCTGACGGGAGGGTGGGTCTGCCTTGTGCATATGGATTTTTCCAGTGGGTGAGCCCAACTGCAACAGGCCCAGCAACGTCGTAACCTGGCAAGACAAACACATAAGGTCAGATCAGAAATCAAAGCCTTATACCGTATTTCTTTCTGTACATCCCCCAAAGTCTTAGCTGCGCGTCAAATCAAACACCACTTGAGATAAGGATGCATGTTAACAATAAATAGGTGGGAACTGTCACACTGGATGAATCTTGTTAACTAGTCAACCTATGTTTATTAAGCACATACTATGTTATAGGTGCCCAGTCTTTGCCCTTAAGGAGCTCAGAGTCCAATAAAGGAGATAAGACTTGTGATCATAATGAAAAAGATAACTGAAAGTCTATTATGTTCTAGGTACTTTGCATAAGTGATCGGAATCCTTACTGCAACTGTACAAGGATACAATTACTATTTCCGTTTTATAGGAAATTGGACCTCAACTTGCCCTAGGTCAAGCAGCCGTTAAGTGCCAGAGGCAGAATTTAAGCCCAGAACTGTCTGGCTCCAAAATCTATGTTCTTTCCCTTTTTCCAACTAACGACAGTACAAAGCAAGATGAAAGAAGTAGTTTAAAGTGCGACAAAAACATTCGCCAGGATTTCAGGGGACAAAGCCCTTTCTAGGTGGAGGAACTAGGTCGTGGAAAAGATGGCATGAACTTGGCCTTCTAGGCAAGGGTTGCCACCTAAAACAATCAGAGGGACAGATCTGTTCTGTAGATGTGTTTTGTTAGCCCACATTTTTCTTAATTTGAAGTTCAAATTAAAATTGACAACAATAAAAGTCTAGAGCATTCTCAACAAAAATCCAGCTTTCTGTCTTCTCTTTAAAAATCTCTTGATCTTCTCCTAAAGATCAAGCAACACTGGACCACATTCCCACGTGGCAACTGTCAGCTGAAGCAACCACAGAACCACTCTTTTAAAGCGGAGTAAAGGAATTCCTGTCTGCCGCAGTCCCCACCATTCCCTAATACCTTACTCCCAGCCTGCTTCCCTTATTTGCCTTACATGCCTGATCTCTGCAGGCCTTTGTATTTGCAACCGAGGTACAGAATTCAGAAATATAATGTAAGGGCAGTCAGAAAAAAACAAGAATGGAAAGGTAGGTTGATACAAGACAGCTGAGGGTCTTAAATGCCAAGGTAAGAAAATTAGATTTTACTTGCTAGGCAAAGCAATATCCCTAAAAGTTTGTGAAGCGGAGATTGGCATAATCAAATGGACGGCAGCAAAAGGCAGAATCTGGGCCTCCTTCCTCTGGTGGTGACCCCTCCTGGGGAGATTCCTCTGACTCCCCCAAGCTGTCTTAACTGCAGTAAAGGGAGGCCCAGTAAAAGGTGTTGGTGTGCAGGGGCTGGAGGTGTGTGGGGAGAAAGTCCAAATTGGGGAGGGGGTGTTGAGGTACCAAGAAAGCCCAAAAGGGACAACAAGGGAGGAGGCGTGCATGGATCCTGCAGACTGGCCGATGTTGTCTGGGGCAGCCCTCCCACACCACGCGGGAAACCACTTGAACATGGATATGTGTCAGACAGTCCCTGCCCACACTTCACAGCCAAGTGTTCCTTCTCTCTATGTGTCTCTCTCATGAGCTGAGTATCCCTCAAGGTCAGAGCGTGTCTTAGTCATCTTTAAAACCCCCTCCCAGAATTTCTCTATTCTGCTCTTGCCCCTGGCATTCAATAGATACCCGCTGTTCACCGAATTCTTCCTAGACCAGCGGCAAGGAGGTGACATAAGAGGCTGTGAAGTAGAGGCCAGGCAAACATTATTAAGGGACCAAATTTAAATGTTGGCAGCAAGAAAGGAAAAGAGGTCCAGAGAGATACGCAACAATGACGTGGAAAGAAAGGAGTTTGGGGCCACCAGGTAGCTTTGTTTTTTGCTGGCAAGATGTCAGAGAAGACTTATGGCAAACAGGATGGTGCATTTCCTCATCCTCACTGGGGCCATCGGAAGGACTGGCCTGGCAAGGGCTGAAGAAAGTTGAGTGTGTTTTTTTAGACACGAGGAGGTGGAGCTTTAGTGGAAATATCTATGCGGAAATGTCTGGCAGTAGACTGAAAAAAACAACGGAAATGAGGATTAGGAGACATAGGACCAGAGCTGTAAATCTGGAACTCATCCACATTGAAACCACGCCTGATGCCCAGGAATGAACAATCTACTTCATTGTCATAAAATGATAAATCCACTAAAAGTTACAATACTGTCTAATGCTTATTGGCAATGTGCTAAGGGATCTATCAAGACCACCTCATTTAACCTCACAATAACCATGTCAGGAAGGTACTAATATTCCCATTTGACAGATGAGGAAACCGAGGCTAAGGGACATTATTACTTCTGCAAGGTCAATAACTACACAGAAATAACAGATTCAAGGGGCTTCCCTGGTGGCACAGTGGTTGAGGGTCCGCCTGCCAATGCAGGGGACACGGGTTCGTGCCCCGGTTCAGGAAGATCCCACATGCCGCAGAGCGGCTGGGCCCATGAGCCATGGCCGCTGAGCCTGTGCGTCCAGAGCCTGTGCTCCGCCGCGGGAGAGGCCACGGCAGTGAGAGGCCCGCGTACCGCAAAAAAAAAAAGAAATAACAGATTCAAGCCCAGGCTCATCAAAGACAACATGGGTGCTCTGGTCCCCTGCCTCGCACTGAGAACACAGGCAACAAGAAGGATTCTAGGAGATGGAATCGGGGTCTGTTTCCCCCTCAAATCGCTCGTAGGTTATTTATTCCTTTCTGAACAATTTTTTATAGAGGGATCTCAATGGACCAGAATGCACAAGGAAAGGGAAATGCTGACACCCTTGAGAACATGCTGACTGGACTGCTTGTACTCTTCTTGGTCAGTCACCTTCCTAAAAGGTAAGTGGAATACAGTGAGGTGAGTGATTCTTTCTCTGGTAAGGGCTACGGAGCCTCTGAAGATAATCACAGAGAACACAAATTAATGTTCAGAACTGCGAGGGAGCCACAGCTGCAGTGGAGGCTGAACTGAACGCTACTGACCCCAAGGCTGCCCCCCAATCCTGTTTGTTGGACTAAACCTCTGATGCTAGTGTGTTTATTTTGTGATCAATACTCTTGGATCTCCCGTAGCTCCTAAGAGTGTACTGGGGCATAGAAATGAAATTCTAGGAGACACCATTTGAATTGATGTTCCATTATGTTTTTATTAAAAATGTGAAAACGTATTACCTCCTACTCACACCAGAGAATCCTTTTACAAGAAGATAATTAGAGGACCGTGTTTTCCCTCGCCTTGTTGTTTCATTCGGAAACTTGCTTAAATGCCTCTTCTCTTTCCATATTCCCAAGCTCCTCGGGAGTCATTATAAAGAGAAGGGTGTATAATATATATCACACACCGTGAAAGCGTTAGGCTTAAAAGTCCCAAGGAACTCTGGACTCTCCATAATTTCAGGTTTTACCATTTCTTTCATAAAATGATAGCTAATTTATAACGTATACTTAACTTTGAAAAAATATTGTTCACAGTGCTAAGAAGTCACCCCCTTTTTTTTTATTACTTTAGGAAATTACCACATCATTTAATCCAGAAATGGAGTTCATTAGCAGATATATTAATTCATGTCACTGATACAAATGAGCTATGATAAGATCTGCATAATTTTGATGGCATAGAAATGGACCAGCCTAAATTTAAAACCAACAATGAGGTCAAAGTATTTTGGGTGGGTGGTTATCCAACCATCCAAGGGAACAGCTAGTGTCCAAGTGCCCAAGAGGCAAGTAACAGGAATGTCACATTGGCAGCCTACTCACTCTCCCTCACCCACCATCCTGTCCCCAGGTCGGGGGTGGGGTAGAAGCAGGGGTCTCGGCTTTCTCTGAGTTGCATGCCATCACTATCACCCACCAGCCCCCAAATCCTAAACAGAGACATGTAAGGAACACTCAAAATTATAGGCTGTCTTGAGAAAAAAAATGATGTTAATCAACTTTAAAGTTCTTAAATCTTTCATACATGAAAAAATAGGAGTTTACTATCAGAAAATAAGGAGTTTTCAGGACTTCCCTGGTGGTCCAGTGGTTGAGACTCCACGCTTCCAATGCAGGGGGCGCGGGTTCGGTCCCTGGTCGGGGAAGGCGCGGGTTCCATCCCTGGTCGGGGAACTAAGATCCCACATGCCATGCCGTGCGGCCAGAAAAAAAAATAAAAAAATAAAAAAAGAAGAAAAGAAGGAGTTTTCCAAGGGTCTCATGGATAGGTAGAAAAATTTCAGAAGGTGTCACTTTTTCTGTTGATTGGATTTTTTGACAATTCTTTTGGCAATTCTTCGGTCAGGACATAGGTTCCTAGAAGGAGCTACATTAACAGGAAGTCCAGAAGTGTGCTGTTCTCTTAAATGGATTCCCTCACAAATGAGACACTTCTGTGTGAGATGACTATCCTGTAAGAGAAGGACGGAAGTACAGAAGATGAAAGAAAACAAAAAGAGCTTTTAAAAAAGAATTGCTAGATGACTCAGAGATGTCCTCCCTCCAGTACTTTGAGTATAAAGTTGTTAATTATTTGCTGCTTTTACTATAAATATTTTTAAAGTGCTTTGTACTGGACAGACTGTGGGCAGTGGACACTGCCTGATGACTGTGCTGAATCCATCCTCCACCCACACCCCTTCCTCCCAACACAGTCACATTTTGTTTGGGAATTCATCCCACTCCCACGCAGCTTGTGACTCAGGGCAGACAGACCTCACACTCCCTGACCTCCACATGGGCCATGATGGGTGTAAAGAACATGATCTTATCTCCCTTGTCAGTGATTTGCTGAAGGGTGGCCATGTGACCAAATCCCATGCAATGAGATAGAAGTCTCTGAGGTGCTTCAGGGGAAAGTTTCAGCTCCTCAAGTGAACACCTGAGGAAGGCACCAAAGCTCCTTTCTCTCTGATCACTGTTGTGCCTGAGTGAAATTCCTGGAACCACGGCAGCCTTGGGGCTGCCATCAGGAAGATAGATTTTCCCAGGAAGGCAAGGGGGGGAAGGTCTTTCACAACATCATCGAGCAGCCTACTCAACCTGTCCTCCCAACAGGCCTTCCTATTATATGAAATAATAACCTTCCTTATGGTTTCAGCCAGTTTGAGTTTGTTGAAACAGAAGCAACATTCAAGGGCCTTTCAGTTGTCCCATCACCTTCTGAGAAAACTGTGTGACATACCCACTGCCCCTTCAGAGGTGACTTCATAGGTCAGTAAGAACCTGTTATATGAGTTTCCTAGGGCTGCTGTAACAAAGGATCACAAACTGGGTGGCTTAAAAAAAACAGAAATTTCTCCTCTCACGGTTTTGGAGGCTGGAAGTCTGAAATCAAGATTTCAGCAGGGCCGTGCTCTCTCTGAAGTCTCTAGGGGGAAATTTGTTGTCTGCCTTTTCCTGGTTTCTTGTTTGTTTGTTTTTTAACATCTTTATTGGAGTATAATTGCTTTACAATGGTGTGTTAGTTTCTGCTTTATAAAAAAGTGAATCAGCTATACATATACATACATCCCCATATCTCCTCCCTCTTGCGTCTCCCTCTCTCCCACCCTCCCTATCCCACCCCTCTACATGGTCACAAAGCACTGAGCTATCTCTCTGTGCTATGCAGCTGCTTCCCACTAGCTATCTATTTTACATTGTATATATGTCCATGCTACTCTCTCACTTCGTCTCAGCTTACCCTTGCCCCTCCCCGTGTCCTCAAGTCCATTCTCTACAACTGCGTCTTTATTCCTATCCTGTCCCTAGGTTCTTCAGAACCACTTTTATTTTTTTTTTTTTTTAGGTTCCCATATGGAATTTGTTTTTCTCTTTCTAACTTACTTCACTCTGTATGACAGACTCTAGGTCCATCCACCTCACTATAAATAAATCAATTTCGTTTATTTTTATGACTGAGTAATATTCCATTGTATATATGTGCCACATCTTCTTTATCCATTCCTCTGTCGATGGACATTTAGGTTGCTTCCATATCCTGGCTATTGTAAATAGAGATGCAATGAACACTGTGGTACATGACTCTTTTTGAATTATGGTTTTCTCAGGGTATATGCCCAGTAGTGGGATTCCTGGGTCATATGGTAGTTCTAGTTTTAGTTTTTTAAGGAACCTCCATACTCTTCTCCATAGTGGCTGTATCAATTTACATCCCCACCAACAGTGCAAGAGGGTTCCTTTTCTCCACACACTCTCCAGCATTTATTGTTTGTAGATTTTTTGATGATGGCCATTTTGACTGGTGTGAGGTGATACCTCATTGTAGTTTTGATTTGCATTTTTCTAATGATTAGTGATGTTGAGCATCCTTTCATGTGTTTGTCGGCAATCTATATATCTTCTTTGGAGAAATGTTTATTTAGGTCTTCTGCCCATTTTTGGACTGGGTTGTTTGCTTTTTGATATTGAGCTGCATGAGCTGCTTGTAAATTTTTGAGGTTAATCCTTTGTCAGTTGCTTCACTGGCAAATATTTTCTCTCATTCAGAGGGTTGTCTTTTTGTCTTGTTTATGTTTTCCTTAGCTGTGGAAAAGCTTTTAAATTTCATTAAGTCCCTTTTGTTTATTTTTGTTTTTATTTCCATTTCTCTAGGAGATGGGTCAAAAAGGATCTTGCTGTGATTTATGTCAAAGAGTGTTCTGCCTATGTTTTCCTCTAAGAGTTCTATAGTGTCTCACCTTTCATTTAGGTCTTTAATCCATTTTGAGTTTATTTTTGTGTATGGTGTTAGGGAGTGTTCTAATTTCATTCTTTTACATGTAGCTGTCCAGTTTTCCCAGCACCACTTATTGAAGAGGCTGTCTTTTCTCCATTGTATATTCTTGCCTCCTTTGTCATAGATTAGTTGACCATATGTGCGTGGGTTTATCTCTGGGCTTTCTATCCTGTCCCATTGATCTATATTTCTGTTTTTGTGCCAGTACCATACTGTCTTGATTACTGTAGCTTTGTAGTATACTCTGAAGTCTGGGAGACTCCTTCCTCCAGCTCCATTTTTCTTTCTCAAGATTGCTTTGCCTATTCGGGGTCTTTTGTGTTTCCATACAAATTGTGAAATTTTTTGTTCTAGTTCTGTGAAAAATGCCATTGGTAGTTTGATAGGGATTGCATTGAATCTGTAGATTGCTTTGGGTAGTATAGTCATTTTCACAATGTTCATTCTTCCAGTCCAAGAACACGGTATATCTCTCCATCTGTTTGTATCATCTTTAATTTCTTTCATCAGTGTCTTAGAGTTTTCTGCATACTTCGTCTCCTTAGGTAGGTTTATTCCTAGGTATTTTATTCTTTTTGTTGCAGTGGTAAATGGGAGTGTTTCCTTAATTCCTCTTTCAGATTTTTCATCATCAGTGTATAGGAATGCAAGAGATTTCTGTGCATTAATTTTGTATCCTGCTACTTTACCAAATTCATTGATTAGCTCTAGTAGTTTTCTGGTGGCATTTACTCATCTTAAATGAGTAAATACAGGAAAAACAACTAGAACAGCACTTGGCACAGAAAGCTCCCATATGGTCCTCACTGTTTACCCCTCCACTTTCACTGACAAGTGTCTTAATAGAGGTCTCTACTCACAGCTCATCACTCCTTATTCAGAGCCTTGTAAGCTGGCTCCCCTCCCACCATCCACTGACATGGGATGTCACCAGGGCAGCCTTTTAACTTTAACCCTCCTCAGTCTCCCCTTCTAGAAATTCTCTGGGCATTTCAAGAAATGTACTTGCTAGGTTTTCCTACCACTGCCATTATTTCTATACTAATTGTGCTTCCCCCAAAGATTGGTCTTTGACCCTCTACACACTCAATATACTGATGCCCACTCTTATAATCTCATCCTCTTCCACAGATTCAACTGAACTCTCTGTGAAGAGAATGCCAATATCTTCATCTCCTGCCCATTCTCTCCACATTTCCAACTTCCTGTGGGTCATTCTGAGGTGGGGGGTTGTCTCACTGGGACCTCAAACCCAACACACTGGGACCCTAGAGCCATGCAGTCCTCTTCCTGACCTCTGTATTTCAATGAACGGCTCAGACTCCCTGTCGACCTGACTCAAAGTCTCAGGGCACACTATCTGAGGCACATCCAGGCAATGACTAGTCCTCCTGACTCTTCCATGCCTCTCCCTCCAGACCTGCCTCTCTATCCCACTTCCCACGTTCATTACTGTCTCATGTCAAGACCACAGTCAGAGCCACTTACTCTGTCATAACACCAGATTCTCACACATGAAATCCATCCTGTTCACCACCCAAATAACCTTTCATACATGCATTCATCCTGTCACCCTCCTACTCTGAACTCTAAACGACCTCTCACTACTTAACAAATGTCTTTAGGAATGTCATTTTAGGTTATTTAGTGTTTTCAAACCAGGGTCCATGAACTCTCCACAGGGATTTTTAAGTTGTTTTCATTTTTCATTTAAAAGTCAATTTAATCATTTAAAAATGAATATGTGCATACCATGGACCAAATTTTGCCACTTAATTTTAGTGCCTGAGTTTGCTTTTGTGTTTCCATCAAGTTGCCACCAGTTGATACACTTAATGAGAAGAGGAGAGAGAGGGGAATGTCAAGGTGTAAACAAAGGTGCAAACAAACAAAGATCCAATAATCTCACCTGAGTGAGCATTAACAGAGATTTCAGAGTGGGTTGAACAGAGAGAGGTGGTGGCACAGAAGAGTTACCATAAATACTGTAAATACTGAGCTCAGTGCAAAGAACCTTCACTGCTGCAGCCAGGACCACGTTGCATTACAAGCAGTGACTGAATTTCAGCAAAATAACAAAGCCCATCATCTTAAATCAATGTGGTGAATTTGTGGTTGTTTTTCTTCTCAGTGTTTTAAATTTCATTTATAAATCTGATTTGATTTTTATGGCTATCTGGAAAATAAGGTGTCTATAGTTACATTTTATGTTGGAACATACTTAGGTATCCTTATAATAAAAATAATTTAAATCCATTTTAGAGGCTCATAATTATTACTTCTTTTTACAGGGGTCCACATTGCTGGAGTCTGAGAAACCATGACACTGTGTTTCAAAGCATGAGCTTGTGTCATTCCTGGATTGGAATCCTAGGCACATCCATTTCTGGCTGTGAGGCAAACAGCAAGTTTCCTCGTCTGTAAGATGGGGAAATGACAGTACCTTCCTCATAGAGTCCCAATTAAGTAAAATAATGTATGTCAAGGGCCAAGAGCAGCTGACAAATGATAAGTGCAAAATAAATGTTAGCTGCAAGTATCACCATTATTCTTTTGTTTCTAAGTCATAGCCAAGATTCTTAAATCAAGAAAAGTTTGAAAGGAAGTGGAAAGGAGAGGAAAGATTCAGCAGACAGAAAAATAATCATGGTCACTCTTCCCTTTTTGACCAAAATAAAACATGTTTAAGGGTGAGCAGGAAGGCGGCTGGGAGAGTGCTAGGTGAACACAGTATATTCTGCCAGGATCCTACCGTCTCCATAGGGGGGTCCCTCATCCAGGGGGGAAGGGATAGAGAACCACACACCCCAAACTGCAGACTTCAAGTTTCTGAGAAGGCCATGTGCTATGACATGGAATTTTATTTCTGTGAAGTCAGGGGACAGGACAGATGGCATACTCAGAATCCCCCAAAGCATAGCTAGCATTCAGGAACACTGATTTGTTATTTTATGCATGTATGCATTAACTTATACTTATGGGAAATGTACCTTTTCTATTTGCAGTTGTGATATAAATTTTTTTTAAATAAATGAAAATAAATCTTAAAGAGTCAGTTTTAATATTAAGTACATAATAATATAGGTGATACACAAATGAAAGAGAAAGCAAATGAAGAAAAATTGGGAAACCTGTGTTTTGTTTTGTTTTGTTAAATCTCTCTGGATCACACTTCCTCCATCCATCTCTATGCAAAAGCAATAAGGATCCACAAGAGGGCACCCCAACAAGGTGAGTCCACAAGTATTTACCCTGACTCTGAAAATAAATTTGATGCGCTTACCCTTTCTACTCACTCCTTCCATAGCCCTGCACCCCCAACCTTTATAGAAAATAATAGGTTTCGTTAAAAACTGGCACAGTTGCTCACCTATGGTGATCTGGCTCACACAACTGTAGTAGCTGCCCGTCGTTGCAGAGGAAAGGTTATAACTCCCACTGCTTATATCTTTGTCTGTTTAAGAAAACAAAAGAGGAGAAGGTTAATTACATCCTGGTAAACACCATGACCACAAAGTAAATATACGACTGCTGGTAAATAAACCAGCTGTCTGTGTCTGAGTATCTCATACTTATTCATTGGTTCATTCATTGACATTTAGGGAATGCTAGGTGCATTGGAACATTTCAACAAACAACCCAGACTGTCACACAGGCAATTTCAGTTTGGTGTCACTTTATTATAATGGGGGGGAGGGTGCTGGGGGAGGGTTACAGGGGAAGGTGAGAAAACACCTGACCCAGACTAGAGGGTATCAGGTAAGGCTTCCTGGGGGAAGTGAACTAGGCAAAAGGGGGTGAATTGAGGGGAAGGATCCAGGCAGAGTGCTATCATCTTGTCTGGAGACTCGGAAGCCTCTGCTTCACGAGTTAGCAGCTGAACACAGTACAAGAGAGGTGCACAGTCGCTGGACTACGAGGGGTCTTATAAACCACGTTAACAAGTTTGGATGTTGCCAAGAGAGCAGGATCCCATTTTCATTTCAGAAAGATCACTTTGAGGCAGCAAGGAGACCAGTCAGGAGGAGGATGAAAGGAGAGGCAGAAAGACTCCTTTATGAGGCCACTGCAGTCATCCTGATGAGTGATGGTGGTGGCCAAACCATGGGAGGAGCGGCCGTGGAGACAGAGAAGTGGGTGCAATTCCCTGCAAGGCTCCAGTGCAGCTAGCTGCACTGCAGTCCTCACTACCGTGAGCAGACCATGTTCCCGACAGAGGGGCAAAGACACCAAAACCTCCCATTCACACGGCACCCTAGCATTTTCAGCCACATCGTCTCATGCACGGCGTGAAATAGGGCGAGCATCACCCCACGTCTCTGGTGGAAAAGCTGAGGCTCCAGGCAGCCGAGCACCTTGCCCGAGGTCACACGACAGCATGTGGCAGAACAGAGCTCAAATTGAAATCAGAACTGCTTCAAATTGTTTATGAAGAAGGCAGGGCATACGTGATTTAAAATATCAAAATAAATACATATTGTCTAATATAAAACGCTACAGTTTGCACAGAGTTACTATAAGAATGGCTGCGAAACTGACCTGAAGGAAATATTTGAATATTACATGTTATGGGATACCAGGAAAACTCTGAAACTCTGATCTATAATGATGAAAATTAGAAGTCCGAGGGAAAGAAATAATCAAGAATGTCAAATGTAGTCAAAGAGAAAGGGTTTCTAGAAACGTACTGAGTCATATTTTATTGAGAGAGCAATGCGGATTTTTAGAGAAGAGGAAAGAACAGCAGGTACCTGGACAGAGAAGGCAGGAAATGGGAGTCATCCGCCGGGGTGTCCAGATATGCTTGTGGTTTGAAAGCAGCTAGAAAGTATTGACAAACGCAGGTAGTGAGCCAGAGGGCGGTGAAGTAGTGGGGGCCCTTAGAGGCCACATCAAGGCCACTGTAGGTCCACAAACAGGGAGGTAAAAAAATATTTTAAGACTATTTTTATTGTGGGGAAAATTAATTCGAGCAAGTGCACGTGGCCAACTTCTCCTCTAAGAAATATTCCCAGACCATCCCCCCTCTCTAGGGGGCTTCCGGGAACAGTAGACACACCTCCAACAGCACTGTACATGCGAGATTGCACTCGTTTTATGGGTATCCCAAACCATGTGCCTGTCAAGGGCAGGTCCACACGTTTTTCAGTTTGTTATCTCCAGAGCTTAGTGCTTTGCCTGGCATAAGGTGAATCCTCAATATATGTTCGTTGGTTGAAAGAACAAAGGAATGCATGAAATTAAAGAAAGGATAACAAATGACCACTTCCCCTTCCTATTAGTTATAACTTCAGTAGAGGCTGCCGTGATCAAAAAGAAGGAGCACAGGGTTTACACGAGTCAGCACACCTAGGGTTTGAAGCCCCAGCTTTGCTGCACATGAACTCCTTGAACTTGGTCAAGCTGTTGACTTCCTTTAGTATTGGTCTTTCCATCTGAAAATGTTGACAATAATGCTTATCTCACTTCTTCTGGGCTAGGGGTTGGGAGGTGGAAGAGGATGAGGCATGGCTAATAAAAATAAGTCAGCTACACCAAATGTTAGCAAGTCATTCCATATATATTTGTGGAATCAGCTGAATCAACAAAACCCAGACCTAAAACATATCAAACTACTCTAAACTTGTCATTCCTAATTTTTTTTTAAACCCTTCACTAATGATCTGTCCTTAAAAAATTTTGGAAGGGAGGAGACCTCCCAGGGACAATGTCAGTGGCATCAAAGGGGGGAGGAGGGTGAAGGGAGAGATTCAAGAGCCACAGAAATGCCTCTGAATGGAGAGAAAAGGAATGAAGAAGAAAAGCACATTGAGAAATCAGTAATCAATAAAGAAGCAGAATGCTTGAGTTAGGAATGAATGCTTGGGAAGAGGCTGTGCATACATTTGAACAGGAAAAACTACTGAAATTTGACTTGAATCTGAATGGTAAAACTAGGGCATAGTTTGGGTGGCAATATTTTGAAAAGACTCAAAGAGCAGAAGTACAAAGATCTGTGGCAGTTTTGGTACAAAGTGACTCTGTAAAGGAAGGTGTTTTCCTATATAAGAATTAAAACAAAAATGTTAGATTTTTGTGGGAGGGCTTGACTATCCATTTAATCCTCTAGGAACCAACTGTAGTTAAAAAAACAAAATCAGGTACCTAGTGGAAGAACTTGAGACTATGAATGAGGTTAATAAACTTTGTGGGTTCTGGAGTCAGTATTCAGATTAGATACCTGGTTCCAACACTTGGGCACAATACTTTATCTCTACGGGGCTCTGTTTCCTTGTATGTACAATGCAAATAATAAAGGCACTTACTTTATAAAGTAGTACATAGAAAGTGTCCAATTAGTGTTAGCTATTATTTTTATTTTATACTTAAAAAGAACAAAGGTACCCATAAAATAGAATACCATATAGCAAAGGAAAAGAATGAAGCAAAGCTACACAAAATACTATCAATGGATCTCATAAACATAATGTTTAATGAAAGAAGCAACACCCAAATGATATATGATTATATTTATGAAAATTTCAACAACAAAACTAAATTGTATTGTTTATAGATGCATATATAAATGGTAAAACAGTAAAGAAAAGTAACAAAATAATTAGCACAAAAGTCAGCATGGTGATTACATCTGGTGAGGAAGAAAGCAGCTTGAAATTGTGAAGAAGTACAGGGAGTGGGGGTAGGTTCTATGGTGCTGGGAATGTTCTATCCTTGACCTAGGTGGTGGTAACACAGTATTCATTTTATAACTATTTGTTAAATTATAAATTTGTCTTGCCCACCTGTCTGTATGTACAATAGATTTTTTAAAGAAGCAAAGGGGGCAGAAATCACAGTAGGACAAATTAGGAATGCAAATTCTGCAAAAAATGTCTAAAAAAATGAGATGGTGGTGGATTCATACAACAATAGTCATTGAGTACTTACTCCTTGCCAGGCACTATGCTAAATATTCATTATTTCATTTACATCATTATTTCATTTGTGCTCCAAAACAACTCTTTTAAGGTAGGTGTGATTATCCCACTATCCAGATGAGGAACTAGAGGCTCACAAAATCAGGGAACTTGCCCAGAGTCACACTTCAGGGACGTCACAAAGCTGGAATTAAAACCTAGGTTTGTCTTACACTAGACCAATATTTGAGAACAAAGGCAAAGACAGAGGAGGACAGATTAACATCATAAGCTGTGTTAGGTGGATTCCTGTTGTATCTGGTGCTACATCTTTGACAGTCATTTATTTGATGAGGTTCTGCAGGGAATGAGATAGACATCATCTCGGGGATTCTGTTTTCAGAGGCCCACTTAAACAGAAACATGTGACAAAATTAACCCAATTTTCTTTGTCTCAAATTATTTTGGGTATACTTATAAACAGTATGGTCTTATAACCAAATAATCAGGCCCATCTCAACATTCAACCTATCTTTAATCTTAACCACAGCAAAAAAAGCAGGTACCATGCCTATTTTCATTTTCCCACCAAATGCAGAATTCTGGTAGATATGTAGGCAAAACTAAACAAAAATTGTCAATATAAAATGATAGTTATATCTAATTTGGGAAATTTTTTAAAAGAAATATAACTAAAATGCAAAATAATCATAGTATACAAAGCCATGAGCTGGGTGCTCAAAATCAAAGTGTTATTCAGGGGAGAGGTTAACATATTAAATTTAGAGTTAGTGAAACAAAATGTAATGAATATGTGTAGAATTTGTTAGGTAAGATTTAACCATAAGTAGAAGGGTAATTATTAAAATAACAGAAATAAACTACATTTCCAAACCAGTTTGCTGTGCTGAAGGGGGTGGGAGACAGATGGTGGGGAAGAACAGGAGAAGAAATTTAACAAAAAAATTCTACTTAGATAAGAGAAATAAATGAGAAAGCATAGGAAAAAAATAAGACAAAGAGAAAATCTGAAGTAAAATGGTAGAATTAAGTTCAATTACACTAGTAGTAACAATACATGTAAATGGTCTAAATTTGTTATTTAAGAGATTGTGAGATGGATTTAGAAAGCAAAAAGAAAATCAAATAAATGCTATTTATAAGAGAAACACTTAAAACATAAGGACACAGAAATGTTGAAAGTAAAAGATATAAAAAGATATAGCAAGCATTAATCAAAATAAAGCTAGAGTAGCTATGTTAGTTTTAGATGAAAAAGGCTTTAAGACAAAAAGCAATTATTAAGGATAAAGACAGTCAATAAATAATGATAAAAGGTTCAGGTCTGATTCTTCAGGAAGATATTAAAAAACGTTACATCTGAGTTATTTGAGATAAAATAACCTCAAAATATATGAAGCAAAAATTAATAGAGCTACAAGGAGAAACTGACAAATCCATCATCAGAGGGGGAGATTTTAACACAATAACTGATTGGTTGAGCAAGAAATGTTTGGAAAAATACGGAAAATTTGAGACTGCAAAAACTTGGGTATCTTGTTAAAGTGAAGAGCTTGATTTACTATCTCTGGGGTGGGCCTGGAATTCTGCATTTTTTTCCATTTTATTGATATATAACTGACAACTGCATTTCTAATAGACTCCCAGGTGGTGGCAGTGCTACTGGTCTAGGATCTCCAGGTCCTGGTAAAATCCTCCCCTGGAATCCACAATCCACAAAGCCTGGGAAAACATCTCACTGGCAAGAGAGGAAGGACAAAGTTAAAAAGGAAAAGAAAATGTTTTCATTAAACCCTTAAAAACATATTCGAAGTCTGCTTATACATATGGACAGACGAAACTCACGAATTACCAAACAGACAAATGATGCATAACTATTGACTTTACCAAAAAATTCACCATATGATTCCTTTAATTACTACTCTACACAAGTGTACTGGAAATACCATTTAAGTTACAAAATACATATTTATTGTGCAGAGTGAGCTACAACTGTTTACCACAACTGGTTGGGTTTTTTTTTTGTCTTTTTGTAAATCACTTAAAATTGTTTATAAAAGGCTCTAGAGAATCCACTGGTAAGAAAACAAAATAGTGTGGGATGTGTGTGTGTGTGTGTGTGTGTGTGTATGTGTGTGCATATGTATGTCCCTCAGAAATATTGGTGTGATTTATTCTATGTCTGCTGTGTATTTTATAGGCTTACAGAAAAGTTAATATTCAAGTCCAACCCTTTCCTCCTAGCTGTGTAGCCTGTATCTCATCACCTAAGCTCCCTGGGCCTCAAATTCCTCCTTTACATTGTGACTGAAATTCATTCATTTAAAAAACACTGAGTGCCTAGCACATACAGTAGATGCAGGCTGGCACCAGGTAGGAACTGGTGCCTTGGAAGGTCTCCCCTAAGGTGTTGATGAATTAATCAAAGTGTAGAGAGTGTGCGTCACTCCACAGAGCTTTCCCTACAGTAATGACAATAAACACACCACAGTGCTGTGTACTACATTGCTCTAGGACTTTCTAGGTTTTCATAACATTTTCACCTTTGCTCTTTCATGTAACTCTGCAGTAGCATTAGGAGACAAGCAGGGCAGGGACCAGCTGTGATAATACTAGGAGTTGTTCCCTCCTCTGCATCTCCCACTGGACCTGAGCTAGACCCAAACCCCTGGGGGGCAAGGCCATCCCTTATTCACCTTCTCTCCACAGTGCCTAGCTCTGCCTAATGCATAAAAAGCACAATAAATGTTTGCCAAAGACTCCAGTAAGCTTTCAAATACTACAGTCACCATTCCTGCATTTTAAACACTGGGCCTGATACTCATTATCTCAGCTTCCCTTTGATTCCACCCTTGCAGGCACAGTGGCGAAAAGACCTTGCAGGAACCCTAATTAGAGAAAAGCCTTTCCTTTCCTTTCTTTCCTCCTTGTACCTATTTGATTCAGTGTTGAAAATCCCACATTCTTTTTCATTTTTTCCGGAAGGTAAAGATCCATGCCTCTTCATTACAATGTAAGATTCATGAGAACAGTTTTTAATTTTGTTTTTACTTCCAGAACGCACAACAGTACCTGACACATAGTAAGCACTCACAAAACATATGTTGAATTGTTCTAGAAACTTCCTTGGTAGCTACGGACTGTTTGTCTAGGACTAAGTTCTAATAGAAAAATCCACACGCCTATTACAAAGAACATCATGTTTTAAAGGAAAAGATTAAAGTGCTCCTTCACAGGATCAAAATAAAATTTTAATTTTGCCCCAGAAAGAAACTTTTAAAGTGTGAAGGGCTGAAGGTCAAAAACTAATCTGTGTAGACTTTGTTGCAGCTTCTTAATCAAAAAGGATCCTAAATCAATGTTGACCATGAGTGTCTGGATTGCATAATGACAAGCATGCCAGGTGGTAGAGGGCAAAAACAAGAGAAGTCCTCAAACAGCTCCTTGGATCTATTTTGCAGCCAAAGCATGACTTCCAGCCCGTTAGCATACATCTGATTTCACCACGTAGTGTGGACACTTTTGCTCTTTTGTTCATTCTTATTTTCTGAAGGGTAAACGTTATATTGCTTGTTTGCAATAGGAAAATGAAGTTTTAAAAATGTGTGTGTGGTGTACTACCCCTTGCTGGAGTCCATTCAGTCCTTCAGTCGATCAGACAGCCAAGGATTGCTCACCCAGTATATGCCAGGTCCTGGGCTAAGCACCAGGAATATAAAGATAAAGATGTAGTCCTTGGCCTTTGGGATTTTACAACCCACAGAGAGGAGTCCTCATTACAGTACAAAATGAAAAGCTGTTGGGGAGAGGAGTACCCTGAAAGGTTCCAAGAGAGGAGCCCAGTAGGATGGGGAGGTCAAAGGAGAGGGGGAGTGAGCCTCATAAAGGAGGAAGGGGCTGTGTTTCAGAGCATGGGCCAAGGTTCAGACACCTGAGAAAACCAGGTGCAATCAGCCACCCCCAGCCACCTCCCTCCCTAAAAGGTAGGATGCTGGGGCCAAGGGCAGCAGGAAAGAAGGATGGTCAGCTTCTGAAGGGCCTTGTTCGCCAACCCAGGGAGGTTAGACTTTGACCTGTAAGCAGAGGGGAGCCCTTGGAGAGTTTTAAGCAGAGGAATAACAGGATCAGATCTGCAACTGGGATCAGAGAGGCAGGGAAAGAGGCAGAGAGACAGCTGGGAGGCTGCTGCCGCAGTCAAAATTGGCAGTGACGGTGGCCTCGACCAGCATAAGAGGAGGGGGCAGGGAGAGGAGAAACCAGAGTAGAAAGACTTTAAGGAAGAAGAACCAATGGGACTTGGTAGTTGAGAGTATACGGGCTGGGAGAGGCAGTTGACAGTAATAGCTATGCTTACCGAGTACTCACTATGTGTCTCTCATATGCTCTTACAAGTACTGTTGCATTTAAACCTCAGAGTGACCCCATTTTACAGATAAGAAGATTGAGGCACAGGAGGTGAATTGGTTTGCCCAAGGTCACTGCTAGTATATTCTGGTAAGGGAGAACTCAAAGACGACTCCCAGGATTCTAGTCTAGGTGACTGCATAGAGCATGCTGGCCCCGCCAATGTCTCCTGTCTTGGATGTCATGCTCCACCAACAGCATGCTGCTGGAAGCTGCCTTTATGCCCCCTGCCATCTATCCCCTTCATCTTTGTTCATGCTGTTGCCCCTCCCTGGAATGTCCTTCTTCTCCCAATTGGCCTTTTCACATCGTCTCCTCCAGGTGACTCTTCCTGACCTATCCCTTGCTCCCCCCATCCCCTCTCCCGCAGCACTGCATTATAAATCTCTTTAGGGGCCTATTTCCTCCAGCTGACTGTGCTATCCTGAGAGAAAGAGTGAGATCTCATTTATTCTGGTACTCCATGGTCCAGTAGCTGGAGCTCAGTAGCTGGAGTGATTCTATAGGACACAGGTATGGGAGAGGAATTCTGTTTTGGACACAATGAGTTTGCCATGTCAGAGGAGTATACAAGTAAAGAAGTCTAGCAGACAGCTGGGTAGACAAGCACAGCACATACAAGAAAGAAGTTCTGAGTTGGTGATTTCTATTTATTCGGGTAAATATTTATTCGAATAAAGACAAAATGACAGGTGAGGAAGTTATGTCCTAGGCTCTCATCTCTTAGCTTCGCTCCATTCTGTGTTGCATGGTTAGGCATGGTTCTCATTACACCCCCCTCCTATACCCCCTTCCAGTCAGAAGTCCTGAACTTCTGGTCATCCACTGCCCTTTAGCCTTTGCTCAAGCCATGCCTTCTCCCTGGGATTACCCACACAGCTGCCCGTACGTGGTGAACGTCTGCATGAAGGAGCACATTTTCTCCTCTTCCTAACTTCCCCTAGCCCCAGGCTCTTCAGCCAAACTCTGCAGCCTGCCTTCAGGCGCCCCACTCATTAGGTGAGACTAAGTAAATTCTTCAATCTGTCTGGGCCTCAAGCTCTTCAAGTGAATACAGGGCTAACATTGGACTAGTTTCTTAAAGATGGTTGTGAGGGGCTTCCCTGGTGGCGCAGTGGTTGAGAATCTGCCTGCCAGTGCAGGGGACACGGGCTCGGGCCCTGGCCCAGGAAGATCCTACGTGCCGTGGAGCAACTAAGCCCGTGTGCCACAACTATTGAGCCTGTGCTCTAGAGCCCGCAAGCCACAACTACTGAGTCCGTGTGCCACAACTACAGAAGCCCACGCGCCTAGAGCCCGTGCTCTGCAACAAGAGAAGCCACCGCAATGAGAAGCCCGCGCACCGCAACGAAGAGTAGCCCCCACTCACCGCAACTAGAGAAAGCCCACGCACAGCAACGAAGACCCAATGCAGCCAAAAATAAATAAAATAAATTAAAAAAAAAAAAAAGATGGTTGCGAGATTTAAATGAGCTAATCCGCATAAAGTGCTGTTGTTATTGTTTGTGTCCCAGCATAGCCCACACTTCTGCTTACAACTTTGTCACCCCAGTTTACAGGCCTCCTGCTAAGGGACTGACTTTGCCCTCAGGGCCATTGTCTCTCATTTAGTAGATGTCTAATCAATGTCATCCAAATGTTTGAGAGTGAGATTATAAAGCCAAGGACAGAACCCAGGCAAACACCAACATAAACAGATGCAGGAGTCCACAAAGAAGAAGCCTTTTAAGAGGCAGGAGGGAAATGAGGGGACGATAGTTACAACAACAAAACTGGCTCTGACTGCATCTCCTTCAACTTCTACTTGCTCTCTCTGCTCTCGCCACACTGACCTTCCAGCTAGCCGTGAACGTGGCAAGCTCATTCCTGTCCCAGGGCCTTTGTACTTACTGTTCCCTTTACCAGGAATGCCCTTTCCCCTCATAATGACATGGCTTGTTCCTTTCCTTCATTTAGCCCTTCCCTCAAATACTTCCTCAGAGAGGACTTCCTTATCTGAAGGAGCCCCCACTGTGCCCCATAAGCTCCTCAGACCCCACGCTGACAGCTCGATCCCAGGCCGGCAGGTCCAACCACAAGTCCCTTCCTGGTGCAGCCTGGGACACAGCCCCCTGTGCCTTCTTTTGCATGGCCAAGAATGAATCAAGTCCCGGTCCCTTCACTCTTGTCACCTTCCTTGGTCTCATGCACGTGGTTACATAATGAGCTAAAAGCGTTTAAGAACCTAAACCATGTAAAGGACAAAGAAAGAAAGATGAATAGTGAGTATGAAAGGCTGAGACATTTAAAATCCAGAATTTTTTAGAAGTGCATCATCCATTGAACATATATTTATTAGAGGACATATCACAGTTATTGATTATCCTAATCTCATTCCACATTTCCAGAGGATACATGTCTAGATGGTTGCCCAAAAGTAAAAGTTCATGCCAAAATACAGAAAAAACAAGTTCCAACATAGGATCAAAAAATGCATATTTGGATGGGAAGCTAATGAGGTTTAACCGGAGGCTGCTGCTAATGAAATGCATACATAAGCCAAATTTCTCTCTCTTCTTAGGAACCTAAAACACACGGTCTACACTGTAACTGTTCATTCTCTTGGCAGCCCCTGTGCTAAAGACAGGACTGAGGCATTTATTAAATCAGTCAAATGAATATAAAAATTGAACCCTCTAAATCCCAGGCAAGAAACCTAGATCATCCCCCATCATGATATCTAAACCCAAATCCAACAGAATTCAAAGGGGACTTTTTTTAAAGCAGTTAGATTTTCAGAGAGATGAAGGTTCCAGAGCTGGACCAAACTCTCAACAGAAAATAATCTCAGCATCCAGTGGATGAGGAATATATTGAATGTGCTTGGTTTTGTTTTCACCAGGTTGAAAACCCTGATGGACTAGTTTACCTTGTCGTGTCTTGGGTCACATCGCTACAGACCAAGAAACTAATGTGCATTTAGCAGCCAAGTGTATTTACCACTTTAGGGATGGGGGAGGGAGAAGAGAGTGTCAAAATATATTTAAAATAGCACAAATTCTAATTGAGATATTTACTTAAATCTGTCTCAGCTCCCTTTAAGGTTCTAAAGAGAAACCCATGTTAATTCTTAGTTGCCAAAAAAAATGATCTGCCACCTTTTTTCCTTTAATTACTGAAATATACTTGCTTTTCCAAAACAATTCACTTCTTCTGACTTCATTTTCTCCACCTGGGTGCCCAATTAAGCTTTTAAAGCCTCTAGAAATTTATGGGCCTGATTAGTATGTAAACCTCTTACTGACAGTATCCACAGGACGGCATGTGAAACCTAACATCATGTAAAAACCAGAAGTTAGATCCCTCTGATAGAAAAAGGTGTAAAAAGAGGTTTCTGCCAATGAATATGACTAAAAATCCATCAGGATGTTGAATTAGCCCCAAATGGTAACCCAAGAATGACAACGTTATGTATTAAATGTGCAGCAGGGGCAACAACCCAAATCCCAGCAGAAAATGCCCCGAGTTAAAAAAAAAAAAAAAAAATAGGCCACTAGTATGCAATTTGTAATCTGCTCACAATTTGTTAGGTTCCCAAGCATCAACTGCAAGCCCTCAGAGCCACCTGAGTGATCATTTTACACAGTTTAAATCCCAAGAAATGGAGACTGACCCCTTTAACCTTGGGAAAATGAGCAGGGGACATCACTGGTCTGGAGAATGAAGCCTCCATGCCAAAGAGCAGCAATTTCCCTCCCACCAAGCCCTGGCTCAGAGATGTCCCCGCAGAACATTCCCCAACAATTGCTCAGTACCTCCGCGTTTAAAACGCCAAAACTAGATGTTATCACAGCAACCGCTTGCAAGCCAGGGTAAGGGAGGGAGGTCTTAACTTGAGTTTCCGCCTCCTATAACCCAGTCTCGGCAGCATCTCTGATAAAAGACTAAAGAGAACTGCTTTTTTCCACGCAAGCAGAAATGTTGATAAAAAAAGGCTTGTTGGCTTCCCAAGTGTCTGGGATTTCTAGCTGAGTATGAAACCTACACACTGTGATTTCATTTTCCTTCAGAACTCTACAATGCCTTAAAAATGATTAAAAAATATATTTCTTTAACAAAAAAGGGGGGAAAGGAATGTCTTCTATTTCCATGCAACTTTTATTTCCAAGCTGATTGTTTTTGTATTAAAAACATATTTTGGTGCATATAATTTAACCCCATAGCATCTGTCAGAGAGATGTTCTCATCTCTAATTTACAGATGGAGATATGCAAGAACAGAAAAGTTTAAATAACTTGCCCAAGGTCAGTCAGGGACAAGATAAGCAAGGACTGAACGCAGATCTAACTCCAAGCCTCACACAGCTAGAAAAGGACTCAACACCCGTATACCTTCCCCTCGGTGGTCTGAAGCGAACGGAATTTTACTGGAGTGCCGAAGCTCGAAAACACCTAAATTTTAGGCGATTTTACTCCACCGACTCTTTCTACAAACCCCCCCTTCCCAGGTTCCAGGCATCCTCCAATTGCACAGAGCATCGGTCCCCCAGCCGCAGGCCAGCGCGCGCTGCAGCCGGGCTCCCTCCCTTCCAGGCCCTCCCGGGAGCCGACCCCCGAAGTTTCCCGGGGTGATCAGACGGCTCCCGGGTCTGCCCGCCCCAGGAGCTCCGAGAGCCCGCGACCGCCCGCCGTTACCGTATGCCGTGAGGGAGGCCATCCTGGCCCGCGTCCTGCCCAGGCTGGCCAGGGCGTCGGCGACAGCGGCCGCCTGCGCGTGGCGCCCCTGGACGGCGGGCGTCCCGCCCCGCGAAGGCATGCGCTCGGCTCCCGCGGCGCCCTGCCTCCCAGCTCCCGAGCACGCCCAGTCAGCTCGCCGCGGCCGCCCCGGAGAGGTGCCGGCGGCGCGCAGACACCCGGGGCCGGGTCTCGCTGCCAGGGCGCGGGGAGCAAGGGCGCAAACGGGCCGCGGCGCTCCAGGTCCCGGCGGGGATTGAACCTGCGCCGGAGGACGCGCGACCCGGAGAGAGGAGGGGCGAAACAGGCGGTGGGAGGGGCCGGGCGGAAGCGCGAGGCGGCTGCGGCCCCAGCCAGCCGGCGGCGGGCGGGACCCCGGCTGAGTCCACGCCAAGCCGGGTGGCCCTCGGGGTGGGGGCGACAGGGGTGACGCGGGCAGACGCGGGATCGGGAAGTCCAGAGCGCGCCACGGTTTCCGGGACCTCGAGCCTTCAGCTCCCTTGCTAGGGAAGTTCCCCTGGAGAGCGTGCCTGGGGATGGGGCGCTGGGTCCGGCCGCCTGTGACTATAGGGTGCGGTTCCCAGCCCAGGAGGCAGTCTCGAGAAGGCTTTGCCTCCGAGGCCAAAGCCCAGGGGCGAGTGGCAGTTTTGCCTTGAGGACTTTTATTAATGACGTCCTTGACCGCTAAGTACCGAGTTCTGACCCCAACAGTTAATACCTGTCCCAGCAGCAGCAGCATCCTGTCGCCTTTATTCGTGCGTCTCTCTCCCCACGAGGCTGTGATCAGTGTTCTATTCCCCTCTGACTGCCCTGCGCCTCGATCAGGGCACGAACTCAAACATTATTTGTCGAAATGACTGAATGTCCGAGCCCCTTGCTCGCCCCCGCTGGAAGCCTACCCATCCTATTGTGAGGGTTCTTTGTTTTGAATCAGGGTCTGGAAAATGGGGAACGAGAAAGAGATCCAAGAAGCCAGTAGTATCCATGGGGATGGGGACAAGAGAAAAGGGGAGGCCGCCTAACGCCCCCTCGGGTTCAGGCGCACCCGAGGCTTTGCAAGTCCCAAGTGCAGAGTCTCGAAGACACAGTGAGGGCCCTCGGGGCTTCCTGGCGCGGGGCTGACTGTCCTGGTCACCGGGGTATCTCGGCCTTGAAAAACTCCAGTGCCCAACGAATTGCGGGGCGATGCTGTCAAGGCTATTTAACCGCGTATGGGCTGTGCCCACCCTGCTGGAGGCACAGGGAGGGCAGAGAAATCTGGCTCAGGCAAAACAGGGCGTTTCTTTAGCAAGGTTTCCGAGCGCCCCTCTCGCCACCGCCACTGTCCTTGGTGCTCGCCGGCCTATCCCAGGTGTCAGGTTTTCGCACTTGCAACCTTCCTCCCCTCCCGTCCCCTCCCCTCTCCTCCCCTTCCCTTCCCGCGCTCCGGCTCTTCTGGGAGGGCAGCGAGGCGGCAGCGGGGGACCGATGGGCGAAGCTCTAGGATGAAATGTCACTTTGTGGTCGGTGGAGTCAGGCCGGGAGAAGGGCGAGGCCGCCCTGGGCAGTGAGATCGCGTGATCTGACAGTTTATTCCTGCTGGGTCAGCCAACTACCAGCAGGTGACCCTTAGTCAAGACGCCCTGTGTGACCCTTCATTTTCCCCATCTCTAAAGTGGCCGTCACCGTTGCTAGTTAGCACTGTGCCCACCTCACAGGACGGTGGCAGGGCCCGGGTGGCAGGGATCCAGCTCAACACTCTGGGCTGGGTGCTCTTTTCAGCCTGTCCCACCTCTGGTGCCCAGTCCTGTGCCAGCCCTGGGGCCTGAGCCTGGAGCTGCTCCCTTGCTTCCCCTTCGTGCCTCCGCGGAGACCCAAGTCCATCTGCAAGTTGTCTTCAGCAATCCAGGTGCTGGTCTTTCTTCTCCCTCTGCCTCCACATTTTAGCTCAGGTAGGGTCATGAGGAAGGATGATCAAAACATGTTACAAATTGCACTTTACTTCTTCTTGGCAGCTCTTTCTAATCAGCAGGAACTTAAAAGTAGTGTCTAATTAATTAACCTCTCTTAAGGCCACCTGAACTTCTGTCCCCATAATACCACTCCAAGTCCTTGAGAATCCTGGGCCTCTTGCTTGGGGAATCAATGGACAAATACACCTCATTCTTTCATTGTCAGGTTTGCCGAGACCCTTCCCTTGTGCTCAGGCCCTGCGCTGTCAGGTAGGGCTGAGGTCTTGAAGCAGCCTCCCTGTCTCCTGGTCTGCAGCAGGAGGGGTAGCCTCACCCTGGCTCATTCTTGAGAAGAACAGGCCAAAAAAAGTTATGATACTGTGATGAAGCACGGGGTGGTAAAGACACCTTGCAAGGAGCGAGAGGGGTCTTTCTTCGCAGTGTTCACAGATGACTTCACCGAGGAAACGACGTTTGAAAGATGAGGTCCAGGATTTGTGTTGTTGTCGGTAAAATTTCTTAAAGACAAGCTTGTCATTCAGATTTTCTTATGTTTTATTCATTCACCATGTCTTCAGGAGTAAAACATGAACTGTCACAACCTTGATGAAAGCTGTATTCTAAATCTTTCCAGGAAAACGCCTTTTTCAGATGATAGACTGAGGAAAACTAGTCCTTCACTTTTCAGCACGCTCTGAACCTGAACTATTTGAGGTATTATTAACTGCTCTGAACGTGATTATATTGCATTTGACACTGGAAGTGGCCACCTCTCTGTGATTAACATTTTTTTGGTGATTAACATTTTTAATAACTTATTTTAAGTTTTTAGTTTAGTAACTACTCTGCAAATACTCATCCTTTAAAACTATTGCAGCTGAAAACTAATTTAGTTTTCATATGACCACCATCAGCTTGACTTAGAATGTGATCCATTATTAAAGATTTAACAAATTGAATGTTTTAAAATAACTAATTTCAACAATGGAGCATTATAGCTACATAACAGATCCGTTTCTATAACAATAAGGGCTCCCTTGGAGCTCTGCTATAATTTGCTACACCTGCAAAAAATAAATGTAGGTAAAATGAAATGACAACTTTTGTTTTTCAAAATTCAAAAATTAAATACATTCAAATTATATAAAGCAGTTAGCCCCTCACAGTTAAATGTGTTTGGAGACTGCTTCATGCATTCTTTCCTTGTATGAATGCATTTTATAACATATTTCACTAATCATTCTCCAGCCAACTTAACTGAATTTAGCATAAAATAGAATTTGCTTTGGGGGGACGTTATCTTGTTATTAAATCCTATGCATTTATACCAAGGAAAATTTATTAGAGGATCCAATAATATTTATCTTAAATATGCTTTGTTATACAAATGCCGTATGACTCCTTTCTGAAAACAGACATGTGTATCTCATCCTGAAACTATGAGTGTTGCAATGACTGTACGGGTGAAAATGTTTTATATTCAGATTCATTTGGATTTGAATTATTCTGAATTCATATTGATGAAAAAATTACCATAACTTCCATCTCAATGTGAAAAGCAAAAATTTCTATATTAAAAAACTATTTCCTATTTGGGACTTCCCTGGTGGCGCAGTGGTTAAGAATCCACCTGCCAATGCAGGGGACATGGGTTCAAGTCCTGGTCCGGGAAGATCCCACATGCTGCGGAGCAACTAAGCCCATGCACCACAACTACTGAAGCCCATGCGCCTAGAGCCCGTGCTCCACAACAAGAGAAGCCACTGCAATGAGAAGCCCATGCACCGCAATGAAGAGCAGCCCCCCCTCGCCGCAACTAGAGAAAGCCCGCGTGCAGCAATGAAGACCCAACACAGCCAAAAAAAAAAAAAAAAAAAACACTATTTCCCATCTCCTAGAAAGCAACATATGAAAATATCACCTTTCTAACCTGCAACGAACACCATTAAACAAGAGTCTTATGTAAAAAATATCTCCTCTGGAGTTTGTTCATTAAATAGTTTCTCTGACATAGAAAGGAATTTATATGGGACTTGTGTTGTCCAGAACAGGAGAAGAGGAGCTTGACCAAATTCACTAGATGATAAACTATGCAAAAGACTGGATTATGTCTTATTTTTCTTTATTTTGCCCACAGTCAATGGGCAAATAAATGTGTATTGCTCAGAGAATCATGGAAAGTCAGATCCAAGAGGAGACTTAGAAAAGAGCACTGGTTCTGGGGTCAGCCTGAATTCAAATTCCAAACTGCACCACGTATTCATTGTATGATCTGGGCCTCAGTTCCTCATCTGCAAAATGGGGTAATAATAATAGCTACAGCATAGGGTTGTTGAGGGTGTCGAACAAGTTAATAGGTATAAAGCCTTTAGAACAGTTCTCAATAGATGTTAACCCCTATTATTTATTATAAGCAGTTTTCCGGGATTCTCTTAGGAATGCCAACCAAGTAGTAATCCCTTTCATAAGGGTTAATGATGTTCATAATATTGAACAGCCAATACTGCACATGCACCCCTAAACAGGGACCCCAGGTGTGCCAGGCTTAACCCTTTAGCCGCTGGGTTGTGGGGAAGTCCCGGGGAAACAAGGTGCCAGGCAATGGGGGTCTTGGGGCAGTGCCTGTTTATTATAACAAGAATGGAGGATTTCAGGACTTTAATACTGGGACCAGTGTGTCCTGGCTGAACATCAGTTCTGCTTCCCACCTTCCCACCCTAGACATCCAAACCACTGAACTTTCTAATCACTCCACAGAGCACCAGTCCTTTTCAGCCCAAACACATTTTAGTTTCTAATTCCCTACTGAGAGAGGTGAAAGCAAACATAATGGGATAATCAGAATATATATAACAACTGATATTAGGAGAGACATGTAAATCCTCTATTTATGAACACTTCTTAATAAGAGATTTTAAATATCTGTTTAATAGAACATGTATAGGGTGGTAAGTGCCAAGGGATTTTAAAATAACATCAACCAAACAATCCAAAATAAATAAATTAATAGTAACAAAGAGAAATGCTGAATGGATTTTTATTAGCTGCCTACCGAGAATAAATTTCATGCGAGAAGAATACAATCATTAGGGAGGAAAATATTTGCCTCCACTGCAGAAAAGCAGACTAAGAAATAAAAGGCAAACAAAACCCAGAGAAGATTTAAAAACCAGTGGCAGCAAAGTCCTAAAGGGAAAAGATCATGTTAATGAAAGAAATCACCAATCCTCCATTCACTGACTTGAACTGAGTTTTCTCCATTTGGTCAAACAATCTAAAGCCCAAAGAGTGAACACTGGATCACAGAGAATTTAGTCTTTCATGTCAGGATAGATCTTCCTCTCTCATGGGGCACTTTTGTAGGTTCCTCAGAGAACATCCATCTGAATGTCCGTGACACAGGCAGTGCATCTCCTCTGCTGGCTGCTTGTGATTCTCTCAGCCCCCGGGAGCCTGGTAGTTCACCCTTCTCATTTTCAACAATATACCCCTAAGGTAGGTGCGTGCTGGGGGTTGCGAAACCCGTGTCTGACCACCTCATCTGTAAGTTCTGTGAGGAGTGTAACATCTTATTTTGGAATGAGATATTTTCTACCCATTTTGCTTTTGGCCTTTTGGGGCATCTGCCAAAAAAAAAAAAATTGAAGAAAGAATCAGAAAGAATTTCATTTTTTTTTAAAAAATAAGACTTTTCTTAGAGCAGTTTTAGGGTCACAGCAAAATTGAGGGGAAGGTATTAGAGATTTCCCATATACCCGGCCCTGACTCACGCACCCACCACGTGATCAACATCCCTCACAAAGTGGTATAGTTGTTACAACTGATGAACCTACATTGACACATCATAATCACTCAAAATCCATAGTTTACATTAGGGTCCACTCTTGGCACTGTACATTCTGAGTTTGGACAAATATGTAACGACAAGTATCCATCATTATAGTATCATACAGAGTATTTTCGCTGCCCTAAAAATCCTCTGTGCTCTGTCTATTCATGCCTCCCCAATCCAACCCCTGGCAACCACTGATCTTTGTATTGTCTCCATAGTTTTGCCTTTTCTAGAATATTTTATAGTTGGACTCATACAGTATGTAACCTTTTCAGGTTGGCTTCTTTCACTTAGTAATATGCATTTAAATCTCCTCCATGTCTTTTGATAGCTCCTTTATTTTTAGTGCTGAATAATATTCCATTGTCTAGATATACTAAAGTTTATTTATCCATTCACCCACTGAAGGACATCTTGATTGCTTCCAAGTTGTGGCAATTATGAATAAAGCTGCTATAAACATCCATGTGCAGGTTTTTGTGTGGACATAAGTTTTCAACTACTTTGGAACTGAAACACCAAAGAGCAAAATTGCTGGATTGTACGGGAAGAGGATGTTCAGTTTTGTAGGAAACCGCCGAATTGTCTGTCAAAGTGGCTGTGCAATTTTGCACTCCCCGGAGCAATGAATGAGAGTTCCTGATGCTCCACACGCTTGCCAGCATTTTGTGTTGTCAGTGTTCTGGATTCTGTCCATTCTTATAGTTATGTAGTAGTATCTCATTTTGTTTTAATTAACATTTCCCTGATGACATATGATATGGAGCATCTTTTCATATGCGTATTTGTATCTGTTTATCTTCTTTGGTGAGGGTTTGTTAAGGTCTTTGGCCCATTCTTTAATTGGGTTGTTTGTTTTCTTACTGTTGAATCTTAAGTGTTCTTTGTAAATTTTGGATAACAGCCCTTTATCAATGTGTCTTTTGCAGGTATTCTCTCCCCATTTGTGGTTTCTCTTCCCATTCTCTTGACATTGTCTTTCACAGAGCAGAAGTTTTTAAATTTTAATGAAGTCCAGCTTATCAGTTATTTCCTTCACCAATCATACCTTCGGTGTTATGTCTAAAAAGCCACCAGCATACCCAATGTTATCTAGGTTTTCTCTTATGTCACATTCTAGAAGGTTTATAGTTTTGCATTTTACGTTTAGCTATGTGATCCAGTTTGAGTTAATTTTTGTGAAGGGTGTAAAGTCTGTGTCTAGATTTTTTTTTTTTTTTTGCATATGGATATCCAGTTGTTCCGGCACCATTTGTTTAAGGGACTTTCTTTGCTCTATTATACTGCCTTTGCTCTTTTGTAAAAACTCAGTTCGCTGTATTTATGTGGGCCTATTTCTGGGCTCTCTGTTCTGTTACATTGATATCTTTATCTATTCTTTCACCAGTATCACACTGTCTTGACTATTATAGCTTTACAGTAAGTCTTGAAATAGGTTGCGTCAGTTCTCCAACTTTGTTCTTCTCCTTTAATATTGTATTAACTCTTCTGGGTCTTTTGTCTCTTCAAATAAACTTTAGAATTAGTTTGTCAATATCCACAAAATAACTTTCTGGGATTGGGATTGCATTGAAGCTATAGATCAAATCGGGGAAAACTGACATATTGACAATATTGAGTCTTGCTATCTATCAGCATGGACTATCTCTCCATTTATTTATTTCTTCTTTGGTTTTGTTCGTCAGAGTCTTATACTTTTCCTCATACCGTTCTTATACATATTTTGTTAAATTTATACCTAAGTGATTTACTTTGGGGCGTGCTGATGTAAATGGTATTATGTTTCTAATTTCAAATTTTACTTGTTCATTGATGATATATAGGAAAGCAACTGATTTTTGTATGCTAACCTTATACCTTGCAACCTTGCTATAATCACTTATTAATTCCAGGAGTGCTTTGTTGTTGTTGTTCTTGTTGATTCTTTTGAATCTTCTACATAGATGATCATGTCATCTGTGAACAAAGAGAGTTTTATTTCTTCCTTCACAATCTGTATACATTTTGTTTCCTTTTCTTCTCTTACTGCATTAGCTAAAACTTTCAGTATGTTGCTGAAAAGGAATGGTGAGAGGGAACATCCTTTCCTTGTATCTGATTTTAATGTAAAAGCTTTGAATTTCTCACCATTTAGTGTGACATTAGCTCTAAGCTTTTTGTATATATTCTTTATTAAGTTTATTAAGAAGTTCCCCTGTATTCACAGTTTACTGAGAGTTTTGATTGAATAGGTGACAGATTTTATCAAATGCTTTTTCTGCATCTCTTGATAAGATCATGTGATTTTTTTTTCTGGAAAATCCCAAAATACTTGGAAATGAAACATACACTTCTAAATAACTCTTGGATCAAAGACAAATAACAAGAGGCATTAGAAAATATTTTGAACTGAATAAAAATGAAAAAAATCGTATCAAAATTTGTAGGGTACAGCTAAATCAGCATGTAAAGGGAAACTTACAGCTTTACCTGCTTATATTAGAAAATAAGAAAGGTCTCAAATCAATAACCTAAGTTTCCACTTTAAGATACTACAAAAGAAGAATAAATTACACTCAAAGCAAGTAGACGGGAGGAAATAATAAAGATAACAATTGAAACCAAAGAAATAGAAACCATAAAAGCAGTAAAGAAAGTCAATAAAGCCAAAAGCTGTTTCTTTGAAAAGATTAATGCAGTTGAAATCATCTAGCTAAACTGATCAAGAAAAAATGGGAGAAGAAACAAATTACCAACATTAGGAACGAAAGGAGGGACATTACTATAGATCTTACAGATATTAAAAGGATTATAAGGGAATATTATGATGACTTCATGCCAGTAAATTTGACAACTGAAATAAATTATACAAATTCGTTTAGAAATACAAAATCAAAACTGAACGAAAATTAATTCTATGTCTATATACCAGCAACTATTTCCATTTACAATAGCATAAAAACACTTAAGAATACATTTAATGAAAGTTATACAAAATCTGTATTCTTAAAACTAGAAAACATTGCTGAAAGAAAGTAAAGGGGATCTAAATAAGTAGTAGGATATATTATTCTGTGGATTGGAAGGCTCAGTTGTTGACATATCAATTTTCCCCTAATTGAACTGTAGTTTCATTGTAGTCTGTGTGAAAATCCCAGCAGGGATTTTTTTTTTTTTAAGAAATTAAAAAGCTATTTCTAAAATTTTTATAGAACTACTACTAGAAGAACCAAATCAATTTTGAAAGAGAAAAACCATCTTGGAAGATTTACACTACCTGATTCAAGACTTATTCTAAAGCTACAGAATCAAGACAGTGTGGTATTGGCATAAGCATAGACATATAGATCAATGGGACAGAATAGAGCATCCAGAAATAGGCCCACACTTATATGGTCAACTGACCTTCAACAAAGATGCCAAGGTAATTCAATGAGGAAAGGATGGTCTTGTCAACAAATTATGCTGGAATGGTTGGGCACCCATATATATAAAAAAAAAAAAAGAAGAAGAAGAAAGGAAGGAAGGAAGGAAAGGAAGAAGAGAGAAAATAGAAAGAAAGAACCCTGACCTTTATTTCACACCAAATACAAATTTTAATTTGACATTAACATTTCCAGTAAAAAGTATAGGAGATAATCTTTGTGATCTCAAGTTAAGTAAAAATTTCTAAAATGAAACAAAAATCATGAACCATTTAAAATATTGATAAATTAGACTTCATCAAAATTATAAAATTTGCTATTCAAGAGACACCATTAAGAAAAGGAGGCAAGCCCAAGAATGAAAGAAAATATTCACAATCCTTATATCTGAGGGAAGACTTGTATCTAGAATATAGAAAGAATTCTCACAACTCAATGAGACAAACAATTCCTCCTGCCAAAAAAAAAAGTACAGAGGAGGTGGCAAAATATTTGAACAGACATTTCCCAAAAGAAGGCTGCAAATAGTCAATAAGTGTACGAGTAGACACTCATTTTCTTGGTACTTCTTCCTTGATGCCTAAAATATTCAGCACTGGAATCAGTTCAGTGGACTACGACATTGTCTCTTTAGTTCCCCTATTCATTTCAAGCACTTATTTAGGGAATAGTTGTTGAGTACCTACTTACATGCTCATTAAGCTATCACAAAACTAGTATGTTCTAAAGATGGGTAGAGAGATATAAAAGAACTACCATAACATGGTTGTAGCAGGTAGAACTCTTTCATTGGAAAATGCATCAGTTGGCTTTTGCTGCATAACAAACCACCCCAAATCTTAGTAATTTAAAATAGCAATCATTTATTTGGCTCATGATTCTTCTGGGAAGTTTTTCAGGTCTGGAAAAAGTTTGGCTGATTTCTGTTGGGTTTTTTCATGTGTCTAAGATGAGTTAGTGGATTGGCTGGGGCTGGCTAATCTAAGATGGCTCAGCTGAGACAACTCTTCTCTGCTCTGTTATTCAGCAAGGAGGTGACCTGCACTTATTCACATGGAAGCAGTGATGAGGAACAGAGCGCCAAGAGAAGACAAGCTCTGCTACACACATGGGTTATTGTATTTCTTTTTTTTTGGAGTATAATTGCTTTACAATGTTGTGTTAATTTCTGCTGTACAACAAAGTGAATCAGTTATATGTATACGTATATCCCCTCCCTCTTGGGCCTCCTTCCCACCCGCCCCCCATCCCACCCATCTAGGTCATCACAGAGCACGGAGCTGAGCTCTCTGTGCCATACCACAGTTCCCACTAGCTATCTATTTTACACATGGTAGTGCACACATGGTTTTCAAACCTCTTCTATGTCATGATTGTGGGCATCTTTTTTCCAAAGCAAATCACATGACTAGGCCCAGAGTCAGGGTGGGAGGGTCCTCAAAGGTGTACAGCAAGTGGGTAGGAATACATGGAGGAGAATTTGTGGCCATTTTTGCAATCTACCACTACAAGTAACACAATTCAAATCAACCTGAGCTAAGCAGAAGAGGCAATTATTGGTTCAAGTTACTGAAAATTCCAGACAACCAACCATGGCTGAATCCAGGGATTCAAATGCTATTAGCAGAACTCAATCTCATTTTCATCACTTCTTGGCATTCCTTCTTTTTTGACTTCATTCCTGGAAGGTTCTCACTTTGGTCACAAGATGACCTTTTGTAGGTACAGACTTTCATCTTATCCTTTCAACAACCCTAATAGAGAAAAAGTGGGTTTTCTCCCCCTTTCCAGTGGAAAGGATTGAGTCTTCCTTGACCAACGAAAGTAGCACATGCCTCTCTGAACCTATCTTAGTGGCCAGTAAGATGGAATAAATTGATTCTTTAGGACTTGTTCACATACCCACCCTTATCAGTAGGACAGGAATACTTCCTCCTCGATCACATAAATTGAGATGAGAAGGGGTGAATTCCCTAAGAAGGGGGACTGGATGCTCAACTGCCAAAACAATGGGTGCCTTAGCTGTCAAAACATCCTAATGAAGAAGATGTTATGTTATAACATGACTGGCAAGATACTACTGGTGCTGCTGTTGTTAACCTACTCTCTCTGATTACTAATCATAATGAATTTGCTCTGTGCCAAGCACTGGCACTTCACGAACTTTACATTATGGTGCTCCGGACCAAGAAAGGCAAAATGTGGATCCAAAGTACGCTTCATCCTGGACTCTGAGAGAGGTGGAACTACTGCGTTGTTTCCCTGGAAAAGCATGAGTGGATTCTGTATGTGAGAAAGAGCACATTGAAAATTTGGTGATAAGGAAAGTAGAGTGAGGTAGATATTAATGCTGCTTACCAACATTTCCAGTTCTCCTTCCATTCTGGGTACGTAGAAGCATCGCATTTTCCCAGCTTGTTGAAGTTAGGCATTTCCATAAAACTGTTTATTAGTAAAAATCAAACAAACAAAAAACTGTGAGCAGGAATTATATGTGCCACTTCTAGGCTGAAGTATTTAGTTGCCATGGTGATCATACAAGAACATGTTAATATGCAGGTGCCATAAAATTGAGGCAACATGAAATGCTGAGCCCTGAAGAGTCACCCGGACACAGAGCAAACTTTGCTTGAGTGAGTGAGAAATAAACTTGTGTTATGGGGGCTACTGAAAGTTTTGGAGTTATTTGTTACAGTAGTAGAATCAAACCTAATTGGGCCTAAACACAGTAAATAATACTATGAGACAATTTTATAGGTGAAGAAAATGAGGCAGAGAAAGTTTACACCAACCGCCTAGAGTCCCATATCCAGTGAGGGGCGGCCCAAGATTCAAATCCAGGTCTGTCTGATTCCAAAGTCCACGCACTGAATCTCCTTGCCCCTAACCTACAAGGAAGGAAGGGATGGAGGGAGGAAGATAGAATAGCAAAGCAAGAAATAAGGGCATTATTTTAAAGCAGCTCTGTCTCCTCAACCTATTCTCGAGTACATATACACAAACTATGAAAATATAAAAAGGGGGCTTTTTAGCTGCATGAGTTTGCAGTTTACTTGTGTGACCTGGACATCCATTCTGACAGAACTCATTAGTGCAAGGATAAGAAAGCCCAAATTCTAGTTCTGATTCTCTGTCTCTGTGTCCTGTTACATCACAGTTTCTCTGGTTATAATATGTATTTACATAGATTTTCAAACTAATAAGGTACCAGGCCTACTCACAATGTGATAAATGATCAAATATTTCTTCTTGCTGCCCATTATCAAACTGGCCTGAAAACTGACTGCTCTCACCAAATGCATCAGTTGAAGTCGGAATATGATTTTATTTGTCCATATTTAGGGAGGTGCTAGTTTGTTCCAGGCACACACCAGCCCTGCACATCTCTTTGTATATATACATCCTATCTTGGACACCACACATGTGGTCATCAGGGGTGAAACAAATAAATGCATATAAATGTGTCATAAATAATTGAGGTTTTCTTTTTTACTTTTCTATGGTTTTCAAGTTTTCCATAAAAAACATAATTTGAAAATATCACTAAATTTTTAAAGGGAAAATATGATGGCTAAATGATTTTAAGATATTAGAGCAAAGATATCAGGGAAGAGGAGCATTATATAAGTAACAGAAATATGCTACAAGTCAAATAGCTATATTTATTTACCCATGACAAACATATAATTGATGAACTTTCAGGTAGTATTTAAAATAAAAATGAAATGAAAACTACATACTTAGATTGTAATTTCTGAAAAAGGTAGTTACATACCATACAAATGCAAAAAAGCTCAGACAGATACTTGCCCAGCTTTCACAATTTTACCTAGTTCTGAAGATAATTTTTGCAGAATCAGGGTCCAAAAGTTCATGTTGCGGGCATCTTCCTGAGAAACTCTTGAGGCGTGGCCTATTTTATATTGCATGCTTCAGGACTCTAAGGTCTATTTATATTCTGCTTAAGCTCCTGATGTAGTTTGAATCTTTTTTAAAACGTAAAATTAAATTGTGAATTTGGGGACAACTAATTTCAGCAAATTACAACTGAACTCTCAAACAGATTCCAGGATGTACTTTTCCCTACATATAACATGTTGTTTCAGAGAAATCAAGGCAATTTCGTAAGAATCTTTGCTACATTCTGTAATTTCAAGTAAAGCATATTACCATGACATTGTTAAAGAAAAAAATTTCTTCCTGACTAAGAAGATGACTTCTAAGTTTTACCACAAGTATTTCTCGGTATAGCGTAAGCTTACAGAGAAAGAACACTGTGGACGCCTCTTTGAAGCTGATTGTGATGTATTTTGATCTCCAATATATTCACTATAACATTTATTACTCCTCTCATTCTTCCCATGAAGAAAAAATTGGAACCAAGCCATCCCTAGGCTTGCCTCTGAGAGCAGACTGTGTTGGTTAACTTCCCAATGTACTTTCTCTACTTTCTCTGACTAATACAATCCTGATTGTGTCCAGGATGGCAAGGGGCCCAGCTAAATTCTGATTTCCCAGCTCCTCTGCGGCTAGCTGAGGGCTGCATGCACCGTGCTAGCCAATGAAACATACATACAGGGTTTGCTCATACTGACGGTCTGCTGGGGATCCCCCGGAACTTCTTACTCCCTGCTCCTTCCTCCTTCTTCTTGCCTTGATTGTGAGCATGATGATTGGAATTCCTGTAACCATTCTGGGACAATGAAAGAAAGGCCAAAATTATCTCAGCGAGATAATCCTAGACATTGTTGAACTGATAAACCAACACCAGCAACCATCTGTTTCCTGACTTCATTTTCTATGAGAAAAATAAACTCCAGTTTGTTTAACACTGAAGTCATGTATTTTACTACCTCCAGCTGAAAACGTTCCTGTTGGTTTACCCCTCCTCAGTCCAGTCTTTTTGTGTAATCGGGTGGATAACAAAGCTTTTCTCTAATCTTTAACAGAAATCAAGAATGGGGATTCCTAATACATTAATTAGAACAGCTGCTCTTGCACCTGTGCCACTAATGAGCCACCCCCAGAAGACTTTTTGCTGTCAACTACAAAATCAGCACTCAAATAAGCAATTATTTACATTATTCAAAAAACTGCCCTACTCCCAAACCTCACACCCCTACATCTGCCTGAAGTCATCCTCTGTTTGAGATGGGGTTGTGTGATTGATAGAAGATTGTCCTTAATTCTCCATGTTGCTGTTATGGCTCTAGTCTGAGCATTAAGGACAAATTGGCTGTGAAAGGAAATTACACAGGAGGGAGAACTCTAAGGGCAAGATTATTCCAGATGATTAAATGAAAGCTCAGTTGGTTACAAAGGTCTGAGCTCAAAGGAATAGAGGTATATTAAACATGAGATGCAATTTGTTTGGAAGGATGACCCAAGTAATTTAGGAAGATGAGAAATACTATCTCCCGTTCTCATAAAGTAAGAGTTAAAAAACTATTAAAAAAAAAACACTATAAACAATCTTCTGGTTAGAACTGAAGATGAACACACAGAATGAAACTAAGGACGAGTAATGATAATAATTCCAATGAATTTTTATGATGCAAAGTACCTTACAGTCACTTTTCTTACGTAACTCTCACAACCATACCATCCAGAAGTTACTCTTAGTATCTCCATTTTAGATGAGGAAACAAAGATTGGAGAGGTTTCGCATCTTGCCTGAGATTATGTAACTAGTGAGAAGCAAAGTAAGGACTCAAACCCAGGGCCGTCTGACGCCAAAGGCCATGCTCTCAGCACCGCTCCTTAACCGTTGTGCTGTACTGCCGTTGCCATGGATCAAAGGATGTCAGGCCTGACAGACCCTGAGTGGGCATCCAGCCCAGTGGCTCCCAATATTTTCGAGCATGGAGACCCCTTTTATCAATCACGTTTTCAAAATTTACTGGTTGAAAACATACTTAGTAACAAAAGTATCTGTAAATTCAATGACACTCATAAATGACTCTACATTATATTTATCATCTACATTCATTTGGAAGGTAGTAGTTCATATAAATGTGAGACCTAGGATTTATAGAGTCTAAAGACATTTCTTGCTGAACTTGGAATTTCTGGACCCTTTGAAATATTTTCCTGACCCTCCCACTCAAGTTGGAAGTTGTCAGTTCTGGTCCTCTGAGTAGCAGATGCCAAGACAGCATTAGATGTGCAAAAGATTTATTGAGGGAAATTTCTGTGAAGGTTAAATGGGATGTGGGCAAGACTAGGCAGGGAGAGCTTTCACATCACAAATGCAGGTCCTAGGAAGGATATCGGGAGGGAAGGATTGGATAGGAAGAGTCTCAGACTGCATTTAGTGCAGTCCTCGCCAGCTGATGGGGAGTCCCTGAGCCAAATCTGCCCATTAGAGGAAGCTCCCACTGGGCCAGCACCAGGACCCTTGCCATGCTCAGTCACTGGCTGGGTGCAGCCTGGTATAAACGTTGCCTCAGATTCACAGGAGCAGTAGCTGGGGGCTGTCAGTTAACCAAGTTCCCCACAGTAGCTTGTTTTAAAGGAGATGGGGCAGCACGTCTCCAAGGCAGCCAAAGGTTAGAAATCATGGATATGGTCCAATATCCTCATTATACAGATGAAGCAAATGAGGCCCAATTACATAAGTCACTTAATCAGGATGAGAACTTACTAGATCCAGCTCCCAGGTCAGCAGAGTGCTTGAATACTTTGACTCTGGGGTTAAATTCACCTGCAAAATGGGGGACTTGGGCAAGTGCTTTAATCTCTCTTAGCTTCATTGCCTTCCTAAAGAGATGCTGTTTAAGGGTACATACTTGTAACTAGCAGATAAATACGTCCTGCAGAACTAAAACACAATACAGTGAGTATAGACACCAAACTATATTATAAACATTAAACTTACTAAGAGACTAGATCTTCAATTGTTCCCACCACAAGAAGAAATGATAATTATGTGATGTGATAGAGGTCTTAGCTAATGCTACAATGGCAATAATATTGCAATATAAATGTATCAAGTCAATACTTCATATACTTTAAACTTATACAATGTTATATCTGGACAGCTACATGTAAAAGAACTAAATTAGAACACTTCCTAACACCATACACAAAAATAAATTCAAAATGGATTAAAGACCTAAATGTAAGGCCAGACACTATAAAACTCCTAGAGGAAAACACAGGCAGAACACTCTTTGACATAAATCACAGCGAGATCGTTTTTGACCCACCTCCTAGAGAAATAGAAATAAAAACAAAAATAAACAAATGGGACCTAATGAAACTTAAAAGCTTTTGCACAGCAAAGGAAACCATAAACAAGATGAAAAGACGACCCTCAGAATGGGAGAAAATATTTGCAAACGAAGCAACTGACAAAGGATTAACCTCCAAAATACACAAGCAGCTCATGCAGCTCAATACCAAAAAAACAAACAACCCAATGCAAAAATGGGCAGAAGACCTAAACAGACATTTCTCCAAAGAATATATACAGATTGCCAACAAACACATGAAAGGATGCTCAACATCACTAATCATTAAAGAAGTGCAAATCAAAACTACAATGAGGTATCACCTCACACAGGTCAGAATGTCCATCATCAAAAAATCTACAAACACTAAATGCTAGAGAGGGTGTGGAGAAAAGGGAACGCTCTTGCACTGTTGGTGGGAATGTGAATTGATACAGCCACCGTGGAGAACAGTATGGAGGTTCCTTAAAAAACTAAAGATAGAACTACCTTACAACACAGCAATCCCACTACTGGGCATATACCCTGAGAAAACCATAATTCAAAAATAGTCAGGGCTTCCCTGGTGGCACAGTGGTTAAGAATCCACCTACCAATGCAGGGGACACAGGTTCGATCCCTGGTCTGGGAAGATCCCACATGCCACGGAGCAACTAAGCCTGTGTGCCACAACTACTGAGCCTGCGCTCTAGAGCCCATGAGCCACAATTACTGAACCCGCATGCCACAACTACTGAAGCCTGCACACCTAGAGCCCGTGCTCCTCAACAAGAGAAGCCACCACAACGAGAAGCCTGCACACCTCAACAAAGAGTAGCCCCCGCTCACCGCAACTAGAAAAAGTCCACACGCAGCGACAAAGACCCAGCACAGCCAAAAATAAATTAATAAAATAAATAAATTTTAAAAAGTTTTTTAAAAAAGAGTCATGTACCACAACGCTCATTGCAGCACTATTTACAATAGTCAGGACACGGAAGCAACCTAAGTGTCCATCGACAGATGAATGGATAAAGAAGATGTGGCACATATATACAGTGGAATATTACTCAGCCATAAAAAGAAATGAAATTGAGTTATTTGTAGTGAGGTGGATGGACCTAGATTCTGTCATACAGAGTGAAGTAAGTCAGAAAGAGAAAAACAAATACCATATGCTAACACATATATATGGAATCTAAAGGAGAAAAAAAAAAAAGGTTCTGAAGAACCTAGGGGTAGGACAGGAATAAAGATGCAGACGTAGAGAATGGACTTGAGGACACGGGGAGGGTGAAGGGTAAGCTGGGACGAAGTGAGAGAGTGACATGGACATATACACACTACCAAACGTAAAATAGATAGCGAGTGGGAAGCAGCCGCATAGCACAGGGAGACCAGCTCGATGCTTTGTGACCACCTAGAGGGGTGGGATAGGGAGGGTGGGAGGGAGACGCAAGAGGGAGGAAATATGGGGATATATGTATACATATAGCTGATTCACTTTGTTATACAGCAGAAACTAACACACCATTGTAGAGCAATTATACTCCAGTAATGATGTTTAAAAAAAATGATAAAAGCAGCTACCTCATAAGACTATTGTGAGACTTAAAAGAGAAAAGACATATAAAAATGCTTGGCACAGTACCTGAGACATACTAACCAGTCAACAAACGGTAGCTATTATTTCCAGTCCAGTGTTTTTTGTACTAGATGTAGATAAACTAAAAATGCAGAGAACATCTTACTATGTCCTTATACTTTCTCTCCAATTTATCCTCTCATAGACACTCAATGAAAAGTAATACAGTCACTTGGGAATTATCCCTAAATTACCCCCGATGTTTGCAAAGATCCCCAAAGCTTAAGACTATCATCAGCATCCCAAATCTCTTAAGTCAAGTGGCCTCTGCGCCCAGAGGAGACAAAGAGCTTTAAGAAGACCTCCTCAACAGGTTTTTAGAGTTGAATCATTTAGTGCTTTGAATGTTAATTCAGTTAAGTTTTATTCAAGATAAAAATAAGCCTCTGATATTTAAAAGCCAATTCAATTCCTTCAGATGTTTACTAAATTGGAGGACAAGAAATCAATGCTACAAAGTCAGGGAGGAACGTGCACATTCTTGGAGAGTCACCGCTGCTCCTAAGAGCGCATCTCAGGCCTTTCGTGGAGCTTGGCAAAGGGAAGTGAGCCAAAGGCCGGTGGGGCTGCATGATCATGAGAAGTGAGAGTCTTATTCAAGACTGTGAGCTGTTGGTCTCAGGGAGGGCACATCTTTTTTCTCCCTGATTTGAAGACTACTCTCCACCCTATCTTAAAACAAACAAAACAAAAACAGTGTACTGGCACAACAATGGGAATATAGTTGACTCAAACTGTACATTTAAAAATGGTTAAGACGGTTAAAAAAAAATAAAAGCAATAGGGAATTCTGTGCAAGGGGTGGGGAAAAAAGGTATGTGAACTCTCTACTTTCGGCTCAATTTTTCTATCACTGCTCTAAAAAATAAAATTCATTAATTAAAAAAGAAAGAAAAAACACATATTATGCTAGGTGAAATAAGCCAGATACTAAAGGCCACATGTTTGATTCCATTTATACGAAATGCCCAGAATAGACAAATCTATAGAGACAGACAGTGGTGGTGTTTGGGGCGGGGGGCGGGGGGGGAAGTTATAGGAGGAGAAGATAAATAGGCAGAACACAGAGGATTTTTAGGGCAGTGAAAATACTCTGTATGATGTTATAGTGTTGGATATATGTTATTATACACTTGTCCAAACCCACAGAATATACAACACCAAGAGTAAACCCTAAGGTAGACTATGGACTTGGGATGATTATGATATATCAATATAGGTTCATCCTTTGTTAAAAAAAACTACTAATAATGAAAAATAATAATAAAGGGCCATTCTGGTAAGTGATGTTGATAATGGAGGAGGCTATGCATGTATGGGGGCAGGAAGCATATGGGAAATCTCTGTACCTTTTCCTCAATTTTGTTGTAAACCTAAAATGTCTCTAAAAATAATAAAGTATTTTAAACAAAAAAGTAGATAGTGGTTGCTGAGGGCTTGGGGGAGGAAGGAATGGGAAGTGACTGCTAATGGGTATGGGGTGTCTTTTTGGGGTGATGAAAATGTGCTGGAATTAGATAGTGGTGATATTTGCACAAGTCTCTGACTATACTAAAAACTACTGAATTGTATACTTTTAAAGGGCCTATTTTATATTATATGAATTATATTCCAATTAAAAAGAAACATGTACTGGGCTTCCCTGGTGGTGCAGTGGTTGAGAGTCCGCCTGCCGATGCAGGGGACACGGGTTCATGCCCCAGTCCGGGAAGATCCCACATGCCGCGGAGCGGCTGGGTCCGTGAGCCATGGCCGCTGAGCCTGCGCGTCCGGAGCCTATGCTCCGCAACGGGAGAGGCCACAACAGCGAGAGGCCCGCGTACCGCAAAAAAAAAAAAAAAAAAGAAAAGAAAAGAAACATGTACTGAGTATAATGAAGATCTCACCTCTTTTCCTTTCACCAGGAGACCACTGGATACAATACAGGAGAGTGGAGTACAGAAGGAAGAGAACCAGCAAAGGTTATTTGTCTCTCCTGCCTTAGGACCTTGCCCATCACCCTCTCATCAGAGACTGTACAGCAAGGCTGGCTGCTAAACCAGCTCTCAACAACTTTACCCTTTCATAGCCTCTGTGGTTGTATATGTTGAAAGAGGCATGTGGTCCTCTGCTGTAAATAGCTTCTTCTGTGTGCTTTTATTTCTCCTTTTCTTATCTGCTAACAACAATTATCTATTATCTCTTGATTTCTCTTTTCACTCCTTCCCATTCAATGCATACTCTTTCCATGTCTCCTTCATCTAATGATCTTACAAGATAGATAGATAAAAGCCCCTCTGGCTGGCTGGTTAGCCTTACATCCACTCATTTACCCATCTATACATCTATCCATTACCTACCTCAGGAATCCCCATCATTTTGGAAGGAAAGGGCTCACTTCCTGGCAACACCAACAGAAAAACAACTCCTCCAAAGAAAGAGCCACTATTATGTCCCAGCTTCTGTGACCAGGAACTAGTGAGTTTCTTCACTTCACATTTCTAGCTGCTACTACAGTAAAGGGAGCGAAGCGAAAGTTCATCAAGGCCATGGTCTGTCCAGCTGACTCACAGATATATTATTTTAGCACTTTGAGAATAACTGTTTACAGAGCATGGTTAGTTCATTATTAATATGGTGATGAAGGAAGCTGAAACAAATTGCTTAAGTGTTGCTTAGGGTTGGCCTAACCTATGAATTTATGTTTATTGACAGACGCTTATTGACAAATATTTATAGGCGAAACCAGAAGTTACCTACCCCCAAATTCCTCCTCTATAACTTCACCACTTGCAGATTTATGGAAAAAAGTAAGTAGAAAGTAATTTGGTAAGCAAATTGTTATTTCTAGTTTCAAATAGCCCTTTGGAGGGATATATTTATTAGTGATTCAAATATTAGTATCAATTAATTTAATGATATCCACACCTGGATATAATCAGCCTGGATTGAAGCTTTATCTATGAGAGAAGAAAGAAAGTCTACCATGTTTCGTTTGGATATACACTCAGGAGTGGAATTGCTGGGGTAGTTCTATTTTTAGTTTTTGAAGAAACCTCCATACTGTCTTCCACAGTGGCTGAACCAATTTACATATACATTTAAACAATCTTTTTTATTTATTTTTTGGCCGCGCCATGTGGTACGCAGAGATCTTAGTCCCCTGACCAGGGATCGAACCCGTGCCCCCTGCAATGGAAGCACAGAGTCTTAACCACTGGACCACCAGGGAACTCCCTACATTTATTTATATATCCAAAAGAAACAAACAAACAAAAAAATTTGAAAAGGTACATGCACCACAACATTCACAGCAGCATTATTTAAACTGCCAAGGTATGGAAGCAACCTAAGTGTCTGTCAACAGATGAATTGACAAAGAAGATGTGGCATATATATATAATGGAATACTACTCAGCCATAAAAAAGAGTGGAATTTTGCCATTTGCAGACACATGGATAGACTTTGAGGGCATTATGCTAAGTGAAATATGTCAGACAGAGAAAAACAAATACTGTATGATACCACTTATATGTGGAATCTAAAAAATACAACAAACAAGTGAATACCTCAAAAAAAGAAGCAGACTCACATATATAGAGAACAAACTAGTGGTTACCGGAGGAGGGGGAGGGGCAACATAGGGGTGAGGGAGTGGAAGGTACGAACTACTGGGTGTAAGAGAGGCTCAAGGATATATTGTACAACACAGGGAAGACAGCCAATATTTTGTAATAATTGTAAATGGAAAGTAACCTTTAAAAATTGTATAAAACTTTTTAAAAATTAAAAAAGTAGAAAGTTCCACCATGGGGGCCTTAACACCATTCCACTTACCTACCTACTGACTTCTTCTTTAAAGTCTAAATTCAAGAGCCACGTTCTCTTGGAAAATGTGTTTCTTCATGTCTCTAGTTTGGGTTCATTTTTTTGGGTCCACCAATAGCCCCCTGTGCAAGACACAGACTACAAGACAATATTAGCACTACACATATCTGATAAAGCATTTGTAACAAGAATACTTATAAAGCGATTTTACAACAATAACAAGGCAAACAACCCATTTGTTAATGGGCAAAAAATATGAAAAGGACATACATAAATAGCCAATAATTACATTAAAAGGTGCTAGAGAAACATTAGTTATCAAGGAAATGCAAATCAAGATACCATCAGAATATCTAAAATTAAAAGACTACAGATACCAAGCGATGGAGAGGATGTAGAGTGACCAGAACTCTTATTCATCGCTGGTGGGAATGTAGAACAGTACAACCATTTCAGAGAATGCTTGGGCAGTTTCTTATAAAGATAAACATATGTCTACCGTATGACACTGAAACTCCACTCCTAGGTGTTCATCGAAGAGAAATGAAAACATGCCTGCACAAAGACTTGTACCTAAATATTCATAGCAACTTTATTTATAGTAGCCCCAAACTATAAACAGCTCAAATGTCCATCAATATGTGAATGGATAGGGGATTCCCTGGTGGCGCAGTGGTTGAGAGTCCGCCTGCCGATGCAGGGGACACAGGTTCGTGCCCCGGTCCAGGAAGATCCCACATGCCGCGGAGCGGCTGGGCCCGTGAGCCATGGCCGCTGAGCCTGCGCGTCCAGAGCCTGTGCTCCGCAATGGGAGAGGCCACAACAGTGAGAGGCCCACGTAACGCAAAAAAAAAAAAAAAAAATGTGAATGGATAAACAAATTGTTGTACACCTAGACAAAGGATAAATAAAAAGAACTAACTGCTGATATAAGTAGCAGCAAGAATGAATCCCAAATTGTTATGCTGAGTGAAGGAAGCATGACACAAATGCGTGACACAAATACTGCATGATTCCATGCACATGAAACTCACAGTAAAGTTCAATTTAATCTCTGGTGACAAAATGCACATCAGTGGTTACCTTAGCCCAGGAATAGGAAGGGGCAAAAAGAGAAACTTTGAGGATGATGGAAATGCCTATATCTGGACAGTGGCGGCGGCATGCACATACCCTTTTGTCAAAATTCTTCAAACTGTACCTTTAAAATGTGTGCATTTTATTGTTTATAAATTATACTTAATCAAGTTGATTTAAAAATATATGAAAATTCTCCTGCATCCAACTCTTAATCTCCTATAATCTCCCTGTAATCTATATCTTCTCTCTCATATTTATTATAGGCACTGTCGGTTACCCTTGTAACCTTCAAACCTGTCCTATAGAAATTCTGAGGTCTCAAGCACTTCACTCCCTGTGGTCAGTGCTTTACCTTCACATGGTAACTATGGTTTGTCTTTTCTGACCTCAGCTTTAGTCAAGGAAATGCCCCAGAGGGTAACTGCTTTGCATCCTTCATGAGAAATTCTGAGTCATTCATTCCCCTCCATTTCAACTGTGTGTACATTTTTGGCATGATTTCTAAGGATTGTACTAACGAGACACGATATTCTTTCCGTCTTCCTGCCCGTGAGCGAAAGCAGTATGTAGACTAGAGATGTGTGCTCTCTCTCACCATATATCTTCGACATGATTTTCAGATCAATGGGGAAGCTGGTGAGGTTCTTTCCAACCCCCATCCTTCCCCAGTTTGCTTGGCCAACTTCATTTGTGGACAGAGCACATTCATCTTTCTCTTGACTTACGACGATCATGCTGACAGAAGGCCAATTTGATTCCTTGCAGAGCAGTTTTATTTCAACTGAAGAGAATGATCCTTATTTTCCAAAAATCTTTCTCTGGGTCACAGTGTGGCAGGGTTGACTCTTCTGCATTTGCCAAGCAGTAATTCCAATAGTTCAACCCCTCTTGCCTTTAGAGGTTTGGTTTTGCTAAATGAAAGATTCCTATCAGGGAACCTGTTAAGGAAAATGGCTGGACTTAGCAATCATTACAAATACTGGGGAGAGTTCAAGTTACTTTCTGAATAAAAACAGGAATAAAAGCAAAAACAAACCACAGAAGTAGACAAGGGAACAAACTCATCAGACTGTGATATTTCATAGGTGTACCTGCTATTCTGCCACCCCCCATTTCCAACTCAAGGCTCCTTTTAGGTGCAACTGTAGGCAGGAAACAAGTCAGGCTTTCTGTGACAATTTTAGACTTCTGAGAATATTTATTAAATGATTATGAAGATGTAACAACCCTCCCTCAGCCAGTGTTAATAATCTTCTACATGAAATATTCTGTTCAAGGTTTCTAACACCATCAGACAAGATAGTCCATGCATATAATTTCAGTTACTCTGTATTTTCCAGATTAATAAGACTACCTTTGAAACTGTTCTAGTTCAGCAGTGCTGTCCTTATCCTTTCTGAGGTTTTCAAAATCTTTCAGCATCAAAAAGATGACTTGTGAAAGTCTTTTGTAAACTCCAATGTTATAAATAGCATTTGATGATTTTTAGAATACGCATTAAAAACCTACTAGAAAGTAAAAGACATGAGCAGGTAGTTCATGGAAAAAGATACATAAGTGGCCTTTTAAATATATTAATAATGCTCAATTTCACTCATAATAAGAGAAATGCAAATTAAAATTATACTGAGATAGAATTTCTCAACTATCTGACAAAAAAGTCAAGACTTTGATGATATACTTTATGGCCAGACTATGGGGGAAAGAAGGACTTTCATATATTGCTGGTGGGAAAGCAAAATGATACAACCCGTATGGAGGGAAATTTGGCGTTTTCTAGCAAAATTACATATGCATTAACCCTTTGACCCATCAATCCCACTGCTAGAAATTTACCCTGAAAATATACCTTCTCAAACACACAAAAAAGTTATTCATTACAAGTTATTCATTATATTATTTGTAATAAAGTATTAGGAACAACCCACATGCCCATCCATAGGGCATTACAAATAAATCATGGTGCATCTGTACAACAGAATACTATGCAGCCGTCAAAAAGAATGAGGAAGCAGGTTTATTTCATTATTATAAATATAGAAAAAACACATACAAAAAGAATGAGGAAGATCTCTATGAACTAATATGGAATAATTTGAAGACTATATTGTCAAGTGATAAAAAGAAAAGTGCAAAAGAATGCTTATGGTATGCTCTTTTGTATAAGAAAGAGGAAATAAAAACATATATGTATATATTCCCTTATTTTTGCAAAAAGAAAGTCAAGAACAATAAATCTAAAACTCATGAATACAGCTGCCTGTAGGGGTGGATGAGTGGGGTATAGGGAATAAGGGTGCAATTTCCCTGATTAGAACTGTTTTACTAGTTTTTACTTTTAAGCTATGCATTTTTTACATATTCAAACATAAAATTCAATAAAAAGAAAGATAAGATAAAACCTTAACATTAAATACAGGAAGAAGTGAATGTTACTGTATACTACATACATAACATAGCCACACAGAAAAATGAATTAATTCAAATAACTTTTAAATATAATACTAAGATTGTATACCATTTATAGAATATATCTTAAGGTCAAAAGAATTATAAAGATATCTTTATAATTTTAAAGAATTATAAAGTATGAACTTTACTTAAGGTTCATAAATGATAGTATTATTGATTGTTGTGTTTCCAAAACTAAATTGTGTTTAATGTATAATAGTATAAACAAGTAAAAATATTGATGTCTGAAACCAAGGTTTTCACTGTGGGATAAGGAAAAGACATATACGGAATGGGAGAATTAAGGTTTGGGGCCATTTTTTGTTCGAATTAAGGAAGCATTATGAATTCATCATTTAATTTTTTTTTCTAGCTCTGTCTATAAAAAGGGCCAGAAGCAATGATACTCCAGTAGTAATGAGCATACCTCACACTCAGTTCTTTGTTTCCAAATAACATTTCCCACTCAAAGAAACCAGGGCTTCTTATGAACACGGCTGGCTCCTGGTCTGGGGCAGGGAAAGTAAAAGGTGATATGGAAACATCTTGTGCCAGACAGCAAGAAGTGCTCAAAGATGGATGCGGCTATGTCAAAAGGACAAAGAAGCATTGAATTAAAAGAAATAATGAGTCCATATTTGTTGGGCTGTATCCTACAGGTCTGCAAAGCCTGTACTTGCTTAGCATCAAGACCAAAGAAAGAGCCGGAGTCAGCAAAAGAGACATCAGTGGTTTAAAGGATGGGGGACCTTACATGTCTGAAGCAAGGTCCTGGAGTGACATCCCGCTATGTGCAGCAGAGGTGGGGCAGGACATGGCGGCAGTCTTTGCTCCCAGTGGCAGGGGGAGATTACCAGTTATAGGGGGAACTGACATCAGGTCAGCCCATCGGTTACCAGGGAAACCAGCAGAGGGGCACACCCCTCACTTTCCCTTTGATAAGCTATCATAGTGGAGATGCTCTAATCTAAAGTTAGAACAATCACTAGCTGGGGCCAGGAGCAAGTATGTAGGAAGGTCAGTCAGGTAAGTAGGGTATAGGTGAAGCAGGCACTGGTGGGGCAGGAGGTGTACAGAGAAGAAGAGTATAGCCACCTTGGGTGGCCTGACCATACAATAGTGATACTCGAGGAGAGGGAAGGACCCTCACTCTCCAATACCTCCAAGTGAAATGTCTACAATTCTGTCCCTGGAGAAGCACTGTGCTACCACCAGAAAAAGAGAATCCACACAGAGACCTTGGGAGTAATAAAACAGATTCAAAACAAGTGAGTTGGATCACAAACTTTAGGACCTTGGAACAGATTCTCTCAGAGAGCAGAGAGACGCAAAGGAGAACAGAGCTAGGTCAAAATGTCCCCCTTACGTAATGATAGGGTTAGGGCTCGGTCGAGCGAGAACTCTGGGAGGGGGCTGATGGCCTAATTTTGCTCACGTGGAGAACTCTGACTCTCCTTCTCACACAGGGCTCTCCAGGACGGGCGTCCTTATTCCATAAAGCCAAAGAGCTTCTTTAGCTCAGGAATTTGTGTAGTTAACAAAATGATTTATTGAGTGTAACTGAACCCACTCTGTCAGGAGAACTATTAATAGTTGTGGCATAAACTCACCATCCACACACTACAAAGGATGTACAGTGGGTTCCAATAAGTTTCCAGCCTTCCTCCTAAGGATGTGGTAAGAGAACGTTCTCAGGGCAGGTTTTGTCCAAATCCTTGTCTGTGTGTCCTTCATTGCCCTTGTCACCACAGACTCCCTATTAAAGCCTCTCAGTCTTCCCTCCAGCACTGGCTGAAATTATAGCCCTCACTGTATCCACTGATTGCAGGAGAAAACGTTAGTGTCCCTCCAACTTGCCTTGCAAGATGCTGCTTGCAGATTTGTGACAGTGGAGCTTTCTCTCTCTCACACCCATGTGCTCTGGTCCTGCTTCTCTCTGCAGAACTACACTCCCTCTACTCCAGTGATGGTATTGTAAGCGTTCCGTCAGCTGGAGGAGAATCTGAAAATCTTTTTGGCCAGAAGATCTCTCTGAAAATGGATCGCCCATCAAAAAGAAACAGGGCAGCCACGACACTTCTGATGAAGCTCCACTAACATCCCTCAGAGGCCATAGGTCAAGCGGTTACCCTTCTATCACTTCTTGCCCAAGGTCATCTCCCCAGGTGTTCTGCTTGCTCTGGAATGCTGTTATCCTAATTAGACCCAAAGCCCTACAACCGGGAGGTTAGGAAAGACAATTGGAGACATCCTGCAGTTTGCCTGGAGTGTCTACTCTCAGGCTCAGCTAAGTATTTTTCAGAAGCGCGCTGGAGCTGGCTCATATGCGCTCACAAGGGCAGCCTGTTAAATTTTCAGGAATTTCGCAAGTCAATTGTTGAACAATTGGTAGCTTGAAATTGGCCTGGTGGGAATATTTACACAAAGGAAATTGGAAAACACTAAAAATCACTGTCCTTCCTCTCAGCCCCAGCTGGTTAAATCTTTACCAGCACACTACTATTAGTAATAGTAACCTATGCAGTCTATATAGTAGATAAGCACACCGGTTTTAGAATCAGGTTGATTTGAACTAGAGTCCTAGCCTCACACTTATATTACTTAACTCTAGTTTCCCAAAGTAAAATTGAGATTAAAAAAAAAAATACTACGTCATGTAACACTGATTTCCCATTCTTCATGTTTCCACTTGGAAAACTTCCATTAGAGTCACACTCCTGGTTCTTCTCTGATCCCCAAGGGAGGAGGAGTGAATTACATAATGCGTGAATTTAGTAGAAGAAGCTCAGCATGTGTGACTGCCATTCTAGCAAATGGCACCAAACGTCATGGGCCAAGATAGTTGCTTGAGCATCTAAAGGTTCTGCACCAAATTCCAATGGTGGGGGCGGGGGGAGGTGTCCCCACACCACAGAGCAGTTCTTGGGCACCAGCTGGGTGGCCTACAATCCAGCTCAATTCTGACACTATCTACCAGAGAGAGCTTCAGATTCCACAGGTTAACGGCTCCATCCCACGGGACCGCCCTCCACATCCAATGCCAATAGCCAAGTCCAGATCCACACCAGTGCTTCGGACTGACTGGCTGTAAACCAGAGGTTCCCACAACCTCCTCCTTGGGCTCAATTAATCTGTTCACAGAACTCAGAGAAACATTTTACTTACTAGATAACCAGTTCATTATAAAAGGATATAGGGGACTTCCCTGGTGGTCCAGTGGTTAAGACTTCGCCTTCCAGTGCAGGGGGTATGGGTTCGATACCTGGTCGGGGACTTAATATCCCACATGCCTCAAGGCCAAAAAACCAAAACATAGGGGCTTCCCTGGTGGCGCAGTGGTTGAGAGTCCGCCTGCCAATGCAGGGGACACGGGTTCGTGCCCCGGTCCGGGAAGATCCCACATGCCGCGGAGCGGCTGGGCCCGTGAGCCATGGCCGCTGAGCCTGCGTGTCCGGAGCCTGTGCTCCGCAACGGGAGAGGCCACAACAGTGAGAGGCCCACGTACCGCAAAAAGACAAAACAAAACAAAAACATAAAAAAAAACCAACCCAGAAGCAATATTGTAACAAATTCAATAAAGACTTTAAACATGGTCTACATGAAAAAAATCTTAAAAAATAAAATAATATAAAATAAAAGGATAAAATAATATAAATAAAATAATATAAAATAAAAGGATGTATATTAGGACCAGCCTAATATAAGATATCAGGGCAAGGTATGGGGTAGGGGGATCAGCGCTTCCATGCTCTCTCCAAGCACGCTACTCTCCCAGCACCTCCACATATTCACCACCTGGAAGCTCTCTGAGCCTTGTCCTTTTGGGGTTTTATGGAGCCTTCATTACATAGGCACGACTGATTAAATCATTGGACATTGGTGATTGATTCCAACCTCCAGCCCCTCTCCCCTCTCCTGAGGTCAGGGAAGTGGGACTGGAAGTTCCAACCCTTGCCCCCCATCCATTGGTGCCTCTAAAAGTCACCTCATTAATGTAACAAAGGACTTTTTTTATTGCTCTCATCACTTAAGAAATTCCAAGGGCTTTAGGAGCTCTCTGCCAGAAGCAAGAACAAAGACCAAGTATATATTTCTTATTATAAATCACAATATCACAGCATCCCTATCATGTACACAGCACAGCCAATGAGAGGGAGGCAGGCAGCGAGATGGGCACGCCTCCTTCCTTTCAGGATGCTTCCTAAACATTACACATGACACGTGTATACATCCCATTGGCCAGAACTTAACCATATGGCCATCCCAACTGCAAAGGAAGCTGGGAATTTTTTTTTATTCCAGCCAGCCACAGGCACAGCTAAAAACCAGGATTTCTTGTAATATGGAAGAAATGAATAAGATATTGGGAGGAAATTAATCATCTCTGCCACACCATATAAACATTAGAGACAGAGCTTTGCTCACAGTAAGCAGTCACCGTAAGGGCTCGACGTTGAAAGGGGAGGTGCTAATTACAAACTTCTTCTAATTCCTTATTTTGCAAAAAGCTGGCACTGAATTGTTAAGAATCTGGACCTTTGCATCGTTCTTCCTATAAAATGAAGCCTTCCCTCGTATTCCTCTCCTTTTCCACTAGGACGTTTTCTAGGTGCCTTTCTTGACTCACCCCCTACCAGCCTCTACTGGATCCTTTACTGCAGGGAGGGTCGGCCATGTGCTATTTGTGAGAACTGGGGTTGGAAACCTCTTTATACCTCTGTTTCCAAGACGTAAATGGAGGTAATCATTTTATCTAACTTATAAAGTTGTTGTGAGGATTAAATGAGTTAAAACATGCAAAACACTTGAAACAGAGCCTGGTACATAGCAAGTACCATATACATTGTTTTATTATTATACCTAACTCTGGCCCATATCACACGGTACTGTAATTTTCTAAAGCAGGATTTTTGTCTTTTATCGAAAGAATGGTAACAAAATGATAGGTGTGGCCATCTTAATACTTTCTCCCAGGAGATTTTGAGGGTTATTCTTGTATAGGTCATCACCAATGTGACATAAATGCCTAAGCATGACTCAGAAAGTTCCTGGGATTACCTATGTCCACTTAAAATTCTGTAGCATTCTACTATGTCATTATATAAAGAAAATTCATTCCTTTATTCATTCAACAAACACTATGCTAGTATTAAAGATATGCTGAGGAACAAGACATTCTCCTTCCTTAAGAACCTCACAGTTTACATTATCTATCTATCCATCTATCTATCGCTCTCTCTCTCTCTATCATCCCTCTATCTAGCAATCATGTAACAGTGAGAAAAGGTCCATTTTATAGAAACCTTCCTGTTGCAAATGACTGCAACCCAACTCAGACTAGTTTAAAGGACAGGGAGCATTTATTGGCTCATTCATTCATTTATTCAACAATAAATTGCTGAACTATCTAGAAGTAAATTTTTCAAACATTTCAAAGCTGGGTCTGCACGTTTAGAACTCTCTCTCTCTCTCTCTCTCTCTCTCTCTCTCCCACCCATAGCTCCACTTTTCTCTGACAGGCTCTTTTCACATGGGCCAAAGGCAGCCCCCAGCTTTGTCTGCTAGCTTAGCAACCTCAGCTGAAATAGGGAGCCTCTTTCTCAACAGCTCTGGCAAAAGTGCTGAGGCTGTTCCTCAGCGGTCCGGGTGAGTCATGTGTCCATCCCTGAGCCACTCGTGTGCCTCCGAACTGGGACTTCAAGCTCAAGCACCCACTCCCTGGTGGAGGTGGAGGTGGGATCAGTCCCACCCAAGCCTTATGGATGAAGAGTGGGAGGAGTGACTTCCTTAATGAAGAGTGGGGTGCTAATACCAAAAGAAGGGAGGCTGGACACTGGGAAGGCAAAAGCAGAAGGTGCCTTGAAAGAAAGCCTCAGGGAAGAGTTGATACATGAAATCGGGTTTGAAGGGCCTTTGGAATTCAGCTGACAGATCAGGGATTTCAAAGAAAAGGGAAGACTGTATACAGACCTAAGCATGTGAGACTGTGTGGCTTATTTAGAGGAAATGAGTAGGGTTAGGATATGACTTGAGGAGAAAACAGTATGGCAGGGAAGATGGGCAAGCGTGAAGCCAGCATGAAGATCTCTGTGTGCCCAAACGAAGATAATTCGGGCACGCGTGTCTTCACACTTGAGGAGATTTTTCCATGCTATTTCATTGACCTTAAAGAAATGAATCTAACACAAAAGAAAACTGAAGACCGAAATGATCATTTCTCTTTGTATATCCATTGCCTGGCACATATGGGCCCAGTAAATGTTTATAGATCTGAAATGAAACGTCTTCTGAGCTAAATAAGATCATTTCTCTCCACCATACCCACATAGCGTAGTGCTGGTACATTTTAAGTGCTCAATAAGCATTAGCTGTTATGTCTTCATGGTCATTAAGTCAATTTTTGATGATATATACTTAGCTTTCATCATTCCTCAGGCTTTAGCTAATTTACTGTTACTTAATTCTCAGAAAACTTGACATTAGAGTTGGAGATGCATTTAACTCAGAAACATTATTTTGCAGACTTGTACCTAAATCAGCAACAACGACAACAAAAACGTAATACTGCTGTCCGGTGACTTAGAAAGTAAGAAATATAAGTCAACTTTTGTATTTGAAAACTGTAAGATAAAAGGGACCCACAAACACCACATAGAGAGTGGGTCTGCAAGACTGGTAAGGATTATTTTTCATTTGAGTAAAACAAGGTCAGTTCACCCTTTGATGAGTTTCTCAATTAATCTCATTTCTTTGCTGGCTAGTCTTCCCACTTTCCCAGAGCCCCTAGGAATCTATAAAATAACAGATGATCATGCCAACCACTCCTCTTGGGGTTATTATTATTATATATGTATAATAACCACAAGGTTATGAAACTAGATGTCAACAAGAATCAATTAAAACATTGAAAGTAATGGTGTAGAGGAATTGGAATTCCATCCCTAGCCAGAATCCCCATCTGCCTGTGGCTTCCTCGTCGTGTGCACTGGTTAGGGGGGCAGAGAATTCTCTGGGCATATTTCCCACAGAGGCCTCTATGGGATATTCTTGGTCCCCCTCTCGCCTGCCCCAGAATCTCAGTTTTGGGTTTGTCTCTCTCAGTCATTTTGAAACCTTATGTTCACACTTGATAGCCTTAATGGAGGGAGAGAGGAGAAACCATTCATCGCTAATTTGATAAATATCTATCAAGAACCTACAACATGTCAGGAACATTCTAGAAACTGGGGTTACAGAATCTCTGCCCTCATGGAGTTTTTATTCTCATGAAGGGAGACACATACTAAGCAAATAAATACATAATGTGAGATGGTAATAATATCCAATATATAGGCAGAGAAGGAGGGACAGGAGAGCAGGAAATGGGTGATCAGGGAAGGCATCCCTTTGAAGATGAAATTAGAACAAAGACCTGAAGGATATAAGGGAACAGCCATGCTGATCGTTGAGGGAAGACTGTTCCAGAAACTGGAACAGCAAGTACAGATGTCTTGAGGAGGAATGTATCTGGTGTGATAGAGGAAGGCCAGAAACCCAGTGTATCCAGGGCAGAAAGAAAAAAAGGGACAGTAACAGGAGATTACATCAAAAGGGAACAGACACTGCAAGGTCCCTGTCGGCACCTGGGAATCTCCACAATTTTTTTTCTTTGTAGTCACCTTATGTGTCTCCTCTGTGTGCTGTCATTTCCTGCTTCTCTTACCTTTACTCAGCAGACATTGTCCTTTCTCTTTCTCAGGAATATTTGTCCTTTTTACTGCCCAGAATCCCACGCCTCCTCTTCTAAAGCAGCAAGGTGATTTTTTTTTGGAAAGAGCATCTCTCCCATTGCTTCTGTCAATCAAAGTGCTCCCCACGGCTGTCTCAGCTCAACCAATCACACTGTCTTTCCCTGGAATTAGTCTTCACCAAGATGAAATTGAGGCTTAACCAACTTGATTAGGGTTCCCCAAAGTGACTGTCCAGTAGCTTCTGGTCCCTGGTTCCCCAAAGCTGCCCTGGTGTCTGTCCTTTCTGGAACTTGACTATCTAGCTCTTCTTTCAATTCCATAATCTAACCAAGACTTTCCAGTAAATTTATTTTTAACTTAACAAAGCACCCCTAACTTATCATCAACCACCCTGGCTCTTCTTCCTGTCATGACTCATATCATATGGTCCCCATTAATGCTAAGTTGTGGACTTGTGGGAACTTGTCCTTTCATAGCTAAAATAATTTGTCATTATAACACTAAATTCTCAGTCTGAAGAAAATGTTAGCATTTTCCAACTGATTTATCAGGATAGTTGTTTTTTTAAGCAAAACCATTGTTTGCTATGATTTGACACATTAAGAAGAAAAAGTTACCACCACTACAATAAAAAAAAATAAATTCTTAAAGAGAAGGAAGGGATTAGAACATCACAATGAAACACACAAACTCTGGAATCACACAGCTTGAGTCTGCGGCTCAGCTCTGCCATCTGCAGCTATTCAATCTTAGGTTTGGTTCCCCTAGAAGCAAACCCTGAGACAGGGACTCTAGTGCAAATATATGTCTCGGAAGTGACCCCAGGAAACACCAGTAGGGGAAGAGAGAGGGAAGGGGAGGCAGCCAATAGAAGGTTCTTTATCAATACAGGTAACTATGGGCCACCGGGTACAATCCTACGATGAGTCTCTGAGAGCCAGCATAGAAAATGCCCCTCAGTTCTCTCCCACCCAAGGAGCCGGGGAGCTGGGGTATTTAGACACCAACTCCATCAGTCATTGGTTAAAGGGTGTTGGGGGGCGGAGGTTTGTTGGGATCAGAATGGACATATTCCCCAGCACTTCTGGCCTCCTCCAGCGGCCAGGGAAACAGATGCAGACCCTGGCAGTGGAGAGCCAGCCAGTGCCCACTGAAATGGTGACACGGGAGGGAGTACTGACCGCTCCACTACACTACTTAGCTCTGTAAGCATCAGGTTCCCCATGTGTAAAAGAGCATACTAATAATAGCATCTCACAGGGTGGGTGTGAAGATTCAATGAGATGATGTGTGTGTAATTGCGTGGCACATGAGCACACAGAGAGTTTGTACATGTTGAACATCATGAAGGAGACAAAGAGGGAAACACATGGAAAGCCCAGGAGGAATGAGTAGGCAGAAATGGGAGGTGGTGAACGGGAAAACAAAAGAAAAACTTTTACGAGTTAAGACATACAGAACAGACTTTGTGAAAGAAGCAATCTTCTCAGCACATTCCAACAGCAAACAGGCTTTTCTGCAAAGAACTTTCAAGAGATTTGCTTCTTGAGAGTCAGGAAGAAAGTTTGAACAGCAAAACCCGCCATTCCCTGAAGGTTGGTAAATACAGCAGCTGGAAAGAGGAAAAAAGGGAAAGGATCTGTTTTTCTGAAACTATGCTTCTACCTTACTCTCTTTATCCATGAGGACGGTAATTAGTTCTTTCAATATGACAAGCACACAAGTTTCTGCCTTTTTTAAGAAGGAAAGAAAATTAGTTTATAAAGGCATTTCTTTCTTCCCAGCAAGTCCTGTAGCTCCACGTCCATAGGTGAGGGGAGGGTTGGGTAGGGGGAGAAGAGAAACAGTAGACAATTCCCCATTTGTGCCTCGGGAGGTACAAAGTGCTGGAGAGAAAACAAAGGGCCTTCAGCTGTGTGGAGGTGGGTTTGTTATTTTCTTTGGGTGTGGGAGAGAAGGCTAAGGAGACTTTTGAGTTGAGACCTGAAGGAAATCAATCAGCCATGCAAATGCCTGGAGAAGAGTATTAAATGGCAAGTACAAAGGCCCTGAGGCAGGAAAGTGCCTAGTGTGTTTGAAGCACACAAAGGAAGCCTCTGTGGCTGGAATGGATAGAACCTGGACACAGCTGAAGATGCCTTCCCAGAGGCTGAGGTGGGCCTGAGGGAAGGAAAGGGCAGGGAGGGAAGTGGGGGAGGGGAGGGAAGTGGGGGAGGGGAGGACAGTGAGCAAGACGAGTGACATGATCACACTCACATTTTAGCAGGATCCCCCTGGCTGCTGATTTGAGAACAGGCTGTCCAGAAGCAAGGGTGGACACAGGAAGCCCAGGGAGGGAGGTGTCCTGGTCTGAAAGCAGGTTGGAAAAGAATTTCCAGGCACAAGGCAGAATGTAAAGAAGATGGAATTTATTAGAGGGAAGGGTCACTGCTAGAACAGCGGTCCGACTTCCTAGTAGTCTGGGAGAGTCCAGCCTGAACATGTGCTATTGATCAGTTTTTATAGCCAGAAAACAAAGAAATGGTCCGAGGTGAAAATTTCGTTTACTGATTGGTCGAGGCACATATACCTTCCTTCTATAGGGTGGGAGTGGGACAGGCCAGATGCCTTTCCTTATTTGGGACAGGTCCCGTTGCCCAGGTGGGCATCGCCCAGGTGGGCTCAGGAATTTCGTAACCATCGCAACATGGCGGGGAAGGCGAGTAAGAGTCCGGTGGGGGGTGTAACACTGACACTTTTTCAGGTGGGGTCATCCTTTGTCCTTGGTTGTAATAATCCAGGTAGTGATGATGTGGCTTGGACCAGGGTGGTCACGGTGGTGGTAAGAGCTATTCATATTCTGGATCTACTGTGAACAGAGGGTCAACAGAATTTGCAGATGAATTGGATGTGGGGTATGAGAGAGTAGAGAGGAATCATGGAAGTCTCAGCTTATTCAGTAAAACAACCTGTACTACGTGCCAGACACTGTCCTGGATGCTGCAAATGCAACAAAAAAATTTTCTGCCTTCATGAAGGGTTTTCTCTAGTGGGGGAAACTGACCATAAAAAATACAAATATTCAGTATGTTAGGTATGCTGTATGCTGGTGAAGTGCTAACAAAACCAAAACAAGGATACGGAATGTCAGGAGTAGGGATTGCAATTATAAAAGAGGGTTTCAGGAAGTCCTTGCTGAGAAGATAAGATCACAATAAAGACCTGAAAGAGTGAACCGTGTGGTTATCCTGGGGAACAGCAGAGGGAACAAGTGCAAAGGCCCTGAGGGTTTAAGCACACTGATTTTGTGATGCCAATTAGACACCAAAGTGGAGCTGTCAAGTAGGTAGCTGGATGCCTATTATGGAGAAGACTTTCTCAGTGGTTCTCTTGGCTTTGGGCTCACCCTCTTCCAGGTAAGGTGACCAACTGTCCTGGTTTCCCTGGGACTGAAGGGTTTTCTAGGACACAGAACTTTCAGTGCTAAAAGCAGGACAGTCCTGGGTACAAACACCCTAATTTTCTCACCCTAATTCCAGGTCATCCTGCATCTTTCTGTCAGAGGGATGCTTCTAAAATATAATCCTAAAAAGTAGATCCTAAAAATCCTTCAGTTTTTCCTTCTGGCATGAAGGATCAAAGTTAAAGTTCTGTAGAACTCAGCACAAAAGTCCCTCCCACCCTGGTCTCAGCGTCTCTTCTGCCCCTCCTGCACCAGCAACCCATTATCTACCAGCTGCCCTCACAGCCAACACATCTTTCTCAACAACCATCCAGCACTATGGCATCATTGCTTCCTGAATAAGTTGAGATATTTTAAATCGCCCACCAATGGCTTTCATACATCTCTTCTCTTTGCCCATCCCATCCCCGTCTCCACTTCTCTGTGTCGCTAAAATACGTCTCTTGCTTAAGTCTCATTTCAAGGGCTACCTCCTGGAAGCCTTGCGGGTTGATATAGATATTGTATCTGCACGTCCATGGGGCTCACTGTATCCTGCTAAGGGCTGAATCCAGGTGTGGTGGGTCCCAAATCTTATATAATTTGAGGATACTCTTTAAGAAAAATAATACAAAATTTCAAATACAGATTTAGGTATAAGAGTGAATATTTACTTATAAGGGACACATACAAATGAGGAGTCCTGAGGCATTGCAGTAAATTGCCCTCTGATCCCACTCTTTCCACCCCGTGTGGAAATTGGAGGTTCCCTTGTCTATCTCCCTCCCTAGACTGTGAGACCCCTGGGGGCAGATAACTTACCTGCTATGTCTTTGCATCCCAAGTGCCTGGTATGTGAAAGCAGCTCAATGGATGTTTGTTGACTGCCAAAATGAACGGTCAGGTTGGTGGTGACAAAGAACACTGGTCTGTGAGTCAGATCCTGGTTTTAGTGACACCTGCCAATGACCAGTTGTATCACCTGAAGATAAGGAACAAGGAACTTAACCTCCCAGATATTAAAAGCCATTAGGTGACCTACCTGTGTGAAATGGCTAGGTAGACTGGCCTGGTCAGAAGAGGCGCTTAATAAATACTTGTTTCTCCTCTTTTCCTACCCTTGGGTTCTGTTTCCCTTCCATCAGTCCCAGGCCCCCAGGGCTGGGATACAAGCCAGGAAATGGGACCCACTCTCTGTGAGTACATGAACTTGTTTAGCTCCGCTGTCTTACCTTTCAGAACGACAATCAGTGTTGCAGCTGAAATATTTTCCCTGCTGCTCATGAGTTAAGATTATTTAATTGATCCTTTAACCCTCCTATTTGTCTGCAGGTCAGCAGGAACATCCATAATGTGCCGCTGTGCACTTGAGCTCAGTCCAGGGTCTGTAAACAAGGATGGGAGAGTGCTGTTTCTGCTATTTAAGCCAATCAATGTTATTGTTTTAAAGGAACCAATTTCCTTCCTTGTAAACCCAGGTATATAATAAATAAATAATTCAGCATCCCTGAAATATTTATTATAGGCAGGTAGCATTCTGCTCTCTGAGAAAAGCAACTTGTCTAAGAACTGGATGCTGTTGGGTACCAGCGGCTCCAGTGATCATAGACCCTGTCTGTTGCTTCCCATCATTTGTCTACTGCTCAAAGCAACCTTGGGAGTTAGGAAGAGTGTCTCCATTTTAAAGATGAAGAAACACAAGAGTTATTAAATAAGTGTACAGAGCCAGTAAGTCCAGGAGACAGTATGTAACTGGTCTCTTTCGGGCACACCTCTACTCTCTGTGCGGGGCAAGAATTACATTCCACTTTATAAATGTCAGCTCTTATAAAGGACAACAATCCCCGGGATTTCTTTCCAGATGAGCCATTCTGCTTCTCTGTACTGCCTGGATAGAACCAAGAATTTACTATACCGTGCATCACATCTCATTCCCTGTCGCCGGGTCAGTAGCCGGCACCCCAAACCAGTCTGTGGTCTCTAAGGCTGAGTCGTGTGTTTGGACTAATGAAGATCTTCAGATGACAGCCCTGTGCATTTCTTTTCAAAATCTCTGCTTTTGAGATGACCTAGCCCACCTTGGTGTTTGCTAAATGTTACTCAGGTGGCTGGTACAGTCAGTCACTGCTTTTTCTTGGATGGAAATCACCTGTTGTTGATGATGGTGATGGTTAACCATTAAGCTATGATTAACCCAGTACTTACTACATGCCAATGACTGTGCTGACAACTTTGCAAAATGTCATTTAATTCTTAGAAGAACCCTTTGAGGTGGATGTTAATGTCTTCATTTTTTTTTTTTTTTTTTTTTTTGCAGTACGCGGGCCTCTGACTGCTGTGGCCTCTCCCATTGCGGAGCACAGGCTCCGGACACGCAGGCTCAGCGGCCATGGCTCACGGGCCCAGCCGCTCTGCGGCATGTGGGATCCTCCCGGACCAGGACACGAACTCGTGTCCCCTTCATCAGCAGGCGGGCTCTCAACCACTGCGCCACCAGGGAAGCCCCAATGTCTTCATTTTTTAACTGAGATGCCTGAGGCCTAAGTAGTTGCAGAAAATAACGAGTTCTAAACCACACAGGTAAGAAGTAACCAACACAACCAGGATTCAAACTGGGGTCTCACCAATCATACAATGGATGCACTGAGCCACTATGACACCTCCAGTGGGAGAAGAGTCGGTATTCGCCATTAACTAACGTAAGCCCTAGTCATATTTAGGAGATATCTTTATTTCTAGGCAAAGGGTATCCATTCACCTACCCACCCATCCACTCATCCATCCATCCATCCATCCCTCCATACATTTCCTCACACAGACTATTCCCTTTGACTGGAATGTTGCTCTGATCTCCCCGTAACTGTGGAGCTAACCCCCTTCTCAACCCTTAAGTCTCATTTTTAAGTTCCACCTCCTCCTGGAAGTTTTCCTAGCCTGACATTGTGTCCCATCTCTGTGCCCTCATGGAGCTCTATTTATTCTACTCAGGGGTGGATCCCGATTTTGCGGGGCCTGAACTACAAGGTACAGTCAAGGAGAATGACTTCCAGGGTAGAAACTCAAATTAAACAGGGCAACTAGACCTTAACTTCATTTCCTCTTTGAGTTTGGGGTTTTCTGGATACTCAGTGTAGCATAATCATAGCCCTTTAAAACTTAATGTTTAATCCAAGTGTTGGTGTTTTATTTTTCTACAGTATCGAACCATTTCAGCTCTAAATAGACCAAGGTTCAAAGGATTTAACACTATAATTGTTCTGATTCAGCTTTAAGTTGCAGAGCCTTAGATTCAGCATCCCCACAGTTGTAGCCAATAGAAAAGTGAGAGCAAACAGTGTTGACCTAACCTGAGGCCCTAAATGCCAACACCTGTCATGATCATTTCAGTGGTTAGCTTAATTTGCAACGTGTTTATCAGATCTATTTCTGCTTATACAGACCTTGTTAAAATCAGATCACAATAAATATTATATTGTGTTAATAACCCATACTGAAACTTAGAGATGTTTGCTTCTTACATACAATTAACAGGAACTCAGCGAATTAGTTACTATCCATATTTTACCTGTATGGAAACTGAATCTGAGAGGTGTGATCTCCTTGAGGTCACACAAGCTAGTAATAAGTAGAGCAAACCGAGTTATGCTTACAATGAAAATGTCCTTTGTCCATACTGACTCTCCCAAGAACCAAATCATAAAACTAGACTTCATGGCTTCAGCAATCCTATTAAAGATTTACACTCCTGCATGCAAAGTAGTCTCACTAGAGAATGATAGATTGACATGGGCGATCCAAAGTAGTCAATATTTCTGCAAGTGGTAATTCCAAAGAGCCTATATTGGAGCTATCGAAGTATTACTCCCTTTCATTTACTTTGCTTTATTGTAATTATGGAATTCCCCCTCTGCTGCGACTGGTGAGTAGACGATGCCCTGAAATCTTATGTCGATCTAGATGGGATCATCTCTTTTGGTAATACTTCAGCTCAAACCTTCTCCCGAGAATGTTTGCTTATAATTCCCTAGACATTTCCAGAGCTAACGTGAGACTCTTGGTCCTCAGAGGAATTTAAAGCAAAGCTATAAGTTGGTCATCAGAAGTCCCTTTGTGAGTTCCTGATGCTGTCTGGGGCACCAGGGCACAGGATCAGGCTTCCTCCTAATTCTGCTTCTCTGCTAATCAAGTGAAACAACCCCATGTCATACTCGTTTCTACTCTTCTGTGGCACAAGCTGTTTATCATCAGAATAAGCAGACTTGAAATTATAGGTGGAGCCCATGGTCCCCTCTCTCCCTTCCACCCTAGGCCACACTTCTTGGGAGTTAAAGGGTAATAATGGGATTACATTTACAGTAACAAATCATATTTTTCTACATCTCTCCCACTCCCCTGTCCCACCTTGTTTCCCCCAATTAGTTCTGGAAAGCCTGGGGCGTGGCCTCATGGACTCACCAGTACAGGATCCTGGGCATCTTTCTACCAGCCACCATTTCAGCCCCATTGTTGAAGTCTCTGCTCAGGTCGAACTAGTGTGGTACTCCCTCTGGTGCCCAGTAGAGGGCCCTGTTTCCCACCACACCACTGCCTGCCTTTGCTCCTGAGGCACTGGGGTCCAGGAGAGCTGTCTGCAGGCCCCTCCCTGTGGCGACCACAGCTGCCGCCATCCTTCACACTCTCTGCACTGGCCCTTCAAGTCTCACCATGATGCCGCGACTGCTTTGCTAGAAGGAGGAAGCGCTCTTTCTGTGCCTTTTGGACCCTCCCCAGGGCAGGGCCCAAAGCAGGGCCAACTTGTGTTGCAGACACTCAGAGACGTATGAGAGCAGCTCTTGGGTTTCTACGGTGGCTTCTCCTCTCACTGGGAGGTGGCCTGCCCTGTACTCAAACCACTCCTGCCTCAGGCCGCAGGGACATTGTTCTTGGGCTGAATTTGGGTGCCTGCACCTCTGTCCTTAGCATCAGTTCTTCCCCAGGAGGATCTAATGGCCCTTCAAGCAAAGAGGATCCTGCTGGGGCTTCCCTGGTGGCGCAGTGGTTGAGAGTCCGCCTGCCGATGCAGGGGACACGGGTTCGTGCCCCGGTCCGAGAGGATCCCACATGCCGCGGAGAAACTAAGCCACTGAGCCATGGCCGCTGAGCCTGCGCGTCCGGAGCCTGTGCTCCGCAGCCGGAGAGGTCTCAACAGTGAGAGGCCCGCGTACCGCAAAAAAAAAACCAGGATCCTGCTGGGTCCACCCACCAGTCTTTTCCCGGTACAGGTGAATCCAAGTAGCAAAAAGAGATGTGCTCAAAACACCTGCTTCCAGCCCTGGGGTTACCAGCACTCAACTCCAAAACATACAAGAACTTGTTGGGGTACTGAGTTGGTTGAATTCCACAAAGCCAAGTCCAGCAGATTCTTCCCACTTGACACTGAAATTTTCAGGTATGAGAGGTCACTGCTGCACCCTTATCCCCACTCTAAGCACACCATGGACTGGGTGGAAAGTCCACGCCAGCCACAAACTCATGCCAGGGACAGCAGTTCTGTGTCACCTCCACTGATCTTGCAGGCCTGAAATCAGCCAGGACATCTGTTAGCTCCTGCTTGAGGTGCCCCCTTCTTAGCAGTTGCTAAGGTACTTTAGAGCAGGAATGCAGAAAAATGCAGCAATTGTGAGAATCTTTGCAATTCTGGAATCCCTGCAATACGCCTGCGTTGTGATGGTACTTACATAAACCTCATGATTTCTTCTCTGGGAATTTTGCTTTTCTGAAAGACTGTTTGCAACTGGCCCCTTTGACAGCAACAAATACTGTGGGCTCTGATAGGACAAACTTCCTCCTGGAAACAGTTGCAGAAATAGGATAAATGAGGCCAAAACAAATACACATGGTAGCCCCCCAAAACATACCAACTCCAATGTTCGTATCTCCCTGACCCTCGAGTTTCAACTCCAGCTCATACGGGGAGTGCCTGCTGACAAAAATGTCAGTGCAGTTGCTATCTGTTAGCCTCACCCTTGGCTCCTCTCTCACCTGGAAAAATAATAACCTGACAAACACGGAATACCCTCAACACATATTCAATGCTCTATTCATGTTGTCGCGCTTATAGGACAAATGGGGAGCATATAACCACGATGTTGACAGTGAGCGATGATTACTACCTGAGCAAGCACTGTTCTTAGCACAGTCTGGCTTAGTCTGGGTAGAGTGAGGGAAAATTCAAGGGCGCAGAGCAAACGGCAGAAGCCTCGAGGGGTGCCCTAGACTCTTGTACACAGTTCTAGCGACCATCGATTTCCTAATATGAGCCAGGTGCTATGAAGTGCTTACCCAGGTCCCCTCTTAATCTGCACAGCAGGTACCCTGCAGTGTGAATTATCATCCCTACTTATAGCCCAGGAAACTGGGGCTCTTTGGTGACTGGCCATGGCTTTGCCAATGGCAAAGAAAAAGATCCTTGAGATTCTGACCGAGTCCTTAAATCATGACTGCATTACTCAAAACTCAGCTGCAAGAGACAGAAACTCAACTCAAACTAGCTTACGGGGGTGCTGGGGGGAGGAATTTATAGATGATCCAACTTCAGGCATGGCTAGATCCAGGGACTAACATATGTCACATGGACTAACTCCGTCTCTTTTTATTGATCTTTTCTATTTCCACTTGCCACTGCTTCATTTTGTTTATGTGAACTTTCTTCTCCTGCAGAGTTTCCTCCATAAAACCAGGAAGATGACCATAAATGGTTCCAGCCAACATTACCATTTATCTCACAATTCCAGAGGAAGAGAGAGACTTCTCTTTCAGAATCCATGTGTAATCTCTCAAAGAAGAGGCTGGCTCTGTTCAGGTCACGTCCTGCTTATCCTTAAACCAATCACCATGGTGGAGAGGTTAAGTCCCATGATTGACAGCCAACCAAGCCCACATGGAGAGGGAAGTTTGGTGGCCCATTGAAAGGAAGGTTGCTGTACAGACAACCCATGTGTTAATAGAACTACTAGGGACTTTAGTTAGATGTAATCCCTTATGAACTTGGATCTGCTGGTTTTCATGGTGTAATTTCCTTTTGTTTTACATGCTCTCCATTATCTGTGGTATACTCATGGAAATGGGATCAGAATGACAAAGGAGGAAGCCCCAAGGTTTGCGTATGTGTTTTAAAATTAAAGAGCCAGTGATTACCGGTTTTCTTTCTAGAACAAAAAGTATGTTGTTAAAATAGAGTTGCTGAAATCTTTTAAAAACTGTTTTAAGAGAATGCAACATCACCTTGTGGTGTTCTTGCCAAAAATGTTTAACCCAAATTTAATCATGAAGGAAGAATCAGACAAGTGCAAAAAACTGGCTTGGACCCTCCAAAAAAGTCAATTTCATAAAAGACCACACACACACACACACACACACACACACTCTAAAAGGCTGAGGAACCACACCAGGTTAAGGTGACTCAAGAGTCATGACAATTAAATAATTAAAAACAGTGTGAGATCTTTGATTAGATCCTGGATTAAAAAAAAAAAATTATAAGTGGCATTATTAAGACAATTTAGAAAGTTCAGTACTAAGATCTATATATTAGGTAATGATATCGTTTTCAACGCTGCATTTTCTGAGTGTGACTGTGGTTATGTAGAAGAATGTCCTCGGTCTTGGGAGAACATGCTGAAGTATTTAGGGATAAAGAGTCAGGATGATGCAGCTAATTTTCAAATGGTTCAGGGGGAAAAAATGTACACATAGACAGGGAGAGATAGAGGTGAGAGAGATGATATAGTGCGAGAGGGTGAACATGTGGCCAAATGTTAAGAACTGGTGAATCTAGGTGAAAGGTATATGGGTGTCATTAAATATATTCTATTCTTATACTTTTTCTCTAGGTTTCAAATTTTTCCAAATCAAATTGTTGAGAAGGGGAAAAAGAATTTAGGTACAGCCTCATAACAATCTAAAATCTAACTCCCTCACCCATAATACAGTAAGTGAAGCCCGAAAAGCTCACCGTGTAAATGCGGGGTCATTATTGCCAGGTTAGTTAAATGACAGGCCAGTTTTAACAGCCAGAGCTGCAAGAGCCATATCTGTTCACGTCCAGGCCGCTGAGGTTGGCGCCACCTGGTGGCAGTTGTCTGCTTCAGCTTAAATAAGGATGGGGACTGTTCTGGGTCCTCTATCAGTGGTGATTCCAGGAATCACTAGGAAGTAGCACCCATTTCCTTGACCCGATTCGGGAGAGTGGCCAGGAGTATTCTGGAAACAAGGAGACCATTTCGTGGGCAGGGGTCGAGGTGAAGGCAGTCTGGGTCCAGTCTATGTGGGAAGCGCTGGCGTCCAGAGGCTGCCTGGCTGTGACAGTGAACAGCAGGCTTAGCTGCTCTCTGCCTGCAACAAAGTCCCTGGTTATGGGAACCTAATGTCCATCCATGCAGTAGGGAAGTAGCTGGAAGAGTTTGACACAGCTCCGGGCTCAGAAGGGGGCATCATTTAGCCAGTGACAGCTAGGTCATATACAATGTCACACCAGCAATTTCTAAAAATCAACAAACAATTTAGAAATTATTTGATGCATCGTTTTCACTACAACTTACATTGTTTAAAGCAGTTTTATTAGAGAACAAAAGGGAATGTATTTTAAAATTTTTATTTATATGCAAATTTAGGTGACTGTTGTTTTAAACTATTTTTAATATCACCTGTGTGCACATGTATGTTTTGAATAACCTATATACATACATACACATGGGTATATATAAAAAAATAAACACACACATATATACATACATAGACACCCAGGAAGTATTCTAGCTTGTTTTCTGAATGGAAAATCGGTTACATAGTAATACATGTGCCCTTTCCCCACTGCTTCATTCTTTTTTTTTTTTTAATGCTGTTAATCTGAATAGCATACATGGTGTAGTTTATTTAATAACTCATAAAATCTTAACCAGAAAACCATGAATCTTAGAAAAATTTGCTAAGATTTATATATCTTGCCTATTTTTAGAAAAGACTTGATGTGGTTTATTATGCTAAATCATATATAAAACAAGACAATGAAAAATATTTAGAAGACTGAAAAACCATCCAAAGAAGAGAAGAGCATGGGGTAAGCTAAATCATCCAAGTTTAGCTTTGGATTTCTTGGGGAACAAAAAGGAAACAAGATGGGCTGTTGCTTCTGGCTCTGCACCAGGGTCTAGTCTGGCTGGAAGGACCCCCAGGTGAGAAGGACAAATGGAGACAAGGAGTCGCTCAGTGGTAGCAGCTAGCGACACCAAAACTAGAGGAGTAGCATTGTGAGGGCATGGTGAGAGGCCACACTCTCAAAGCCACCGGAGCGCTGTGAACGGGCTGCCCAAGCCAAGAGGCCCAGAGCAAGGATTGCAACACCGACGAGACTAGGAAAGAGCATTCCTGAAGAACAGCTGGGATTGTTCCATAACAACGGGAGGGAAAGCAGCATTTCTAAGACCAGGGATGCAGAGGGCATAGATATATCTCTTCACCCCATAAGAGAAACCTATGTTCATCTCTCATATAAAGGGCGTTTGAGTCACATGGCGACTCTGGATTTTCTATAAATGGCACAGAAATGTTCTTCCATGAATGCTTCTCCTAATACTCCTCTACAAAAGATAGGACCCATGGTTTTGAAAAGGCTGGATAAGAGCTAAATGCATTTTGTGAAAATTAATAGCATTTCTGCAAACCACTGAGAAGTTATTAAGAAATATAATGAGAAAGAGATTCCAGTTGCAGTCGCAAGAAAAAAACATACTAGGGAGTAATTTCTATGAGAAATGTGTATGACCTCTTTAAAGAAAATATAAGATTTTGCTTAAAGAGTGAAAATACTTGATTAATGGAAAGGTATACCATATTGGAAAACTAAATAGTATGTCAATTCTTTGCAGATTCATTCATAGATGAATTCCAACAGAATCATTTTCGTGGGAAAAAAAGGAAAATATTTTAAAGTTCATGTGAAGCAGTAAACAAAGGTAAATATAGAATAACTTTCAAAAAGCAGTAGTAATGTCATTGGTGGTAAAAAGTCTTACATGGTAGAAGATTCTAAAGCAAAATTTGAAATAGTGTGGTAATCTTTCAACAACAGATCATTGGACTAGAATAAACATAGAAGGTGGAGATCCTATTACATATAAGAATTTAAATGATTTTCCACAAAGCCATCACCAAATAACGTAGAGGAGAGAATAATTCAACAAATGGTACTAAGATACGTAACTATCAATTTGGCAGAAAAATAATTATTTAGATTTCTATCCTACACATGTACCCCAGTAAGTTCCAAAAGGATTAAGTCTTTATATACAAAACTCAGACCATGTTTTTTTAAAGTAAAATTAAATTAAATTAAAATTTATCAAACTTCTGGGGGCAGTGCAACTTTCCAAGCTTGGGAGTGATTGAAGAAATCATGAGTGGGGGAGATTTTACTGCACACAATTTTGAAACTTCTTCACATGAAAAATATAACCAAGGAAAAGACAGGTCAACTGGAAAAACTACCTATACAACAAGGACATAGGCAGCATTTAGTAGTTTTTACCTTTATGTAATAACATTTATGCACATTAGCAAGAAGACCACTATGATTGCTGGGGATAAAAATGAGCAAAGGACAGTAATAGGAGAAATTGTTCAGCCTCAGTAGTATAGTCAAAGAAATAAGAAGGAAAAGAACCGCAAATTAGCATTTTTCATTAAGTGAAACTTTAGGGAAAAAAGGTTACTACCCAGAGTTGGGGAAGGGAGAGAAGCGATGTGGAAGGTGTGCTCTGATCCCTCTGGTGGCGTAGGAAACCGAGAAAAGTTGTTTGAAAAGCAGTTGGTGATATTTATCAATAAATATTAAAACGGGTTAACACTGATTAGTAACCCTAATAAAATTAATTTTATTTCTGACAAATAAAAATATTTTTAGATTAGTTGCACCAAAGCGTTTTTCTTTTGTTTGAAGCTACTAGCACATAATTAAAGTTGATGCACAAACTTTTTAGGTATCAAGAAAAAATTCCCGCTGCCAGAACCACTCTTCCCTACAGCCCGACATCTTTGTTCTCCATTATGAATGCATCTGCGGAGTATCCTGAGCCTGATGTTAAGTTAGAGTAACTAGTAAATCTCGAGGTGGCTTAGAATTCTTTCTTCCCTCAGTAATGTGACCAGTCTTTCATCTACCAAGTACTTATTGAGCACAATCTGTGTGCACACACTGGGGAGGGGTCACATAGATTAGTAAGACTCAATTCGTGCCCGCAGGAAGTTTGGAGGCTGGCAGAGGGGTGTATACGTCATTTCAGGAGCATCCGGGCAAAAATCCAAAGTAGAAGAGAAAAAAATCACTATGAAAAGTACCAGATGCTTTCCAACACTTCTGTTTTGAGCTATCTACTGTATGCACATCACACCATCTCCAATGCAGTTTTTGAGAATGATATACAGTTCTGATCTCATATTACTTCATTAGTAAGTGAAAAAGCAACAGAAACTCAGTAGAGATAAGCATCCTGAGGTGACCATCCTCATCAGAGGCTCAGAGGTGGTGAGCAAAAGGTGACCACACACACATGGACCACACACACTGACAGTTCCAGGAGAGAAGCAGGAGAGGTGGGAAGATGTAGAGAGATACTGAACCTCTCCTTTCCCTCTGGGATTAGCTGTGTGATATCTATTCTGACCTGAGCAGGGATGTGTTTGGTGTTTTTAACACATGAATCCACTATCCACAAGAACCAGGATCTGCAAATACACTTTCACAGGCTTGCCAGCCCTGGTCCAAAGTGGAAGGGATTCTCATGGTAAATTCATCTTCATTCCCCACTCAGAAGTTTGCTAAACTTCTTTCTTCAGTAAGGAGCCACATTCTGCTTTTACCCATGTATTTGTGTACGTTTTATGTATAAAAAGGTGTCTAGTATATAGTAAGCACTTAACAAAAAGGTTGTTTGGGTAAGGTTAATCCGGGCAGGCTGCACTGAAGAAGTGACTATCAAGGTGCTTTTTAAGGAAAGAAGCTCACATATAAGGCTATTTTATAAAACTGATTTTTGCCATAAGCTTAATGCTTCACCTTCGTGTTCATTTCTGATGCTATTTCTTTGAACCACTGCATACCTCGTATGCATTGACTTTATTTCTGCTCCTAGAGACTTTAAGCAGTGAATAGCGGTTAATTTGTTACCTGGTCCACTGATTTTTCTCCTAAGAGAATGGGTTTCATTTTCAGCATTTCCATCTATCAATTGCTACTCATACTTAAATGGATTCTCCTAGCTAAGTTCTGTTGATGTCTAATATATTTTCTTTTTTTATATAATTTTTTTCTGGGCCGTGCCGCATGGCATGCGGGGTGATCTTAGCTCCCCGGCCAGGGATCAAACGCATGGCCCCTGCAGTGGAAGCGTGGAGTCTTAACCAGTGGACTGCCAAGGAAGTCCCTAATTCTGAGTTGTGCAATATTCCTGTGGTTATTGTAGTATTTGGTCATGACTGTTTGCTCCCATACCTCATTCTTATTTCCAAACTCCCTAGGGTGTTGCAGATTATACGGGAGGTCTCCAATAAATAGTAACCCTATTTTTTGTCCAGGCTCTGAGCAAGATGAGAACTAAAATAATGAGTAAGGATAGAAGCCAGGATACCAATGTGATTCAAAATAGAAGCTAGATGGAGGGTAGAGTTTAGGGTATTAACCAAATGGGCCTGTTGACTGGATTAGGCAAATTTAAGTACCAAATTCTGGGCAGAAATGAGCTAGAAAATCTTCCCGACTCCCACCCACCCACCCATCTCCCCCACACCTCTTAGAATTGCAGAGTAGAGTAGATATTCTCTCTGGGCAGGCAAACTCCTTCACAAAACGAATAAGGGGAGAATTCTTCCTAAATTTACCTATCAGGTAAATTACTACCTCCCCGGGCTGGAGTGAGGAAAGGGAGAGAGGTCAGGAGTTAAACTGATGGAGTGTCCTTCCTGGGAAGGATACATCAGGAGATGAGAAAAAGGGTTCCCCACTAACAAGATGCATGTTGAGAGGCAATAACAAGAAACTGGAAGAGCAAGGAAATAAAAATCAAAATATTTGGCATTAATCCTGATTTTCATATTTTCTAGCCATGAAAACTTAAATAAGACCATCTCCCTGAGCCTCAGCTTTCTCATCTGTAAAATGGAGATAATATCTGTTCTTCTTACCCTCCAAAGTTTTTACAAGATGACATAAAATAATGCAACATTAAAAACTGTTAAGCATGATGATATGGTATTAGCAGATAAAAACCTACACAAAATCCTAACCGAAAATCATAGGTCAAGAGTTTGACCTCTTTGTGGATGGTTTCTTTCTCTCAGCTCTCAAGCAGCGTATGGCTACTGTTATGTTTCTTAAAAGGCTTCTAAGTTCCTTCACCTTCCTTCTGTGCAGTTCTTACTGTCACTCTAAGGTGACAAGAAATCCCCTAGGGACCTCCTGGACACTTCTGCCTCAGGCCCCCATCCCACTCCCCGTACTGTGTGGGCCCTCTGCTTTCCCCCGGAGCCCCTGCAGATGAGAGCTCGGAAGTGGTTCGTCTAATGAAGCACACGACTAGTTCCTAAGAGGCTTGTTATACCTGGTCCCTCACAATAGCTTGATTCTCCCTAATATACGGGCAGGAAATCTGAGGCGAACTTGTTCCTCCTCCAAGGCCCTTATCTTCATGAGTAGCAGCAGCAACTTCTTGGTTGCTAAGCTGAAAATCTGATCTGGGCTTCATTGCTGGTTCCTCCAGTGTCCTATTTAACTCTATAAACATGTTTGATATATTTTTCTGCTTTATCTTTTCTTTCAATATTTGATTTTTAAGTCAAATAAATTGGTTTCCTGTCACAATAGAGAAGAGTACATGGAATTTTTAAATTCCAGCCCAGATACATTAAAATGATAGCTTATATAGTCTCAAATTTAAAAATCTATAGTCATAATTTTTTTAAAACGTTATTGTGGGGCTTCCCTGGTGGCGCAATGGTTGGGAGTCCACCTGCCGATGCAGGGGACACGGGTTCGTGCCCCGGGCCGGGAAGATCCCACATGCCGCGGAGCGGCTGGGCCCATGAGCCATGGCCGCTGAGCCTGCGAGTCCAGAGCCTGTGCTCCGCAACGGGAGAGGCCACAACAGTGCGAGGCCCGCGTACTGCAAAAAAAAAAAAAAGTCATTGTAGAACAGGAAGAGTAATGAGCGAGGGATGAGGCCGCAAGTTTACAAACTCATGCAGTAATCCAAACCCAGGAAAGATACTAACAAACCAAACAAATAGGAAAGTTTATTAGCCAAAGAAATAGAAATATAGCAATCCCCAAAGGATCTTTACTTACGTTAAAATCTTAAAAGAGATAAAGGATGGAGGCTGTAATCAAGAGCAAAGAATTATGAAAAACTAATAAAATAGCAGAGTAAAAGAGCAGAGAGAGTCCAAATTACATCAGTAATCACAATAAATGTAGCTAGATTAAATTCACATCATAGACTGCTAGACTGAATGAAACAAGCAGAATATTTGCATGTGACACACCGAAGTGGAATCATTCCTTTGGAGCTGAGTGTGTATATATGCGTGTGTATATTATATGTGTGTTTTGCAAGGGAGAGGGGGTAGGTTAATTCAGTCTATACGCTCTTTGCAGAAGATTCTGGTGGCACATAAAAGTTTTTGTTGGTCCCAGTAGCACAATTTTAACTTTTGCCTACATTCTTTTACAAGGCGTAATTCAATTAATCGAAATTTGTTTCATTGAAAGTTCATCTGAAATGTGCAAAATACTAATATAAAGCAGATCCTAGTGGATATTCGGAAGGGTGGTGTCTGTAAGAATGATTAATAGACACTCCAAAATATCAGCTGGTTTATTCACTGCATGAGAAATAGGTCAACATTACCATTTTATTCTAAATACAGCCATTAAAGTCTTAAGAGAAAATTTCACATATCACTGATTATTCATTTGACAATTTTAGCTAGAAGCTCTTCATTCTTTCCTGGGGCCTCTATAAATCAATTGTAACAAACTGTGCAATTATCATTCTTGCAACTGACTGCTTGGGGCAGATTTAAATTCCATTTTGCAAGCGAGCCAAAAACTCTCCTTTGCTTCCTAAGCTCAAAAGCCAGAAAGCAGCTGAAAGATGGTCACTGCTTTGTTCTTGAAGGGGGCTAATTACAGAGTTGTCTGTCTGCCTAGAATGGGCTCTTGCAGCCAGTGTGTAAATAGGGACAATTAGAGCTCTTTTTTCAAGCAGACATTATTTCTAAATAAAGAAACAGAACTTCAGATTTTAATTACTCTCATAGGAATTGTAACATTGAACAGAACCTGACCATTTTTTTCCCCTGACAATTCAGTTCAATGAACATGACAATTCTGTCACAAGAATGTTCTAATTTTAACATTTCTACAGATGGTTTGGTAGGAACGTGAAGTTTAGTCCTCCCTTCTTTCCTCACTAGATTTATTTTAATCCTACATCACAGTCAGTTTAAAATAATTTGCATAGTATTGAAATATGTATGCGTTTTTTTCCTACACCTTCTTAGAATCATTATTTTTACATTTAAAAATATTCAAGTAATCCATCATTTATTAAACTCTACACAGATTTTCCAAGCATTGCCCTTAATGCTTAGCAAACATTTTCTTGCTTAGTCCTCCTACCTACGTTAGGAGGTTTATTCTCAATTCATAGTTGAGGAAATTGAGGTGTGGTTACTTGACCCAGGTCACATAGCTAGTGAGTGGTAGAGCTGTGATTTAAATCTAGCTGACTTCCAGAGCCCTTTCCTGCCAGCAGAATTTAGAAAGCAGTACCAAACCGTACCTCCTCCCATTAGGGAACTTGGCGAGGGAGACATGAGACATTATCAGGGGGCTTAGGAACCATGGTAGGAATTTTGGCTGTGTGTGTGTGTGTGTGTGTGTGTGTGTGTGTGTGTTTTTCTAGGGGAGGGAGCCCTGCAGTCTTGGAGTTTGGAAGGTTATGGGATCAAGACTGGGAAAGGATAGTGGTGAGAGTGGTCTTGGCAGATTTTAGGTTACGGTCCAAGATCAAATGACTGAACTTTCTCCTAGATCTGCTAGGCTTGTGGAAAGATGACTGCTTTGAGACGCTCCTTCTTTTTCTCATTTATTTTTATTCTGTAACGGTGTTCTGAACCTGATCCCATTGCTTTACCTCACTGACTTTCCCCTCCTCTCTGTTCTGAGAGGATTTATTATCCACATGACACAAGTCAGTGGCTCATTACGTATTGTTTTAGACTCTGTTTATTTTTTTTCAGAGTCATACACCTCTGCTCAGATGGAATCACCCGATCCCTCTCAATGACTCATTTGATGGGAACAGCAAAAACAGGTGCTAGAATGTTCTCTAACCCACAAAACCCCTCTGTGGGAAATAAAAATTATATCACTTTGTTACTGTTCATTAAAAAATAATCAGTGTTTCTCTGTTTCTTTTTTACATCCAGACCTAGAATTCTGTGTAGTATATAAGCTTGAGATTTAAAAATTAACTGGGATACAAAGTGGAGTAGGCAGGTGCTAAAGAAAAAAAGAGGCAAGGGAGTCATTTCACAATTTGTGATCTCAGTGTCTCTCCCTCTCTCTTTCACTTTTTCTTGGAAGGACAGTGTCACAGGTCAAGTTCTCCTGGAAAAAAGACTCTGAGATGGAGATCTGCATGCATCCTGTCTACTGGGGAGTACTCTCAGGTCAACACCTGGAAGGGAAGGGAAGGAGGCGAGACTGGGCAGAAGAAGGTGGGCTGTGATGCTATCACAACAGACACTTCAGCTGACCCTGCAGGGAGCTCTGAAGCCTGGGTGGCCCTTCAGAAGGGTCCCGAATTGAGGAACGAGGAATGAGCCTTTACACCCATGTATCAAGCAGTCATTGACTGCAGGCTGCCCCCAGAAATGAAGTGTATCCATTCAAACAAAGCCAGTCAGGAATGGGGGAAGTTCAAAACTCGGGTGAGAGTAAGATGATGAACCTGCCAGCACTCCAGGCAGCTGAAGGAGTGAGTGCTTCAGTCCTGAAAGCTGGGGGTGCATCCATTATAGGAGGTTTGGGGGGGTTGTTTCCTAATTATGAAATATTTAAGATGTACAAATGGAGAATAATATAACAAATACCCGCATACCCATAATCCAGTTTATGAAACAGAACATTACAAATTCAGCTGAATTATACTCAGCGTAGCTTTACGCAATCCCATTTCCTTCCCTTCCTGAAGAAGTCACCCCCACTCTAAGCCGGATGTTTCTCTTCTTCAGGTAAGGCAACCAATGGTCTTGGTGCGCCTGAAAAATGGAGGGTTTCCAGGATATGGAACTTTCAGCGGTAAAACAAATTTCTAGGCAAACTGAGATGGTTGGTCACCTTAACAGGCATATTTTATACTTTTACTACATTTATATCAATTCACACATAATATATTGTATTATATTCTATGTTTAAACTTTATGTAAAGAGGATCCTTATGCATTATTATTCTACACCTTGCTTTTTTAAAAAATTCAATATAACATTTGTGAGACTGAGTCATGTGGATAGTTATAGCTCAAGCTCATTCATGTCACAGCTCCAGAAGATTCCACCACCGGGATACAACCACAATTTATTTATCCATTCTGCTGCTGGTGAGACATTTTGGTTGTTTCTAGCTGTTTGTTTCAAACTGTGCTACCATTTAGCACTATCGTTTCTGTCTCCAAGCACACGTCTGAGAACTTTCCTGTGTAGGAGTAGAATTACTGGACTGTCTTGTACACCCATCTTCACTTTTACTAGATAACTGGAAAACTGCCCACCAAAATGATTGGACTAATTTTCCTCCCCATTAGCTGTGTTTGAGGGTGGCTATTTCTCCACATCTTTACCAAAGTTTGGTATTATCAGACTTTGAAAATAAGTCTTTGAAAATAAGACTTCGAAATCTAAGGGACATGAAATTCTGTGGGGTTTTTTAACAAAAATTGTTTGTACTGTTCCCTACTGATGTTTATGTGTGCTAAAATGTAAATATTCATCAGATTCTGATCTGTAGGATAATGACTTTGTTCTCACTGAGGACTCCAGGTGTAATTTTTTTTTTTTTTTTGCGCTACGCGGGCCTCTCACCGTTGTGGCCTCTCCCGTTGTGGAGCACAGGCTCCGGACACGCAGGCTCAGCGGCCATGGCTCACGGGCCCAGCCGCACTGCGGCATGTGGGATCTTCCCGGACCGGGGCACGAACCCGTGTCCCCTGCATCGTCAGGCAGACTCGCAACCACTGCGCCACCAGGGAAGCCCGTAATTACTTTTTGAATACACAGAAACCATCACAATGCTTGTCACAGAGCAATCACTCAGTATATGCTGGTTGACTTAATGATCAGATCCATCAAATGTTCTATTTCTTGAGAATGTTTTCTTTCTTAAATATTTATGGAGGACCGAATAATCATTCATTCATTCAGCAAATGTTTATCAAATACCTACCATGTTCCAGGCACTGTTCCCAAGTGTGGGAATGTAGCAGTGAAATAAACAAAATCCCTGCCCTTGTGAGGCTCATATTCTAGTCTTACGTACTTAGCTCCAAACTGCAGTAGATGAAGATACAACAGATCAGCAAGGCATGAAGTGGTCAGAGAAGGCCATATGAGGGAGATGAAGCTAGGCTAGCCTTGGAGGATGGTGTGCTTAAGGTATCCAGAAGGAAGATACAGGGACACCGAGATGGAAGAGAAAGGAATGTCTTTGCAGCAATGGAAAGAGGAGTGTTCTGGTGAGCAGAAGGATTTAAAGTTGGAACCAGAGAGTAGACCCAACAAAGGGCCTTGGAAGGAAGCTCAGAAATTCGTATTTGTGGAGTGAGAAACCCTGACTGAATGTTTTGTAACAAGGAAGCAACATGACAAAAGATCTGTTCCAGGAAGATAGGTCTGGTTGTCACCTGCAGAATGCGTTTAGTGTGAAAAGTCTGGAGTCTGGGGGTCAAACAGAGGCTGCTGCAAAAAGCCAGAAGCCTGGGAGTCTCCTAGACTCCCTCCCCCATACCCTGTCAGCTCCACACACACACCTGCATCCAGGGAGTGGCCAAGTTGCACTGATCCAGTCTCTCTAGTAGCTCCTGGAGTCACAATGTTGGTAGATGGTTTTCCTAAAAGGCAAACCTGATCATGTCACTTCTCTGTTTCACAACCATCAACCGCCTCCATACGCCTCACAATAAAATCCGAGTTCTAAGACATGGTTCACAAGGCCTCACATGGCCTAGCTTTGCCCCCCTGTCCCCACGCCCTCAGAGCTCTGCATTCCAAACCGTGCATGATGTTTCACATTCCCATGCCTCAGCATCCTGCCACTCGCTCTACTCAAAACATGTTTCCCGGGCTTCCCTGGTGGCGCAGTGGTTGAGAGTCCGCCTGCCAATGCAGGGGACGCGGGTTCGTGTCCCGGTCCAGGAGGATCCCACATGCCACGGAGCGGCTAGGCCTGTGAGCCATGGCCGCTGAGCCTGCGCGTCCGGAGCCTGTGCTCCGCAATGGGAGAGGTCACGACAGTGAGAGGCCCACGTACCGCTAATTAATTAATTAATTAATTAATTTTAAAAAACATGTTTCCCCAAATGTCTGAAATCTCTTGTTTTTCTTTCAAGGTCCAGCTACTGCATTAGCTTCTTAGAGAAGCCTTCCCATGACACATGGAGAGCTTACCACTCATTCCCAATGAACACCTCCATACACTCATGACATTGTGTCTGCAGGTTGGCTTACCAGTTTGTCTTCCGGCTAAAGAGTGAGTTTTTGGACACCACGATCTCTGTCAAACCGTGGGCATAAACAGTACTTCTATTAGGGTCGACTCATATCTATTTTATTCACCATTACCCAAAGCCGAGCACATATGTACCAGTAATAAATCTTTGTTGAAATCATGGAAGATAGAAAGTACTTAATAAATGTTGAATGAATGCATGAGTGAACAGGTTACAAGTGTAAGGTCATGGCAGGGAAGCTGAACTAAATTTTACAACCACCTAGGGATTCATATTTTTTGACTCACTGCCTATTGATTAAAATTTGTAAAGCTAGCCACCTTCAGGAACCCAGTTTATATAATATTTAGTGTCCCCTTTGTGACATGCCTAATGTATGGCTCACAGCCAGACCTTCAGTTGGCGCATCTGTGCCATTGAAGATGATGATGATATACATGTTACTAAATAACAAGTGTCCTCAGTTTGTGATTAAACAAATGGCAGTATCAAGGGGCTTAATCACTAACTCAGTCTCTTCCCATAACTAAAGATTCCGCACGCCACAATGAAGATCTCGCACGCGGCAATGAAGATCCCACGTGCCGCAACTAAGACCCAGCGCAGCCAAATAAATAAATTAAAAAAAAAAAAAAAAGATGTAAAATCTCCCAGTTTACTGCCCTCACCCAGAGACATTTTCCTTCTTAGCTGACATTTCTTTTTTTGTGCACATTCCATTCATTTGCAAGTGAGGTCAAGCCATTTAACTTCAAATAAAGCCAGCCAGAGCATATGACCTTGAGATTTAAAACCACAAAATGAGAACAGAGTGAACAATCATTTTGTGTATTTTCTGGATACCACAGATCTCTTTTCAGATCAAACGTCATTACATGGGGCGTTCTCCTGCAACTTCAAAAGGAAAGGAAAACATAAGAAGAGCCCAACAAATTATTCATGTTGACATGCTCTAAAGCCTCGACTCAGTGCCCAGCTCATAGTAGGTCCTCACTTGACTGAATGTTCATTCCTATTTGTTGTTATTAAGCTCTCGTATATGGCTACTTTTGACAATCATTGTATCTGTAAGGTTCATTATGTTGTTGTGTGTAGCAGCAGTTATTGCTGTTGTACTACTCAATTTTAAGAATATACCACAATTAATCCACTTGTTAAAAAGCTCTCTCCCCTCCACTGGATTTCTTTTGCACTTTTGTCAAAAATTAATTGGGTGTATTTGTGTGGATCTATTTCTAAATTCTCTGCATTTGATCTACCATTACCACACTTTTTTTAAATTCATATTTTCCACAAATATTTATTGAGCATCTGTTAGGTGCTAAGTACTTTGTTAGGTACTGCAAAGAGAGTAGAGACTCGTTTACTTGTTCTTTTTTGTTTGTTTTTCGCTTTTTTTTTTTAGCTTCCATATATGAGAGATCAGATGGTACTTGTCTTTCTAATTTCACTTATCATAATGCCCTCAGGATCCACCCATGTTGTTGCAAATGGCAAAATTTCCATCTATTTTATGGCTGAATAATATTCCATAATTATAAATCATATATTTATATGGCACTTCTTTATCCATTCATCCATTGAGGGGCACTTAGGTTGCTTCCATATATGGGCTATTATAAATAATGCTGCTATGAAAGTTGGGGTGCATATATCTTTTCAAGTTAGCACTTTCGTTTTTTTCAGTTATATAGCCAGAAATAGAATTGTTGGATCATATGGTAACTCTATTTTTAATTTTTTGAGGAACCTCCATACTGTTTTCCATAGTGGCTACACCAATTTACATTCCTACCAACCATGTACGAGGGTTCCCTTTTCTCCACATCATGGCCAACACTTATTTCTTGTCTTTTGGATAATAGCCATTCTAACAGGTGTGAGGTGGTAGCTCATCTTGATCTTGATTTGCATTTCCCTGATGATTAGTGATGTTGAGCATCTTTTCATGTGTCTGTTGGCCATCCACATGTCTGCTTTCGAGAAACATCTATTCAGGTCTTCTGCCCATTTTTTAATTGGATTGTTTTTTTGCTATTGAGTTGTGTGGGCGCTTCATATATTTTGCCTGTTAACCCCTTATCAAATACATGATTTGCAAATATTTTCTCCCATTCAATAGGCTGCCTTTTCATTTCGTTAATGGTTTCCTTTGCTGTGCAGTTTTTCCTTTGATGTAGTCCCACTTGTTTATTTTTGTTTTTGTTGCTTTTGATTTCCTAATTTCTATTACCAGTATCAAAGATGGCAACTATACAAAAATTAGGAAAAAAGCAACTCTTTATTATGTTTGTAATTTTTTTTTTTTTTTTTTGGCGGTACGCGGGCCTCTCACCGTTGTGGCCTCTCACCGTTGTGGCCTCTCCCATTGCGGAACACAGGCTCCGGACACGCAGGCTCAACGGCCATGGCTCACGGGCCCAGCTGCTCCGCGGCATGTGGGATCTTCCTGGACCGGGGCACGAACCCGTGTCCCCTGCATCGGCAGGCGGACTCTCAACCACTGTGCCACCAGGGAAGCCCTATGCTTGTAATTTTTATTCTTGAGAATTATTTCACTTTGTATCTTGATTTTGTTTGAAGAGAGTCCAAGCATTTCCTTCCTCTCTCTCACATCGTTATAGCTATAAATAAATTACCTTAACTCTTTCCTTTGATAACTTTCCTTTTGCTTCCTGAACCAAGGCCAAATTCTTGAGCCAGGCCTTTAGATTTTACATAGTATGGATCCTATTCCCTGCTGTTCCTCTGCAAGCGCCTTACACTGTAGCTCAAAGGAACCCTCTGCTATTTCCAAACATGTTCCAGACTTTGCTACCTTTGCTCACACAGATGCCTCTGGCTGGAATACTCTTTTGTGCTGGCTGCAGCAGGAGTGGCAGGATTCAGAACTTCAGCTATGGCTCAAGACAGGCTCCACCACTTACTGTTGTGTGACTTTGAGTGAGGTACTTGTGCTGGTGACTCACCTGTTTGCTCTCAGACCCACCTCTTCCCTTTCCCCTTCAGGCTGTTTCCTAGACTCCAGCATCAGCCAATGGAAGGCAGCAGTGGGCCACTAGAGCACAGGAGAATGGGGACGCCAGAGTGTCCCTCCTCTTCTAGTGCAGTGGGCAGCATCTCGGGCAGCAGCTCCCTCTCCTCCTTGGCTGTAGCTCCCGCCAGACTGGCCTGCTGTGGTTTCAGCTTCCTGAGGTGGAAAGAGAGGGAAGGAGTCCCGAGGATCTCTGCTGAGCCCCGCACCCTGCTATTCCTGAAGCAGTAAGACACACCCGCTGTAATTCTCATGTATGTGAGCCAAGATATTCTCTTTTAAAACTTAAGCCATTTTGGCTTGAGTTTTTCTACCATTAGCAACAAATAATCTTTACTAATTTAATCCCTCAATTAATTTACCTTCTCACTCATAGAGTAAGTGAAGAAAACTATTCTTAAATCACTATAAAGCTGGGTAGAAAATGCCATTTGCTGTAGGAGACAGAAGAGAGAGGGTGACTCCCATTGGGGCCTGTGGGGGGAATAGAACCAAGGCATTTGGCCTTTATTCAGGTTGGAATGGAAGCCCAGGAAGGTTTTTGAGCAGTGGTGTGTCAGGATTCAAGTTGAGCTGTAGGCAGATTACTGTGGGCTCAGTGTGGACCTGCAGGGCAACTGCACAACTCCAGAGGGAGCCACTGACCTAGAATACACCATGAATGATGCTCCTAGAGCAGTACAATGTGCAGCCTTGAGCCATGCAGAGAGGCTGAAAGTGTGGTCAAAGAGCTATTGGGAGGCTATTGTCTTCCAGGAGAGAGGTGAGAAGGCTGGTGAACTTGGGAAGTACCACAGGGAGGGGGATGGATTTGAGACACATTCTAAAATTATTTGAAAGTTTCAATATGAGGAGAGGAAGGGATGTCAACAGAAATAGGGGAGTTGGGAGGAAGAGTAGATTTGGTGGAGATGGAAATTTTCTTTTTAGGTAAGAGATTTTGAGGTAGTAATGGGAGAAGGCTGATGGCTACTGACAGTGGAAGTGGGACTCAGGGAAACTGGGCTGAAAATAAAGATCTGGAAATCATTCACACAGAACTGGAAGGAAGGGTGGGAGGGAGGGAGGGAGGAAGGGAAGAAGAAAGGAAGAAAGGAGGAAAGAGAAAGAAAGAAAGGGAGGGAGGGGAAAGAGAGAGAGAAAGAGAAAGAAAGAAAGAGAAGGGAAGGGAAGGGAGGGAGGGAGGAAGGAAGAAAGAAAGAAAAAGGAAGGAAGGAAAGAAGGAAGGAAGGAAGAGAAGGAGGGAAATATTTTTTTGTTAGAAGAGGGCCAAGGAATAAATGGTCCTTAGGGAGTAGCTACATGAAAAGGGCAGAGACGGAACACAAGTCAGAACACAGGAGTGAGGGATCAGAGAATCACGAGAAAAATCAGAATCGCATCACGAGGACCAAAGGAGGAATTTCAAAAAGGAGGGGCTGGCCATTCCCATGCCCCTCCTCCCTGCCACAGTAATCCCTTTAGTGTTTGTCAAGATGGAGCTTCCATCAACCTGGGTCCCCAAGCAACTAAGATGAGCAGAGCCCTAGATGTCCCTGATGGACATCTAGCATGACTGAGGAGTAAAACCTTTGTTGCTATAAGCCATGAAGAGTGTTTTCTTTTTTGCAGCAAAGCCTAGCCCATGCTGACGACATGTGGTGGCCACTTGGGGATGTGGGAGAAAAAGAAGAGAGAAAGTGTGATTAGAGACTTGAGCATGTTTGTAGGATTAAGGGGGAAAGGCTGGGGAAAAGAGAAATTGGATGTAAGAGAAGGTATAGCTGGTTAGCCTCGGCTCTGGACGAGGCCAAGGGCTGTGTTACTGCTGTGTACACCAGCATACCACAGATCAGACACACTGGATACATTGCCAACACACCTAACTAGGAGACACTTGTGACACGCAATTTGTGACCAGCACACTTCTCTGCCCAGTGAATCACTTCTGGAGAAAGCTAAAGAGCTGATGATCAAGTATTTGCTGAGATGATTAAATGTCTGGCCTTCTAATTTAACACACAGAGGAATGGAAGAAACATCTCCTCAGTGCCTCAGTTTTCTCATCTATAAAATGGGGATAGTAATAGAGTCTACCCCACAGAGTTGTAAAAATTAAATAAGTTACTACACATAAAGCATTTAGAACGGCATCTGGCACAAAGTGAGTTCTATTTAAGTATGATTTCAGAACCCCTTCAGGTTTTAGGATAAGCTCTAAATATGGTGGTGAAATCTACTAATAGTTTTTTTTTTTTTTCCTGCAATCACTTAAACAACAAAGAAGAATTGTAAGGAACAGCAAAGTTCTGGTTTCCAGGGAGGCAAACAGGCATTGATGAATATATTTAACATCTCTACCAGCTTCAAAACTAGTGTTAGTAAATAAAAATCAATCTTAATTTATCTTATGCAGCTGTGCCATTTCATCTAATAGGAATTTCTTAGGGAAAAAACAATCAAAGACTCAGCACAGGTAAAAGCCCTTGAATACTTTCAAGGAGTCATTGAAAATCATACTGGGACAGAATTTCAGGGTTAGAAATGATTCTGGCTGATAAAATACGTTCTGGGCATCTCAGACGGTGTCTATAAAATACCAAAACCATCAACAGAAAAAGTCAAAAGATCCGTTGTTTTATAACATGATTCCCAAGCACTGGTTTCACTGATGGTTTTAAAAAATTGATAAATCAATTGATTGCTTTGACACTGTAGTGTAAGGGTTGGAGAGGCTTCTTTAGAAATTGGGAAGCGAGGGTCTAGAACATTCTCTCTCCCACTCAGAAAAAGGCTTTGAAATATCCCAGAGTGGGCCAATTCAGGGAAAGCTGGTGAGTCTCCAAGATCCAGGGATAAAACAAACATTGCTGAACATTATTTATACCTGTCCTCAGTAACATCCATGTACTTGAGCATTTCCAGCCATCAAAAGTGCAGATTTGGATTTTGGAGGTCATATTGGCCTCAATAACCTTGAAAGAAAAGGTCAGTGCTGGAAATTGATGGCTCCTTTTTGCAAAGAGACCTCCCTAGGTAGCTCAGGCCAAATTCAACCCAACTCTGGGCTTCTTTACCAAGAGAACTGGACAAATCAGTCATGCCTGGCCTTTTAAGGAAAACTGGCTGCAGCTTCTGCTAAGACAAGTGAACCAAGCTATTCCTTACATCAAGGTAGCCATGCTCTAGACCACGTGACCTATCTGTTCACCATGCTGGTTCATCAAGGGGGATGGGTATACGGAGGGCAGCCAACTCATTGGTTGACTACTGACCTGTGCAGTGGCCTGGAGCAAAAAACTGCCCAAAATAGAACAATGGTAATTAACTAAACCAATCAGATTCTCTCTTGAGACTTTGAACAGGTAAATGGTATCAGGTAGTTTTTGTTTGTTTGGTTGGTTGGTTGGCTGGGTTTTTTCAAAGATGCAAGAAAACCCACAAAGAGGATCAGAAGGTTGGAGGCTGGCTAGAGTATGTTCCTGGCAGAGAACCACAGTGAAGGGGGGGAACTCGGGCTGCAGAAGGGAGATGAGATTACCTGTCTCTAGAGCTCCCCATGTTTCTCAACGACTCCAGTTCCAATTTCTGTGAGGCTCACTGAACAGATATTTCTGGGTTGCTGCCGGATTCCTCTCGTCCTTTAGGTTCTGTGTATCCATAAAACAACACAGTACTAAAGAGAACTGAAATAAATCTATGTCTTGCAACTAAAAGAGCTGACCTAACACACCAGGTCTTCCCAGGACACCTATGGGTCCCTTGGGGCTACAGGCCAGCCAGGAAGATGCTGCAAAGGCCCAGAAGGTGCTGTTCTGTTGAGTCACAGCAATGCATTTTACAGGACAATTTTCCTGTCACCTGCTGAGGCAGTAGGAGGAGGCACTGAGATGTCAAATCACAGGGAGCATCTGCTCGAAGCTGTGTTCCTCCAACATAACTGAGGTGGCTGGAGGGAGACCAGCCTTCCCACAGGCAGCTGGTTTGAGATCCCACCTCGGTCTGTGGCACACTTGTTAAGGCCAAGGTGGAGTTTGTGGATGGGTCAGGGTGGGAATCAATCCCCACTGTCACAGGAAACATTCTAGAGTTAGAAGAGCATCCTTGTATTAGAGATGTGTGCTTCTTGATGGCTTATCCAGAGAAAGCTCAGATTTCTTTGTTTCCCATCCCTTGTTTAGGACTTGATTCTTTCTGCTCTATTTTCTGAGAAACAGTTGGTGGTGAATGACTCTTGTTCTTAAGGCTCAGATACAAATACAAGTTTTTCACTTTTTTCTATGGGCTCCTGATCCAAAGCAATATGAGAAAAGACAGAAGGTTTTCACCAAGGTATCTTGTCCCAGAAAGAACTGAGTGGGCTACAGTCAAAAAGAACATCATACTTTTTTTTTTCTTTTTTTTTTAACCACTTGAATGAAGACTGCCCTCTCCTGGAGAGCACTGACCGCTCTTACTACTGTATCCTTAGCATCTAGCTTAGTGTCTGCCACAGACCTCAGAAAAAATGTTTGCTAAATGAGCAAATGAGTGAGTTGGTGTTTCGGTGCCTTGTGGTTGAGTAGATTGCTTTGGAATAATCATCAATACAGGTAATACAAGGAATCTGCTGGGCTAGACCCAATGCATTTAGGACCCACTGAAGGGGCCAGCGCTCGGGGTAACTCACACAGCTCCCTGGGACCACTGCCTTGACTTCCCTCTGCTGCTCACAGGTTGGTGTGACTTCAGTAGTTAACATGCTCTATCAACAGACTCCCTGGGCTGAGTTTGAATAAGGCAGTAGCAGGACCCTTGCTAATCTAAGTCTATACATGATGCTCTGAGTATCTTCTCAAACCCCGAAAATAAATATTTTAAAACAAAAACCTGGATAGTAAGTTGGAAAGTTCCTAACATTTTTCTTCTGTAAAAGTGCAGCATTCTCTGTTATTTAATGTAATGGAAGAAATCCATAACTCCAAGGCCTCTCTTATTAGTGCCCTCTTCCCCTCTCCTGTCCATTCCCCTCCAGAAATAAGCAGGTCATATCTGCAGGCTTCTTCAAACTCTACCACAACATTTCCTCAGGAAAAAATCCTTTCACACACCATGCAATAAGTATTGTGCCTGGCAGAACACAGACAATTCAGAAATATTATATATTGTTTTATCATTGCCATCTCTCAAAACAAATCACTTCATCACCATACATACATCTTTTAAGATAAATCCCAAGTGTTTGCCAAGCATTTTTTAAATTAGTCAATTATCCTCACCAGTGGCTGTGACTAATCAAAAGTAGTGTCATCATATTCAGATATGCAAACTGGCTATAGCCACAGCCAACTTCAAGAATATATCACTATACCTCATGAACTGATACAAACGTCTTGCTCAACCCAGAAAGGATTCCTGTGATATTTCTACACAATGTGAGAATTCAGGGATTTAGTTTTAAGTGACTACTGAAATAAACTTTGTTATGTAACCTACATGAAGATAAATAAACCAAAAGGTTAAAAAAAAAAAGAATCAACACCTACATCATTTTTTAATGTCTGTATGGTGTTCTATTTTATGGCCATAACAATATTGATGTGCTATGACTAACATCCTTATAGCTAAATTTTTGCATGTATTATTTTTTCAAGATGGAGTCATATTGTGTTTTTCTACAAGAACAAAACAGTATATTTATAGGAAAATAGCTAATTGAATAAAATATGTGTCTTTATATTTTCAGATTTACTGGCAAGTTTTTCATTAATAGTTTCCTAATATTCCCCAAAATTTCATAAAATGAACTTGTTTAAAATTTTTACATTCACAAATGATTAGGAAAATATAATAAGAATTTTGATTTTGTCTAAGTGGTGTTTTTGTTTTCATTCGGAAACATCACAGAAAATACATATTTAATTAACTGCTTTTTATAATTGCTCTGATCATGAATATAGGATAAAATGAATATTTCAGGAATATTCTCACTGTATCGAAGTGTGAAATTAAAACAGAATTGCAGGAATTGGAAACTCCTACTGTCAGTAGCCTTCTGTGAACACAATACTTATGTGATCTATAGAATTCTGCTTTCATAACTTATAAATTATTTCTGTCATCAGAAATTATTAAATATGAGTCTAGCCTTACTGAGACAAACTTCTAGCAGATACAACAACTTGTGGAACAAATACCGTTATTAATGGCAAAACCTTGATAATCTCCTAGGAGCAGTGAAATAAATTTCACAGGTATCAGAAGGGCATTTTAAATAGCAATAAAATTAAAACTATCCTCAAATTATGAATGCTTCATATATGCAACTTCTGACATGAACCAAGTGATCAGAATGTATTCACAACACACAAAAATGTAAACTGAGGACTTGGTATATACGTTTAAACTTTAATACTTGAGAAAATATAAGTTAAAATCTGATACAAACACTGCTGGCACAAGAAAATATATACAACTTTGGATTCAAATGGAGTCAGTATGTAAACCTGGATATGACTGTATCATGACAACTTGTAACTAAAGCCTTTTAAAGAAGTAACAGATTTTTGTATCAGATATATATTGCAGAAGGAACAGTAATTTCTTTTCTCAAAAAATTTCCCTTATCCATTAAGAATTGTTAACTCAGTGTGGAGAGGAAAGTTAGAGATCATCTAATTTATCAAAGCATTTTAAAGATATAAGCCTTAAACACCTAGTGTAAGCTCAAACAATGCAAAAATAATCAGCATTTCATTTTCCTCTGAAGATTTATTTGATATGTTAGTCACGTTAACAAATTATAGAAACGAAAAATTTAAATATTTCATTCTTTTTTGAAAGTACACATTATTTCTTCTTCCAGGTACGTCAGTAATTTAAGCTTAATATTCATTTTACTAAATATTAAACAAAAAGAAACTTTTAAAATCTTGCACTACTATTAAGAAGAAATGATAATTTCTTTCTAACTTCAACAATGTACTTTTAAAATTGTGAAAACAATTAGAAACACTAGGTCTTTAAGGGCATTTCAAAATATATTTGAAGAAAGTATCTTTCAGCCACTGCTTACTTTAAAAAAAAATTTATTTTGGAAGAGTCAGCTATATATAAATAAAAATTCATCCAATGTGAATATAATTGGAGAAATTCCCTGATCATGAATACTGGATAAAATGTGTATTTCAAGAATATTCTCACTGTATCAAAGTGTGAAATTAGAACTAGAGTTGGAAATCAGTAGCCTGATGAAGACAGGGCTCTTTATGAATTAACTTACAATTTTTCAAAAAAATAAAACCAGTTCTTGGAACTGCCAGATGATACTTTATTCTGTATCAGTAACTTATTCCAGAAGTTACTGATACAGAATTGTTTGGTCTTACAAAGGAATAAACTCCTTCTTAAAGGTAAAATTCTTCCTCTTTGAAAGATGCATTAAATATTTCTCATCACTAAAAATGTAAAGCTTCTGGTACTTCTTGGTTTTTTTTTTTTAATGAATTTTACTTGGTTTTGCTTTACTTCTTTTTTTTATTAATTAATTTAATTTTGGCTGTGTTGGGTCTTTGTTTCTGTGCGTGGGCTTTCTCTAGTTGTGGCAAGCGGGGGCCACTCTTCATCGCGGTGCGTGGGCCTCTCACTGTCGTGGCTTCTCCTGTTGCGGAGCACAAGCTCCAGACACACAGGCTCAGTAGTTGTGGCTCATGGGCCTAGTCGCTCCGCAGCATGTGGGATCTTCCCAGGCCAGGGCCCGAACCCGTGTCCCCTGCATTGGCAGGCGGATTCTCAACCACTGCACCACCAGGGAAGCCCCTTCTGGTACTTCTTGAACACTGACTTCACTTTCCAAAGATGTAAATATTATCTCCCTCAATGCCCAGATCAACAGTGGAACGCAACTAAATATTTGGTGACTGTCTCTTTTAAGAAGAGAAGCATCAATTATTTCAAAAACTAGCCTGCACGCAGCTTTGATTTTAACTGTATTTCTCAGACAAAAGATAGCTTACTTTTATACAAAAGTTTCTTGCTTTAAAATCTACAAACATCAGTAGTCAGCTTAAGATGATTATTCTACGATTGCACATTTGTGTGAACCGTTATTTTTCTTTAGAAAACACATTTTAGTTTAAAATAGGGAAACACAGACCTCAATACGGAAAATAACCTGTGATAGCTGATAATACTGTAAAGTTATTAAACACACCCCTAAAACTTCTGAAAGTACATTAACAATTTTTTAAATAGTCACAATCTATTAAAAAACATATTATTTACAAATATCATCCCAGATCGATAGTCTATATAGCCACCACATGATCTGGGTAAGTTCCTTGGAGAATCTGCCTACAGAATAGAAAACGCTGCATACATACTGTCCATTTGCCATTGGAAAACTGAAGGCAGCATGACTTTATTGAAGAAAATTAACATAATTGGAAACCTCTAATTAAAACTTGTATTATTGTGCTAAAGAAAAATAGTAATCACATGACAGAATTTTTATGTAGCACCACTTTAATATTCTTTAATATCACCTTAATTTTAAGACTGTTAAAACATAATTCTGATGTTAAACATTATTTTAATGTAAAAATTGATATCTGTACTCACAGAAAATTACACTATTAAAAAATATTTCTAATATGCTAAAAGCTACTAAATCGTTTCCCCTTTCACATTGCACAATGTCCATCTAAAATATAAGGTATAAGTTCTTATAAATAATATGTGAAAAAATTTTTTTCCAAGTTTCAATTTATATTTCAATACCTTAATTTTATTTTTTTTACCAAAAATACTGGTAACAAAATATTACCAAGGTTAATAGAAGTCAGTTAAAAAAATCAGTTCCTTCTGATTTGGAAAGCTTAAAAAAATTTTAAATAATAGCAATTCTACCAAACCCAGAGTAACAGGAAGCTAATGAGCAGCAGCCACTGGTACTTAGTATTGTTCCATCAGGCAATCCTGAACAGGAAACAAAATAAGATGTCTTTTGCAAGACAAGTGCCAAACCGTTGCTTTTAAACTAAAATGCAGTAACTTATACTAAGAGCACCTCCGTTTCTATTAGCAGGTAATAACGTCCACATTTAACACACATTCAAAATACAGCAACTACAGTTATAAACCTAGTAGTGTTATTTGACTTTACATTTCCATTAATGGGCAGACATTAACAAAGATGTCATGGACTGAAAATCATATAAATGTCTATAACTAATAAGAATCTCCCGGTGATTTTACCACTGTTCACCTTAAAAGGGTACCTTCTGGTGAATTCAGGTGTGTGAATTCTGATGAGCCCCTCCTCGCCCCAACCTCTACCCCCATCTTATTGTACTTAATGTCTGAACCTATTTGGATAAACACAAATAGAAGAAACTTTTAAGGTGTGCAGCTAACACACTCACTCTCTTTCTTTCCTCTCTTCTCTTAGAATGACACATTATGTTTATTTTCTAGGTTTCTTACTTCCAGTCATAACAAAATAATGATCATTGTCTTCCTTCTTCTTTGCAGGTTTTTTATCTCCACTAACTGCCTCCTTGCCAGATGAGGGTGGCTTCCTGGTTGCAGCCGGGGCTTTGCCACTTTGGGGAGGCCCTTTGGCTAAGCACTGGCTCTTGGTGGCAGTCTGTGCTGACTTTGGTTCAGGTTGTGCTTTGGCAGAAGACTGGGGAAGACTCACAATGGACAGCGGGGTACGGCCCGGGGACCTGGAGGAGCTGGGTCCTGTCTTCTGGGACGTGCTTTTACTCTGAGGCTGCTTTTTGGCAACTGAAACCATGTTATCTTTCGACTTCTCTGCAGCTTTTGCAGGAGCAACTGAGGATACAGAAAGTGGCTGGTTTAAATTCAAGGCTGACTTAAGTTTCTGTGCTGGCATTGCCCCCGCTTGCGGAGCTCCAACACGTGGCTGAGACTGTGTTCTCAGACCCGTGGTTATCGTTTTGGAACTGGATGCTGTCACTTTTCCAGGAGACTGGAAAGAAGGAGAAGGGTTAGGCCTTACGTGCAGATTTGCCTTAGGTGGCTTTGGACACTTTGATGATGAATTTAAACGTGCAGCTGAATGAGAGACTGCATAATCCCTGGAAGACACATGATGGTGTTTCAAATGCTTTGGTTCAATTTTTCCAGAACACTTACTTGGCAAAAGTGTGGATTCAGGCACATCTCTTGACTTCTGGGCTGGAATAAGCTTGGCCTTAGGAGTACTGGGTGATGAGACACATTTTCTCAACGACTCAGATACACAAGGTGCAGTTCTTAATAAAGCTGGTGAGAAAGTGCTTTTACCTACTGGAGTTAAAGAAGCAGATGAAGGTGATGCATCGTTTGAAGGAGCCTCCGGTTTCTTTGTTACGCCCTTTGAAGATCTGAGTTTGAGATGAGAGGACACTGCTGGAGAAGTTGGAAATTTAGAACAGACTGACCCACAGGCCAGATTGCCTCCTTTCAGGGAAGATGCTGGTGGCAACACACCTGGCAGACGTACCTGCTTCTCTTTGCTCCTTGGAATACCAATTGGTGTGCCAGGTTTTGAATTTTGTTTCTGAAACATGCTAACTGCTGACAAAGGATTCATTTCAGGAGGCTGAGGTGCTCTGGCGGACGAATCAGGCACACTTTCATTAGAAACTCCTTTTTGAAATGCTAGAATTTTCTGTTCTAGTGTAGCAAACTGTAATATTCGACAGGGGTCATATTTAAGCAAAAATCCTTGAAGAGTATCCCAGCCTCCACCGACACGGACCATGACATGTTTTCCGTGAAGCATCTTTCCCCCAAAAGAAAGTAAAAAGTAAAGCTGTAAAACTGTAAGGTGCAGTTACGGTTCATTAGCAGTCACAGTCTGTGATGTCTGTGACTATGAAATTCAGTGTATTTGCCACCAGCTTCACTATAAATTGCTAGTCTCTTTCTTGTGTTACTAAAGTAACAAATTTAACTCATATTGAATCATGCAGCTAACAACAGAGAATCCTCCAGTTTGTCAGGAAGATATTTACACATCCTAAAACTCCAAATTACTAATACGCAAAACTGCAAGGACTGAATGTTGAAGGAAGAAAGGAAAAGGGAGAGTAAAGGAGGGGAGGAGAGAAAAAAAGACTCATACTAAAGAAAAACATAATTACAGAAGAAAGGTAAAAACTACCAAAACTTGTATGTTAGAATTTAACAAATTACTTTCGTATGCATCATATCAATTTAATGTTTCAAAAACTTTGATATAATTTATTACTAGTTCTTCTTTGCAGATGAGAAAATTATGGCTCTGAGAGATTAAGGAAACTGTCTCAAACCACACAGCTTGGCCTGGCCTCAAACGCACCAGGCTGCCCAACCCAAAAGGTGCTTTTGTGTTGATAAGATATATCCTGGGTCTGCCAGCGCAGCCCGAGCTGGACGGACTCAGGCCCCTGTTCTTTCAGCAGGCAAATCTGCAAAGTTGTATGAGACTGCTCTGCAAATTTTAACTCTAAATCCCATGCTCTGTGCACTATCACTATATCATACTGCTTAAGAAAAGAAATCTAATTAAAAGACAAAATGCATATACCTGTTTCTATATGAGTTGAACAGGGTATGGGGAACTAACGATAATATATGAAATAAAAGAAAATATAGGTGGTAAAATTATAATTTTTACATACTTTTATATTACATTCCTTAAATTGGGAATAAAACAGCTCTTGTATCAATAAGTGGACAGAATGATGAACAGGTAAACTTCAATCTCCTTATCAGCAAAGGGGACAATTAATCAATTGCAGATTGCAAATGGGACAAAGGAAGAAAACAAGCATGTATATTAGCATATTAGTATAGATGCTGATGCTGTGTCAGTGAAAAAAAGGCTTCATACTTAAGACCCAAAGTCTATATTATTATCAACTGCAATGTTTCTACTTCTTTTTCTTCTTACTGACATTTAATCTTATTAGATGTTCTGGTTTTGCTTTTTTCTTCTTCTTATGATAGAAAATTATTCCTCTTTAGGAAATCTAAAAAATGGAATAAGTTACCTGAGGTATTCAAAAATTTTTTCCCCCAATTATATTCAATGTCCAAATAGTCTTAGCTCAATTAGTTGTTTGCTGTGTTAAGCATGTTTACCTAAACACATTATATACTCTTGAAAATATTCCATATATTTCCTCCTATACAGTGAAATTCTTCCATTAATAACATCCTCTATTCCAATTTTTTAAAAAGTAAAAGGGGAACAAAAGAAGGTTGGTAAAGCAATAAATTCAATTTCAAAACAAGATCTAAACAGGATATAAACGGTAGACTTACTCTTATAAAAAGTATTTTATCTCCTAGTCGATACCGTCCTTCAGATAAGTACTCAATAGAAAATCGATGAGAACAACTACAAGGAGGGTCTTCAGCAATGTGTTTAACCTAAGATTAAAAATAAACAAGATTTAGTGCTTGTGACAAAAACTATTTTGTTTAATGTTAAAATGCAAGGTTATTTGATAGTTGGGAAAATCAAACTCAAAGATAAAAATTTAAAGACAGTTCAACTATTTATTATCTCTTCTCTTTTACTTGTTGTCAAATATTGAGATTAGACATTAGCTAATCTAATAAAACCTAACAGTGAGGAAGTCTGGAGTCTTTCTCTCTCTCTCTCTGCCCAAGTGCAATCAGGCTCGTCGTGTACTCACTGATCACCGGAGAAGGTCTGTGAATGTGTACACAGTGAAGTCAATCCAAAACACATTCATTCAGTCATAGGAAACAGTTCGTTACTAAGTTTGAATTGTTTTAAGACTTGGATTAATATATCTGTCAAATCAAAGATGGACCCGTTAGATAAAGTTTAACCAGGAATTTTCACTTGTCCCTTAACACCATGTGAAAGTAATACTGTATGTATGGGGGAATATCCAGATTTGTTCCAAAGTTACTGTTAAAATAGGCAGAGATGCATTTATAGCTATTGGGCTGGGCAAAAAGTTCATTCGGGTTTTTCCGTAACATCTTACGAAAAACCCAAGCAGACTTTTTGGCCAATCCAATATTCACCCAAGACTAGGTAAATTCTAAAAATTTCAACTCAAGAGGCATTTTTCTAAAAGCACTCACTTTGTTTCAATAGTCTGCTAAGGAGATGAGAACTGAGGAGAAAATCCTACCTCTAATCCTCGAGGGGCTTACAGAATTTTTAACTGCAGTAAATATCTTAAAAATGGTAAAAACTGGGCCTCCCTGGTGGCGCAGTGGTTGAGAGCCTGCCGATGCAGGGGACACGGGTTCGTGCCCCGGTCCGGGAAGATCCCACATGACACAGAGCGGCTAGGCCCGTGAGCCATGGCCGCTGAGCCTGCGCATCCGGAGCCTGTGCTCCGCAATGGGAGAGGCCACAACAGTGAGAGGCCCGCGTACCGCAAAAAAAAAAAAAAAAAGTAAAAACTGGAATAAAAATTAAAATTCAGAAATTCTTTATTTAAAACATGGAAATTAATATAAATTGATTAAATGAAAATATTTGCTGAGATATGTTTGATTTGAAAAAAAGAGTCACATATCAGCCACTATGGACACCATTTTGTTTTCCTAAAATTATATTTTTGAAAAAGTATATTTTTCTCAACTACTTGTCACACAGAGTATATCTAAACAAATACACTTAATTGCACTTAGGCATGATGTTAAAGAAAGTCTCTTCAGATATACCCAATTTACCTGAGCACTAACAGAAATTTATGAGTGTCTTAATTATCTACACAAAATGGACACATGTGGATTCACCCGGGCCTGATCAGAAGGATCCGGATTTATCTCCCTACATCATTCATTTAACAAAATAACAAGATCATAAATAGAACTGATTTTCATAAGCGATTCAATGAAGTTTATCTTGTTCAGTTTGGTTATATGAGCACATATGTACACACACGCACACACACACACACATACCACATGCATAAGATGGCTAAAAAATATTCTGAACTTGGGTAAAGAATTTACAATTATTTGAACCATTTACAAGTTAGATAACAAAGTAATTTGAAAGGAGGTAATTATTTTCTATCCATTAAGGTTTCTTAGGTACACAGAATTGCAGCTGTATATTTCTTAACAGCACTCAAAATAATGAATCAGGTAATTGTTCCTTAATTTTAAACATGACCATAAGATCTCAGCAGGTCACATATGTGTAGGTGGACTCTGAATATATTCATATAGCACATATATATTTAAAGAAATGTGTTCCCTTGAGTTTTCATAACAAGCTTGCAGGCATAAAAGGTCACTTATTTTCTTTGTTTAAAATATCCAAATACCACTTATATTCAGCAGTACAAATCAGCACTAACTCACAATCTAAATAAGTTGGTGAGCCTAAAAGGAGTAAGTGCTGTGAATAAAAAATGTTCTCTTCTGGTTTTAGCTATTGTGTAATTAACATTTTAACATTAAAGGAAATAGCTAAAGAAATTAAAATCATCTGTAAAGGTACTACCCTAATATCAATTATTTTCATTCTCCTTGTTCTGATACATACTTTTCACAAAGTAAACTTTTTTCTTGTTGCTATATAGTCTTCATAATGATTACCAAAAATGATTATTCTGCTAAAATAGTAAATCCTAATTTACCTAGCCATTGCCCAATTTGAGAGTATTTACATTGCTTCCAATTTTTCAGCCTTATAAGTAATACTGCAATAAATACTTTCATTCATGCTACTTTTTTTTCCCTCTTCAATTAATAAAAATGAAAGAGGAACACTTTTGGCGAACTATGAGATTCTGACGCATCATAGTTGAAAGAAAGTGTGCAATTACTTACAGCTTCGTGCAGCTCTTCATGCTGACAGCATGATTTTGGAATGCTGATGGAATCTTCAGGCCCAGAAGTATTAAGTAAGGTCTCTTCTAGCTCAATTTCTTTCTCAAATTTTACTAATACTGGTGGCTCAACCCCATAGCTGAAAACCAATCATGAGATCTCATCAAACAAGTGAAGTCTGAGCCAAGTACTTCCATGTATATCACAATAGGTTATCTTTTATTTTTAAATAAAGTCTATATGACTCTCTTCTACCAGTTGTTTCACTGGGACATCTGGAAATGCTTTATAATGTCCCACAGATTGCCAAAAATTCAGATTATCATCTTTACATCATAGCATATATATATTTGGGTTACTGAATGCTCCCAATATTCAATCAGGGATCCTAAACGTACCTTTCAAAATCAGCTTGTTAAAAAAAACAAAAAACAAGTCATCTCGTGAGTGAAGATGGGGTCGAGCTAGGTATGGAGGATACCAGGCCTCAGCCTTCTTATCAGACCCTCTTTGTGTCTAAAGGACTTGCTTCACCTTGAACTGCTTAAAGATTGCATGCTCTTACTCTCCTTTTTTTTTTTTTTTTTTCCGGTACGCGGGCCTCTCACTGTTGTGGCCTCGCCCGTTGCGGAGCACAGGCTCCGGACGCGCAGGCTCAGCGGCCATGGCTCACGGGCCCAGCCGCTCCGCGGCATGTGGGATCCTCCCGGACCGGGGCACGAACCCATGTCCCCTGCATCGGCAGGCGGACTCTCAACCACTGCGCCACCAGGGAAGCCCTCTTACTCTACTTTTGATCTGAAAAATGTAAGTATCCACTTTTACAGTTTAATACTAAATGAAGGCAAGCTACATGAGCAAGCAGATGTTGACACATGACATGGCTCACGTGAACACAACAAAGTTAATAAAGAAACAAAAAGAAAGAAAAAACAGTAAATTAAGTTACCTTTATTCCAATCAAAAATTATTTTCATTTATAGAAAATAGTGTTCTCGATAAAATAAAGCAGCTTAAAAAATGTTTATGACATTGAAATTCTGAAATATTGTGGAATACATACCTTGACACAATTCGACCAATTTCAAGAAGACAAAGATATACCTGTCTCGGATCTTTGTGCAAAACTGAAAAATAAGACCACATATTTTAGGGGGCAAATTAAATAAGCAAATATATTTATGGCATGAAAGAAGTAAAAGAAAAGACAGTAGCATTACTTATTTGGAGACTCAGAAAAGACTTTTATTTTTTCTACATATTATCATCTTCCTGAAATTAAAAAGAAAATGGTCAACCAGAAGATTAAAATTTACCACGGATGCTTACCTGTGTAGTATTTTAAGTCTAAAAAACTAAGACTGTAGTAACATTAAATTATTAATATTTCAGATCTCTTAACAGGAGATATTATTGAAGAAACGTATCACTTCAATTTTATTCTAAACTATCTTTAGCACAGGACTATGTGTTAACAGCCTTCTTCAACTCTTCCAAAAATAGAAGAGGAGAGAGCACTTCTCTACTCATTCTATGAGGCCTATATTACCCTGATATCAAAGTCAGAAAAAGACATCACAAGAAAACTAAAGACAAATATCCTTTATGAACACAGATGTAAAAAATTCTCAATGAAATACTGGCAAACTGAATCCAGCAGCAAGTGAGATTTATCCCAGAAGTGCAAGGTTGGTTCAACGTATGAAAATCAATCAATATAATTCACCATATTGATAAAATAAAGGAAAAGAAACATACAGCTATCTCAGTAGACACAGAAAACGCTTTTGACAAAATCAAACACCCTTTCATGACAAAAAAAAGACTCAACAAAGTAGAAACAGAAGAGAACTTTATAAATATGAAATCTGGAAAACCCATAGCTAACATCATTATTAATGGTGAAAGACTGAATGTCTTCCTCGAGGCTAAGACCAGGGAAAAGAAGGATGTCCACTTGTACCAATTCTATTCAACATTGTACTTGAGGTTCTAGCCAGGGCATTTGGGCAAGAAAAATAAATAAATGCCATCTAGATTGGAAAGGAAGAAGGAAAACTGTATCTACAGGTGATATGGTCCTTTGTTTAGAAAACCCTAAAGAATCTACAGAAAAACTAATAGAGCTAATAAGCAAGTTCAGCAAAGTTGCAGGATATGAGGATCAATATACAAAAGTCATTGCATTTTATACATTAGCAATAAACAATCTGAAATGTAATTAAGGAAATGATTACATTCACAATAGCTTCAAGAAGAATAAAGTACTTAGGAATAAATTTAACCAAAGAATTGTAAGACTTGTACACTGAAAACTATAAAATATTGTTGAAAGAAATTAAATAAGATATAAATAAATTGAAAGACATCCTATGTTCATGGATTGGAAGACATATATTGTTATTGTAATACTCTCCAAACTGACCTACAGATTCAGTGCAATCCCTATCAAAATTCCAAGAGCCTTTTATTTTTCCAGAAATGGACAAGCTGATGATAAAATTCATAAAGAACTGTAAGAAATATAGAATAGCCAAAACAACTTTTAAAAAGCACAAAGTTGGAAGACTCATACTACCCAATTTCAAAACTACAATAATCAGGACAGTGTTTACTGGCTTAAGGATAGACATACAGACCAGTGGAATGAAACAGTGTCCAGAAATAAACTCATATGTTTATGTTCAATTGATTTTCAACAAGGGTGCCAAGACAACTCAAAGGGGAAAAAACAGTCTTTTCAACAAATGGTGCTAAGACAACTGGATATCTACATGCAAAAGAATGAATTTAGACTCCTTCTTCACACAGTATACAAAAAATAACTCAAAATGCATTACAGACCAAAATGTAAAAGCTAAACCTATAAAAATCCTAGAAGGAAATATAGGTGAAAATCTGTGTGACCTTGGATTAGGCAATGGTTTTTTAGATATGACAACAAAAGCACAAGCAATCAAAGAAAAGATAAACTGAACTTCATCAAAATTAAAAACTTCTATGCATCAAAGGACACTATCACGAAAGTGAAAAGGCAACCCAAAGACCAGAAGAACATATTGGCAAATCATATATCTAATAAGGGCCTAATATCCAGAATAAAGAAAGAACTCTTACAAGTCTACAAAAAAAGACAATTGACTCCCCCAAAAATGAGCAGAAGATTTGAATGGACATTTCTGTAAAGAAGATATACAAATGGCCAATAAGCCCATGTAAAGATGCTTAACATCATTAGTCTTTAGGGAAATGCAAATCAAAACCACAATGAGATACCACTTCACACCCACTAGGATGGTTATACAGTTGACCCTTGAACAACATGGTTTGAACTGTGTGGGTCCACTTACACATGGATTTTTTTCAATAAATACATACTACAGTACTATAAGATCTGTGGTTGGTTGAATCTGTGGATTCAGAACCGTGGATACAAAGGGCTGACTGTAAAGTTATATCCAGATTTTTGACTGCAGGGTTAGGGGACCGCTGCCCCTAACTCCTGTATTGTTCAAGGGTCAGCTGTAATTTTAAAAAATAATAACAAGTGTTGACAACTATGTGAAGAAATTGGAACCTTTGTGCATTGCTAGTGGGAATGTAAAATGGTGTGGCCACTGTGACAACAGTTTGGTAGTTCCCCAAACAGATAAACACAGGATTACCATATGACCCAATAATTCCACTCCTAGGTATATCCCTGAATTTAAAACATATGTTCACTCAAAAACTTGCATACAAATGTTCATAGCAGGATTATTAATAATAACCCCAAAATAGAAACAATCAAAATGTCCATCAGCTGATAGTAGATTAAAAAATGTATATCCATACAACGAAATATCATTCAGCCATAAAAAGGAATGAAGTACTGTTAGATGCTACAACATAAATGACCCATAATGCTAACTGAAAATAGCCAGACACAAAAGCTACATATTGCATGATTTTATTTATATGAAAAGTCCAGAGTAGCAAATCTATAGAGAAAGAAAGTAGACTGGTGGTTGCCAGAGGATGGAGATATGGAGTAACTGGGTCCAAGTGCTAATAGGTATGGGTTTTCTTTTTGGAGTGATGGAAATGTTCCGGAATTAATAATGGTGATATCTGCACAAATCGTGAGTATACTAAAAACCACTGAAGTCTACATTTTGAAATGATACATTTTATGTTACGTGAACATACCTCAATTTTTTTAAATGCTATGAATAAAAAGAAACCTAATATGCTTAATGATGAGCACACCTGGATTAAAGCAGGGTGCAAACTGGGGGGTAAAACAGCAATCCATTAGTTTTAATTCTACACTGGATAAGAATATCCAGAGGCATACTAAACAGGTAACAGTGGGGAACAGCTACCTGTCTGCAGGCAACAGGGTGTGCATGGTCAATAGAAATATTTACAACATTAATAACCTAAAACAATAATGAAACCAACTAAAAAGTTGGTTTGCTTTTTATTATCACCATGAACCGGCAATTCTAAGCAATGTCAGTGACAAAATACTTCTCTCTACCAGGACCGAATACTATTCCCATGACCCCCGCCCTTGGTATGCTACTGCTCTTATCAAAACATTATAAATTCTGTGAGTGTGTGTGTGTGTCTGTGTGTGTGCACGCACACGCGCGCGCACACATAAATACTTTGAGGAAATATATAGATAGTCTAAAACTTAGATAGTTTTCACTTTGGTCACTGCACAGATGTTTCTGTTGACTTAAATGAAATGAGAAAATACATCAATAATTCTTCAATAGAGCATGACTTTTTAAAAGCATTAGCCCATTTAGATAACCAAATTGGCAGCTGCTGTTTACGAGGTAAATCTAAACACCATGAACATACATCATTTGGCCTTCTGTTATTTCTGTAATTATCTAGTTAAAAAGAAATTACTAGTAATTTAGACTTGATAGAGTAATTCTTGATGAAAACATTAATTAGTTAAGCCTTAATCCAGAACCTTCCCATAGCCAACTCATTTAGGAAGTAAAATATGTCCAGGCCATTCTAGATATATAGGATCTAAAACATAAATGAAAAGCTTTTATCATACATTTGATCTGGAATCTGATTCTCCAATTGTTTACATATATTTAGAGTATAAATGTTTCTAGTAAAATGAGATGTGGCATTTGAGTCCTTACTTGGAAAGAAAAATTAGAAGTGAGGCATACAAAAATATCCTAATAAACATTAAACACAACAACAACACTTACCTAAACCTTCAGATTCAAAGAGGTAAGTCTCATCAACGCCGATGTGCCTGCACCAGTGAAGGAAGTTCGCAGTATTGTCTCTAGCAAAGAACGAACCTGATGCAGCATCTTTCTTACAGGGCACTTTTCTCATTGGAAAATTCTGGAAAAGACAAAAGAATAATTTCAAACATGCATCAAGGATATTTTCATTAAATATCCATTTTAATATTACTAAATAAATGTTCAGTGCATTGAATGTAACTAAAAAGTGCATAGCACTAGAGGAAAAAGGCATCTTCAAAAATCATTTTATTTTGCTTTTCATTAAGCATATTCTAGAAAATGATTCCTAGGAAAACAGTCAGGTCAAAATTAGCAGGATCACGCATCTCTAATCTTTCTTTTTAAAATGACATGAGAGTCTTAGTTAAGATAAAAAATGATAGTCTAATAATTCCAAAGCACATCTTTATAGTTTATCTCTCCAAACACAGTTCAATACAAACACAAAATTATTGCTATGTTAAAGGTTTACACAGTCTCAATTTTGCTAACTTCCTTATTTGCAGATTCATAAATATGGTTCTGAGTTTCTTGAGGAGACTTTCAAACAAGGAAGTAGTAGCCCATTCTTAATTAAAGTTCTTTGAAAACTGACAAGCTAAGTTTTACAGAATCCTAATTCATTTTTATTTCCTGGACCAAGAGTATTCAGAGAATCCTGCTGAGGCTGAGGTTTGGGTTTTTTTAGAAATTATTCATCTCTTTTTTTTTGGCTGCATGGGGTCTTCATTTCTGTGCACGGGCTTTCTCTAGTTGTGGCCAGTGGGGGCTACTCTTCGTTGTGGTGCGCAGGCTTCTCATTGCAGTGGCTTCTCTTGTTGCGGAGCACGGGCTCTAGGCGTGCAGGCTTCAGTACTTGTGGCACATGGGCTCAGTAGTTGTGGCTTGCGGGCTCTAGAGCGCAGGCTCAGTAGTTGTGGCACACAGGCTTAGTTGCTCTGCGGCATGTGGGATCTTCCCAGACCAGGGCTCAAACCTGCGTCCCCTGCACTGGGGCAGGCACATTCTTAACAACTGCACCACCAGGGAAGCCCGGCTGAGGGGTTTTTAGTTTTGTTTCAAATTTTTACTTGAATAAGAAATTCACGCATATGATTTTTTAAAATGCAATGGACACAGTAGAGTATAAGTCTTTCTCCTACCACTACCCCTCAGTTCCTTTCTCTCCTTGGAGAGAACCACACTATTACCAGTTCCTTATGTTTCCTTCCTGTTGCTATTATTTTCTAGGATTACAATAACCTTGTGAGTTTTTCTAGTTGTATATAGGAAAAAAAAATCAACACAGCCAAATACAAAGATGGTTAGTATCAATTGAAATCTTCTTATCCACATTTCAGTAAGACATCTCCATACACAAGTACATCTGTACCTACAGAATGCTACGTAAACAGGCTCTTCTGCAATCTGATTTGTGTATGTGTGCATGCACACTTAATGATAGGTTGCAGGCATCTTTTGAGGTAAAAAAAAAAAAAACACAAAAATTAAAATAGTCATTTCTAATGAATAGATAATATTCTACTCTATTTAGGTACCATAATTAATTTTAAACAACTTCCCTACTGATGAGCATTTAGGTTGTTCTTAATTTTTTTTGCACACTCGTTTTTGTGAATTTGTGGTTATTTTCTTAGAATAAATTCCTGGAATTAGAATTACGTTACGTATCAAAGGATGTGCTTTATTTTCAATGTGATATATGTTACCCATTGTCCCCCAAGAAAGATGGTACTACTTTATATTTCCACCAGCACTATGTTAATATCTAGAATGCACACTCACAGACACCAGATCCCATGAGTGAAAATAACCATATTTGATGAAAAGAGAGGAAACCTTATCTACCTCAAATCCCAACTTCAGGGTCAACGGTAGAAAAGTATCTAAAAAACGTATTATTCATTCAGCCAATATTTATGAATTTACCATGAAGACAATATATAAAGAATAAAAAGATGATGATAATAGCTCTTAACTGTGTGCCAGGAACCATCACAACCTCTTTTTTCACTTAACTCTCACAGGAATCCTATAAGGAAGGTACTATTATTGTTCTCAAGAAGAACTAGCTATTTAGATATTTACTATGCACCAGGCATTATCTATATAAGCTAACCATTATCTATATATTATCTCATTTAATGTTGCTGAATCCTCGAAAATATATCCTACAAGGTAAATGTTAATATCTCCATTTTACAAGTGAGAATATTTTTTCAGATGCTCAAAAAGATTAAGTAAATTATCCAAGATTTTACATATAGTTGCGTTGGAAGTTTACAGCCTTGTAGAGATGATAAGAAATGTACATAAGCAAATCAATATGTACCAAGGTATTAAATCACTACTGTCAAACATTTTCTTACCACTGGTTCTTCAGAGTTGCATGTTTTCACCGTGTTTTGAAGAACATCAATCAGTTGGCATAACAGTACTCCATTATCAAGTTCTTCCAATAACCTTTCTGCCTTAACTTCAATACCTAAAAACATATTTCAAAGCTAAGAGCCTTCTAGAAACAGTAAATTCAAACAATATGGTTAAAGTTTAATTAAATGTAATCGGATTATAGCTGAAACACTAGGCAAATATTAGATCAGACTCTGAGCATTCACTCTTAGAAGGTACAGTTAAAACAGCAGATAATATCAAATTAAGAGAAAGTCAACTGAAACAAAAATATCTGTGGTGTAGAAGCACAGGAAAAATAAATGACATCTACTTTATTTCACTGAAAAACACCAAAGTGTTTTATATTTCAAGATCCACTATTAAGGTTAAGTTTTGATTCACTGCACATTACAACTGCTTGCACAAGAAAGATTCTCTATAAGTAAGATGGTCTTTGTTGTAATTTAAAAATTAAAGATAACAATGTAACAAGCACTCAGAAAACACCAACTTTTCACCTCTAAAATCCCTTATTTGGAAGCATTATTACATAATAAACTTTTAAGAAATTATCCAAATCTTCAAACTGATATAAGAGTGAGAGTTTAGTGCGTTTTTAATTCTCTTCAAAGACCATAGATGAGCTTTATACATATATATTCCTCCTCACGAAAACCTTACAATGCTACATGAAATTCTGTTATTTAAAAGAGAATTTTTTTCTAGGGAGAAAGTTCAGAGCACTCATGTCCCTCTAACTGAGTAAAGAAATATGATGCCATGCATTCTCCAAGCTGACATTTCCTCCTAGGTTTCATATACCTCTGCCCCTCGAAGCCTCAGAAACAGGAATCATTTTAACTACAGCATATATTCCACCCAGAATCTCATGCCTTACACAAGTTTAAGGAGAAAATAGAAATCAATAAAATACAGACCCCCAAATTAGACCTATACACTTAAAATTTTTTTTAACATTAACAATTAAAATGTTGATTATTCACAGCTCTTACTACTGACCTCTTCCATGAAGCCTCAAACTTGCTTACTATTCAAGCCCCGAGGGTCAGGGTGAATCAGAATATCTTCCCAACTAGAATGTAAGCTTGGTGAGAAAAAGGACATCAAATATTTCCATCACTAGAGGATCCCCAGCCTCTGGAACTATCATTCCTTGACAAAGAGCAAGATTCTCAATAAACATTTACTGAATAAGAGATTACAATTTTGAGCATCTTTGCAAGCCTTACCTAATAAACCAGATAGCCAGATTGACAGATCTTCTTGCATGGGCAACAGGGTAGCTTCGTGCCTCACAGCTATCCACTCATCATACTGACAAACATCAGCCAAACCTGGCCCATGTCTGGGGGTCAGAGGACTCCGTGGACTTAGAGGCAGGTCTTCTCCAAACCACACCTAGAGAAAACACCAACCAACTGAATGGATGCAACCCTGTTAAAAGTCAGCATGCCTAACATTTATATTTAAATAATGAATTACAGACCATATTTAATATACAGAGCTGCAGCAGCTCACAGAAAGTTAATAAACCAGAAGCAAACTATTAGCCTAGATACTTGAGACACTTTCCGTATTCAATTCTGTGATAAATGTAAGTGAATCCCTAATTAATGAATGGGTTCTACCATCAAACTGAGGGGATGAAAGTCAACAAATAATTTTTTTCTTTCACTTCTTAGCTGCATAAGTCTGACAAGTTACTTGACCAGAGTATCAGCATCTTGGCTGTAAAATGAATTAATAATACCTGCCTTATAAGCTACATCTTTGTAGAATCTAGCATTGGGCCTAACAATATTTGTTGAATAATGGATAAATGAATGAATGCATAGTTGGCATTTTATAAACTTTAAATCATAATAACAGTGTTATCTAAAAAAAAAATTCTAAATAATGTGGTCTGTCACTTGATTTTGCATGGCCCACAAGCTAAGAATGGTTTTTACATTTTAAAATGGTAGTTATGTAAGTACCTACATAATAGCTTTGATTCTGCCTACTTACTCACTAAGCTAAAAATGTTTACTACCTGGTCAATCCCTGGTTTAGAATAAAAACTGACAGAAACATGCTATCAAACCAACACTTGCAAAATTTTGAAATACAATTAGATATACTTTTAATATAAGATTAGTTAGAGAAAAGACTGTGTCAAATCTCAACTCAGAAAGGGGTATCAGAGCCCAAGTGAAGTGATAAAGGGGTTCTCACAGGAGGGCAGCTTGAAATGGAGGGTCAGAGCTTGAGTGAGGTGACAGGGCATCCACGCATGGCAACGGCCCTGTGCAGCATCAGACCCTGAGCAGGATAAAGAGGGTGTCCGCTGGGGACAACGGAGGAACATCCCAGTGCAGGGTGTCAGAGCCCAACTGAGCTGAGAAGGGCATCAGCTCAGGGAGGGGTGGCAGCAACAAAGGGAGACGGGTTACATACACGGGGATTTATCAAATGGGAGCCAGGTTTCTCACTGCCAAAGAAAAGAGGTACAACTATGGACTGAGAAAACTAGAATGAACCCTATGGTGTTGGAATCAAGTAAGTTTTACCAGAAAGCAAAGAAGTGCTCAAAGAATGATAGGAACATGCAAAAGGACACAGAAGTCAGCTTGAAGGGACTTCTGCTGGCCAAATCAAGAAAAATTTGAGCATCAAAATAATGATATAAGTGGATTGTAACACACTGAATAAAATGGACAACTCTGAGTCCACCTAGATATAAATAAATGAATAAACTGGAATTTTGATGAGGAATGAGATTTCCATATACTTTCAAAGTACTTCCCCAGAAATACCTACTACAAAGAGAAAAAAAGTAATTTCACAGTAGAGAAACTCATCAGGCAGCAACTTAACCCAGGCAGCAACTTAACCGAGTGACACAGGTGAACATGATCAACAACAGGATCAATCAAAATCATATGCACCTGACAGGATACAACGAGACAACACAACATCCCTCTGTGATAGTCCTGCCAAGATGCATAACCTGAATCTAATCATGAGAAAACATCAGGCAAATCTAAATTGAGGGACATTCTACAAAATAATTGGTCTGTAATACTCAAAAGTGTCAAGGTCATTAAAGAAAGCAAATACTAATAAAGACTAAGGGGCACGACAACTAAACGCAACAGGTGATTCTGAACTGGACATTATTGGGACAACTGACAAATAGTTGAATGTGGCCTGAGTATTAGATAGTAGTTCTGTACCAACGCTAATATCCTGATTCTGATGATTTCATTGTGGCTGTATAGGAGGGAGTCCTTGCACGCGATAAATGCACTAAAGTACCAGAGGTAACGGGACATTAGATTTGCAACCTACTCTCAAATGGTTCAAATCTCTGCTCTACACTTAACAACCACTTTGCAAGTTTGTGATTGCTTTAAAATAAAAATTTAAAAAGTTTTTTAAAAAGAGGCATAAGTATAGGTAATACCAAGTGAACCTAGTTCTGTCTTGATTTTTCAATGTAGATAATTTCCCCCCCCGAAATATATTAAACTTACTGAGGTTTATTTGAGGCAGGTGTTACTATACCAAATCAAAAGCCATAACAACACCATTGTTAACCCAGACAAACATAGAGGGGAAGAAAAGAGCTGCTTCCAATCTCCTATGATGAGAAATAAACACGTTTTTTAAAAAATCTCACAGGCAAAGGAAGACAATGAATATATACCACAAGAGGCAAGCAGGAGTAGCAAAACTTAATAAAAATACCCAAATACTAAGAGAAACATTGTTATTCGAGGGGCATTATTTCAGAAACTGAGGGTAGAGATTTGGGGAATTAACTCCTAAATACATGAGGATCCCATAAAGTTTTTGGAAAAAAACAAGATGTTATTTCCCCAAATTGTCTTAGAATTACTTCAAAGGGAGTACAGCAAAGATATAATATCTAAATCTTCCCTTCATAAGAATGTCTTGCTTCTGTAATCCCAGGACTCAGTATAAGACCTACCTCATGATAGGCAGTCAAAAATATTAGTTGAATACTTGAGGAACAGATACTAGCAAATGACTCTTTGTACCATCAAAATCAAGATGCATCTTACAATAAATGGTATTTTACAGTCAGCAGAATGTTATTTGTCCTTTAACCATTTGGCTGAGCTGACAAAAGGCAGAGAAGATGCAAATGTTTGTCAAGGAAACATGTACATTATCTAGGAAGGTGGTTTTGAAAATATCATGTATGAAAATGGAGAAGCTAAAATTAACGAAAGTCATTCTAAGTTCTTGGCACATTAGGGAGAAGAGTACTTGGATTTTCCTATTATTACAAGCAGAAAACTATAAAAACCTGGGCTAGTCAGTAGCATATTAATGTTGTTAAAAGCTAGATGTTAATAACAAAACCTGCATGTATAAAGATTGTTCTCAATCATGCTGAAAGCTGTCACACTGCAGAGATTCCTAACCATAGGCAGTCTACAGAAGAACTTGAATCAGTATATAAACAACTTACATTTAGGCAAAAATTTAGGCCTACGTACAAATGGGCCTTTTCTCAGAGAGAGAGAGTTCATAGTTTCTGTTAGATTCTGGAAAGGGTCTATGACCCAAAAGAGATTAGGAACTATCTAGTTCATTGATTTTTAGACTGTAAGTTTATTTACTAATCAGAATCAGGGACATAAAAAAGGGGCAAGGAAGACCTTCATGGATTAAATGAATAAGAAACCAGCTATCTACTGAGTGTCTCCTCTCTGCAAGGCACTTATGAAAAACGAAGCCTAATTAGCAAAGAGGTGAAAATCGAGGAAGTTCTCACATTCACCAGGGAGAGAAGCAAAAACTTCCACGAGGGATGTCAAGGGTACTCTTGGAGAAGTATCAATAGGGACAGATCTGTGGAATCTAGGTCAGAGGCGGGTTCGTGGAACTATAAGACAACACTATGGAAAAAAAAATCACCAATTTAAGAAAGTATTAATGGCCATTAGGAGAGAAATGAGAAAAACATGGTCAATGTGGCAATGATAAAAAGCACTTTATAAGGAATATAGAAAATATAATCAACATGAAACTGATGACAATTCTGAGACTTGGATAAAAAGAGATGAACAGAAGTAATCAGATAAAAACTGGTTTTGAGAAATAAGGAGTTCTGAGCATACTCAATGTGGATTAGAGAAGACCCCAAAGGGGAAGAGTAAGACCTTTTGGAAGACTGCCATGGACTCCCAAGTCCCCAAAGGAAAACAGTACAAAAGAACTCTTTATTAGTAGGGTAGGAGGATATAGCTGCACAGCGTAGGAGGGAGAAAGCAGCATCCCATTCAGAATTGTTCTTAACCATTTTATAAATAAGTTATCTTCTCTAGGCTATCACACACTGCTATCTTGATAAGCCTTCTTTCTTAATTAAAAAAAAAAAAAAAACTTTCACGACACAGTTATAATCTCCAGCTTTACATCCGGATAATTTCGTTGTACCAATGATACAACCAAAGTTCTGAAGTGCCTACTAGGTAACAACACATTCCAGGAGGCACTTGGCTCATGTTATCTCATTGATTCCTCACAACTACCCTGAAAAATACGCGCTGTTATCCTCACCTCAGAGGCAAGGGAGCGGGGACTCAGAGAGGTAAAATAACTTGCCAGGATCTCACAAGCAGAGTGGCAGAACAAAAATCAGACACAAAATCGGACTGACTCTAAAATTCTCACTTTCAAAGGCAAATTTTATTATCAGCGCTTACATCTTCCTAGGTAGACCTTCAAGGTGATTTTTATCTTTAAGTTAAAATTCAGTCATGTTCTGTTTATGTCAAAAGAAAGAAAACTTTTAAAGCATCTAAGAATAAATACCAACTCTGGAAATCAATCAAATGTAAGATCATTCTGGTTTGTCTTATTACCTCCATCTTGCTTCCCCTCACCAAAAAACTAACCAAAAAAAAACCACTCTAAATTTTAAGTTTTAATGACACATTATTTACAGGCATTACAGGGCACATGTACAGTTATCTAAAATTAAGAATTTATATTTGTTTTCATTGAAAGCTCTTTTAACTACAAACATATACTAAACTGTAATGAGAAGAAAATCACAAACTATTCCAATTCTTTTCCCAGGGTAGTACAAATACGATGAACCCACCAATCCTAAGATATTTTTGATTCTTACAAATATGCAGTATAAATGAAAGCTTAATATTAAAGTCTTTTCAGAACTAGAAAGTGAAAATAAAAAGTGTTATTAAATCTGATGCTTAAAAAAACAGTAAAACAAAATTTTTGTGATAATTTTAGTTTTTTTCTAACTACTGTAATCTTATTATATTAATCTCATTAACTTAAATATATATTTTCCCAAGAAAACCACTTACTTGAATTGCAGGCAGCATGGTCATCTATGCTGAAATGATATTGCTGCTATGAAAATAAAACAAAACATTAATATGCAGACAATGGTAGCTTTCCTACTCCCCCAAACCCTCAAATTACAAGGAATCTGATTTATTCTCCTATCTGACTGAAAACCTAGTACTTTTCTATTTGGAATAATTTGACCATAGGAGAAGGCAATCATACTCCTCGTTTCTTACTTCATAAAAGTACTCCTCATTTGAAAGAGGAAAATCTGAAACACACTTTAATATATAGTTTCTGGCACTAATATCAAAGTAATTCTTGAAGCATCTGACTAGTAAAATAAAACTAACAATAAAACTTAGCTTACCTTAAAACTGCCCCAGAATTTTCCCCTGTAAACACACTGTAAATATAATGTAAATACAAATATCACAACAACTGATACTGAAAGTCAAGTATCTCTCATCTGATCTTTACAAAGAGATAAGTTCACCCGAACTTTGTATAAATTCTCAAGTTTAACCATAAGCTTCTTCCACCAGATGACAAGGTAATAAAGAAAGATATCAATTTTAACTATGAAACAATACTCAATGCCTTTCCTTAATAATTTTCCATAAGTTATTTTCTCCATGAGGTGCTAAAGACCAAAAAAAAAAAGCAATTTGAACTCTAAAGGACTATTCTTGAAACATACAAGGAAAAAAACCACAACTTTAAGTTGGATTAATACAATTCTTTAATGTATTTTCAGAGGAAAGAAAGTGAAGAGTTTGAAAACAGAATAACAGACTATATAAAACCTAGGATTTTAGATTGCTTATAGCAGCATTACATACTAGTCTATTTTTTATTGTAAACCACCATTAAAATATTCTAAGAAAAAATAGAAAATGGCTTATAAGGAAAAGTTACTTTCTCCCCTAAGTTATACCAAACATACCTCAGATGTGCAGATGCGCCACCTACACATCCCACTTTCCTCTCAGGAACATTTCTTCCAGTACCAAAGCTGAACTGGAGCTAAACCTAACTGAAAAGTCTGATGTTACACATCACATTGTCTTTGCAAGAAGGCAAAGGACAGCAGAATGTCCTTGATGTCATTTTTCCTTCTCTCTACCCTAGCAAAAAGCCAAAGTACAATTGGGCATTACTAATGAGTTTGTTATGCTTCCCACGAGCTAACTCAGTGGGGAATACGTTTTCCTTTAGCATAAATAATCCTTTGTCCCCAACAAAGATCCACAGTAAGAAGCTTCCGAGACCATTTTTAAAAAATACAGCAAAGAAGCTGCTCCCATTAAAATAAGGAGTCCCACATAATCAGACAAGAGCTTGAACAGCTGGAACTGCCAACCCCAAACAAAAGAAGGCCTGAATTATAAGGCGTGTGCAAATCAAGAACAGTGACACAGTCACAAAGAAGCTATCACAAGAATGTTTAGTAGTTGCAGTTTTTATGGAAAATTCAACAAAATTAGTTCTATGAAAGAAACGAAGAATTTGTGCACAAGCTTCAATCACTGAACTTTAGCAGAGAGTCTATTTTATATATATATATATATATATATATTCCCCCACATCATTCTTATGAAATAGAAAGAACTACTTTAAAGATAACAAAATTAACCATTTGGATTACCTTTAAAAAGAAGTTATTTAATAAATGGTACTCAGATAAGTTATAATATGTCTTCATATGTGAAAAACTATCAGGTACACAAAGATATGCTTTTATTGGAAAACTTTTATAAACTGATGAGATTGTATCAGTGAATCATCATTAACTCCTGAGTATTTACTGTGTTCCAGATCCTAAGAGCCAGTTATTCATACTTTCTAGTCATTCACTATTCTCTTTCCAAATCATTTTTGTCTCAAGCATTGAATCCCAACAGCAGCTTCTTGTCTACCGTTAGCCCAGTCCCCAATCTGCATCACAATCCCAATTCTTGCTTCTTACTCAGTTTATTACCTGCTTTCCTCTTATCTATCTTTCCCTAAAAGCCTCAGTCTCTACATTTTTTTTTCCCACATAAACCAATTATACCGAATCAGCAACTCTTCGTTTCTGGATCTGCACCTCGATTAGCAATTTATTGGCTTTTTTTGGTTTCTGTTTTTGTCTGTCTTTTTGGAGAAGACTACTTTAATTCTGTGCCATCTTGAGGAAGTCTTTTCCCTTGGATTTGGGCAAAAAAAAAGAGCTCTCAAATGACCAAGCCCAAACTATCCGCTAACCCTGCTTTAACAAGACAAACAGCGTATGCACAGATCACAAGTGAATACTATACTTAATTTTTTAAATCTGGAGAAAATGTTAGAAGCACAGAGTGCACTTATCCACCTAAAACTTAAACAGAATTTGGGCCTAGCCCACTTAGAAACGCTTTCAGCCATGAGGTCCTCAAGATTATTTATGGTAAGGCTCTTCATACCAGTTTGACTTCAGATCAGGATGGGAAAAAAATGCCAGCCCGTGGAGCTGCTCCTTTGTTCCACAGCTGTAGGCTCTGAAACTGAGTATATTTTAATTCCTCACTCACATTATAAAATGTGGTGGGGAGAGCACAAGGTGGTATGTCTCAGTCCTGGTACAAATTGGGGGCCGACTTGGAAAAGAATGGCAAAAAAGCGAAGAAATAAAGTAAGTTTCCTCAGAAAAATAGTAACATTAACTGCCACTGCAACACATGTACATTCGGCACCCAGCCGACAGATGACTGCCAAGACACATAAGCTGCAGGGATGCGGTAAATGCCCAAGTTGGCGCAGTGGTTACTGCTGAGGAGGGGACGGAGATGAGATTAGGATGGAATGCACAGAGGCCTTTCAACTGTACCAGTAAGATTTCAGTTCAAGATAAGCAGTGAGAACACAGGTATTATTATACTGGTCTGTACGCCCTTCTGTGTGTCAAAAAAACGTTTCATCATTTTTAATGTTTCATTTAGAAAAATAGTTAAAGAAGATATACTGATTTGTTCAGGGGAATAAAAAACAACTTTCTCAGCTTTAAAATTCTGAGTTAAATATTTCCTAAGTGCCTAGAAGAAAAAATAGAAATGCTGTATCCATACCAAACATATTTCATATTTTTTAATGTATACTAAAATAAATCACCATAAAGGCACCACTGGGGTAGTAGAAAGTAGCAGACCCATCTGCTAAATGGGATACCACCACCTCTCTTGTATGCTTGTTGTAAAGATTAAATAAGGTGATACAAATAAAGTACCTGATACATAGCTAGCACTTAACAAATGAGTTGTTACGATGATACTATGATAGGACATAATTATAGTTCATTTAACATAATTCATCAAATTAAAAAGAGGTAAGAAAAAGCTAATACTGAGAAATCATTAAGTGTAATTTGGAAAGCTTCTTTTACTAACATAAAAATAAATACGGTTGTAAGTGAACATAAAAACTTTAAAATACCAACATCCATACTCAAATATGAATGTGTAACATAGAAGTCTCTTGCTAGAATAAGGCTTAAGGATTGTGTCACACATAGGCCCTTTGCTCCATTCAGGCTGTCTCCTCACCGTCCACTCTATTGGTTTCACTCATTTCTGTGGCTCTATCACTGTTCAAGCTATATGTTTGTCCAAGCAGTGTCCACTCCTTCATTTATTAAGCAATCATTTATTCACACCCTTTATTAAACTGGGCACCACAGGCAACAGACGCAGTGATGAACATAACAGACGTGATGCTCTCATGGAGCTACTACATTCACTTGTGTATGTAGTGAATACACAAGGTTAAATCATGGTAATTGTTTTGAAAGAAAAAACAGAGAGACAGCAGGGGCCTACTTTAAGACTTTGATTGAGTGATTTAGAAATGGTTTTGCTGGAGGAAAAACATGAACTTGAAGAATGGTGGCAATTAGCCAGGGAGAGAGACAGGGAAGAGTTCTATGCACAGAGAACAATTTTTGCAAAGACTCTGTACAGAAGGGGAGAGAGTTTGGCGCATTCCGAGAACTGAAAGAAGCCAGTATGGCTGAAGTGTGGAGCACGTGCGGCTTAGGATAGGGTTGGAAAGTCAGGCAGTAGCCCCACCACGTGACGCCATACTGAGGAAAGTAGATTTTATTCTAATTGCAGTGGGAACCCATGGAAGAGTTTTAACCAAGGGAGAGACATAATGTATTTCATAGTTTAACAGAGCTCCCTGAGGGGGAGAGAGAAACATGGGAGTGAAATACTGATGGGTTTAACAGAGAAAGGGGGAAGAAAACAGAAGGAGAGGTGGGTAGAGATGTGGGGAAAAGAATTAGCGGAAACACTGAGAGAAGGAGAAGCATAGAGGGGTAGAAACAGTGAGAGCAAAGGAAACTGAGCACACAGGAAGTGAGATGGAGAGCAGCCTGGAAGGGGAAGAGGAGGGGATCCACTGCAGCAGTTCAGTGACCAGTGATGGTGCCTGGGCAGGGATGCTGACAAAAGTATCCACCGGAGAAAAGTGGATGGGTTTGACATCTATTTTGGAGTTAGAATCAAGACTTGATAATGGTTAGAGATGGAGGGTGAAGGCGAGGGAGGTAAGGGCAGAGTGAAGCGTCAGGAACAACTCTTGGGTTTCTGGCTTAAGCAGTTGAGTAAATGGATAGTTGCAGCGTTTACTGCGATGAAGGTGATGGGAGTCTGAACAGACTGAAGCGGGGAACAAAGCAGAGACAGGGCAAAAGTGCTATGTTTTGGTCATGTCTAATTTGAGAAGGCTTCAAAGACATTCAAGCGGAAATGTCAGGTTGGCAGTTGGAAATACTAATCTAGAGCTAAGAAGAAAGTTCAGGAGGAGATAGAAATTGCCAGCAATCCTTGGGGGATAAAACCACTGGAAAGAATGAGATCATCCGAGAAAGAAATGGAGAAAGCAGTGACAAGATCTAGGAACAAGTCCTGGAAAAAACCAACATTTAGACACGAGAGAAAGAGTCAGCAAAGTCCTTACCTCGACTAATCCAGGTTTACAACTCTTCTGATTTACCTCCTCCCAGGAGCCCTTCCTGATGGGCCTGAATTAATTCTGCCTATATCTGTAGCTCTTGAATTCACATAGCATTTCTCCCAACTACCTGTCCTTACAGTGCTTTATGCTGTTTTTTCGTTGTTTCTGTACATTGCTTGACCAAGTATATTTTAAGTTCCTGGATTGCTGTCAGAAGTAGTGTTGAGAGAAGTATTCAAGCTGAAAGTTTAGGAAACACTTCTGGTGGGAGATATGTGAACATCTCTAGGAAAAACCAGGTAGGTGAAATGTGACAGCAAAGCTTGGAAATAGCCATACAGCAGGCACATGTCTGACAGGAGACTTTTTTGGGGTATTATTTTTCACTTTTATTTATTATGTGACCCAATAAATAATTTTGCCTCTCACCAAACATGTCCAAGGTGAAATATGTGAAGTGGTTACTAGTCAAGGTACCAGCAGGTTAAGTGAGCTGCCTGATACACCAGAGGAATCACTATGAAAAAAATGACTAAAACTGGTGTATTTGGCAGAGGGTCCAAATGAACGGGACAGAACAGCTGTGCCAGTGCACAAGGACTCCGGGAGCAATGTGCTACTCAGGAATTCATAGGGCTGCCCTACTGGACAGGTACATTTTTATTATGGCTTTTAAATAAATTCCATTGTGGTAGACCACATAATGGTCCCCAAAGATGTCTATGTACTAAACCCCAAAACCTGTGAATATGCTGCCTTCGTGGGCAAAATGGATCTTGGCGATTGAGTAAATTAAGGGCCTAAGGAGATGGGAGATTATCCTGGTGAGCCCAATGTAATCACCAGAGTCCTTATAAGGGGGATGCAGAAAGGTCACAGCCAGAGAAGGGGATGTGCCAAGAGAAGCAGAGAGAGAGAAAGAGATGTCATGACACAAGAGGCAGAGAAAGAGAGAGGCTGGAGCTGTTACGCTGCTGGCTTGGAGAGGAAGCAGCCAGGAAACGCAGGTGCCTGCTAGAGGCTGGAAAAGGGGAAGAAAAGAGCTACCCCCCTACCCCCAACCCTTAAAATGGATGCAGCCCTACTAACGTCTTTTTCTTTTTTTTAGCTCATTTCAGAATTTTGACCTCCCAACTGTAAAATACATTTATGTTGTTATAAACGACCAAGTTTGTGGTTATTTGTTCTAGCAGTAATAGGAAACTAATACACATCTTAAGCGAAGAAAGGAAGATATTCCCAAAGGGTCAAGACATTTGACCTAGAGAAAGCGATACGTATCCAAACATGGTTAGAAGACGTAGCAAGGCCAATGCATTGAAGCAACGAGTAAAGGGCACCAGCTGTATATAGTACACTTAAAAAAAAAAAAAAAGATGCAAAATTTACAGGTAAAAGCCATTGTGATTGCTGTGTGTGTGCTATCGTCATCAACAATGGCCCTGCCTTTGTACATCTGAGATCATTCATTCACTCATTCATTTAAATATTTACAAAGGCTCCTAGTGTTTACTGTCTCAGGGAACAGCACCCACACTCACCAAGTTCCAGGTCATGCGGACTCCTTCCTCTCTCACAGCTCCGCCCCAGGCTCCAACCCTACCTCAGCCAGAACAATCAGTGGCCATATCTCGTTGTTTCTACCTTTACATTTTCTCTTCAATACCCAAGGCCACTCCTTTAGTTCAAGCCACCACCATCCTTTTCCAGGTTTACTGAAACAGCCTCCAACCAGTCGCCCTCTCTCTACCCTTTCATGCCTCCAACTTGTTCATGTACTGCATCCAGGGTGAGCCTTCACAAACTCCCATCTAAGGATGTTACTACTTCCCTGCTTAAAACCCTTAATGGGGGCTTCCCTGGTGGCGCAGTGGTTAAGAATCCGCCTGCCAATGCAGGGAACACAGGTTCAAGCCCTGGGCCGGGAAGATCCCACATGCCACGGAGCAACTAAGCCCGTGTGCCACAACTGCTGAGCCTGCACTCTAGAGCCTGTGAGCCACAACTACTGAAGCCCGCGTGCCTAGAGCCCGTGCTCCACAACAAGAGAAACCATCGCAATGAGAAGCCCACGCACCCCAAAGAAGAGTAGCCCCGCTCATCGCAACTAGAGAAAGCCTGCGTACAGCAACGAAGACCCAACGCAGCCAGAAATAATAAACAAATAAAAACCCTTAATGGCTCTCCACTGCCTTCAGGATAAAGCCTAAAGTCCTTAAGGAAGCCATCAAAGCCTTACAGGATCCCCTCGGCCACCTCTGACCCTTACACTCCAGCCATGTTGAACTTCTTTTGGCCCGTGGAGCACGCTGCTCTCTCATCTCTGTGATCCATCTACATGGAACGCTCCCCTTCCTCCCCTCTTTCAGACTCACTCCTACCTACCCTTCAGATTCAACTGCTCTAAAAAGCCTCTGTGAACCTCCTCCCCTGTTTAGGTTGTATAGCAATATAGGCTTCTATTTTGCTGTACTCTATACTTAAAAAAAAAATAAGATTCGTAAGGGGGTAACCTTCTCCATCTCTTCCACTTGTATGTAGAACTCAGTGCTAAATTTAGCCCTGGAATTACTCCTAAACAATAAGTGTTGTATTTATTACTAAAGGAAATATGAAACAATAATGAAATAAGTCTGTGGTATATTCCTTTAAGGTAAAGGTAGCTTCCAAAGCAGATGAAGATTTTTAAGAGGAAGAAATAAGATTCTTACTACGTAATAAAACATCACATGTTATCTGCAAAATATAAAGCCCCTTCATTTGTTGGGAGTCTTTACTCTTTTATTTGAAAATTTCCTTTTGCAATGTTTGGCAGAGATCCAACCTGAATAATTTAATTTTGTATTACACAGAATTATTAGTTTGTCATAAAATTTTGTGGGATACAAAAATTTTTTTAAAACTTAAAATCCATTTGCCTTTATATATGATAGACTAAAAGACTCTGGAAAACATACGTATACGGTAACAAAGAAATGTAAAAACAACATTAAAAAAAGAATAAGAGCTGTATGTACTGATATGAAAAGATGTCTATTATATGTCATGCAACCAAAAGCAATCTGCAGTACAGTATTTAAGTATGTTACTGGGATCACAGTGTTTTCTAAACTGTGTGTGTGTGTGTGTGTGTGTGTGTGTGTGTGAAAAAGAAAAACTCTTGAACAAAGTTAAATAATTTTTTTCAACAGCCAATTTTTTTTTTTTTTTTTTGGCGGTACGCGGGCCTCTCACTGTTGTGGCCTCTCCTGTTGCGGAGCACAGGTTCCGGACGCGCAGGCTCAGCGGCCATGGCTTACGGGCCCAGCCGCTCCGCTGCATGTGGGATCTTCCCGGACCGGGGCACGAACCCGCGTCCCTTGCATCGGCAGGCGGACTCTCAACCACTGCGCCACCAGGGAAGCCCCAAGAGCCAATTTTATTTTGGGGATCAAAAATATTAACAAGTCATCCATCAAGGGAAAACAAAAGTCATAATGTTTAAAATTCCATATAAAGTGAGTTCTTCACCATAGCTTATACTTTCTTACAAAAAAGTTTGTTTTGTGAGAGTAGGCAGAAGTCTCTATCAGCACTTCAGCAATATCTAACATATGACTGATGGTTTTAATACTGTAAATCCCCATGACACTTTCAGCAGCAAAAACAAAACTGCATTTAATGTCTGCTACATTTCATACATTCTAGGTCTTTGTACATTAGTAATTCACTTATGAAATACATGGCAACATTCTGTTAAAACTACCTACTCTGTAACAACATAATAACATGATAAAACTTTATGAGTTTTTAGAAGGAGAAACACTAAAGAGATACAATTATAATTATTGCCTGCATCTTATAAACATTACTTCTTAGGCATTTCTCTATGGCAGTTACATTTCAATTAAAATAGGGAAATTCAAAATGAGACAAGAGACTGACAGACTCAAGTTTCCTAGTCTCTCAAATTCTATGTACACTGTATGGTTCATTAAGGATGTAAAGGTATATCTGATATCAAAGTATAGGAAGCAACAAATAATAGGAAGAAAGTAAAACACACATACATAGACATACATACACAGCCATGTTACTGTAAGAAAGCAAAACATAACAATACACATTAATCTTACTTTCCTCATCAACAGCCAGATTGAAAAAACTTATTGAAATAACTGAACTTTCATTCTTATCTCCAAACTTAAATTGAGATTGACAGGAAAGAAAAATAAAGTGCTGCTAAGTAAAAAGTACAGTAAATGAGCAAAAACTAAATGGGAAAATATAAATTAGGAAACATTACTTCTGAACTGACCAATCATCCAAACATCACTGGACTCATTTAGTTTTTTAGTATATTAGCAGGTATACTGTTGACATTATTCCCTTATCACACACTTTGATTTACCATCACAAGTTACTTCTCACTATTTTTTAATGAAGTATTCAAAATAAACTGATACCCACAGCAGAAATGAACCTGGGCCATACAAACAACTCTGCAGAGAAGTTGCTTATAGCTGGGAATATAAATGCAAGAGTAGTGTGATTTAAAAAAAAAAAAAGAGGCTGGACACTGGAGACAGTCTAGACTGAATTCTGGGTGGACCTTAGTAGCTTAATTCCTTTCTCTGAGCTTCAGTTTAATCTATGACATGGAGAAAACACCAAGGAGACTGCAGGATTATTAAGAGGTTTAACAATAATATAAGTAAAGCACCTATAACAGTACCTGACACATTCTAGGTAATAATGCGTGATAAGCAGTAGTGAGTGTTTAGTATGTGCCAGAAATAATTTTAAGTGCTTTACATGGACTAACTTAATCAACGAATGACAGCTACCATGACCTCTGGCACTGCCTTCACCTTCTGCTCCTCTCTGCCTGCCCTTTGGGGATAGCTTGAAACTTTTAATCCAAATTAAACAGCATAGAAATAATACAAGCTATGTGCCAGGCACTGTACTATGGATTATTTCACTTGATCTTCACAATGACCTTCACATCAATAAGGTAGGAACTATTTATTATTAACCTTCGTTTGCACAGTATGAAACTTAGGCTTAGAAAGATTAAGTAACTTGCCTAAGGTCACACACATAGTAAAGTGTGATTTCAGAGCCCCCATGTTTAGAAACTCTGCTACATTAAAAGAAATATTACTTATAATTCATTAATATAAAAATAGCAGAGACACCCACTATTCAAAATCTGTGGGTTTTTAATGAGTTTTTTAAAGAGATGAGTCAGACAGGCAACATGTATCGGGATTCTACACCAGACGACTACCACCAGTTTCCACTTTTTCATTCAAATCTATTCCAATCTCCTCCCAAAGGGAATCTGAGGTGGTGAGAATTCCAATTCCTAATTATTTAAGTCCCAAGTGAGGTAATCAGACAGCAGTTCACAAACTGCTTATCTTCTGAGAGAGTAGGTATGAGCACTCTCCACACAAACGAAGCAAAACCCAAACTCTGACCTAGACAGGGCCTGCAAAAAAAAAAAAAATCTCTTCACTTAATAACGACTCAACTTCACCAGACGTACCACAAAGCACTCTAAATCCATTAGACTCAATCCCGTGGTTCGAAAAGTTAGGAACCAGGAGTGACTGCATGGTCAAGCACTCCCTCCAAAACTTTCCTCCGACTTACAAGGCAATCTACAAACCTCCCCGTAACGCAGCCTTTCAAACCGAGACGTGTGGGTGGGGAAAGCATAGAACAGAGCCTCCAGTTATTCGGCGACATGGGCCTTGCAACGACTGGAGGGAACAAATAGGGAAGAAACTGTAAACTCTGCCAGAGTGCAAAATGACTATGTGTCATTCTCCTTCCAACGTCAGTGACTTCATCACTTCTTGCTGAGGGAGGCACTAAGGAATCAAGTGACCCTATATGTGCTAGGTGCTTGGAAATGAAGGTGCCCCTGGAGAGCCTAAACTAGCTTCAGGCTCTCATCCCTCCTTGGAGTCTAAAGCAGAGCTGCAGCGGGTCGCTACCTCTCCCCTAACCTAGCACACCCACACCTGCCGTCCCCCGCCCCAGCACACCTGTGGCCCCTCGCACAGCACCCGGGTGGGCATGGGAAGGCAGGCATAACTTCACCTTGACGGCCCCGGGGACCAATCAGAGCACAAGACTCCCGCAGCGGGCCAATCGCACAGCGTCTTGGATCCCGCAGCTCGGGGCCCCAACCGAACCACCGCTTCCCCTCCGCGGAGCGTTGGGGGCTCTTCGAGCGCAAGCTGAGGCGCGGCAGCCCCGAGAAGGCAAGTAAGAGTTCGCGAGGAAAGAGAAGGCAAACAGGGAAGTACTCACCCGCCCAGGCGCAGGAGGGTCACTGCTCCCTGTGGGGCGACATTTCGCTCAATCTGTGCCTGGCCGGCACACCCCTGCCCAACCGCCGCCGCCGCAGCCGCCGCCTCTGCCTCGAGCTTCGCAGCGGCTCGCCGCCGCCTGTTTCGAAGGAACCAATCAGAAGGCTGAGAGGGGGCTTGGCTGGAGGCCCCGCCCCCAAACCGCCGGGAAGCAGGAGAACCGCGGGCCTCTGAGTCCAGGGGCGCCTCGCCTTCCTCCGCCTGGCGTCTCACAACTCTGGGGGGCTAAGCGCCTCTTCTCACAGAAAATGGCTTGGTCACAGAGTACCTCCTCTCATCTGGCCCCTCAGCGACAGCAACAAACCCTTTTTGTCCCGATTAGCAGGCGAGGTGAATCAACTTCTCCTCCAAGCATCCCGGAATAGTGCGCGGTAGAGTTGCTCTGAGTTTTATCCTGTTCTGTTAAGAGCCCCTCCCAATTCTAAATCCACCCGCGATCTGGCTGTACTGAGGGCGCTACGGTTTCCGGATACAAACTGTCACCCTGCAGGAATGGGAGTCCTGTGAGGAGTGTGGGGAGAGGGATGGAGAGAAATCCTGTAGCTGCAGGCCACAACTGAAAGCGGAAAGAGGATGTTGGATTTTCCTTGAGGAAACACTGGAGCAGGGTCTGGGGGAGGGGAGGAGAAGGAGTAACCTCAACGCAATTAGAGCTGCGTACTAGCTCCCAGAGTTGAAGTATGGAGACCGGTCTTGAATGTAACAAGAGGTAGGTCTGTGATCACTAATTGTGGCTTATTACGGGGGCAAAATCGGTGCCGAAAGCCTGGAAGGCCAGGCCTTTCCCCTCTTCTTAGTTAAATTTTGTCACATCATGTTGCCTTTCTGGGCCTCAGTTTCCCATCTGTAAAGAGTGGAATTGCCTGGAATGATGTTCCTCAGCATTTACTCCTTCATTCACCTATCAAAAACAATGAGGAGGTACCGTTGCTCGCTGAAGAGACAAAAGTGAAAACGACAGCCCCTGCCTTCAAGTGCCCAGCAGCGTGGTGAAGACTCAGTGGAAATCAGTGGAAGTCTGCGAAAAGAGGGAACACCTAACAGTCTTGGAGGGTGATGGTCAGAGGTTTGAAAGGACTTGAATTTTGAAGGACGAATAAAAATCTGCCAAGAGAGACGATAATTTGGAGTAAGGAGTGCTTTCTAGGCAGAAAAACAAGCTTCCAGGGATGTGAGAGCAGTTGTTCTGGGAATAGTAGTTCTGAATGATTAAAGTTTGGGGATTCGGAGGTAGATCAGGCTGGAGGAATAAGCACAGATGAAAACCCTCATAGGTACTAAGGAATTTAGATCCTTTCTTGCAGGCAATTGTGATTGATTTTGTGTTTCAGGAAAAGAAAAAAAATTCATTTTTGAGGATTTTTGAAGAAAGGAGTAAGACTGGCAGCAATTGTAAAAATTAAAAGATGATAATTACATAAACTAGCGCAGAAGGGAGGGTGAGAAAGAGGTGTCTGGAGATATTCAAGAGGCTGATTTATCTGGACTTGGTATCATGTGACAGCTATGCTGCTCTAAGGAACACAGGGAAAACAACTGTGGGGGAAGAATAATGCATTTTGGTGTGGGGTTGTGTTCACTTTGAAATGTGAGAGGAACGTGCAGGTTGAGGTGTTCAGAAGATGGTTAGAAAGTTAGGTCTGAAGCTGGTTAAATTAGTTTGTGAAAGAGATACAGATTTGAGAAGTCAATTCAACAAATACTGTTAAGCACTTTCTCTGCACCAGACTCCATCCTAAGCACTGGGGTCCTGCTCTCACAGACCTTACCTTATGGGTTAAGCAGGTGAAGATGGTCATCCAAAAGTTGACATTTAAGTGGTCATTGAACCTGATGCCCAAGAGTGGTTGCTCCATTTTTTTACTGATGTCTATCCCAGAACCCTTTGCTGCCCATGACTGCTATAGATTCATTTTCACAGGACCTGTTGTTCAAATCAACCTATGTTTTATAGTGTTTCTATTTAAAACTAAAGGGCAGGACTTCCCTGGTGGTGCAGTGGTTAAGAATCCACCTGCCAATGCAGGGGACATGGGTTCAAGCCCTGGTCCGAGAAGATCCCACATGCCGCGGAGCTACTAAGCCCGCGTGCCACAACTACTGAGCCTGCACGCCTAGAGCCCGTGCTCTGCAACAAGAGAATCCACCACAATGAGAAGCCCATGCACCGCAATGAAGAGTAGCCCCCACTCGCCACAACTAGAGAAAGCCCACACAGCAACAAAGACACAACGCAGCCAAAAGTTATTAAAAAAAAAAAAAAACACACACAAAAACTAAAGGGCAATTTTCCATACCATTTCATTTAGCCAAATTTCAAGTGGAGTTCTGGTTTTAAATTGGATTCGTTGAGCCCTAATATCAAAATATGTACACTTCTCTACGGAACCTTAAGAATAAGTAAATTGTGTCACATGGATCTTGTTTGATGAGCCAGTAGTTAACATTTATTTTTTCTTACATACATACTATGTAACTAAACATTTGAATACCCCTTATTAAAAATGGAAACTATGCTATTTGAAGTATGTACACATTCTCATTCAAATACACACACACACCGCTTAATATTTCTCTAAGCCATTTGCTGAAAGTTTGGCAGCAGGGTATTTTTATGGTTGCTTTCTTTTTATTTTCATTGTCTGTTCGGTTTGTCTTAGTAACTCCTCTAAACGACACAGGACATTGTGATGGAAAGTGAATCCGAAGTCAGGAAATATGTGCAAATCACTTCTCTAAGCCCATCTTCCTCACATTTAACTTCCTGGTTAAATGTGGGGATTGGGTAAGGCGTTCCCTTCTAGATTCTTTTGATTCTTGTTGCTTTTCCCTTATGTGTGAAAAAGAGAAAAGTTCTCCTTGTTGCTCCCTCAACCTCACTTTTACATGAATTCCCAGTTAGTGCCCTGCCCCCTAAGCACGCTCACCATCTTACCTACCTTGATTTTAACACTGCAATTAGTAATTGAGGGTTTTACCTAATGAGCTGCAATCTACTTTCATGTGTACATTTCTAATTGGTGGTTAGGTTAATAGCAATGTTTTAGATGTTCTCACTTGAAATTGACATGGTTGTAACATGCAAGGCAAGACTCACCAGTTTGCTTCCATAGGATAATAAAGTATTTTAGTTCTGACTTTCCCGAGATTGTGATTATGTGCCCGCTTTAAGAAAGCACCATGCGTGGAGATCTAAATTTTTCAAGTTATTACATTAGAGATATTCGTTCATCTGACTAAACATCTCTACCAAATACAGAAGAGTCTCTTATATAACCTTTGAATATTGAAATATGATTTTTTTCCCCACAGCTCATCAATAATTCTCTATTGCTTGAAGTTTACTGTAGTTGTTGGAGAATTTTTTTTCTTTTTATTGGTTTATTAGTTGTTTTGTTCTGCATTTTGTAGTTTCTGCTGTTGTTTTTAATGCTTTGACATTATTGACTATCAATCTAGAGATTGTGCCTTGCATGAACTGCTGGATGAAATTTTGGGACAATAGAGATCTTGATTCATTCACAAACTACTCATTCAGCAGATGGTCTGAGAGCCAACTACATTAAAAACAAGACTAAGTTCTATTATAAAGGAATGTTATTGATTTACATTAACAAATACCTGTAATTCAATGATATAAAATTGTATGATAACAACAGTTGTGATCAATACTAAAATATCATATCTATATAGTGAGTTGAATCGTGTTCCTTCCAAATTTCACGTACACCTGGAACCTCAGAATGTGCCCTTATTTGGAAACGAGATACTTGCAGATGATTCCCTCTTCAGGTTTGTTAATTTGCTAGTGTGGCTCACAGAACTCAGGAAAGCAGTTCACTTACCATTACCAGTTTATTATAAAGGTTACATCTCAGGAACAGTCAAATGGAAGAGACATAGGGCATGGGGGGGGGCATGGAGCTTCCATGCTCTGGCACACCACCCTCCTAGTACCTCGATGTGTTCACGAACCCAGAAGCTCTCCAAATCTCATCATTTAGGGTTTGTTTTTTTTTTAATTGGAAGTTCCATTACATAGACATGAATGATTAAATCATCAGTCATTGCTAATTGACCTCCATCTCTGGGTTCCTCTCCCCTCTCTGGAGGTTGAGGAATGGGACTGAGAGTTCTAACCCTCTAATCACATGGTTGGTTCCTCTGGCAGACATCCCCCATCCTGAAGCATCTAGGGGCCCACCAGGAGTCACTTTTTTTTTTCCAGCCGCGCTAAGTGGCATGTGGTATCTTAGTTCCCCAACCAGGGATCAAACCCATGCCCCCTGCAGTGGAAACGCAGAGCCCTAACCACTGGACCACCAGGGAATTCCCAAGAGTCACCTTATTAGCATAAACTCAGGTGTGGTTGAAAGGGTCTTGTTATGAATAATGAAAGATGCTCCTAATGCCAAGCGTTTTAGAAGCTCTCTCAGAAACTGGGGACAAAGACCAAATATATATTTCTCATTATATCACAATTCATTTTCCACATAAGAAGCATTATTACTTGCTATTATAAGGTCTTAACCACTTGCATAAATCCAGACCTAGAGGATTAACTCCTAGCTCTGTCTGCAGTGCCCCCTTAGTTCCCACTCATTTCCCACCACCTTCCCCACAGATGCCTTATGATCTGGAAACCCCAAAATACACTCAATTCCCCAAACTGGACCTACTCCCTCAGGCATTCAGAAATTTACTTCTCTGTCTTAAATGTCCTTTCCTTACCCCCCTCTTCCCTGGTGGGTCTGCAATTTCCCATTTGCTCTTCATTCATCAGCTAAATCCCTTTAGTTGGTGGGTACTGAGATCTTCATTTTGCAGTGGTGAAACTGTGGCTTACAACGGTGCTGTGCACCCTCCTTCTCTGGCCCAGGTTACTTGTGGTCTTTTAACATCTGCACAACTCCCTTTTCTCCCTTCTTTTGCTCCTGCCACCCCTTTCACCTTGAATCCCCTCCCCTCCTACCCTGACCTATGGAGTCCTGACTATCCTTCCAAGCCCAGGGGAAATGCCACCTCCTCCTTGAGGTTTTCCCAGGTGAGCCCCACAGCACTTTGCTCTTTGTAAGCCCCTCCAGGCAGTTACTGTGTCTTAATCATCTTTGTATCTCCTATGGAGATTAGCAACAATATCTAACCTAGTGGGGACTCAAGTCTTTTTTGTTGTAGCAAATGGAATCCAACTAATGTTAGCCCCAACTCACTCCATTTTCTACTGACTAGCCATTTTTAGGACTTCAGGGTTGCCCTAATATTTTAATACGAAAACCTCTTTGCTTGCTAAGCAAGCTCCGTTTGGGCTGATTTCAGGAGAAAGGGACATATAAGCCCATTACTTATAGGTGTTTTATTGTATTCACCAAAGGAAAATGGGGAGAAGAATGCAACAGTATAACAATGAAGGAAGGAAATGAACTAATTCCTGCCTTGGGGGAAGTATACCACAGCTGTGCACCCTGCTGAAGGAGTGTTTTCCGAAAACAAAACAAACAAACGAAAAATGATTAATTATATGCACTAAAGCCAATAGTGAGCACTTTTAAGAGACTAAATGGAATGTCCCATCACTGGAGTTATCTGCCTACTCTGAATTTGTAAATGCTGCCTCAAGACCCTAACTAAGGAAAGAGATTGCTTGAGGGAATGTTTTATGTGAGAATAATTAACTTTTCTGTATGCTATTCTCTTTGAACTTCAAAGAATATGAAATGATCAGGGGGCTATGGAAAATGAATGAATATTCACCAGGGCTTCCAGGGATGAGAAAAGCACAATTTATGTCCTAAGAGTTTACCTTTTTGGAAATTACCCCCTCAGATTCGATAGGATGCTATTCATCATTTAAAGAAATAAGTTGTATATTTTTCAAATTTTGTTCCCAAAGAAAAGCCTGTTGCCATTATGTTCAGTTTATTGCCCAAATTGAACACAGCCTTTTAATAAAATATATGCAGTAAGGTAAGATGAAGAGCAAAATGAAAATTTCCCTATTTCAACAGATAGACTTGAAGTAATGATTAATTTAATTAGGCAAACAGGGCATACCAATTTGAGTGAAAGATTCCCTGAAGCCTTGTAGAATACAATGTAGAGAAAGTATTTCAACCTAGCCCCCCATTTACAATTGTGGAGGTTATATAACTACCACATAAATATTGATGAGAATTCTTGCATAAAACCAGGTACAAATGAAATAAAGGAAAGTTATATATAGGATTTATATTATGAGGAAAATGAAGAGCTAGACCCTGCCCCTGCAATGCCCATCACTGCACATCCCAGATTTCACAGAGAAGCGGGGTAAACTTGTGGTCGTTCACTCTCCATGACATAAGCATCTCTGCGTGGTGATGGTTGAATGTCCGCAACTCAGTCAGGCGACCCAGAAGACAGGCAAAATGTTGAGGGTTTTCAGGCTGATGAATCTTACACAACTTTTGTAGCACATCAAGCAGTGGTTCCTGAAGCTTCTCTACTGCCTCTCTGTCCTTTATGTATTGTCTGTCTGTTTAGAAGTTTAAAATAAAATGACAAAAAAAGTAATAATTTGGCATAATTACAGTAATGTTAACGTTTTTGAAGTGTAAGTTATAAATGTACACTTAAAATGTACAAATTAAGTATTCAAATTGATGAATTTTTACACACACGTATTTAGACTCATGTAATCACAACTAGATCAAGCTATAAGACCTTTACTGCCCCCCAGAGGCCTCCCTAAATTCTCCTTCCAATCAATGTGTACCAGAAAGACTCCATACTGAATCTATTCCTTTAGCTCTAACCCTTGTGCTCTGTTGCTTGTGCTTAGTCATGCTGGCTCTGTGCCTTTTGTGAAAGAATGTTGCCTAGAGCCTGAAATATACACGATATCCCATTCTCAAGGTTCTGACCTTTAAAGGTATAACACTTTTCCATTCATATAGAGATAAAAAGTTGCAGAACAGAGAATAACATTTATCTTGTTGGAGGTTTATAGGAACATTGTGACGGCACATACGTGGACAGCTGCAAGAACAAAGGATTCCAGCATCAAGAAGTTTGCAGCAACCAGCCATACCCTCTCCCCTTTTAGTAGAAAAGAAGCCTGAATTCTAACTCGGGTAAGATGGTTCTTTGGGACACTAGTCCACCATCTTCTTAGTCTGCTGGCTTTCCAAATAAAGTTGCTATTCCTTGTCCCAACACCTCGTCTCTTGATTTATTGGCCCATCATGCAGGGAGCAGTACGAGGTTGGACTAGGTAATAAACGCACTCAAGGTAAACTCTATGATGGGCATAAGTATCATTTCTGGTGGGTATATTCTGGAATTGCTGGGTTATAGGGTATACATATGTGTAACTTTAGTATGTACCACTGAAAAGTTTTTCTTTTTTAAATTATAATTTCTTATGGTAAAACAAACTAACAACTAGCTTCTGCCTCAGTATCATGTATAAAAGTGGTTTAAGGGCTTCCCTGGTGGCGCAGTGGTTGAGAGTCCGCCTGCCAATGCAGGGGACACGGGTTCGTGCCCCGGTCTGGGAAGATCCCACATGCCGCGGAGCGGCTGGGCCCGTGAGCCATGGCCGCTGAGCCTGCGCATCCGGAGCCTGTACTCCGCAACGGGAGAGGCCACAACAGTGAGAGGTACGCGAACCGCAAAAAAAAAAAAAAAAAAAGTGGTTTAAGGCTATCATTGTAATTAAGCTTTACAAATCAAGAACATGGCATCACTTACTCCCAAATAATTAATCAAAAATATAGACAAATTTTATGTACAAAGGTGTTCATTTCAACGTTGTTTAAAACAACAGCAACAACAAATCTGGAAACATCCTGAATATCAAAACATGGTAAAACTGAGTAAATGACTGTACATCATACAATAGAATGTGATGTATGTATTACAGCAAACTTTTACCAATATAATTATTTAATGACATGGGAAAAGTACACTTAAAGACAGTATGTTCTTTATTATGTTAAAAGTATATAATTTATGTCCTTGCTCAAACTTCAACCCCTTAAAAAAGCCTTCCCTGACCACTGATTAAAACAGCATTTTGCTGCTGCTTTCTTTCCTTATACCCACATCTTTATATTTTTTGTAGTATTACCACCTCCTGAAAATTATTTGTATTCATTTCTTTATTTACTGTCTTTCTCACCCTACTAGAATGTAAGCTCCATGTAGCTGTATCCTGCCTGTTTCTTTGCTGCTATATCCCACAATGTCTAGAAACATGTTTAGTGCATATAAGGCGTTCAGAATGAAATTACTGAAGGAGTATGATGTTTAGAAAAAGGCTGAGAACAACTACACTGAAATGTTAACAATGGTTCCATTTGACTGGTGGAATTATATGCCATTTTACTTTCTCTTTATGTTTTTCATCCAAGATTTTCTTTAATATTACTACTATACTTGAGGGGAAAACCAACAAATGGCATAAAAATAAAAATGTAACATTGAAATTACCTGGAGAGAGAATAACAATTGCTGTAAGCAGAGCATACTCTTCTTGAGTCATTTTCAATTCTGCAACACTTTTATAAAAGCTAAACATAGGTGTTATATATTCATCAGAGATACCTATGGGGGAAAGGTGAAAAATTGCAGAGGCATAGTAAAATTTTTGAATGACTGAAAAGTGTAAAATTACAAACATTATATATATATATACACATACATGTTAATATACCCATATGCAGACATTTGATAAACGTCCCAGCCACATTTAAATAATGACTATATATTAAATGTCCCAGCCAAAGGTGAGGCATTGCAAAGAAGATCAGTTAAAATCCTCAAAATATAACCTAATCAGTGATTTGTATGTCTTTGATTTTGGCAGTGCCTTTGTTTTAGTCACTACTGTGTAACAATAAATGATAATGTTCTCGAATTGCCAAAAGAATCTCTGAACTTCACCATGCTCTCGATGGGCTTTAGTTAATCTTTTTAACATTACTATCTATAATCAAGACATAGACAGCATCTTAACCAACAAAAAATTATTGTTCTTCAGTCCAGAAATATAAACTCTACTTAATACATTGGCTAGAATTCTTATCAGAGTTCTGATCTCTCTCTGAAGTACCAAAGCTGTTTATCCATTGCCTAGTAGGCGATGGTACTTGGCCCTTCTCTTCAAACTCAGTGTGTCCAAAATCAAAGACACCATGTATAGAACTAAATTCCCCATCTTCCTCCAAATCCACTCCTTTCCTGATGTTCCCATTTTCAGTGATTGGTATCCTCACCCATCCAATTGTCGCCACCTGACAACCAAGATTCAGCCTTCCTCTAACTCAGTCCAGTGCCTGGATTGAGTCAAGTCCTGCGTGTTTGACCAGCTAACTCTCACTTGGTGCTCTCTCCCCTCTTCACCGCATCTGGTTGACCTAGTTTAAGTCTTCCTTTCTTTTCATCTGGATCACTCCAATTGCCTCCTTACTGGTCTTCCTGTCTTCAGTGTGGTCTTCTTTAAACCATTCTAGAATCACCTTTCTAAAATTCAAACCACACCCTGTCTCCCCAATTCTTACAAACCTTCAAAAACTCTCCATGGCTTTTGGCATAAATGTTCTTCCTTTTTGCACAGGAAACTCCTGGACCCGTCCCCTGCCTCTCCCACCACCCAATACTCACCCACATGATAGCAATAGGAGTTCACATTTACTGAGTACTCATTATGTACTAGGCACTGTTCTAAGCACTTCTTATGCTAGAACTCATTTACTCCTTCTAACACCCCATGAGATAGGTACAGAGAGGTTATGTAACTTGACCAAAGACACACAGCTGGTGAGAAGTGGAACCAGGATTCAAACCAAAGCTAGTAGGCTTCAGAGTGCTGGCTCTTAGTTGTGACTAAGGGGTACTATCTTTCTATCACACAGCCTATACTCCAGCCATGTTCAGGCACTCGGAGTTCCCTAAACAATTCTTATTGCCCAGTTTTGTACATGTTCTCTCTACTTGGAATATCTTCCTTCTCCTTTATAACTTACTCCTCTTCATAATTTAAGATTCCTTTGTGCCACTTCCTCCAATCATTCAACAGCTATTAGTTTGGTGCCTGTTCTGTGCATGGCTCCACTCCAGAAAAGCTTTGACTGGGGAATTGTGCAGACAGAAAAAAAAAAAAAAAAAAGGTGTGTTGTGACTTATGGATGAATTAAGATGAGTTTCCCAGAATTGGTCCACACTAGAATAGACTACTCTATTCCATCCCAAACCCGACCTAAAAGCCTTAGAGCTTCAGTTGAAACACACCAGAATAAAGTTGGATTCCAGATGCTAAAGAGTGTAATTATCATCTAATATTATACTTCACAGGATCAGAAAGCCTGAATCCTCACCTTTAGATGAATCTAAAGAATCTTCTCAAACAGAATCCTTGGCCTTTCTGTCTTTAGTCAAAGTAGCACACTTTCTTCTCCTTTGACGTTTAATCAACACCAGTTGGCTCTCTTAACGACAGTGTCTTTGTTGAGCAACTTGGGGATGACACCATGTGGAAGATTGCCCTCTATCCAGCTGTTACAGACTGAACTGAATACCCATGACCAAACTAGATACAACTTAAAATGCAGAGGGTTGGAGTATGTGAGGCTGGGACTACTAGTCCCGGTTTCCAACAAACATAGTGGTTAAGAGGTAGTAAGCCTGAGTTTAAAAGCTGACCTATGACTTGATCTCGGGCACATTACTTAAACTCTTTAAGCCTCAGTTTCCTCATCTGTGAAATGTGAGTTATATCAATAGTATTATATGAGATAATATATGTAGAGTTCTTAGCACCAAGCCTGGCTCATAGTAAACCCTCAATAAATGTTAGAGCAAATAATCATAAAAAGAACTGTTAATGTTGTTATTCAGGAGAATTGGGTCAACACATTAGTTCCATCTTAACCTTCGATTAAGCTCATGTACTTTTGTGTTTACAAAGCTACATTTTTGTTTTTGTTTTGTTTTTGCATTCTGCAGTTTGCTAGGGATGAATACAAATTGGCTGATCAGTGATTTGCCCTAGTATTTTTCTAAGTATTAAAGCTAAGCTAAGATCTGTATTTGTTAATAAAGCTGTTCTTTTTCATCTTCAAAAGATGGCAGTCTTCAATAGTTGGGTATTACACCCGTTAATTGTGGTTACCTAAAATAATAATTCACGACTGTGTCATTATTTTAAATAGTATATAAGGGTTTGGAGATAAGATTAAAGGCAACAGATTTGAAAATATTTATGAAATCATCTTTGACTACCTAATTTTCTATTTTATTTGTTTTTCTAAATCCTCTCTCACCCTCCAAAGATGATACCTCCATTAGCTATCTAATTGCAATTGATAATTTTTGGAAAAAAAAAAACAGGTTAAAATGTTTATTACAACTGTTTATCTTGTGCACCTTGTAAAGAACAACAGTGAATATAGAGAAAATGTAGAAAATAAATAATAGAAGAGTTTAAAAAATTTTTCCTACAGGATAGATAAAATATAAACCTGCTTTTGGAATTAGAGTCAATAATCAGAATTAATCACACCAACATAAACGAAGGGTGTTTTAAGTGTTTATGAGCCAGCAATTTCTAACCTAAGAAATGTAACAATAGCATCGTCCTGAAGGGGCAGTCTTTTCCTGTTTTCCTGTTGACTCCTCCTTTCTGAAACTTACTCAAGTCCAATTAGTTGATTTTTGGTCACAAGAGGGGGCTATTTTCTAACTTAATCACAAAGACTACCATGGAAATGTTCAGTTGTAAAAAACCATTGTTTCTGCTCCTTTGTTTCTTGTTTGCCTTAAAAAAAAAAAAGAGGTCTGTGATTGATAAATTAATTGTCCAGTGATAAGAAATATTCTCTGAGAGAATAACCATGTGATAGAATTAACACTATGCTCTTTTAAGTTATTTTCATTGGGGACAAAAATAAAGCCAAGGTGTGTATGTGTGTGTGTTATACACAAGTGCACATATACAAGGCATCCTTGTTCGGCTAGGACACCCTACCCATGTTTCAGGGCCAAGTTCAAATTTTGCTATCTCTGTGGAGCTTTACCTGTCACGGTAAAGCAGAATTAGTTGCTCCCTTCTCTATGTTCAATTCTATTGCACCTCTCACAATTCATATCTCTCCCCCCCATTAGAGTGTGAAATACCATATACAGTTTATGAGAGCAGGAGTCAACTGCGGTATTCCCAATGCCTGGCAGACTGCCTAACCAATAAAGATGTTTCTTATTCCTCTCTGTATCCTTAGTAACTAGGGTCCTGCTGGAGACAGAGTAGGAGATTAATAAATGCTTGTTAAATTAGGCAATATTATGTTTTGTTTGTGCCTAGCAGTGAAGGTTACATAGCTGTGAGATGTGCTAGGGGAAAGGATGCCACTCAGACAATGGAAACATTCTCTTGGTGCTAAGAGATTGGACCTTGGCCTCTGTTTCAATTGCTAACCTCCACTCAGTGAGTCACTTGTACCATACTGTTGGCCTTGAGTAAAAAGCTGCCGTCACATTAGCAATTCAAAAAATAACTGTTTCAATGTAAAATATTTAAGATATTTAATAAATAACATACTTTCCAGTAGTCCTACTGGCTAAAATTTATCTTAGGATAACGATGCTTAAGAGTTGCCAGGATTTGGACTGTCAAGTTTCAGATTCATCTCAACCAAATTCACCAATTTTTGTGTGCCTCATCTGTGTCAGGCACTGTCATGGTGCTGGAAATAGTCCTCAGTTTACAGATTAATGGAGGAGGCAGATACATAAATAAATACATAATGTCCTAAACTGGGCAAGTACAGAAGGCTTGGTGAATACTGCTGAGGGGCAATGGAAATACTGACGCTTTTATTACTTTAATAATCTCTTTTACTTTGAAGAGGTTTCTTCCTATAATTTGACTCCCAAATTTGTCCATGCCAAAATTACTGTGTGACAACTTTAAAAAGCAACATGAGAGTTGGTAAGAATTCTAACTCTTAAATTAAACTTTCTCATAAATATTGTCATTTGTTTCTGTACATTTCCAACCTTTCTTTCCAAGACTGTCTATGAACTGATAATCAGCTTATATGGGCTTCATCAGAGAATTTAGTTCTTATTGTTTTCATTTTGCACAAGTTGCCAAGGTTAAAGCAGCAAAATTATATATATTTAAAGAGCAGAAAAAATAAGCACAATATACTACGTACAGTATATTTTACTATCTACTACAACTTCATTACTCTAATAGGCATCTCTCCTTCCTCTGACCTCATTGTCTTTATTCGTTTTATCATTTGCTTAAAAGCAATTTCAAATTGCTAGCTGCTGCTTATGCTTTCTCACTCAACCAAAAGGCAGGAACCATGTCTTACTGAGTCTTAATATTCCCTACCAGCTGACAGTTGGGCAAATATTATATCTTAGCGAGTGACAGGTTCAATGTGTAGAAATGGTACTGGGCTTTGAGTAGAACACCTGTGTTCACCTTCTGTCAGTCTACTGATTAGCTGTATGACCTTGGGCAGGTCACCTAGCCTATCTAAGCCTGTTTCCCCATCTATAAAATAGGAACACAGCACTCACATTTAGGGGCCATTGGAAGTACTAAGGAGAGGATGCATGTAAAAGCAAACCATTGTAAAATCACAAGGTATGCTTTCATCCTGATAAACACTTACTGAATTGAATATTTCACTCATGTCTGTTGCGGGGAATCAAAAAAGGCCGAAAAATACTATAAATTTCAGAGGTTATTTGTATTTGAAGTGAACATAGAACAAGTTGTTCTGTTAAGTCTGTGAGAAGTTATTGCTAATTTCCTTAATGCTAAAATGTAAACTCATTCAGTGTTAGAAAGCCCTTTTCAGTTCTATCATATTTTATGGTATCATATGATTATTCCTATATTTATTAAAACTTCCAGCTTATAAATGAATTTTGCATAATACCACATTAGGAATAAAGAAATTGATGCACTAGAATTATGTAGAGACAACTCAGCCACAGGTTGTATCAGATATGTGTTCTGAAGCCTCAATTAATATAAATAAACCCTGTAACCCTCACTAAGTAAATGTGTCTCAGGAGACAGCATCTTTGTATATATGATGGGATTTGATAAAAGCAAACAAAAGAGTATGAATTTGAAGAACAAGAAAAGAAATTTCACATGATGTTCTTTAAAGAGTTCTATAGGCTTAAACAGGGTAACTTTGAAATGTTATGTTATTCTGGAATTAAATGTACAGTAGAAATAAGAATGTGTTATATAAAAATAAAAAGTTATTCTGAAAGGTCATCTTGCAAGATCAGGTTTTTCTGTGGTGTGGGGAAGAGGCAATGTTCTGAAAATCCACTGGGAGAAGCAAATTCATAAATATTAATAAATGGAAGCATCATTATAGATAATAAAATACGAAGCAGCATGTGAGTTTGGATGGTTTTTATTGTCACAATATGTGGTTGAGGTTTGGGTAAATTATCTTATTATGAGCTGGAGGCATGCATTTTATTCATACAGATTGTGTTCTGGAAAACTTCATTCTTGAACTCTTCTGAAACTTGCAGTATCACAAGTTCTGAAACTTATGTTCTCAAGCAAGGTTTTTTCTTTTTGATCACTACATATTTTTAACCTGCAAGACCCTCATGTTTTCTCACCTAGTTATTGCATTGGTCTCTTTATAGAGACGTGCCTCTTGTCTCAATTCCTCCAAACCTTCCTTCAAATTACTGCTAGAAAGATCTTCCACAGTACTGCTATGGTCGTATCATAGTTGCTCAGAATATTACCAAGAATCCCCATTATATAAGAACTAAAGCTCCTTTTGTGGTGTTTGCCATCTTTAATAATCTAGTACTCACTACATTTTCAGCTCCACAAATATTATTTTCCAGCAATATCAAGGTATTTGTAAGTCCTATACACAGATGCTCTCTCATTTCTCCACATCTTTGTACCTGCAATTTCTATATTATTATGTTATAATGGCTATATCTCTTGGAATGCCTTTCTCAGACTTTTGTGGCTTGACAAGTTCTTAACTTGTTCTTGACAAGTTCTATTGTTCAATTGTCAACTTTGTATGCCTTTTGTGACTCACCAAGTAGATTCACAGGAAGGCAGGCACATCTTTACGCTTCAATTTCATTTTATATACACATTCCTTATAGTCCCTATTACACTGCACATTGATTTAGAATCACTTGCTTGTACACCTTCCCCACTAGTCTGTGAGTTCCTGGAGGACAAAGACCATACATTGTCATCTCCATACCCTCCCTGTCACAGTATTCCTCCATAGTAAGTTAAATTGTGTTATTCATTATTATTTCATTTTCATCTCTTGAGAGGCAGTAGAGTATAGTGGTTAATATATATGGCTTCTGAAGTCAGGCTTCATGTCTGTCTCTGGAAAAGTTATTTAACCACTCTCTGTCTCAGTTTTCTCATCTATAAAATGGGAATAATACCAGAACTTATAGGATTTTTATGAGGATTTGATGAACCAATACATATAAAGTATACAGAACAGTGTCTGAAACCTAATAAATTATGTATAAGTGTTGCTATTAGTATTATTTCTTATTTTGCTTTGCATCGAGATGGATAATAGTTTGATACATAGTCATTCATACCTGAAGATTTTGAATAAATGAACCTTTTTCTAGACTGAATAATCCCAGCTCCTTTAGGCTATTTTAAAAATCAGACTAATATTCCAATCTTTAAAAAATTTCTCCTTTGGTCCTTCATCTTAATGCAGTGAAAAGAGTATTTTTGGTATTTTGCTATTACAACAAGAATTTTTGAACCAAGTCACTAAATTCTCATCTATTCTTTTTAGTATCGTTCTCTATGCTAGTCACAGTGGGCATATAACTGCATAAGATAGGCAAGAGGCCTGCCTTCATGGGATGTACAAATTCTTACTTGCAGGAACAAATTTTTTACCATTAGCCAAATTACTTACCGCTCTTTCGAATTCTCTCTTCCAATAGGTCAGCATGTCCAGCTGGAAGTTTCTTACTGAAAATCTCAGCTGAACGGAGAAACATAGCTTCAACTGCAGACCCTTTCAGCAAAGCAATCTGATCTTCATGGTCCAATGTCTGAAACCCTGAGTGAAGATGATAATCAAATCAGTATCAAAAATTGTGAATGTTGTATAACAGTATTTCATCATCACCATCATCCCCATTGATAAAACCTTTCCATAAAGTGATTTTGTAATTGTTTTAAGATTGAGCAGCTAAACTGAGTCAATAAGTATCTATTGTACTCCCCCAAATAGAAGCTGACTTTTATCTTCATTGAGCAGGATTTATTTAACAAGTCCAGACTAAAGAGGATATCAAGTCCATACCAAATATGTATACTTATATACTATGGAAGAGACAGGCTGATTCAGATGAAATATTGGAGATAAAGTAGATTCTCTTTGAGCCATTATTTTAGTCATATCTTGTCACATCAGAGAGGGTCAGAGAGGGTCAACTCTGCAGAATGGAAGCATCCACAAGCCAGAAAACATTTTACATGTATTCAGAGGTTTAAATGAATATTTGGCCAACTCGTTGAGTCTTTAATCAATGTGAAGAATGGGTAGCATTCCACCCCGCCCGCCAAAAAACCAATCAGGGCCATGCTGAGGTATCTGCTCTGAGCTCAGCACTGCACATGTGGGGTAGGGAAAATCAGAGACATATGGGAAAAAACTGATGACCTGAAGAAATATAACACTGCCCAGAAAATCCAAAGTCCTTATGCAGGCTTATATGCTATAGTCCCCAGTGGCCTCTCTGACCTCACTTTCTCCTTTATCACCTCCTCCTCAGTTGTTGTGCTCCAGCCACACAGACCTCTGGCTCTGTGGTGAATATACAAGTCTGATTTTGCCTCAGGGTGTATGCTCTTCCCCAGCTATCCCCATGCCCCACTCCCTCAGTGTATGCAGGCCTCTGCTTCAAGGTGACCCTACCTAAAATAGTACTCCCCAGCACTCACTAGTCCCTACCTGCTTTATTTTCATTCATAAAACTTACTACTGCCTGACATGATATTATAAGTTTATTTGCTTATTTGTTAATTATCTGCCACCTCTCCTGGAGTATAAACTTCTCGGGGACAGAGACTTTGCCTGTTTTATTCACTTTTGTATCCCAAGTGCCTGGCATATAATAGGTATCCAAGAATTATTTGTTGAATAGTGACTATTCAGCAAGTTAATAATGACTAAATGAATGAAATGGAAACAAACACAAATTTACATGCATATATGTACACACAGACACATAGACACACAAAACACAAATAGAGATAAACTAATGCCATCAGGGTCTAAATGCCCTAGAAAAACATTAAATAACAAAGGAGTTCAGAGAAGAGAGTAATGCTAAGGATTAAAAGTCACTACCTTGATGGTAGGCATTCAAAAATACTTGCTCAATGAATAAATGAATGAATTGAAGAACTGAAAACATAGCAGGAGTCCATTAATGGTGATTACTTAAATAAATTATGGTAGATCCATAGGAGGGCAGTATAAAATAAGGTCTCTAAAATCAGATTGCCTAGAATAAAATTCTGTCTCTGACGCTTACTATCTTTGTGGTCTTGGGAAATGTACTCAATCTCTTAGTGTCTCAGTTTCCTCATCTCCAAAATAGGGATTATAAAAGCACCCACCCCTTAGGACTGGCAGAAGTATTAATGAGGCAATCATATTAAATGCTTAGTACAATTCTTGACATGCAGCAAATACTTAAATAATGTTAACTATTATTATTACAATGGAATACTATGCAACCGTTAAAAGCATGAGGCTGGTATACATATATGGGAAGATGTTAAAGAAAAAACGATACCCCAAAACAAATATGTACTATATAATCTCACTTACATGTTTAAAAACAACAACCTATGTATGTGTATGTGTGTATAGGTTAAAATATATGAAAGAAATCAAACCAGACTTCTGTCAATAGTTGCCTATAATAAAGATGATACGGATGGCTGTGAAGGGGACTTTAACTTTCTGGTCCATAAATTTCTGCATTGTTTGAATTGCATGATTGAATTACTTACAATGGGTACCAATCTATTTGGAGTTTTTGTATACAAAACTTTAAAAATGGGGTGGAAATGTCCTTCTTTTCCTGCCTGCTGAGCCTGCCTTCCGAGATGGTCCAGCTCTCCGAGGCATGATTTTAAGGATGTTTGGAAAGGTCTCCGGTAGGACTTTTTTTTTTTTTTAATTCAAACAGAAAGTCACAAAAATTATAATCATCCTCATCAGTTCACTCAGTCCCGTGTAATTAATTTTTTTCATCTTGATCTTTTGTGAGCACTTTTATGAATTCATCAGTTTTCCATTAGAGTTCTGAAAATGCTTATTCATTCAGTTCAGCAGTATCTGGTAGGACTTTTTATCAAAGTCCATTGATCTTCTAAATTCAACCCCTATGTTGATAAGCAAATATTTAAGTCCCTTTCTATAATTTGCATTTTTCCCCAAGTGTAAAATCAGGTCGTGAGAGTAAAGAACAGGCTTTTTCAATCTATACTCCCTGTCTCCCTCTACCCAAGATTCTGAATCACTCTCTTAGAAGGTATGCCCCTTTGTTTCTCTTCCTAAAATATAACCTAGAAACTTAAATCAGTCCTAAGTCTCATTTTCACCTCAGTGTCACAAATGCCTGATCAATGAGAGCAGCAGAACATCTTCTCTAAGTAGCAGCTCTGCATTGACCATCTCTTTTCCTGCTGATAATGAATAACCTTCCCCTGTTCTGAGAACTTGAGTCTTTTTTTAGGACTCTTCAAAAAGTCACTACCTTAGAGAACCTAAGAGCTCCTTTGAGGGCAGGAGCCATGCTGAGTCTCCAGCACCCTGGACAGTGCCTGGCACAGGTTATGCTCAATGAACTGCTGAAAGGAGTGACTCAGCTGGGTCTTTCACAAAACACACTTTCCTATTGATATTATATATCACTATTATTACTATATATAATAATGTTGTCATTTCTATAATTATTGTTAAAAGACATTTTTTTCTTTCTCAAGGTTTTCTTGCCTTTTATTTCCTGCTGCATTTAAATTTTTTTCCTTCTACTTTACTCGTTAAACATGCATTAATTGTACTCTTTCTCTCCCTCAGGAAATAGATTAGGCACTGGAGATGAAGAAGTGTGTAAGATATTGCCATTGCTTTCAGATAAGTTACCTTCCTATGAATAAGATACTTTTTCGCCTTCAATTATTTCCTGATTCAATACCAACTGACCATTTGAACTGAAAAACCTTTTCCCATAAACAACAAAGAACATCATATTCTCCCTTTCCCAGTTCTCCCCTCACAGTTATCACTCTCGTGTAATCTTTTTTTTAATCATGATTGCCTTCAGCCAAATTAGCATATAACAATTAAGTTTCTCTTTCATTGTTAATAAATGAGAGAATATTAATGTTTCAATGATAACAAGAACTTTCTCCCCACATCTTATGACTTTTATATAAGCTTATGTCTATCCATGACACATTTAATAAAATAATAGCATAATGCTGACAAAAGAAAGCAAATTAAACTGTCTAATTAAAATCCTACATCAGAAGTCACCTTCTGTAATTTAATATTACAGTGTTATGTCGCTATGCAAGATATTTATTATACTCTACTAGACCATGGATTCTAATGTACTAAAATATTTTAAAAACACTGAAACAACTTAAACCTATTGGCTTATAGAGCATTGATAATGTGGCTGAAAGAATGGGGGAGGAGTGGCACTGGGAGACAAGAACCTTGAATTTCACTTTCTGTACTGGCACCATCTAAATGACTATGGATAACTCCCTCTCCCTCATCCCATTCACACACTTGTTCATCAAGCCCTACCAATCTTTGAGTCTCTCTTCATTTTGTTTCCTCTTCTCTCTCCCACTGCTATTGCTTTATTTCAAGCCCTCTACCTGGACTGGTGCAGTAGCATACTAACCGATCCTCCCTGCCTGCAGTCCCTCCTCATTCAAATCCATCTTACACAAACCCAATAAAGCCATATATCTATAACATAAATCTCATTATGTTCCTCTTAAAAAGAAAAAAAAAAAAGCCACCAAAAACTTCTTACCATCCAGGGCATCCTTATCAGTCTGGTACCAACTTGCCTTATGTCTAGCCAAGGAGCTCACCACAGACATTATTCTATAGCTACACTGAATCTTCTCTTCTATTTCTAATAATCCTATTCTTGTTCATGCCTCATTACCTTTTCACAAGCAGATCTCTCGACTTGGAATGCCCCTTCTCTTTCATACCACCGGGAAAAACCATTTTTTCTTTTACACTCAAATATGATTCTTTCTGAAGTCTCCCTGTCTTTCTCAGATACAATTAGGAATCATTTTCTCTCTGTTCAACAGCACTTTGTATACATGTTTTTTTTGGGTTTTTTAAAATTTTAGCCTTTAATCACTCTCCTTGATGGTAATTGCTAGGTACTTAGCATAGAGTACATTTCAAAAAAATGCTTATTAAATGAATAAATGGATGAACGACAACTTTGGAAAGTCTCAATTTTTTAATCTATCGATTTGGAGAATTATTATAATTTAAAATATCCTATCTGGCTCTAATATTTTTTGTCTATAGTAATTAGACACATTAATTCAAAGCAGATGTGGGGGACTTCCCTGGTGGCGCAGTGGTTAAGAATCCACCTGCCAATGCAGAGGACACGGGTTCAAGCCCTGGTCCGGGAAGATCCCACATGCCATGGAACAACTAAATCTGTGCACCACAACTACTGAGCCCACGTACCACAACTACTGAAGCCCACGCTCCTAGAGCCCATGCTCCGCAACAAGAGAAGCCATGGCAATGAGAAGCCCGTGCACCGCACGGAAGAGTAGCCCGGGACCACCACAGCTAGAGAAAGCCAGCGCACGGTAACAAAGACCCAATGCAGCCAAAAATAAAATAAATAAATAAATAAAATTTTAAAAATAAGTAAATAAATAAAAAGCTATAAAGCAGATGTGGCATTACTCCCTTTTTACAATGAACTGACCTGCCTCTCAATGTCACAAGAATATTGCACAGTGTAGTAGAAAAGTAACTACATGTAAAAATACCTGGAAGTTTTTTTGTGAATTCTACGAGAATCTGTACATGACTGGTAGCCATTTCAGTTAAAATGAGAAAATTTTCTTCTGCACTGAATTCTTCTTTTAACTAAATTTTAAGAAGAAAGCAAACAATAAGTAGATAGAAGGAGAAATCAATATAATATTGTTACACTATAGAACCATATTTAGATAATAAATTTTAAGACCCAGCTCAAATTTTTCAGATCCTTCGAGAACAATTACTATTATCAAGCTAGGTATGAGACTTCTTACTCTTTGTTTAATGCTGCAAAAAGTTTAAATGTACAACTTAAATTCTAAGCCCTCATCATTTTAAATAACATATTCATATATGAATTTGACCCCCAAGGTAGTAAAAGCTCCAGAAAATATTAACTTTAAACCCATGTATCTTCAGATACTGTACATACAATTTTATTTGTTATTTCCTGAGGCATCCTCTGCTTGCTGTATGAATCCATAATATAATGAAGAAGATTCTGTTGATCTGGGGTGAGTTCAGTTTTCTCCTACACTGGCAAAAAAATGAAAGGTGTCAGGGAAGCTAGTTATAAGGCATGTTTCCCATGTGTACCCTCATCTGGAGTAAACCACTAGCAGAAATTGTTGAAAAAAGCCCTAAATATGGCAGAAACTGTGCATGCACTCTGTTATAAGGTGTAATTGCTTTCTCTAGTTCCTTGGGCAAGCCACATCACATTTCACTAAATTTGTCCCAAGTGGGTAATTTTCCTATCTATAAAACAGGGATAACAAAATAGTCCTTTCATGTATTTCTTGTGAATAAATAATAATCAGGATATGAAGCCTATCAGGCCTACTACCATAGCAGAGTTGAGTAGTTCTCACAGAGACCATGTGGCCAAGGCCTAAAATATCTGGCCCTTTACAGAACTGTTGCCAACCCCCAAAGTAGTGAGTCATCAATCTGGACAATCCAGACCACAAACACCTCTTTCCCCCTGATTAGCATCTTTTGATGAGTGTGAATAATAGTGTCGACTTGTTGCTTCCTTTACCAAAGTGTTATTGGTGAAGCACTATGACAAAGTAATACAGCTGACCCTTGAACAACACAAGGTTTGAACTGCATGGGTCTACTTATACACAGATTTCTTTTACTAAACATGTTCTACTGCACTACAGAATCTGTGGTTGGTTGAATTCACAGGGGCAGAACTGAGGTTACGGGAGGGCCAGACTGTGAAATTATATGTGGATTTTCGACTGCCCGAGGGTGGACATCCCTAACTACCCCCCCAAGTTGTTCAAAGGTCAACTGTACTTTTTACATAAAATTATTTTTTATGAAATGAACACAAAATAACGTATTTGCAAAACTAAACATGGATGAAATTTTCTTTGTCAGTAGTATAATAAATATTGAGAAGGGTGTGACTTAATCAATCATGGATTATAGGTTTTTCAACTAATGGCAAATTAAAATTCCTCCAAATGTTCTGTGAATTATCACAACATGTTTGGCTAAGCATCCAAGATGCTGTTCCTCTATTTTGTCCTGAGTCACTCAAAGAATTTCTTGAGTAATTTGTGACCTCAGGGAGAAGGGCCTTTCTCTATTTACCCACAGATGTGTATTCACCCTGTTTTACCCCTCGATAAGGACTAATCCACAGACCCCTGTTGAGTCCACATCCTTTCCAGTCTCAGCCTCCCTTCTCACTGACAGGGAAAGAAATGTCATCGACACTTGTTTTAAAGCCCAAACCATTCCCACCGGTTACCTCTGGGAAGCAGGAGGAGAATGGGATCAGGGAGATGGAGAACTTTCACTGATTTTACTTCATCCATGTTTACGTAACTGCTATCCTTTGAATTTTTACATGGAAGCATGTATTACTCTCTTGACTAAAAAGCTTTTGATGCACACTTGAAATGAAATTCTGCTTGTGGCTGTGGCCCTGGTGTGAAAGCTCCCCGCCCAAGTCACAACATCCTAGAAGCTCAGTGGCCACCGGCTATGGTGGACGCGCTGGCCCGTCATTACCCTGCATGACTTAGTTGTCGAGGTCACTTGTCGCAAGTCACGTCCTTCACTGTCTTCGTTAATGGTCTGATCTGCGTGCTGCTTCACGTTTTTCCTCAGTCTTTTAGATTTGCACTGAATGTCAGTTAACAAGCCTGAAAACATAAACAGAGAGTCTTGGCCATCCAAGGAAAGTCCTGTTGGGTTTGTGGTCCCAAGGCAGCTGAGGTGTGGTCCGCTCAAAAGGTCTCCTTTGCCATTTAGCACAGAGCTAATTCTAGCCCTACTGACACTTTAAGACTTGGTCTTGAAAAATAAATGTATCTCCTGAGAGCCTCAGTTTCTTCCTTGGTAAAATGAGAATAATATTTAACCCACAGAGTTATCTGTAGATTAAATATCATTAGGTCATTTTTTTAAATGAGCTTTCTGCAAAGAATCTGTAACACCAGAGCATTGTACAAATGTAAGGTATTCAATAAAAAAGGTGAATGACACTCACCCTCTTGCTGGCCTAGGGGGCCTTGAAAGCTAGTGTTTCAAAACATAGGATTAATATTGTTTTCCATCGATGTTTACATAACTGTACTGTAAGAAGTAGATCCAATTTCACATTAAACACAAAAGTAAATGTGTTGAGTAAAATGATGTCAACATCCTTTAGGGAAAAATTTTAAAGTCCTGTTAATTTTCAGAACTGTATAAATTATTAAGAATATAGATACAGATGAAAATATCTCCAGGGGACTTTGAAATTTTCTTTTGAATAATCGTACAATATCACCATAAATTTATACTTAAACAGAACTAGTAAAATAATGAAGAACAATCTCCCATGTTCCTATTTAACTTCCTTATTCTCTCAATGTTAATGAAACGAAGTTCCAAGAGTTTCTTTGTCCAGGGTATTTATTTTATAGGATCATACAAAAGCTCTTATATCTGTTACTAGATAAGTTTGTGTTTTCGTAAATAACATTATAGACTCTTGTAGGTGGAGTCATGAAAAATGTCCTCAGGACTTTGCTGGAACAGGTTCATATTTAAGTGATGAGGAACATGAACCACCCAGGATCGAAGTAAGTCTTTCCACTGCAAGATTGGATTCCAGCCACAGCCCCTACTGCAGTCTCTTGTTTCATATACGCTAAGAAGAGATTGTGATCAGGCACTATAAAATTTTCATCCATCCAGAGCTGGATTATTTACACTGACCTATTTTTACCCCCCTCCTGCACGCGTTATTTCTCTGGGTCCATCCCAGTTGCCTGCAGTTGGGGAACAATAGAACTGGAGTCACCTTCCAAAGGCTTTTATTTCATGTGGCATTCCCTCTCTGAATGTTATCATCCCCTTGGTGACGTTTGTTTGTCTATTTGTGTTTTGAGCAGGAATAGGACATATCTCAGAATCTGAGTGGTCTGTAGAATTTGCAGAATGAAAAATTAATATGTTATGTACGAGCATGCATTCCAAATTTTGATGAAGATTATGGTTTCTCACAAAGCCAGCAGTTAACACAGTGTCTCTTTATCTGATTGAAGGACCGAATTATATTAAAACTCGGAGTAATTTCCTGTGTAAACCTATACAAATTGGTTCAAAGCTGCACTAAGAGAAAAAGGAGTCTTAATAAAATGACTAGGTTTAAAACTCTATTTAGACAATTCAGAGGCAGTTACACCTTATAGAACATTCTTAATTTTTCCCACAACTGTGAATTTTTATGCTGATTAAACAATAAATAAGAAGGATATTAAATCATATTTGGAGGAAACATTTAGACTGTCATTCTTTGTAGCTTATTAAAACATGTTACTTTGACTGTATGTTAATGCCATTTCACTTCACATATAGTTCATGGCAACAATGGACACCAAAACACAGCTGTTTCTTTCAGGTGCATAAGATGCTCTTTAGCTGACAGTTTCGACAATTTCAGTGGTTCATTACCCTTTTCAAGAACTTAGACGGCTTAGTAAGTCTCTTCTTTAATATGTGACGTACAATTCTAATCATGTGAGTTACCTGACATCTGCCTCCTTAAGAGATTTTTAGTGGAAGTTAATTGCTTGTTGCGAATACCTGTATACATACATTCAGCCAACATTCCCATCTCTTTGCATTTCCTTAGTCGACACTCTTGGCACTTCCTTCGCATGTACATGTCCATCACACAGTTGCCCCCGTTTTTACACTTGTACACGGCATTTTTGGTAATGCTTCTCCTGAAGAAACCTGGGGAAGAAACAGAAAGAAGTAAGAGGCTCCAAACAACACACTTGGATTGAGAGATGCCACAGCATTTTTCTCATGAACCCCCGTGGGGCACCCAGACCATCCTTGACCATATCGATGACAAATGTACTTTTGGCTGTGCTGCACGGTCCAGATGGCTGCTGTTGTTAATGATTTATTTCTCAAAAATAAAGACACATTTGAATTATAGCCTCTCTTTGGAAAAATCTTGGTTTGTTTTAAAAGATAGATTACTTTCATTAGTGTATCTTTACTGGGAGACCATTATGCACTAATGAGCTCTAGGTGCTGGTGGTACAGGGGTGAATAAGTTATCACTGCCCTCTTACAGTTTACAGGTTGGTTGAGAACAAAGAGAGGCAAACAACCGAACTAGTGAAATTCCGTGTTCCTGGGCTGTGCTGAGGCAGAGAGGCTGACTGAATGATCAGTTCTGGATACAGAGGTCAGACTCGGAAGTGAGCATTGAGGTTTCAATTCAGTACTTAATATACGCAGCTTGGTATAATAATAAACATGCCAACCTTGCTTTAAAATAAACATCTCCCCGGAGAGCATACAGCTACAGCTACAGCCGCTACAGTTCAGCTGCCTGGAGGTGGGGAGGGGACTGACTGGCCTCCTTTCTGCTTCTCCTCTTCCTCCTCCACCCATAGACCTGGATGGCCATGGTTCCTGACACTTCTGGAGTCGAGGTGGAGTGGTGAATAAGGATTGGGCTGGGGGAGGCAGGGGAAGAAGTGACAGGAAAGAGCTTACTTGCCTGGTGTTGTTAGAAGCTGGTTTGTATCTAGCAAGTTTTGGAAACTGACTCTCCTTTGGTTTGGGTTCTTTGGAGAACTCCTCCCATCACTGGGATACTTTCCTCTGCAGTTCCTTGTTGAGGGCAAATATGTCTCTCTTCTAGCCCATGGCTTGCATCTCATTCTTCAGCAACTTGGAATTCGGCAATTCACCTGCATCCTCTTTCTTCTGAGGTCCCTCCACTCCATGGACTCAACCCCATGCCAGTTTTCTCTGCTCCAACAAACTCAGAGAAAATTGCTCCCACCTACCTATGAGCAGCCAGCTACCCACCCTCTTGCCCTTTCAACTTCTCAGGTGAAAGTCAGAGGCCAATCTTCAGTGTCCCTCAGCTGCAGGGAATACATGTCAATCTCCTTGAGTGATCCTGTTGAAGACCCTTCCATCGGGCCTGGGGCAGCAGGGCCTCCTTAGTGTACAGATTTTATCTGGAGAAGGGGGACACCTTTTTCTAGTCCTCACAAAAGTCCCATACTTTCCAGCGGTGGCCCCCAGGGGCAGACAGCCACACCCCACCCCTTTGCAATGGGAATGTGGGATTCCTAGCACACTAATCACACGTTCCAAAAGCTTTCAAGATCACTCTAACTTCCAACTCCTGCTCACTTCATACCCTCAAAGTAAGCGAGGGATTTAACTAGTTCTTAACTACCCACTGCAAGATGGGCTCACTTTGGAATGTAGCATCTATTGTCTTCACGCCTTTGCCAAAATTGAGACAGCAGTGTCCTTCCTATTTTAACAGCCTGTTGGAATAATAGCTGACATTTACTAAGCACCCACTCTCTGTTGTTCTAACCACTTCACCTGCATTTAGTTATTTAATCTCCATATCAATTTTATGATGAAGATAATATTATGTGTCCCCATGTTACAGATGAAAAAAACGGTACAGAGAGGTTAAATATTTTGGCCATGATAACATGATTAATAATTGGACTAAAAAGATTTAAATCCAGGCAGTCATGCACCAAAGCCCACGCTCTTAACCACTATGTTATAATTGCCCCCCTTGCATCACAAGAGTAGAATAACTTAATCTTAAATACCTACTATCTGAAAGCTGCATCAGAGAATGCAAGGGAGATACCAAGATGAAGAAAACATTCCTTGTCCCTCAGAGCTTCCAACTTAGGGGGAAGACAAAGAAGTAAAATCACAACACAATAAAAATGCAGAGTGACAGGATAGCTAATTAAGTAATAAATTATTGATGAAAAAGTGATCATTTCATGGCCACACTAAATGCTTGTGAAGGATGTGCCACATTAAAGGGAGACGGCAATTCCATCATAGACTTGGAGATTTGCACATTTGTTATGACAATTTTCCAAGCAGAAGGCGATAAAAATTGTCCTAGTAAAATAAGTATAATATGACAATTTCCCATCAGCTAAAAGTCTAGTGTCTCGAGGAAAAGGTATTATATGGGCTGGGAATGGCCCTGATTAATTCCAAGTAGGGGGAATCACAGAAGACCTCATGAAGGAAGTAGAATTTGAGCTGGACCTCAGAGAATAAGTAGGATTTTGAAACATGAACTTTGAGGGAGGAAGGACAGTCTGGGAAATGAGCAAATGCACGGAGTTATGGAAATTCCAAGGAAGGGTAGATAATCCATCTTGATGGGAGGGTAGAGTGTGGGGAGAATTAGTGGGAGCTGGATGAGGGCATGTAGTGGGACAGAATATGGTTAAATGCCGTTGAATTCCAAGCAAAGAAGTTGAATCTTTATATCAACTAGAGAGAGAGAGAAGACTTTAAAGGGTTTTGGCAGGGGAGGGTCTAACCTAACCTGTGTGTTGGGAAGACTCCTTGGGGCAAGGTCAAGGAAGGTGGGACAGGGAGATCGGAGACTGGAGGCAAGAGGCTGTTATGGCCAGAGGGTGACTGATGCCTGACCTATATGGGGCGGGGAGTGGGGGGGGGCAGGAAACAGAGGAACATTCAGGACTTGATAACTAACTCAATATGAAAACAAGCTGAAGAAAAAGTTAGAGATGTGAAGGTTAAAAAAGTCATAGACTTGCTTTTGAATTTGTGAGCCGGTATAACTTTCAGTAGGAATGGTATTACCATTTTCCTAAATGTCAAATCCAACCACATAGAGCCTAAAAAAAGACTGTGCTTCAGATCAGTGTTGATATTGGGAGTGCAAACACCACATCGTGTAATTCAAAAGAAACTACAGACAAAAAAAGAAAGAAAGAAAAGAAAAGAAAAAAGGAACTTTTTCCTGATACCAAATGATTGATCTCAATGACCACTTTAGCTTACTTGAGTCAATCTTCCCACTAATTTTCAGCCCCTCCCAGGCACAATTCCCTCTAAAACCATGATAGATATTGATAGCTCAATAATGAACTGAAATAAAATTCCTTATTCCAGGATGAGTCAAAGGAACAGTGCTAGGACAATTCTGCAGGTTGTTTTTGCTCTGGTATTAACTGAGAAAGGAATCATTATCATCTCAATAGCTGAATTAATTAGCTTTCACTCTGAGGTGGCAACACAATGTTATCATCCTATCATTTAAATAAGGCTACACATACTGTATTTATACTTATGCAAATCAATCCGTACACATATCTCTGCCTCTAGTGCATATTCAACAATGCCCATATCAGAAAAGTCATATGAAAATGAATGGAAAGGAAATTCACTGAGGAACAGAGGCTCCCTGGTAAACGAAGATGAATAGACAGGGCTGGCATTGCCCTCAGGGGAGTGTGTAGCGCTAGGGGGCTTCCTGGGGTGGCAGGCGAATAAGCTATAGGATGGTAAAATGGATCCCTCAGTTACGCAAAATATTGGACATCCTGCTTTTCTGCTTCTTTATACAGATAGAACCCATACCATACCCTCCTCCCAACTCATACATACATACGTGCCCACACAGACACACATGCACATACTGGACTCCAGGGACTGACAGTAGGCCACACATTACTTTGAAATCAATAAAATGTTGGTTGATGTTTCAACCTCTAAGGGTCTCCTGACTTTTTAAACAGCAACAAACACATAGGACTGGGGAATTAGTTATCTTAACATCCAATATGGCCTAAAGAAAGTCAGCTTTTAGTTCTGCCTCAGCAGACCATAGAATAAAAAGGACTCCACCACCCACTTGTACAGGACTTATTTTGTAGCAGGCACTTTTAAACACTTTGCATATGGCGTTTCACTTAACACTAATAACACTCTTATGAGGTAGACCTAGTCTTATCTCTCTCTTATAGGTAAGGAGACTGAGTTACACAGAAATTAAGTAATTTGCTCAAGGTCCTACAGATGGTAAATGGTAGAGCTCAGATTTGAACGCTGATAGGCTCAGTTCCATACTCTATGCTCTTAACCTCTATATTATGCTGTCCTTCTAGTTAGGAGATTACATTCCTAAAAATTGTCTTTTGACATTAAACTCCCCAAATCCCATTTTGCATGTGAAGTGCTCCACAGTTTCATCCCTATCTCCAAAGCTTCTTCAGAAACATCCTGTTCTCCCTCCCCACTCCAGATGTCTGCTCCACCTCTGTCTCGCTGGTAGAAAACTGCAAAGTAGCACAAACTAGACAGAACAGCTGCCCATACTGAACCAGGTAAGCTTTGGTCTCCATCACACAGTTTCTTGGGCTTTAGGATCTCAATTCCTCTCTTTGAGTTGTTCGCTGAAATTTTTAAAACTCAGTAATAGACTCCTGATCGCCCGGCAGGAGCTGTTTTAGGTCGTTGTTTTTGAAAAAGCAAAAAACTCTCAAACTTTTGAGATGCAGTTGATAAAAATTATTCTTGACTATTTAGCTCTTGTTAATGTTGCTTTTAAGGTTTTTTCCCCCTTTATCTGTTAGGGAGCCACAAAAAAATGTCTACCTGATTTTCCAACACTTACTTTTATCACTATAATTTCTAATTTTTTTTCTTAAATAAGCTTAAAAAGAACTGACTTTGAATTATTTTTGGAAGTTGCCTAATGTCACTCCAAAGTAGGCAAATCAACAAACAACTTAGTAGTCAAAGGGCATTCATCAAACCTCTATACTCCCTCTAGGAAAAAAAAAAATACTGTGAAATAAAAGTTCATTAAAATAACATAGTCTGGGCTTCCCTGGTGGCGCAGTGGTTGAGAGTCCGCCTGCCGATGCAGGGGACACGGGTTCGTGTCCCGGTCCGGGAAGATTCCACATGCCGCAGAGCGGCTGCGCCCGTGAGCCATGGCCGCTGAGCCTGCGCGTCCAGAGCCTGTTGCTCTGCAACGGGAGAGGCCACAACAGTGAGAGGCCCACGTACTGCAAAACAAACAAACAAACAAAAGAGTCCTGCAGATTTGAGTACCAGTTCTACTGCATTCTTTCATAGCTGTGAGATCTGGGCGAATTTCTGAGTGTTGGTATTTTTATTTGGAAAAAGGAGATGATAATACTATCTCAAGGAGCCACTATAAGGATAAATGAAATAAAGAGTCTCCAGTGGAAACTGTCCAGCCCATAACTGAGAATCATTATTTTCCCCAGTTTGTCTGAGTCCATAAATGTGTATTTTTCAACAATTTTAGGAATTTTAATGTAAAGGATGATTTATCAAGTGATTCATGTGTGATTTATACTTGGTCCTATTGTTTTGGGGTTTGGGGTTGCTGTTTTGTTGTCTTTTGCTTTTCTATCCCATCCCAAGAGGGTAGCCATCTTTTTATGTTCACTTGCTAAGACAAAACCTGAAGTTGTTTACCTCTAGATAAACATAACTCTCGGATAGGGCTTTTGTTTTCAACCCCTCATTGAAAGGGTTACACTGCATCGTATCAAAGATGATGGAGGCGGAGGTCAATGCTTTTAGAGTTGGGGGAGCAGAGGCAGCTTAGCTGGAAAGAGGTTTGGGGAACTTCACCAGAGCCTGAGAATGGGATGAGTCTCACAGGTTCTCTGAGTATTGGACCAGCACCCATAAACAGCCTCTAGAGAGGTGACAAATCTCTAATGGGATAGCTCTGAGATGAGGACAGGAAGATACTAATAACATGACCTTGGAAACCCTGAGATAAAATACCCATGTCAAAAGGTGACTGAGTTGTCCACTCTCAAGGGATCAATTCAAAGGTGAACGAGGAGCATACCAACCAGTACCAAAATATTCCCCCCTGTGTAAGACCCCCGAGATTTGTGCATGTTTCTGGGGAAAAGAGCATCCCCAAATATATCCCCAGTGGAATTTCTCATCAGCCAGGGGGATTATGAGCCTGGGAAAGATTAAATTTGATTACAGAAATAGAGAAATATGATATGTTTTACACTTAGTCCTACCTGTTTCAGTAACAAGGTGTTTCTGAAATGCTACACATAAAGTACATCTAAAATACGGAGGTGGCTATCAAAGGAAAAACGTAGAAATGAACTAAATGAAAATGAAAATACAACTCATCAAAATTTGGGGGATATAGCAAAAGCAGTACTCAGAGGAAAAATTCATAGCATTAACCGAATACATTAGAAAAGAAATACATAAAATCCAATAATCTAAACTTCCACCGTAGGAAACTAGAAAAGAGAGCAAATTAAATCCAAAGTAAGCTGAAGAGGAGAAGTAATAAAAGTTAGAGCAGGATCAGTGAAATTGAAAATAGGAATACAGGGCTTCCCTGGTGGTGCAGTAGTTGAGAGTCCGCCTGCCGATGCAGGGGACACGGGTTCGTGCCCCGGTCCGGGAAGATCCCACGTGCCGCGGAGCGGCTGGGCCCTTGAGCCATGGTCACTGGTCCTGCGGGTCCAGAGCCTGTGCTCCGCGACAGGAGAGGACACGGCAGTGAGAGGCCCGCGTACGACAAAAAAAAAAAAAAAGAAAGAAAATAGGAATACAACAGAGAAAATCAATGAAACCAAAGCTGGTTCTCCAAAAAGGTCAATAAAATTGAAAAATATCTAGCAAGGCTAACCAAGAAAGAGAGAGAAGACACAAATTACTAGTATCAGAAATAAAAGAGAGCCATTACTACTAATTCCATGGATATGAAAAGTATAATAAAGGAATATTATTTTAAAAATTGTATGCCTTCTCTATATCTTTAATTCTGTGTTTGTAAGGAGGGGAGATGGTTCTGTGGAAATAAAGCCTATCCAAATGATCAAACAACAAAATGCAAAACACAAAAACACAAAACCCCTAGTGGTTATCAGTGGTTGCCTCTGGGGAACAGGACTTAGGGCAGAAATGGTTGGGCAGGGGCTTTTCTACCGTTTGACTTTCGAATGACATGTACTCATTGCTTTGACAAAATGTTCAAGTGATGAAGTTGTCTAAAGGAGTTGAAAGCAAAAATCCGTGGACACCCTCACCCCTACTGGGTATCCTTGGGAGACTGAGGGCAAGGGTAACATCTGCAGGGGTTGGGCTTTTCAGGCCCTTAACAGCAGTTTAAACTCCCAGGTAGGCAAACTCCCAGGAGCTGGAGGCTTATACTGACTAGTGGCCTCTAGTCGACTTTCCTATTTATATATTGCTTATATATTTAGTTTAAACATTTTTTCTTATTTAAATCTAATTTCTATTGTCTTCAGTTTGTTTTATATCATTGCTCTATATTTATTTGATATATCAACTTTTATTCATTGGAAATCACCCTTCTATCGTTTCCTTTTTCTATATGTTCTTTTAGATACCATTTTATTGCTTTTGTATTTTTAATCTTTTTTGTTTGTTTGTTTTACTGGTTTCTCTTTTTTTCTATTTTAGCTCAATTATGTAAACTGTTTTCCTACTTTGCTTTAAAATGGTGAAAGTGAGAGCAGGAATTTTGTTTTGTTCACCACTGTATCATGTAGGCTTAGAAGAACGGCTGGCATATAGTTGGTACTTAATTATATTTACTGAAAAAAATTGAATTAATTAATTCAAACTCCCAGCAGCTAGAGGCTTAATTAGTTAACTAATAGGAAGAGAGATAGTTTTGAAAATAGTGTATGATCCAAATTAAGGGGGCTGGATGAAGAGAAGAATAATGATGATAAAATAATAGGAATTCATCAACAAAACAACAATAGCGAATGTTTTATGAGCACTCAAGGTGTGCCAGGTACAGAGCTGGAGGTTTTAAAAACAATGTCTCTATTCACAAACGAATCAACGGACAAAGGATTAATCTCCAAAATATACAAACAGCTCATGCAGCTCAATATTAAAGAAACAAACAACCCAATCCAAAAATGGGCAGAAGACCTAAATAGACATTTCTCCAAAGAAGACATACAGATGGCCAAGAAGCACATGAAAAGCTGCTCAACATCACTAATATTAGGAAATGCAAATCAAAACTACAATGAGGTATCACCTCACACCAGTCAGAATGGCCATCATCAGAAAATCTACAAACAACAAATGCTGGAGAGGGTGTGGAGAAAAGGGAACCCTCTTGCACTGTTGGTGGGAATGTAAATTGATATAGCCACTATGGAGAACAGTATGGAGGTTCCTTAAAAAACTACAAATAGAATTACCATATGATCCAGCAATCCCACTACTGGGCATATACCCAGAGAAAACCATAATTCAAAAAGACACATGCACCCCAATGTTCATTGCAGCACTATTTATAATAGCCAGGTCATGGAAGCAACCTAAATGCCCATTGACAGACGAATGGATAAAGAAGAGGTGGTACATATATACAATGGAATATTACTCAGCCATAAAAAGGAATGAAATTGAGTCATTTGTTGAGACGTGGATGGATCTAGAGACTGTCATACAGAGTGAAGTAAGTCAGAAAGAGAAAAACAAATATCGTATATTAATGCATGTATGTGGAACCTAGAAAAATGGTACAGATGAACCAGTTTGCAGGGCAGAAGTTGAGACACAGATGTAGAAAACAAACGTATGGACACCAAGAGAGGAAAACCACAGTGGGGTGGGGATGGTGGTATGCTGAATTGGGCGATTGGGATTGACATGTATACACTGATGTGTATAAAATTGATGACTAATAAGAACCTGCAGTATAAAAAAACAAACAAACAAACAAAAAACAACTAATACTAAACTTCCTTTGGGTTATTTATATGGAAATATGTTAATATAAATCTTTCAGACATTACATGAAATTTCTAAAAATCTTATATGTTCTTGTATAATATAAGTCATAATTCTAGTTAGTACTTTAAAATGTGTATCTCTGAAATAACTAAATTTCCTTGTCAATTGCATTATTATGAACTTTCATCACATCTTTAACCGTGGTCATTTTTAAGTCTTTTGTCATTTACAGACAGTTCTGGGTATACTCTGATGCTTTCACAAAAATGTTCCTATAAAAGGGTTTCATCTTCAAGGAATTCATGGAAAAGACTGACAAGTACAGGTTTCTGGTAACTGACTATACTGCTGAACTGAATGAATAAGCATTTTCAGAACTCTAATGGAAAGCTGATGAATTCGTAAAAGTGCTAACAAAAGATCAAGATGAAAAAAAAATTAATTACATGGGACTGAGTGAACTGTTGAGGATGATTATAATTTTTGTGACTTTCTGTTTGAAAAAAAAAAAAAATCCCACAAGGACTCAGAGGCAAAAATATACAAATCAATTTTCACTGCAAAGTAAAGAAGCTGTTACAGTGGTGGATTACTGGACTGAATGTCAATATTATGACATAGTATGAATGTGTTTCATGTTTGGTAATTGCAATCATCATTGCTTTTGTTGTGGTAATCCCTTTACAATGCTTGGTGTCAGTTTATTTATCTCTTGTAAAAATAAAATACAGTGTGTGTGTGTGAGTTGTGAAAAAAAAAAAGGAAAATAAAAAAATAAAAAGAACGACAACAACAAAAAAAACCCCACCAATGTCTCATTTTTTTCTTCATGACAACCCAATCATAATAGTAATAATAGCAGATATTTATTGAGGGTTTCCTATTGGCAAAGACTATGATAATCACTTTACACACATTACCTTATTTAAATCTACCTCAAAGGGTTTTCTTGAAGATGAAATGAGTTAGTATATGTAAAGTCTCCTGATAAAGCCTGCACAAAATAATCCCTTGATGTATGCTATTTCTCTGTCTATCATCATCACATTGCCATCATCTCACCTTCCTCCTCCTCATCTTTATTATTATCCTCATTTTACAGGTACGAAGTCTGAAGCCCAGAGACATTAAGTAACTTGGAAGAGAATCAGCTGGGGTTGGAATCCAGGTTATCTGCCTTCAGAGTCCTACTCTTCCCAAGACTTTTATAACAAAAGTCTTCCAATGCAGTGAAATCGTTTAATCCCCACCCCTTGAATCACACTCTAAGATAATTTGACCTATAGAGTTCATTGGGATCATTATTAAATTTTATAAAATCAGACCTCAAAATCAAATAGGATTGCAGTAAGTTTATAAGTAAGTCAGGGCACTTCAGCTCTAACCCATAAACCAAAGGCCTGTTGGAAACTCGCTACATCTATCCTACATGTCACAATTGTTTCAATAATTCTAGAATCTTTTCTAAAACTTCAGAACTAAGTCTAATGCTGGTTCACTATCTTATATAAAAATATGTTCCAAAGGATGAAAAGTCCCCCATTTGCTCATAAAATGCCTTTTAAATGTTCTACCATTCTTTCCTGGCATGGAGACGGTTGTGAGTGGCATTGACATTGACCTATTTGGGAATGCAGCCACTTGAAATATCCAGTCAGATGCAGATCAGTTTTTCAGTTGAGGTTTGAGGTTTGAATCAAAATTCATCCAGACCTTAGCATATTTCCATATGCTCTACAATGATAACCGAGGGGGAGGGACAGCTCTCGATTTAATCTAGTGCTGAGCAAATAGCTCTCATTGTCACTTGGCATTATGCTTGTGTTCTGCAGTTGTTATTTTTTTAAAAAAATCAAAATTTATCTCATTGATGCCATAAATACCTATAACAAATAAAACCTTAAGAAAAATTAAAGTATTTATAACAGAAACAGAGACCAGTGAAATCAGGAAGTTTAACGGTGGTCTTTGTTTTATTTTTAAGTTTTAAAAAATTGGGACTTCCCTGGTGGCACAGTGGTTAAGAATCCGCCTCCCAAAGCAGGGGACGCGGGTTCAATCCCTGGTCAGGGAGCTAGATACCACATGCACGCCTCAAGTAAGAGTTCGCATGCCACAACTAAGGAACCTGCCAGCCGCAACTAAGGAGCCTGCCTGCCGCAACTAAGACACAGAGCAACCAAAAAAAAGAAAAAATTTCTCGTGGGTATGTATGAGTGTGTCTGTGTGTGTTTAAAGTATTACATTCATGAAGGATCTGCAGTGAAGTCCTAAGGCAAGAGAGCTACCAGGATCTTTACATAAAAAAATCTAATTTAATCCTCACAAGAACCCTGTAAAAAATAGATATTATTCCTAATTCACAGATTGGAGGCTCAGAGAAGTTACGTATTCTGTCAACTGAGGTTGGCTAGTTGGATTCGTGCGTCCTCTACTGTGAAGGCAGGACAGTTGAACACAATCTCTCCCAGACTCCCTTGCTGCTAAATGTAGATACAATTTAAGCTCTGCCAAACAGGCGCCCTTGTAAGATATTTGAGAAGTGGAAGTGAAGAAAGAGCTGCGCTTCTGTTGTCTCTGCTGGCAAGCAGGGTCATGGTTTTGCTGTGGCAGCACCTTGTACTTCCTCCCCATTTACTAAGCCAGAATGATTTCCATTTGTTTTCTCTAGAGAACATCTAAAAAGCACAAAGGAGCCAATTATTGGCTTTTCAGTCACCAAAGCCTAAGCCCCAAGATCCCAGACACTAACAAAATTTCCCCAAATTGGGAGAGGCAGACAACCAAAGAGTTAAGACGTGTTAAGTACACGAGAAGGTCCTGAACTCTGTCCCTCCCACCCCCTAATCCTCAGACTGAGTCCTGGGATTGGGTTTGCAGAAAGCTTATGGGAACTCCACATCACTGAGAAATCCTAGAAGAGAGGGATTCTTGTGCTCTTTCCTGGGGAGAGTCAGGGGAGGCCCTTGGGGTTCCCTGCACCCCACAAGGCACAGGAACGGATGACGTGGCCGTGTGGTTTCCCTGGGCAGCCAGGCGTTCCAGGTGACAGTGCGGTAGCATCAGGAGCCCGCCCATCTGAGCAGCAGGGAAGCCGGTGGGGCCAGATGGGAAGCAAGGGTGTGCTCAGGATGCCAGGATAGCACCTCAGAGACCTTTCCCACTGGTGAGCGAAGACCAGAGAGAACAGCCCTCAACAGACGCTGGAGTATGTTAACGGCACCAAGAACCAGAGCCCCACCTCCAGGGCCCAGAAAACTCAGTAGATTCATCCTGAATTGATGAAATAAAGTTTCCACCAGGGCTTGAAATTGGATTAAATCCAATTATACAAAAAAGGTTATTTTTCTTGCATATATACCCTGAGTGCTGTGCTCTCTCACTGCATAGTTTCCAGTTAATTCTGAGAGTTATTGGTCTAGACCAGGGGTCAGCAAATTACAGCTAGGCCCTGGGCCCAATTTGGCCCACTGCCTGTTTTTTATTGTCCTGCCTATTTTTGTAGGCTAAGTAAAGCCACTCTTACGTGGCTGAGTTTGCAGAGTTGCGTAATCGCAACAAGGCCGCTATGGTGCAAAGCCTACAATATTTACTATCCGTCTCTTTACAGAAAACAATTGCCAAACCCTGATGTAGAACATGGGCCCTGCCTGGCTGTATCTCATCTGCTCTTGCACTCTTGTCCTTTTGCTGTCATCATGGGGGCAAAGTCTCAAATCAAAATCAAAGAAAAAGCCCTGCCTTTCTCTGCTTTTAAAAATATACCTATGTTCAGATCCAGCTTTTCCTCCCTGAGCTCCCCAGAGGACTGGTTCTCCTTAGACCAGTTTTCTGTCCCCTGGTCTCCTGACCCTGCACTTGCCTAGTAGCTTCCTAGCTTTGACTTCTATTTTCTATCCTTTATGGGCTTCTCATCCTCTGCCTGTCTTTGAGTCGCTGTTTCTTAGGGTTGTCTACGGCACTCTGGTCTCCCTCTACTCACTCGGCCACGCCCCGGAATTCTCAGGAGGACCAGGTTTCACTCCAGCGTTCACCTGTAAGGAGGTGAGCTGGCCCAGGTTACTAACTTCAAGGTTTTATCCCCTTGGCTTGGATAATACCAATACCTTGACACCTAAATGGAGCACTTGATTCTCTTCCTTTGGCTACCAAGTTAGTCAATATTAGCCTTGAACAATAGCTCAGAGAGCAGAATCATCATTTGGTGGTTAATAATAGAGTCTCTGGGGTTAGATTTAGAAGCAGGAGATTTGAAGCTACACCCCTTCTTAGCTAGGAAGCGATGAGCATGGATTTTCATTATGGCATTCCAAATTTACTATGCTTTTATTTATTTACACATTTACTATGTACCAGACACTGTGTTAGATGCTATGAGGTGTAACAGAGCTGAAGAAGACACAGTCTATGTCTTCAAAGAATTTATATGTAACTTTTACCCATATAGACTTGGCTCTCCACAAACGGATAAGAGTATTTTAAAGGCTGTAAACGAGAACTTTGAAATTTTCTTTATAGATCTGTTTTAATTTTTAAATTTGGGGCATAAATACTACTTTGTTTTTAAAAAATCTAATGAAATCACACCAAGTTTTAAAGAGCTGACTAATATAATTTTAGACAATCTGATCACTTGAACTTTCAAAGGTTTGAAATGTCCTAGAGCCATTCTTACGTGGCTGGGTCCTCTGTTTATTTTTATGGCAATCATTGGCATCTGGGAACACCAAACTGGCTCGCCATTCAACAGATTCTGCTCCAGGGACAGTTCTTTATCAGCTTTCAAAGTCCTGGAAGCTAACAGAGTGCCTAATACATGGTAGGCATCCCATGAATATTTGTTGAAAGAACAAATGCAAAAATAAATAGATGAACCTACTAGTCCATTATGTTCTTTCCTCTCAAATTTTACAAACTTATCATCTGTGTCCTTATCGGGAGAATGATCACATAGGGCTTTATATTGAGTCATCTTCATGTTTCATGTGTTATACCTTATCCATCCTAAATGGATTACAATGTCATTGATTTCCCCTACAGAATTGCTCACAGATCTATTTTCCTGCTAAGTGAAATATTTGTTGAATATAGGCTATCATTACTTCCTTTTTGTTTTCTTTTGTTTGTTTTTCTTCCTCTGTCTCTTTCTCAATTAACTAGAGTACACGAAAATGTATGTTAAAATATCTATTGAATAAAATCTTATTGTCCTTGACCTTAATTTTAAAAGAGATGAGTTCAGCAATTTCTCTTTTAAAAAACAACACAAACAAACAAAACCCACAATCATAAATGCCTTCTAACTATGTGTGAGGTTGTGAATAGGAAAAAGTTTACTTATATCCAAGCTAAATACTCTAATAAGCTTTCCCTAGAAATCTATGACATCCCAATGAAGGAGAAGATGTAGGAAGAAGTAAGAGCAGAGGAGGAGAAAATGGGAAGTTATTTGGGAAAAGCGAAGAATCCAGTTTGAGGGATTTCAACAACCAGTAGAGAAAAACTTTAATAAGGAGAAAACTGCCAACCAAAAGAGGCTTACCTTTGCACCCCTCACAGGTCAGTGCATTATAGTGGTAACCGGATGCTCTGTCTCCACAAACAACACATAGCTCATCTCCTTTTATTCTCCCTGCTGATGTACCCAGTCGGGCCTTCTTTGTCACAGGAATCTCCACTACCTCAGTCTCTCCCTGGTAGAGAGTCTCAGCAGGCATTCGCCTGAGTTCATATATTCCAGGAGAGTACCACTCTTCAGGCTGCTGGGGATAGAAACCCAGGTTGGAGTAATAGGAAGATGAGGAAATCTGTGGTTGAACTTGGGGAAACTGAATGTTGTTGTATTGTGAGTATGGTTCCACTTCTAGATTCGGTCCCAGAGGACCTGCTGCTTGTTCTGTTAGTACGCCTGAACAAAAGTGATAACAAAACTGGAATTAATATCATCATTCTATAAATAAGAGAGGCAGTTTAGCATATGGTTAGGAGTACAGGCTCTAAGGGAAGATTGAAATATTTGAATATTTACATTAAAATTTTAATATAAAATTGACTTTTTGACAGTAAAAGAACTATTAACAGATTAAATGACAATGTTAAAAGCTCAGAAAGATATCTGCCACATAGAGGACAGACAAAACACTCATATCATTCATATGTAAAGAGCTTTTGCAAACCAATAAGAAAACATTCAACATGGAGAAAAGGAAAACAAACAAGAATGTTTAAAAGAAAAAGAAAAAAGGAAAGTTAAAAAAACTATTCAACGTGGAAAACATTCAACAATCCACAGAAAACAAAGATAAAGGACAGGCATATATACAAATGCTATCTTTTGTCATTTCTGTCTTACAAAATCCTATAAAGTGGGTAACGGTATTATCCCCACTTAAAATTGAGTAGTCAGAGGCACAGAGTAATTAGGCAACTTTATTCCTACACACCTAAGTAGCTGAGATTTGGACTTTGAGTCTGACTTCAAAGCCCATGTGCTGAATTGCTCCTCTCTGCGATAATTTCAAATCTGTGATGCTTTAAAGCTTTTCTCTTCCTCCCTCTGTACTTGAGTTTGTTAGTCCCTTCAATGCCTCCGCTTTCAGGTAACCTATAGCTAGGCCTGCAAGACTCTGCATGATCTTACCCTTTCTTTCTTTTCCAGCCATTTCCCATGTTCCGACTTCCATATTCCTTAAATATGGCTTGCTGCTTCCAGACTCAGGACCTTTCCCACATGCTGTTTCCTGAGCCTGGAACTTTCCTCAACAGCCATCCCCTCCAAGAACGTTATCTCACTATTCTCCACTTACCTCTAAATTTCCCTTTAAGTATAGCTTCTCTTGGGAAGTCTTCCCTAAACCTAGGTCCCTGGGTGTCTGAACCCAGTTGTATAGTACTTATCTACCCTTCATGGCCCTCCCTTTACTTATCTGTAAAGAGAAGACTCCATGCTGCATGATGTTATAGTTCTTCTTTATGTCTAAAACCTCTATAAGTGTATGACCAACAGTTTATGGGCATTAGAATTCAGGGCCTTTCTACAACGCAAAGTGGAGAATATGTATGTTAGATGTTTGTTTAAAATAAAATGCTTTCTGCATTGATACAGGAAATCACTGACGGAACACAAAGGATACAATATCTGTGCAAAATCAATTTTGTTTCTTTCATGCCCAACTTAACCATATAAAACCAGCACTGAGTCAGTATATCTGACAGTCAAAAAATTTTGGCAATGGGGCTTTGTCTTATGACTGCAAAATGGAAAAATATAAAAATATGGAATTATTACAGAAAAAAGAGAAGCTAAAATATGAGCAAAATCTTGATCTATTTAATAACTAAATATGGTTCAAATTTCTGGAGTGAATACAACTGAAAAGAGCTAAAAGCATTAAAATCATTCGTTTCATCTAGATTTTATCCTCCAACCCATCTTACCCTCACTCAACTTCCCATCCCCACCCCCAGCCCCAGTTTCTCTCCATCTACAGGTCTAGTAAAGTTAAGCAACTTGCCTGAAGTCACATAATCAATTAATGAGAGAATCTGGATTCTGTAGAATCTAAGGAAATGTGTAGTTTTCTCCTCACAAGACAATTCCAAGGTCTCCGAGCATTATTTCAAAAAATCTTTTAATAGTCAAGAGACACAATGGAGTCCCAACTCAAGTCAAATCATGTTATCAATATCTGGAATCATCTCAATTAAAATGGAACGCTTTCACAAAGACATCAATTCTACTATATGAAAACAACACAAAACAGGGTAAGACTATGAGATCAGTACACAATATTATTAAATAATGCCTCTATTCTCAAAGCACATCCACTTCTAGTATTTCACGGTGTTCCCACCAAATTTCCACAGAGTAGAGACAATAAATATACAGGCAACTTACAATAAAAAACCCCAGCATGGACAACATCCTCCAAAATGGTGGGACAAGAATAGCTTCCATTAACTGACTGTGAGACCTTGAACAACTGCCTAACATTTTTCTGTTTCTTCTGTAAAATGGGGCTACTAACACCCAGGCTCGCTATCTCATAAGGTAATTCTGAGTATAAGATACAGTTTCTGAGAAAAAGTTTTGATAAGTGGAGTGCCATAAAAAGACATGTTTGTTTCCTAAAGAACCTAGCAAAATCTTGATTGTAATGATAGTTAATTAGTAAATATTAATACACATCAGTCTGTTTTGATGCTATAAATTATAGGATACTTCTTTCACTCATAAATATATTGAACACTTACAATTTGCCTGACACTGTCCTAGGTTCCGAGGACACAACAGTGACAGACAGACAGAAAACAGATAGAAGAGGCCCCAGACTTTCTCTTGTTTGTGTATTTGGGGTGGGGAGGGGTGGGAGTATGTCAAGGGCTGGGATAAAACCAAGTAAGCAAATACAGAATTTTCTGACAGAGCATAAGATGTGGAGAGGGCAAAGGTAGGTCAACTTTAGAGTGTACTTTCGGAAAAGGTAAATTCATTTCTATTTTAATGCAATTTATGAGTGATTTTTTAAAGAATCAGTTTATCAAGAAATAGGAGAATTTGGATTTCTTTATAACAGAAATTCTCCATGGGAGTTTAGTGAAGAGTTCTTAAATGCGAACACTTGAATGGACTCCAGGAGAGGCTGGGACCCCCTGTAAAGGGAAGCAACATTTTTCTGGGTAGAGGGTCATTTGGCAGCATTTAATAATTTCTCTAAAGGAGTACCATCAAAGGGAAACTTCTGAGATGCAAGCATTCTATACCTTTCAACATGGTAGCCGCTAACCATATGGAATATTGAACATTTGAAACATAGCTAGTAATAATGAGGAAATGAATTTTTCATTTTATGTAACTTTAAACAATTAAAATTTAAAATTAAATAGCTACATGTGGCTAATGACTGCCATATCCGACAGCGCAGCTCTAAGGAGTTTGTGACCAGAACACTGTGTACCCAAATGGGAGAATCAGGTTCACGTACAAAGGATGGCACTTCTTCATAAACCCACAGTTAGTTTCTGATGAGCCCGATAAAGGGTTCAGATTATATCCAGTTTTTCATCCCTGGCACAACGCTGATTCTAGTAAATGTTTCATGAATGTTTGTTGAAATGTTTCATGAATGGAAAAATTGCCTTCTCGGCCTTCCTTTATTTCCCAATCCATGGTTTCTTAACAGATGATATGGCTTGGTTTATGAAGTTGTGTGCCGTTCCTGGTGCCAGGCCTTTGTGATGTTGGTGCCTCTCCCCACCTGGTTTGTCAACCCATCACCTCCTCTGTCAGGCCTGTCCCAGTTTTCCTAGGTAGAATTAATCTCTCCTACCCTCTGTACACACTCTACTGCAGCACTCAGAAGCATGTACCATCATTTTTGTTGGTTTACAGGCTTATCTTTCATGCTATATCATTTGAGGTGGTAGGACATACTCATTACAAGCACTTCTGTGTAGACAAACCTGGATTCAGTTCGCCTGCAACTTGCTAGATGTGTGAACTTGGGAAAGACATTGAACTTCTTTAAGCTTCTGTTCCTTCCTCTATAAAGCCAGGATCATATAATACACTACTATGTATAAAATAGATAACTAATGAGAACCTACTGTACAGCACAGGGAACTCTACTCAGTGCTCTGTGGTGACCTAAATGGGAAGGAAATCCAAAAAAGAGGGGCTATATGCACACCTATAGCTGATTCACTGCTGTACAGCAGAAACTAACACAACATTGTAAAGCAGCTATACTTCAATAAAACTTTTTTAAAGAAAAGCTGGGATAATATAGTAATTGAAACAAAATATAGTATCTAGGTGAAAGGTTGCAATAAAGATAAACTAAGACAAAGAATGTAAACTGCATAGTGCCTAAGCATAAACATTCAATACTTTTTTTTTTTTTTTTTGCGGTACACGGGCCTCTCACTGCTGTGGCCTCTCCCGTTGCGGAGCACAGGTTCCGGACGCGCAGGCTCAGCGGCCATGGCTCGCGGGCCCAGCCGCTCCGCGGCATGTGGGGTCTTCCCGGCCCGGGGCATGAACCCGTGTCCCCTGCATCGGCAGGCGGACTCTCAATCACTGCGCCACCAGGGAAGCCCCTCAATACATTTTTGTTGTGGTGGTTAGTCTGTGAACTCCTGGGGAATACATTAGATTACTATATATTACATTCCCTTTTCTCCTTCATTCCCGGCACCTTACAAAAAGCCTGACACAGTGTAAATCTTTAATAAATGCTTATTAAATTGAAACGATGGAAAATTTACTTCCGCAGGCTTCCAACTAATTTCCATCTCTAAATACAGTGTCAGGGGCTTCCCTGGTGGTGCAGTGGTTAAGAATCCACCTGCCAATGCAAGGGACATGGGTTCGAACCCCAGTCCAGGAAGATCCCACATGTCGTGGAGCGAATAAGCCCGTGCACCACAACTACAGAGCCGGTGCTCTAGAGCCCGTGAGTCACAACTACTGAGCCTGCATGCCACAACTTCTGAAGCCCGCTCGCCTAGAGCCCGTGCTCTGCAACAAGAGAAGCCACCGCAATGAGAAGCCCACGCACCATAAGGAAGAGTAGCCCCGGCTGGCCACAACTAGAGAAAGCCCGCATGCAGCAACAAAGACCCAACGCAGCCAAAATCAATAAATAAATTAATTTAAAAAAAATACAGTGTCAATCATTTTTAAACAACACATTTAAACAAAATAACGTGCTGCCAAGTCTACAACCAGAAATATGTTCAAAATTGTAATTATTATGAAAATAATTTGACTTTCACTTTTAGCTGGAAATTCAAAAGGTAAGATTCTATTCTGAAAAAAATATTAAAACAGACAACATTATATTATACTGTTTATGTTTTAATTATAATCTATATTTTACTTCAGAGAAAACAAAGCGGGCTTAAGGGTAAACTCTTTACTTATCTGATTTTCCATTGACTATTGGGAGAAATCTACTGTGAAACTAGTTCAGTAAATTAATGTTTTTTATCTCTTTTTATTTTTCTCATCACAATGCATAGTTTGAAATAAATCTTATATCATTACCCCATACACACTTATAGATATGTATAAATAATTGAAACAAAATTTCCGTGAAATAACACTTATCCTTACCTCTTGACGGGCACTCTGACATTTCTATTGTATTCCTATTCTATTCTATTCTAAATTTTTAATGCTGGTCACAAGTCACAAAATAGATATCATGACCCACTGGGATCTGAGACTTGCCATTTTAAAAACACTGCATGAAATCATGTACTTTAAAAGGTTTTTTCAAGTGTCCAAGGCATTAATGCTAGAACTGCCTAGTGTTTAACTTGGAAGAATGGTGCTAATTTTACACACTATCCAGTGAAGAATTATAGGGAAAACACACTTAGATTTAGTCTCAATGAAATACACACCTGCCTGGAACCCTATAGAAATCACACCACCCCAGCTTCTCACCCCAGTCTTCTGGTTCTGACTGAGCCATCTTTGACAGAGATCTGTTACTGGAATCTCAAGCAAAAGTGCCCCATGTTTCCTCAGTCCAGTGGCAGAAGCCCCACCGCCAGCATCTGAGAACCTCCGCCTACCTTTAGCAGGCTTCATGCTCATCATTTCCATGGCAAATCCCAACGACGTGCAGCTGTGACAAGGACTAATTTGACCTGGATTTTCTAACTCCGGAAACTGCATTACCATTCTTAGCTTACTCACAGCAACTGAAAATGAGACTAGGTAAGGAGTGACAGAGGCCAGAGGTTGTGGGGTTTACTGATTAACTTCATTACCGAGCAGAATATTTGTAAATGTTTATGAGAAAAGTCCTCGATGCCAAATTGCCTAGTAAGCTGGAAACCAGGCTCTTAGATAAACAGTTTTGGGGAGCACGTTCCAATTTAGGAATTTTTAGAGGACAGATTTTTGTTCAGTGGCTCTAAAAGTGGATTTGGGGGTAAATGCCATGTTCTACGTCTTGACATTCGTTCCTCTCAAAAGGATACAGATTGATATAATTTTGTAATGTCAGGAAGCATTAAAGCATAATACTTAACAGCGTGAGGTAAACTAATCTGGGTTTATATCCAGTATTATGGGTGGAAGTGTGTCCCCTCCTAATCCCATAGGACCGGTGTCCTTATACAAATGGGAAATTTGTATTTCAGAGACAGAAACTCATAGAGAAAAGACAATGTGAAGATACACAAGGAAAATGTCATCTACAAGCCAGGAAGAGAGGCCAGGAACAGATCCGTCCCTCTCAGCCTTCAGAAAGAACCCACCCAGCTAACACCTTGATTTTGGACTTCTAGCCTCCAGAATGGTAAAACAATACATTTCTGTCATTTAAGCCACCCAGTCTGTGGTATTTTATTACAGCAGCCTTAGCAAACTAATACATGTAGGCTCCCTTGGCACTCACTAGCTCTGCAGACCATGGACGAACTCCTGAACCATTTTCTTTTCTTTTTTTAACATCTTTAATGGAGTATAATTGCTTTACACTGTTCTGTTAGTTGCTGCTATATAACAAAGTGAATCAGCTATACATATATCCCCATATCCCCTCCCTCCTGTGTCTCCCTCCCACCCTCCCTATCCCACCCCTCTGGGTGGTCACGAAGCACACGCTGATCTCCCTGTGCTATGCGGCTGCTTCCCACTAGTTATCTATTTTACATTTGGTAGTGTATATATGTCCATGCCACTCTCTCACTTCGTCTCAGCTTACCCTTCCCCCTCCCCGTGTCCTCAAGTCCATTCTCTATGTCTGCATCTTTATTGCTGTCCTGCCCCTAGCTGAACCATTTTATGCCTCAATTTCCTCATCTGTAAAATGGGACTGATAATCATGCAACCTCATAGAGTTATTATGAGGATTAAATAAAATAATATTTATTAAATGCTTAGCAGAGTGTGTGGCTACCCACCATCATCATACTGATATTATAATTATTTAGCCTTGGACTCTTGTTGTAGGGTGGCTTGCTTCCTGAGCAGGAATAATTTCTGCAGCATAACTTGTGGATACCAAGCTTGTGACTGTTGGGTATTTTTTGGAAGGGAGGGCTTCAGAATAGGACTCAGTAGGTCCAGGGTTGAGCTTAGGGATAATGCAACCAAATACACTGTGTCACCTTAGGACAGTCTCTCAGCTTCTGCGGACCTCATTTGTCTACATCAACAGATGGTAAAACAGAGATAATAATTCCTGCTCTACTTCCTTCATGGACCCGTTGTGAAGAAAAAATCACATAATAAGTGTGAAAGCAGTTTTAAAAGGCAAATGTGATCTATATAAACATGATAATCACTGCTAAGCCATTTCTACAGCCTTTACGGGTTTACAAGGTGGTTCTACATGCATTATCTCATCTGATCCTTACTTGCACCCTTTGAGGAAGTTATAATTTATGATGCCCACTATCTCTTACCCTATTTTACAGACATGGAAGGTCAACTCAGTGAAGTTAAATGATTTGTCTAAAGTCACCCAGCTATTAAGGGATGAAGCAAAGGCTTTAACCAAGGTCTTCTCACTCAAAACCTTGTGGTGGAAAAACTAAAGCACACTTGCCCTAATTGTCAAGAAAAAGGAAAGAGTGATGGTTCCTAGGTGTATTTCAGCTTTGATTGCTCAACCAAGAATCACCATTTGCAAAGCTGTTCTCAATCCTCAGTTTACTTCTGACCTCGTTCTCCCCTCCTCACAACCCAAGAGCTATACTTGCCTTGAGGGACTCTAAGCTGGAAGAGCTACCCAAAGGCTAAGAACCAGGACAAACTATCTCTGAATTTTATATTTCAAGAATTCTCTACTGAGTTTTTCACTGGTCAGACAGAGGAGCCTGTCTGTTGCCCCCAGAAACTTCAATACTAAAAAAGAAATGAGCAGGATAATTTACCTGATCCAGGAGACCCTTGTTGCTGAGTGAAATTCACACAGGATGTTCTCTTAATAAGACTGATTGAATCCCTTTGCTTCTTTTGCAGTGAGGACCAACTGCTTCGTGCCATTTTTTTTCCCCAAGGTATATTTTTCTCCTACAAGTCTGTGCTGTTTGAAACAGTAGCCACTAACCATGTATGGCTACTTAAATTTAAGTTAATTTAAATTATGTAAAATTAGAATCAGTTCCTCAGTTACACTAGTCCCATTTTAAGCGATCAGTAGCCACGTGTGATTAGCATTAGACAAAGTAAATCTGGAACATTTTTATCACCACAGGAAGTTCTATTGGACAGCACCGTTGTAGACGGTACTTGGGGCAAAGTGAATAAAATGTCAGTCACGGCAAGGAGGGGCGTTAGATATGATGCTATAAAAATTAGGGAAGTCCCAGAGCAAATGCTGGCAATGCTTTTCTGAGAACTGTCCCTGAGAATAGACTTGGCTAACAGACTTTGAGTGAAACAATCTCACTGGAAAGGCCTTCTCCACTGAGAAGGTGAACAGGAGTGTTCTCTTAACCTGAATCCGTAATCATCCAATTCCGATTTCTTATCCTGACCATAATTTGGTTGTCTACTTACTATCTATGGAAATTCAGCAGATTCTTTAACATCTTTAAATCTCCATTTTCTCAGCAGTAAAAGGGGAATAGTAATGGTATCTACCTTATAGGAGTGTTATGAGAATTAATATTAATGGCAAATAGTTACAGAGTACTTACAATGTGCCAGGCATTCTTCTGAGAATTCTATTAAATAAGACAAGTAACTTGCACAAAGTTAAAGAATTTGCCTACGACCACATACCAGTAAATGGCAGAGATGGGATCGAATGAGAGTCCACTAACAAATGTAAAATGTGCTTAGCATGACGCCTGACATATAGAAAGCACTCAAGAAATGGTAGCTGTTATGATCCCAATTTTTTTTATCACTGTAAATGTATAAATTTGCAGTCTGTTTTCATAGTCAACCTTTCTCAGTTTGGTTATTCTGAGAGCCCCTGAGACCTGTTTCTTAGCCTGCAAGGTTGAGAGCCATGCTCTGGATGGCAACGGATTTGCCCACTAGCTGGCCAACATGCACCTCATTGCATGCATTTTCCAAACTATGCATGCCCCATCTAAAAGAAGCAGTAATTTATGTTGTCATAAGGAAAGGCTCTTCTGATATTTCTTTTCCTTCTCCCATTTCTTAACCTCACTAACAAGAGCACCACATCTGAGAATCCTGGGAGAGCAAAAACCAAAGCCACAGGGAATTAGTAAAAAACCTTAGAGGCTGCTTCAATCTGTGGAAGAGATATGGATAAGAAATGGTAGTGAAAAAATATTTAAATTATGCTAAAGCAACGTTCCATTTTGTCTGAGACAGCGGTATCTTTCCATCTTCTGGAAACTTTTGGCTTTGATTGGCCCATCAAGTCAGAACTATATTCACTTGTGTTAAACTCAGTGCGATGGAAAAAGACTTGAAATCAAATGTCAGAAATATTACACAACCCTGCATCTCAAGACCTTTCATTGTATTTTAAAACATCCAGCTGATTCTGTAACATCTGAAAGATTCTTTTAATTTAAGCAAAAGACATAGGCAAGAACCAGATTCCAATAAAAATAAAGCTACCCAGAGAAAATAAGCATCAACAGCTGAGAAAAGCATAACGTTATGAGAAGTAGCTAAAGGAAATGAAGCGCGAGTGAATAGGATTATATAGAATCTGCCCTCCTGCCCCTTGCTAGGCCTCATTCAGAATGGGGCTTTGGAAAGACTACTAGAAACAAAAATAAAAGTTATACAAAAACGTGGATTCCATAGCTGTTGTTAGCAATGCTGTAATGCCAAGGTGAGATAGAACATGTGTTTTTTTCTTAGAGCACCCAGAAATTTAGTTCCATATTATTGGTTTTTGTTGGCTCCTTGAAAATTCTTAGCACTCAACAATGATAAGATTAACAGAACTTCCTCCCTTTAATAGTAGAGTGGTGTTTATCATTCTAACAACTTAAATAATAACAGCTACATTTCAAACCCTGGAGTAGCGATACTGCTTTATGATGCCTTGAGATTTACAGAACGCTTTCCACACAGCCATTCAATCCTCCAACAAACTGTGAAGTGAATGTCATTATTATTCCCATTCTACAGGGGAGAAAACTGAAGTTTAGAGAGTCTCAGAGGCAACTGAGACTTTATTTCTTTCAATTTCATTGCTTATTTCCACTCACATTCATTGAATGTTTCCCAGTATCACCAAGCTAAAGGAACTGGACCCATTGTACTGGAAACATTTGGTACGGGAACATAAGATTGTACCTTTTCTTGCTTATTCTGTGCTATTACTAGAATGCTTTTCTACTTACTGAGTCTTTAAAATTCTGTGTTTTTTTTTTTTAGTTCTTAAACCACAATTTGCTAAAAGGATACACAGATTTTAATTAACATGCCACATTCTACCTATTCACTATGTTAAACCATGGGAAGCTGTGGACTTTGTCATTATTACCTTTTATTACACACTAATTGCATAAGACCCTGCCTTCTTCATTCATCAGAGAAGCCTTTATTAACCCACTAAATTAATCTTTGACCAAGTTTCCTGGCTCTCAGGATCTCCCAAAGGAAAGCAGACTTGTCTCTCTTAGGTCACCATGTCCTTCCATCCTGCATTCTGCATGTGGATTGAGTTACCAATGAACTAGATTCCCATCTGGATTTGTTAGGGATGTGTGGCAGCAGAATAAGTTAAACGACCTCACAAGGTGACTCCAGCCCCATCTCTGTAATTCTATTCTAAGTTTCTTTCCTTCTTTTCTACAAGGGCCAGCCTAAGAAAACAGAGCTATAGAGCAAATCTCCACCTTTTCCCCTCACCTACCACCCCACCCATCTTAGCTTTCCTTTAAACATTCCAATTGATTTTGGGGGGAAATCACATTAATACTGTGTGGCAGCCCCTCTGGTGATGATGCATATCCTTGGACCCACCTCTCATTTCAGCTGCAGCTGTAGCAGATAATCACGTGCAAGCTCAGACTCACTTCACATTGGCACTCTGCTGCACATCTCTTTGCTTTCTTCCCAGAGCTTCTCCAATGCCACAGGAGACCAGCTGGCTTGATTCCATTGGGAGCAGCAGAAGCACAGCCCAGAAGTGCAGGGAAGTTAATGCCCCCAAGGGCAACCCTCAACCAACGGGAGCCAGAGGTCGGTTAATAACTGCCCCCATGCCCGGTGCCTCAGTGGACAATTCTTTCGGCTTCTCCCAGTGGAATCGCCCACAGCAGCGATCTTCATAATTCATCTCGTCTTGGTTTTCCCTCCTTCCCTGTCTCATCACCCCAGTCCTTTGCTCCTGCTCCCTGGGATGACCTCTCACATAAACTGTCTGCACACAAGTCATTGCCTCAGACTCTGCTTTTCAGGGTAACCATTTATACGGGTGGAGATGCTTCCCCTTCTTGAGCAAAGCCTTTAGAGAGTGAGGGCTCCACAGCCCTCTCTAGAAGCAGCTGAAAGGCCTCACTCAAGAGCTCATTAGTGTCTCCACTGCCCATTAGTGAGTGCCCATCAGTATTTGTTGAGTAATCTTTATGTCACCTTCTCAATGTCTTAAATTAAATCCCAGTGTCTTGGGATTTAATTATGGCATTTAGAGTAACCTGCAGGAAGGGGGACCATGCCCAGGACCACCTTGAAAGTCATGTCATGTCAGGTGAGTACCACTGGGTCCAAATCACCACTTCCTGACACGAAAACTGTAGCAATTTGTGGACTCAAGTGCTAATTCTAGGTTGTCCTAGAATTCCCAGCCTAATAATCTCCTTTTACCAGTGCTGAGTAATGGAAATATGGGGTCCAGAGCCAGTTCTCTAGACTCTTTCGACTTGCCTAAATAAAAATGAGAAGACAAGGCCCTTCCAAGTCATTCTAGACGTTGGGCCTTTGCATTTGCTATTTCTTCCACCTAGAATGTTCTCTTTGGCTCTGTCTTTCTCAGCTCAGTTGTCAACTCCCCAGAGGCCTCCCCTGACCACACCGGTTAGAGCAGCCTCATTCTTCCAGTCACTGTGACATCACCCTGTTTTGTTGTTTCCATAGCACTTACCACTACCTGATATTATTTCATTTACTCATTCCTTTGCCTGTTTCTTTTCCTGTCTTCTTCCCTGCTTTATTCTAACATCCAGCACATGGTCAGTGTTCAATGTTTGGTTGGAAGAAATTATAGCCATCCACATGCGATACAGTAAACCTCACTTGCCCTTGTTATAACAACATGATGGCTGTTTTTGATTACATTTAGGCCACTGGAAAAGAGTACAGCTCTCTGGCTAATTGAGCCCATGGGTTAACACTTCTGAATCTCGGGCACATCTCAAGATCTAGGAGTGGTGAGTTAGGCACTGTGGGCTACTCATCCATGAACCACAGTCCTTTCCCTGGAGCTCTGTACCCTAAGCTCAGGGTAGGAGGTCCATAGACTCCATCAGTGTCATCAGGACATAAAAGAAGATGGGCAGGAGGAATAAAGGGGTCAAAATACTCTTTGTCCTCCCCTTTGGTGGACCTTTAGTGCAGGTATGTTTTCCCCTGGGGGAAAGAGGCGTGGGGAAAAAAATGCTTCGACCTGGCTCTAGAACTTAATGGGGAAGAGGAAAAGGAGTCCCAATGGTCACATGGCTCTGATTAGTTTCCCAAGAGAGGTGGACCAGATGAAGATTTGAGGAAACTGCTCCAGCTGGGAATAACAGCTATGCATTGCAGCGTATGCATCTTGTGCTATATATTCTAAGAAGCCTTAAAAGAAGTGTTAGGAAACTGTGTAAGAATGTGGTCCAGCAAAGGAGGGATGAGGCAAGAGCACCACTGAGAGAAAGCATGAACCACGGTGCTTCCTTAGCAATCATTTTCTGATGCTTCTAACTTGACAGCTCCTTCACAATTTTTTCTCTATCTACTTACATCCTTTTCACCTCCTGACAACTGAGGTCAACGTTCAACCCGATGGGCTTGCTTAAAGTGGGCTAGTTTGTAAGAAAGATCTTACCCTTTCCTCTTGATGTGTATACAAATTAGAGCTGAATGGATTTGTTTAATAATGATGACACCAGAGTTCAGATTTGGAGATCTTAAGATGCAGTTGTAAAATTTCAGAGCGGGAAATGGAGTTTATATGTGAAAAAAATCATCTCAAGAGTAATTTTCTTTACTCTGTGATATGCACCTACAGTCCTGTGAGCTCTGACGGATAGGTCACAAATTATAAAGATGTCCATACATTGATTTTTTTAAGGACCCATAGAAGGGTAGGCCAGGAGCAAATGGTCAAGTGTCCAGACAGGAGGTAGGTGTCCCACTGCCCTTGACTGTATCCACAGGATGAAGAGAAGCCAACTGGAAGGAATAAGATGTAGCAAGTATGTCTGAGAACTAGCATTGCATAAATAATAACTACTGCCTTTGATCTCTCTGAGAGTTACTGATAAACATCTCTTTTTCCCCTAAACCTCTTTTCTCCTTCCCTCTATTATTTATTATTTGATTCTTATTTATCAAGTACATACTAGGATTAATAAAATACAGTCACTGTCCTTAGATACTCTTATACTGAATGGCGGCTGGTAGACATGTAAATAGATAATAAAATAATGACCCCTCCTTGGAAATGACCTGATAAATCATTGCACACTAAAGCTAATGACTGGTAGGTAATCGTATAAGCTATTGATTAATGTCTCCCAGGGCTTTCTGCAACCAAATAGGGGATCGTGTCTTAACACATTGAATTTTGTGAATTTCAAGCGTTTGCATTTTCACTAGCATCATCAATCATGGTTGATATATTAATATAGAGTGAAAAACTTGGAGCATCCAAGCCTCCCAGCAGAGCTATAATGCAGAAGGGAATTATTTTAAGCGTGGCAGAAAGCTGCCCTGCCCCACCCAAAATATTGCCCCTGCCGGCATTTTGCTGATGTTCTCAATTCAGACTCTTTATAATGAGATGTTATTTTATAAATGCATAAAGTGGAGCAATAGATCATTTTATGGTATCATCTAGTTACAGATCTACTGAAAACAACTTAGTACAATTTGTCCTCAATCCGTCTTAAATGACTAATCCTGACACTGTGCCATATTTCTCCCAGCACCAGAAGAATGCTGGAAAGGAAACCTATCGCAGAGCTATAACCTAAGTAACTTCAGACTTTAATAGGTATAATATTAAACCATAAGAATCATGATTTCATAATTTAGTACAGGCTATAATAATACTAGAATTAGCCCTAGAACAAGAATGCATTTCTACTCCCAGCTCTGTTAATTACCTAGGCTCATGGCCTTGGACAAGTCACAAAGCTCCCTGAGTCTTGCAGTCTTCATCTATAAAACAGAAGACCATTAGATTCAATGAATCCAAGGTCCGATTTACCTCTAACCTTGCGTAGTAGCTAACATCTATTGAGTACTTAGAAGGAACAAAAAAATGTTCTGGACTCTCTGTTGGACTTAGTCAGGTTTTTTTTCTTATGTATGTCCAAATTGCAGTTTGTTTTTACTAATATTCAAATGAACTTGACAACTTACCAAATAAATTGTCAGAAAGAGAAAATTCATCTGTGGCAGGTAAGTGGGAGTGTTCAATGAGATTCATTTTTGATCCCATCCAAACTTTTCTGTTTGAGAATGTATCTTCGTTATGGTGGTCTTCAAAAAAATCCCCTGAAAGGTAAATAAATACATAGAGTGTTTGGGAAGGGTAGGGAGGTGATTATGAAAGAGAGGGAGAGAGAGAGAGCAAGCTAATTTTAAAAAGCACATATGGCTCCCTTTGTAGACATTTTATCATAGCTTTTCTGTACATATCTTTCCTCAACATTTACCATTTTTACACCTCATTTGGACAAATATCTAAGATATGTGCTTTCAGAATAGATACTCTCTAATTTATCTGGGAAAACATATGTTTTCATTTGTTTCAGCACTTGGGAGATTTGGGCAAGATATGATGATATTTTAGTTATGTCTTTATTTCTTTTACATGTAGAAAAAACAGAAACAGATATAAAAGGCTTGATTAAAATGGGATGAATTGATGATTTATTATCTTAAATTTTATTCTAAAGTTGAACAGGTCTTTGCAAAGACACAAAAGTGGTTCAAGACAACTTCCTTCCTTCCTTCTTTCTTAAGTCGAGTAGGCATCATATTAGCAGATAAAAAATTCAAAAAGTGTTCACCCAAGATCATCTTTAATTTAGCCTTTTAGAGAAAATTTCAGGGGCTTGCATTTGCACTCTCATGGTCTACCTTGGTCATATATTTAACTAGGGTAAAAGAAGTTATGGTAAAAAAAAAAAGTGGTAAATCTCACCAAAATGTCTGAAGTTTCATCCTGAGGAGATGTCCAGAATGCCTCCAAAAATCCAAGATATGCAGTGTTCACTTCTAGCTATATCTCTAGGTCTTGTTTTCTTCCTTCCTTCCTTCCTTCCTTCCTTCCTTCCTTCCTTCCTTCCTTCCTTCCTTCCTTCCTTTCTTCCTTCCTTCCAATGTCTCCTACCTCCCTGAAAAAGTAATGAGAAAAGTTGAATAATGAAAATGTATGCTATCAGAACTTTTCTCCAAGGCTGTTTTCTGAGGATGATTTTCTAAACCTTTCATCCTATCTCCACCAAGAAATCATTTCGTTTACAAATACCTACTTATACTTGCTACTCAGAAAGAGAATACAGGGTTTTTGTTGGACAAATATTTATTTCATTAGACCTTCCCTACCATTCATGTCTCTATTTCTTTCTCCCTCACTCAGCAAAATGTTCCAGCTCAAGCAGAAGTGACAGCTCAAGCAGACATCTGGCTGATGGTAAGGTAGTACACCAGACTACATTTGCTGCGTTCATTCATTTATTCATGTTTTCAACAAATATTTATTGAGGACTTACTCTGAACTAACCTCTGTGTTGGATCTTTGGAAATAAAATGGTTAAAGGAAAAAAAATCATCCAAAATCTATGACATCAAGCTTAATGAGGAATAAAGACATTAAAAAACAATCACAGGAATACATAGATGATTACGTATTAACTTAAAAGCTGTTGATGAAGGCAAAGATGAGGATGCTCTGATGGGGAGAGTCTGGGTGTGAAAAGGAGTTGAGGTAGAGAAGTAGCTGGAGGAAAATGTGGTTTTGAGGGTAATTTTTAAAGGTAGGCAATACTAGGTCACATCTGAATACGCCAGAGAAGTTGAAGAAATGAGAGAGAGAGCAGCTCCTGTGAAATGATACAAGCTGTGTCCACTGTGGGAATGCAGACACATCTGGGTCCATCTGGTAACCAATGGCCTGGCCCTACCAAAGTCTACTGTCCAGTAAGCCAAGGGGCTTTTTAGGAGAAAACCCATCCTAAAGTCAGAAGGAACCAGGAACCATGATCTTCACCTCAAAGTAAAGCCTCAGTCCTTAGAGGAATGTGTAATTCTCAATGTGGCACAGTGTTTGACCAACCCAAACTAGATTCAAGAGGCCTTCTTGCCACCCTGAGGTGAGAAGGGAAAGGGTTATAAATAAATATGAGTCTGGAAGTACTGAAGTGTAGGATAGATCTTCCAAAAGAATGCAAAAAGTAGGAGAGAGCTCATTTCAACTCCACCCTCACCCTCAAACAACTCTGCCGTGTATCACAGTGGAGCTTTGACTCCAAGAGGACTCCAGGCCTTTCTGGGGCAATTGTGAAACAGCAGTATCACGCCAGGTATCACCATAACCTGTGGAGATGTGCCCAGCAGAGGAACTGTGACCACTGGTTGGGCACTGCTCTCCCCCATGGACACCAAAAGTAGTGGAAGAAGTGGCCAGAGTAGACTTGATTATGAAAAAACATAAAGAGACCTCAGGGCATTCCTGAAATACCTGCAGGGGGAGGAGGCCTCTGATAGGGAACTGGAGGTCCTGAGGAATAAGCCAGTAAAAGTTCAGTTGTCACTATTGATGGGACCTCATTCATACTCATAAGCTAGCTGAGAACTAGGGAAATGCAACTTTCACGATGTGCATATGAATTGTATAGGTATCTATTCAATGTGTATATTTTAATATATATATGAATTATGTATAACAATTGTGTATATGTGTCTGCATATCATATAAGTAGGTTGAAAAGCTCCCCCCAAATTTAGGCAATTATTGTTTTAAATAGTTACCCTTATCTTTGGAGTAGAAAATTCAACAGTTTCCCATAATAATAATTTCCAGGAATCCACAAATGAGCAAAGTCAGGAATTTTTCCTAATATTCAATCCAAAGTTACCCTCTGTCATTTAAGACATATTTGCTCTGGTCTTTAAAAAACAATAGGAGATTTCAGCTCTGTGACTCTTACTTTGGGTTTCCCTCTGTGCTTTTTCTCACATTTGTCTTTTTTAACTTTCCATCCTGGTCACCAAGCTCCCCCATACTTCCACAGCACATTACAACTCTCTAGTATTTTCCATGTATGCTCATTTTCATTCTGGATTCTTATATTTTCCTCTATATATTCATATAAACTTGGCATCTTTAATTCAAGTACCTGGCACACAATAGGCCCCTAAGAAATGTTGGCTCAATCAAATAATCTGTATTAATTGTTTCTACTGCTTAGTTCTGCCAAACTCTCTGACACTCGGCATGCTCTTCCTGGAGAAATGGCACAAGACTAGGATTTCATTCTCCTATTGGCAAAAGGGAAAAAATGTACCAGTTTCTCGCCTGAATGAAAGTCCAATTCTCCTAATTCTGCATCATTTGGGTTATAACCCCTGGCTGGAGATCCCCTACGTGGGTGCCCCTGATTAGCCAATAACAAAAAGCCCTCCAGAATCCAGACAGTTGACCGAGTCTGCTCAAATCAGGTCTGTTGGTTTATGATTCCTGAAGGGGTTTAATAAATAGGAAACTCTTTCATTTTTGAAATGGTAACACAAGCACATAGTAAGCAATTCAAACAGTACACTGAAAAATAAGTCTTCCTTTTAGCTCTGTCATGCATTTCCCTTACCAACCGCCATAGCTGGTTTCTTGTGTATCCTTCTGATACTATGCCCTCTCTTAACATAAAGGGCTCCATACCTTAAACTGGAGTCTGGCACACTATTGCCCGCAGGCCAAAGCTGGCCCCGCCACCTGGTTTTGTAAAGCCTGTGAGCTAAGAATGGTTTTACATTTTCAAATAGTTGGGAAAAAATCAGAAGAAAAATATTTCATGACATGTGAAAATTACATGAAATTCACATTTAAGTGTTTATAAATAAAGTTTTATTGGCCCACAGCCACATCCATTTGTTTCTGGACTATCTATGGCTTCTTTCTCAGTGGCAGAGTTGAGTAGTTGCAACACACACTGTATGACCCATAAAGCCAAGATTTACCATCTAGCCTTTGCAGAAAAAGTTTAATTCCTGCCTTAAACAAATAACAGAAGAAATTTAAAAAAAAATCAAAGTAACATCATAGGTAAACTATGAATAACTGTAATGAGTACCTTGGAGATATAAATCAACTTAATTGTATACATCCCATGATAGTAGGGTCTTCTTTACCTCTTAACAGCTCCTTCCTGGGTTTGGCAGCTTTAGCCTTAATTGCCTTAAGTGATTTAAATGAGCACCTACTATGTCCCAAGCATTTGGCAAGCGTTTCCACTTATGTTATTTCTTTCATGAGGGTTACTTCTGTGTCCTTTCTCTAATACCCTTCACCCTCTTTTTAGGGGAAGAAATGCAATAGGAGAATAACGCCCTGCAAGTTCTAAGGAAGATCTTAGCTCTGGAGTCTTTTTTTCCCCTTTGAATCCTCCCTTTCATATAAGGAGTCATTTTATAGGTTCAGAATAAGCAATGGGTATTCTGTACTCTAGTGGCCTTTGAATTTTTTTTGTTTCCCCCCTAAACGAAGTTTTAAAAAACACTATGCTCCCTCAACACATTTTTGGGTTGACATCTAAAGTTTTTCACTGAAAAATAAAGTAGTTGCAAAAAATGTAATTTCTGACATATTGCAAAAATTGGCATTTTTACATGTCATTACATTACTCAGATCTATTCAATTAAATCTAAATACCACAGCAACTTAATATCCTTCTTCATCCTTCTAAGAAATACAAGAAAATGTTCTTTAAAATTTGGAAAAATTTTTAACCATTCCTGTCCTTTTTTGAGTTCCCATTTCATTCCACTTCACTGCAGAATTTTACCTTAATGTAGCACATTTTAATGGTTGAATGTCTATTATTGATCATTCTATCATACTTTTCTATGACTAAATTTTGTATATAAATTTGGATTTTAAAAATTTCTAATGACTTTAAGATTTTAAGTGTTTAGATAAAAATTTTTCTGGATTAAGTTTATTATTAGCTGTTATTATTAATGCTTATTAGACTTTCTCTGCAAATAGGGTGGTTCACTCTCTCCCATGTCACAGCACGAGTGGAGAAAGCAGTTTGGTATGGAGGAAAGAGCATGCAGACAGAAGACAGGATTGTTGGGCAACAGCCCTAGCCAGCACTGACAGAGCACACGTACTAGGGGAAGAACACCTTCTTAGAAATATGGGTAAAGGTTCTGATTAAATAATGAACTTTGAGCAACTGCAGACAGAGAGCCTAAGAATTCTCTGGAGTTAGTAATAAAAGCCCAGCTAGCAGGAAGCCATCATTTCTATTCAGGTGAATTCATGTATGTGTTAACACACAAAGTATTAAGTTTGGAATCAGAGCAGATAAAGAAAAATGCCTTCTCTAACTTCATGCACTGTTTTCCTGAAAATTTGTTAAAATTTATTTTCCAAATGAAAGTGTTTTTTAAATAAAAGGGTCATTGCAGAAAATTCAGACAATACAGAAAAGCATTTACAAAATGTCAGGTGGCATTCTGTAATTTCGTTCCAATTTACACTCCCACCAACAGTGGATAAGAGTGCCTGTCTCATCACAACGTCATTGGCATTACCTACTCCCACTTTCAACAATCTTTTCTAATTTGCCAGTGACAAATCCTATCTCACTGTATTAAATTGCATTCCTTGAATATGAGTGAAATTGAAAAAAAAATTTATATTGTCTAGATGTGATAGTTTCTTTCCATTTTTTATGTTCTTTGCCATTTTTCTATGGAAGTGTTCTTTTTTTTTAAATTGACTTAGAGGAGTTCTTTGTATATTGAATGTATTAGCATTCTGGTATATTTACTACAAACATTTTCATTTGTCTTTTAATTTTACTTGAAAAGATTTGCATTGTATGTAGTTAAATACATTAGATTTTTTTAAAGCTTACTTTTATTGCTTTTTATTTTTAGTTTTTTTTTTGGTACGCGGGCCTCTCATTGCTGTGGCCTCTCCCGTTGCGGAGCACAGGCTCCGGACGCGCAGGCTCAGCGGCCATGGCTCACGGGCTCACGGGCTCAGCCGCTCCGCGAAATGTGGGATCCTCCCGGACCGGGGCACGAACCCGTGTCCCCTGCATCGGCAGGCGGACTCTCAACCACTGCGCCACCAGGGAAGCCCCTTATTTTTAGTTTTTAGTACAGGGTGAATTTTGTCAGAATTGCTTGTTGAATACTTTTCCCCTTTCCCATTGATTTATAATTTTTCTTTTATTGAGACTGAATTTAGTTTTTCATTGATCATACAGTTACATCTGTTTCAACATCATGTTTTCCTGTTATTGTTCATTCTTTTTCAACATTTTCTAAGGTATTCTCACCTTCTCATTCTCTGTGATAAACTATCACATCTTGTATCACATTAAAAAAAAAAGTTTCTTTGGGAGTTTGATATGGTACCAAATCCCTATATATTTAGGTAGGAAGATTTATATCTTTATAACATTCAGTTTTGCCTTTCAGGGGCAAGGTATATCTCCATTTATTCAAATATATTTTTATAACTCTCAATTTTGTAGATTATTTTTCCATTTATTTCCCAACTTCTCCATGGATGCATCCCCTGTCATTTATCTTCCCCCTCCTCATGTGGTCATTAATGATTTAACTGCATCTGTTGTCTTCTCCACTATATTGTAAACTCCTAGAAGGCAGGAATCATAGCTTACATTACTTTTGTAGCCCCCATCGCAGCTAGCAGTGTTATGCATACACAGAAATAATAGCTGTGATCTAGTACAGATGTCAAGGGGGATGAAGCATGGGACTTCCCTGGTGGTCCAGTGGTTAAGACTCCGCATTTCCAATGCAGGAGGTGCAGGTTCAACCCCTGATCGGGGAACTGAGATCTCACATGTCACATGGCGCGGCCCAAAAAAATTCGGGGTGGGGAGGCAATGAGAAGATTAGAAAGGAGAGGGAAAGAATGGGAATTTGGGATTAGCAGAGGCAAACTATTTATATAGAATGGATTAACAACAAGGTCCTACTATACAGCACAGGGAACTATATTCAATATCCTGTGACAAACCATAATGGAAACGAATATGAAAAAGAATATGTGTGTGTGTGTGTAACTGAGTCACTTTGCTGTACAGAAGAAATTAACACAACATTGTAAATCAACTATACTTCAATAAAATTTTTTTTAAACAAGGAACATTAGAATGGAGAACCAGTGTTGACCTTTCACAGCTTCATGTATGACCTGCAACTATTCACTTAACACCCTGCCCCCATACTACACCCTGAGCCTCAGCTGCATGTTTAAAAGTCTAAATAATAGGACTGCTGTAAAGATTAAAAGGTAACACTTCATAAGTGTTCGTATATATAGGGTGACATGTACAAAATTTTTACTGCATTGTTTCCAATAGTAAAAAGCTGGAAACATCATAAATGTCAATCAACAAGAAGTTGGGTACAATAAAGAAATAATACATGCATTATTCTGTAAGTATATTATATTCATAAGTGCTATACAGCACTTAAAATGAATGAACTAAGTATTCATATGGATAAACTGAGAAACTTCATATTGAGCAAAAGAATCAGGTTGCAGAATAATACGGACCGTTTGATAAAATGTATATAAATTTAAAGATATGCAAAACCATGCTACATATTACTACTGATACCCTAATGCAAGGGTCAGCAAACTATGATCCACAGGCCAAATCCAGTCCACCCAGAACCAAATTTGCCCTTTTGTTTACATATTGTCTATGGCTGTTTTCACACAACAATGGCAGAGTTAGGTAGTTGCAACACAGTCCACGTGGTCTGCAAAGCCTAAAATGTTCACTCTGTGGCCTTTATAGAAAAAGCTTGTGGGACTTCCCTGGTGGTTCAGTGGTAAAGAATCCGCCTTCCAATGCAGGGGACGGGGGTTCGGTCCCTGGCCAGGGAACTAAGATCCCACATGCCGCGGGGCAACTAAGCCTGCGCACCGCAGCTACAGAGCCCATGCGCTCTGAAGCCTGTGCGCCACAACTAAAGAAAACCTGTGCGCCACAACTAGAGAGAAGCCCGCACACCGCAACGAAAGATCCCGCATGCCTCAACCTAGATCCTGCGTGCAGCAACTAAATCCTGACACAGCCAAAAATAAATTAAATAAATAAATAATAATTTAAAAAAAAAAAAAAAAAAGCTTGTGATCCCTGTCTAACCTATAGAGACATGCATGGAAGTGTTGAACCCACATTCAGAACAGTGGTCCAGAATGACTGGGCAGGTACACAGGGAATTTCCATAGCATCTGTAATGCTCTCCTTAAACTAGGGGGTAATTACAACGAAGCTGATATTACTTAGTTTTGCATGTTGGAAATATTTCATAATAAAAAAGATTGAATGAAATTCTATATGTGAAAATGTTCCTCATCTATAAAGATATGCAAACTCCTACAGGGATTCTCTGTTTCTTCCATACTCTTACACACACACACACACACACACACTCTTGAGGCTTTGAAGAGGAAGTACTTCCTTCCCATAAAATGTCTGGGGACTCAAACTGTGGTCAGTGAGGTGCTGTTGGAAATTTTGAGTGGCACAATGAAATCTATGTTCAAGAAGATTACTCTTACGAGAAGGCAGGATGAGGAGGGCAAGCAGTGAAAGAGGAGGAAGATTCAGGAAATTCTCATTCAGGAAGTGAGATGATTAGGTGCATAGCAGGGTGGTTTCTGTAGAGATGGAAAGGAAGAGACCTGAGTACCGTATACAAAGAGGAGGAGGAAGGAGAGAAAGCAGGCTGATGATATGAAGTTTAAGCCTTGAGTATGCGTGGAAGCAGGGACAAAATGTTTATTTTACTTTTGTTTATTTGTACTATGGTGTAATGTAAGCCATAACTTAAGACCCAGGATTAATTTCAGAAGTGGTAAGCACTGTTTGTTTTTAATGTGATAAGACACAGAGTGACTGGTAGCCTGGACTCCTACTCTCTGGTTATCAATTTGTACTTGTTTAGATACTGTGTGTCACAGGGAGTTCATGGTGTATGGAGTTCCTCTGATTTAGCACAAACCATTTGCAAGAGACCTTGGAAAGACCTTGCTCCAATTAAATAGCCTTGACTCTGATTTTGAAGAATCTCAGCTCTCAGAAGATGAAGATAAAAACCAGTTACTTGCGCTGGTACCCTATGGCCTCTCCACGCCCAAAGTCACCATCCTTGGTGACATTTTTCTCAGATGAACCCAGTTGTTGGTGGCAAAGCATACATTTTGTTGGATATCTATGTAGTCCATTCATAAAGGGCAGGAGAAAAGTAAACTTTTTCTAGCCATCATAATTTCATGCCCAGGGGAAGCCCTGGATTCAGCCCAAGGCTGGAAGAATGTTCCTAGGGGAAAAGAGAAAGGAGCTCTAGAAAAAAAGGTTTTATCTTTCCAGGGATTTGGTCTTCCCAGAAGCAATCAAACTGAAGTATCGGGATGGCCCAGAAGTTCATTCGGGTTTTCTGTATGATGTTATGAAATTTTTGGCCAACCCAATAATTTTTTACAGGGCAAAAATACAGATTTAAGAAAATAGATCCTTTCTGAAGTGCAGAGAGATTTAAAGGACAACGTGTGGCTAGTAGTGACCACGTGTCAGACATGATGTCCTCCAAACAATATGGTCATTGTGATCACATTATTCTGAGGGTGGTGCCCTACAGGAACTAGATGGCCTTTACTGCTATCATAGTAAACTTTACATTTTTTGTGGAGATAGATTAAAATAATATCTACCATTTTATGAGTGCTTACTATGTGGCAGCTTTCATGCTATGTTATCTCATTTAATCTATAATAAACTAAGCAGGTATTAATATACACACATTATAAATGAGAAAACTGAGGCTCATAAGAGATTAAGCAACTTTTCCAAGGTCATGCCACTAGTAAGAAGCAGAGTAGGGATGTAAACCCACCATCTAACTCTAAATTCATGCTTTCTCACACAGTGCTCCCACTGAGACTGTCACTAACTGCTCACCAACGCCTAGTGAGGGTGAATTGGCATTTCTGCAAGGTCACGTCTGCCTAAAGCATTTCAACATTAGCTGATCGCATGCACAATTAAGTAAGACTCTCCAGGGTTTGCCTGTTATGTTATTTTGTTTCTTTTCAAACTTCTTTTGCTGTTTCTGAAGTCTCCATTTAAAGGTATACTTCCTTCAGGTGATGTACAATAAAAATGCTTTTAACCCAACAGACCTCTACAGCTTTTTGCGCTTCTGTGCTCTGGAGGTTACACAATGGGGCACAAAGAGTGGCTGACCTTTATTTTTAACTAGATGTAAAAGAAGCACTTGCAGTAGAGGCCCCCAGGGCCATGAACCTGAAAGTAAGGGCTGCTTACATTTTGTACCCTAGGCAACTCATTTGTCTCACTCAAGTCCCCTTGCTTCTCAGCCTTCTTGGCTAGCACTAGCAGTCAAGACTCCAGCAAGACTTTCATAGCACTGGGCACCTCTTTGAGTGTGTGTCCGGTTGTAATTCTCCCTTTGTTTTTTTGGTGATTTGGCTGTCTGTCTCCCCATTGGACCATCAGCTCCAGGAGAGCTCACTCTGGATCTCCAGTTCCTAGCCCACTGCCAAGTACATATTAGATACAGAGTTAATACTTATTGATTGAATGAATAAATGGCTGAATGAATAACTAAATACATAAATGAATGAATGAATGAATAATATACCTTACTAGATACCCATTTTTAGAATCAGTCTTGTTTAGCCATAGGATCAATAGTAAATAGAGATGTAGAAGGACAGCGCACCTAAGAGCTGAAGGACTTATTATTTTTTTTAATCACACAAAAAACCTGACAGCTAAGGCTGCTTCCCCACAATGTAGCCCTAATTAGTGAACTGAGTTTATTCTTGTTGGAAATCTCTTAAGCAGTGAGCCCCGCACATTTTATAAGTGAATTGACCACCCAGGAAATAGTTTTAATAATCCTCCCAAATCTCCTTTTGTTAATTTCTCTTCCTTGAGAACTACCAGGAATAGTTTTTTTATCTTCTTAACATTCATAGTCAGGAAAGTTTTTCCCCATTATCTGCTGTAGTCAAAATGGTCAAGAATTTGGAAAAAGTTATACTTTCCCCATGACTGACCTGTCATCTTTTTTCAAATAATTTATTAGATCTTCTGAAATTTTATGACTATTATTTACATAAATTATTTGCAAAAGCGGCCACCACAACTTCTTCCATTCCATGTGCCCTTTTGCAATGAGAGTTTGCCACTACCCATCGATAGGTGAAGGCTATTTCCCAAGCCCTTGAACAGGTCTGGTGACTTCCTTGACCAATAGAATGGTGGAAGTGATGTTGTGAGACTTCTGAGCTAGGCCTTAAAAGGCCTTGCAGCTTCTGTTCTCTCAGTCTAGGAATGCTGCCCTGAGACTGTCACGCTACAATGACGGTCTCAGGGCAGCATTTTTTTTTTTTTTGAAACTTCAAACTCATTCATGAGATATTTATTAAAATAACATATTTAGGGAAAAAAATCAATACAACTAGACGCCCCAGATACAAAACCTAATGGAGAGAGAAGTCAGCTACCCAAACTGTCCCAGTTGACAGCCACACCAAGACTCCAGACATGAGTGAGTCCATCTTGGACCTTCTGTTCCATTTGATCGTCCATCAGAAAGAGTCCCATGAGTGAGCCCAGGCAAAACCAGCAGAGCAGCTGATCTGCTGAAATATGAGAATTAATGAATCATTACTCTTTTAAGTCACTAAGCTTTGTGGTAGCTGTTACAAAGAACTAAATAATTGCTACAGAAATTGGCACTTAGAAGGGGGATGCTGTTTAAAAATAACAAAAAGGAGGCTGAAACATATGGCTTTGGTTTGGGGATTGGGAGGTGGGCAGAGCCTGGAAGGGCAGTGAGAGCACGGATAGTGAAAATTGGAAGAGTGGTGAGGAAATCACTATAGGAAGCTGGAAAAGGAATGGGTCATATTTTGCAGTCACAAAACAATTGGCAAAACTGTCCAACATGTGGTAACTTGGAAGATACAAAATTTCCTAATGAACCTGTGGGGGTTTTTTTGTTTGTTTCTCTCTGGTTTGGTTTGGTTTCAGGAGTGGCAGAGCCTCTTTCCGACTGAACTCCAGGTAACTCTGTGGCTCAGTTTGAGATTAAGGAGATTTCCAAGTAGTATGGTGAATGTGTCAGGTGGTATTTTTAGCTGTTCATGATAAGGTAATGAAGAGAGAGATAGATTATGGAAGGAGCTGTTCATTTTGAAAGCAGAATTTGGAGTAAATATGAAAGGTTCAGGATGTGCTGGGTCAAAAAATAAGACTGTTTTGCATTTTTGGTCTCGCCATCTGGCATAAGAGTCTCAAAGTAAGAAATGACTCCACGGTAAATATCAAATCATGGGTGCGGCTGTAAGATCCTTTGCTAAGAGCTCACAAAAAGTAAGGAGGTACCTAGGAGACCCTCTCATCCAGGTAAAAGAACTTCTAAGAATGTCGGGGCATTATCTCACAGCATTGTTTCGCAGTAGTTTAACATGTCCAGAGTAGAAAGTCTGTCTCAAACAAACAAACAAAAATTATGGATATAAGTTTCCAGGCATGGAGTGAGTCCCAGAAGGACTCATAAGAAATCCACAAAGTGTTTGAGCAAATTGCTTTAGTGACAGCAATGCCATCTCAAACTAAAAGCTGACTTTGCAATCCCTCTCATAAGTAAGTGAAGTCTATTTTCCCAACCTTGAACGAGCTGTTTGCTGACTTGCTTTGACCAATAGAATTCTTCTACTTCTGAGGGTAAACCTCAAGAGAACCTTGTGACATCTGCTTTCACCCTCTTGGAATGATGTCTTGAGACCACCATGCCAGGATGAAGCCAGGAATGAAGTACTCTAGGAGAAAGAGACTGGGCCGTTCCCATTAGCCCCACTGACAGCCAGCATCAAGGCCCCAGTCATGAGAGCGAGACCTACTTGACCCTCCATTTGGCATCAGTTATGTGAATGAGCCCAGGAAAAACCAGTAAAGAGCCACCTAGCCAACCCGCAGAATTATAAGAAATAATAAATCATTATATTTTAAGCCATTAACTTTTGGGGTGTCTTGTTACATAGTACTAGATAACTGATACCATCTCCCAAAATGAACAGTATGGCATGTGGTCTTTTGTTCTATTGGGTCTCAAAAAGAGAGCACTTGCTTAAGAATACTACATTTACTCTTCAAAAAATGGCATTTCAATGTCAATCTCCAATATCAATGCCAAGTAAATTCATTCACTCACCTATTTATTCAGTCAATATACATTTATTGACTCTGTCAGGTACTGGACAGATAAAGACAGAAAAAAATCATGATCCTTCAAGAAGCTTAGTAGAAAAGTCAGGTAAGGGCAACCCAATTAAAATGCTATGGGAAGTGAGAGAGTGGCATGGACATATATACACTACCAAATGTAAAATAGATAGCTAGTGGGAAGCAGCTGCATAGCACAGGGAGATCAGCTCGGTGCTCTGTGACCACCTAGAGGGGTGGGATAGGGAGGGTGGGAGGGAGGCGCAAGAGGGAGGGGATATGGGGATATAAGTATACGTACAGCTGATTCACTTTGGCAGAAACTAACACAATAATGTAAAGCAATTATACTCCAGTAAAGATGTTTTAAAAAATGGTATGGGGATTGCTATGACAGAGGTAAGCACAAGTCCCTTCAGGAGCACGAGCAAGGGCAGTCATTCATTGAACATGCATTAATTCTCCACTATGTATCAGGCTTTGATCTAGGTCTTGGAAATAGAGGGATGGATGAGACAGAAAAAAAAAGATCCTGTCTTCATGGGGATTACATTCTAATGAGAGAGATGGATAATTTGCAAGTAAACAAGTAATACGACTTCCAGTGGTACTAATAAGAAAATAAAGGAGATAAGGGATAAAGTGATGTGGCTGGATACTCTTTCAGAGAGGGTGATCCTAGAAGAGCTCTCTAAAGAGTGGACATTTGACCAGAGATGTGCAGGAGAAGGAGGATTGAGCCATACAAGGGGGAAATAAGTCCAGGAGAGTGGTCAGCAAGCGCTAAGGGCCTGGGCTTGGGGCACGGGAGGAACAGCCAAAGCCCAATGAGGTTGGAGCTGAGCGAGCAAAGAGGCAGCGTAGGAGATGAGGTATGAGAGTAAGCGGCTCTCTAGGGCCTGTCAACTATGGCAAGGAGCTCTGGTGTGTTCTCAATGGGAATCACTGGTGGTTGTTAAGCATGGATGTGACTAAGAGAATAAGGGAAGTCTTTCTGAGGGTGGAGGGCTGGTTCTTGAATTTAATCTCAAAGGAGTAGGCATTAGACTAAGCAAAAGGCATGCAGTGGGGATGGTCATGGGAGGAAAATAACATGCTGTGTTCTGAGCGACCATACATTGTCCTCTGTGCTGTAGTGAGTGGATTTAGCTCAAATCAGTGGAGGAAGGATGGCCTATTCAAGAAACAGTGTCAAGAAAAATGACTATTCCTTTGGGGGAAAAACATTAAAGGGTCCTATCTTGTATCATTCTTGAAAAATAAGTCTCAAGTGGATCAAAGATTTTTAAAATGATAAAAATTATTGGGAGAAAATATAGGAAAACACCTTTATGATCTCTATGAATTTAGAGACTGAGAAAGACTCATTAAACAAGAAACAAATAGGAAAAGAATCAATTTGACTACACTAAAATCAAGAAGGCAGAAATCAAGACACCATAAACAAAACTAAATATATGAAACAAACTGGGAGAAAATGTTTACAACATAAATAACAGCCAAAAATTAGTACAAACAATATATAAATAAGTCCTATAAATAAAAGCAGAAAAGATAAACAATCCAAGGGAGAAACTGGCAAAGGATATAAAGAGGAAATTCACCAAAAGGGAAATACAAGCAGCCGATCACAACAACCAGGGAGGGCTCACCAAGTCTTTAAGATGCTGATAACTGAAGTCTCCAATCAGCTCTCCTAGACTGACCTTTGAGTTAGTGCTGAAAACTCTCCACTCCCTCTGCTCCCGGTATAGTTATTAGACAATACCCTAAGAGCTTTTGGGAATCTTCACAATTGTGCTGGCTCTTAACAAATCGCCCCCGTCAAGCTGAGACATTTGTGGACTGGTTCACCTGCTCTCCCATCATTCTAGATTTCAAGTTCTCCTAGCCTCCAACAATATTGGGGTAGCAAGGAGAAGACTTTGGAGTCAGAAAGACCTGCCCTCATATTCAGGTCCTGCTACTTCCTAACTGTGTGACCGGAGACAGGTTACTTGTTCTCTTTGAGCCTCAGTTTCCTCATCTGTAAAATGAGTATAAGAACTTCCATTCAGGGTTATTGTGAGAAGGAAACAGGCTATTTAGGCAAAGCCTGTGACGTGTTGGTACACACTCTTGCACATACACAGTTCTTTTCTTTTCCTTCCAAGCACAACTATTGAGTATTCCATGAACATGTGGCCAGGTTTTGGAGGTGTGGAAATAAGAGGAAGGACAGGGATTACATTACTTTCCTTCTCCAGCTTGGGGGAGAGGGCAGAGGTGTGTGGTGGAAAACAATGCTGCAAATCCTGATGAAGGGTCTCAGGACAAAAGAGTCTGGCCAGTACTTTATCAGCTAACTCGGAGTTGCATCAGCCATATTGCAACATTCTCAGCAAAACAGATAAGTTCACGGTGCAAATGGCACAGGTCCACCATTTGGAGGGTGGGGGAGATAAAGACGTCTATCATTTTACAAAATCACAGCTAAAAACCCAGCGTTGGCTTTCTCTATCTCTCTTGTCGATACCACTGAGTGGTTCTAAGGCAGCATCAGTGGCATTATCCGATTTCTTTAAAGCTCAGGTGAGTTTCTCAGACAAAAAATCCAGCATGAGTCATTTGTATCCCCTTCCCCATCCCCTCCCTTCTAAATAAAACTCAGTTAAGAGAAATGACCCAGGCTTCCCTAATAGTTGTCTGCTTCCTTGGCAGTAAGCAGACAAAGAGATGCCTTATCTGAATCTGACATTCAGACCTTGGACAATTTTAATAGTAAAGTTCCTCCTAACATTTTCCATCTTATTTTAATATTTCCATCTGCTACTAATATAAGAAATGGAAAACAATAGAAACATTTACAGTAGAAGTCAAAAGAGAAAGCTTTTTAAACCTACTCTCCTCCTAGGAAAGAATTTCATTTCAATAAAGCATAGCTTAAATGTCATCCTAGTCTTAGATCTGAAGTCATCTGCCATTAGTAATATTTCCCAACTCACATCAGGACTTGATAAATCACAGCACGCTACACAGGTGAAATTGCCTATGGAATCAGAACAGAGACATTTCCGAAATTTATGGTCTCCAGTGATTCTCCTGGGCAATCACAGTGTTAAAAAGATATTTCTAAGTAATTTTTCAATAAGGAAACCAGCTTATTTTTCAATTAATTTTGACCCATGAACTTCTGCTTCTTTGTTTTGAAGAGTTTCTTTTACTTTTAAAAAAATTATCAGGATTTACATCGAACTCTACCAACTTAGAATTCATTCATCGACCAAACTTCCTGATGCTAAAGAGAAGCTTCCAATGACAACTTCTCCTCTGCTGCCTTGAGATGGATGCCGTAGCCCAGGGGAATTAGATACTCACTCGGGTTGTCTTAGGTTGGCGTTGAACTTTCAAAGCCCTGGGAGGATTCTGAGTCCAGTCTTCCTCTCCAAAACCCAGTGACTTTGCTACAAATGCTCAGAATCTGATTTTGCATTGGGGCGAGTCCAGGAGACAGTGGGGTGAGGAGGAGGGAGTTCCAGCAGGAGCTGTGGCCGATCACAGGCGGCCTTCCCACCCAGCAGCCGCATCTCTGCCTTGGCTCTGTTCCTCATGGACAGAGATTAGTCATTAACAATCCTTCCCCTGCTAAATGATATAAACATAGAAAGGAACCTTGGGACAGCCTCGAGATTCCCAGGACGAACTCCCAGAGCCCCTGGGTAGGGACTGTGACAAAGCGGGGGAGCCCTGAAGCTCGCCTTTTAAAACACTTCTCCGTAGGCTGCTTTTTAGGGTCCTTAGCATCCAGATTTCTACACACATCATCTAAAACTGAATCGTCATCTTCCCTCCCTCTCTCCAATTGCTTTTAATAGCTCCACCACCTCCCAGGGACTGAAGTTAGCAACTCTGAGCCTTTTTGACCCTTCCCTCTCCCGGGCTTTCTATAACAAGTAATAACAGATTCGTGTAGATTCTATCTTTGGACTGTCTCTTATTTCCAACCCACTGTGTTCCTCTGCTAATTTGGGCCTACTGCAGCTTCCCTTCTAAAGAACACTGTTGGTTGGCCCCATAACGCGTCTCTCCTTTTCTTTTTCTGTTTTCCAAACTGCACAGCAGTGTAAAGCGTAGGGCTCTGGTCAGATACCTACCCATTTGTTGCAACCTTGGGAAAGACACTCAGCCTCTCTGAGACTTGGTTTCTTTGTCTATAAGATGGGAATAGTGCAACTACCTTACATGCTGTGGTGAAAATTACATGCATAGTTTAAAATACATAACATGTTTAGAAAAGTGCCTGGCATACAGCGAGTACCCAATAAATTTTAGGCACTATTGTTTATCAATTGAACAAATACTGGTTATCTGCACACTAGGTGCCCAGCACCTTGGTAGACAGTCTCTTAATCAAAAATCTCCAATGGATTCCCGTGGTCTAAAAAATATACTCTAGGGCTTCCCTGGTGGTGCAGTGGTTGAGAATCTGCCTGCCAATGCAGGGGACAGAGGTTTGAGCCCTGGTCTGGGAAGATCCCACATGCCGCAGAGCAACTAGGCCCGTGAGCCACAACTACTGAGCCTGCGCGTCTGGAGCCTGTGCTCCGCAACAACAGAGGCCGCGATAGTGAGAGGCCCGCGCACCGCGATGAAGAGCAGCCCCCGTTTGCCACAACTGGAGAAAGCCCTTGCACAGAAATGAAGACCCAACACAGCCATAAATAAATTATATATATATATATATATATATATATACTCTAAATGCTATGGCCTGACGTATAGAACCCCCTCCACCCTGATAGCCCTAGTCTATCTATCTAACATTTTCTCACATCCTGTCTCTTCAGAGACCCCAACCTCTTGCCCACCTATGCCAAGCTCTCCTCCCTCCATGCCTTTGCATATGCTCTTCCCTTTACCTGAATAGCCTTCCTTTCATATCCACAGACCCATCTCAAATGCTAAGTGCCCCCTGAAGCCAACCCTGTTTCTCATCTGCCCCTATGGTGCCCACCAAACGCCCCTCATCCTTTATTTATAATTCTCTCGTTGTCCCTTAATTCCTCTGGCTTTGTACATTATAGTTACCTACTTAGCTCTTTGACAAGAACAAAATTCTGGAGGACAAGCACAGTAGCAGACTTGCCTCTGTATCAATCCCTGGTCTTAGCACGGTGCTTCTTATGGACAAAGTATTGTATAACTGTTTTTTAATTGAATCAATGAGTGAGCTGAGAAAATGATAACTTTCCAAAGTCGTGAGCCTGTGCACACACATGGGGTGTGTGTGTGTGTTGTGCGCCAATGTTCCCTATTGTAAAGTTAGTGGAAGGCCTAGGGTCAAATTTGTTAGGAAAGCTGTTTTTTACTTCTCTTATTAAATAGCATGTATAGGTATGGGTTGAGGACACGGACTCTGGAGCCTACTACCTGGGTTCAAATCCCAGCTCTGTCACTGATGAGCTCTGCGACCTTAGACCTTTTACTTAACATTTCCATCTCTCAATTTTCTCATCTGTGAAATGGTAATATAAATACTACCCATTTCGTGGTGTTACTGTAAGGATTAAATGAATGAATATATGCAAAGCGCTGGTACATATAGAGTATCTGATACGCAGAAGTGCTATATAAGCATTAGCTGTTATTGTTTTCTCTGAGCATTTCACACAATCATATTTGCATGATGGGACTAGATCTGAAAGATCTAGAGTGAAAGGTATTGAGGAGGAGAAAAGGGAGCATTTCAGGCTAAGGAAAGGCTCTGAGGCAGGAGGTAGCTTAGAGGATCCCATGAAGCAAAGAGAAGGCCATGTTTCTCAACTAAGAGTATGGAGGAGCCTTGAAGAAATAGGGGTAGGATAGGCAGGGGCAGTGATGTGTTGGGAAGTGTTTAACAACGAGCTCTCAAAATGTACAATTTTGTGAATTATAAATTCCAGGTGGCCAACTGATTCTCACAGAATGCTTTCATTGAGTTTTGCTGAACTCTTGTATTGGTAGCCAATTTTTGGCTGCAGTTCAAGCATGATTTGACAAATGGAACTGCATTCCATTCCACTAATTCCTTCCCAATACACTTATTTTCCTGAAATCACACATGTGATGTACTGTTAAACTCTTAGTCTTACACAAATTGCATTCATTAAACCAGACCCTCTTTCGGCTCCAAAACTACATAGGTTGGAAATTCACTCATTTATCAGAAACATAAACAGCTTCTTTGCTGAATTAAATAACAGTTTTCAAATACTGGAAGAACATTTCTTCAGTTTTTTGTGTGTGCTCTTCACAATGTAAGTAATCTGTATTATTAACATCTCCACAACTTAGACCAGAGGTCAGCAAACTTTTTCTCTAAAGGGCCAAAAGTAAATATTATAGGCTTTGTGGCCTCATCTGGTCTCTGTCATATTTTTCAACCTATTAAACATTTAAAACCTCTTCTTAGCCTACAGACTATACAAAAACATCCACAGGCCAAATTTTGTCCACCAGCCTTGGGTTGCCAACCCTTTAGACCAGTGGCTCTCGATGGGGAAAAGAGGAGGCAATCTTGCCCACCAGGAGATATTTGGCAATATCTGGAGACAGTTGTGATTGTCACAACTTGGAGGGAATGCTAGTGGCAACTCGTAGGTAGAGACCAGAGATGCTGCTAAACATCCTACAACGTACAGCACATCCCTCTAGAACAAGGAATTATTGTGCCCCAAATGTCGATAGTGCTGAGGTTGAGAAACACTGTGTTAGACAATCACCAAAGCAGTAAATGGAGTACTGACTTGTGGATTTTGCTCATATCCGTGGTGTAAATATTCTCATTGTGGCCAATTTCAAACTATTAGTGTGATGTCACTGAACAGACTTGGGAAGTGATGTACAGAGGCACACTGTTACTTAGGGTTTCCACTGTTCAGATACAATAGATGTGAATAGCTATGAGAGCATAGACAGTTGTGAAATATAGTAAAATAATTAGAATGTGATGAGTTTTAAGTATTTATTACCTTTGATTTAAAATGTATTTAATTATAAGTTTATGTAATTTAACTTTTAATGGCGACTATGTTTAACAACCAGTTCAGAAAAACCTGAAAATTTAAATTAACCATTGGTTCTCTGAGCCAGGGCAAGCTGACTCAGCACACCATTGGGGGAATGAGGGCTTCTTACGTGTTGTCCTTACAAGTTAGGAGCAACGAAGTATTATCTCCATTTTTCAAATGAGGAAAGTAAGACTCAGACGTTCAACGACTCATCAAAGCAAGAAAGCTGGGCTTTAAATTTAAGTCTGTTTTCTCCAAAGTTGCTATATTTTCTTCTATATTTTGTTCCACTATCAATCTAGGCAAAGTGAGATCAAAATATTTATTCTATGAAATGCTTCTCAATACTGGCTTATTTTAATTAATTGCTGAATAGAATACAGATGAAGGAAGTCATTAACATATTGTTAGTGACCAACTCTGGAATGGTATTGAGTATATAGTAGAAAAGTCATTCTGCCAAAAAAAAAGATCTCCATTCATAGATGTTATTTCTTGGTTAATATGTTGGCTTCCTTATCTTCTGCAGGATCCCTCCTTTTTTTGAAAATTTCTCCCCCCAACCTTAACGAATGAGTTCACCCCAGATCAGGGGCTGTAAAAGATCCTGAAGCGAAAGGGAAGCAGAATGGGGTGAACTTTGGATATTGGTGTAGTGAGGGTTCAACCCCACCTAGGAAGTCTGAGTAATCACCAGAGACAGAGAGCAGAGCCAGGGCACTCAACTTCACAGGGTGGTGACCACAGGGGGACACTGAAATGCACAGAGGAAGGAAAGGAGGGAGAGCTTGGATAATCAAGCTGGCCTCTTTTCCTACTGGCTCAGACCTGGCTGTGAGCATAAATCTCTGCCCCAACTTTGAATCTATCAGTGTGTCTGCAGTGGTCCTTACACTATAGCTTTGAGTAACGGCTTTCCCCTAGTAAGGCACCACAACCTTCAAGAAGCTGTGCTTTCAGAAACAGGAAACGTTTTCAAGACGTAGGGCAACAAGGTAGGGGCAGTGCTGAAAGCATGGGTGTTGGTGTTAGTGTCAGGGGCCTGGGTTTGAGTCCTGATTGGTCCTGCCATATGACCTTGACTGGTCTTGCCGTATGACCTTGAGCAAGCCAGTCTCTGGGTATTAATTTTCTCCCCCACCCCTAATAATAACAAGAAAAGAATGCCTATCTCATAGGGTTATTGTGAAGATCAACATGAAATGTCACATGAAAATGTGTGGTACAAAAATCAGAGGCAAGCATCTGGCAGGCCCCATTAGATGTGAAATTTTCCAGAAACTAGAAGCCCTATAGGGACTCCACCCACTTCTGTATTCAGCTATTCTAAGTGACTCACTGGGGGATTCCCTGGCGGTCCAGTGGTTAGGACTCCGTGCTTCCACTGCAGGGGGAATGGGTTTGATCGCTGGTTGGGGAACTAAGATCCCACATGCCACATGGCACGCCCGAAAAAAAAAAAAAAGCTTCTAAGTGACTCATTGAAATCACTGGAGAGAGAACCCTCCTGTAAATGTTGAAGAATGCAGCTGAACCTTCATCTGAACCTGGATGGCCAGTCCTAATGCTTAAACTTTTTAAAAAGAAAATACTTACAACCTGTTTTATGGAATATGTAACCCATAAGAGAAAACATTACTATATTTTACTTAGGAAGATTCAAATGAGTTTCTCCACTCATCCTAGATCAAATGCACTTTGCTTTCTGTATCTTCCCTGCCCCTCTATTTTTTTGAGGAGTCCTTTGTTGTTGTTGTGTTGTTAATTACACAAGTGGTTATGGTCATGTAGAAAAATTAGAGAATATGGATAATCTTAAAGAAAATAAAATTCACCTATATTCCTACAACCCACATATTCATAGAATACACTATCAAAACCGCGATATATTTTCTTCCAGACTTTTAATGAAAAATAGATACACCCAAGTCTTCTCTTTTCATAAGAAAATGGGATCATGTGGTATATACGGCTCTGAATCTGCTTTTCTCATTTAATATATCATAAATATTTTGATATTACTAAATATTTCACTACATATACAAAATAATTTAATGGAGGTATACTATTGAATTCATAGGGATATGCCCTCATTTGACCAATTCCCTGCTGTTGAACCTTCGAATTGTTTCTAATTTCCCTCTATTATAAATGATATTGCATTGGTCATCCCTTGTAGCTAAATCTTTGGCTACATCGGTGATTATGACCTTGGCCTTGTTTTCTAGAGGTAGAATTACCTGGTCAGAGTGAACGTGTTTCTAAGATGCTATAGTAAACTGCCTTTAGAAAGGTGGTGCCAATTTATATCCCCCGCGTAGGGTCCAAATGTGTCTATTTCTTGCCCCTCTGCCAGCACGTGGGGGCCTTGGCGATTCTTTTTTCCAGAAGAGCTTCCTTGTGAGATGTCTCCAGTCCTCACCTACCCCTCCCAGTACAGAATCAACATGGACATTCAAGCAGGGTTTTTGAACTGTGTGATATAACCCACTGTGGTTCCCAAAATCAATTTAGGGGGTCATGACCAGCATTTGTTTGTTTTCAATGAAATAGTATTTTTAAATAGCATAGCAAATATTTCCTTTGCAAGTAGAAAGGTAAGTACTGCTTAATGGAGCTGTTTCGCTTATATATGTGTGTGTTGATGCGACCTAGATTTCAGTATAACACAGTTGTAAGGTCAAAGTTTAGAAAGTTTGAAAAGCATGGGATCAGTCAAAAGATCATTGAATCAGTGCCCATGGACTTGGATTCTGGACATAATTAGGTGGAGAAGGAAGCCAAGGGCAAAGAGAAAGGGCACACATCCCATTTACTTTCTCCGGTAGAAAAATGTTGATAGAAATGTGATAAAACTCTCAAAGGTACACATAAAACCTAAGTCATGGTTATATAATAGGAGATATGATCAATTTCAGGGTGTGACAGGTAGTCTGGAGCTCTCTTCTCCATATATTTTAGTCACATTATGTCTATGGTTATAGCTCTGACTTTGCCTCTGCCCAGCTGTGTTTGGAACTTATCAACCCAATCTCTCTAAGCCTCAGTTTCCCTACCTGGAAGATGAGGCTGTTCAACCAGATGATAGCCAAGGTTCCTTCCATGCGTGGTGCCAAGGGTCTGATGGAGGGATCAGCTGTGTTATGCTGATCCATTGTAGTTTCCTGCATCCCATTCACAGGACTGCTTCATGAGCAAGTGACCTGTTCAGTCACACAGGGTCTCTCACTTAGAAGACCCTATGTTTGATTTAACACTCTGCTGGCATTCTTTTGAAATTCTTCATTTTTCAACAAAGGTCCCCATATTTTCATTTTCCACTGAGTCCCACACAATATATAGTTGGTCCAGTGTATTAATTCAGACAATATGAAGTCTTCCTGATAAGAAAGCAGAATTCTTGGAGGAGGAAGATGGCAGAAGAGTAAGACGTGGAGATCACCTTCCTCCCCACAGATAATCAGAAATACATCTACACGTGGAACACCTCCTACAGAACACCCATTGAACACTGGCAGAAGACCTCAGACCTCCCAAAAGGCAAGAAACTCCCCACGTACCTGGGTAGGGCAAAAGAAAAAAGAATAAACAGAGACAAAAGAATAGGGACAGGACCTGCACCAGTGGGAGGGAGCTGTGAAGGAGGAAAGGTTTCCACACACTAGGAAGCCCCTTCGTGCGTGGAGACTGCGGGTGGCGGAGGGGGAAAGCTTCAGAGCCACGGAGGAGAGCGCAGCAACAGGGGTGCGGAGGGCAAAGTGGTGAGATTCCCGCACAGAGGATCGGTGCCGACCGGCACTCATCAGCCCGAGAAGCTTGTCTGCTCACCTGCCGGGGTGGGCGGGGCTGGGAGCTGAGGCTGGGCTTCGGTTGGATCCCAGGGAGAGGACTGGGGTTGGCAGCATGAACACAGCCTGAAGGGGCTAGAGCGCCACGGCTAGCCGGGAGGGAGTCCGGGGAAAAGTCTGGACCTGCCGAAGAGGCAAGAGGCTTTTTCTTCACTCTTTGTTTCCTGGTGCTCGAGGAGAGGGGATTAAGAGCGCTGCTTAAAGGAACTCCAGAGACGGGCGCGAGCCGTGGCTAACAGCGCGGGCCCCAGAGACAGGCATGAGACGCTAAGGCTGCTGGTGCCGCCACCAAGAAGCCTGTGTGCGAGCACAGGTCACTATCCACACCCCCCTTCCGGAGAGCCTGTGCAGCCCGCCACTGCCAGGGTCCCGGGATCCAGGGACAACTTCCCTGGGAGAACACACAGCGCACCTCAGGATGGTGCAATGTCACGCCAGCCTCTGCAGCCGGAGGCTCGCCGCCCCTCCCTCCTCCCGGCTTGAGTGAGCCAGAGCCCCCGAATCAGCAGCTCCTTTAACCCCGTCCTGCCTGAGTGAAGAACAGACGCCCTCCAGCGACCTACACGCAGAGGCGGGGCCAAATCCAAAGCTGAACCCCGGGAGCTGTACGAACAAAGAAGACAAAGGGAAATCTCTCCCAGCAGCCTCAGGAGCAGCGGATTAAATCTCCACAATCAATTTGATGTACCCTGCATCTGTGGAATACCTGAATAGACAACGAATCATCCCAAATTGAGGAGGTGGACTTTGAGAGCAAGATATATTATTTTTTCCCCTTTTCCTCTTTTTGTGAGTGTGTATGTGTATGCTTCTGTGTGAGATTTTGTCTGTATAGCTTTGCTTTCACCATTTGTCCTAGGGTTCTGTCCGTCCGTTTTATTTTTTTTACTTAAAAAATTTTTTTTCTTAATAATTATTTTTTATTTTAATAATTTTATTTTATTTTATCTTCTTTCTTTCTTTCTTTCTTTCTTTCTTTCTTTCTTTCCTTTCTTTCTTTCTTCTCCCTTCTATTCTGAGCTGTGAGGATGAAAGACTCTTGGTTTAGCAGCCAGGAGTCAGTGCTGTGCATCTGAGGTGGGGGAGCCAACTTCAGGACACTGGTCCACAAGAGAACACCCAGCTCCACATAATATCAAACGGCGAAAATCTCCCAGAGATCTCCATCTCGACACCAACACCCAACTTCACTCAACGACCAGCAAGCTACAGTGCTGGACACCCTATGCCAAATAACTAGCAAGACAGGAACACAACCCCATCTATTAGCAGAGAGGCTGCCTAAAATCATAATAAGTCCACAGACACCCCAAAACGCACCACCAGACGTGGACCTGCCCACCAGAAAGACAAGATCCAGCCTCATCCACCAGAACACAGGCACTAGTCCCCTCCAACAGGAAGCCTACACAACCCACTGAACCAACTTTAGCCACTGGGGACAGACACCAAAAACAATGGGAACTACGAACCTGCAGCCTGCAAAAAGGAGACCCCAAACACAGTAAGATAAGCAAAATGAGAAGACAGAAAAACACACAGCAGATGAAGGAGCAAGATAAAAACCCACCAGATCTAACAAATGAAGAGGAAATAGGCAGTCTACCTGAAAAATAATTCAGAATAATGACAGTAAATATGATCCAAAATTGTGGAAATAGAATAGAGAAAATGCAAGAAACATTTAACAAGGACCTAGAAGAACTAAAGATGAAACAAGCAACGATGAACAACACAATAAATGAAATTAAAAATACTCTACAAGGGATCAATAGCAGAATAACTGAGGCAGGAGAACGGATGGGTGACCGGGAAGATAAAATAGTGGAAATAACTACTGCAGAGCAGAATAAAGAGAAAAGAATGAAAAGAACTGAGGAGGGTCTCAGAGACCTCTGGAACAACATTAAACGCACCAACATTCGAATTATAGGGGTTCCAGAAGAAGAAGAGAAAAAGAAAGGGACTGAGAAAATATTTGAAGAGATTATTGTTGAAAACTTCCTTAATATGGGAAAGAAAATAGTTAATCAAGTCCAAGAATCGCAGTGAGTCCCATACAGGATAAATCAAGGAGAAACACGCCAAGACACATATTAATCAAACTATCAAAAATTAAATACAAAGAAAACATATTAAAAGCAGCAAGGGAAAAACAACAAATAACACACAAGGGAATCCCCATAAGGTTAAAAGCTGATCTTACAGCAGAAACTCTGCAAGCCAGAAGGGAGTGGCAGGACATATTTAAAGTGATGAAGGAGAAAAGCCTACAACCAAGATTACTCTACCCAGCAAAAATCTCATTCAGATTTGATGGAGAAATTAAAACCTTTACAGACAAGCAAAAGCTGAGAGAGTTAAGCACCACCAAACCAGCTTTACAACAAATGGTAAAGGAACTTCTCTAGGCAGGAAACACAAGAGAAGGAAAAGACCTACAATAACAAACCCAAAACAATTAAGCAAATGGTAATAGGAACATATATATTGATAATTACCTTAAATGTAAATGGATTAAATGCTCCCACCAAAAGACACGGACTGGCTGAATGGATAAAAAACAAGACCCATATATATGCTGTCTACAAGAGACCCATTTCAGACCTAGGGACACATACAGATACAGACTGAAAGTGAGGGGATGGAAAAAGATATTCCATGCAAATGGAAATCAAAAGAAAGCTGGAGTAGCAATTCTCATATCAGACAAAACAGACTTTAAAATAAAGACTATTACAAGACACAAAGAAGGACACTACATGATGATCAAGGGATCGATCCAAGAAGAAGATATAACAATTGTAAATATTTATGCACCCAACATAGGAGCACCTCAATACATAAGGCAAATTCTAACAGCCATAAAAGGGGAAATCGACAGTAATACATTCATAGTAGGGACCTTTAACATCCCACTTTCACCAATGGACAGATCATCCAAAATGAAAATAAATAAGGAAACACAAGCTTTAAATGATACATTAAACAAGATGGACTTAATTGATATTTATAGGACATTCCATCCAAAAACAACAGAATACACTTTCTTCTCAAGTGCTCATGGAACATTCTCCAGGTTGGATCATGTCTTGGGTCACAAATCAAGCCTTGGTAAATTTAAGAAAATTGAAATTGTATCAAGTATCTTTTCCGACCACAAAGCTATGAGACTAGATATCAATTACAGGAAAAGATCTGTAAAAAATACAAACACATGGAGGCTAAACAATACACTACTAAATAATGAAGTGCACTGAAGAAATCAAAGAGGAAATAAAAAAATACCTAGAAACAAATGACAATGAAAACACGACGACCCAAAACTTATGTGATGCAGCAAAAGCAGTTCTAAGAGGGAAGTTTATAGCAATACAATCCTACCTCAAGAAACAAGAAACATCTCAAACAACCTAACCTTACACCTAAAGCAATTAGAGAAACAACCAAAAAAACCCAAGTTAGTAGAAGGAAAGAAATCATAAAGATCAGATCAGAAATAAATGAAAAAGAAATGAAGAAAACAATAACAAAGATCAATAAAACTAAAAGCTGGTTCTTTGAGAAGGTAAACAAAGTTGATAAACCACTTTTTTTCTCATCAAGAAAAAAAAGAGGAAGACTCTAATCAACAGAATTAGAAATGAAAAAGGGCAAGTAACAACTGACACTGCAGAAATACAAAGGATCATGAGAGATTACTACAAGCAACTCTATGCCAATAAAATGGAAAACCTGGAAGAAATGGACAAATTCTTAGAAATGCACAACTGCCAAGACTGAATCAGGAAGAAATAGAAAATATAAAAAGACCAATCACAAGCACTGAAATTGAAACTGTGATTAAAAATCTTCCAACAAACAAAAGCCCAAGACCAGATGGCTTCACAGGCAAATTCTATCAAACATTTAGAGAAGAGCTAACACCTATTCTTCTCAAACTCTTCCAAAATATAGCAGAGGAAAGAACACTCCCAAACTCATTCTACGAGGCCACCATCATCCTGATACCAAAACCAGACAAAGATGTCACAAAGAAAGAAAACTAGAGGCCAATATCTCTGATGAACATAGATGCAAAAATCCTCAACAAAATACTAGCAAACAGAATCCAACAGCACATTAAAAGGATCATACACCATGATCAAGTGGGGTTTATTCCAGTAATGTGAGGATTCTTCAATATAGACAAATCAATCAATGTAATACACCATATTAACAAATTGAAGGAGAAAAACCATATGATCATCTCAATAGATGCAGAGAAAGCTTTCGACAAAATTCAACACCCATTTATGATAAAAACCCTCCAGAAAGTAGGCATAGAGGGAACTTTTCTCAACATAATAAAGGCCATATATGACAAACCGACAGCCAACATCATCCTCAATGGTGAAAAACTGAAACCATTTCCACTAAGATCAGGAAGAAGACAAGGTTGCCCACTCTCACCACTCTTATTCAACATAGTTTTGGCAGTTTTAGCCACAGAAATCAGAGAAGAAAAGGAAATAAAAGGAATCCAAATCGGAAAAGAAGAAGTAAAGCTGTCACTGTTTGCAGATGACATGATACTATACATAGAGAATCCTAAAGATGCTACCAGAAAACTACTAGAGCTAATCAATGAATTTAGTAAAGTAGCAGGATACAAAATTAATACACAGAAATCTCTGGCATTCCTATACACTAATGATGAAAAATCTGAAAGTGAAATTAAGAAAACAGTCCCATTTACCATTGCAACAAAAAGAGTAAAATATCTAGGAATAAACCTACCTAAGGAGACAAAAGACCTGTATGTAGAAAACTATAAGACAGTGATGAAAGACATTAAAGGTGATACAAGTAGATGGTGAGATATACCATGTTCTTGGATTGGAAGAATCAACATTGTGAAAATGACTATACTACCCAAAGCAATCTACAGATTCAATGCAATCCCTATCAAAGTACCACTGACATTTTTCACAGAACTAGAACAAAAAATTTTACAATTTGTATGAAAACGCAGAAGACCCCGAATAGCCAAAGCAATCTTGAGAATGAAAAACGGAGCTGGAGGAATCAGGCTCCCTGACTTCAGACTATACTACAAAGCTACAGTAGTCAAGACAGTATGGTACTGGCACAAAAACAGAAAGATAGATCAATGGAACAGGATAGAAAGCCCAGAGATAAACCCACGCACATATGGTCACCTTATCTTTGATAAAGGAGGCAGGAATGTACAGTGGAGAAAGGACAGCCTCTTTAATAAGTGGTGCTGGGAAAACTGGACAGTTACATTTAAAAGTATGAGATTAGAACACTCCCTAACACCATACACAAAAATAAGCTCAAAATGGATTAAAGACCTAAACGTAAGGCCAGAAACTATAGAACTCTTAGAGGAAAACATAGGCAGAACACTCTATGACATAAATCACAGCAAGATCCTTTTTGACCCACCTCCTAGAGAAATGGAAATAAAAACAAAAATAAACAAATGGGACCTAACGAAACTTAAAACCTTTTGCACAGCAAAGGAAACCATAAACAAGACCAAAAGACAACCCTCAGAATGGGAGAAAATATTTGCAAATGAAGCAACTGACAGAGGATTAATCTCCAAAATTTACAAGCAGCTCATGCAGTTCAATAAGAAAAAAACAAACAACCCAATCCAAAAATGGGAAGAAGACCTAAATAGACATTTCTCCAAAGAAGGTATACAGATTGTCAACAGACACATGAAAGAATGCTCAACATCAATTATCATTAGAGAAATGCAAATCAAAACTACAATGAGATATCATCTCACACCAGTCAGAATGGCCATCATCAAAAAATCTAGAAACAATAAATGCTGCAGAGGGTGTGGAGAAAAGGGAACACTCTTGCACTGCTGGTGGGAATGTGAATTGGTACAGCCACTATGGAGAACAGTATGGAGGTTCCTTAAAAAACTACAAATAGTACTACCATATGACCCAGGAATCGCACTACTGGGCATATACCCTGAGAAAACCATAATTCAAAAAGAGTCATGTACCACAATGTTCATTTAAGCTCTATTTACAATAGCCAGGAGATGGAAGCAACCTAAGTGTCCATCATTGGATGAATGGATAAAGAAGATGTGGCACATATATGCAGTGGAATATTACTCAGCCATAAAAAGAAACGAAAGTGAGTTATTTGTAGTGAGGTGGATGGACCTGGAGTCTGTCATACAGAGTGAATTGGGTCAGAGAGAGAAAGACAAATGCCATATGCTAATACATATATATGGAATCTAAGAAAAAAAAAGTCATGAAGAACCTAGGGGTTAGAGGGAAATAGAGATACAGACCTACTAGAGAATGGACTTGAGGATATGGAGAGGGGGAAGGGTAAGCTGTGACAAGGTGAGAGAGTGGCATGGATATATATACACTACCAAATGTAAAATAGATAGCTAGTGGGAAGTAGCCGCATAGCACAGGGAGATCAGTTCGGTGCTTTGTTACCACCTAGAGGGGTGGAATATGGAGGGTGGGAGGGAGGGAGATGCAAGAAGGAAGAGATATGGGAACATATGTATATGTATAACTGATTCACTTTGTTATAAAACAGAAACTAACACACCATTGTAAAGCAATTATACTCCAATAAAGATATTTTAAAAAAGAAAGTGAAATTCTTTTCTTTGGCACTGCTGAGAGCTGAAGCAGTGACTCTCCACCTCAGTGGATGAAGGACAAGCTGCCTAGTGGGTTCATGACACACAGCATCTCAAAATTCTGCTCTGCACTAGAACAACTCATAAGAGAAGCTGTTTAGAATTTTTGTTCTGCCCAAGGCTCGTGTTCCATTGTTCCAGCCCCAGCTGGAGTAGATTGCCCAAACTGCATTCAACTCATTAAAAAAAAAAAAGGTCTTAAAATAGGATGACCCATTTAATGCCATGTGCTGCTATGCGGGTTAATTAGATGTGAAATATTCGCAGCAGTTTCACAATAAAGAAAATAAAAGATGTAATAGAAAGATGAAGGTCAGTGCTGGGCCTGAGTGCTATATTATGTCCAACCTGCATTTAAAACCCAACGATTGCTAAAAAGATTATTAATAGATAGAACAAAGAACCACATTTGGGGACATGGCCCATTTTATATTTGGAAATGCCTCTACCTGTTTAGGAAATTTAGATGATAGTTCAATGGTAAGCTATCTGTCTTCAATGGAGACAAAGCTACTTACCATCAGGAAAGTGGGGATGTATCTACACTACTCCTTTTGTGTTTCAGGGTCTGGATGTAGGTCATGACCATGAAGTAGAATCAGATATGATGAAATCATAATGCTGGTTTTCTTAGAAATGAGTCTGAAACAGAGGAGTCAACCAAGTATTTAAAACATTAGTCTTTACACATAGGACAGCATTTAAGCATTTGTTACTCAGAGGCTTTGTACATCCTTTGCAATTCCTAATCAGACATGGTCAACATAAATGTTCTCTCTCCTCTGTGCTCTCAAAGCATCTGAGGCTCACCCCTCTCAAAGCACTTTTTATTCTTTATTGCAATGGTTTATTTCCTTATCTGTTTCCTTCACTAGTCTGTAAGCTCTTTGAAGACAAGTTCTGTGATTGTTTTTAATCTCTGTATCCCTAGTCCTAGCACAGCACCAAGCCTGCTGTAGGTGATCAATGAATCTCTACAGTCAAGTAAAAGAATGAATGTCATATGATATATGAAGAGCTCCTACAAATCAATAAGAAAAGGATCAACAACACAAAAGAAAAATGGGTAAAGCACACAAAATGATGAAACACAAAAAAGAAATACAAATGACCAATAAACATATAAAAAGACATTCAAACTCAATCATAATAAAAGAAATGCAAATTAAAAGCACACTGAAAAGATATGTGCACAGATGTATGAAATGATGTGTGAACACAGCTAAATTCACCTGTATGCTCCAGAACTGCTGTACCAATTGTTAAAATATTGAAATTGTTACCTGCTCATTGGTAAATAGTGCTGACCTGAGTCCACCTGGCATCCTACTGGTGCCCTGTCATCTAGCCCCTACCCCCAAATCCCCAGACCTTGCTGTAACCCGGCAACTCAAGAGGTAATGCTTGATATTGCAGGGGCCCCAGGATCATGCTCAGCACTTATGGCCAGCCTCATTCTGATTGGTGGGTTCCTGTGCTGTTAGTGTTGTTAAATATTTGGATATCACTCCTATGTTCAAGGTTATGCACTGTAGCATAGAATGCAATAGCAAAACTTGGGAAACAACCCGAGCAAAAACTAACATTTATTAAGAGCTTAATATGTGCCATACATTACTCTAAGTACTTTACATTGATTAACATATTTAATCCTCACAACAACCCTAGGAAGGAGGTACTATTGTAATTTCCATTTTACAGATGCAAAAACAGAGGCAAAGAGAAGTTAAGTAATTTGCCCAAGGTCATACAGCTAATAAGTGATGAGAGGAATTCTATCAAGGTAATCTGATTCTAAGGCCTCTCCTCTTAAAACAAAATGTCCTTTAGTAGGGATTGGTGAAATCAATTAGGGTATAGCCATGAAATGGAATATTATACAGCCATGAAGATGAGGAAGCTCTTTATGAGCTCACAATGGAATAGTATCCAAGCTATATTACTAATTGAAAAGAAAGTACAGAAAAATGTGTGTAGTTGTTAAATATATATATATATATATATATATATAAAATCACAAATTGGATACACAGGCTATGTCTGGAATTATACATACGAGACTGATAACATTGGTTGCCAGTATCTAGGGGGACAAGGTATTAGGAAAAATGTTTGCTGTGTGTGCTTTTTGTACCTTCTGGACTGAATACTATGCGTACGTACTGCCTATTTTAAAAATTAAACTGCAAATTAATTTTTTAAATGAATGATATGTACACAAAGATTCTAAGGCAGAAAGTCAAAAGAGCTTAGAGAGAAATAGAAAAGGTATGCAGCTGGCTGGAGGTGGGAGAGAATCCATCCTCCTGGTCATCAGGGAGTGCTGAGCCTCTGAGCAGAGCCTTTGAAGATGGGGAAGTTGTGAGGATATTTAGAGAGTGGGGGAAGGGCATTCCAAGGGAAGAGGCAGAGATATGGAGACTGTGACTGAGACTTTGACAACACGAAATGAGAGGAAGTTTCACTGGAGGTCTGTGTGCCCTCTGCAGTTGGGAGCAGGCGCACAGGAAGCTAAGATTTGGGTGTGGAGGGACCTGGGAGGGGCTGTAAGGGGCCCCTGAGGCTGACTGCAGATTAGAAGTCAGCCCAGTGGTGCTCATTTTAAGGAAATTCAGAGGAACATAAACTCAAAGTGCCTGAACCTCACCCTGTCACACATCTAGTGCGGGTAAGGAGTTGAGCTGTGGAGCCGTCCGCAAAGGATGGGCAAGAAACAAAGATGTAATTGAAGGGTTGGGGAAAAATAGGGCCAAGGGAAAACAGTTCAAGGAGCTGAGATTGTCAGCTCTGAAGGAGGACAATTACTGTCCCCTCCTTGACGACGCATCGTTGTCAGTGGGATGGTGACCAGCTGCTCTCTGCAGCCACAAAGGAGACAAGAGGAAAAGGGCTTCAACTGCAGCAGGAGCAATTTAAACTAGATTCAGAGAAAAACTTTCCACCAGGAAGAAATTAAGTTGTTAAAAGATTCTGAGGGAAGATAGGGTATTGCTAGCCCTCCCTCTAAGTTAGACTTGATGCTGCAGAAATCAACTTGCGTTCGAATCAGTCATGTTTTCTGCATCCCAGTGTCTTCACCTTAAGCTGTGGGTAATAATGCCAACCTCACAAAGTTGTTATAAAGATTAAAAGAGATCCTGTGTATAAAAAAAGTTAGAACAGGGCCTAACATATAGTAAATTCTGAATAAATTGCAGCTCTTGTCCTTTACGGTAAAATGGTGTTTATTAAACATGAAGGTCTTAAGTGATTTAGATGGTTACTTGGCACGGTCCCTGAAGGTCTCTTTGATTCAAGCAAACTTCCCAGATGCTTCATCAATAGTTTTATGAACACCGTTTTATAATGAAATGCTAACTTTTCTGGAATAAATATTAAGACTATTCTTCCTATCTGCTTTGATTGTAAAGAGTTCTACTGTCAGCCATGTTCCCAAAAATCACATTTCTAACAGCCTCTCCTCTGGAGGGGGGCTGTACAGAACAGAGTTTTTCAGATCTTTTGGACTATGACCCACAGTAGTAAATAAATTTCATATCACAACACAGTACTCTCACACACACACTCATCGATGTGTAACTGAAATGAAGTTTGTGGGAAAATTCTTAAGCTTTCTATGTGTCATCTATTTTGATATCTTCTATCTCATTTTGCTCTAATTTTTAGAAGTACTGCTTTTGATCCACTAGATTGATTTCATGACCCACCAGTGGATTGTGACCCATAGTTTGCAAAGCTTGTGTAAAGTCTTAGATCTGTGACTCCTGACTACATTGGGCACCACTGGGCAACTTTCTTAACTACTCTGGGGTCTGTTTCCTCATTAATAAAAAGGGGATTAGAGAATCTATCTCCTAGTGTCTCAAGAAGTTTTAGTTAGGACACCAGGTACATTGTGCCTAGGATTTATTTAATAGCTCATCCTCAGTAAAAGTTGATTATGTCATTAAAATGGCTGCCACAAAGTCCCTGCACTAAAGCTGGGCACAGGTCCCAGGCCAGAGCTTTATTCACTATTATTAGGTAGGTATCCTCACCAGTTGTGGTCACTTGGTTTTCCCACTAAGAGCATCTGCTCACCAGCAAACCGGAAAAGAACGTAAGTGCAAAGTAAAAGGCAGCAGTAATGCGAGAGACCAAAGCACTCCTTAAAATACGAGAAAAGTGCATTAGTATTACAGCCCAGGTAAGAAATTGTGTTCAAGAGCTGCAAAGAGAGGTAAATTATGTCTTGCATTCTCCATTTAAAAGGCAGGGTAGAACAGAATATATCTATAGGAAAAAAAAAAAAACCTGGTCCAAGTGGCAAAAATACAAAAATTAACTAAATATTTTGTTTCTTAAAGGAATACATCTTAGCTGTTGAAAAGTTAAAGTGACAGAGCTCTTTGTATAATTAAGGCAAACAAGAGAAATATCACTGTTGTTTGAAATAAACTGGCAGAAAATATAGTTGGGCATTTCACCCATAAACATGTATCCCACAGGCCCCCTTTAACCTGGCAGTTATAATTCCTTCCCTTGGTCCCAAACGAACTAAATACAAATGGTTTTCAAATTTGACTCTATCATGTTTATCACTTCTAACCATGACCAGGGCAACAGGATATTAATGGAATGATGATTTGCATGTGTCGTCCCCCTGCTCTCCAGTTTCCCTCCAAAAAGGCCACCACTCTAAGCAGCAGGTAGATGTTGTGTGTTTCCTTTCTTTGCTGCACACACGTCATCCAACTGAGAAGAAAGCAGAAGCTGCTGGAGAATAGCCCTCTTCAAGGGGATTTTAAAGGTAATCTGAGAATGGAGAAAGAAGAGAAGTGCCTTCTAGATAAGATTAAGACTTTTAGAGACCCGCACTGAGAGGAATATGGTGCCAATACCACCATCTTCTGAAAATAATTCAAAATAGAAATAATACTGATCCATGACATCAGAAACAAAGAAATTTGGATTTTTCCTTTTGATTAATGATTTTTAATAATATTAATTCTTTTCAAGGTTTCTGTGTGTGTGTGTGTGTGTGTGTGTGTGTGTGTGTGTGTGTAGGGGTGTACACATGTGCACCCCTGCACTGCTAGTTCCCTGATTGGCTGCTATTCCACCTATGGGTTCTTCTAGTGCTTAGTGCTTACGAGGGAAGCTATTCCCAAGACAGGAAAGTGGGAGAAGATTAGTGAGAACTCATGTCCCACTTGGTCTTGGGTAGTGGGGAGGACTTCTGAGGTATAGCTTCAAGGGGTTTCTAGAAAGTTTGGGCTCTGGGCCCAGCAGTGCAAACCTTGCCAAAGATTCAGGTACCCTGAATATGGCACAGAAGCAACTGAGCTGTAGGCTCCCTGCAGGCTGGAACAAAGGGCAGCACAACGGTGAACACTGCGGGTGATGTTCCACGGTTGGTGAAGCTTTGACTATGTGTGAGATCTTGACACAACACTGGGGTAGAGTCTCAGTAAATGACCAAAATTCAACTTCTTGGCGATTGGGCAGAATGGAAAACAGAACTATTTCATACACTTGAGTTTCTGGCCTGAGATTTAAACCTGCTCATTTCTGGATATGAAACCTCCGTGGTATGTCTACAGCTGTGGCTGAAATCTTCCTTCCTGGACCATGCAGCCTATAGCTTTTGAGAGCGTTGCTTTTAACATGTCTGGCAAATTTCTCCCCTGGTCCAGCCCAACTAATCAGACTCTACCCCTTGGATATAAGCCCTCAGGTTGGTGTCTTAAAAGCAGGACTGGGGCAATATGCAAAAGGTGAGCAGACTCGCTATACTGATCTCTGGAGCTTACGTTTCACAAATAAACTCCTACTCCTACTACAATGATTCATCATCATCTATTATATTGGGAGGATGTAAGACAAGGTGACACTTTGAGGAGACACATCTCACTGCAGAATGATGAATTACTTTAGACGTAAGATGTTGTCAGCCCAGCCCCCTCTTTCCTGTCTCCAGGCAAAGGCAGTGTGTCTGTATCAGATTTAGGGATCAGGTATCACAGATGAAGCTGAAAATAGTGAATGCTTTGTTATTCAACAAAGCCCATTTTCAAAGCCTTATCCCTTTCTGCTCCTATGCTTATCAAAGAGATCAGATTATCATCAGAACAAGGTCCAATATTATTTTAAAGAGAAAGCTAGATCATTACTCACTAGGTTTTTTTTTTAAACATCTTTATTGGAGTACAATTGTTTTACAGTGTTGTGTTAGTTTCTGCTGTATAACAAAGTGATCAGCTATATGCATACATATATCCCCATATCTCCTCCTTGTGTCTCCCTCCCACCCTCCTTAACCCACCCTGCTATGTGGTCACAAAGCACTGAGCTGACCTCCCTGTGCCATGCAGCTGCTTCCCACTATATATTTTACATTTGGTAGTGTATGTATGTCAATGTTACTCTCTCATTTCGTCCCAGTAAGCTTCCCCCTCCCCATGTCCTCAAGTCCATTCTCTACATCTGCGTCTTTATTCAGTCCTACCCCTAGGTTCGTCAGAACCTTTTTTTTTTTTTAGATTCCATATATATGTATTAGCATACAGTATTTCTTTTTCTCTTTCTAACTAATTTCACTCTGTATGACAGACTCTATGTCCATCCACCTCACTACAAATAACTCAATTTTGTTTCTTTTTATGGCTGAGTAATATTCCATTGTATATATGTGCCACATCTTCTTTATCCATTCATCTATCGATGGACACTTAGATTGCTTGTATGTCCTGGCTATTGTAAATAGAGCTGCAACAAACACTGTGGTACATGGCTCTTTTTGAATTATGGTTTTCTCAGGGTATATGCCCAGTAGTGGGATTGCTGGGTCATATGGCACTTCTAGTTTTAGTTTTTTAAGGAACCTCCATATTGTTCTCCATAGTGTCTGTATTAATTTACATTCCCATCAACAGTGCAAGAGGGTTCCCTTTTCTCCACACCCTCTCCAGCATTTATAGTTTGTAGATTTTTTTGATGATGGCCATTCTGACTGGTGTGAGGTGATACCTCATTGTAGTTTTGATTTGCATTTCTCTAATGATTAGTGACATTGAGCATCCTTTCATGTGTTGGTTGGCAATCTGTAGATCTTCTTTGGATTCTGCCCGTTTATGGATTGGGTTGTTTGTTTTTTTGATACTGAGCTGTATGAGCTGCTTGTATGTTTTGGAGATTAATCCTTTGTCAGTTGCCTCATTTGCAAATATTTTCTCCTATTCTGAGGGTTGTCTTTTCATCTTGTTTATGGTTTCCTTTGCTGTGCAAAACATTTTAAGTTTCATTAGGTCTGATTTTTTGGTTTTCTTTCCATTTCTCTAGGAGGTGGGTCAAAAAGGATCTTGCTGTGATTTATGTCATGGAGTGTTCTGCCTATGTTTTCCTATAAGAGTTTTATACTGTTTGACCTTACATATAGGTCTTTAATCCATTTTGAGTTTATTTTTGTGTATGGTGTTAGGAAGTGTTCTAATTTCATTCTTTTACATGTAGCTGTCCAGTTTTCCCAGCACCACTTATTGAAGAAGCTGTCTTTTCTCCATTGTATATTCTTGCCTTCTTTGTCATAGATTGGTTGAGCATATGTGTGTGGGTTTATCTCTGGGCTTTCTATCCTGTTCCACTGATCTATATTTCTATTTTTGGGCCTGAACCATACTGTTTTGATTACTGTAGCTTTGTAGCAGAGTCTGAAGTCCAGGAGCCTGATTCCTCCAGCTCTGTTTTTCTTTCTCAAGATTGCTTTGGCTATTCAGGGTCTTTTGTGTTTCCATACAAATTGTGAAATTTTTTGTTCTCGTGCTGAGAAAAATGCTATTGGTAATTTGATAGGGATTGCATTGAAACTGTAGATTGCTTTGGGTAGTATAGTCATTTTCACAATGTTGATTCTTCCAATCCAAGAACATGGTATAGCTCTCCATCTGTTTGTATCACCTTTAATGTCTTTCATCACTGTCTTATAGTTTTATACATACAGGTCTTTTGTCTCCTTAGGTAGGTTTATTCCTAAGTATTTTATTCTTTTTGTTGCAATGGTAAATGGGAGTGTTTCCTTACTTTTTCTTTCAGATTTTTCAACATTACTATATAGAATGGCAGAGATTTCTGTGCATTAATTTTGTATCCTGTTACTTTACCAAATTCATTGATTATCTCTAGTAGTTTTGTGGTAGCATCTTTAGGATTCTCTATGTAAGGTATCATGTCATCTGCAAACAGTGACTGTTTTACTTCTTCTTTTCTGATTTGGATTCCATTTATTTCTTTTTCATCTCTGATTTCTGTGGCTAAAACTTCCAAAACTATGTTGAATAATAGTGGTGAGAGTCGGCAACCTTGCCTTGTTCCTGACCTTAGAGGAAACAGTGACAGTTTTTCACCATTGAGAACGATGTTGGCTGTGGGTTTGTCATATATGGCCTTTATTATGTTGAGGTAGGCTCCTCTATGCCTAGTTTCTGGAGGGTTTTTATCATAAATGGGTGTTGAATTTTGTCAAAAGCTTTTTCTGCATCTATTGAGATGATCATATGGTTTTTCTCCTTCAATTTGTTAATATGGTGTATCACATTGATTGATTTGCATATATTGAAGAATCTTTGCATTCCTGGGATAAACCCCACTTGATCATGGTGTATGATCCTTTTAATGTGCCGTTGGATTCTGTTTGCTAGTATTTTGTTGAGGATTTTTGCATCTACGTTCATCAGCGGTATTGGCCTGTAGTTTTCCTTTTTTGTGACATCTCTGTCTGGTTTTGGTATCAGGGTGACGGTGGCCTCGTAGAATGAGTTTGGGAGTGTTCTTTCCTCTGCTATATTTTGGAAGAGTTTGAGAAGGATAGGTGTTAGCTCTTCTCTAAATGTTTGATAGAATTTGCCTGTGAAGCCATCTGGTCCTGGGCTTTTGTTTGTTGGAAGATTTTTAATCACAGTTTCAATTTCAGTGATTGTGATTGGACTGTTTATATTTTCTATTTCTTCCTGGTTCAGTCTTGGAAGGTTGTGTTTTTCTAAGAATTTCTCCATTTCTTCCAGGTGGTCCATTTTATTGGCATAGAGTTGCTTGTAGTAACCTCTCATGATCCTTTGTATTTCTGCAATGTCAGTTGTTACTTCTCCTTTTTCATTCTAATTCTGTTGATTTGAATCTTCTCCCTTTTTCCTTGAAGAGTCTGGCTAATGGTTTATCAATTTTGTTTATCTTCTCAAAGAACCAGCTTTGGGTTTATTGATCTTTGCTATTGTTTCCTTCATTTCTTTTTCATTTATTTCTGATCTGAACTTTATGATTTCTTTCCTTCTGCTAACTTTGGTGGGGGGGGTTTGTTCTTCTTTCTCTAATTGTTTTAGGTGTAAGGTTAGGTGGTTTATTTGAGATGTTTCTTGTTTCTTGCGTTTGGATTGTATTGCTATAAACTTCCCTCTTAGAACTGCTTTTGCTGCATCACATAGGTTTTGGGTCGTCGTGTTTTCATTGTCATTTGTTTCTAGGTATTTTTTTATTTCCTCTTTGATTTCTTCAGTGCACTTCATTATTTAGTAGTGTATTGTTTAGTCTCCATGTGTTTGTATTTTTTACAGATCTTTTCCTGTAATTGATATCTAGTCTCATAGCATTCTGGTCGGAAAAGATACTTGATACAATTTCAATTTTCTTAAATTTACCAAGGCTTGATTTGTGACCCAAGACATGATCCAACCTGGAGAATGTTCCATGAGCACTTGAGAAGAAAGTGTATCCTGTTGTTTTCAGATGGAATGTCCTATAAATATCAATTAAGTCCATCTTGTTTAATGTATCATTTAAAGCTTGTGTTTCCTTATTTATTTTCATTTTGGATGATCTGTCCATTGAAGAAAGTGGGGTGTTAAGTCCCCTACTAAGATTGTGTTACTGTTGATTTCCCCTTTTATGGCTGTTAGCATTTGCCTTATGTATTGAGGTGCTCCTATGTTGGGTACATAAATATTTACAATTGTTATATCTTGTTCTTGGATTGATCCCTTGATCATTATGTAGTGTCCTTCTTTGTGTCTTGTAATAGTCTTTATTTTAAAGTCTATTTTGTCTGATATGAGAATTGCTACTCCAGCTTTCTTTTGATTTCCATTTGTACGGAATATCTTTTTCCATCCCCTCACACTCAGTCTGTACGTGTTTATTCTGTTATTGATTCCTTCTAGAGTATTTTTAATTTCAGTTATTGTGTTGTTCATCACTGTTTGTTTGCGCTTTAGTTCTTCTAGATCTTTGTTAAATGTTTCTTGTATTTTCTCCATTCTGTTTCCAAGATTTTGGATCATCTTTACTATCATTACTCTGATTTCTTTTTCAGGTAGGTTGCCTATTTCATCTTCATTTATATCGTCTTGTAGGTTTTTACCTGGTTCCTTCATCTATAACATTTTTTTTGTTGTTTCTTTTTTTTGATGGGTGGTGCTGTATTTCTGTCTTATTGGTTGTTTGGCCTGAGACATCCAGCACTGGAATTTGCAGGCAGTTAGATAGAGCTGGGTCTTGGTGCTGAGATGAGAACCTCTGGGAGGCTTCACTCCAATTTATATTCCCTGGGGTCTGAGGTTCTCTGTTAGTCCAGTGGTTTTGATTCAGAACTCCCACCACAGGAGCTCGGGCCCAACCTCTGGTCTGGGAACCAAGATCCTGCAAGCTTTGCGGCTCAGTAAGAAGAAGAAAAAGGAAGAAAGAAAGAAAAAAAGGAGCAGTACAATATCAAAGAATAAAAACTAAATAAAATTAGAAATATAAAAAGTATGTTAGGAAAAATAAAACTGTAATTGAAACAATTGCAATAAGGTAAAATGAAACAACTGACGAAGGATTAATCTCCCAAATTTACAAGCAGCTCATGCAGCTCAATATCAAAAAAACAAACAACCCAATCCATAAATGGGCAGAAGACCTAAATAGACATTTCTCCAAAGAAGATATACAGATTGCCAACAAACACATGAAAGAATGCTCAACATTATTAATCATTAGAGAAATGCAAATCAAAACTACAATGAGATATCATCTCACACCAGTCAGAACGGCCATCATCAAAAAATCTAGAAACAATAAATGCTGCAGAGGGTGTGGAGAAAAGGGAACACTCTTGCACTGTTGGTGGGAATGTAAATTGATACAGCCACTATGGAGAACAGTATGGACGTTCCTTAAAAAACTAAAAATAGAACTACCATACAACACAGCAATCCCACTACTGGGCATATACCCTGAGAAAACGATAATTCAAAAATAATCATGTACCACAATGTTCATTGCAGCTCTATTTACAATAGCCAGGAGATGGAAGCAACCTAAGTGTCCATCAAGAGATGAACGTATAAAGAAGATGTGGCACATATATATAATGGAATATTACTCAGCCATAAAAAGAAATGAAATTGAGTTATTTGTAGTGAGGTGGATGGACCTAGGGTCTGTCATACAGAGTGAAATAAGTCAGAAAGAGAAAAACAAATACCGTATGCTAACCCATATATATCTAGTCTAAAAAATAAACAAAAAAATGGTCATGCAGAACATAGGGGCAAGACGGGAATAAAGACACAGACCTACTAGAGAATGGACTTGAGGATACAAGGAGGGGAAAGAGTAAGCTGGCACAAAGTGAGAGAGTGGCATGGACATATATACACTACCAAATGTAAAATAGATAGCTAGTGGGAAGCAGCCGCATAGCACAGGGAGATCAGCGTGTGCTTTGTGACCACCTAGAGGGGTGGGATAGGGAGGGTGGGAGGGAGGGAGATGCAAGAGGGAGGGGTTATGTGGATATACGTATATGTATAACTGATTTACTCTGTTATAATGCAGAAACTAACATTGTAAAGCAATTATACTCCAATAAAGATGTTAAAAAAAAAAAACTTTAGATAAAAGAAGTACAAGGGGGGGTAGGGGTGGGAGGGCAACAAGCCAAAAGGAAAATCACTTGCAAAGTATAAAGAATAAAATAAAATTAGAAAACTAAAAGAATAGGAAAAATAAAAATATAAAGAATCAACAACAATGAATCAACAAGGTAGAACAGAACCCCAATCTAAAAGAGGAGAAAAGAAAAGAAAAAAAGAAAAGGAAAAAAAGTCTTGGCTATGGGGGCAGAGTTTAGGTGGGGTGGAACTTAGGCAGGGGTGGGGTTTCGGGTGGGGTGGGACCTAGGCGGGTTGGGGGTTGACGTTTGAGTGTGGGGTGGGGCCTAGGCACAGAGATGTTCAAGCATGGGGCAAGGCCTCTGCTTAGGACCTGCACGGTAGGGGAGAGGCAGCACATCGAAAGGAGGGCCTCTGGAATGTGGAGTTCTGGAGTTTAGAGGTAGGGCCCTGGGTGATGGTGTGTGGGTGGGGTTTAGGCCCAGAGCAGTTGGAGTGGGTCTCTGAGTGTCGAGGTGGGGGCCTGGGTGGGGGTGTAGTGATGGGGCTTGGGTTCTGTGCAGCAGGAGGGAGGCTCCAAGGGCAGACGATTAGGCCCGGGCACCCACCAGGCTTCCTGGTGCCTAAGCGTACAGGGAAAGCACTGGCTCCGTTCCCTTCCTTCCTTTGTGCTCCTCCCCGACTGTCTCCCCCATGGTCTCCCCCGATGATTCTGGACCCCTAACCATGGGTGGGTCCCGCTGGGTGTAGGAACTCCTCCCCTCCCCAAGCCACCCCTCAGGGGTGCCAGTCCCATAGGTCAGGCCATTACTTTTGCTCCCCCTTCCCTCCCTCCCCCTCCCTCAGGACCTGCGTGGTTGGAGGGGGCCTAGGTGGGCAGAGGATCAGGCCCAGGGTCTCAACAGGTTCCTGGGGGCTCAAGTGGCCAGGGGAAACCTGGCCATGCTCCCTTTTGATCCTCTGCCCTCCCAATGGTTCCCCAATTTCCCCCTTCATGTATGGGATCCCTTCCCCTCCTCCAGCTGCCCCTCAGGGGCGCCAGTCCCATCCCACCTCCACTTCTCCTCCCCCTTCACTCCCCCCATGTCCCATGTCCTACCCAGTCGCTTGGAGTTCCTCCCGTCCCCTTAGGTGTCTGTGGTCCCTCACCGGTGCCTGGCGGGTGCCCTAGTTGTGAGGAGACATGAATTCTCTGTCCTACTAGTACGCCATCTTGACTCCCTACTCATTAGGTTTTAACTACTGGGTTTAATTTCATCAATGCCACCTCCTTCCATTCTCTTCCTCTGAAAAAAACTTTTAGAAATTTCTCCCATTCTTTGTGATTTTATTATTCCCTGTCTATGAGTACTGAATACCTGTTTTGTTAACATTTTTTCTCAATTGATTAAAAACTGAAGTTCTAAACACCAGTCTCTATGAATCACTTTGGTAGTATTGTCTCTGTGAATCCATCACCAATGATTAAATACAACTAATTGTGGGCTTATCCATTAATGGATAGTTTGTTAAAATATTGCTCTTTAGCATAATATCAAACCATCTATCTGCAAATGTGGGCTTCTCTGGGCTTAACTGCTGAGTGAACTATACTGAAAAAGCAAAGCTACTATCTATGTGATAAAATGAGCGAAATGTGTCTATAGCAACAACATATAAAGTATAAAGTTATAATCATATCTGGAGTTTATCTTCTTCCCCTGAAATATAAAAGAAAGTAAGCTGGAGAAGGAGATTATGAAAATCAAACAGATTTTCAGCAGTTGCAGAAAATAGAGCCTGTGAATATCAATCAGACCAGCGAGGGTGTGGGGAGGGTCCAGACCCTTCGGCCTCTTCAAAAATAGAAGACCTCATACTCAGGTGCAATATAATATTAGAAGAATATATTACAATGTAATATGACATTGTATCCTTGGATACAATGTACTCCTAATATTTTCAAATATTTCTAATATTTGGCACATGGTATGATGAGGAAGAGTGTAGTTTTAAGCAACAACCCTCCCACTTTACCCTAATTCATTCATCCATTCAATCTTTCACTTAATGCATATTTATTGAGCCCCTGCTCTGGACCAGTTACTGGGTGAACAACAGTGCGCAAGATTGATGCATTTTCTACCTTTATGAAGCATATTATGTAGTAAACTCCAAATCTACCTCACATAAATGAAACAAAATGGGGAAAAATGTTCAAAAGTAAAAAGCACCTGAAGAGAATTGAAGTAAATCTTAATTTAGACCTCCATGACTGCAAAGAGAGGAATCAAAGAAAATTAGATAATCATCATCATTCTTGTTATATTGTGACCTGCCATTTTGCATATAATTACTCTAATATGTTTACAAAAACTTTCCAAAGTAGATCCTGTTCTCCTTTTTACAGCTGAGGAAGCTGAAGCTGGTTAAGGGGCTTGCCTAAGGCCAAAGGCTAGAAAGTTCAAGCAGTGGGGTTTGAACCAAGACTAATCAGCCTTCCAGCACTGCACTCTTGCTCTGTACTGGAATATCTCTGGGAAGAGGGCTTTTCCTTCCAACTAAGAATCAGAATCATCACATTAGCTAACAGAAGGAGACCTATGTAGAGTATATTAGCTTAGCTCCTCATAGAAATGCTTCATAAGGATTAATCATCTGTTTTTTTAATGACCATTAGAAAAATAACCTTAATATACAGATCATTTCTGTTTCTTCTGAAATACTGCAGTAAACAATATCATCATTTATGTCACCCTGTTATTAATGTCCACACAATAACTTGTTTCACTAAGGTTATATGCTTTCTTATATTAGACACATAACTCATCATGTTTCTCCTTGTGCTCTAGCTTCTAGGAATTTCTAAGCTTAAAATCTCTGATTTCAGTTTAATTCATTTATTTGCTTATTCAACAAACATTTATGGAAAATGATTACTTTAGTGTGATTATTTTAGTGTGATATTGTCCCTGCCTCAAAGGGCTTTTGATTTCTTTTTTATGTTTATTGTAACTGCTTTTCTATTATATGTTTATTGTTATATTTTTTATTATATGTTTTTCAAAAGTAGGAGAGTATAACACATAAATGGGAGACAACGAAAATGTTTTATTGTAAAAACTGATAGCATCTGGGACAAACTACATCTTAGGGACTAAGAGAACAGGGCTTGGAATCTCACAGATTCTGGGTTTAAATCTCAGCTTTACCCACTCACAGTGTAAATGGAGACAATTTAAACTTTGAGCCTCAGTTTATCCATTTGTAAAATGGGACCTAAGAATTCCCACACAATATGTTCATAAATATTAAATAAGATATACCACATTAACAAAATGAAGAATAAAAATCATATGATCATCTCAATACATGGAGAAAAAGCATTTGACAAAACTCGATATTCATTTATAATCTAAGAAAACTCTCAACAGAGTGAGCATAGAGGGAACATATCCATAGTAAATGCCATATATGACAAACATAAAGCTAACGTAATACTCATCAATGGAAAGCTGAAAGCTTGATCAGAAACAAGACAAGGATGCCCACTCTTGCCACTTTTATTTAACATAGTATTGGAAGTCCTAACCAGAGCAATTAGGCAAGAAAAATAAATAAATAAAAGACATCAAAATAGGAAAGGAAGAGGTAAAACTGTCATTATTTGAAGATGACATGATATTATATATAGAAAACCCCAAAAATCCATCAGGAAATTGTTAGAACTAATAAACGAATTCAGTAAAGTTGCAGGATACAAAATCAATATACAAAAATCTGTTATGTTTCTATACACTAATAATGAACTATCAGAAAGAGAAGCTAAGAAAACAATCTCATTTATAATTGCATCATAAAGAATAAAATACCTAGGAATAGATTTAACCAAGGAGGTAAAAGACCTATATGTTGAAAACTACAAGATGTTAATGAAAGAAATTGAAGAAGACACAAATAAATGGAAAGATAGTCTATGCTAATGGATTAGAAGATTAATATTGTTAAAATGTACATTTACCCAAAGCAATATACAAATTCAATGAAATCCGTATCAAAATTCCAATGGAATTTTTCACAGAAATAGAACAAACAGTCCTAAAATTTGTATGAAACCATAAAACATCCTGAATAGCCAAAGCAATCTTGAGAAAGAACAACAAAACTGGAGGCATTACACTCCCTGACTTCAAACCATATTACAAAGCTATAATAATTAAAACAGTGTGATGTCAGCATTAAAACAGACACATACATCATGAAACAGAAAAAAGAGCCCAGAAATAAACCCATGCAATATATGGTCAAATAATATATTGACAAAGGAGCCAAGAATACACAATGGGGAAAGGACAGTCTTTTCAATAAATGGTGTTGGGAAAACTGGACAGCCACATGCAAAAGAACAAAACTGGACTACTTTCTTAAAGCACACACAAAAATTAACTCAAAATGGATTAAAGACTTAAGTGTAAAACCTGAAACTATAAAAGTCCTAGAAGAAAACATAGGTGGTAAGCTCCTTGACATAGGTCTTGGCAATGATTATTTTGAATCTGACATGAAATGCAAAAGCAAAAATAAATAAGTGCAACTATATCAACTATAATTTGATTAAAAAATAAATATGAGATCTGAATAGACATTTTTCCAAAGAAGACATACAGATGACCAACAGGTACATAAAAAAGATGCTCTACATCATTAATCATCAGGAAAAGGCAAATGAAAACCACTATGAGATATTACCTTACATGAGTTAGAATAGCTATTATCAAAAAGACTGGAAATAACAAGTGTTGGCAAGGATGTGGAGAAAAGGGAACACTCACACACTGTTGGTGGGAATGTAAATGGGTCCAACCACTGTGGAAAATAGTATGGAGGTTCCTCAAAAAAACTAAAAATAGAACTATTATATGATCCAGCACTTCCACTCATAGGTATATGTCTGAAGAAAATGAAAATACTAATTCAAAAAGATATGTGCACCCCAATGTTCATAGCAGCATTTTTTTTACAACAGCCAAAATATGGAGGCAACCTAAGTGTTTATCAATGGATGAATGGATTAAGAATATGTGGCATACATATAAAATGGAATATTACTCTGCCATAAAAAAGAATGAAATTTTGCCATTTGTGACAACATGGATGGAGGGTGTTAGGCTAAGGGTAGTAAGTCAGAAAGAGAAAGACAGTATATGTTATCACTTATATGTGGAATCTAAAAATAAAACAAACTAGTGACTGTAACAAAAATGAAACAGAGATAGAGAACATACTAGTGGTTACCAATGGGGAGAGGCAAGTGGGGAGGGACAAGATAGGAGTAGATCATTAGGAGGTACAAACTACTGTCTGTAAAATAAATAAAATACAATGATATATTGTATAGCACAGGGGATATAGCAAATATTTTATAGTAACATTCAGAGGAGTATAATCTATAAAATTTTTGAATCACTATGTTGTGAAACCAATATAATATTGTAAATATTGTAAATCAAACATAACTCAATAAAAAATTAAATATATATATATATATATATACACACACACACACACACATACATACACACACACCTTGCTGGGGGGCACAAGTTCATAGACACATAGAACATATTGGTATTTGCCAGAGGCAGAGGGCGGGGAGTAGGAGAAATGGGTGAATTGTGGTGGTTTTTTTTTTTTTTTGGTTTTAGTTGAAATAAATTGAAATTAAAAATAAATAAAAGAAGGATTTCCTCAAGAAAGGTTGACTCAAGGACAGCAGTATAACTGTGTTTCATGAGCTAAGAGAGCAAGATGAGGGAATTTACAAAAAAATACACAATGTGGCAGAGTAAATAGCTCCAACAGCCTTAATAAAGCTACAAATATTTTTTCTCATCCCCTTCTAAGTCCAGAAGCTACTTTCTATTTCTTCTACCTTTTTCCCCGTTTTTTGATTGACAAGAAAGAACAGCAAGGTAACAGTTTCTTTAATAAATTGTTTGACTATAGTTCACAAAGCCCAGATTAGATTTAAAAATACCTATATAGCCAATTTCTCTCCCACAGTTATCTGTTGTTTCCATTCTGTGTAGATAGATGGTCAGCAAGCAGGTTTGGTTCAAATGCATTCTTAATTACATAACGGAAATGATGCCAGTTAGTGCTGTTTCTCAGTGGGGCTACGAATCAATACATTTAAGTTACCACAAATCCTTCTGATGGGATGGTTACTCAGAGACTGATTCAGGCAAAATCTTGAAACCCACACTTGCATCCTCTTTCCCTCTATCCTCCTTAGAAAAAAAATAAGATAATGTATATAAAGCATCCAGCACTGCCTGGCACATAGTAAGTGTTTAATAATCACTACTTGTGATTAAAGCAGGTAAATGATACAAGAAATAATTCCATCCTTAATAATTCCACTCTGAGGTGGGATGACCTTGGTTTCCATGGGAAATAAATGGGCATTTTTAAAACCTCAAAATTTAAAATAATTTTAAGCTATTTCCCTTGGTCCTCTCCAAGATTCTCGGCAATGTTCCATCACCCCTGGTTGTTGAGCCCTCTTGTCTAATTATAAACTAAATTCTGGCTTGTTAGCAGGAAAGATTTTCTCAGGCTCTGTTCTGTAAACAATATCAGAGAAATCACAGATGCTTTGAAAACTGGGAAGGCTCTCCCAATCTGCAGGGTTTTTTCATCTTAAAGATCCCACAAATGACTGGCTTTAAAAGTTGTATATTTGCTATTGACAAACACAGCACCTTAAGCTTTCCTCTTTGATAGCATACATTCCACCATCATGTAATTATTTAGTTCCTTGTCTGCCTCACTCATAGGAAACTCTTTGAGGGCTGGCCGTATAGCTCATTCCCCACTGGACTTTTTACCCAGTGGCAGGCATATAGCAGATGCTCCATAAATATTTGATGAATCAATTCATGAAAGGCTACATGAGGGCAAGGACCATATTTAATACATTGTGTTATCTTCCACAACACCTGTCATGGTGAATGAATGAATGAATATCGTTTAGCTGAGTCTTAGAATACAAATAACTTTTTAAATAATAACAATTTAAATACAAGTTTTAACTTTATACCACAAAATATTGACTTTTTAAAATACCAGAGTCAATTTTTAGAGAACTTTCAAAGTCATGGCCAGCACTTAAGAGTTTGGACTTCTTTGTGACTATGTTCACCAAAATTCGCAAACAAATCTTAATGAGTTCAAAATGTAAAATAGATAGCTAGTGGGAAGCAGCCGCATAGCACAGGGAGATCAGCTCGGTGCTTTGTGACCACCTAGAGGGGTGGGATAAGGAGGGTGGGAGGGAGACACAAGAGGGAGGAGATATGGGGATATATGTATATGTATAGCTGATTCACTTTGTTATAAAGCAGAAACTAACACACCATTGTAAAGCAATTATACTCCAATAAAGATGTTAAAAAATAATAATAATGGGGATATGTTGAAAGTAAAAAAAAAAAATCGTAATGAGTTCATACAGAGTTCTGATGTGGAGTCTTGTTGTTGCACGTTGTCTCTCAGTGATAGGAGAAGTTTGGGCAGGGGGTGAATGGACTCCCCCAAGATCAGACTGAGATTAGCAAAGCCTGCAGCTGGAGCCTCTGCTGTGCTCTTCCTAGAACTCGGGCATATCTGGAGACATGAAAGAGAACTGCCAGGGCTTCATTCACTATGAAAACCTAGAAGGCTCTTGGGAAATAACTCTTCCAAAATTGGTTTCAAGGAAAACAAGCCAATGGAAAGCTGAGGGGTGATTCTGAATACTTCTATTCGTGAACTGTTTACTTTCTCAAGTGGTCTCCCTGTCATGCACGATACTTGCTCATACAGAAACTCCGCTCCTTCCTGGATTTCCACACATACCCATATATAAAACCCAACTTCACAGAGCCTTTCTTTAAGTGGCAGACTTGATAAAAGTCTGGGAAGTCCAGACTTCTGTCAAGTAACTTGGTACCCCTCCCTCTCTTCTCTTTGTAGGAAAAAAAATCCAATTTACCTATGCAGAGAAACAGCCAAGCTCCTTTTATTCTATCTTCTCTTTCTAGTCTCTGCCCTGCATATATTTTCACACCCAAACAACTCAAAGATATTTCCTTAGACAAGGCATTTCTCACCCTAAGAAGAATTTTGTACCAGCTGTTAAGGAATGATTTTTGCCACTTGATCTGAGATTCCTAATTATTTCCTACTATCCATTCTCCCTTTATGTGCTACGAATGAGAGCTCCTGACTTTTAGCTGTGTACACGACACCCAGAAAAAGACTGTCTTTCTCAGCCTCCCTTGCTGCCAGGTGTAGCCATGGAATAAGAGCAGAACTGATGGAGTAACTTATTAGTCATGTCCTTACAAGGAAGGAGCATGCCCTCCACTTTCTTTGTACCTTCTTCCTATTGGAGAAATGTGGGCCTGATGGTGAAAGTTGGAGCAGCCATCTTGGACCATAAGAGGAGGCTGTGTGTTGAGAATGACAGAGCAACAAGATAGAAGGGGTATGGTCTTCCCTGGTGGCACAGTGGTTAGAAATCCGCCTGCCAGTACAGGGGACATGGGTTCGAGCCTTGGTCTGGGAAGAGTCCACATGCCGTGGAGCAACTGGGCACGTGCGCCACAACTACTGAGCCTGTGCTGTAGAGCTCGTGAGCCACAACTACTGAAGCCCGCGCGCCTAGAGCCCGTGCTCCAAAACAAGAGAAGCCACTGCAGTGAGAGGCCCGCACACCGCAAAGAAGAGTAGCCTCCGTTCGCCGCAACTAGAGAAAGCCCACACGCAGCAATGAGGACCCAACACAGCCAAAAATAAATAAAGAAAAGAAGTATTGTACTGTGGTATAATGGAATGTCCCTTTGACTCTGTATTTGTGATTTATTAAAAAATAAAATTAAAAAAAAAGAAGGGGTCCAAGTCCCTGACACTGTCATGCTACTGTTTCAGTCCTGAACTGCTTACACCCAGACTATTTACGAGAGAGAAACAGACTTTTCTCTTGTTTAAGCTGCTTTTATTTTGGTTCTTTGTGTCAGCCACTAAAACTGTATCCTGCCTAATACTCCTCTTTACACAGATATTGGCAAACAGCATCAGCAGCATCAATAAACACTGTGACAGGCATTCTAATCAGATTATCCATTAGAGTAAGCCCTGCTCATTTCCTTTCTATTGCTTTTTTGTTTTCCTTTTTCATGTAGAATCATTCTTCAGACTCTTATCAAGTTGATGGATCTCTATTCTTTTGCATTATAAATAAAAATTTTAGCATTTTATATGGGGTAAGGTTTTTTCCAACCATTTCCAATGAATGCTTCTGAAAATAAATTTAGTTTATAGTTAAATTTTTCTGTTTAAATTTAATAAGCTTACAATTTTAATTTCTTTTAGACTTTTATCTTTTATAAATGTTTTTAGCATGAAGTCTTCAACCATACAGAAAAACAGAATATCTTTTTTAAAACCCCTAGAAATCACTAATCAATCAAAGTCAAGAGATCTTTAGATTTTGTCACATTTTGTTCATTTTTTTATTTGAAAGAAATAAAACCTTACAGGTAGTTGAAGGCCCTGTCAACCCCCAATCCCATTCTCCTTCCTTCTTCTCTGAAGTTTGCCACTATAAATGAGCTTTGTGTGTTCTCATTCCTACGCATATTTTTACATTTTTATAATATATCAAATCACATATGGTACACAGTACTCTTCTGTGTGCTTTCAGACTTGAAATAAATTTTATGCACATCATTCTGCAACTTGCTTTTTTATTCAACACTAGGCTCTAATTCATTTGTTTTAATTCTATCTTATAATTATTCTTCAATGTCTTCATTCTCCCATAGACAGACATGAAGGTTGTTTTAAATTTTTCACTATTTCAATCAGTGCTACAATGAGCATTCTTATATCTAACTCCAGGCACACAGGTTCAAATGTTTTCTAGGATAGGTACCTAGAAATAAAATTGTAGTGTTGCAGTGTTTCAACTTTAATAGACTGCTGAATTCCTCTACAAACTTGCTCTATCAATTTATACTTATTCCCCTGTATCTTCACTAGTATATGATATAGTCAGATTTTTTTACTTTTTGCCAATATTATGAGTGTGCGATGGTAACTCATTTTTTTGCATTTCTCTGATTACTGGTTAGGTTTATTTGCCTTTCAGTTTTGCAGTTCTGTAACTTGTCTCTTTATATTCTTTGCCCATTTTAGCATTGGTTGTCTCGATTTTTTGCTGATGTGTAACTATTCTTTATATATTTGGGATCTTAAACCTTTCTGGTTATATGCATTGGAAATATCTGCTCCCAGTTTATGGGCTACCTTTTAATTTTGATACACAGAATTTAAACATCTTAATGTCAATTCTTTTTCTCTATGAATTGTGCTTTTGTCTTCTGTTTAAGAAATCCTTTCCTGTCTGAAATCATAAAAATATTCTTTAATATCTTATTCCAATAATTTTGAAGTTTTGCTTTTCAAATATGGGTCTTTAATCCATGGAAAAATAAATATAAACTTAAATTTGGTAATCTGAGAATACCAAATTATGGATTTCTGACATTTAAGGGGTAAGTGAAAAAAACATGATCATAGCTTGAAAAGGTGGAAATGACATCCAAAAGCATCCAGAAAAACATCAAGAGTAGCTGAAAGAATTCCGTCATATGTACTTATTTCCCTTTTTGTCACTTTTTAAATAATTTTAGGATCCTTTCATCCATTTCTCATGCAGCATGTGATGTCTAGTTCATGCACCATGCCAGATCTGCTCGTCCTTATGTATTCTTCAGCCCTGGCCACTTGCCCTTCTTCCCAGCCTGTTCTCAGAGATGGCTCACATCCTGGCTGTTGCCACCATCACCTCACATCCTAACATCTCCAATTTTCTCAGCCTCCTCAGGGACGAAGACCGGGCTGAGGCATGGACTCCTCTGAGCCAGCTGCACAGGAGCGGCAGCAAGTCTGGTGTAAGGCCAAACCTGGCTGACCTCCATGGAGACTCTGGTTTTCCCAGGCAGTGGTTTCCTAAAAGGACTGGGTAATAAAGAGGCAAGTGAGGGAGACTCAATGCCTTGTAGGTGGGTTTTCACCAATGAGCCAGAAGATGGAAACAAGACTGCAGATAAATATCATGTCCTTATTCTTCTTCCAGAGTGGACAGTTCTGAAAAGTAGTGAAGCCACGTGACCACTCAGGAGATGTCCCACATTAGCTAGCAGTGTTTTCTTTAGAAGGTGTGCCTAAGCTTGCCAATATACCAACTTATATTGTTTTCCCTCCTTCTCTACCTTATTCCTTATTCCTTCTACCTTATTCCTTCTTTTCCCTCCCTCCTGTGTCCTCAGGATTGCATCCTCTTCTCCAATAAGCATTGGTATGTAAATTTTGCTTCATACTCTCTTTTCTAGGGATCCTACACTAACAGAGTTTACTTAAAAATTAAAAAAAAAAACCATGTGTTATCCATCAGTAACTAAAACTCAAAATTTTTATTAAAACTGGTAAACAGGTCTATTAAAATGCTAAAAACACAATTTGTAACTATTGTATAATGAGTTGGTTTGTTGGCAGATCAATCATTTGGTGATTTTGCTTGCTTCCATGGAAAGGAAGATAAAGAGAAATACAAGATCTGAGCCATATTTAGAAGATACATTGGATAGGAATCTGTGATTGACTAAAATGTGAAGGTTAAGGGATAAGAGATGTTAAGGATTTCACCTAAGTTTCTGTTCTGGACAACTGGATGAACGGCAATGCCATTCATTTCATTAAAGCAGGAGGAGGTCTGTGCACGCAATAGGACAGGATATCAGGGTTTAGGCAGAGGACTGTCAGGGAAAGTGACAAGTTTATGGAATCTGAGAAGTCTGAGGTGTTTTGCAGGCATTTGCATAAATGGGGCTAAACTTCATGTAGAAGGTCTGGGTTGAAGACATTGATTTTGAGGTGCTAAGCTTGACATTATTTATTAACCATCCACCAACCATACCCTCCCATCTTCCTTGCTAACAGAACTCCAATTTTATTCAGGCAGTGGTGCACCCAGTTCACAAAAGAATGAGTAAAAATTTAAGTCAACCCTGGTAACTCCATTTCTCTTTGTCACTGGTATGATATGTGACTCATTTCTAAGGCAAGTGAAATCCACTGAGGAACTTCTAGGAAAAATTTTCCTCCCTGATAAAGCAGAGAGCAGCATGAGAAGAAAGCTCTCTTCTGCCTTCAAAACCCCTTTCCTTCCCACTTTAAATGTGTTATATGAGAACCTGAGGTTTGGAGCTTCAGCTGCCATCTAGAAACTGGTGACATGGCTCTGTGAATGCCAGAGCTGAAAGGTGTAAAGAACCTTGGTACCTGATGACATCTCTGAACCCCTGAACCAACCGTGGAACACACTATCTCCAGATTTCTCCAGTACTTCTATGAGGTACTTAATATCATCATTAGGTCGTTACTGGGTCCTCTGATATTTGCCACCAAAATCTCCCTAAATAATACAGGTATCACCTGCACATCCTGGTAACTGGAGCTATAGGGTGGATGAGACCAGCAGAAAACGCCTTGGGTAAAGGTCTAAAAAATACCAATGTTAAAAGGACAGACAGAGAAGAAGGGAAGCTGCCAAGGGGTGTGAGAAAGATTAGCCCAGGAAATGTTAAAAGTCCCATATAACAAAGGTAACAACAGTAGTCATAATCTAGCAGCACCACAAGGAAATAGATGAAAAGAAATGTAACTGAAAACTGTCAGTTTAGCTCCTTTATTGCAACTCTGTTCAAATATTTGGCCAAAGAAAAGGTAGAAAATGGGAGCTGTAGGTTTTTATCTAAATAAAGTTTTTTTTCAAATTCTGGGAACTTCATTCTTTTTTTCACCACATTATTCCAATCAAGAATTTGTTTGGAGTCATTCATTGATAGATAAAGTGAGCATCTTTAGATTCCATGCTTAAGAGTTTCCTATGCGTTTGGGTCATGAAATTCACTTGGCCCTGCAGAAATTATTGCTTGTCAGCATGAAGCTAGGCTAATGAATAATTTTGACAACACCACACAACAAATCAGAGAACGGGCCAAATTCAAATGTCCCTATTAGCTTCTGTTTTTGCCAAGTTTTTAATTGTGAATGGAGATGATAAGGTTATCCCTCTCCCTTCTCTTAGAATAAATATTTGTAGACTCTCTGACTTTCCACTATCCATATAATCCATTTATTCTTTCATTGTGCTATGGGTGAGTTAAGGGGCTAATACTCTGCAGGACCATAGCATAAAAGATGAGGTCAGAGAATACTTCATATGAGATAATAGCGCAATTTTAGAAATGTTAAAGGTAAACTAAGTTAGCACTAGGAAAAGAAAAGGTCATGGGAAAGAGCTCTGAAGTCAAACAGAATTGGTAGGAAATTTTGGCTCCACAGTTTAGAAACTGTGAGAAGCAAGTTGCTTATACTTTCCGAATCTCAGTTTTCTCTCTGCCAGATGGGGACAATAATATCAACTCCAATTAGTCCTCTTGTTCTGAGGACTAACTCATGTCTGCAAAGCTAACACAGTGCCTGGCTTATAAGTACGTTTTTGATAAATAATTAAAAGTTCTAAATCAGTACATTAATAGATTGCTTTTAATACTGGAAAAGGTTATTGAGGCTAAATATCTGTTAACTACGTTGCAAAAACATTCTCCTAAGCAGTCATACATTTCTTAACTTCAGTATAGTGTCTTTCTTTGGGTAAAATAATTTCCATTTTTCTGCAGTCAAGGCTACCCATTCTTTCTCCTTATGGCTCCTGTGTTTATGTTTTGCTTAGGAAAGCTGTTCTCATTTTCAAGATTTAAATATGTTGTCATGTATTTTTTCCTAATAATTTCTTAGACATATCCCATTAATCTGAGACTTGGTGTTAAATTATGATCTAAACTTCTTATTTTTTTCCAAATCAATGTTCAATAATCTCTCTTTTCCAACACTATTTTTTTTTTTTTTTTTTTGCGGTACGTGGGCCTCTCACTGTTGTGGCCTCTCCCGTTGTGGAGCACAGGCTCCGGACGCGCAGGCTCAGCGGCCATGGCTCACGGGCCCAGCCTCTCTGCAGCATGTGGGATCTTCCCAGACCGGGGCATGAACCCGTGTCCCCGGCATCGGCGGACTCTCAACCACTGCGCCACCAGGGAAGCCCTCCAACACTATTGAAATGATAATTTTACCATAGACTAAATTCCATAAATGTATGCCTCTCTTTCCAAATGTTGTCTTCTGTTTCATTGACCAAATAATCTATTTCCACCTAAGTGTCACATTATTTTAATTAAATTGCTTTATAGTATGTTTAGATATGTAGTGAAGTGAGAACCTCGTTATTCTTCTTTCTTAAAAACTTTTTTATTCTGGCCCAAGTTTTTCAATCAGATGAACTTTAAAATCAGTTTATTAGTTTTCCTTTTAAAAACATCCAGCTGTAATTGTTATTGGGATTGAATTAAATTGATATTTTTATGAAATTCAGCCTTCCCATCCAGATCTATTTCTTCAGACCTTCTTTTGTGTCCTTTAATAGAGCTTTCTGTACATTTCTTGTTAAGCTCATTCATATATATTTTATAGTTTTTATTGCTCTGTACAAATCTTGTTAGTTTTTTTGTATACATTTTATAGTTTTATTGTAAGATAAACAGGAGTTTTATATTTTCTAGTTGGTCATCACTGATACACAGGAAAGACATGATTTCTAGCTTTTTGTATGCTCATGTATGTGACCTTCTGAATTTTTATATCAGTCTCACTAGTTTTTCTTGGATTTTAAAAAATAGTACATCAGCTTTTTACTAAAAATGACAATTTCATCTCTTCCACTCAGATAGTTATATCTTCTTCTTTTTCTCATTTAAGTGTATTTTTTAAGCCCTCCAGTTTAATGTTGAAATGAAGCAGTGATAATATGCCTCCTTGTCTTTTTTCTGACTTTGGTAGGAATTCTTCTGATGTATCACCATTACATATAATGATTTTTTTCTAACTCTAGTTTTGCTAAGAGATTTTATCAGGAACAGGCATTGACTTTCATCAAATGCTTTTTCAGGATCTATCGACTTCCATCTGCTAATAAATAGCTTTCTGAATGTCGAAGCATCCTTGTATTCCTGGGATAAACCCTACTTTGTTGTGATATATACTTTTTTCTACATTGCTAGATTTAATATGCTGATGTTTTAGTTAAGATTTTTTTTCATCCATTTATAAATGGGGTGGGTGTAAATTTTCTTTTGTGTGTATGCTCTCTGAGCTCTCTCAGCTCCAAGCCCACTCTTCTATACTTTGATTTGTGACGCTGGGGCTGGAACCCCACAAACCACATTTCTGCTTTGCCAACTGGTTTCTTCTTAGTCTCTGACGAACAAAGGCTAGGAGAGGAAGAAGGGACTTGCTCCTTCCAACAGCTTGCTGTGATCTTCCCGTCTGCTTCCTTTTCCTGTGTGCAGTATCCTGGCAACACTTCTTCACTCAGCCAGGGCAGTGTCTTCCCATACCAACAGCTGAATCCAGTTTGTTGTTTTTCTAACACTTGCAGAACCAGCCTCAGTATCCACCACGCCCCGCCATCCCCACCACTCAGATACACCAGCACAGGTGTGGCAGCAGCCTCTCTTCAGAGGTCCAAGTTTCCGTTCATGGGGACCCTTCTCTATACTTCTATATTTTAATACATTCAACTTCCTTTCTTTATTCCTTCACACCCTAGTGTGTAAACTGCTTTCTGCAGCTGCTACAATTCTGATACCTTAGACTTCTCTTTCTATCCTTTTGGTTACCTGGGTAACAACTGTACATCTACTTATCAATTCCTTCCATCATTTTCAACAATTGGCAAGGTTTCTGTCTCTGGCTGGACCTTCATTGGTCCGCTATGCTTGTCTGGCTTTGGGTTTGGTAGCCTCTTTGAATGAATTAGAAAGCTTTTCATATTTTTTCTATCTGTAGTTTGAAGTTCAATAAAACTTTCCTATATGTACTTCTGGGCCTGGTGCCTTTTAATAGGTATATATTGAAGTTAATTTTCAATTTCTTCTACGAATATCGGTCTATTTGATTTTTCTATATCTTCTTGAATCAATTCTGTTAATCTATATTTTCCAAGAAAATCATCCATTTCAACTTTATTTTAAAATTTGTTCCTATTAAGCTGTTCACAGTATTCTCTTAAAATTTTACTATCACTCATATTCTAATTTGCCTGGTTATAGGATTTTAGCATTCTGCCAATGAGAAGTCTGTTACTTCTCAGCTTCTCTTTCTTTTGTAGAGAGAGCTTCCCTTTCTCTTTTCTCCCTTTGTAGAAGTTTTCCATTTTTTCTTTATTCTTTTAGAGTTAAGAATTTTCACAGAGTGGATTTGGTTGCATTCATTCTGCTTGTAATTCTTCGGGCCCTTTCAGTGGAAGACAAAGTGTTTATTCAGTTTTAGAGTTTTTTTCCAATTGCTTTGATAATCTTTGGTAATTTCCCCTCTGTGTCTGGAAATCTTATCATATGAATATTGGATCAACTTCTGCTACCACCACTGATGGAGTAACAGAGACTGAATATATGCTCTTGCCCTAAACAACTAGAAAACTAGACAAAATATATGAAACAAAGGTTTGTGGGTTTTTTTAGACACGGATAATAGAATTCAGGACTATCATCCCTGAGAAAAGTGAAAGAAATGAGGTGAGCCTTATGATTGGCCAAACTTCTTCAGGGAGGCAGTTTCCAGGCCACAGTGCAGGGAGGATATAGCCAAACAGAGCTCACTTGGCAATCTGGCTGAGTTGAGGACACAGAAGTCAGAGTTTCGGGAGGTACTATTCCTCAGCTATCAGACTGATAAAAATTAAAAATTATGACCACATTTTCTGTTAAGAAGACTGTTGAAAAACAGGCACTCTCATACCCGCTGGTGGGGATACAAATGGTAAAATTCTTCACGCAGAAAATTTGGCAACACATTACAATAGCTACATATGTGCTTATCTTTTGAACCAACAATCCCAATTCTAGAAATCTACCTTGAAGATACACCTTCAACAATAAAATATATATATATATATATACATATACTCATTTGGTTATCCATTGCATCGTTGTTTACAACCGCAAAATACTGAACAACCTAAATGCTCAAATGTAGGAGACTAGTTGGATGAGCTATGACACATTCATACAACGAAATGTTATGCTGCTATAAAAAAGAAGGGGAAGGTTTCTATGAGCTGATACTACTATGAGTAGTCTCCGGGATATATTGCTAAATGAAAAAGAAGCCAAGTACAAAAGAATGTATATAGTGTGCTACCTTTCCTGTAAGAAGGAAGTGTATGAGAAAACATACATGCCTCTGTGCAAAAGAAATACAGGAAAGATAAACCAGGAACTAATGAGATTGTTACCTGTGAGGAGTGGGTGGGATGAGGTGGAAAGAACGGGGGAAGGGGTTTGGGGTAGTGGGGATGAGGTATGTAGTAATACTTCCTTTGGACAACCTTGAATCTTAGGACATACCTTTTGGACAGCCTTGACTCTTAGAATCATAGTAATGTTTCATATGACCAAAATAATCAATTAACATCAACTCATCATAAGATGAGTGTATGAATGAGAGCAGGGGGGCAGTGGTCGGGGGGGGTGACCCAAAATGGAATACAATAGTAACAAGTGAATCTGTATTATAGGTGGATAATATAGCCACACTTGCTGCACCCCTGTGAAGCCAAATCAGAATCCAAACCATACAGCAAGGATTTACTGTTCAAGCCTAAGACTGCCTTTTAGCCAGAGACCTAACTTTGTCCTCTTGCTTTTCTATGCCTGAATGCCTGGAGCCCTCCAATAGTTTTACTGGGCTTCAGTTATTTGTAATCATCCTAAGTGACATCCTTAGTTAGCATCTGGAGAAGCTGTAAGTTTAAGAAAACGTTCATTACTTTTAGATTTGGCTCTCAGTTTTAGAAATATCTACTATTGGGCCCAGGACCATGCCCTGCCAAACTGGGGGCAGAGGAGGAAAGAGATGGACATAGGGTTGGTGGAAAAGGAAATTCTTCTCCTACGAAATAAAGGGCACTGAGGTGGATGAAAAGATTTCATAGTCATCAGTTTCTAGATGACTTTCAAATGCTCTTCAGGCTCATTAACACAGATGAATTATAGTTAGCCCTTTCAGTTTAATCAAAGTTAGAAGAGAAGCAGGCACAGGTTTTAAAAGCCTGGTGAGAAACTGAGTAAGTGAGTGCTTAAGTGACTCACCGTTGGGGACCTTCAACTCTCAGCTTATCATCATAATGTGTTAGGTATAATGCTGAGAAATGATCAATAATCAAGAAGTCATTTCTTTTAACCTTTAAAAATTACCGACCTGCTGATTTCATGTTTAGCGATTTCTCTTGAGGAAATCATCAGTCACACACAAATATTTACGCACAAAGATTGCAGCATTATTTTTCATAGCATGAAAATAGAAATGATATACACAATAGAGCAATAACTAAAGACATTATGCGGCAGCTATACCATGGTACATTATGCATCTATTAAAAATGCCTTCCAAAACCATTTAATGACATGGGGAAATACTCAGAATATTAGAAAAATAATGCTACAAGGAAGTTTGGTGGTATTATGCTGCTTGCTAACAGAGAAATGCTGGGTATCAATAGCTCAGAGGTATTATCATTACGTTAGGCTTTTTTAAAAAGCAGAATATGGGGCTTCCCTGGTGGCGCAGTGGTTGAGAGTCTGCCTGCCGATGCAGGGGACACGGGTTCGTGCCCTGGTCCGGGAAGATCCCACATGCCGTGGAAGGGCTGGGCCCGTGAGCCATGGCAGCTGAGCCTGCGTGTCCGGAGCCTGTTGCTCCGCAATGGGAGAGGCCACAACAGTGAGAGGCCCGTGTACCGAAAAAAAAGCAGAATATGTATTCTGTACAGTTAAAGCAATATATGTGTGTGTGTGTATACATATACATTGCTCTATATGTGTATTTATATTTTTTGTATGTATGTACATATAGACACTCATAGAAAAAAAGCCTAGAACAAGGAAGAAAAAAATGACTAGATGGAAATACAGGGAAATATTAAAGATAAAAATGATTATCTTTAGGTAATAGAAACTGTGGATAATTATTTTCTTATTTATATTTTAGATATTTCCCAGATATCCTGCATTAGACATGAGTTACTTTTACTAATTCCAAGTTTCCTATTGCTCAAGCCAATGATCCTACAGCCATATGGACCTTTTCCCTCTAAAATCCCATATCCAATCCATCAGCAAACCTGTCAACTCTACCTTCGAAGAAGTTCTGAATCTATTTGCTCACCAACCTCCTCCCCTTATGATGGTCCACATCATCATCAGTGGCCGCCTGGATTTCTACCACAACCTTCTTTCTGGTCTTCCTGTTTCCATACTTCCCCCCTACCCCCACCCCAGTCTCCAGAAGGACCAGAAGGAGGGGTTATAAGAGAAAATTACAGGGAGTAAAACAGAGTCCATTTAGAGCAACAAGCTAAAGTATAAAAGAGGAGCATTTCTAATGGGGGAATTGCAGGAAAGACTGATAATTTGAAGGCACTCTGACATCACATATGAAGTTATAGTCCTACTCTGCTTAAGTTACGCACCCCATCTCCCATTATCCACACAAAACACATAGCAAAAATCTCTTATCCATAGTAACCTTGAGTAGTGGTGCTTTGGGTTGCTTGTGGTCAATCCATTCAGATCTAGCAGAGAAAAAGTAGGAGACAAGATGACAAATGAAGAGCAGGGAAGACACTGGAGTAAGAAGTGACCAACAGGAATCCTCAGAAAGCTTGGGTAGGGTGCTGAATTTCCTACACCCCATGCAATGGGGTCTGGAGACATTTTATTCCTAAATGAACAGAAAAGGGGACCTCAAAAGTCTGGGGAACTTAAGGACACCCACTCAGGCATTTATGTTACATTAATATAATGTCAGGAAAAAGATGGGCTGGACAGATGCCATTTCTGCTTTGTTTTCTAATTGGCTTCGTGTGAATATCTCATAAGTAGAGGTAGTATCTCATTCATCTTCATATGCCCTACACCTATCACAGGACCCGCCACAAAACAGGTCTCAGAAAACAGCCATAAGACGAATGGACTAGTGAATTGTGAATGAATGAAGGAAGGAAGGAAGGAAGGAAGAGAGGGAGGGAGGGAGGGAGAGAGGAGGAAAATGAATGAATGAATGAACAAAAAGATAACAATAAGAATAACTAGTACTTCTGGAGCATTTTCTTACCATGTACTATTCTAAGTGCTTTCATGTATTAATTCATTGACTTGAGATTAGAATTCAATTCCCCCGGGCTTTATGTACCTCATCTATTTTCGTTATCAGCTTCACCAGTGATCAGATTCACGGTGCAAAGAAACTCTCTAATGAGACCAATAAAAAAAAGCAGATGTCCTTAACTAAAAGGAGGATGCTCATCAAAGCTGTTCTTACATAAGTTGTCCAGGTGCTGCTGGCATATGAGCACAAGAGGCTAGAAACTCTGAGGGGATGTCCTCATTATTCCATTATACGAACAACTAGAAGTGACAGGCTAAGTCAAAGCAAAGTAATTACCCTGTTAATTTAGGCCTCCCCCAAAGCTGCTTGTCTTGGCAGTTGTCTTAGTTCACTAATAATAAACCTAACATACTTATATTTTTTCCCCAAAAAGTCTTGAGTACATTCTCTTCCATTTAGTCATTTGAGTTTATTGAGCACCTACTATGTGCCAGGCACCATTCTAAGTGCCTGAGTAGAGCGGTTTTCCAAACAAAGTCACTGCTCCCATGGAGATCACATTGTCTCACAACTGAGACAGCAGAACAGTAATCCCCATCTTACAGAAAAAAACTTGGGGCTCAGAGAGATTAAATAACTCTGACCATGATCAAACGGAGAGATAGCACTAGATTCTGATTCTTGATACTTAGAATTTTAAATATTGTATCTTGTATAGAGTGATTGTTTTGATGAAATAGTTTAAAGTATTTTGGTTCCTCCTCAGGCTGTAAAATATTTTGCCATGTGTCGCACGCACACTGTGAAGATTCTTGAACCCTGCATTCCCTTGTGGCCGTGTTGCTTAGAAGATTTAATGGGGAGATGCCTACTACAAAGCCACTGGCATCCTTGATTCCTCTCTATCAAATCCCTCAGCAAATCTTATCCAGAACCCAGTCACTTCCCTCTCCCTCCACTGCTACCACTCTGGTCTAAGCCATCATCATCTCTCATCTAGATCATTGAAGGAGGCTCCTATCTGGGGTGGCCATCCTTCTCCCCCTTCACTTTCCTCACCACAACAGCCGGGGGATACTTTTAACGTGTAAATCTGATCCTGTCACTCCTCTACCCCAAATCCTACAAAGACTCCCCCATTTCACTGAGAGTAAAAGCCAACCAAGGTCTTTACAGTAACCTACAAGGCCCTGCACAGTCTGGCCCCTGTTTCACCTGACCTCACCTCCCACCATTCTCTGCTGTCACTCTAGCCATTGTCATCATACTGACCTTCTCACTGTCTCTCAAACCCATAGGGCATGTTTCCACCTCAGAGCCTTTGCACTAGCTCTTCTCTCTACCTCAAACATTTCACCGCAGATATCTACATCTTCAGCTCCTTCAAGTCTTTGCTCAAGTATTACCTTAATGAAGCTCGCCCTGACCACTCTATTTGATCTTGCCACTTAGCTTGTTCTATTTATTTTCCTCATCACAAATATCACTTTCTTAAAAAACTACTTAAATTGTTTCTATATTATGTTCATTGTCTTTCTTCTCCCACAAAGGCAGGAATTTTTCTTCCTTTTTTTTTTTTAACATATCCCAGAGGTTAGACTAATGTAGGCACCCAGTAAATATGCATTATCCTTATCATTATTATTATCACCATCATTATTATTTGTGAATGTCAAGGGGCAGGAACTAAGAGACTTTTAGAGAAAGAGGTTTTCCTACCTGGAGATACTAGACTTCAGAGAAAGAGAGCAAAGATTTTCATGGTCCAAATAATGAGATTTGAATCCTAGCTCTGCCATTTACTTAAAGTTTGGGGCAAGTTAGCCTCTGTGAGTCTCAGGTCTCTTGAATGTAGAAGGAAAAAATAATATCTACCTCAAAGGTCACACTACTGATGAAGCGATGTAATATATGTGTAGAAAATGTCCAGTGCAATCAGAGTACAATTAATGTGAACTCTCTCAAATTAGTGCTAGTTTTGTTTTACTTTGGCAGATTCTTATTAAACAGCGTGGCTTACTTCCCCTTTTGGAGCCTCATTTCACACAACTATGTAATAAAAAGTTCGTTGAGATATCCTCTTTCACTGGCTTGGAGAGTTCCAAGGGGGCTGGTGGGAACATTGGGCCTCACAAGACATTGCTTCACTCTTCCTGATGGGTTAGCTAATCTGCCGCTGTTCATTACTGAGCCTTTAAAAAGTCAACAGATAATAACAGGAGATAAATAAAACCTTTGTCACTTACTGCTGCCTCAGTTTTACACAAGTGCTGCCAAAGAGTTGCAACAGGAACCTTTGAACAGTAGTCCAGTCAAATGGTATGTGCTGATAAACATTTGTTTAAAATGAAGCTTTTTTATTGTTTCCTGGAATTTCTCGGTAATTAACCAACTGCATTAACCAAGATCCTTTTAGACAGCTGTTTAGGGTAGTTGTTCCCAAACTTCTTACCATGAGGCACCCCCCTTTCCCCATAACCTCCCCCCACATAAACCAAAGTTTCTGAATGTTTTTTCTACCAAATAAACTGATGCATCTAAGTGATAATGCCTGTATTTTTTTATATTAGTCAAACTAATAAGTATAGTCAAAGACTTATGCTCACTAGAACTTTTGATCAACATGAGTTAGACATACTTTCATACTGCATGGGTATCTTTCCAGTCAAAAACAAAGAAATTTGATATTTCAGATAGCCTGAGCAGCCTAATTTGAAGTATATTCATTCTGCATATATTTAATGAACATCTATTATGTGGCAGATGCAATTCTAGGTGCTGGAGATATAGCAGTGAACACAACACATCAAAGTTCTTACCCTCTTGGAGTTTGCATTTTAATGAAGATAGACAATAAGCAAGATAAATAAATAAAATATATAGATAGAATAAGTTCTAAGGGAAACAAAGCAAGGAGGGAGATGGGATGCGAAAAGCACAGTGTAGGTACAGGGGTGTTCTTTTCCCAAGAAGTTGATATTGGAGCAAAGATCTGGAGGAGGGGACAGAGTGATCCATTGAGATCCCTGGGAGAAGAGGGGCAAGCAAGGAGAACAGGCCCTGAGGAGACAACATGCCCAGCGTGGTTGAATATCAACTGGAAGGCAGGGCAGCTGAGACAAAGGATGGAACCAGGAGACACAGAACAGACTGAAGAAAGTCTCAGAGTTTGTGCTCAGGATTGTCTTTTACTATGAGTGAGAAGGGAGCCACTGGAGCATTTTGAGAAAAGGAATGGCCTGGTCTTCCCTTTTAATGGCATCATTCTAACATTTGTGTGGGCCAAAGGGATGTTTCCAGTAGTATCCTTGAAATATTGAAGATGGCTCATGAACGTAGTAAAGGCAATCTCAATACTGCAGGGCTTAGGCACTATTCATAAAAGGCAAAAAGTAGAAATAATCCAAATAACTGATGAATAGATAAACAAAATGTGGTATATCCATATAATATTATTCAGCCATGAAAAGGAATAACGTACTGATATATGCTACAACATGGATAAACCTTGAAAAAATTATGTGAAATGAAAGAGGTCCATCACAGAAAGCCATATATTATATGACTCCATGTATATGAAATGTTCACAATAGGCAAATCCATAGAGACAGAAACTAGATTAGTGGTTGCCAAGAGATGGGGAGGGGGGAATGAGGAGTAACTGAATGGGTACAGGGTTGTTTTGGAGTGATAAAAATGTTCTGGATTAGACAGTGATGTTGGTCCCACAACCTTTTGAATATATGAAAAGCCACTGAATTGTATACATTAAAAGAGTGAATTTTATAGTACATGAATTATATCTCAATTTAAAAAATAAAGGATTTAGGCTTTTGGAAACTGGTACCAGGTAAATGTCTTTTTCTCTCTGCTCTTTTCCCTGTCACTCAGGCAACACACAGCACTATGTGAATTTAATTCTGTGAAATTGGTCAATATAAATGCTCACCGGAATAATTTAACCCAGGAGAGTAAGGCCACCCTTCTCTTCCAGCTGGGACACTACTGACCCATCATCATGAGTTGTGTCTTGCTTCTTTTTTCCAAATGCCTTTCACATATACCTTTGACTTTATGTTCCCATCACCGTGACCCTTATCCACTTCACCTGGATAAATGCACTAGCATGGCTACGGTACCCATCTCTTTCCTTTTCCTGCCTCTAATCTCCAATCCTTTCTTACAGAACGATCCTAAGACATCACTTTTATCACTCCTGTGCCCCACTTAAGAATATAAAGTTGCTTTCTTAAATGATAAGATTTCCCATGTCAGAGTATATATTTGCTGATTAAAAAAACAAAAGATTCATCATTTTACTATGATATTTTGTCGCTTCTGCCTTAGATGTGGACTTTAGATGCTGAAATGTTAGAAGATGTCTTGCTGATTTACATGGAAAATGGAATACAGTATTTCAAGTCAGCTAGTTTGGAAAATTCAGGAAGAATGGTCGATGTACCAACCACTTATCGAATCAAATTTACAAGCCTATTCCTGGCATTACTCATTCGGCAACACCCTTTCCTTTCCCTCTTGCGCCTCCTAGGTCCACTCTGACTGGGAGGCCGTCTTCTTTCCTCCACATCTCTAAATCTTGCCTTCTCTTTAATACCCAGCCCTGGTTCCTGCTCTTCTCTGAGGTTTTCAGGCTAGGCCAGTGGTCTGTGGGATCCCTTGGCTTTTCCAGTTGTCTGGAGTGCAGCCTGGGCATCACCCCACAACCTCCAGGTGGTTCTAAAGTGTTGCCAAGGTTGAGGACCATTATGGTAGACACATTCTCATCCCCAAACATATAGGAATAAACAAGACAGACAAAGCCTTAGCTCCCGTAGAACTTAATACTCCAGTGGGAAAATAAGCAATAAACATATTTTCAAAAAATAAGGTAATTTCAGACAGTGATAAATAAAATAAATAAAAGCATATAAGTAATAAAGAGTTGCTAAGAAAGTAGAGGAGGCAACTTAAGACATTCTGAGGGTTCTCATATGTAGAATATAAAATAGTCAAACTCGTAGAATCAGAGTGGAATGGTGGTTACCAGGGGCTGATTGTGGGGGGTGGAGGGGTTGAGCAGGTGATGGATAAAGGATACAAAATTTCAGTTATGCAAGATAAATTCTGGAGATATACTATACAGCATAGTGCCTAGCCAACTATATCGTATTGTATACTCAACATTTACTAAGTATAGATCTTATGTTAGGTGTCCTCACCACACACTAATAATAATAATAGGGATGGGAGAAAACTTTGGGAGGTGATGGATGTGTCTGTGACACTGATGTTGGTGATGGTTTCAAGGGTGTGTACTTCTCCCCAGACTCATAGAGCTGTATACATTAAATATGTATAGCTTTCTAATATGCCAATCATACCTCAATAAAGTATTTTTCTAAAAATATATATTCTTAGTGACATTTAACTAAGACCTGAGTGACAACAAGGAGCCAAGATATGAGGAAGGAGCACTTGAGACAGAGAGAACAAGGTGAGGCTATTGGAGTGACCGAAAGGAGGGCAAGGAACAAAGGGAAGCGTGGAACAATACAAGATTGAGAAGGAAGTCAGATGACGTAGGGACTTGGGGGCCATAGTGAAAATTTTGTTTTTATTTAATTGTGATAATAAGGTTGCCTGCAAAGATGATCACTATAATCCTTGCAACCCTACATGGATGTCCCTTTGCAAGGTGATTTTTGAGGCTCCTCCCATCAAGACGTGAAGGCTATCTTCCCTCTCCTTGTACTGGGGCTGGCTCTGGAACCAAGAGAATCTGGGGGAAGTGACATTGTGGGGTATCTGAGACTTGGCCTCAAGAGACCCCTACGGCTTCCATTCTCTCCTTTTTACAATGCTGCCCTGCCTCCGCTGTATAAAGAAGCCTGGTCTAGCCAACTGGAGGACGTGAGGCCATGTGGTGGAGAACCTGGGCACCACAGGCAACAGCTAGCACCAACGGCCAGTAAGGCCATGTAGGTCATCCAAACCAAGTCAAGCACAAGATGACTGTAGTCACAAGGGTGACCCCAGGGGAGACCAACAGAACGTCCTGGCTGAGCCCAACCAAAATCACTGACACATAGAGCTGTGAGCCAGTACATAGTTTTGTGTTTCAAAATCATGAAAATTTAGTGGTGGTTTGTTCTGCAGTGATAGACAAGTAATGCAGAAATCTCTGGAGTTTCAAATAAGGAGTGAAATAACATTTGTATGGTTTTTTTTTTTTTTTGCGGTACGCGGACATCTCACTGTTGTGGCCTCTCCTGTTGTGGAGCACAGGCTCGAGACGCACAGGCTCAGCGGCCGTGGCTCACGGGCCCAGCCGCTCCGCGGCATGTGGGATCTTCCCGGACCGGGGCACGAACCCGTGTCCCCTGCATCAGCAGGCGGACTTTTAACCACTGCGCCACCAGGGAAGCCCAACATTTGTATGTTTTAAAGACCAGTTTCATCCCCAATACACTGATGAATCCATCCACAAAAGCTATGGTCTTCAATCTAAGAGATAAAAATATTATGGCCTTCATTAGAGAGAGAGCGCAGCTCACAGGGCTATGTTGGACCACTGGGGCCTTAAACCCTTCTCTACAAAATGAAATCTTATCCTCAAACATATTAAAACCGTGTGAAACCACGAACACTGGACAAAAAAGAGCCAAAAGTCATTTGATTCTTTACCCCATTTCAGCCAAAAATAGAATGAGAGAAGTTCTGATGAAAACCAGAATCACATTTTAGACCAGAACTCATTATGAAATGTGTTCCTAAAGAAGATTAAAAAGGAAGAATCTGCAAACCCCAAACCATGGAGTTTCAATTCCATGTTATGTTGAAATAATCAAGGAAGCATTACATCATTCTTAAAAATGTGAAAGATTGAAAGATGATTTTTGAACATGCATTCTTGGGAACAACTTTAAAACAACCAGCGCTGTCAAAATACAAAAAGCTTTTTGTGAAAAAAAAAATTCTGTAATTAGTGAAAGCCAAGATGCTTGCTCTTGCTGTGCATAATTATCTGATCTGCAGAGAAATGGGATTCACTTTGGTTATATAAATAGCATTATTTTTAATGGTTCTTTAAGTGATAATATTCAACCAGCCTTTATGGCTATTTATTCACAGTACCTCATAGTATTTTCCATTAATTTCTCAAGGATGTCAACATTATCTTCCTGGGGTGCTCATCATCATGCTTTAGTACATATCATGGTCAAATGTTACATGGCTCGAAAGAACACGAAGCAAGTACTTTCAAAATGAGTTCATCTACTTAATGCCAATATCTTATAATCACTACTGGGAACAGTGGGAAAAGATGGTAGAGAAATAAATTGGAGAAGTTCCTGCCTATATGACCGCCCCAGCACTCCAAGCCAAGCTTCCCCAGTGGGTCTATTACAGTAGAGAAAGAAGAAGAAAGGGGGTATGGAAAAGGACCAGAAAGAAGAGAGAAGAATCCAAAGGAAGGAAGGTGATGGGAGAGATGGGAAATATGATAGAAAATAAACAAAAGAAGTTAGATGAGGGAAAAAAGGGAATATGAGAAGGCCAGGTGCTTGAGCTAGAGAATTAGGCTTCTACAAAGGGCACTTCAGGCAAGGACTACAAATTATGAGGGTTCCTTCAATTTAGCACCGGTAGGTCATTCTGGCAAATCTTCGCCTCCTTTGGATCATGGACATCTTTGAGAATATGACAACAGTTATAGAAGATTATAGATAAGTCTTCTCTCCAGATGAAAGTGAACATATACAACTTACCATTTAGTTCATATTTTCTGGGGGTGTTTGTGAACCCCAAGCTGAGAAGTCTGCAGGTCTCGGGTAGCTACACCACACCAACACAATCCAAAACAGTAATGGCTTTACCGGCTTCAGGATCTGACTTTAATCACTCCTCCTTTCCTGTAATATTCTCTCCGTATGGCATCTGTGGCAAAGTTAGAGCTTCACCAGCAAAGGCTCGGCCTCCTATCCCAGTTTTGATACGGGAGTTTAGTTCTGCTCAGCCATAAGCCTGACTGAAAGGTGGCTCCATCCACCCCCACCCGAGAAAGTTGAGGAGGAAAGGGAAGTGGATCCACCTGGCAGCAACCCTCCAGCTTGTTTGCCCGGATTCTACAAATGTTACTATACAGATGGCTGAAAGGGTCAAAGGTCTCTCACATCCATGGTATATCTAAGTTATTTGACTTCACTTGAACTTTATTTCAGAATCCAGACATTATGAGTAGATATGTATATGTAGAGTGATAAAGTTAATTCATTTATCAGGACCTCAAAATGGAGGCCACCCCAGGGACCCCACCGATACCACAAACGCAAACCTGTCAGTCTGCACTTAACAGGACACACCTGTCAAAGAAAACTAACCCCCCCCCCCCAATCAATCCTCCAACTCAGCTTTAGCAAGCTCACCTCACTCTAGAAAATAGGACCTGCAGGCCTTATTAGGAAATCCCCCACCTGCTAGCCAAGCTCACCCTGCTTCCCAGTTGCCTCTTCTAACATTCTGTAAAATTCTCTCGCCTAAAATCCCTTGGAAGCTTGCTTCGCTGCTAGTGAGCATTGAACTCCCCCGCAATCCATGGGTTTTCCCTTGAATAAAGGACACCAAAGTTGTTACTAAATTGTTTGTTTTGTCATTTGATGGGGGGTGGGGAGGGGGAGAAGGGGGAGAGGGGAAGGGACAGAAGGAGAGAGAGAAGAAAGATAATATTACTTTGTGCTAGTTCTGTGTTTGAAGTGCTTTCAAGTTGTGGAATTGTAGTCACCTATCCACTTCAAATGTAACTTTTAAATAAATGCATTTCAAAGCCACCTTGAAATGTGGCCACAGTTTTGCATTATCTGCTCTGTTATTGTTGCTAATGAATTTAACTAACCAGGTACTAACTGAATGATAAATGATATAGAAATGGTAAGTCAGGTGAATTTTCCCTTGAAAATATTTCTTACAGATGAAGTCAAGGATTTATAATCAAGAACTCCTGTTTATAATAGTGAAAAATGAAAAATTGCCTAAAATGTCTAACAACTGGCCTAGGCACATAATATGAAATAATACCATTCAGCCATTTAAAAAAATCATATTCTCATTGGTTTGAATGTGGAGCAATGGGAACTCATATTCATAGATAGTGGGAAAGTAAAATGGCAGAACCACTATGGAAAAGTGTTTGGTAGCTTCTCACAAAAGTACACGTACACCTTCCCTATGACCCAGCAATTTACTTCTAGAGAAATAAAAACATATGTCCACAAAAAGACAAGAGTGTTTACAGCAGCTTTATTCACAATAGTCCTCTCCCCCCAAAACTGGAAACAATCCAATGGCCATAAATAGGAGAACACATTTTGACACAGCCATACAACGTAATATTACATACCGATAAAAAAAGGAACTAGGGAGCTTCCCTGGTGGCGCAGTGGTTGAGAGTCCACCTGCCGATGCAGGGGACGCGGGTTCGTTGCCCCGGTCTGGGAAGATCCCACATGCCGCAGAGCGGCTAGGCCCATGAGCCATGGCCGCTGGGCTTGCGCGTCCGGAGCCTGTGCTCCGCAACGGGAGAGGCCACAACAGTGAAAGACCCGCGTACCGGAAAAAAAAAAAAAAAAAAGGAACTAGGGATAAACACAATAGCAAAGACCAATTTTTAAAATATTATACTCAGGGAAAGAAGTAGGATTCAAAAGAGTTTGTTCTGTATGATTCCATTTATATGAAGCTCAAAAATGGGCAAAGTTAATCCACATAATAGAAATCAGAATAGTGGTTACCATTAGGGAGAGGTATGCAACTATATGCACACACAAGTAAAAATCAATTGATGTATAAACCTAAGATTTGTGCTTTTTACTTTTAAATTAAATTACTTTTTAATTTACTTTATGTAAATTATATCTCAGTAATTATTTTAAAATCAAGCTCCCAAAGAATATTTAAAACATGGGAATTTATTATATGAGGTTAACTGCAAAAAGAAGGACATAAAACTATATATTACAGTATGATCCCATGTTGTTCAAAAATATATACGTGAAAAGACTGGAGGCACATGTGCTGAAATGTTGAGTAGTTAAATGTGCTGCAATATTAATTTTTATCCCCTTAAATACATTTTTCTCTATTTTGAAATTTTCTACAAGGGAGCATATACTACATTTTTTAGAAAAAATATTTTTTAAAGTTTTCTCTAATTACACACTCTTCCCCATTTTGAGCTCCAATCCTGTTCTTGGCCCTCATTTCTAACTTATTATAAATGGTCTCCTAACTGACCTCCCAGACTCAAGATTCTCTCTATCTAGCTCAGTCTACATCTCTGGATGTTTCTTCCTTTTTCATTTTTTTTCATTTTTATTTTTTTGGCCGCACTGCATGGCTTGCGGGATCTTAGTTCCCCAACCAGGGGTTGAACCCAGGCAATGACAGTGAAAATGCAGAGTCCTAACCACTGGACCACCAGGGAATGCCCTATTTCTTCCTTTTTTAAAAAATAGAATTCTATTTTTGTGTCATGCATGCAATATCTTTTCTTCTCTTTCAGATTAAGTTTTGTTCACCTCCCTGTGATGTTGGGTTTCTTCCAAATACCTTCCTCCCTGCCTGTGTTGAGCTGCATCTTTGGTGTTAGAAACTTTCCTAAACTCTCAGCAATCTTTGGCTGTCTACTCGTGCTGCCAAATCCAATGGTCCATTCTCAGTCTTCATCTTACTTGATCTAGCTGCCGCTTTGACACAACTGATCATATCTTAACCTTAACCTAATGATCACCCCTCCTCCGAGCCAATCTTTCTTCCCTTGGCCACAGGATGCCATCCTCTATAGGTCCCCTTTCCCTACCCTGACACCTCACTTTTCCATCTCTTCTGCTGACTCCTTCTCATCTTCCTGATATCTCTGTGCTGGAGGGCTCCCAGGGCTCAATCATGTTCAAATCTTGATGATCTCATCCAGTCTCGTGGCTTTAACTACCATCTGTGTGATGAGATGATGACTCACAAATGAACAGCTCCAGCTCTGACTTCTGCCCTGAATCCTAGACTGCATTCCAGTGTCCGCCTGATACTGTCACTTAGCTATCAATAGGCAAATAAAATTCCAGAATCAAACATGTCCAAAATTGCTGGTTCTTGATTCCTTCCCCCACCAATCCTGACCCTCCCCAGTCTTCTAACCTCTCAGCAAATGTTCCATCTTTCTTTAAAATATGTCCAGAACCTGACCACTTTTTAAAAACTTGGTGTTCTTTAAATATGCCAAGTGTGTTCCCACTTCAGGGACTTTGTACTTGCTTTTCTTTTAATTCCTGGAACACTTTGCCCAAATAGGCTCCTGACTTGCTCCCTCACTGCCTTTACATCTCTGCTCAAAGTCCACTACATCCCTGAACACTCAATATAACACCTCAAGCCCCACACTTCCTATCCCCTTACCCTGTTCTATGCTTGTCTTTAGCACTTAACACCCTCCGACATACTATCTACTGAACCTACTCATCAACCTGCTTATTTTCTGTGTCTGTCCTCTGGAATGTAAGCTCTATGAGAGCAGAGACTTATTTTGTTCATTTATTTTCTATCCCTAGTGCCTGGACCATTATAGTTGCTCAATAATTGAAGTGCCCACCATAGATGCTAAATAATTGTAGAATGGCTGAATGAATGAATGAATGATGGAATTTTTATTTTCATTGGTAGGGCTTGGTGGGTGGCCTCCACAGGAAGTGATTGGGCAGGGATCTACTTATTTTGATGGGGAAACCCCTAAATGTCAATGGCTGTAAGCCTTTCTCTTAGAAAGTGAGTTCCCATCCCTCACCCTATGAATCCTTCAGTCTCCTGCCTAAACGATAAGAGTTTGACTACTAGCATTTTGGAAGCTCGGCCCACGAAGGTGGCTGAATGTTTTCAGTGTGCAGTATGCAAACTTTTAATTAATTTCCCTTTGTTTAATGAGGTTCATTCATTCATTCACTTGACAAATATTTACCAAGTGACTATTAAATACCAGACACTGTTCTAGATACTTGAGATTCATCAGTGAAAAAAACAGACTAAAATCTCTATTTTTTGGAGCTTATATTCAGCTATGACAGGTGTTCTTGGATCCAGAGATACCCTGTCCAGAAAATAAAGCTCCTGTTTTCCACTAGGTGTGGGGAGGGGCAGTTTCTTGGTTGAGCTCTGGAGTTATAACTACTCCTTCCATGCACTTTCAGTAGGGTTACTAAATCAGGCAATTCTAACTTTCAGCCAGTCCTTGTGTCTTCAGCCCCCCCCCCCCACTCCTCAAATGTCATTCTATCCACTCACTCTGTCCTCCAGAGGTACCTGGCCCTGGTGCCTTCAAGTTTGCAGCTTCCCCAGGGGTAGTAACACAAAAACAGCTTCCTTCTTTTTTCACTTGGTTCTGCTGAAGTCAGTTAAGGCTCAGGTATCCTCATTCAGCTTCCTAAATGTGATTTTCTCCTCCTTTCTCTTTGTACTGGAAAGTTTATGTGTCTTTCATTCCTTTATTATAATCTTAGAAAGTAGGTAACTACCTACATTAATTTCAGCCAAACCTGAGCATCACCTCCAGTGTAATCTTCCTTAAACACATCAGATTTTGAAGAATATATCCATTGAGCATCTATTCTGTGCAGGGCATATACTGAGATTCTGGACGGTGTTTGTGTTTCCATTCTTAGGATGCCTCGGAGAGATTCAGTCCTCTGGTAACACCCCTGTAACTCCCCAACACACACACACACAATAAGCATTGGGTTCAGCCTTCCTATCTTACTATCTGGGTAGCCAGGGAAAATATAGAGGCCCCTGGTTCTTACATCTTACTCCAGGCCAGCCGTTGGTGAGAAGGATCTCAGCTGTTCATCTGGTTTTTCACCTGTCCCCGTACCGGGGTCTGGACTAAACTGCCGGAGCTCATCCCATCAGTTCCCTCACGCCTTACTGAAATTCCTGGGACATTCTCCTGACTTTGAGAATTACCATTGCCTGGAATTTACTGCAGCCAGGAAAAGAGGTGGAGAACAGATTAAAAATTAAGAATTAAGATTAATATTTAATTGAGTTGATTAATATAATATTGTAAATTAATATACTTCAATTTTTTTAAAAGAATTAAGATTAAAATACAGCCATTAGAGTCTTGAGTTTAACTTCTGCTCTTAAACACCATTTATTTATTAATAAATACTTGGGAATAAATAGTTGAACTTTCCTCATTGAGTTCCCATGAAAATTAAATGAGATATGCATGGAAAGGGCTTAGCATAAGGCCCAGGACCCAGTAATAAATGAAATGCAAAGAAAAGTTCAGCTTCCCTAGCCCTTCAGATTGGTCCATGTGGCTATTAACGCCAAGTTTGAATCAGGCCAGAATCTATTGTATTCTAATGACTATCAATTCTAATAAAGATATAAATCTTCGTGGTTTCTCCTGGAAGGGGCCCACATATCCCTTCCATACATGAGTTGCTCCCTACAACTTAGTTCAGATCTCCCACATCATCTGGGTGGCCCAGAATATCTCAGCCCTTTCAATTGGATTAAAGAGATCCCAGAATGCTAATGCCTTCAGGTTCCTGGAAAAATCAAACAAAAATCATTTCTGGAGAGGAAAAAAACCCACATTTTTTAAGCCTAAAATCATTTCTACAAACAAATGTTCAAATACGATTTTGGATACTATCAAAGAAAGCCAGGCACAGACTGAGATAACGTGAATAAGAATCAGAAAAACCAGTAGGAAATAGATACAGAATTACATGGTCTCCAGATATTGGCACTGATCAGGCTTTAAAATAATTATCTTCTTGTGTTACAGGAAATAAAATACAGGATTGAAAATCTCAGCAGAGAACTGGAAATAATTTTTTAAAGACATAGCAGAATTGAAAAAGAACCACTAAAAGTCCTAGAACTAAAACTACAATAACTGAAATTAAGAACACAATGGATGGATTTTTATCAGACTATACCTTGCTAAAGAGAGAAATATAGAACTTAAAAAATGAGTCAGAAGATCTCCAGAATAACAAAGACAGAGGCAAAAGCCTGGAAAATACAGAGGAGATGGTCAGAGTCCTACCCACAGTCCAGCACCCATTTAACTGGACTCTCAGGAAAAGCATAGAGAGAGAAGGGAGAAAAGCAGTATAACAAGAGAGAATGGCTGAAAATTTTCCAAAATTTATTTTCAGTCTGGGGCTCAAGACATTGAGCCCCAGACTGAAAATAAAATTAAACGAACTTGGCAGGGAAGAGAGAAAGGGCTACTTTTTAAAAAGAGTTTACTCCAAGATTTCTAGCTCCAGCAAAAGGGTGATATGATTAACTGAGATAAGAAACAGGGAAGGAAGGCTAGGTTTGTTGGGCTCAGAAGGAGTCAGTGTGAAATAGAAATAGTAGATAATTTTTACCTGTTAAATTTAACACCCAGGCAGGGATAACAAATGTGTCATTATTTCTTGAATAATTACTATATTTCTTGTTATGCTCATGTTCCAAAACATGTTCCTGTTCCTTTTTTTTATTCTTTAAAAAGGATGAAACTTTCTTGTCTCAAGAATCCAGCATCCTCAGGCTTCCTTCCCTTCTTGCTAGAATCCATGGTTTGCCTCTAAGAGCTGATCTACGAATGGATATTTGCAGCCAAATGTACAATAACTTGCAAAGTACATATGCCTGATGTTCAAATGTAATTATCTGTTCATCGCAACCTTCACGAAACCCATCACAACAAAATAATGTGTTTTCTAGTTTTCAACACCATGGACCCCATTTTTTTAATACTATAAGGGCAAGTGACAGGCACCCTGTCAAAAGTGCTTTGATTTATCGAAATGTGGAATTTCTACATATGACCCTGACGTCAAATATGGAGTAAATATAACTTTGTGTCACAATCTACAACATTACCTTAAGGATTACCATGAGTTTTTAAAATAGTTATTTGACTTCATTAACAGAAGAAAAAATAAAACACTGACTACCATAAATTTCTCAATTTTTTTTTTTTTTTTTTTTTACTTAGAAAACAACACGACCTTCACAATAAATCCTGTGACTAATGGGTGAAAATGACATAGCATGCTTTCTTTTCAACTGCAAGGTTCCCAAAAAGGTTAAAAGATAATAATGATGATGATAACTAATGTTTATTGAGCATTTTCTACATGACAGGAACTGTTCAAAGGAACTTACATGGTTTCACTCATTAAAGAGATTTAAAGATATATAACATAAATGATATACTGATGACATAAATAATACTATTTAATGGAAAATCAGGCTTTTTTTCAAATTAATTCTTTTTACAAAATACACTACAATTCTGCTGATACAGTTAGGGACCAGAAATATATATATATGAGAGAAATTAGGAGAAAAAAAACCACTTTACAATAACAAACTACAAGTAAATCTATAACTTTTCCTGCAATATTATATTTTTCTTCTGAAAGTAGAAATAAAATTTTCAAAAACAATGAACAGGGAAATAATGTTATTTGCAAACAACCTTTTACATGCCAACATTAAGTTTTAAAATATCATTAAATTTTAAAATATATTTAGAGAGTATCCATGTTATTGCCTTATGCAAAGATTAATTTTTCAACACTATGGATCTAGTTGTCCCAGATGTTTACATTGTAGTATTTCACTGTTTAACTAATGCTGTATTATTGTGGTTTCATTGAATATCATTCCAAGTAGAGTCATTAGGAATACTTCAATCATAATTTTGTATAATTTGATCAAATTTCCTAATATCACCAGCAGAAATGGCTAAAGACATACATTTTTTAAAACAGAGGACTCTTCTAAGAGAATTTTACCTAATAAAATGCATGAACCAACTTCTTAAATTAGTAAACGTCTTAAAGATTTACAAGTAATTTGGGACGTTATTTAACCACATTCTTGATATTATGAAGGGTTGAAATTTAGTTCTTCTCAGCCATTCTGACCATCAGATTCCTGGAAATTTGCTGTGTTGCTTAGCTTTTTATTTTTCTTTGTTTAACCTATTTGAATCTCTCGTATAGTCTGTAACCCTTATTATTTAGAAAAACTATGGATTCATAGAATCATTTGGCTCTTCAGACCACCTAGGACCCCAAACAAAGGTCTTTGAACCCAGTCTCTCACACAATATTTGAATGCTCTCTGCCACATCAACCCAAATGTTTTCCATCCCCCATGCCTGCCAAAATAGAGAATTATCCACATGACAACCCACTCCATTTTCAGTTTTCATTATTAAAAATGTCTTCTCTAATCTGAAGTGAAACGTTCTTCTCCAGAACTGCCACCTACTTTGGATTCCACCAATCTCAGCACTGTCCGTGGCAGGATGACCTTGGGCAAGTCAATCTCCTGTTGCTTTCATTGCCTTAGTTGTAAAATGGGGATAAAAAATGTATGTCAGGGCTTCCCTGGTGGCGCAGTGGTTGAGAGTCCGCCTGCTGATGCAGGGGACATGGGTTCGTGCCCCGGTCCGGGAAGATCCCACATGCCGTGGAGCGGCTGGGCCCGTGAGCCATGGCCGCTGGGCCTGCACGTCCAGAGCCTGTGCTCCGCAACGGGAGAGGCCACAACAGTGAGAGGCCCGTGTACCGCAAAAAAAAAAAAAAAAAAATGTATGTCATAGTGGTGTGGAGATTAAATGAGAATGTTATAAAGTACCTGGCACAATACAGGGCCTTTGTAAGCCGTGGCCTTTATTAGGAATAGGAAACCCTCCTCTGCATGGCTGCTCTCAGAAATGTAGTGGCAACTATTGTTTTCTCTCCTCCAGGCCAAATATTCCCATTGCCTTCCATTTTTCTTTGAAAAACATGGTATTGTCTTTCTTATATTTCTAGTCATTTTTTCCTGAATAAGTTTAGTTCTTAGAGAGAAGAGTCAACTGCCAATCAAAAACATTATAGCCACCCATTTTATCAACTTAGAGCAGGTTGTCATTGCAAGAAAATATCTATCTTTCCCCTATTGCTAGGTAAACCTCCTCTCCCCTCCCCCACATCCAGTGTCCCTAGAGTTGACCCTCTGGCAATAGAAAGCAATAGGTATGGATACTTTCTGGTTCTAAAGTGAGGAGGAGCCAGAAGTGCCCCTCAGACATTAGGATGTATCTGAGAAGTTTCCGTCTTCATTCTGGTAGGATGCCGGCTCTTCCTCATCAAGAGTCACTCCTCTCTGTCCGCTCCATTCCTTCCTCTGGGCTTCACAATTCTGGGTGGTGGCTCCATACGACATCTTCTTTTTGGGACTTGTGAAACTCTCATGGTTGAGTTCTATCTCCTCGGCTAATTCATCGCTGTCAATGATTCCGCACTTCTCCTCAGAAAGGTTCTCAGGGTCAGCCCACTCCTGTTTCTCCCCAGAAGCAAAGACCCCATAGAAGATCACGCCACTGTAGTGCACCAGGGCAGCTATGAGGAACACATTCTGCCATTCCTCACGGGTCTAAACAAGGAAACACGGTACCAATTAATATTTGAACCAAAAACAGAGATTAACAGTATCTTCTGGAGGTCTCCACTGGGACAAAAGCACTTGGTCACCCCAAAGGCAAATGCTGTGCTTCTCCGGAAGACATGTGGCAGAAGCATGCCCAGGACCCAAATGGAATTTGAGTGTTTAAAAATGAAAGTTAAGGGGCTTCCCTGGTGGCGCAGTGGTTGAGAGTCCACCTGCCGATGCAGCGGATGCGGGTTCGTGCCCCGGTCCGGGAAGATCCCACATGCCGCGGAGCGGCTGGGCCCGTGAGCCATGGCCGCTGAGCCTGCGCGTACGGAGCCTGTGCTCCGCAACGGAAGAGGCCACAGCAGTGAGAGGCCCGCGTACCACAAAATAAATAAATAAATAAAACATGAAAGTTAAGACTACAATGAATATGCATTTTTTTAATTTAGAAAACTATTTACAAAATAAACATCCTGTAAATTCCTTGCTGCACCACTTCACAGCTCTTCTAAATATACAAGTGAGGTTTCCACTCACATAATAAGTTAAATTAAACTTGCTTTAGGAACCCACCGTTGTAAATATCAGAGGTCTCCCTCTTGCTTTGGATACATGACAATTTGAGCCATGAAAATGCTCAGTATTGACTGTCAATAGCTTAATTATAATCATAATTTCTATGAAAATATACTGTATCAAAAATAACGGGAATTTGTGTTTAAAGTTAGGAGCAGACAGTATCTGAGATTTAATGATCACACTACCAATCCTTTCATCTCATGAACAGACAAAGCGCGGATCCTCTGCCTATAAAATCCCCAAAGACCACCTTCCTTTTCTATCAAAAGATAAGAAAAGTTATCCCACACTTTCCTCTCCAAGAAGCTGGGAGAATTTCTGAAGTCATATTTGCAATAGGCAATCCAACAACAAAAAATTGTTGGGTAAAAACTCCATAGTATCAAAAAATGTTTATTTGCAGAAAGCAGCATCTAAAACCCTTTCAAAGACAGGGATTAAGGAACCATGTGGCCTGTGGCTGAACTCTGGATGGATCTGGGATCTTCCTGTGCCACCCACCCTAGTCTAAATACACAAATATTCAGTAACGACTTAGTGCCACACCCGCTTAGGTTCTTAGGAAGGGTCATTAATGTCTTGTTTATTTTCTTCATCATAAGGAAGTATAACTGCACTAATATTTTCATGCTGGAACATGCTAAATGGAAATGGGCTGTAAAGTTTAGTTACTTATGATTATAAAGCAATCAGGTAATTTATTTATCCTGAGTTGATTACCTCAGTTTCTTCTTTGTATCTCTAAACAGTCTACGGTATTAACACCTCCCCTCCACACACACACACAGACCCCTTTTATTTCTCAATTTAAGAAACATAGACCCAAACGTCAGTCAGCCCTGTTGCCATCAATAAACAATAATTTTTTAAAAGAAGAAGAAGAAATTAAAAAAAAAAAAGAAGTTAAAGTGACTCAGCCAAGTGAAGGACATACACATTTACACAGACTGGGGTAGGGCCTTGAGAGTTTGTGCCGTACTTCAGTCCCCTGATACTGTAACCCACAGCCCCAAAGGAAAACATTACCTTGTGCTTGGTCATCGCGCCCACAATGAGGGGACAGATCATTCCAGAGAGGGTTCCCACTCCGTTTGAGATCCCCATGAGAATGCTGGCATAGCGGGGGGCAATGTCCAAGTGGTTGACATTAAAACCTACAGTGAAGACAAACACCTCAAAATCAGACTCAAGAACAGAATTCCAAATACATTTTGGAAAATACTAGCTTTCCCCAACTCTCATCAATCTATTTCCTCTACATGTAACTAATGGATACCTTTACTGGAAAGGCTGGGTTGAGGATTGTCAGGCTGTCTCTGCACATAGCAGAAAAACATGCTATGGTTGACTAGCAATGACTACCATGGGTTCTCCATGAGGAGAATTATGGCACCTGTACCTTCTAGGCTTAGAAGCCCAAAATAATGGTGTTTGGGGCAATACTGAAAAGCCCGAAGCCTGGATCACATTTATTCAGAGTAAACAATCACATGATCACATAGAGTGTGCTTAGAAGCAAACCCTGCCTCATAATATCCTCCCTCTTAGCTCTCAACTCACTCCCAAAAGGCCACCATATGTAGGTCTGCCTTAGTAGCTACATGGCATAATGGAAAGGGCTCCTTTTTGATAAGAAAGATTTACACAAACATTGGCAGAATCCTCTGCAATTTTCAAAAGACTTTTACATACATACTTGATTTGGAGTCTGTAAACCTGGATTCGAATCTTATTCCTACCTCTTAAGTCATTTTTTAGGACTTTGTTTCCTCATCTCTAATTTGGGAGTAATGTTACTACTTAACTCATAAGGATGCTGTGAGATGAGACTCAGGGGAAATATGTATGCGAGAGCTCTTGGTAGACAGCTAGGCTCTGGTTACTCTCATGATTACCAATACCAGTACTACCTCTGCTGTTGCCGCCACTTCTAAGCACGCCCCTCTCTTTGAGGTCTTCTATCTATAGATAACTCTGCTAGGAGTGGTAAAATAATAAATCACCAACACCTCACTATTAATCTGCTTATCAGGAGACAAGAATGAGTGGGATGAAGGAGGAGTGAAGACAGAGGAGGAATAAGGCTTTGAAAGAGGAGGCATCAGGCACTGGGAACCAGTTCTACCAGTATAGCCCAGAGGTGCATTTTAGAGTCAGACAGAACTCGAACCTGGCAGCTTAACTGAGATGCAAACCTGGACAAAGGATTTAAACGTTCTGAACCTCAGCTTCTTCACCTATAAACTGGGATAATCAGTCTTATAGAATTGTTGTAAGAATTAAGTTAAATCATATATGTTAATTACATAGAGGTGAAAGCCAACATATAGGTTCTTTACGGTTGGTTATCCATCTGCCTTGTTTACCACTATCTTCCCTGAGCTGGCAAAGTGTCTGGCACATAGTAGGCATTCAATAAATAGTTGTTTAATTAATTACCAATTTGAGCTCTGAAATTACAGCAGGGGGCTGTAGGTTTTGTTTATTCATATTTTTATTTTCCTTGGTCTTGCTTTTTAATTCTCTATTTTGTGCAAAGAACTTGAAAACAGAATTTAAAAAAAATATTTTTCCTAATCTGGCACATTGGCTGGTTGTTTTTTTTTCCTACCTCCATTCACAGAGAATTTTGAGAAAACCTTTCTGGAATAAACAGACCTTCTCTTTCAGGTCAAAGTGGCAGAAAATCAGAATATAAAACAGCTGCAAGATTAATTAATCTTACTGTTGATTTGAATGCGGTAAACACTTTATTAGAAAAGTACCCAGAGATAAGAAGCAATTAATATGATTGGCGAGTATTATATTCTGATACAAAGCCTAGGCATTTGCGTTCAGCTAAAAACAATGTCAGAAAAGCCGTTTAGGTTTCTAGCTGCACAATACTGATGTTTGGGGGGAAAATTGTTGAGAAACTGAGACATTGATAGATTTTTTTGAAGCAGGCACACAAAGTAAGTTGCACACAAGTTGGGAGAGTCAGTCTTCTCTACATATGACATTTTCTAAAGCAGGCATCACCCATCCTTCGTTTTTGTTTTTGTTTTTCTCTATATTGAAACTTTATTACAAAGTTATAAAGCAGAGCTCTTTAACAAAAGATACACATTTGGGTTTGCTCTTAACACCCACGTACGTCTGAGAAAATATTAATATAAGCCACTTGAAATAACAGATTCACATCCAAAAGATTTCAACAAATTTATACATTTTATATTGAGCACTTTCCATCCCTTGTATATTTCTAATCTCACCTGTCTCAGCTCTCTTGTCCATAATCAGTCCCTAAGCTGAGCAGGTCTTCCCTGGCAAACTTATCAGCTCCTTATAAAGTTGGCAGATAGCAGATCCTAAGGAATCATCATCCCAATGACTATAATCCCTCCCATAGTCTCACTGTTGGATCAGATAAACCTTTATTCCAATCCTAATTACTTAATTTATCTGCGTAAGTTAAGTCACGTTTCCAAGCATCAGTGTTGTCACTGACAAAATGAACATAGCAATACCCTTCTCATCAGGCTGCTACAGAGATTAAATGAGATTATATCTAAAAAGTGGCCAGCATTGAGTAAGTGCTGGAAAAAAAAAAAAAAAAACAAGAGGCAGCTGCTGTGATTTGGGCTGTTGGATTTCTCTCCTTCTGATTGTGGCTTAACTGGCAATCTGGGGACAATATGAGCCTGAATATTTCAATATCTCTGGGAACAGGAGGATATGACTTTCTTTTGCATCACAGGGCTATCAAAGAAAGGTGTTCCTTAACATCCTACTAGAAACAAGTCATTACTGCTCTATCCTTGCTACTCAAAGTATGGACTATTGATCAGCGGCAACAACATCACTGGGGAGCTTGTTAGAAATGCAGGATCTCAGGCACCACTCTGGACCTACTAAATCAGAATCTGCATTTTGCAAGATCCTTAGGTGATTTGCATTCACACTAAATTTTGAGAAGCACTGGACTAGATTAAATAATAATTGAACAACAATAGTGAATATTTATTAATTGTCTTATGCATCTGGTACTGGGCTAAGATCTTCTAATGCTTTAACTCTGCTTTTAATGCTTTAATGCTCTGATTAACAGGGGTTAATCCACTAGAATGTAAACTTTATGAGGACAGAATCTTTAATTTTTTTTTTTTCCCTGCAATGTCCCCAGTGCCAAGAACAGCGTCTGTCTCTTGGGAAGTGTGAGTGAATAAATGAATGATCTCAGCTCATTGCAATCTCCCACAACCCTAAGAAGTTGCCGTTACATTGCTCCAATCTCTAGATGAGGAAACTGAGGCTTTAGGATGTAAATAACTTAGTATTCTTTTTCTTTTATAAATCGTAAGTAGTAAAGAGGGCCCTTAAACCCAGGTCTTTGCATCCCCAAACCCGTTGTTAGCTGCAAGCTACTTTTAATGCAGACATTTTTTCCTAATTTAACTATATATCAGCTCTATTTACAGTTGACGCTTGAACAAAGCAGGTTTGAGCTGCATGGGTCCACTTACAGGCGGATTTGTTTTTCAGTAGTATATACTACAGGACTACAGGATCTGTGGTTGATTGAATCCTCAGATGAGAAATTGAGGATACAGCAAAACCCAGGATGCGGAGGAACATCTTATACAGAGGGCCGACTACAGGGTATAGGCGGATTTTCGACTGTGCTGGGGGTCAGCACCCCTAACCCCCACATTGTTCAAGGGTCAACTGTATTTTGATAAGATCAAGCCCCCGTTTTATGTTAGTTTAGACCAGAGGTTCCATGTTTTTCTGTTCTGGGATGTTAGCACCCTGCTTGATCTTTAAGACAGCCCAGAATTGTGGAAAGAGCACAGACACGAAGCCTGGCAGGACTGCACCTTAGTTCTTCCTTTGCTACCAATTGTGTGACAATAGGAAAGTCCCCAGTTTTCCTGAGTTTTAATTTGCTCCTCAGTAAAATAATGGTAATATCATTTGCTTCATAATTTTGTCAGATAGATGCAATATATGTGAAGTGTTCTGTAAATGACACTTTTTAGTCCTACAATATGTTTTTAAAGTTAGAAAAAAAAAACTGAGTTTTACTTTTTCACCCAGTTTTGCATAGGGAGCTACTGAAGTCTGTAAGACATGATATGCTAGCACTGTGACCTCTCACACAGTAGGCTGGTTTCTGCTCTGGTAAAATGGGAGACTGATAGCCCTTAGGGTAGCTGTGAGAATGACAGGGGTTAATACACAGAGTGGGCTTTGAACAGTCCCCGGCACAGAGTTTGTGCCTGATCAATGTTAGCTCTCATCGTCACCATTATTATTTTTACTTCCTGCTCTCGCCTGTTTAGAAAGTCACATCACCTCCCTGGACCTGAATTTCCTTGTTTGGAAAATGAAAGCCTCGGAGTAGACAAAAATCTAAAGAAGAGTTCCACCCTTAAAAACTTCTGATTCTATGACTATATGTCAAATGACTACATCGTTTGACTTTTGAGTTAATATCAGCAGCTCTCCAATAGGAGGTGAGGATTGAAAAGGTCATGAGAGCCTCCGTTAGTTAGGGTGACCTGGTTCTGAAGTATGAAGGTGTCACTTCGTCCAGCAACACACGCGCTGCCCATGTCCCAGAGGCAGCGCCTGCACGTTGTTTGTTTCCAAGATGGAGAAAGTATCAACAATTCCAGCTTGACTGGCCTCCTAAGCCTGGTTCTCAGTGATCTGACAAAATCATCCCCACTAGGTGAAAGTCTCTAGCCAGTGGCCCTGACCCTTGGGAATGGCTTGGCTACCAAAGGAAGATGCTACAATATCTTTTCCTTCCTTCCTCCCAAGTCTTGCTGGATCTATGGAAAAGATTGGGAAACCCAAAGGACACTTTACCTGAAATAGCAAAACCACTAAATCCTACGGCAAGCACCAGAAAGGAGATAGCCACCCCTTTGGTATGGGAAAAGCCAACCACAAGGAGTAAGGTTGCCTCCATGCCAAAACCTGCAAATGGAAACAGCAGGGGGGAAAAAGTCATTTTCATGTCAATCAGCCCAAGTTCATGAACTTATCAGATAAGGATCTGTTTTTATTTCCATGGACCCAAGTTTTTAGTACATACATTCTGGCACAATATCTACAATCTTATTGGGGTGTTTCTTGACTACTTGACGATGCTAATATTACCCGGGTGTTCTGTGAGCCTTCCAACATTTTCCTGGTGGACTTTGAACACTGAATGGTCCCAGGAGGTACGATGATGCCCGTGGGATGAGGGATGTTTATTATCTGTTGTTCATGGGTAGTTCCCCCTGCCATTTCTAAATACTAAAACCATCAGTGACTCTCCTTTGATTACACAAGTGATGGTCTCTCACAGAAAAATGAAATAAAAATAAAATTAAAAAATAAAATATTATTATTGCCAAAGGTGACTAGAAAGCTGTAGTGAATATCTGAAACAAAAAGCAGAGCCTCACCACTTGTAAAGCGTAAAGCAGAATCTTCCCTTTCAGAAGTTTGCCAAGCTCTCAGGCCTCTGTATAAAGCCACGAGATATTTGCACAGAAAATACAGCAGGACAAAAGTACTTTCTGTTCCTTTCATTCAGAATAAGTGAATCCAGCACAATAAAAAAGAGTAAGGAAATTATGAAGATGGTCCTTCTCATCAACACACAGACACACACACACACACACACACACACATTCAGCCGATAGCAGACAGAAAGATGATATGAATACCATTTCCAGGGACATGAAGTACCCTGGGAGGTAGAAGGCAATGAAATGATGCTTCATACTGGGGACCGTCTGCTGATTCCAGACATCACCACACATTTGTCCTTTGAGTTACCTCAAAGACAACAGGCCCACATCAAGTCTCTGTTCCCCTATTTTCACTCTGAAACAAACAAAGCAAACTACCACCACACTCTTTCTTCTTCTCTAAATTAAACTTCTATTCCCCTGTGTTTAGAATCCAGACTTTGTCAGACGGGCCTGGGTTCAGATTCCATCTCAGAATCACAAATTGTGTGATCTTGGACAAGTCACCTCACCTCTTAGATTCCTCATCTCCCCCGCCAAATGGAGCCCATAATACAACCTTGGAACATTGAAAGGTTAAATGAAATTGGGTATATAAGGTGTAGAGCGTGATCGTCGGCCATGGGCACGGCTCAACAAATGGTAACCAAAAGTCCAATGCAGAAATCTCAGAATCATCTTGAACTTCTTCCTCTTCCTCAGCTTTCACATAAGATAAGAATCCATGGGTTTGGCCTCAGAAATATCTGTCAAATCCGACCTCTGCTTTCCCCTCCTCTGCCGTTGTCTTAGTTCTGGACACCACTACCTCTCGCCTGGACAACTTCAATAACCTCTTTACTGTACTGGTCTTCCCATCTCTTCTTCCTCTGATCCATTCTCTAGATTATCTCTCTAAACCACAAGTCTGATCAGTCGCCCCTTTGCTTAAAACCCTTGTCAATGGTTACGTATTAAGAGTACAATGCTGTATAATAAATCCCTCCTGCGGTTCCAGCTTCATCTTCAGCCATCCTCACCTCCTTGCTCACCACCTGTAGCCCGTAGAAAGCCCCCTGTTGTCACACAGATCTATCTGCTGTTTCCTGATCGTGGCACTGTTTTGTGCCCATAATGTATTTCCACAGACTGTTCCTTCACCTGCAGTACTCTCCTCCCACCACTTCTCTTTTCTGGAGAAATCTTACTATTCTTTAAAGTCCAGCTCAAATATTGCTTGCTTTAGGAAGCTTTCCTGATAACCCTGCCGCTCACCCACCAGTAAAGCTGACATCTCACTCTTACTCATTTTATAGAGCTTTTCAACATTGCCTTGTAGTTTTTCATTTGTATTTCTGCCTCCCTGACAAAACTGTGATATTATCCAGGGAAGGTACCATATATATAGCACAGAGCCTGGTGAGTATGTAGTGGGAGCTCAATAAATAATGCTTGATGAATTAATGTGAAGGAAAGAAAGGAAAACCAAGACAAGTTAAAACACAAGCTAAAGCACTTTTTGTAAACCTTGGTAATTTGCTTACCTGTCTGAGTCCATTTCTTCAAAACTATCATAGAAATAGGGCAAGCCTCAATAATTGTTTTACTTGGTCATCTAAAAAGGATCAATGCAATTATGGGTGCAGAGGTGCTTTTTAAACTGTGGGCTTTACAGACTCACTCATATAGAGAACAAACTAGTGGTTACCAGTAGGTGGGGAGGGAGGGGCAATGTAGGGATGAGGGAGTAGAAGGTGCAAACTATTGGGTGTAAGATAGGTTCAAGGACGTATTATACAACAAGGGGAAAGTAGTCAATATTTTGTAACAACTATAAACGGAAAGTAACCTTTAAAAATTGTATGAAAACATTTTTTAATTTTTAATAAATAAATAAAAATTTTAAAAAACTGTGGACTTTATACCATTACTACTTGTTATTAATTTTGTTTCAACAGTTTAAATTATACATAAGGAAAAACTGCTAGTTTTGTGTTTTACAAGTGGCATGTCTTAAGCAACAAGGCACATGGCTGAAACTTCCTTTAACACTTTCAACAAAGTGGTACCAGAAAGTTAATTCCCCCAAAGAATTAGAATAAAGACACGTGAAGAAGAAAACCTACAAATGATACACTGATTCATCTCTAAGGATAAAAAAGACCTTTGCCAAATAGTAGACTTTCAAAGAAAGAAAAACCATTTAAGAGCCTAAATGGTTCCTATCTACAGTGAAAATGCTAAAGATAGAACTGTACGTTTCAGGAGCTGAAGGATAAAATTTGAACTTCATGGGTAATCAAGAGATCCTGGAAAGTGAACCTATCCAGAGCTGACAAGAAAAATGGAGCAAGGATTAAAAGGCCTGAGAAATTTTTTCATCTCACCTGAAGTTCACACAGGCAACTGATTCGGCCAGACTAGAATTTTTGACCTCACTCACATTTTCCATGTAATACAGAGGGAGGTATAAGGATTTGACATCTGTCTTTGAGGATCTTGGAAATGTGCCCTGATTCAGAATGAACTAGAATAGAGTATCATGTCTTAAGGTGATCTGTTTGCTTTAAATGATTCTAGCAGCAAATATCTCTTGTCTATGGAAAGAAAAGAAGGAGGTGGCAGACTCCACACAATGTGTGATCTTTCTCAGATGAGAAACGTCCTCTGTATTTTGGCTTAGAAAATATGAAACCAACTAAAATTCTCTAGAAGATCATGTAAGTGCTTCATTGTATCCAAATCAACCTGGCTTATTCAGTGATGGCACAAAACTCTGTTTATCTCTAATGCAGCATCTCTGTGTTTAAGCAAGGTGGGAAAAGCATGGTCTTTTAAAAAATTTTTTCTATGTATATCCCACTGGTTCTGCTATGTCAAAATATAAAATGACATGAATAAACATGTGAAGAGATTTTTTTTCTTTTTAAGATGGGATAGAGGCTGGGGAGATTCTATGAATGCATTCTAGTTTCTGCCAAAAAAAAAAAGAAATAAGAAAAAAAAAGGATTTACTCTCAAGGATTTAAAATATTTGAGAGTTGTCACCACCACCTAAACTATTAATTATGAAGAAAAAATGGCAAAGGTGATTGAGGAAAAATTAAATATGAACAAGACATTCCTATGAAAATGTTGTTAGGTTCTTCAAGGCATCTGTCTTTAGAAGAGGTTGTACAGGTAGAGTTTAAACACAGAATTTTCTTTCAAGTTCTAGGTTTAGAAGTTGCATATTTTGGGCCATGGGAAATATGAGTGAATAGCATATACTTATTGAATGCTTCCTTTGAAAAATTTCTGTTTTGTCAGTGTCTTGAACACAGGAGAAGAAAAAGGCACTAAAATATGTCAAGAACATTCTGTTTGCTGAACTCATGCTGGGTGCATACATACGTTGTCTCATTTACAATCATAACAATCATCTGAGGTAAATGCTATTATTCAGATATTAAAGAAGAAGAAAGTAAGGCTCATGGAATTTAGAAATCCATCCACTTCAGTGTCCACCTCCACTGACACTACTTTAGATCCAGCCACCATCTTCTTTCCATGGAATGACTGAAATATCCTCTTAGCTAGTTTCCCTTCTTTTACTCTAAGTTCTATTATTTCGATTTGAAAGCGTAAATCAGATCTTGTCCCTTTCCCTCCTTTAAACCCTCCATTTGCTTCCCAATGCACCTCAAGTAAAACCCAAGCTCCATGTATGTCTGTCTACAAGGCCTCCCGTGATCTTGCCCCAGCTGTGCACTCTGATCCCCTCAATGTCACTCTCCACCTCACTCATCAAGCACCGACCATTCTGACTTTCCTTCCTTCTGTTCTCTAACATGTCACAGTCATGTCTGCCTCAGGGCCGTTGCACATGCTATTCCCTCTGCCTAAAATACTTTCCTGCAAGAGCTGTAATAAGGAAGTACATGATGAGTTGTAAACCAAGTGTATAGACAGAAGGAGCATTCACTGGAGGCTGACGTAGCCTTAACAAAACACAAGTGAAAAGACTTGAGCTGATGTAGTAGGCTGTGTGGGAAGGACTGAGTTGATTGGTGAAGGTGAGCAGAGCTCACAGTAAAGGGAAAGGGCGTGAGCAAAGTCAGAGACAGCAAGATATATTCAGGGCCTGGTATGGAGGGCTATTCAGCTGGAACAGAATCTGATAATTAGAGGAGTGGTACTTTGACTACTATATAAGTTTCTGATTGCTACTATAACAAATGACCACAACCTTAGTGACTTAAGACAGCACAACTTTTTTATCGTACAGTGCTAGAGGTCAGAAGTCTGAAATGGGTCCTACAGAGCTAAAATGGGGGTGTCAGCGAGTTGCATTCCTTTTGGAGGCTCTGGGGAAACTCTCTTCTTACTTTCTGAGCTTCTAGAGTCTGCTTGCATTCCTTAGCTTGTGGCTGCATCATTCTGACGTTTGCCTCCACTGTCACATCTCCATCTCTGACTCTGACCCTCATGCCTCCTCTTATAAGGACCCTTGCAATTATGTTGAGCACACACAGATAATCCAAAATAACCTCTCCATCTCAAGATCCTTAATTTAATCACATCTGCAAAATTCCTTTTACTATGTAGGGAAACACATTCACTAGTTCTGGGAATTAGGACATAGACATCTTTGATGAGGAAATTATTCTGTCTACCTCAGCCGCCTTGGGGAGGATCGTGAATGCAGTGCCGCAGAGCTTCCCCTCCTGCCCATCAGAGAGCAAGCCCATACCTGCCAACCTTTAAGTTCAAGTCAAGGGTAGGCCCCCAAATCCCTGCTTGGGGCCAGCAGTCAAACTGCTGGGAGCCCAGATGCTGACAAGTTATTCCCAATCTCCCTGATCAGACTTTATTCCTGAGATGCTGTGCGATGAGATCATGCCTGCTGGCTCTTGCATCCCTCCATAGGATCTTCACTTCTAAAGGGCCCTGACCCATCTAATCTAGTCACAGTGCCCCCATTCCCTCCTTTTCAATTTAATATCCCAGTTATGAACTTTCGCCCATAGATGGCGCTGTCCTCTACCTCCCACCTGCCCACCCTGACCCCCAGTCCCCTGGAGAGATAGCAGCAGTGACTGTAAGCATTGGCAATGAGCTCAGACAGACCTGAGATCTTGCACAGGATCTGCCACTTGAGCAAGTCACTTTATTATACCCCAGTTTCCTCACTGTAAATTGGGTTTAATACATAACAGCACTTGCTCCACAGGGTGGTTATGAGGATTAAATAAAATAATATGTGTAAAGAATTTAGCTTAGTGGCTGGCACAGAAAGTGTTCATTAAATGCTAATTTTAAAAGGAAAACAAAAAAGATAAGGAGGAAGTGGAGGGTTTTAAAAAGGTGAGCTGTCATAAGCATTGTAAGGGTTCGTGTTACTTTTACCTACCTCTTTTGGAAAATGGCCCAACTTGTATTTTATCTTTGCAAAATCAAAACATGAAACAGGAACTAATTAACACAAGGAAAAGGACGGTGTGTGTGTATGTGTGTGTGTGTGTGTGTGTGTGTGTGTGTACACCCCATGCACAAGCATATGTTGGGAAAAAAGAAAACTATTCAGAGAAAATACTTTTTTTATGTTTCTTACCAAAACATGTATATATGTAGAAAGGGAAGGGGGAGATAAGGGAATAAACTATAAAAGCAAAGGATTATATATGTGGAAGGATATATGGGAAAGATAAAAAATAAAAAGATAGATACCAGGAAATCATGTTGCTTTGGCTTAAGAGTAGATGAAAGAAGCATTTCTGCAGTTGCCAGTGTATATTGATGTATCAAATAAGTTGTCATATCTCTCTCTTTTTTAAAATATTTCTTTTCTTTTTCTTCTTCTTTTTTGGCCACGTGGCTTGTGGGATCTTAGTTCCCCAACCAGGGATTGAACCCGGGCCCTTGGTGGTGAGAGCACAGAGTCCTAACCGCCAGGGAATCCCCAAGTTGTCGTATCTCAGGTTGCACAAGTACAGGCTGAATGACCACTAGGCAGGGGTGTGATGGACACTCAACTGGGGGATGGACTTAGGAGCCTTTAAGATCCTGCTCAGTGACATGAACTCCAAAATATGGTCTGCAATTCAGTTTCATCTCGTTCTATAAAAGCTTCTTAAGCCACCTATGAAATCCACAGTACCTCCACAGTTCATGATTTTTCTGACAGCAGTTGTGGTCAAAATTTTTCTGCTTCTTAAATGATCAGCCAATTGTCCTCCAATAGGCACAATGATTGTCATAACCATGTGTGGGAGTGCTGACAAGAGACCCACCTGGAATGAAAAGAAGCAATGAGCTATTTTTAGCTACTTCTGAGAGAGGTACTTCCTTAACTCCCTGCCCCCGCCATCCCCACCGCACCCCTCACCATCAGATTTAATCATCTAATTATATGGGACCAAGGTAGGCCTGACTTCTGTAATAAATAAGCAATGAATGAATGAATGGTTTTAAGGATAGACCAAATGTCTCCTCCATCAGATCGGAAGCTCCTTGAGGGCAGAGGTGACTTTTATTCATCACAGGCCCCAGCACGCAGCAGAGTGCCCAGCACATGGTAGTTAAACACTTGGCGCAGACTGAGTGTTCTCCAATGGCAGCCACTATGGGCTGTGCTAGCTCTTCCACGGTCACTTCTGACAGTACCTGTAGCCATGCAGACATCTACCTCTACTAGGCTGCTGTTCTTTCCCTTGTGGGAAGGAGGCTTAATTCTTTTATGATGACAGTTTATGTTTTACCATTCACATTCTTCCTCCCTGAAACACAGACAACCTAATGGCAATGGCTGGGGACTTTGAAAAAGTTCTTTCTAAACCATACAAAGCTCTGGCCGTTATCGCTATGACCGTGATCTGCAAAATGAGCTTTAAGGTTCTTACAGCTCCTCACTGAATAATTTACAGGAAAAACAAAAAACAAAACAAAAACCAAAAAAACCTCTCACCCTTAAATCTTTTGATCCTTGCCTAATATGCAGTCCTTGAGTCAGCTTCAAAAACACTTTGAGATCAGGTATAATACAAAGCTTTAAAAGCAGCTTAATACAGCTCTGATCCTTACTAAGAAGAAATTAAATAGCTATGTGTACCGTGCATAGAATGTATAACTTGTCTGACCTCCAGGGTATTAGGTGTCACAGAACCGTTATGAATTTTGATCAGCAATTTACTTATTTTATCATGCAAAGATTTTCTCAGTAGAAGCAAGAGATTTAAAGTTCAAGAACATTTGAAGCAACTGTGTGTTTACCTTACTTATTGCAAATCCAAAGACCTCTTCAAAATAAGCAGGCTGACTTATTAACAGCAAGTAAAAGGTCCAGCTTCTGCAAAAATTTGCCACAATGATTGCATAAACCGGCAACGATGTAAAAAATTTTTTCCACGGTGTATTAAATTTCTAGGGAGTAAAAATACAGTGGGATTTTTAGTGAATATACTGACAGATTATTTTTCTTAGGAGGATAACACAATCACTGAGAGAAATACTCATAAAAAAGAGGCAAGTCTTCATCCATCTGGCTCTACTTACACTGAGGCTAACCAAGTTGGCTCCTTCTCCTATACTTGTCTCTATATAGGTCCTTTCCTCATGGGATATTGTTGGGTGAACTGCTGGACACTCATAGGCCTGCAACAGCCAAAACATGTACCAGATAATCCCAAATATACCTGCAGTTGAAAAACAAAAGGCTTGATGATACAGTCTCATTTTCTTCCATCTCTAAATCTGTCAAATTTCAAAGTATTCTCAAACGGCTCTATATTCAGCTAGGAGAAAGTGTTTGGTTTATTTTTCCGTTGTTGTTATTATTAACTGGTATTTAAAGAAAGATAATGTTCTGCTCATTAAATTCAACTTTCATATAAACATTAAATGAATCATCGCTAGACAAGTATTCCATTTATACGATAAACTTGTCTTAGTAATCTCTATTTTCATACAGAAAACTCTTAGCCAACCCCATTAGACAGTAAAATACCACCTCTATGAGTCACCCAAGGGAACTCGTGAAATCAAATCACTCACCATAAATATAAAAGACAGAGGCCCATCCCATGTACTGTACCAACACGCCGGCCAGCGGCATGGCAATCACTGCCCCCGCGTAGGAACCTAGAACGGGAAAAGGTTGAGGGAAACTTACCAGTCGTCATGCAAGCCCTTTCAAACCATTTAGAGTTCATGTGGTCGAACTGAGGATGAATCAAACTGTGCAGGAGTCACGAGGAGGAGTAGGCAAACTCCCACTGTGCCCAAAACAGGGCTTCCACGAGAGAAAGTTCACCAGGATGCCCTTTAACTTCCTCCAGACACCATGGAGGGATCAGACAAAGATGGCTCAGGCACCGTGATTTGGAATTACAAGAGAATGGAATGAAAAGATGAGAAAAATCTAAGAGGATTCTGAAAAATTCAACCAGGCACAATATTGGGTGCAGAAGACAGAAAGTGAAGGAACGTATGTATCTACCTCTCAGGGCTCACAGAGCAGAAGGATTATCACCATGGTCTTTATTTATTAAAAATTTTTTTTCTTCCAGCTTTATTGAGATATAATTCACCTAGGTCTTTAAAAGAGGGACTTCAAACTATGAAAGGATCATGCTTTTAGAGTCTCGATTTTTTTTTTTTTTAATACCAGGAAACAGTTAAATTTCAGGGTGGCAGGATGACCAGGATGGCTTCTGCCTCCATCCACCTCCTAAATATGTACATTTTTTAGTTTCTTACTTTGTAAATACCTAACCTTGTAAATACTTACCTATATGTGGGTGTTTGTCTTGTCTAGACAAGATAGTGAGGGCTAGAGGCAGTGACCTCACCTCCACTACCTCCTGCAGTTCCATGATACCTGCTGGAGAAACGTGAGCCCTGCAAACTCCCAATAAATATTAACTAAATCAAAAAAAATTACTATCTGAAATTCCCTCTGGGTATGAATGAAAAAAAATTCTTGCTTCAGAAAAAGTGAGCCACAAAAGGAAATTCTATATCCCAGAATCCAATGCTAAGAAAAACCTTCAGGAAATGGGAGCTCGGGGATCTTCCAGAGAAAGAGATTAAATCCCATCTTTCCAAGCTGGGCCCGACTGGTTATGAAAGGCCTGACCTGGAATCCCAAATCTGAACATCTTAATACCTGAAGAAGTCTCTCAGTCTCTCCAAATCATTTTCATTAGGTAGAAGATGGAAGTGAAATCTCTATCTCACAGGGTTGTTTTGAGGAGCAAATAAATTATTAGATGAAGATGCTCTAATTAGTGCTGCATAAACACCAACTATTACTGCTACTGTCAGGTACAGAATGACGGAGCACTTTTTTTTTTTTTAACCTCAGACTTCCTCAAACCAATAAGGCAAGCATTCCAGGACGTATCATTAGAAAGACGAGCTGCAGGCCTAATTCCTCTGTGGGTGTGGAGAAGGTGGTCTTCTTTCCTGGACCAAATACCCTGGGAGTGGGGGTGTGGGGCCTCCAGCTTAGATGATGCAAACAGGGAGGGTCGGGGGATAACAATCTATAAGCTCCACTGGGTGCTTTCTGTGTGCTCTCTAGTACTGTGCTGAGTATTCTGGACCCCTGATTTTATTTAACCCTTTTTTCAACCTGGTAACATTGGTACCAGTGTCATCCCAATTTTACAAGAAGGGGAGGGGAGGGGAGGTAGATTTCCTGAGGTCACATAGGTGTGAGTGATAGGACCCCAGGTCTGCAGGAATCCAAAGCCTTTAACCTTAACTACTTAATAATTCAGTCCTGCTTCTTCCGCTCAACCACACCCAATAATTCCTCACAGTAAGAAACATTCATTCACTGAGGAAATTTTACAGCTTGAAATTGTCCTTCCCTGTCTTTATTTATTTATTTTTGCTTACGCGGGCCTCTCACTGTTGTGGCCTCTCCCGTTGCGGAGCACAGGCTCCGGACGCGCAGGCTCAGCGGCCATGGCTCACGGGCCCAGCCGCTTGGCGACACGTGGTATCTTCCCGGACCGGGGCACGAACCCGCGTCCCCTGCATCGGCAGGCGGACTCTCAACCACTCAACCACTGCGCCACCAGGGAAGCCCTTCCCTGTCTTTTAGATGAACTCTTCCTCATCCTTCCAGACATGGCTAAATGTAATCTCCTATCACACCCTGAGCACACCCCAACAGGGCTCTCCACCCATATTGCCCTCACTGCACCTTGATGCCTCTGTGTGGTCACCAGGGAGGACAGAGGAGGCCCTCTGATACTTGTTGCTTGGCGTGGAGAGAGGGGAGTGGCTGAACAGGGGATGGGAGAGTCCCCAGTTCTGTCCTCACTCTCCATGTGAATTTATATCTTTTTTTCCCTCCCTGAGCCTCCACTATAAAATAATGGAGGTAGAAAAAGAAATCAGATTTGTGGCTATCAGAGGCAGGGGTGGGGAGATGGGAAATTAGATGAAGGCAGTCAAAAGGTACAAATTTCCAGGTATAAGATAAATAAGTCCTTGGGATGTAACATACAACATGATAAAGATAATTGACACTGCTGTATGTTGTCAAAGAAAGTTAAGAGAGTAAATCCTGAGTTCTCATCACAAGGAAAAAAAATGTTTTTCCTATTTCTTTGATGTTGTATCTGTATGAGAGGATGGACATTCACTAAACCTATGGGGGCAAACATTTCATGATGCATGTAAGTCGAATCATTATGATGAACACCTTAAAATTATGTAGTCTGCATGTCTCTTACAACTCAATAAAAGTAGGGGAAAAAACCAAAAACAAAAATCTATGTCTTTGAATAAAACCAGTTTTACTTCTAAAAAAATTAAAATTAATTAAAAATATAAAACAATGGATGTGACTAGATGTTTTCTAAAGACCCTTCCAACTCCAATATTTTTGAAGTGTAAGAATCAATTATCCCTAAGCCTGGGTTTACTTCTAATGACATTTTCCCTTGGCTGTTCTTTGAAACCAAGGCCACACCTTAGCTGGGAAATGTAATAAAGCCTGTGACCTTGATCAGGTAACTTTCCTTGAGAGTCAAATCATTTCTTTAATTAGCCCTTTTAGGTCTATAAAGACACTAAGAATGAGCAGTAGCTGCCAGTTATTCCTGTTTTGCTGGCAAATCAAAATGAAAAGACTTACAAATAAATCATCCAAAGACAATATCAGGGGACTTCCCTGGTGGCACAGTAGTTAAGAATCCGCCTGCCAATGCAGGGGACACGGGTTCAAGCCCTGGTCCAGGAAGATCCCACATGCCGCAGAGCAACGAAGCCCGCGAGCCACAACTACTGAGCCTGCGCTCGAGATCCCACAAGCCACAACCACTGAAGCCTGCATGCCACAACTACTGAAGCCTGTGCACCTAGAGCCTGTGCTCTGCAACAAGAGAAGCCACCGCAATGAGAAGCCCACGCACCACAAAGAAGAGTAGTCCCAGCTCACCGCAACTAGAGAAAGCCTGTGCGCAGCAATGAAGACCCAATGCAGCCAAAAATAAAATAAATAAATAAATTTAAAAAGACAATATCAATAGGTCAAGGTCAGCTGGGGCAGAATCATATTCTTCTAGAGGTGGTATAAGATCAGTAGTGGAGGTAGAGATGATCTTGAACTTCAAACAAGAGGACAGAAATAGTTTCTAAGGATGAGAGAGGCTAAAGAAGTAAAGACATCTCTGCTGTGCATGCATTTCCAAACTAGGCACAAAATAGACACTTTGGGTGGATATTTCACACCAGATTCCCTGGGACACTTTATTACTACTACTACTACTACTTAAGGAGGTAAAGAGAGAGAGACAGAGGGAGAAATAAATAAAGATATTCAGAGAAATAAAGCTTCCTCTTTAGCTAAGAAATACACATTAGCTACGGTTAGGAAAGACATGCTAGCCTGAAAAACTAAGCAGAACTAAATTCTGATCCTAATTCTACGTGGGCCCGTTGTGACTTTCGTGGCCTAAGGCACTTTTGTCTTCCTTGGCCCCTTCTCCCATAAAAAATATTTGAAAATATTGGTGGCAACATGTGCTGTTCTTGTTCAAATGTTAATCAATGCCTAGTAGACTCTTCTGAACATTGATTACTCTCAGAGATTCGTAGAGGGGCCAGTCCCAAAGACATGGCTTCAAATGAGGCAACCTTAGCAAGGTGAAGTTTGGAGACCCTGGAATTTAAGTCACATCACTACTTAAGAGCCATTAATTTACTTTCAGGTAAGATGGATGGTGTCCACTTCATTTTTATCTGGAAGATAATGGCGAAAATTGATTAAACAGCTTCTATGACAATGTGTACATAGTAGTGTGTAGTGAGGAAAGTTCTGAATCGAGAACCAGGTGGTCTAGATCCAGCTCCTTAACTTAGTAGCTGTGTGACCTTGGGCAAGTCATTGGACTTTCGTTTCAGTTCAATGAAACTAAACTTCAAACTTTAGTTTTAATTTCTTAATTTGTGAAAAGGAGTGGGGGCCTTGATGATTCTATTGATATATCTTCTGTTTTCAACTTTGGAAAATATCATTTGTTGGCTAATCCTACAACCACCTCCAACCCCTTCTTTCTCACCTTTGTCTATTAAAGATGCTAGAAAAACTAGGCACTTGCTTTCCTAGCCTCCTCTGCAGTTAGTAAAGTATATGACACAATTAGAACCAAGGAAATATAAATGGAAGCCTGCTAGGGAGTTTGGGGAAAGCTTTTGCTTTCCTAGTGAAAGGAACAGACATGGTTAGGACACCTACCCCAACTTCTTTCTGCCTTTAATGTGGACTTGATACCTGGAGCTGTGACAGCCATTTTGTGAACATGAGGAGCATGCATGAATGTAAAAAGTTATCACTCTGAGGATAGTGGAGTAAAAAGTCCGAATGTGCGTAGTCCCTGGATAGATCATGAAGCAGCAGGATCAATATTAGCAACGATTTACCTTTGGACTTCTGTTATGTGAAAAAAATAAATTCTATTTAGTAGGGTCTTCACTTGAAGCCAAAGCATTCCTAAATGAAACTTGTTACGGTTCTAATACACTTACCGCAAAAAGAAGTTGTGGCCAGTCGGCTTCTCTCCAAAGGCGGTGCCCACTTACTCCACATCCCATGGCAGGCTGGGTAGGTCACACCCTGGCAAAACAGTTGAAAATAGATTATTTGATCCGATTCCAGTTTCTTTTTGTGTTTAAAACACAGTTTTTGCTTCTTTAACACTACAATTCAAAGCCTAATTTACAGATACTAAATGACATGTGTCAGCTATTTTGGCTCATGGCACAGATGCTGAAATTCAAATACTAGTTCAAACGTAAGCATGGTGGGGAATAGAGAAGGAGTCTTTATATTTCATATTATTATAGAATATCAGTGTAGAAAGGGATTTCCACAACCAGCCGGTCCATCCTGTCATTTTCAAGATACAGAACTTGAGGCTCAGAGCCATTAAGTGATTAGATTCTAATCTTCATGGCTGCTAATATCATGTTCCTTCTACCATGTCAGTATTTTCTGAAGTGTGGTATATGCCCCTCTAGTGGGATTAAAGTTGGATTTAAGGTGCTACAATAACCTACATTTTTTATTATAATTGCTACATATATATTATAACATGCTTTAGAAATAAAATATAACTAGTACATCAAGCCCATGATATCAAAGATATTGTTGCTTATGATAGGTTCTTTTATTTTGTTTTGTTTTGTTTTGAAGTGAATTGATCTAGAGAAAAACTATAGGCAAATAATAGTATAAATCGTAGTGTGGATGTGACAAAAGTGACAAAGGTTAGAGGTGAATGACTGAGTTCGGGAAACATTTCTCTACATCAGGTATTGGCAAACTATAGCCTGATATGGCCCCACCATCTATTTTTGTTCAGCCCTCAAGTAAAGATGGCTTTTACATTTTTAAGTGGGCAGAAAAAAAAACTGGAAGAAGAAGAATATTTCCTGGCATGTGATAATCATATGAAATGCAAATATCAGTGTCCAAAAAGTTTTACTGGAAAGTAGCCATGCCCACATGTTTACATATTGTCTCTGGCTGCTTTTGCATTACAATGGCAGAGTTGAGTCATTGTAACAGACCATAGTATGGCCAGCACAGTGCAAAATATTTACTTTCTGGCTCTATATTATTCTACCTCCTTCATCAAGTTAAATCTCTGTGTAAGACTACACCCTTGGAAATTTACAGATTTATTAATAAGTCCATTTAAACTGTTTTAGTGGAAAGAGCCCTTGCTATGTGAACTGTAAGTTTGGGTCTTTCAGTTTCAAATTTTATTAAATGAAAGGGGGGTGGATTATCTCTAAGATCACTCCTGGCTCATCTGAAATTCTGCCCTCTATGAAATGGTCCTTTATTGGGTATAAATTTGGAATCATACAAGGCAGTTTAATTAAAGTATTCATAATTGTAATCACAACCAGAGAGTTCAGATAGCAGGACAAGGTGGAAGATAGGAAAACTGAGTAAAGGAGGTTTTCCTCAAAAGCTGAAATTTCTAAAGGACCATGTTGTCTCCAGCGGTATCAAAATGTGTTAAGAATCTCCTACCTCCACTAGACCTTGCAAAATTCGGACACACATGACACATCCGTAATGTACTCTGGCTGCAGAAGGAATGAACATGTTCAAGGTCGATGTTAAGAAGATGGCAGCTCCAAAGACCCTGAGGGACCAAAACACTGTGTTATTGGGCAGGCCCACTGATGGATGTGGCATGTTAGTTAAACATCGGGAACAAACCTAACAGTTTATGGAAGATCACTATAGAAATTAATGGAAAGAGAAATAGATGTGTTAGGATCTGGTGTGTTCCAAGCTAGACTGTTGGGCCGCTTTGATTCCCAAGGTCCAGTCCCTGGACCAATCATGGGAAGGTTTTGGGCAGTACAGGGATGTCCTGCCTAGATGAGATCCTGAAGCTGGAGATTGACCAGCATGAGGTAAGCTTGCTGGAGGCCCACCATTCTTCTTGGTTCTACCCAACTGATCCATTCTGACCATTACCTCACGACTTCTGCACATTTGGGTTGTGTCTCCTGCTTCCCAATTCTGCTCTCACTTTACCAGATGGGGATACTGACTATCTGAGAAGCATGCTGTGTCCTGGGACCACCCAAGCACAAGACAGGCTGTGTACCTTGTCTTAGCCCCCAACTCTCTGCCAAGTGCCGTGTGCCTTCTCCTCCCTGCCTGGACAGGAGTGTCCTGGGAAAAGAGAGCCAGCAGCATTTTCTTCCTTTCTCACACGTGTTAGTGATGCTTCAGCCCTTTTTACATGCTGCGAAATCATTTTATATGCTATTTCTTCTTACGGCAGAAGTGTAAGTAGTAACCCCAGAGACCATAATAACTAATATTTTAACACTTTTTAAGAAGAATGCAACAGGTAAGTGACAATAAAGGACACAAACTACACAAGAACATAAGTAAATATGAGTCATGCTTATACAAGATGACTTTCAAACTTTTCTGTCCTTGACCCATAAAACCCATATTTTATATCGCAACTCAACACACTGATACACACAAATGTAACTGAAACAAGTTTCAAAAACCAATACTTAAATGTGCAATGAGCTAAGATATTTTCTATTCTATTTGATTACCTTTTCTTCTATTTCTCCCTCCTTTTTTTAGAAAATGGTCATTGGTAAATCACTATTGATTTTATTACCATCTAATGAGTTCTGTTTTAGAGTTTGAAAAACACTGCTTTATAAAGTATACACTTCACAAAATCCACATATGTAAAGTCAATTACAATTAGAAGAGACTTGGAAATAATTAGTACACTCCTTTTCTGGTACATATACATACTACATCTCCCCCAAGTGGCCATCGTTTCTGCTTGAATACCTTTAGTGACAGAGAACTTACTACTCCTTGAAGCAGCTCATTTTGTCTTGGACCCACTTTTAATTGCTCAAACACCTACCATAGAATCTCAAGGGCATTAAAGACATCTTGCAATCTAGAGACTAGCCCCTCCTACTCACAAGACAAAACCTGTATGGAACAGGACGATATTAACATAGTATAGAGGATCACAGAATGTCATTGGTCAAAGGCAACTCAAACACGATCTAATCCATTTCATTTCACAGATGAAGAAACTGAGGCCCAGAGAAAAAAGGAACCCAGTAGAGGTCACCAAGTGAGTTACTTATGGTCCAGGAACTGTTTCTCCTGACTTGGTTGCAATTGATCTTTTTATTACATAATCATTTAAAGAATTGCAAGATAGATTAGATTAGACAAAAAAGTAAACAAAAAGAGACTCTTAAGAACAGGATCATATAAGATCAATGTCTGTGAATCACATCTTTAGGAACGGCTTCTAGCTTTCATTCTGTACCCCTAAATTGAGAGCCAATTATGCAGATTTTATAAGAGTACAAAGCCATATTATGGTCTGTGCAGCACTCATGTTATATCAATTTATCTTACCTGTTAGCAGCAAACTTATTTGAAATGAAACCACCTGGAATTTGTGTCACAATATAGCCCCAGAAAAAAGATCCATGGATAAGGCCCACCGTCTCTGGATCCCAGTTAAATTGTGCTGTCTGGAAATGAGAAATCAGACACAGTTGTGTTTGGAAGAAAACACTTGACCATAATTATTCACTGATCATCCTACACAATAACCCCATGAGGTCTTTCCTTCCCTCCTTTATTCAAAGAATATTTTATGGAGGGCCTCTTGTGTGCTTGGGATATAGGACAAAACAAAGTCCTGGCTGTCACTGACCTCAGGTTCTAGTGATAGAAAGGAGAGATTATGTACAAATTAAAAAAAAGAAAAATATAGATATACATGTATATGTTCATATATATATGTATATGTGTGTACATATATACATGTATGTGTATATATTATATATATACATATATGTGTGTGTGTATATATATATATATATATATATATACACACACACAGAATAATGATGAGTGCTCGAAAGAAAATAAAACAACTTGCAAAGAAAACAAAAAATAAGTTCTAGGTTTATTAGGTTATTTACTAGGTTATTCAGATACCAGTCTAGTGACAGCACAAAGGGAATGAGAGCCTTAAGTCTCTCGTTTCATAATGAGGATAATAAAACCTATTCTACCTCCCTATAGTATGTGTGGGGATAAACACCATAAATATTTCTAGTAGGTTATCCCTCTGCTTAGAGATTTTGCATTTAACACATTGTCTCAATAAGTGTTAGCAGCCATTATTGCTGTTATGATGATGACAACAAAACACTCTTCCACAACTCTGGGGTCACTGAAAATGTGATTCTTGAGGGTTAGAGAGCCTTTCCTCACTTTCTTCCCCAGGCATAGTAACTCATCCTTTTCAGGCTCCCTACAAATATCCCTCCTCTGAGGAAGCGCCTCAACTGCCCTGAACTGAAGTGGTCATTTTCCTAGGCTTGGTCCACAGACCTCTGTTCTTGCAGCCATGGCACTCACACTGTTCTCAAACTTGCCATTCACGTGTCCACTTCCCACATGGGGTGGCGAGTAACTCTAAGGTGGCAGCCATGTCATTTTGATTTTATAGCCTTAGTACCTGAAACAAATGCCTGTAATGTAGAAGGGGCAAGTAAAGATTTGCCAAATGAATGAATAAACGAATGGCTTTGTAAAGCATTGATATCAAAATGCAAGATGTTCCTATTATGGAGTAAGGGTTCTTAATTATCAACATACTACATCTCATAAATTTTCTTTTTTAAAAAAATATTTATTTAGTTAGGCTGCACTGGGTCTTCGTTGCAGCATGCAGGATCTTAGTTGCAGCCTGCAGGCCTCTTAGTTGCAGTATGCGGACTTCTTAGTTGCAGCATGCAAACACTTAGTTGCGGCATGCATGCGGGATCTAGTTCCCCGACCGGGGATCGAACCCAGGCCCCCTGCATTGGGAGTGCGGAGTCTTAACCACTGGACCACCAGGGATGTACCCAACATCTCATAAATTTTCATCACAGTTTATTTTCCCACAAATTGTTGTATAATAATTTGCTCATTTATTCAACATGTACCTCATGCCTCCTGTGTGCCAGGTCAGGTGATAGGCAGTATAAATACAAACTCACGCAAGTATTGCCTTTGCCTTGAGGAGATCACAGTCCAGGTAACGTCGGCCTGTGCTCTGTACTGTAGTTCCCACTTTGCAGATTAGGAAGTTGAAGCTCAAGAGTAAAATGGGACTAACAGTCATTCATTCAAACCAGCTTACCAAATTTTTATTTCATGCTACTTCATGCCACACATTGCTCTAGGCACTGGGGATACAGCAGTGAACAATGACAGCAATTGCTACTTTCACAAAGATGCCAGTGGGGATGGCAGAAAGTATACAAGTGCATACTGTGTTAGATGGTTATCAGTGATAAGAAGAAAAAAATAAAGCAGAGAGGGGGACAGAAATGTTGTGTAGGAATGAAGTAGGGTGAAATTTTAGATAGAGTGGCCAGGAAAGGCTTCAGTGAGGAGATGATTGTTGAGTAAAGTCCTAAAGGAAGAAAGGGAGCAAGGCATGCTGTTAATTATCTGAAAAGAAAGCTTTCCAGGCAGAGAAATAGCAAGTGCAAAGGTCCTGAGGTAAGGATGCGTCTTGTGTGTTAGAGGGATGGCAAGATGTCAGTAGAGCTAGAGGGTAAACGTGAGGAAGAGGATAATAGGCATTAAAATAAGAGAGGTTCAAATGTTGAACGGCCCTTTAACTCATCATAAGGACCTTGGCTTTTACTCAAAGACAGAGGGAAGCACTGAGTGAAGAGGGACCTGATTTTAAGTCACTTTCCATGTCTTTCTTCTTCTAATCCTTACAACAGGTAGAGGTAACTATTATTATCTCATTTTTTATAGAAGAGGAAATTGAGGCTTAGAGAGATTAATTTACTTGCCCCAGGTCATACCAGCAGTTATAAAGACAGCCAAGACCAAGCCCTCTTACCTACTTGACCCAAAAAAACTGTATTCTTTCCATTGCTGCGGAGACTTGACTTTCTCACTGAGAAGTAGAGACTGGTCTTCTTTGCCTTGAGTCACAGAATGCCCCAAGAATCCAAGGATCCAAGACAGAGGGCTCCACTTCAACCAGCAGCTAATTGTCAATCACCTGGTCCCTTGCTCATGTCTTTCTCTCTGACGAGATGGTGCTTCTGTCCATTTGAGAAATGATACCTGAAGAAGAGCACTTGTGCCTGCTGAGAACTGACTTTCATTATCTCTTGAGCCCATTACAGTCATAATGGCCTCATGTCTGAACTATTATCATAAGCCAAGCACTGTGTCAGGTACTGTGTTAGGCTGAAAAAAAGGGCCCCAAACGATATATGCACAAAATCCCCAGAATCTATGAATGCTGCCTTATTCGAGAAAAGGGTTTTGCTGATGTGATAAAGTCAAGGATCTTGAGATGAGTTTTCCTGGATCATCTAGCTGGGCCCTAAATCCAATGATGTGTCCTTGTAAGAAAAAGGCAGGGGGAGATTTGAGACATAAGAGAAGGTACACAGGAAGAAGGCCATGTGAAGACGGAAGCAGAGATTGGAGTGATGCTGCCACAAGCCAAGGAACGCCTGGAGCCACCAGAAGCTGGAAAAAGCAAGGAAGGATCCTCCCCTAGAGCCTTTGGAGGAAGTGTGGACCTGCTGACACTGATTCGGACTTCTGGTCTCCCCGGATATGAGAGACTAAGTTCCTATTGTTTTAAGCCACCATGTTTGTGGTAATTTGTTACAGCAGCCTTAGGAAAGTAATATAGGTATTTAATATATTGCTGCCAGATTATCTCATTTGATCTGTAAAGCAGGCCTTTTATTCCCATTTCACAATAAGGCAATTAGGATTAGCAAAGAATTGCTAGAAATGCCAGTTCCTGGCTCCCTACACATGTTTCCTTCTAAGAGGATTCTCTTCCTCCCCCAGAGCCATGGGCCTCTCCCCTGTGACTGGACACCTGAGTAGAGGGAGCCAAGGCATGGGATGGACTCAGCCCACCTGTCTCTCTCTCTCTCTCTAATCTGAACCCAGAGATTCTAGTTAGACAATACTGAACACTTGAATTGAAACAAGTCCCACTGGAGTCAGGGCCAAGTAAGTCAGCTCCCCAGAAAGGCAACGGCTCAAAGAACTTCAGCTTTGGAGGGCAGTGAGAAGCCATGGAAAAAGAAAAAAAAAGAACTCCCCTGGTGGTCCAGTGGTTAAGAATCCGCCTTCCAATGCAGGGGGCACGGGTTCGATCCCTGGTCGGGGAACTGAGATCCCACGTGCCATGGGGTAACTAAGTCCATGCAACGCAACTACTGAGCCCACGTGCTCGGTAACCCACGTGGCAACTAGAGAGAAGCCCGTGCGCCGCAACAAAGAGCCTGTGTGCAGCAACTAAGACCCGACACAGCCAAAAATAAATAAATAAATATTTTTTTAAAAAGGAAAAGGAAAAAACAAAAACAACAGTCCATGGAGAGACCTGGGAGAATGGAGCAGACTCAGAGAGAAGCAGATGCAAGACACTGCACAGCAAGCAAGTTGGAGACTAAGCTAAGGATTTCCTAGTTCCCATGAGGTCCAGCTCCACTCTGCCCTTCCTGGCTCCTTTTCCTCCCCACAGTAGGGTACAGCCTGGATTTTAGTCCCACCTCAGGCTGGGCTCCCCTGTCCAGGGTGCAGACTGCACAAACATACACAGCAGATTTGCTTTCTGCCCTTCACTTTCGTGAGATCCCCTATAGCCCCACTGTAATTTCCTTCTTAACTTCAGCTGGTTTCCCTGCGATTCTATTCTTTGCAACCAGCAATCCCTGACCAAGACAGAAGGGCAGCTTGCTCAAGGTCCCAGAGCTAATAAACAACAGAGTCAAGTGTGAAACCACGCCTGGCCAATTCCAAAGCCCAATTCTTCTTAACCCTACAGGGCTCATGATTCATGAGAAGGAGTTTGGGTTTTTCCTGAGGGTAATGGGAACCAATCTCAAAGTTGCTCACACTTTAGTCATTTATTGCTCACCACATGCCAGACACTGTTCTAAGTGATTCACGTGTTTTAAAACTCATAATTATTAAACTAAAAATGATTACTCACACATCAACTAAAACTACCCTTTATACCACTAATAGAATATATGCCATTTATTTGCAAGACCTACCAATTCACACTGCTTACTTCTCTCCCTCTGCTGAAAACAAAGATTTTAAAATATCTCAGTGCAAAATATCTAGTTTTTCTCCCATGAAACCAACCAAACAAATATACCAGCCATTGAGAGCCTTTTGTCATATACTTAGTGAAATCTTTGTCCTCGGGTTGAACATGCACAGATGATTTCTAAGCTTTGTTCTATTTGGATAAGAGAGAAATGGTCTGCTATAAATTGGAACTTCTGAAATGCTACTAAACTCCTAGTTATAAGGCCAGGGAAAATGATGTAAAGCGTATTTTAGATCTTAATCAGTTTCTCTGAGACTCCAGAGGGCAAAACCATAGAAACTAGAGAGCACGCACAGCATTGTTCCTTAAGTTTATTGAAATGTCTTTTCCATATACCTCCAAGCAAATTCTGTTGACCTAGGCCTATCTTTTCAGGCAACAAACAACTGCAAACCAGCATATCATTTTGATCCGGGCCTCAGCAGACGAGTTTAATTAGCTGCCCTTGCTCACAAAAGCCTGCCAGAATGCATGTGATACACATCTGCAACCTCACTAATATACATCATTCTTTATTTTTAAAATGCATGACATGCCCCCTCACACCTCTACGGCCCTCCCTCCCCGCCTCAAAATAAACAACCAGGATATCCTTTTAAAACAGATTCAGCTGTGGCATCAAAAAGAGAATGGTTAGAAGAATCTCCATGGTACCCTTTTCTTCTGGCAGAATAATCTCTTAGCTAAAAAGAAAAAGGGAAAAAAACAATAAACAAAAAACCTGCCGGCTAACTAAAGACTTCTTTTTAATGAACTGAAATCAAATTTTCCCAAACCAGTGCTTGACAGAAACTGTTCCACGTAATGCTGGAACAGTTTCTGTCAAGAAACAGATGCGGCATGAAAGAAAGCATTCTGCAATCAAGTCCAGGAAACAATGCACACCACAGCTCCCTCTTGGAGATTCTCATAGGACACAACACAGTAAAGGCTCCCAGTTCACAAGACACCTTCTTCACAGCACAGCCTACAGAACAATGATTTCCAGACACCAGTTTGGAAAATTCTGATCTAAATATTTCCCCAGGGCTCCCCTGGTGGGGCAGTGGTTAAGAATCTGCCTACCAATGCAGGGGACACAGGTTCAAGCCCTGGTCCGGGAAGATCCCACATGCTGCAGAGCAGCTAAGCACATGCACTGCAACTACTGAGCGTGCGCTCTAGAGCCCGCGAGCCACAACTACTGAGCCTGTGAGCCACAACTACTGAGCCTGTGTGCCACACTACTGAAGCCCATGCGCCTAGAGACTGTGCTCTGCAACAAGAGAAGCCACCGCAATGAGAAGCCTGCACACCACAACGAAGAGTAGCCCCCGCTCGCCGCAACTAGAGAAAGCCCGCACGCAGCAACGAAGACCCAACACAGCCAAAAATAAATTAAATAAATAAAATTTTAAAATAAATAAACAAATAAATGTTTCCCCAAATATGCGCAGGGACCAGAGAACTATTAGATGTCTCTCTGCAAACAGATGGATTTCCACATGCGTCACTCCTGTGTGTGTGTTCAATACAATGAAACACATATATGTTGGGTATCCACTGGGCATACATTTTCATTTTATTTTCCCATAATTTCAATCCTTCTCTAGGCCTACCATTTAGAAAACAAACCAGATTTTATCTTTCCAGTGATTCATAAAATCAATACTATTTAAGTGACATCAGAGTGTTTAAAGCATTTAAGTGCTTATGACTACAACAGCCTTTGAACTGGGCCTTCTGCTTCCATTCACTCCAGTCCCAATCCACTGGAGATGACTGGCTGGGCAGTGATCGTTCTGGAGCATGGATTTGGCCATACCACTTCTTTACTTAAAGCCCACCCCTATCTCCCCTCATGGCTTACCAGGCTCTGCAAGACCTAACCCCACTTTACTTGCTGCCTCCTTCTCTTGACGCTCGCCCCGTGCTTTACATTTTTACCGGGGTTTCTTAACCTGGAGTCCGTGGATGGAACCATGTAGATCTATGAACTCGAATGGGGAAAAATCAGCATCTTTATTTCCACTAACTAAACTTTAGCATTTCCTGTAATTATGAATGTAGGAAACAAACCCCAGTCATTTATCAGTACCTGTGACTCTGTGACTAGTGGAAATTATAAATATGTTCATATCACATGATGGTTGTTGCCACTATCTCAAACTATTGCTTCTCCTTCAGACTTCAAAATTACAGTAATTATTAGACCCATTGCTAGAGTTTGTCATCTGACATGTTCATAAAGAAGCCCATATGCTTCTATAGCACAAATTCGATTTTTAAATATTTTGGTATCTTTATTTTATTTTATTTTTTTGCTTTATTTTTATTTATTTATTTATTTTATTTTGGGCTGCATTGGTTCTTCGTTGCTGCGTGCAGGCTTTTCTCTAGTTGTGGCAAGCGGGGGCTACTCTTCATTGTGATGTGCGGGCTTCTCATTGCGGTGGCTTCTCTTGTTGCACAGCAGGGGCTCTATGTGAACGGGCTTCAGTAGTTGTGGTATGCGGGCTCAGTAGTTGTGGCTTGCAGGCTCTAGAGCGCAGGCTCAGTAGTTTTGGCTCAATGGCTTAGTTGCTCCATGGCATGTGGGCTCTTCCCAGACCGGGGCTCGAACCCATGTCCCCTGCATTAGCAGGCAGATTCTTAACAAATGTGCCACCAGGGAAGACTGATATCTGTATTTTAAAATGATGGGTTTTGGGCTTCTCTGGTGGCGCAGTTGTTGAGAGTCCGCCTGCCGACACAGGGGACACGGGTTCGTGCCCCGGTCCGGGAAGATCCCACGTGCCACGGAGCGGCTGGGCCCGTGAGCCATGGCCGCTGAGCCTGCACGTCCAGAGCCTGTGCTCTGCAATGGGAGAGGCCACAACAGTGAGAGGCCCGCATACCGCAAAAAAAAAAAAAAAACAAATAAAATGATGGGTTTCCTTTATAATCCTATGTGTTTTATTTTAAGAATTTAAAACATTAATACAGCCATGGCTGAAAGAACTCCCACCATAGACAGACACTGACCTGAATTTCCGGTTTTCCATCAACGTATATAGTGTTGTTGTTGACCATTTCCACAATGGCAACTCCAAGGTTGCACCGAATCCCAAAGGAAATGCAGAATCCCAGCCCGCTCATGATGGCAATGATGTAGCGCTTGGGGAGGCCACAGCAGTGGCAGTCACAGAGTGGGGGGCTCTGCTTGGATGTCTGCACTGGCCTTCCTTCTTCATTCAGCTCAATGTTACCTTCTTCCTCACTGGTCCCATCGATTTTCCTACAGTGGAAAAAGAGAGAAAGACCAGGATTACAGAAAAAAACAAAGTGTAGTACAAAAAAAGAAAAAGTGTACCAAGAAAGAAAATAGGAAACCTAGAGTAGGATGCAGCCTGCATTTTTTAACATCATCATCATCATTATTACTAAAATAAATTATAATGGCTAAAATTACTGATATTCTGGATATCATATTCCACCCTTATAGGCATTAAGTTGTTTTAATCTCATAACAACCACATGAGGTAGATCGTGTTATCTTGTCCTTTTCTACATGAGGAAGCTAAGTCATCTATGGTGGGATGCAAGCCCAAGTCCAGAGCTTGTGTCCTCAACAATATGCTTGGGACTTCCCTGGTGATACAGTGGTTAAGAATCCGCCTGCCAATGCAGGGGACATGGGTTCAAGCCCTGGACCGGGAAGATCCCACATGCCGTGGAGCAACTAAGCCCGTGTGCCACAACTACTGAGCCTGTGCTCTAGAGCCCGTGCACCACAACTACTGAGCCTGAATGCCACAACTACTGAAGCCCACGCACCTACAGCCCGTGCTCAGCAACAAAGAGAAGCCACCACATTGAGAAGCTCGTGCACCACAACGAAGAGTAGCCCTCACTCACCACAACTAGAGAAAGCCCATGCACAGCAACGAAGACCCAACCCAGCCAAAAATAAATAAATAAAATAAATTTATTAAAATATATATATATGCTTTACTGAACTTCCTGCTGAGAGAGTATCCATAGACTTCATCCACATTGCATGACCCAGCTAACTATTATGTTTGACCTTAATTTTAATGTCACTTGAAGCTTTCTAAAAAGATATACAGTAGAAAATTAATGCAGATGTTTTTCTTTCTTCCTCTTTTTCTAAGTCTTAATAAAATACTAGATGGAGGTAGGGAGACACATTTTCTATCACAGCACACAACAAACTGGTTGTGTGTCCTTTCTTCCTTAAGTGGTTCTTCTAAGGAGGTGATTCTCTGACAATTTTTAACCAGATGGTAGGATTTCTCACTGAGTTCTATAAATTCAGATTATGGTATATCTATTACAGTAAATTTACTCTCTTCTTTAAAGAAAAGAGTAATTGGGCAAACTGAACACAATCTGTCAATTATAACAGGAGCTGTATGCATCCTCTCACATATTGTAACCCTTCTGAGGATGCCCAATTAAGTTCCAAGTCTTTGTAAAAATAAGCAAAGCTTATACGTTTTCCTGAGTATCATATTCACTAATAGCTAATACAGACCAGACTGAAACACAAATAATTTGCCCACCGATTCACAGAAGAGATAATCTTGGTAGCTTTTTATGACTCAAGCAAATGAGGTTAAAGCACATGTAGAGAGAAGCAAATGTACTGGATTTAATTCAGTTCATCAAATATTTATTGAGTGCCTACTGTGTGTCAGGCACTGTGCTGAACGTTAGGGAACAATAAAGAAGGGGACATGGTCTCTGCCCTTCTTCAGTTCTTAGGCTGTTTGGAAAGAAAGACACATACACAAGCAGCTATAATTGCTGGATGATGTAGGTTTTGTTGAAATCAAGGTGAAGAGCAATAGTAAAACAGGAAAAAGAGCTTTCATTTTCAATGTGTGAGCTCAGAGTGGTAGCTTAATAAATGTGCAAGAATATGGAAGTAATCAGAAGAGAACTTCAGCAACCTCCCTGTGTACCTATCTACCTACCTGTATTTATGCTAATTTGTTCTTCCTTTGTTCTATGGTTGTCCATGCTTCTAGCTAAGGCCAACCTCTCTCCCTGGGCACTAGATCTCATTGCCTCTCATCTACTCAAGGAAATTCCTACCCCATACTTAATCAATTATTTTTCCTCTCTACTAGATCATTATTATTGTCTACAAATATGCTCTTATTTGTCCCACATTAAAATTTGAAGTAAAAACACTTTCTCTTTCCGCTACTCCCCTATTTCTCACCTTCCTTTTATAAAAAAAAAAAAACTTGGAAGTCACTGTCTTCACTTCCCTTTGTCCCATTCTCTCTTGGACCCACTCCAACCAGGTATCCCCCAACCTGTCCACCAAAACTGTTCTTCTTAAGGTCATCAATGCCCTCTACGTGGCTCAAGCCAAAGGCTATTTTCAGTCCTCATCTATTCAACCTATCAGCATCACTTGACACTACTGATTATTCTTTCTTCCTTGACTACTTTGTTTCCTTCACAGAAACCACACTCACTTGGTGCTCCTCCTAATTCCCTGAACACTCCTTCTGTTTTATCCCTTAAGCTGATTCCCTACTTCCTCAACCTGTAAACACTTGGATACCCAGGACTCAGTTCATAGATCTCTTTTGTTTTCTATCTATACTTTCTGCCTCTGGGCTACAGATACCATGCATATGCTGACAGATCCCAATTTTCATATCTAGACTTATTTGATATTTTCTTGGATACATGATCAGCATCTCAAACTTAACATATCCAAACTGAGTTCCCCTAAAAGAAATTAATTCCTGAAGTCTTTCCCATCCCAGGTAATGACAAGTTTGTTCCTTTGGTTGCTCAGGCAAAAAACTTGGTGACATCCTGGATGCATTTCTTCTCCAATCTATGTCCAGTCTAGGAACCAGTGTCCCTTAGTTTTAATTTTTACTCTTCTTTTTACTTAGCTGTGTGACTTTGGTCTAGTTAACCTCTCTGGGCTGCAGTTTTCTCATCTGTAACCTGAGAATTATAATAATAGTTTCTTCTTCATGGGATTGTTCTTAGGATTGCCATAAGTGAATTATTATATTAGATCATTTAGAACAGAACTTGACACATGTGAAAACCCAATATATGCCAGCTATTTTTATTACATTAATCCTCATAACCATTCAATGAGTCCACTCTGCTGGGCTGAGCATTAATGCCATTTATTGCCATTTATATTGATGTCTAAGAGTTATTTGGATCATAAAACTGTTTATAATGTGCAGCCCCAGTGGTCATCACGAATTTCTGGCATCAGAACATATATAATTTGAATAGCATGGAAAACTGATGATCTAATATAGATACGTTATTATAATAATATTAATATTCACTAGAACATGGATAATATATAACAACTACACTAATGTTTGTATGAAGCAAATTCAGTTCTTTCCCTCTGCCCTTTCCTCTCCCTGCACTTTCATATAATGATCTTATTCTATGGTTAGAACAGCTCAGTGAGACAGGAAATCTAATGCTTCCATTTGACACAAATTATAACTGTAGTTCAGAAAGCAAGAGTGGATTGGCCAAGACCACAGAGCCAGTAAAGGGTAGGGGCAAGATGTGAAGCCTTTCTCCTGCCTGTCCAGCCAAGTTCCCTTTCATGTGAGTTTCCCAGCTCACCAGGCTGTGTTCTGTCTCCGTGATCTTCCTGAGTCACCTTGTCATCTCTTACTTTGTAGCCCAGTCACCATGGATGAGCCAGTAGAGGAGAATACTTAAGAGAAAGGGCTCTGGAATGAGAGAAGCTGAATGCTGTTTCACCCATGTGCCAGTTTCGTGACTTTGGCTCTAAGTTACTTGACCACTTTAAGCCACAATATTCTGGTATTAGTTTGCCAGAGCTGCCATATCAAAGTACCACAGACTGAGAGGTTTAAACAACAAAACTTTATTTTCTCACTGTTCTGGAGGCCAGAAGTCCAAGATTAGGGTATTGCCAAGCTTCCTTCTGAAGCTTCATTCCTTGGCTTGTAGATGTCTGTCTTCTCCTTGTATCTTCACATCATCTTCCCTCTGTGTATATCTGTGTCCCTCTGTGTCCAAATTTCCTCTTCTTATAAGGACACCAGTCACATGGGTTAGGGTCCAAACTAATTATCTCATTTTAATGTAATTGTCTCTTTAAAGGCCCTATCTCCAAATACATATTCCTCACCAGGGATTAGATGAAGGCTGGGGGCTGCAATTACTGGGATACTACAAATTTCATCTGCTGATGTTTTTATATATATGGTAAGAACTTATTTACTGTGTAGTGTGTTTAAACATTTAAGTTTTATGGGCTAGTTCCTCCCTTAGAAGCTGACTATTCAACTTGTTCACTTTTTCCTTTTTTATAATAATTATCAGGTTATAAAAATAAGTTTATACTTTTGTGTTTTATCTGAAAGTAAGAAGCAGAAAAACTGCCTATAATTGCATAACATGGAGATAAGTATCAATACTTCAGTGTAATTCCTTCCTATCTTTATTAAAAATAAATAAACTGTTTTCCAACATACACACACAAAAAAAGTACCAGGAATTAGGACTTCAACATACAAATTTGGAGGGGGCACAATTCAGTTCATAACAATCACCATCTCTAAAATGGGCTAATGATCATAGCTATGTCGTAAGGTTGTTTTAATGATTAAATGATATGATGCATGTAAATTATTTAGTGCAGTGCCTGGTACATAAAAGAGCTTTCTATTAATACATGGTGAGTAGTAGTATTATTGCTATTAATAAAATTGTTGCCACTCACAAGCTTAGCATCTCTCTATATGCATGCAGATGCTTTGGATGAAAAGTAACACACACTAACATTCTCAGGCACTGTGGGGTCTTGAGGAGCTTAATTGAAGACAGACCCAGCTGCTGTGCTCTGAGTGCACCAGGGCTTTGGCTCGAGGACCACACTGTCACAGGCTGCTCTCCAGCAAGCACGGAGCACAGCAGTGATTTAAGGCAGACCCTTTCCTGCAAGAGGCAGGACTCCCCAGTGGCCTTGCCAAAACTTCCTAGTACTGTGGTAGAGTCCGAGACTCTTCCTACCTAAGCTTTCTTCTTTCCCTCTCTCTTATGCATAGTGTGGTGGTCTGAATGCTCTCCCAGGCTCCCATAGCTCCTTCCCCTTTTCCCTCAATAAATCTCTTGTGCATCTATTCCAGTTTTAGCATCTGCTTCTTAGAGGACCTGAACCAACACAAGCACCCTCTGAGTGCATGGTGCCACCTGGGATGTCCTAAGAGCTTCCAGAGGGAGGACACAACAGCATGGGAGTAGATTTCCTTCAGTTTCAGTTTCTCTTGCCTGAAGTGGCAGCTGAGTCAGCAGGCTTCACGTGACCATGGGACCAGGAATGAGCATGGGTCAACAACTAGAGGAAGCTCCAGAGTTGTTTGTGACTCCTTTGCACATCCTGGGTGTGGCAGGAGGGGCACCCCTCTATCAGCTGAAACTTCACTTCCACCAGAGTTAGATTTGATTTGTTTTAAAAACAGAAAAATGGTGAGACATTACTTGTACAGCCAAGTTGCTCGGAGAGGAAGATTCCGAACTACCTCACCCTGCTTAATAGAACAAACCAGGCTTTGTGGCAGTCAGTTAACCCAGGTTTGATTGCCAGCTCTGCCACATATATACTAGCTGTGTGACTCTGGGCAAGTAGCTTGGCCTTTCTGAATCTCACATTTCCTCATCTGTAAAATGAATATAATATTTATCTCACAGAGCTGTTGTTAAGATTAAATGAGCCTACAATACCAAGAGGAAAATATTACCACCAGTAAACAGGTAGGTATTGCTTCAGTGTTAGGGACTGTACCATCCCTGATCCTGCCTAAGTGTTTTATACTTTCCTCTATTAGTGCACTTATCACATGGAGTTAGTTATTTGTTGTCATCAGCACAGTAGGTGCGGAGTAAGTATGTGTTGATTTGAGAATATGAATGAATGAAGTTCTCTCCGATAGACTGTGAGCATGCTGAGGGCAGGAGCCATTTCTTCCTCATTTTTATTCCTAGGGCTCAGTATGGTGCCTGGACTCATGAATCCCTAGTCAACTGAATGGAACTGAGGGATCAATTTTGGGCATCACTCCTGACTTACAGCTTTTACAGACAGAGGTAAGCATCTATTCATCCCTGCCCAGTGACAAGCTATTTTTTTTAAAGGGGTTTGGGGTTAAAAGAATAAGTGAGAAAAAGGAACTCCCTTCTTACGAAGTAGAGGACTTCAATCATGCATAAGTGCTGCTTATCGTATTTGGTTTTCTATTGATGTTTGCCTGCAGCTGGTCTTTTAGATCAGAGAATCTTCATTCTTTCTAGGGTGACATTCATCGTTGCTGTTTCTCCAAATACAGATAGCTGCAGTCTGTGGGCTGGGCTGCTAGCTCTTTACATACTAGACAAGTACAGGCCCACGGTTCACAAAAACAACTGTCCAGTAAACAATCAAGCCCCGGGATTATAATTGCTTAAGATATGCTAACTGGCCTTTAAGTACCTGCAGAACTATACTTCCAATTCAAATGTTCCAGTAATCATGGAGATTTGGTTTTGTTTTGCAGGTAATGCGTTCTATATAAGAAGCACAAATTGAATAGAACTAAAGATCATTTTAGGACTTTAAAAAGTTTATTTACTTACTCTTTTTTTTTTAAGATTTTTTTTGATGTGAACCATTTTTTTTTTTTTTTTTTTTGCGGTACGCAAGCATGTGGGATCTTCCTGGACCGGGGCACGAACCCGTGTCCCCTGCCTCAGCAGGCGGACGCTCAATCACTGCGCCACCAGGGAAGCCCTGTGAACCATTTTTAAAGTATTTATTGAATTTGTTACAATATTGTTTCTGTTTTATGTTTTGGTTTTTTGGCCACAAGGCATGTGGGATCTTAGCTCCCTGACAAGGGATCAAACCCGGACCCCTGCCTTGGAAGGTGAAGTCTCAACCACTGGACCACGAGGGAAGTCCCTTTATTTACTTAAATCCTAACCCCCAGCACCTCAGAATGTGACTGTATTTGGAGAAAGGGCCTTTAAAGAGGTAATTAACATTAAATAAGGGTCCATATGGGTGGGCCCTAATCCAATACGACTTGTGTCATTACAAGAGGAGGAAACCTGGACACACAAAGGGACCCCAGGAGAGCACATCACCAGAGTAAAGGTCCTGTGAGGACACAGAAAGAAGGCAGCCATCTACAGGACAAGAGGAGAGGCCTCAGAGGAAACCAAGCCTGCCAACACCTTGATTTTGGAGCTCCAGCTTCCAAAACTATGAGAAAATAAGTTTCTACCCAGTCTGTGGCGCTTTGTTTTGGCAACCAGAGCAGACTAATACAGTATTCTAATTTGCCTTCCAAAGGCTCACATTTACATTAGCTTGTTTTTCACATAATCATCCAGCCGCTACTCTACTGGAAGAAGGAAGGAAGTTGAAGGATATTGACTACCTTCTACACTGCAGGCACCCCATAAGAGAGAGGGAGAGATCTTCAAAACAATCTTGAGAAGTAGGATTTATCCCCATCTTACAGCTCAGAAGACCAAAACTCAAAAAACAAACAAACAAAAAACCTTGCCCAGGAGTCACCCAGTTGCAGTGGGTGAGGTGAAAACATAATCCAGATTTGATATCAAGCCTGATCCTACATAGGAACTAATCAGAAAGCACCTTAAAAATATTAAGTGCGTCACCTAAATAGATGTTTTTTAAAGGTTCTAGAGAAGCAGTATTGAAGAGGGATTAAGAGAAATACTGTATGATATCACTTACATGTGGAATCTAAAAAATACAACAAACTAGTGAATAAAACAAAGAAGAAGCAGACTCACGGATACAGAGAACAAACTAGTAGTTCCAGCGGGGAGAGGGAAAGGGGGAGGGGAAATATAGGGGTAGAGGGAAAGAAGGGATATTATGGGATTATATGAAATCATGTGTGTGAAACTTTTGAAAATTATAAAGCACAGTAGAATTTAAAGAATTTTTCATTTAGTTAAAAAAATCAATTAAAAAAAAGAGACAGGGGCTTCCCTGGTGGAGCAGTGGTTGAGAGTCCACCTGCCGATGCAGGGGACACGGGTTCGTGCCCTGGTCCGGGAAGATTCCACATGCCGCGGAGCGGCTGGGCCCGTGAGCCATGGCCGCTGAGCCTGCGCGTCCGGAGCCTGTGCTCCGCGACGGGAGAGACCACAGCAGTGAGAGGCCTGCGTACCGCAAAAAAAAAGAGACAGAACATGCTCTGTAGTCAGGCAGTCCTGGTCCAAAGCTGAGTCTGGTATTTATTAGCTGTGTAACCTTGAGCAAGTTACTTAACCTAACTGAGCCTCAGTTCCATGAATGGAGGATAGAACTATTGTGAGCACTAAATAAGATAAAGTTTATCAAGCACTTGATAAATAATCGATAAATGGAAACTTCCAAAGGAAGGAGGAGGGACTTAAAGTCTGACTCCCAGAGCTAGGTTAGGATTTGAAATAGGATCTCATCAGTGTGGCTTTCAGTGCTCCAGATTCCAAAGGATCTCAAGAAAATGCACCTGGTCAACTCCCACCCAGCCAATACTCTCACAGTACCTGTTTTGGTGTATTTTTTAAAGATATTATTTGCCTCTTCCAATAGACTATAAACTCATAAAGTCAGGAACCAAGTATCCCTAGTACCCAGCATAGTTCCATAGATTTGAGGTGTTAACCTCTGCTGTTTTTGTTCTCCTCCTGGAGTTTCACTCTTTCCTGTCCCCTCATAAAAGCAGAGAGTCAGTATGCCTTACCCAATCAGGGAATGATAAGAAGGGGATAAAGATGGTGGGGCAGGAGGATGTGGAACTCGTCCCCTGCCCCCACCTTATCCCATGAACACGTACGTCATAAATACATCTACATGTGGAACAATTCTCACAGGAAACTGGCAGAAAGACTCCTATACAACCAAGGCTGAAAGAAAGGTCCACATAGGATCGAGTAGGAAGGGGAGACAAGTGATCAAGTCAAGACCTGTGACCCAGGGAGGGGACTCAGAGGAAAAGGGAGATCACACAGGCAGACATATTGGGTGCCCCAGTCCTGGAGTCCAACACAGGGAGGACAAGTCTTCTTGGCTGGTTGGAGGTCCAGTGGGAAAATGGACAGCAGGGAAAAAAGACTTAGACTCTATGCTTGCTTATTCCAAAAGCCTAAGCTACAGTGACGAAGCAACAGCCCAATGGCCACATCTGGCCCATAGACATGTTTTTTGTATGGTATGATGCATGTATAGAGTTTTGGGGGTTTTTTCCCCAGAATTTGGATGAATTGCCAGAGTTTAAAAGTCAGGAGATTGCTCCAAAAACAAACAAACAAAAACGCTTGGATTTCTGGCTTATTTTGAAAACTGAAAGTCTGGAATTATTAGGTCCACATTCTCTCATGGCTATAATTGACTCTCCTTTTAAGTACAGTCCCCACCACTCTCTACTGTCACCCCAACACTGAGCTCAGTTGCCATTTAACATTACACTAGCACTGTTGCTTTCCTTAAAGTTAAGAGGAAAGGAAAACATATTTTGTACTCATATCTCTATCAGATGAAGAAAAATAGCTATGTTAGCTATGATGTAGACTCGGCCAAATCAGAAGTGTGTGTGTGAGATTTAGGTGCCAAAGGAAGTAACAAGAGGAGGATGCAGCAGGCAGGGGAAATGTCAATGCAAATGGTGACACATGCAATGGTGGAGGCAGCTGGTTCCTCTGTGACTCTGTGGCAGAATTCTGGAACATAATTAGTACCTAGAGACAAGCATTGGTAGTGGCTTTGTTTTATCTAGAACATTCTAGTGATATGACATAATATGTTCTCTGTTGCCTTTTTACTGCAGGTAGAGTGTCCAGATCTGGTCCTCCCAAGGAGTCTGAAAGCTTACTAATGTGCCTTACTAAATTTCATTCCACCTTAGCTAGAGTGGATTCTCTTGACTGCAACGAAGAACTTTGAATGATACCGCATAGTTCTTTGTGGAAGTAGAGACTATTTCTGTGTGTTGGCATCTAAAATGTGTCTTTGTCATAAAATACAATGTGGCCTGCTTCACTCTATAGGTACTGAGTCTATGGTCCTAGCACTAACCTTGAAGAAGCACTTAGAGGACTTGGTTATTGTAAAGATATTTGTGGGAAATTGGGGAAAGAGAAAATAAGCCCTAGATAAGGAAATCTACTGCCAGACTAGGAGAAGATAAGAGATGCTTAGAAGAGAGAGGCTAAGGGTCTAAAAGAAGAAGGGTCCTGTGCCCTGCTGCTTGGAAAGACCCCTGAGGTGGGGAGTCATTAAGAGAATGTCGTTCTAGGAAGCAAACCCTAAGAATGAGATCTTAGAGTTTGATAGCTCACTAACTGGCTGGGAGTGAGGACCCCAACACTGGCAGTAGGTGAGTGTTGATAGTTCCCAGTATGTGGTACCAGTGCAAATGCTGAGACTTTCAGCTGTGGTGAACTGGGCTGGGATACAGGTGGAAGGGGATGCAGTGGTTCACGCAATATCTCTGGTACTTGGGAGGTATAGGAGAAATAGCAATTTCTCCACAGAGTTGAGTGGCTATTGTTAAATGCCACTGATGCTCTGAAGAAAGAAAATAACAGGATTGGGGCAATCAATTACCAATTTAAAAGAAAAAGTGAGCATCTGTCACTTCCTTGTCAGCCTTTAAAGAGACCCTCATCTCCTGCAGTTGGAGGGCAGACATAATTGAAGATCAGGCACAAGACTTCATTGTAAAAATGGCAGAATCCCCTCTGGGTGTGGGCTGGACTTAGTGACTTGCTTCCAAAGAATAGAGCATGGAAAGAGAAGATACCTGGCAAACACTTCCTTAACCAAGCAATCAAGGTTAGCATCACTAGTGATAAGTTATGTTGATACAACGTACCCCTCCCCCATATGATGTGATGAGAAAAGCATTTCACCTTTGTAGCGTTCTTCCTAAAAACTCACAATCCTAGTCTAATCATGACAGAAATATCAGACAGCTCAAACTGAGGAACATTCAACAAAATACCCAACCAGTATTCCTCAAAACCGTTCAAGTCACGAAAAACAAGAAAAGGCTGAGAAAGAGTCACAGATCAGAGGAGACATGATGACTAAGAGCAGTGTGGTATCCTGGATTGGATCCTGGAACAGGAAAAAAGACATTAATGGAAAAACTAATGAAATTTTAATGAAGTGTTGGAGTTGAATTAGTAATGCATCAATGTTGGTGTCTTAGTTTTGACAACCGTTCCATAATAATGTAAGATGTTAATATTAGAGGAAAACAAGTAAGGAGTAAATAGAAAAGCTCTGTACTATATTTGCAACTTTCCTGTGAATCTAAAATTATTCCAAAACAAAAGCTTAGTTTTTTAAAAAAATAGCAGAACTCCAGAGAAGGTAGAATTCTGAGGCTGGGGAGGTCTCTTACACCCAAGCTGAGATCCTGATAAGAAATGGCACCCTAAGAACTTGGGATGCTAGGATACCCGAGTACTGGGTTAAAGGGTAGATGCACTTGAACATCTAAAGCCCTAGATTCCTCTGAACCCTCTGGACCTGCAGATGCAGCCATGCTTCTTTTTGGAAGACAGATGTCCCTCCTCCATTTACTTGAAAACTAGCATCAAACGGAGCAGGTGATTTATGAGATGATGCTGATGCTCTTCAAGATCTGCTCCCACCTCCCTTTCTGACCACCAGACTGATAATTAGCACCGAGTCCCAGGCTGGAAAAGATTAGGCAAATATTAGGTGTGCCTGCCAATGAAGGGAGGGGTTATACACCAAGAAACAAGCAGGATCTGACTAACATTTACCAGCAGGAAGCAGAAAAGTATGCCTGGGGATGGTTTCTGAACGTGCTGGCTCTGAGGGAGATGTAGGGGTAATAAAATTGGATCAGGAAGAGTTTGTCAATATGAACGTTAGGTTGAATTATGTTGCCCTCAAAGGATAAGTTCAAGTCCTAACTCCTGATACCTGTGAACCCGACCTTACTTGGAAATGGGTTCTTTGAGGATGTAATCAAGTTAAAACAAGGTCACACTGGATTACTGCAGACCCTAATCCAATGACTGGTGTCCCTATAAAAAGAGGGAGCTTTGAACACATAGACAGAGAAACCCAGGGGGAGAAGGCCATTTGACCACAGAGGCAGAGACTGGAGTGATGTGTCTACAAGCCGAGGAAGGCCAAGGATTCACCAGCAACCACCAGAAGCGAGGAAGAGGCAAAGATGAATCCTCCTTCAGAGCCTTCAGAGAGAGCATGGCCCTGCTGACAGCTTGAGTCTGGGCTTCCAGAACTGTGAGAGAATAACTTGGAGCCACCAAGTTTGTGGTGTTTTGTTACAGCAGCCCTAGGAAACTAATGCAGGGGGCATTCCCCCATGACACAGGATTTAACATCCTGGCAAAGGCCAAGAAAATGACTCTAATGAGCTCTTAGTGTGGCTCTTGGAAGCTTAGACAAAGTAGAGATGCCAAGAGGAGGCTGATGACTTTAAAAACATAATTGTGCATTAATTTCTAGTAATCAGTGCATTGTGGTCAGAGATTAGGGCCGCTATGATTTTTTAAATAACTTGAGAGCTTCTTGGGGTTCAGTAATTGAGCAGAGCACATCTCTGAAGTAGATTTGACTATCAGTGACTTCCTCCTTTCAGTCTGACCATGAGTGAATTCCCCCTGTGAACAAGAACCCGAGGAAGCCAATTTATGGCAAAGGAGGTATCTCAGAGGTACATGACAATGGGATCCACTGGCTCTACCACATAACCCCCACCTTCCAGGAGCTGGCTACTTGCCAGAGCTGAGGAAGCCTCTTAAAGAAGCAGCTGAGGCATCAGCTTAGAGATAAATTTCTGTGAGGATAGGGTGCTACCCTTCTGGGTGTAGTATATTCCATAAACCAACAATTATTGTATGGTACTCTGCCCCCAATAGGTAGAATACATGGGTCTGAGAAACAAGGGCTTAGAAGCAGGGGTGGCCCCACTAACCATCATTCCCGGTAACCCACTTGAGGGCTACCTCATCTCTTCAACTTTAGGCTCTGTGGATCCAGAAGTCCTAATCCCGAAGAAGAATTCTTCCACTTGGGAATACAATGAAAATCCCATTAAGTATATGGCTATGACTGCTGCCCAGTCATTTGGGGTCCTCACACCAAGAGCAAAAGGGAAGGCCAGGGGTCACCACTGTAGCAAGGGAAATTGGTCCTGATCCGCAGGATGAGTTAGGACCGTTGCTTCATCACAGGAGCAAGAAGACATATGTTTGGCATTCAGGGCATGCACTAAGACATCTCCTGATATTGCCTTGTCCAGTGTAACTCAAATACAGCAACCATAACTGGTAAGGGTATGTTAACCAGGGCATTAGACCCCTCAGGGATTGAGGACTGGATCAACCCACAAGGCAAGTTAACAGAAGTGAGGGGACTCGAGAACGGGTGGGAAGGAGGGACCAGCCAGAGCAAAGAGAGCTAGTGCATCCCACCAACTCTTCTCCTGAAGGTTCCTCAGAAATTATGACCACAGGGTCTTTGAGAAGCTGGACCTGGATGGAGTGAACTGAATGTGAGAAGCAAGTGGATCTGTATGGTGCAATGAGTGCACAGCCCAGGTCCCTTTTCTCAAGCCAGCACACTTCTACAGCTGCTAATCGTTTGCAACTGCTCACTTCTTAGGAGAACTGCCCACCACTACATGGCCTCCATTATAAACCTCCATCTCTGCTGGGGTACCCACAGTCAATGACTGAATGATGCAGAGACATAAAAGATTGGTCCCTTTGCTCAAAGGGACAACCCAGTGCCAGTTATGCCCCAGAGCTTTCCGCTGTGACCTGGCCCCTGTGCGTTACCTGAGATCACATCTTTGCTTCGTTTTCTCCTTTCCTATCCTGCTTTACTCCCTCTCTCCCAATTTTTCCAGGAAGAGCTCTCCTCAATAAATCACATCCAGACACACACATCCCAATGTTCACTGAAGCACTATTTACAATAGCCAGGTCATGGAAACAACCTAAATGTCCATCAACAGAGGAATGGATAAAGAAGATGTGATACATATATACAATGGAATATTACTCAGCCATGAAAAGGAACGAAAGTGGGTCATTTGTAGAGACGTGGATGGACCTAGAGACTGTCATACCGAGTGAAGTAAGTCATAAGGAGAAAAACAAATATCGTATATTAACACACATATGTAGAATCTAGAAAAATGGTATAGATGATCTTATTTGCAAAGCAGAAATAGAGACACAGACGTAGAGAACAAATGTATGGATACCAAGGGGGAAGGGGTGGTGGTGGCACGAATTGGGATTGACATATACACATTATTGATGCTATGTATAAAATAGATAACTAATGAGAACCTACTGTAAAGCACAGGGAATTCTACTCTATGCTATGTGGTGACCTAAATGGGAAGGAAATCTAAAAAAGAGGGGATATATATATACGTATAGCTGATTCACTTCACTGTATAGTATAAACTAACACAACATTGTAAAGCAACTATACTCCCATAAAAATTAATTCGAAGGAAAAAACAAAAGCTGGCACAGGAACGGGTCCAGGGAGCTCCAGTAAGAGTGCAGAGTGTGGCTGGAGTGGGGTGAGGCAGGCAGTGAAGGTCAGAGATGAAGTCAGATTTCTCAAAGTCCTACAGATCAGGTAGGACCTTGAAGGCTATTGAAAGGACACTGGCTTTCACTCTGAGTGAGGTGGGAAACTGAGTGAGGGGCAGGCCTTAGTGGTGAGCAGGGGAGAGATGCTATCTGTTTTAATAGAATCACCCTGACTGCAACCATGGGAGCAAGCTGCCTGAGGTTGTGCAGGCAGAAAGTAAATGATGTCACGGCAATTGGAATCCAGGATCACCTGATCTCAGAGCCTGGTCTCACAGACTAGCCTTTGTCTATGGAGCAGACAGTGCACGGCTGGTACATACATTCAATACACAACCGCTGAATGCTGAAGATGTACACAATACAGGGATTGGTACCATCACTTTAAAGGGGAGATATGAACACCTAAAAGGAGACCAGACTCTCGCTCAATCTCCCTTGGGGAAAGCCTTCCATACTATAACTAATTAGGATAAAAGCGCATGCTTGCCTGAAGATCCAGAGGTTGCTGGCTACTTTGCAGCCCAAGTAAGTCCCTAAGCCTAAATGAGTGGTTAAATTTCAAGACAGCAAGTGGGAAGAGCGGACAGTTGATTGGAGTGCAGCATAGGGTAATGATTAAGAATGGTGGGCAGAAATGTCTGGTCTGAAACCCAGCTCTGCCACTTATAAGCTGTGGGCAATTTACTTAACCTCTCTGTGCCTCAGTTTTCTCATCTGTAAAACCGTGACTATAATCGGCCCTACCTCACAGGATTGTTAATAGAATTAAATAATTTTACGGTACCTGGAACATACTAAGTGTTTGTTATTATCATTTATTACACATAAGCAATTAGAGGGTACTCATATTATCATCTAAGTTGAAAAAAATCTGTATATCAGTGTTTGGACATGAATTTCCAAATGTAATGCTGTCTATCTGTTCCAATACTGGACGATAAGTGAATGCATCATCTTTCTTCCTACATTTGAAAACTATTATTGTACCTTTAGCTGATGAATTGTTCAGCTGCTTCTTATCAATGACTGTCTTTAGAAAGATTAATAATGCCTGGCTCTAATCAGCCCCATGTGCAAGCTTCAGATGCTTTCCTGTGCATCTGCCACTCCCCTGACCAAGAGGAACACTCCGTGATCAAAAAACATCTAAAAATGCCATCTAGATGATGATCTCAGCCTTAAACATTATTAGACATTTATGATTTATACTGATTGCTAAGTTAGAAAGTCGGGATTTCTAACTTCCCAATATTCCTGCCCCTTACAAAACAGAAAACAGTTCTTTAAGGTCTTTTTTTTTTTTTTTCCACATTGGATTCCATCAACTGGTTTTATGTAAAAATCAATGAGGGGAGGGAATGTCCATTACATGCCAGGCTCTGGGCAAGGCACTTTATATATAATTATCTTATAGACTTGAGGTTAACACCAAGTGCATGGCAGAGCTGTTTTTGTTGGAGGAGCTAATTCTGGAGCATTGCTCAAAGACCACTAGAGCTGAGGATCCATCAACTTAGATCGACGGTCAATTAATGCCTTTTTTTCCCCTTCCTTTGCCAATCGTGTCTCTCTAGGGATCAGTGAAAGAAGAGGTGTGAGTTTGGCTTTATTTATTCTAAAAACATTCATTCTACAATTATGACAACAATGATAGTATCTAGCATTCATTTAGTGTATTCTCTGTCTCCAGAACTGGGCTAGCTGCTTTTTTATTGTTCCATGATGCAGTTCTGAGGAAACTCTTCAGAGTCCTAGACACATAACTTAATTTGGGGTTGAGCTCACACAACTTGGAAATTACTAATTTTGTTATATCCCTAAGTAAACCAATCTGGTAAACAAAAGGATCTTCAAGTTTGGATCATCCAATCAAACACAGTAAAACCACCATTTAGGTTAAGTCCCTTACTGAAAAAAGTGATTAAATTTTAAAAGACAATGTTGGAAAAGAATACTCCTAAGTACTTTTGGTTGAGTATTTTATAAACTAAGGCACAGAGTTTGGTGATTGTAATGGTGACTAGTCCAAAGTCGTGGTTTTTATTCCTGACTTTGTCAGATTCCTTTGTCATCACTTGAATATGCCAATTAAGCCACTGTGCCTTCCTTTTGCATTTTTAATCAAATGAACACCACCATACGATGTTACCTGGGAGTGTTCAATGGAAGGATAAAACACTCTTAAAAGAATAGGTTATTGTAATCATTTCCTATGTTTGGCTGGTTTATCCTGCTGTCACTGAGGTAGGTTTTCATCTATACATGATAATTCAGTGTAGTTCTGATGGAAAGTTTTTTGTTTTTAATTACCAAAATAATAAGGTGCCCAACCCAGTTCTCCTGCTAAGCTCATCAAGAGTGATACAATGGAAAATTTAACACTGACAGGAGCCCCTGTGTTATAAAATACAAGAAGTGGAATGAATCTCAGTGTGCCTAGAAATAGTCCTTCAAATGCTAGTTTTTAAATTTAAGAGAAAACATAGATAGAAAAGTTAAAAGGAGATGCTAGGTGGCATTTTTCACTCACCAGGGTTAGAAATAATCATAAAAAACTTATCAAGGATATTTTCACATTTATTTATGTCAGAGAGATTAAAGGAGTCATTTTACCTTGCACATAAGGACTGCTTATTAATTCATCTGTAAGACCTAGGAAGGCATTTACTATGTCTACTTTTAAAAATCACAAATTAAAATATCACATCATTTCATTCATTTATGGCAAACTCTCTTCCAATGGTAATATATTTTACTTTTTAAAAAAAGATTTATTTTTTGGTTTGGACAAAAACATTCAATTCAGTGATAGTACTTAACACTTTCCCACTTAATCATGTAAGATTTTCTGCTTTAAATACTAATTTTTTAAGTTACTTTCTTCACACCATTGTGTAATTATCTTTCTCTTTGAAAACTACCCAATCAAGAACCACTTTATATAGTTTATATTACAAGCTACACAATTTGCAAATACCTAATTTTCATTTATAGTGAAAAATGAAGTGAAAACTTCTTAAAAATTATTTCAGCTCAGAGCATAACCATATAAAGTGGTTCCTGATTTTGTTATTAGTATTGAATTAACATGAAACATTATCTCCCTAAATCTTTTCTAATTCAATGCCAAACACACAATAATGCAGTATTACCATCTCCAATAAGTGCTAATCCTACTGTATAAGCAGAATGTTTGTCTTGATGTTTTCCTAATTCAACCTTATCGTTTTGATGCATCTTTTCCTCTAGGCACATAGTCTGTTGGAGCAAGAAGGGGCTCCAGAAGCCCTTTAATCTGACCCACTCACTCCTTTTTTAAATGTGGCTTTAAAAACATGAGGCATACTCTTTCAAACACCAGCAATGTGAAGCTACTCAGAAAGAAACCTAAAGTTTGCATTCAAACTTTACCTTTGTAAAATCCCCAACGAATCCCCCACAGCATTCTTCACTCCTTCCTTTCCAGGTTTCAGAAATTTTTCTTTGAAGGTATCAAATGCTTTAAAAGGCATTTTGAAAAGGGGGTATCTCCAAGCCGTCAACAGTCAGTCTCGGAAATTGTCATCCTTTCTCATTTCCAGCGTGGGGACCACTCTGCTTTCCTCGATGAACACCTGGAAGTCAGTTCTCATACAGGTGACTACTAAAAATCAAAAAGAAGATGAAACCCAGCCCAGATCTTTCAAGATGAGACAACACCCCCTGCCAAAAAAAGGAGAGGCCAAGTGGTGTGTGACTGGGAATTCGGCCCCTCTCAGCTCCCAGCTCAGCAGCAGCCTGTGGTGCTGTCTCAGGCAGCCACTCTCAGGCTGAGCGCAGCCTGGCTCCTGCCCTGGGCTGCAGCTGGAGAAGCTAAAGTGGGCTCCAGCCCACGAGGTGTCCCGAGACCAGCGACAGAATCTGCAGCCTATCTCCAGCCCCTCCTGCTGCTTCAGACCACATTCCCCTCCTGGCTCACTCGGCTCAGCTGTGGCTTTCCCTGAGTGATCCTTTCCAAGGTGATGCCATAGTAACCAGGACAATACCTGCCCCTCGGTCGCTGGGGCTTTTAATGCGCTCTCAGCCAGAGCAGGCACCCAGGGCGAAGTGTGTGAAACATTCACAAGTCCTCTGCTTTTCTGAGGTCTGGCCCCTAAGACAGGCTCTCAGCGACCACATTATGGCCTCTTATGCCTCTCGAAGGAGGCGTGAAACACTTTTTCTATGAGACACCAGTATGGATGTGGTCCTTGGAGGAACACTTGCACTTGAGGAGGCTAAATGCAAAACCCAGGCCACAAACCTCTAGGAGGGCATTTATCTGGTCCTGATCAACAGCAGGATCACTCAAGGTGTGGTGTGTAAGTGCTACTGGGACCACTGAACTGAAGATGACTGAGCAGGTCCTAGAACCTGCTTACTGCTCTTCATCCTCAGGATAAGTCTAAATTCTTTATCATGGCACACAAGGCCCTCTGTGGGGCTCCAGCCTTGTTTCTTGTCACTCTGCTCTTTATGTCAGCTTTTCACTGAATTCAGCAAGCTCCCTATCACCTCTGAGGTTTACTCAGGCTGTAGCCTCTGTTTGAATAACTCTCCTCACCCTTCATCTGGGAAATGTCGAGGGATTCTTTTTTTTTTTTTTTTTTCGGTACGCGGGACTCTCACTGCTGTGGCCTCTCCCGTTGCGGAGCACAGGCTCCGGCCGCGCAGGCTCAGCGGCCATGGCTCACGGGCCCAGCCGCTCCGCGGCATGTGGGATCTTCCCAGACCGGGGCACGAACCCGCGTCCCCTGCATGGGCAGGCGGACTCCCAATCACTGCGCCACCAGGGAAGCCCGATGTCAAGGGATTCTTAAGTCTCACAGGGATATCTCTTCCTCTAGAAACCCTCATACACAAAGTTAGGTATCCCTCCTCTGTGCCCCCAAATCACCTGTCCTCCAAGCCAATAGGATCTGGCATGTAGTGGTATAACATAAATCATTGTTGGACTGGAGTAGAAATAGCACATGTTGCTCCCACATTGATGGGCGGCAGGATGACCCCTCCATAAATGATGCTGCCATGAAGAAACAGCCTTCATCTGTGAGGCTCCAGTGCGCCAACCCCCAGCCTGCAGGTGACTGACAAATCCTGTGCTTTAGACTCTCAGATTCCCCTAGAGTCATTTCCACAAGATGAGTCACTGCCCTCTGCAGTCATAGTCCAAATCCTTCTCCAGGATTTGAATTTAGTTGATATAAATCAGAGCTGGATCCTCAGTAGGTTAAATACTACCACCAATAATAATAATAATTATTATTACGGCTAATATTTGTTGAGCTCTCTTTATGGTCCAAACTTTGTGTTAAGCATTGTTTACACATTGTGGATAGTTAATTGTTATTTTCCCCAACTTCACTGACAGGAAACTGAGGCAAAGAGAGGTTAGGCTTGCTATTTCAGATCCAAACGGCCTGGCTCCATGCAGTCCTATTCTCATTCTCTGTCTCTGTCTTTGTCTCTGTCTCTCTCTCTCTCCTCCTCCTTTCTTCCACCCCCCGCCCCATACTACCTCCTCTGACTTTACTGAGGTATATTTTGCATATCATACAATTCACCCATTTCAAGTGGACAATCAATGATTTTTAGTAAATTTACCATGTTGTGGAAGCATCACCATAAAGTACAAAGCAGGTAGAACATTTCTATCATCCCCAAAATATCCCTCATATTCACTGTTAGTCCCCATCTCCCATACCCCACACTGCCCCAGGCAACCATCAATCTTTCTCTCTCTATAGATTTGCCTTTACTAGACATTTCATATAAATGGCATCAACACACTATATACCATACAATATATTGTCTCTTGTGTCTAGCTTCTTCCATTCAATATGATGATTTTCAGGTTTGTCCATGTCACAACTTGTGTCAGTAGTTTGTGCCTCCTTTTCTGCTTTCTGTGGTATATTTTATTGTATGGACATACCACATTGTGTCTATCCATTGATGGACATTTAGGTTGCTTCCAATCTCTGGCTATTATGAATACAATTGTTAAGAACATTTGTGTGCAAATCTTTCTGTGGAAAAATCTTTTCATTTCTCTTGGGGAAATACCTAGGAGTGGAATTGGTGGATTGTATGGCAAGTATATGTTTAAACTTTTAAGAAACAGCCAAATTATTTTCCAAAGTGGCAGCACTATTTTACATTCCCAGTGGCATATGTGAGGACTCCCATTTCTGACACCTTCACCAATATTTGTTGTCTGTTTCTTTTTTTTTGTATAACCATTCAAGTGGGTATAAAATGGTATCTCATTGTGGTTTTAATTTGCATTTCTCTGATGACTAATGGCATTGGCCATGTTGTCATGTGCTTATTTGTCACTGGTGTATCTTTTTTGGTAAAATTTCTATTCAAATATTTTGCCCATTTTTAAAATGAGTTTTTTGCCTTATTATTGAGGTGTATGAGTGTATATTCTCAATACAAATTCTTTATCAGATAATACGACTTGCAAATATTGTCTCCCAGTCTACTGTTTGTCTTTTCATTTTCTTTATGCTATATTTTTAAGTGCAAACATTTTAAATTTTGATGGGGTGAGGTCCAATGTATCAGTTTTTGTTCTTACATAGGCTGTGTCTTGTAAGAAATCTTTGCCTAACCTGAGGTCTTGAAGATTTTCTCCAATTTTTTTTGTTTTCTAAAAGTTTAATTGTTTTAGCTCTGACATTTAAGTCTATGATCCATTTTGAGTTCATTTTTACGTATGGTATAAGGTAAACGTCTAAGTTCACCTTTTTTTTTTTTTTGGCTGCGTTGGGTCTTCGTTGCTGTGCGCAGGCTTTTTCTAGTTGTGGTGACTGGGGGCTACTCTTCATTGCATTGCGTGGGCTTCTCATTGCGGTGGCTTCTCTTGTTGCGGAGCACGGGCGCTAGGCACATGGGCTTCAGTAGCTGCAGCACTCGGGTCCTAGAGCACGCGGGCTTCAGTAGTTGTGGCACACGGGCTTAGCTGCTCTGCAGCATGTAAGATCTTCCTGGACCAGGGATTGAACCTGTGTCCCCTGCATTGGCAGGTGGATTCTTAACCACTGTGCCACTAGGGAAGCCCTAAGTTCATCTTTTTTCCATGTGGATATCCAGTTGTCCCAGCACCATTTGTTAGAAAGGCTATCCTTTCTCCAATGAATTGCCTTAGCACCCTTGTCAAAAATCAATGGAACATAAATATAAAAAATTATTTCTGGACTCTCAGTTCTGTTCCATTGATCTTTATGTCTATCCTTCTACCAATATCACACTCTGTTGACTGTAGCTTTATAGAGTAAGTTTTGAAACTGGGAAATGAAAGTCCTCCAACGTTGTTCTTTTATTAAAATTGTTTTGGCTATTCTAAGTCTTTTGTATTTCCATACAAATTTCAGAGGCAGTTTATCAGTTTCTGCAAAAAAAAAAACCTATCCAGCCCTGTGCTCTTAAAAGGATATTTTCAGGCCACCAACCTTGCCACCCACAACTCCTCAAGGCTGAGAATGCTAAGACTCCAGGAAATCACATATCTAATCACTCCACCAAAATGTCTTCACCTGTCTGCAAAAAGCTCACTCATTAATCAAATACAATCAAAATAAAATATGATAAACACACTCTCTTGCTATAGAAAACATCCCCTGGTGAAGCTTCTAACCCATTCCTCAATCCCCAGATAACTTTAGGTTACTAATCTCTTAGAGCACACAATGGAAGCACGACTAGGCAAAGACCATGTGAATCTCTTTTAAGGGTCAATGACGGCTAAGAGCACAAACCTTTTCTGCAGAATATATTGCTCATGACACACACCTGAATCTGCAAAGGTTTTTTTGGCAGTGATTTAGATGTTTGACGATAATAATAACTAACACTTATGGAACACCCTCTAGGTGCCAAACTTTATGCACTTAACTCATTTAATCCCCACAACGACTCTCTCAGGTAGGTACTGTTTTTATACCATCTACAGATGAGGAAACTGAGGCACAGAGATTTTAAGTCAACTTACTCAAGTTCGCACAACTAGGAAACTAGGCAGAGACGGGATACAGACCCAGGAAGTCTGGTATCAGAGCCTGAACTCCTAACTTCTACACTAGAGCTGTGGATAATAGAGACAAGAAAATATAAAGCCAGACTTTCCAGAACCGAGGCTCGTTTTATTCATTTGTTCCTTCTCATGAGGGCCTACTATGTGGCAGGCCTTTTTGAGACACTGGTGATATAGGCTGAACTGTGATATTTCCCTTAAAGAAACAAACCAGAAAATGAATGAGTCCATATGGTGTGGTGAGTGACACATGTGGTAGTGGGAGCACAGGTAAGGACACCTAAATTAGCTTACTAAGGGAGTGGGAGAAGGTTTCCTAGAAGAGGGGATGATAGTATAAGCTTTCAGGGATGAAAGAGTGAGGCAAACTAAAGAAAAAAACTGTAGGAGCAAAAACTTGCATGAGAGAGCATGGCGCCTGGGGGAAATTTGCATAGTTTCAGAGTTGGGCGAGTTTACCATGTGGTAGAAAACAAGACTGGAACAATGATCATGAGCTTTATATAATTTAGTGGTTACCGAAGAGCATTAAAATATGCGCTCCGCATCGCAAAATAACAAATACAGCAAAGATAGATGAAATGATGTGTAGAACAGAAACCCCTGAGGGCCATGAAACTAAAGCTTTGGTCTATGCTTAGAATATGTAGACTGAATATGCATTAGAAAAAAAATCCAGCCATTGCATCTACTCGATGACTTCCCATCATCCTGTACAGAAAGAGCCTCTTCCCTAGAGAAAATAAGATTGACTAGGACATCTTTAGAGGTGATTGCCCAGAACATAGCAATTCCTCATCCTCAGGGAACTTCCCTCTCACTACCACCCTCCCTCCTCTTTTATGGAGACAGGGCCCCCAAAGTCCTGTATATACTATAATGTTTCCCATCTCCTCTGACCACTGTTGGATGGACCAGGGATGGGCACCTGCACTGTGCTGAGCCAGTCAGATGCCAAATTTTCCTGTAATTTAACTTTAGAATTGAAAGACTGCTAGTTAATCTTGCAGAACCCTGGAACTGTAACTGGTGGTGGGGGGTGTTACATTCACATTATGGACTGGAGATGGAGAGAACACTGGTCTGGCAAAGAGTAAGAGGAACGAAACACAATGAAACATTAGCAGGCTGAGGGTGTCTGTTTCTAATGGCCTTCCAATTCCTGTTTGTCTAGACCCAGCTGTCCTACCCTTGGGTTTCATGAAATACCCAATCCTTATAACAAATTGCCCTCCTTTTAGTTTACTCTAGCTAAGATAGTTTCTGCTCCTCACTGATAATCTTGACTTTATCAATGATTTAAAACCCAAGAGATAAAAAACCCAAAGGTTTTTACTCTGGATCTATTAGATGAGAAATAAAGATAAGAATGACAGTTTACCTCTTATTAGAAATATTGAAAGTCAGAAGACAATGGAATAATCTCTTTAAAAACTAGGGAAAAAATTGTCAACCTAAAATTATATACCCAGTGAAAATACTAATCAAAATTTAAAGTAAAATAAAAACATTTATTTGATATTTAGTCCTGAAATCCTGAAATGCCAATAGTGCCTGTACCTAACACCATGAGGGCAAGCCTGACCATCCAGTTCAATTTTAGGTAGGACTCCAGTCTCCCAACAGTGAAAAAAGTATATCTCATAAGCTGGTTGTTAGCCAAGTCATTCTAATCTACCTAGACAAAAATATATGTGTGTGTGTGTGTGTGTGTGTGTGTGTGTGTATGTATATATATACACACATATATATATAATTTGTTCAAGAAAATAGTTTCATCAAACCCAATCAAAGTGTTAAGTGGAGAATTTTAAACAGGCTCAAAGCTAATGACCTAATTATTCACCTTTTAGGATAAGAAACTTCATAAGAAAACAGAGGTAATGAAGAAAATTAATCTTCCTGAGGCTCCTTCTCTCCTGAATTCTGTGGCAGCTTTTCTAGGCCCCATTCTACACCCCAATTCCATACTCCTCTCCCCCGTCCCCATAACATACTAATACCAACATAAAACTTTCTATTTTATCCAGTATTTCTCCCAATCCTTTAAAATTTGTATATTGTTGATAACTATCATTAGTACTAATCTGAATGTATATAAAACTTGATTTTTTTCACTGCACTTCTATTTTTGACATTCTTTTATTAATAGTCAAATGTGCATACAACACGTTCAAGTATCTCATTTGATTCTCCCAACCACCTGTGTAACAAATAATCAGGTAGAGAAACCAAGACTCAATTTTGCCCAAGGTAACCTGGCCAGTAGAATGTGGAGATTGGGGACTAGGTCCTTAAGCCCATTTCCTGAGCTTGTGTCACCACAATACACAGTACATTGTGATCCTATAAGTCCCACTGTGGGTACTAAAGACTGCCTTTAACATAACAACTCAGGAAAGATGTATTCAGAATCCTTGTGTCTTTAAAAACGTCACTGAGCACCTAATGACTGTCGGCCCTCCATATCTATGGGTTCCTCATCTGTGGACACAGAGGGCCGATAAGGGACTTGAGCATCCCAGAGTTTGGCATCCTGTGGGGGTTACCGGGGGGCGGATGGCTAGAACCCCCCCCAACAGATACAGAGGTGTGACTGTATAGGTAAGCTTGTGATAGCAAGAGTGAAATTTTTAGAAATAAAACAGGGTGCTGGTTTTTGAGATTACATACTAATCTGTTTGCTTTCACTAAAAAGTTCCACCAAAAAATAGGGCAAACCAATAGCAAAATAAAGAGAATTTAACATATAACACTGACGTACGAGCCCCTGGATTAAAATTGCCACCATCCACCCAAGGCTGATAAGACCGCCCTTCTAAGGGGAGGCTAATGGGTACCTTTATCCCATTCTGCAGTCATTGCTTCCTTATCTGTCTTGCTGACTTGAGTTTCCTGATCTCATTTCATACAAGGGAGAATGAAAAACTAGAAATGACAAAGTAGAATGACCAAACAGATATTATCTCCATTTTACATATTAGGAAACTGAGGCTCAAACTCAATAAGTTACACAGTCACATAGTTTTTGGTTACATAGCTACAAAGTTACATAGTTTTTTGGTGGAGCCAGGATTTAAACCAATTAATTACAAATGCTCACTTCATTATACAGCACTGCTTCCAGCCCACAATAAAGCATAGTTAGTCCCATTACATTTCAGCTCACTGTGAGCTGGGTACTGGAATTCAATTAATTTGGCTCTATGTTCCTAAGTTATAGGAACATAATTTTATACCATTATTAAATAAATGTCTCTATAATTCTTTGCAAACATAAGGCTGCCTACATGGACACCCTAGAAACATATCAAGTTCTATTTTCAGTTCATCAATGTAACTGCTTAAATATTTTTCCCAATTAATGAAAATTAAAAATTTTCCCAATGAAAAACATTTCCCAAATTTTCCCTATTAATGAAAACTTTAAATAAAGTCAAACAATCAAAATATGGAAATATAGGATGTCTTTACACAGCATGGAATAATTTGAGTATTTTGTATTTTTCATAGAAGAATTTACATGAATTCCTTATATTTATGAAACACTTTAACTTCATTCTTCACTGCTCCTTTGAGGTTTTAACTACCTAGAGAACGAGGTTGGGCAGATTATTCCACTTCACTGTTGAAACCAACGGGCATGGAGAAGACAAGTGATGTATTTAGTTTTTTTGAGGTTTGGGGCAGAACTGAAGCAGAAATCATACCCATCTACTCATCTGCTGGCTGTCACTGGCTGCCTTTAACAAATTATTAACCTTTTATCTTGGAGAATCCCACTCCCAGAGCCCCCAGCACAAGACACTCGATGATCAATTTTTGAGCCTGTTTTCTTGCTATAATTTATTTTTCTTTAATGTGTTACTTCCTGTTATATATTGGTATATACTGGCTCAGACAGTCTGAAATCCGTACTTCTGAGTAACTGGGGAACTACTGGTTCATTTCATCCAGTATTATTACAGTGTGGAAATATGTTCCAGTTTTGCTTTACGCACCATGAAAGTTGACTTAAAAATAAAAAATAAAAAGATTCAAGGATATCTTAGATTGTGTCCAAGATAGAACACAGAAAATCTGATAATTTAATAAATGCAGTTGGATAATAATAAAGAAACCTGAAAATGTGAGAGAAAGTCAAGATCAGAGAGTACATTTTGGAGGATTTTTCACCACCTTAATTTTTCTTGAAAGCACACATGAAAACCAGAGTGTCCAGATAATTTCAATACATGAAGTAGAGAACAGGGTTCACATATCTAGGGCATCAAGAATCAAGATGGAACAAACCTACACACCTCTGACAAGTATTTCCTATGAGGTCCTATCCTTCTCATAGACTCAATATTACAAGCCAGACATCAATCTATCACAGTCTGTCCGTGTTCAAAAATGTACATGAAAAGGAGCTAATGTAATGGACTATTACTTGGGAGATAGTGACATCTTCTGGTGGTTTATAGACTAAACTTATTTATGCCAGACATTTTTTCCCCCAGAACCCAGCCACTGTTTTACGTTTTTATTTTATTTTTCGGGATCTTTGTTCCCTGGCCACGGATTGAACCCAAACCCTGGCAGTGAAAGCGCAGAGTCCTAACCACTGGACTGCCAGGGAATCCACCAGCCACTGTTTTAAAGTAGGTTTATTAAACTCACACGTGTGGATTCTTAAATTTCTGAAATGTTCAACAAAGCATAAATTATTACTTAAAAAATAACAATATTCCTCACTTATTTTATTCCTTGTGTTGGTGTCATCCCTGGCTTACTCAGCCAACATTAATTCCACTTTTCCTGGTCATCAAGTCATTTGACCAGACTTTCCTTAATTCAAGCAATTTTCATGTAATCTCAGAATTCAAAAGGAGCTTGGGAGTTACCTACCCTAATCCTTTCCCCAGTGTGTCCAGCTTAATTTGGGAAAATGTAAATCCTAACTAATCATTTGATAGCATCAAAAACAATTTTTAAAAGGCTCCCTGCAAGGTTGAGCTCAGGGCCCATCTCCTCTAAAGAAGTCTTCCCCACTCCCCTAGCCTAGGTTGGCCGTCCCTCCTATGTTAAGATTTATCACAGCATATACCACACTGTCCTGTAATTGTCAGCTTACTCAGCTACCTTTTATAACCACAGTGCAAATTCCTTAATGACATGGCCTACATCTCATTACTATTTGTGTCCCAAGAATCTCATAGCCTATAACCTATTTTTGGCTTATTTTCTGAAGAATAAACATATTCAAATAACACAAGGTGAGGTATCTGCTCTTCATTCAAGTGGATATTATTTTAGAGGCCTATGTCCATCATAAGCAAGATGAAGATATCTATCGAGTACTTATAGTAGGTCAGGAGCCTTGTCAGGTGCTTCACACACGTTTATTTCATTTAATCCTAATGAGTCTGTAAGACGTGATCCTCATTTTATAGCTGATAAAACTTATTCTGGTCAGTTGGTGAAAGAGACAAGATTTAAACTCATTCATTCCATATACTTATTTACACTTTACCTTGTCCCAAAATGAGAATTTCTAAGAACATAATACAAAACTTTTTTTTTAATGGAAATCAGAGCAAAGGAGAAATAAGAATCTAAAAAATCAGATAAAGCCAGAAGTACTGAACAATGCATACTATTAATGTCCTATATATTTGCTACAGGTGGACTGCAAATTTGCCTGAACCTCCAAGCTGTTAATATGTGATTTGCTCCATTATTCAGACTTTAAAAGATAAGGGCAAACTAGTTGCTTAGAAGCACATTTACTCCTGATCTGAAACCTGAAGTTTCTCCTGTGGATCCTCAAAGAAACTATTTTATGTTAGAGTGAACTAGCATCATCCTTGGCATGAATATGTTTCATAATACAGCCCAAAGCCAAGTGCAGTAACAGAAATTGATGTGTGGCCAAAACAATGCAACCCAGGCACAAAGGTCTCCACAGTGGGTTTAATTTCATTCAGAATTTCTAAAGAAATGGATGGATTACTCAATTTTGGGCCTCCTCCATAAAACTTTCTCAAAAATGAGATTTTGAATGTTGGGCAATAGAGAGTTAAATGTTGTTCTCTGACAAGTATCTGGGTACAGATATCATTGCCGATTAGGGGCACGTCTGAATGATCACTGGAGCTGGGGATAAAGATGCCATCCCCTTCTGACACTGGAGCAGTCTAAGGAGAATACCACTCAGTGAGAGGCCTTTCCATCTCTCCACAAAAGTGATCCTAAGAGCACCCACTGTTAGAGACAAGATTTTCTTAAAAACTATTTTGGATCTGTTCCAACTGAACAAACGTGTAAAGCAACCCATCCCACCTCCATAGAGCATAAGTGCTATAATTTTAGCTTGAAATTTCCAAAAAAATATGCCCCCCACCAAACCCCAACTTTATCTGGCTCCAAAGTCCATGCACTCTATGCTCCTAATGCGCCCGTGGACAAGCCCCATATTTGACTTTTGTTTGATCATTGCATTTAGTAAAACTGGCAGGGACTCGGAAGGGACCTGCATGAATGCTGATTCCTACATGCAAACTCTGGACATTAGAGTCTCATTCTCATATGAAAGCCAAACACTGGGTTTCCTAGCAACCCAGGCCACCACAGAAAGAACATATATCCAAAATACAGGAAAAAAAAAAGAAAGATGAAAATTGGAACTGCTCAAATAGGTATAGAGTAGCTAAATCATATTTCCACTCAAGGCACATTTCAAAAGAACTTTTAGAAAGGAAAGTTTTAATATAGGCTACATATATACAATTCCCTATAGCTTTTGTTAGCAGCACATATATCCATCCTATGGCCCCATTTTTATTTTTTTGGACAACTTTTTATTTTTTACTGAGGTAAAACTGGTTTATAACATATCAGTTTCAGGTGTAAAACTTAATAATTCAATTATTGTATGCACTAAAAAATAATTACAATAATAAGCCTAGTTAATGTGTCACATTACAATTGACCACCTTCACCCATTTTGCCCAACTACCCCAATCCACTTCCCCTCTGATAACCACCAATCTGTTCTCTGTGAGTTTTGTTTTCTTTTTTCCTTTGTCTTTTAGGTTCCACATAAAAGTGAAATCATACTTGTATTTGTCTTTGTCTGACTTATTTCATATTGGCCCCATTTTTAAATGGCTTAATAGACTGAGGAGTCTTATCAGTGAAGGTAAGCTTAGGAAACAAAACCAGACATTTGAACAGGGAAATTTTAATGAATTGTCAACTAGTAGAAGTTACTAGTCCTTTTAAGCCTTTAAAAGGCATAAAAAAGGACTCTAAGGAGTTCAGAAGTAGCAGTTGCAAAAAAAAAGGCAGCTACTACCTCTAGGCTAGGAGAAAGTGAAAAGAAAATTAAGGAACTAAAGACTAGGAGAGGCTCTCTTCCCCACTCCAACCCCTCAAGCTGAGCGCCTTCTTCGGCGAAGGCATGGTTTCCACAGGTACATTCAGCCACCAGTGGTGAAGAGATTTGTCAGAGGGCCAGAGTGCGAGACAGCTGCTTGAGGGAGTGGCCAAAAGCAGCCCACTGGAGCTGCTCCCAAGCGGGAAAGTGTGACTGAGGCACAGCTGGGGTCCTCTGCTGGGGCTGCCGGGCTCCTGCAGTGAATAAAAATGGAGAAGCAGAATCCAGAAGTGACTTCTTACTGCTATTGCTTTGCAGTGCCACTTCAGGACCCTCTACCGACGAAGCCTAACATTCTGCCAAGCTGGCAAGGGAGATGCGTTTACAGGATCCAGCTCGAGTATCACAAAGCAGGGCAGAGAAGGATGGATTTGGAGCTGGGAGACAGTAAACTGATAACTGCCAGAGTTCACTCTTTTGGCGTCTGACCTTCCATATATACCTACATATCTAACACAGGAGCTACTGGTCATACGTGGCTATCAAGTACTCAAAATGTGACTAGCCTGAATTGATATGTCCTAAGTGTAAAATATACACTGGATCTCAAGACTAAGTACAAAAAAGAACGTAAAATATATCATTAAATTTTGTATCAATTTTTTTTTTTTTTTGCAGTACGCGGGCCTCTCACTGTTGTGGCCTCTCCCGTTGCGGAGCAACAGGCTCCGGACGCGCAGACTCAGCGGCCATGGCTCACGGGCGCAGCTACTCCGCGGCATGGGGGATCTTCCCGGACCGGGGCATGAACCCGTGTCCCCTGCATCGGCAGGCAGACTCTCAACCACTGCGCCACCAGGGAAGCCCCATTTTTACTTTTTAATGTGGTTACTAGGAAATTTTAAATTACGTATGTGTTCTGCACTCCAGGTAGTTAAGTCCTCTCTGAGTGGCTAGAGCAACTTGGCTGCTTTGGATAGAAGTTTCTAGTATCTAACAAGCTCCATTTTGGTGAAATGGCTTTTTCCACTATGCCACCCCCTCCTCAAGGTTATATGCTTTAATTCTACTACATGTCTGGGTACTGCAAGCACTGCTAACCTGGCTCCCCCAACCATCTCATCCACAATTCAGAGAAGCAGCCCAGAGGCTGATTTTGACCACGAACATTTCCATTCTATCATCTCCCTCTTCCTCTTCAATGACAATTTTTCCAATGTAAATATATTTATGGTACCAAATAAGTACTGAACACATAACACTTACTATATTAAAACATTTTGACAAAACAACTCCAGAATTCATACAATAAAAGATATAATGGTAGAAAGCATGGGATTGCAGATCAGAAAAAAAAAAAAAAATCTAGCTTCTATTCCTGGCTCTAACTTTCTTGGGTTAGGGCATGTAAATCTCTGACCCTCTGTTTCTACATCTGCATGGTGTTGAATTATTTAAGTTTTACTCAAACTATATCATGAAATCTTGTTAGGGATTGTGACCAGTTTTTTTTTTTTTAATTAGTAGGATATAATAAAAAAACAGAGTACACTATATGTATCAAAGATTTTCTGAAACTTTTGTTTCAGGTATAAATTTCATATACTGGGTTTGTAATGTAAGATATATTTCTTACTGTCACAGTTATAGCTTGAAAGCCAGCAACATAAATAATCTCTTAAAATCCTATACAGTTCGAATTCTTACAGATTTGCTTTGTTCTAAAATTATTTCAAGACCAGTAAATAACAAAGCATGAAATCACAACTTAATGTGGAAAGTTTCGTCAAAGCCGAAATTTATTTGGTGCATACTCTGTGCTTGCTATCAGGTACTTTCACATATACCTTTTCCCTTAATATGTAAAAGCAACCATGTGAGGTATTTTACAGGTTAAAAAACAATAACAAAAACCTATTTCCTTAACTTATTCAGGTGAAAAGAGGGTTATAAGCGTTCCAAAATAAAAACAAAACAAACAAACCCCAGCCAAGTACATAGTCTATTTCCATTTCTTTTTATGCATCCTCTAAATATATCACACACTTTAGCATTAGGAGAATAAAGAACCAATTCAAATAAAAGGGAATCTTTCTTGTAATTTTTGTCTCCAGGTGCTTTTTAACCTACTAACTTTCTACTCTAAGCACAAAGGACTTAAAATGCCGTCAATATCTACAATAATTTTAAGGTGATCTATCTAGTACTTTGAAAATTTTGTTCACAGAGAAATACAAGCCTAAAAATAGCACTATTTTTTAGAGGCAGTTTCACAACAGAAAAAGGTGAGGGTAACAGTTCGAGTGATAGAAATGATTTAAACAAAATACCTTCAAGAAAGTAAGAAAAAAGTGTAGAAAATCTTCTAAAAATGTAGCATCGTTACCTCAATGAATGAACAAATTTCAAGATGTGAAAATTACCCAAGAATCACATATTTTTTTCAAATAATCTATTTTTATATTTAGAAGTTCAAATTATATAAATTGTTCTATTAAGTTTTCCTTCTAATTAGGAGTTCAACACTGACAAAGTTATTTTACAAAATAAAAAGCAATTTCCTAATGAACTGTGACTACTGAATTGTTACGAAGAAAAATTCTTCAATGTTAAGCAGTTTTATTCCTTATGTAAACTTTTCTCAAGATAGATATTGTGTTACGAACGAGACAAATAATCAGGTGCAGGTATGAACGTATTTGCCAAAAACATCTGCTCTTCCTACTGCTTTTCATTTCTTGGAAAAGTTTCTTTAGCATTCCTATCAGTCCTTCTCCTAAAACCATGTAACAAAATACAGCTCATACAGAAACCAGATGTTAAGCTACTTTTTATTTTTTAACATACCCTCTTATTGAATGCTGCCAGCAATATTATCAACTTAAATTTTATAATCAAGTACTGTATGTTCAGTGTGTGTATACGTAGTTTTTCAATGAATAAATGTAGTGTCAGCACACTAAACTTCATATGACTTATTTTAAATGATTGCTGGTTTCAGATAATTAAAAACCACAAACTCTATGGCTGAGATTATAATACATTTATAGTTCTCTGAAAGATCAGTTTAAAGTTATAACATAATGATGGAATATAACGAAATACAAATGACATCTATAGCATAAGATTCCATGGTTGACTAATCAGCAAATCAAAGAAAAATATCAGAGAAAGGTCTTGAAAAAGAAAGCATGCTTCCTGTTAGAAGAATTTATTCTTTCTTTCCTAAAAATGGCTAATTATGGACATAAAAATGTTCGAACAAAGGGTCCTGAAACTCCTAGAGAAGATTTAAACTTCAGATGCAGTAACTGACGAAGTCAGACGTTATCATAACGTGTCAAGCTGAAAATTAATCTGTTAGTAGCCAGAAGATACAAGTGCTCATTTTTAGAGAAGTAAAGTTTATTACATTTGAAACAATACAGCAGAAATCTCAAAAGTATACTCATTAAATATAGTTTAATTCTTACAAATCTCCTTTTGAAAATGCAATTCATATGTGCTGCAACCTCAGAAGTTTGAATTCAAAATGAAATATGGAGGCAGTAGTCAGGGAAAGCACATCAGAGGGCTTTGTCAAATATCTGTACAAATCAGTACATACCTCTTCTGTCTGTGATACAGTAGGAAAAAAAGTGATTCTAAACATATCCAAGTAAATGCAGAAAAAAACATTACTATCTGAGGCAGACCATGCTAAAATATAATTTACAATGATTAGTTTGCATTTATGATAGTTAATAATGCCTTAGTTTGAACCAATGAAATCAAGGTTAAGTTAAATTCTGCAGTATTTGCTCAGTCTTTTGCACTAAACATTAGTTCATCTGAGAAGTAATAAGATTGGAAAAGCAAATGACCCGATCCTTTTCGTTAGGCTTATCATTTTCTCACTCAGTCACACTAAATGCAAACAAATCAATACAGCATCAAGATTTTTCACATAGTAAAAATGAAGACTAATGACTTGTGAAGGCAGACTGTGTACCATGTAGTATTTAACAGATGAAACTTGCAATTACCATCAACTCAATTTTTTAAATAACACCAAGATTTACAAGCCAAAATAAACATTTGATTTAAAAATTCTGCTATTCAAGATACTCAGGTGTCTTTTTTTCTCATTGAGATTGATATGGGTTGGGTCTTTTAAAAACCTGAAGAGGAGTTGGTAAGAGGAAAAAAATCCTCAAGGCTTTAAAAACCTCAACTGTTAAAGAGTCCATACAACTACTATGCTGGCATGACAACAGGTTTTTTTCTGTCAGACAAGACCATTCACTTTCCCACAGAAGTACTTCCTCCAATCCAATTATATAGATGTAAATCAGCTTACCCATGATTAAAACTGAAGTGATCCTTCAAAAACAGGAGCATGACACCTCACCCAAAAAGATCTTTTAAGTCACTGCTAGCTGAACTGCTACTGGTCATAGTAGGTGGCGGCTGTGCAAAGTTCTGCGGGTTAAAGAAAGGATTAGTCTGCACACCGAAGGCAGACTGTCCTATCATGCGCGTCTGTGCTCCCATTACCGAACTGCCCACACCTGGAGACCCTTGAGCAGGCACAAACTGATTAAGCCACTGATTCGGTTTCTGTTGTGATAACTGGTTCATGCTAACTTTGGGTTTCTGAGGGCCAAAGAGATTATTAAGAGCAGACATATCTGTGGGTCTTTGCTGAGTCAGCTTCGTACCAACAGGAGGAACACTCACAGCACTGAAGTTTGGCAAAGTGGAAGGTGTTCCCAATGTCATCTTGGCCACTCCAGGTGCGCTTGGACTGCTGAAGAAGTTCTGGTTTGTATTAACTGGCACGTTGAATCCTGAAGTCTGAAAGCCCATGTTGGCATTTAGGCCGTTTGTTAAATTTCTCTTTGTATTATCCATTGGTGTAGAAAACATCATACCAAGGCCCGTGGAAGGAACAGAAGTGAAGGTACTTGAAGAAGAAATTTTAGGGGTACTAACAGAAAGACTGGTCAAAGATGACATATTATCCATCAATGTGTCTGTCAGGTCCTTAGTCTGAAAAATATGAGGAAATTACTTTATCTCCAAGAATTCCAAATTACTTAAAAATTAGTAAACATTTGATAAATTTTATTATAAAGGACAGTTAAAATTAAGCTCAATAGTCTACACTAAGACAGCAAACCACAGCTCACAGGCCAAATCCAGCCTGCCACATATTTTTGTAAGGCTTTTTAAGGATGAACATTTGTAATCAATCTGATGATAGGGAACACAACTCTGAACTCCAATTAAATGAAATGTTGTCTCCCTCGCTGCACCTCCACCAAAAAACAGAATTGCATTTTTCTCATTAGATCTGTATTACAGACAAGGATATTCTATTATTTTTGTATTTTGAATTTCATGAAAATTTTGTGGAAATTTATTTTCTCTATTCTAAGTACCTACAAAATACTTTATTTTTGCCTCTTGGCTCACAAAGATTTTTCCCAGAGGAAGAAATTTAATGATTAAGAGGCAACAACAACAACAAAAAAATAATTTAAAGAAAGCTTTTAAGATAAAGTAATTTCTGCAATCAGTAATAGTATAAACTTTCTATCAGCAGAGACCTTAATCACTGCTCTAACACCAGCACCTAGAACACTGCCTGGACCATAGCAGGAAATAAATACTGGTCAGGACATATAGGTAAGTATTCCTAAATCAAGTCACAAACATGACTATAACAAAAAAGCTAAAAATTGAAAATTGCTTTTTGCTCAAAACTACATAAATGCATGAATATATATTCCTGGTCATTTCAAAGTGAGCAGCATTGAATTAGTACCATAGACCTAATATTTTTTAAGAACCCTCCCATTAATCTAGCTTCCTCTTGGTAACAAGCACTATTACAAAACATTATATATTAGGCAGGCTACTGAGGAGTTGTTGGAAAATTCTTGATGCCCATACTTCTTAGAAATTACACATTAAAGTATTTTCTGAAATACATTTTTATAAAACACTAGTAGGTAGACTAAGTTCTATACTGCCTTACTCCTTAAGGGTAGTATGCCTTATATATGGAATTCTAAAAAGTGGTACTGATGAACCTAGTGGCAGGGCAGGAATAAAGATGCAGACGTAGAGAACAGACTTGCGGGGAGTGGGGGAGCTGGGATGAAGTGAGAGAGTAGCACTGATGTATACACACTACCAAATGTAAAATGGATGGCTACTGGGAAGCTGCTGCATAGCACAGGGAGATCAGCTCGGTGCTTTGTGACAACCTAGAGGGATAGGATAGGGAGGGTGGGAGGGAGGCTCAAGAGGGAGGGGATATGGGGATATATGTATACAAACAGCTGATTCACTTTGTTGTACAGCAGAAACTAACACAACATTGTAAAGCATTTATACTCCAATAAAGATGTGAAAAAAAAAAGTGTAGTATGCTTGAATTATGCAAAAGAAATGAACTCTGACCTGCTTGACTGGAGCAACAGGTGTGTGCACCTGGGGTTTAAGAGGTTGCTGGCTTTTCAACTTCTGTGCCTGCTCCTGTTCTTTTGCCAATTTTTGTTTTTCTTCAAGTGTAAGTGATGCCTGAAAACAAAACAAAACCAAAAAAATTAACTGACAACTTTCATAATTCCATTTGTAAAACAGAAGATTTCTTTTTGGTATGTCTGACAATACCAAGTAGTTTACAAACTACTCCTGTATTGGTGATTGCCACAGCATAAGTTATATTTTGAATTACGGTAAAATTTAACTTTAGGTAGAAACTCACAGGATCCCTGCTAAACTATTTCCAGTATGAAAATAATAATAAAATTATTATTTTAAAACCATTCATTAGAATCATCTTTTTCCAGACAATGAGAATATGACTAGGTGATATCATTTTATAAAATTGGGAGATTCTAGCTCACTCTAAAAATATTTTAGAAACTCATCAAAAAGCTAAGCAAAAGGAAACAACTTTTTTTTTTAACGTGAACAATTTCTTTCACTGCTAATGTCTGCATCAAATTCAACATCTGTCTTTTTCTGATATCAACTTTGCCAACCTATAAGCTCGCAGTATGTCCTCTTAACAAATTTTGTAAACCACAATGTCTAGTAGTTCCTTGGCTCTACACATACAGGTACTCATATCTGTTGAATAAAAAGAAAACTGCCCTCAGCAGAAATTCAAAACTGACATATTTTTTATATCAGATGCTAACCAACATTTCAATTGGAAAGTATCATTTTAAAGTTTGTTATTCAAAATCAGAATCAGAGAAGAGACACTGTAGAATTTATCAAGGGATGCGACCAGCAAAGTACAGTAGAAAGGACAAAGAAGTCAGGCAACCTAGAAATGTTACCAACATGGGAGACTGAATAATAAAGGAAGTTAAAAATCTTAAGCATGTTTATTCTCAACATGAGTCAGGTCATGCATGACCCACTGATAACTTTTAAATTTCATAAAGATAATTAAAGAATGTTTCTTATTAAGCTAAATAGTATTTCCCAACAAAAATATGTGGTTTTAGAAGTTATATAATATAAATACGAGTACTAAAAGAACAGTAAAGACACTTACTCTTTTATGTTTATTCTGTAACCCATCCTCTTTATTTTCTGATTCACCACCAGTCAGAAGGTCTGCTCCAATGTTGTTAAAGACTTTGTCAATATGCTGAAATACAAAAAGTGAACCAGCTGAATGACGTGCAAGATTGTGATTTTACTGCTTAAAGATCAGAGGCCCCCGAAATGGAGCACACTATCAAGCATTTTTTTTTCAAAAATTAGAATAATCTAAATATCTTCTTACCTGAGACCCAACATTTGTAACTTTTGTCTCCTCAGAAGCATTCATTTGATTTCCTATATCCAAAGATCTGTGAGAGAGTTGAGTTATGACATGCAATAAAAAGAAATGTATGTTTTAAAAATGCTTGTACTAAAAATAGTTCATCCACATGGAATTTACTACAATCTAAAAAAACTGCAACTTCATTCTTTAAGGAGAGTCATAATCTTTTTCGTTATTTACTACTATTAATGTCTGCTTGCCCCCAAAAGGTACATTTGTACACATGTCTTTTTTTTAAAGCTCAGCATTTGAGATTTACTGGAGAACTTAGTGTCATAAAACCAGGCAAGCATGGTTCTTACCATAGGAGAGTTTACAGCTCACTGAGAGACAAGATATGATATGGGAACTTAATGTGATTAAGTTCAGAATCTGTGATTCTAACAATAAATGCTATAATCACTGAATAAGTGATGTGGACAAGATCTATGCCTTGAAAAACAAGTAAGGTATAGATAGGAAGGAGAAAAAGAGAATACATAGAAAATTTCTCTCTGTTGTAATTTTTAAAAATTATTTTCCAGGGTTCCTAAGTTAATATAGTCAATCCATTAAACATGATAAATATATACATCACAGAATACTTAGTGCATACAAAGGGCTATTTCACATCATTCTACACCTTGTGTATTTATTTCCATAAAGCTTTCATCTTACACAGGAGCAGAACCTAAAAAGTTTCTTTTGGGGGACTTGGCTCATGATTGATACCAATTTTACTGATTTTCAGATGTCTTTGACTCAGGATTAAACTTTAACAGGAATCCTAAAATCATGTTTTGCCTCTGGAGCAAAGAATACAGTGGAGATGTGATCATAAAAACTGGCATTTTCCACTGAATAATTTTTACCCTTCCCCTCTTCCTTTGAATACTAGTATTTTGCAAATAATTTAGAAAATCCTCCCTAAAAACAAACAAAAAAAGAGGTACACACTGTGGTACTACATATGGAATGAATTCTCTATAACTGTTTCTGGGGTTAGAGAAAAAAGAAGGAGAAATCAAAACACCAGGATTTCACAGATTTGAAAAATATTTTTAAGTGGTGCTCTTGGCAATCAGCACCCTGAGTTTACAATGCCAGTAGCTAATGTGACAAGAGATTTTCTTAGAAACAGAATTTTCTTTATGTAGAGAAAACGCTAGGGTTACATCCTATTATGCTTCTGTATTCAGAAATGACATCAGATTTTCAACAACATTCTATTTAAACTCAGTTCAACTTAATATGTTGGAAAATTTTTATATGCTTTACATATAGTCAAATTGAAATCCTTCAATTTTTCTAGTCCGTATTCTAGAAAATCAACCATGACATAACTTTAATGTCACTCCTGGACCATGTGCAATTCATATGCAACCTACTTACTTCTGCTGTTCTTGCATTATATGAAGTTGCTCCAGTTTAGTCTTATGTTCAGACTCCAATCTATTAAGCATCTCTTTTATGACAGAAATGAAGGAATTGAACTGGTGTAATAAGAAATTGATATGGTTATAATGTTTCAAGTTAGCCACAAAGGTAATCTAATAAAATAATTCAACAAGTCATTCATAATATTCTCTATTTTTATCAGAATATGACCCACTAATAGCACTGATGACATAAGAATAGTATATTTTAGCTCAATATATCATAGCAAGCTTTTACAGTATCTCTGTATGGTGGTGATATAGTTGATGAGACTTTTAAGTTCCAGAAAACATGTTCTCAATAAGTTTTATATCCTAACAGCTATTATTCAGCAGTCTTATATAAATTCAACTCCAGCAGTTATTACATATTGATTTTTCTAGACTAATCCAAAAATGACCATCTAAATTTGTGCATATCTGAAAACAATCTGCTTAATAATGCATAAAAAATTACTCTTTATTCAAATCATTATAAAAATGACATTTGGCTAAAATAAGCCTGTTTTCTAAAAAGTTAGTAGAAATATTAAATATACATAATCTAACTTCCAAATAATTAAAATTCATAAAGTATATCTAATTTAAACATAGTTTAAGCTTTGGTTAAACTTTAAATAATAATTTTTAAATTTATTTATTTGTTTGTTTGTTTGTTTTTGGCTGCATTGGGTCTTCGTTGCTGCACGTGGGCTTTCTCTAGTTGCGGTGAGCAGGGGCTACTCTTCATTGCGGTGCGCAGTCTTCTCATTGTGGTGGCTTCTCTTGTTGCGGAGCACAGGCTCTAGGTGCGCAGCCTTTGGTAGTTGTGGCTCGCGGGCTCTAGAGTGCAGGCTCAGTAGTTGTGGCTCATGGGCTTAGCTGCTCCCCGGCATGTGGGATCTTCCCGGGCCAGGGCTCAAACTTGTGTCCCCTGCATTGGCAGGTGGATTCTTAACCACTGCACCACCAGGGAAGCCCCTAGTTAAATAATTCTTATGGTACTTTAGGATCATCATAAACAATTTATTTTAATAATACCACATATTACAGGAAGACTCTAGAAACTGCTTTCTTCCCCTCCCCAAATCTTGCAACTACGTCTTTGGGCTGGGTGCTTATAAATACACTATTTTATTAATCCTCACAACTCTTCAAAGTAAATTTATTAATATTTCTATTTTATAAATGAGGGAACTCAGGCTCAGCAAGAGAGAAAGCAACTTACTCAGAAATACTAAATAACTTATATGGCAGAATCAGAATTCATACTAAGTCTGTCTCCAAAGCTTGTACTCTTTTCTACTACGTTATGCTGCCTCTCAACCATGCTCTATCATCCATTTATCCTCTGTCTGACCATAAGAGTAACAAAAGGCATGTTTCCTTAGCTGTTTACCATGACTGACTCTTTGCTGATTAGATTTTTTAACTTTTTAACAAAATATAACATACACAGAAAAGTACACATATAAAGGCACATCTCAAAAAATTCACAAACTGAATTTAACCAGTAGCCAGAAAAAGAACAGAACATTGGCAGCACGCCATAAGCTTCCCCGTGCCCCCTTCTAGTCATTTCCTACCCTCCCTCACCATATGACAAAACACTATTCTGACTTCTAGCAGTGTAGTTTTAACCGTCTTTGCGTTTCATACAAATGGAATCATTCAGTAGATCCTCTTCTGTGTCTGGCTTCATTTGCTCAACATAATGTTTGTGAGATTCATCTATATTGTTGCAGCATTAACATAGTAGGCCTGCACGGCTATCCTCGGAAAAGCCTGCTTGCAAGGTTGGCCCTTGGCTGGTGTCCAGGAACTCAGATTTTGGGAGGTTCCCACCATTAACTGATAATAGTGGCTCACTGTGCCTAACTGGAATTTGAGTAGCAGGCAGGGGGTGCCACTTGATCAGCCCCCAATAAAAATTCCAGGCACCGAGTCTCCAATGAGCTTCTCTGGCTCGCAATATTTCAGACACACTGTCACAAGTCATTACCCAGGAAATTAAGCACATTCTGTGTGACTCCACCAAAAGATGACTCTGGAAGCTTGAGCCTGGTTTCCCCCAGACTTTGCCCCATGAACCTTCTCCCTTCACTGATTTTGCTTTATATTCTTTCACCATAATAAATCATAGCTGTGAACACAACCATTGGCTGAGGCCTGAGTCCTGCTGGTGAATCACTGAATCTGGGGGTGGTCATAGGAACCGTCCCCCAACACAAGTTGTGATTGTGTTTGGATTGCTGCATGGTATTTTCTCTTTTTTAATCAAATGTTAAAAATGTATTTTCCTAAGTTACTTTATCTTTTTCACATAATGTATAATATACTTAGATTATTTTAAATCAGAACTGACAGAAGAGGGCAGTCTTGAATTAGGAACCCTGTCTATGAAATGCAGACCACATCCATGCTAACTATTGTAAAATACAAGATGATATGAATCTAAATATTTCTGCTGATGAAAATAGGCCCCCCCAAAAAATCAACCATAAAGCTGAAGAAAACTAACACACTTCAAATGTAATCATATATTCTAAAATAAGCATTTGAGAATATTTTAAAACACCCTAAATCATAAATATGAGAACTAAGAACAGAAATGACCAAAAGTTGAAGACTATCTTAGGCATGATAGTCTTCATGCCTTTCATGCCATATTCATCCTCCCTTTTTGCCAATCCTAATTTCAACCCTGCCATCCAAGATATGAAGAAATTATCAAGACAGAAACTGAAATCTAAGGACACAAACCTTCAGGGGCTTACCCTACCACTTCAAATGAAATTTTGGACCTGATTAATTTTACAAATTTCTCTATTTTGAAAACTCCATTCACTCAGCACTCTCCCCTATGCCAAAAGCTCTCTTGCTTAACTCTCAGCTTTCTGCTTCCTTCATTGCTCTAATTCACTTTTAGTCCTTAATTCCAAACCTTGCCAGCCTATCCATTTCTGACACTCTCAGTTAAACAGTAACCCTTCCCCATCTTTTCCATTATACATCAATAAACATTAGTTTTATGGTGAACAAAATGCCTTGTCATTACTCTATACCTCAAATTTTCTCTCAATTCAATAAAAATTTTTGTTTCTGGCACTGTACTAAGTACTGGGGATGTAATGAAGAATAAGCTATAACAACCAGCCTTCTGGGCAAGTCAGACACACAAGTATATAGCTGTGACAACTACAGTGATAGAAGTATGCAGAGGTAATTCTATAATAACCTTTGAGTACATAGTCCCTTTGCTCAAACATTTACCACATCTTGAAAGTTCAAATACCTAAACGAGATGAGCATTTAAAGTCTGCCTATTCTAGGGCTTTCACTATCGTGGCCCAGGTTCAATCCCTGGTGGGGGAACTGAGATCCTGCAAGCTGCACGGCATGGCCAAAATAAAATAAAATAAAATAAAATAAAATAAAATGAAAGTCTACCTATTCTAGTCTCAATTTATCTTAATATCATCACTCCCTGATTATATTATAAGTATCTCTCAAACTGTATTATTCATTCCCTGTGGCAGATAGACTCTAAAATGGTCCCAATTATCTCCTCATTCTGCTACTCTTTCTGTAATCCCTTACCTTCAAACATGGGCAGGACCTGTGACTTGCATGTAACCAACAGAATATGGCAAAGGTAATGGGATGGCATTTCCTTGATTACATTATAAGAGACTATAACTTCCAACTTTCTAGCAGACTCTTTCTGGCTTTGATGAAACCAGATGATGCCGTGTTGGAGGCCCATGAAACAAGGAATTCACAGTGGCAACCAGCCAACAGAAAGCAACAAAGTGAGGCCTTCGGTTCAAGAGTCTGAAAGGAATTTAATCCTGCCAACGACCATTGAGTGAGCTTAGAAACAGATCCTCCCCCAGCTGAGCATTCAGATGAGACCTCAGTCTTTGACTGCAGCATTGTGAGAAACTGAGCAGAGCATACATGCCCTGGCTTGGCTGACCCACAGAAACTGTGAGATAATAAATCTATGTTGTTTTAAACCTGCAAGTTGTGGTGATTTGTGAGGTAGCAATAAATAATGAATACACAGCCCAGACATATTTTTGTTTCCCTTTGTTCATGTCAATTTCACAGTCCCAAATTTGAAGTAGTCCCCAATCCTACACATCTTTCAAAATTCTGCTCATTTACTATCTCCCAATTAGGCCTCCAATCAATAATCCATCCTTCCAACTCACATACTCCTTACTTTGAACCCACAAACTTTCTTCATTCATCTCTTTGGCACATTTTTTCCTTGTTTTACCAATTTATATGTAATATATTTATACATTCAATGCCAAGAAAACAGTAAGCTGAATAAATTGAATAAAGCACAAAACTACTCCTACCTGATTGAGATTAAGATTGTTTTCAATACTCAGGGGAATCAGATGAGGCAATACTTTTGCAGCCAACTGCTCTTTGGTGATTCCCAACTTCTTATGAGTAAAAGTACATTTGTAAATACCTGACAGAAAAGAGTAAGACAAATGTTATAATTCAGTACCACAAATCAATAGAAATCAGAAAAACAGTGTATCTATATGAAATCTCTTGATAATCAGTATAGTTACAAATTTTTCCTTATCAATGCTTAGAAGAAGGATGCTCTTATATATGGATCAGGGTGGTTTCAGCTTTACTGTCAGTTTAGATTTAACATACCATGACACATTTATCCTGTATTCTTTTGGTTTTAAGAACACATTTAATGATAGTATAAAATTAAAAGTCTATCAGAACTAGATACAGTTCTTACAGTGCAGCAGTAAGGCTACAGAATGTCTCTCTATTCTGAACAAATCTAAATATATATTTCAGACATCTCATTCAAACTTGAGACATCTATTTAAAGTGTCTAAGTATAGGCCCTATACCTTTATTCACTTCTTTAACCAATCAGACTCAACATCTCTGAACTTTAATAATTTAAGTCAACTCCACACAAGTCCTTCCCTCTTGTCTTACCTATTTACTCAACTTTCAGGACCCTGCTTGATACACCTATTGCACAAAGCCTTCATTTGGTAAACTGAGCACGTTTGCTCCTCATTCTCTGAATGCTTTTGTGTTATAAGTGTTTTGTATAGAATCCAAAGCTTTAGAACACACCATCTCCTGTTATTCTGCTGTTAATGCACACTTTACTTACATACTCAAAGAATAACTTTGAGTGCCCATTAAATGCTTATTTGCAGGGCACTATGCTCATTACTTTCCCTTCAGTTGGTCTCACTGATTCTCACAAAACTCCTATAATGATATTATTTTTATCCTCATTTGATAGATGAAGAAACTTTTCAAAGTCACTCCAGGAAGTGTCATAGCCAGGACTGGGGTTAGGGCTCTTTCCACTCTGTCAAACTTCTTCTCAAGAAGACTAATTTCTTTGAGCTCAAAAGTTTCATACCATATCACAAAAGTTCTATGTCTACAGAGGTCCACAACAGATTACTTACTGACCATTTCTACAAATATTTACTGAGGGCTTTCTATAAATCAGGCACTACAGTAAGTATTAAAGATACATGGCTGAATAACATAGTTTTTCTTCAAAACTAACAAAGAACTTCAAGTTCAGTAACTTGTTAATGTTTCTGGGATTCCACAGCTAGGTCTATCTCTATGAGTACAGCAGACCCTGAACAGTTTCAGATTGGGCTTTAACTATTTATAGGCAATTTCAGAGTTTTTTTTACAGAGTGATTTATAATTATGCTGATAGAATAGAATGTGCTGTAAGGCCAATAATGCTTCATCGGCACATCACTTAGCAGTGAAAAATATTTGTTCAGACTTAAACATATCTAAATTAAAAACCAGCTCTACCAGCTATCAGCTGTATAACCTTGAATAACTTACTTCACCCCTCTGAGCCTCAGTTTCCTTACTGTAAAACAGAAATAACAGTACCTATCTCATTGGATTTTGAAGAGGACAAAATAAGGTAACGCAGAGAAAAGACTCAGCACAGTGCCTCTTACAAATCAGGTACCAAATAAACATCAGGTATTACTATTAAGACTGGTATCAGCATTTCAAGTAGTTTTGTTTGCCTCTCTTATTTAGTACCATTTTATAGAGAAAACTACATGCTATCATGATACCTGTGAAGCCAGGATTCCCAAATATCTTATTCCTTTATAAATGTCAAGTACTACCACTTTTGCTAAAATTAACACAAAGAAAAAGTTATATCATGGCATTTACCCCATCATTCTTCAGTTACTGAATGCTATATAAATGAAAAGAGTACAAAATGGTTTTATAGATTGAAAAGTTTACTTGCATAACTGTAAAACAAAGTAGCATCAAATGACATTAAGTTTTCAGCTACCTAAAATTCCCATGAGGACCGCAGGTTCCTTGGATGGAATCTGTTGTAAGAACGGCAGAATATCATCAAGTACAAACCACTTATCCAAGTATTCCAAAATCTTTCCTAAGCACACTAATGAATTTACACGTACCTATTAAAAGAGGTAAACTGAATTAGTCATTTAAAGTCTTTGCAATCTAGACCAAAATATTTTAAGTATGAGTATAATCTTCATATAGGTATATGTTAAAACCTCAAGAATAAAAGTAGGTTTAAAAGCTCTCGTCCTTTATTAATATAGAAAATTCACATATTTATAAATTCCCCTGACTTGTTTCAGAAAGAATCTTTGATTGCTTTGCCAGGATACTAGGTAGTTAAAGGTAAGGAATGATTTTAATTTTATATCTTTTTAAATAAAGTAATTAGGATTTGAAAAGCTTTATTACACATTTGTTTGCTAAGAATATTTCCTTGGAGTCATTTGAATTATAAAAAAGGACTTGGGCTTCCCTGGGCGCAGTGGCTGAGAGTCCGCCTGCCGATGCAGGGGACACGGGTTTGTGCCCCGGTCCGGGAGGATCCCGCATGCTGCAGAGCGGCTGGGCCCGAGAGCCATGGCCTCTGAGCCTGCGTGTCCGGAGCCTCTACTCCGCAGTGGGAGAGGCCACAACTGTGAGAGGCCCGCGTACCACAAAAAAAAAAAAGGACTAAATTTTCCCACCAAGTGATTAATTTTACTGGGCTTCCAGTATTTTTCTCTAATTCAGGTTCAAGTCATTCTTAAACTAAATATTTTAACAACATGTGAAAAGTATATTTGTCCTACATAAAGTTTTGTATTTCTAAATATATCTTTAATACAGTTACTAAAACTTGATATTTAGGAGCTCTTTTATCACAATTCTATCAATTGTGATATCTATATTCTCTTGACTATTTTGATAAATATTTCACACCCTACTTTTTTAGCTAGAATTTGTTAAGATAGAATACTTTTAGTCAGGATCATAATATCAATAAAACTATTTTTTTTAAAGTAAATTAAGAAAAGCAGAAAACAATTAGTTGGTAAAAAAACAAAAAGCATCACATTTCTGCAAGAACGATGAAAAAAAATAAACTGGCTTAAAGCAGAAAAGGGTTAAGAAAAAAAATTACTCAAATTTTCTACTGAAGCACTCAAAGTTAGGGGACAGGGAGTAATGTCAGGGATGGAATACTGTAAAATTATATATCAGGGAAAACTACAGCTATTGCTCACTTTCATAGTACTATATATAGTCTACTTATAGCCATGACAAAATATATGAACAAACTATAAAAGGGTTATTAAACAATAAGAAAATTATTTAAGCCAATGAGGCGTGAAAGAAAAACAAAAATTAATATGCGATTACTTACAGCAAGGGAAGCCGTTTGTAGACATGCATTTTTAATTCTTGGTATCAAGGCATTTTTCATGGATGGGTAGTCTATAAGATTTGCAAAGGTTGGAATGATGTTTAGACAGAGTTCCTATTAAGAAAATAAATTGGATCAATCTTAGAGACTCTCTCACATACTAAAAAATATTTTGCATTTGCATGGCTAATTTGTCACATAGCTTGAAATAAACTTTTATGTACGGTATATCATTTGACCTTTTCAACAACTGTTTGAAAGAAAAATATTTATTATCAATTTTGAATCTTACAGATGAGGAAACAGGCTCAGAAGACCTTGCTCAAATTCACGCTAGGTCATACAACTAGCATATATACCCAAATTCCCTGATCGCATTCCTAGTTTCTTTCCCTGATAACACAATTAATTCTTCATTTATTTTTAGAAATAGGAACATCTAAAAAAAAAGTAACATCTAAGTTTTGCTATCTTTCACAACAAGGGAAAATCAAGTATAAAGTCACGTAAAACTATTCCTCTTTAAATAAGGAATTTCTTAGCTGTTACATATATCCATATGATGGATATAAGACAAACATTTTAAAATATATTTTCAAGACTGTTTAACAATATCAAGGATAAAATGCAATAAGATACTATTATATAATCCCATTTTTAAAATCTGTCTACAGGCTTAGGGAAAAAAACTGGAAGGATATATCTGGGAATGTTAACTGTGGGCATCTCTAACAGAGGATTTTAATTTCCTTTATATTTTTAACTATTTCTAAATTCTGAAACTAAAGCCAATATAAATGACAGAAACAGGAAAAGTTATTTAAAACGTTCTTGTTAACTTAATGCCATGCCATAGTGTAAATGACTGGAACTGGGAACTTCAAGGATAACAGAAGAAAGGGGGGATGATGGAGGATTAAATGAGATAAAAAAAGAACAGGAAATGGCTTGAGAACTAACTGGCTGAAGAACCTAATCTCAGATACCTTATAAGGCAGAATGATCCTTGTAGGAAAGCAAAAAAGAGATTACTGAAGAAAATGGGGGTATAAATGTATATCAGGGAAGGAGTTATTGACGATATTTGGTAAACTTAAAGACATTCATTTATGGTTAGCAGATAGAAATGAATCAACCACTAAAAATCCGTTATCAGTATACTGGCAAGTATTTTATTTGCTTTAACTTATCCCCAGACTTCCAAAAGGCAGACAGAAAGAAAAGAGTTAATATTAATATCTATTCAGAAGTATAATAATTATGTAGGTGATATAACTTGAGGATAATAAATACAAACTATATTTAAGGGACGATTTTCCACAGATGGTAGAGGATGAGCAAGGATGAGCAGTCAGAGAGATACTGTGTTCCTGTTACCAGAGGGGAACAAGGAAGTTCAGCCCTTAATTGATATCAGAGTGAAAGAGAGACAGAGACTGACTGCACACATGCACTATGCCATATAATCCAGCAGTAGGTTACAAAGAGGGAAATCTTAAATTATGTCTAAATCACTTAGCTAGAGGAGGGGAGAACCATAGGAGGAGACAGAGTAAAGAACCTAAGAACAGGAGACTGAAAAAAACGAAACAAACAAAAGGAAGTCCAATTAGCATATTCTCAGGAACTTCTGCCTATTATTTTCTACTTTCTCTGTAACTGGTGGTGGGGAGGGGAGAATGAAAACATATTCTACGTTTATTTAAAGGTAAATAATTTTAAAAACTGGTTCTCATATACATTTCTATTAATGCCTCTAATGACCCTAACTTTTGTAAACCATCTTTTACTTTTCCAAATGCTTTTCTAAACTCTCTCTAGCCTCTTAAATAGTTCTAATCAAACTTCAAGTTAAAAATACCATTCCAAAAATGAATCTCAGAAGTTACCTCCTAGCCTTCTAACTTGCATGAAGCTTGAGGAAAAGATTTTTGTTTCTTGCTCTTGCTCTCTCTCCCAAAGCTTGGATAGGCTTTAACTTTATCAGACCCGTACCAAGCAATGTTGATACTAGTTAATTGGACTGGTGACTAAACACTTATATTGAATGATATCAGAAAAGCTAGTTTCTAAAACTTGGCAAAGTGCACAACTCAATTTGAATTATGTATTAACTATTTTAATAAAATACTTGCTGGTAACTTATTGGCCAAAATAACCCTCTTAGGAAGAAAAATGACCTTTCACATCACTCGATCCTCCCTCTCCTCCCTAATTTCACTGAATATAAAACCAGGCAGACTACACAGGGCCTGTGGGAACGTTTCAAGAAGCTGTAATTCACAATTCCTTTGGAAAGCACTTAAAAGTAATAGTAAGTACCTTCCCCAATCATTCCACGTCATTTGGACAAAGGCAGCAAGAGATGACGCTATAAGGAAAATTTTTAACATCAACTTCACAACTTGGAATAAAAGAAAACTTAGATAAGGACTGAAATGAGTCAAACAAGTGACCTTATATGTGTGGTATTAGGTTCACATTTAAAAAAAAAAAAGCTTTGGTCAATAACTTATAAAAAGTAAAATTCTGGGCTTCCCTGGTGGCGCAGTGGTTGAGAGTCCGCCTGCCGATGCAGGGGACACGGGTTCGTGCCCCGGTCCGGGAAGATCCCACATGCCGCGGAGCGGCTGGGCCCATGAGCCATGGCCGCTGGGCCTGCACGTCCGGAGCCTGTGCTCCGCAACGGGAGAGGCCACAACAGTGAGGCCCGCGTACCACAAAAAAAAAAAAAAAAAAAGTAAAATTCTTTGTTTTTCTTTACTAGAATCTTTGCACTGGTGAAGAGACCATAAACTTTTAAATACGACACCTTTTATGCAGTGAGATGTTCTTAACATAAGTATTTATTTTCCAAAGTGAGAAAAAAAAGCGCAAACTAAATTATACTTTTAATAGCAATCCAAAATTTTTTTCCAGATAACCCATAGAACCAAAATTTTAGTAGCAAAATTACAGAACTAAAAGTTTGGCAAAGTGTGCGATGTTTTAACAGCACTTTTGTAACACAAAAGCATGACTATAAATGCATTAGGGATGGTCACACTAAATTACTATCTGCTTTTCTACCTACCTCCTCTACAAATTAACTTCAATGCAAAAGGAACATTTCTGAATAGAAGACTGAGTTACCAAACATGAAAGAAAATTATGAGTATGAGAAGTACCTACTTAACGCTTTCATAAGAAAAAGGCACATATATCTTTGTCGTTTTCGTTCATATATTAATTACTCATTTAGGAAGAAGGTATACAGCAATCCAAACTACAACAAATCAAACCTTCTATAATAGTACATTACTGATAAGTAAAAGCAACAAATCATTCTACTTTATTAATACAGGTGTTCATCAATTGATTCTTCAAATTAGTTAGGAGTGAACACACTAGTAGTAGTATACATCATGCAATTCAATGGATTAATATATACTATTGAGCTTTATATTAAAAAAATTATGACAAACTTAAAAGGTACTTTACTTCTTTCTTTGCTTTAAGAATCAAAATCATCATTAAAGGAAAAAAATTGAATATTATACCTGGATCTGAATGGAAGGAGCCTCTAGGGCTCTGTAAACCATTGGCAGGACACTGTTCTTTATCTCATCAGGAGGAGTTTTGGTTAGTAGCAAATCCATTTTTTGGAGGAAAATTAACAAAATCTGTGTAGAAAAGGCAAACAATGTATTAAAGTCTAGAATCTTTATGACACTTTATACATGTCAAAATTTAAAGTAGCTTCAAAAGAATAAGTTATGTATTTTGACACTCACCATGTTGCTAGCCTGAAGGCATGGAAGACAAAAACATAAATCAAGTCTCTTATGTTTCTAGAAGCACTATATTTAACATCTGCTCTCAGTTTAAACATTTAAATAAAGACTAATTTCCTAACTCTCACATATCTTCAGTAATACATCACTCACCCACAAGTACCAACTACCTGCAAAGCTACCGAGTAAAAAAATAAAAGCCTGAGGGCAGCAAAGTCAGATGTCCCAAAGAAGTAAATTCCATCACTGGGCTTCCATAAAGTTCAAGAGAAGAAAAGGTACAGAAATGAAAAGGACTGTCAGGAAAAATTCTAGAAACATTTTCAATTGTCCCTGATCATTTGTTTGCCACCACATACGTAAGTAATAAGGAGGAAACTATCCCTTCTATCCATGCAGAATACTTAGTTTTGTCAAGGCTCAGTTCAAATTTTTCAGAAGGGATTTTTAGCTAGACTACTACTACTACTACTACTACTAAGGGAAAAAAAATACAAAGAATGAAGACAAATAAGAGCTCAGATGATAGGTTCCTTAGGATCCTATCTGATGCATAGCTTAGTGACCATGGGACTCCACTCCTTTCCCTCCTGACACCTTGACCATGTTTGGAGAACTCTGCTTCGAAGCCTACAGTTCTCTCACCTGCCCTTTCCTTAAGCAGGGGAACTCCTGTCTTACTACCACAGACTTCCTTCTGTTCCCCTCCTTTCAATGGAAGGACCACAAACAGTCTGTCATAAAACCATTAAATCAGGTAATCAATGGTTTACCAATAAGCTCTTGCCATGTAGTAGCAGAAACTTAATAATATTTACCATGTGCCAGAAAATTTCATTTAATTTCAACAACCCTTTTCACATTTCAGAAATCAGCAAAATAGAAACTTTAAGAGAGTAATGACTTGTCCAAGGAGATGAAGAAGGCGAGATTCTAACCCATGTATGCGACCCTACTGCTCTCTTAAATCTAAGTCTACCTTGAATCTAGCAAATAAATATTTTAATAGCGTCTAAATCAGAGACTAATTAAATTTTCCCTTAACAATACATACACACTCATATTACTTCCATGGTACTGGAAGCATTTCTCCTCTTCTGGTGAAACTATTTATTAGCAATAAAATAAAGAGAAACAACTGGCATAAACCATCTACAAATTAAAGACTCTTAATAACAAAACAAAAAAACAGAAATACTTAAAAGTGCAGGAGAAAAATAAATACTTATTTTCCTAAACCTGTAACTTTCAATAAGGCAATGGGAACAATATAACACATGCAAAATCTCATTACAATTTGTTTTCTGAGACAGTAACTTGTGGAGAGCTACAGACATTTACTTGCAAAGTTCAATTATAATTTTAGGAATGGTTCACTTCAAACATATGCAAAATAGCTTCTAACTAATGGAAAAGAAAGTCTCTCATACTTACCTCAATTTTTAAAAAGTCAAATATCCTTTCCTTTTCTTTTCAATGATAGTTATCATTGACTAAGACCATTGAATAAACAGGAAAAAAATATCTACATACCTGGATTGGCTCCTGCTGTTTAAAGACAGGGCCAAGTTCAGGTAGAATTAACTTGACATATTCTTCTTTGGTACATTCTTCAGCAATGAGTAGAACATTGGGCAAAACAAAAGGTACCATGTCAGGGTTTACAAATTCTGAAGTCAAACATGGCAAAATTCTCTGCACAATGACACGCTGAAAGGCAAAAAATGTTTTCATAAAACTCATCTTTATATCAGGTCTTTAGTATTAACACTGAAGTTAAGAGTCTAAAATCTTCAATCCCTTTGGGTAAGGTGACTATATAATTTATAGTTGAAACTGGGACACTTTTGAGAGTAAAATAGGGTGCTATTGCTAATTACGCCAGGACAAAAGACATAACTTGGGAACATCACAGATAAAGGGGGACATACGATTACCCTTCCTTTAGGAAATCTTCCCCAATTAGTCTTCACTAATACAGTTCTCTCTTAATTTCTTCATTACTTATGATTCATACCACACATTGTTGTTTCATGCACGTTAACCCTATCTACACTTACTGTAAAGCCCTTGAAAGCAAGGACAATATTTTGTTTCCCATTTATTCTCCACAGCATCTAAGTAAAGGGCTAGACAAACAGTGCATAACCAATGAATATCTGATAGACTAAACACTGGAGATATTTCTGCAAAGGAATTACTAGTTTTCCAGCCAGTGGCTTCTTTAGCAATCACTAATATTTTTAGACCATATTATCCTCACAATTTAATAAGCGAGAAAGGGAGAGTAAAGGAATTGGAGAGACTAGTATCAATACAGCAGTATAACTGCTAGTGAGGCAGTGATTTCCACAATGACAGTTTACAGACTTCTCTTCTGATGTTTAATGTCCAAGTGCTGCCTTTGCATAGGTGTTATCCTTCCAATTTTTTACCCAATTAATAATTTTTGGACCACACAAAAAAGGTCCACTAAACTTTTGTGACTTCAGTCTGTAGCCTTTTATAGTCATTTATGTACCCCTGGCAAAGGTTACATTTTTTTTTTTTGGAAGGGTTATTATAGTAAGTCAAAGTAAATTTTAAATTCTATACTCCTGACTATATAATAACAAACTGATCAACAACAAACCTTGGGCAGTTTTGGCAGAACCTTTGGCAGTCCTTTGAAAAACTGTGATTTCTGAAGGTTATCTCTTTGGAATAAGGTATCAAAATACTGCAGTGTTACTGCACCAACATCATCAAAGAAGGGAATCTAAAAACAGAGAAACAGAATTATTCTGATAAGTATTAAAGTACTTCTCATATCTGAAACTGACACATTATGGTGAAAAAATATTCAGAAACATTTAGCGAAATGCTAAAGACCACTTAATAAAAATTCTAATTATAAAAATCAGAATAAGAAAGTAATAAATTATTTTTCTTTTCAAGGTCAGTTTTTCAGAAACAGTACCTGTGAGTTAGCTGCACAGTAACATTTTCTTTACATAACTAGTAAAATATTAAAAGATTAAGTAAAATATCTTGAGGGCATAAATAGTACCATTCATTAAAATCCATTGGTTAGGGGCTTTCCTGGTGGTGCAGTGGTTGACAGTCCGCCTGCCAATGCAGGGGACATGGGTTCGAGCCCTGGTCTGGGAAGATCCCACATGCCGCGGAGCGACTGGGCCCGTGAGCCACAATTACTGAGCCTGCGCGCCTGGAGCCTGTGCTCCGCAACAACAGAGGCCGCGATAGTGAGAGGCCTGCGCACTGCGATGAAGAGTGGCCCCCGCTTGCCACAGCTAGAGAAAGCCCACGCACAGAAATGAAGACCCAACACAGCCATAAATAAACAAACAAACAAACAAACAAACATTAAAAAAAAAATCCATTGGTTATATGAGTGAATTTGAGGGCTATGAATTCTTAGGGTGTCTAGAACTTCTGCATGCCTAACTATTAGGTCTCTTTATTTGAAATCTTAAACTTTATATCAGAGCACTTACCTGCATAAATTGTTTAACTCTTTAAGATTAAAAGAAGATGAATATTTAATAAATTCAAGAATAGACATTCAAGAATAGACAATCAAGAATAGACATTCAAGAATACAGATGTTATCTGGGGACTATATCTGATTAAATCTTCAGATGCATTTAATCAACTTTAACTCATTTTTTGTCCCTCCATCTAAGGCAGGAATTCATATGCACTCACCTTTGTCATTTGATCTGCATCTGGTCTTACAGTTGGAGTTACGTTTAACAGTAGTTTTACATGCTCACGGACTTCCTCAGGTATATTTGTAAGTGAACTAGATCCTAAACGACTCAACTTCAAAAGAGTAATAATGTTAAATATGAATATAAAATATTCAAAAGATACACATTTATACTGTCAATAGTCCATTTAAGAAAACTTTTTAAGGGACTTTTTAATAACCTTCAGAAATCACTAAGCCCATGCACCACAACTACTGAGCCTGCACTCTAGAGCCCACGAGCCATAACTACTGAGCCCGAGTGCCACAACTACTGAAGCCCGTGCGCCTAGAGCCCGGGCTCTGCAACAAGAGAAGCCACCACAAAGAGAAGCCCGCATACCGCAACAAAGAGTAGCCCCCGCTCACCGCAACTAGAGAAAACCCACGCACAGCAACGAAAGACCCAATGCAACCAAAAATAAATAACAAATAAATTTTAAAAAAAAAAAAGAAAACTTTTTGAAATTTACTAAAAAATATATTTTTAGATTGAACAAATGGCTAATTCTACTGTTGCAAGATAATTAAAACACATCTTTAATACCTGAAATTGTCTCTATTCCTAAAACAAAACACCCAGTATTTTAGACCATATTTCAATTTTCACTCTAGTAAATAAATGCCATGATTAAAGTTGTAGTAACAAATATTAATCCTAAGAATTACTTTTGTTAAGTTGACTTTATGAAAACTTAAAATATGAGACACTCATCTCAGTTTAGAGAACTTTCTGAACATAATTTGGAAAAAACCAAACATTTAATACATTTTAATGCAAGAAAATGTTTAAAGGCAAATACCTGATCCAACTGTCTACTGAAACTCTTGTAAATATCTTGCTTGTTAACTTCAAATATAGCTTTCCCTTTATTAAATACAGCATACATGACAGTTCCTAAAGAGTACATATCACTGGCTGTTTCACAGCTCACAGAAAGTATGTATTCAGGAGCCAAATATTCAGGATTTGGAAGACACAATGATGGTAAATTTGGGTCCCATTCTTTACATGGAAACTTAGGCTATAAAAAGACAGAAAAGGGATTACATAGATTAAATAGTTAAATTAAAGCAAACCACTGTCAAGTAGTAACAATTTAGTTGTAAATTCATACTCAGTCATGCAAGTAAAAATGTCACCATCACTTTCAATTCTAAATTTCCCCAAATCCCAAAACTAGAAAGTGCATGAAACAAGTTAAGAGATAAGAATAAGAACTCTTATAACTTTGAGATTATTGGCGCTCTCTCCCAGAAGACAAATTATCACTACACTATACAATGCATTATGAATATGGAAAGGTCTGGCTTATGTTTTCTGATACACAGGCTTCAAATGTATGAGTTCAAATAGATTATTGTTTGAAACCTTGTTCTTTCACCAACTAGCTATGTGATTTAGTTAACAGGTTCAAAGGGATGTTGTAAGATAAACAAAAGTATGGAAAACAGAGCCAGCACAGTGCCTGATGCATAGTATGTACTCAACCAATACTAATTCTTTCTGCTTCCCTTAAAAATGTTTACTTAAATTAGAAATGTATTTTAGGTCAAAGCATGGTTGTTAAAGGTAACAACTATATTGTAAAAATTTGAAATATTGCAGTGTTTTCCTAAGTATAAATAGGCAGGTTTCATAATCACTAAGTAACAGGTGCTTTTTAACCAGAAAGACTGGGTTTAAATCCTAGTTCTACCACTTACCACTTGCCTAAACTTAGGCAAATTATTTTATTCTATGAGTCTAACTTACTCATCTGTATTATTCCCATACCTCACTAAGTCGTTGTGAGGATAATAAATAAATACACAAAAAGTGTTCAGAAAAGCGCTTCAATAAATGTTACCCATCATTATCACTGCTATTGTTATCATGCTCCTTAAAGAAGATTCTGTGATCCAATAAACTCGGGAAACACTGCTAGAGATTCACAATGTTTGTTTGTGTATCTGACACTCTGAGGGAAAAAAATCTACTTAACCCAATAGTGCTCAAATTTGCTTAACTCTAGTACTTTCTTCTCAAGTAACATTACTGAGGAGTTAATGAGCTAAATATTCATAGGTACAATGAACACTAGAAATTTTCTATAAAGCTATACATTTAAACATACCATTGTACCACATAGCCTATTTCTACACATTTATCAGGCTTATAAATTCTCTAATCTATTCCAGATGCAATCACAAATTTCCAGAGCTTTAAAAAATGAGAAGAATAAAACTTTCATTACCTCTTGTTCAGAAGGATTGGTCGATGATATACAAAAGTCAAAGCCCATTATTTTCCAGGCTCCACTTTTATTCAAAATTATATTTTCAGGTGTAACATTTCCATGAACCATTTTCACACTGCTATGCAAAAATGACAATCCTTCAGAAACCTGTAAATGGAAATAAAAGACATTTTTAATAAAACTCCTTTCAATTACAATAATAAATCTCATAATAATCAAATTTGCTGCTTCTCCCAATAAAAATTTTTTACACGCCAGGTAACAATTAAATTTCATAAATGCAAAAGTGTAGATATTCTCAGTTGCCAGAGCATTCTAAGCATTAGCAAGAAAAACCCAATTGTAAAAACAGAGGACAACTATTTATTAAGTTCCTTTCTATACGCACAAAAGCAAAAGAAAAGACAGTAATAAAAGCACTTTGCTACCCAAATTTATTCAGTTCCTGAATTTGAAAAGCGAGAGAATCTTTGGTTTCTTACTTAAAGACAGTAAATATCAAGAAATACCTTTGTCAATTTGATTCTAATTCTTAATATTTTTATATACTTATACTTCATATTGAAATTAAGTTTTTCTGAATAGCATTGTGCTCAGTTTTCAAACATTAACTGATGTTCACTCATTGTCACACTGGATTAATATTTGGTAATTTTATATTTGTGCCTGAGATTACCATGGAATTTGTTAACAAAAAGTGAAAACTGGATTTGAAAGGGCCAACCGTACCAAGTATGCCAGTTCCTCAAAAACTTAAAAATAGAATTACCATAGAATCCAGCAATTCCACTTCTGGGTATATCCCAAAAAGAACTGAAAGCAGGGTCCTGAAGAGATATTTGTTCACCCACGTTCATAGCAGTATTATGATAACCAAGAGGTGAAAGCAACCCAAGTGTCCATCAACGAATGAATGAATAAACATAATGTGGTAAATACATACAACAGAATATTATTCAGCCTTCAAATAGGAAAGAAATTCTGACACACGCTACCACCTGGATGAACCTAGAGGATATTATGCTAACTGAAATAAACCAGTCACAAAAAGAAAAATACTGCATGATTCCACTTATATGAGTAGTCAAACTAATAGAGACAGAAAGTAGAATGATGGTTGCCAGGGGCTGGGAGGTATGAGAGGTGGGGTGTGGGGAGTTATTGTTTAATGGGTACAGCTTAAATTTTGCAAGGTGAAAAGAGTTCTGGAGATGGATGGAAGTGATGGTTGCACAAGAATGTGAATGTACTTAAACTGTACACTTAAAAATGGCTAAGATGGCAAATTTTATGTTATGTGTATTTTACCACAATTAGAAAATATATACTGTTAAGAGAATAAGATAAGCCACAGACTAAGAGAGAATATTTTTAAGTCATGTATCTGACAAAGAACTTGTGTCCACAATATATAAAGAAATCTCAAAACTCAATAACAGAAAACAAACAACCCATTTAAACAATAAGCAAAAGATCTGAACAGACATGTCACCAAAAAAGACACTCAGATGGCAAGGAAGCATATAAAAAGGTGTTCAACATCATTATTCATTAAGGAAATGCAAATTAAAACTCCAATGAGATACCACTGCACACATATTAGAATGGCTACAATTGAGGGAATTCCCTGGCGGTCCAGTGGTTAGGACTCCATGCTTTCACTGCCGAGGGCCTGGGTTCAATCTCTGGTCAGGGAACTAAGATCCCACGAAAAAAAAGAATGGTTACAATTGAAAGGGCCAACCATACGAAGTTTTGCAAAGATGTGAAAAAAATGTAACTTTTATACACTGCAATGGGAATGTAAAATGGTACTATCATTTGGAAAACAGTTTTTCAGTTTCTTAAAAAAATAAAATATACACATACCATTTGATCCAGCCATTCCACTCCTAGGTAATTAACCAAGAGAAATGAAAGCATACGTCCATACAAAAACTTGCATATGAATGTTCATAGCAGCTTTATTTGCAATAGCCGAAAATTGGAAACAACCCAAATGATCATCAACAGGTGAATGGATGAGCAAACTATGATATACTGCTCAGTAATAAAAGAAGTATTGATATGCACAACTATATGAATGAATACCAAAATAATCAGATTGATTGAAAGAAGCCAGGCCAGAAAAAGAGTACATATTGTATGATTTCATTTACAAAACTCTAAAAATACGAACTGATTTAGTGACAGAAAGTAGTCAGTGGCTTCCTGGGGTGAGAGACAGAAGACAGCAAGGAGCAGGAGGGGAGGACCGCAATGGGTATGAGGAAACTTTGGAAGGTCCATATGTAAATTGTTTTGATTGTAGTGACGGTTCCACCTATAAACTTAAAAAACTGTATATTTTAAACATGTGAAGTTTACTGTATGCCAATTAATTATACCTTAACAATACTGTTAAAAATAATGAATAAAATGATCTCTGTCTCCCCAAAACAAAGAATCTACTGTATCAATTCTCTCTCTAAAGCCGAAGACATTTTGGTAAGCAGGGGAAGGAAAATCAGAAAATGTGGATGGACTTAACGGATGCATTGTGAAGGCTTACAATTCAAAAACATTAAAAAGGAACCACCACATCCACCAGTCAACAAGTGCTCTTCTCCAAAGATTACTAATGTTATGTTTCGTACATTAAAAAGATAGTTTAAGCCTAACAATAAACTGTAGAAAAATTCTAGAACACAGAAATAATTTTTAAATTACTGAGAAGATCTAAAGGTTTACATAAAGCAGTTTATACAGCTAAATTTGAAATGGCTAAAAACAATTTTGAAGGAAAATATTCTATCCACATGATGAATAAAAATACATACCTGAAGCAAACCATATTTAGTTTCTACATCATAAAGTTTATAATCCTTAATGTCTGGAGATACAGGGGAAGGTAGATTTTCCCAGTTACCCAGAACATTGGCTAAGCTGGCAAAAACTGGTTCCGTACAAAATGCCAAGCAATCCCTGTTTTAAAAAAGAAAAATATTAGTGGTCCTATTTAACTATCAACAAGAAGGTGGACAATTTTAGATTTATTTTCAGCATTAATATAACACACTTAGGCCAATAAAGCAAAGTCAGGAAGCTTTGTATATGAATTCCACTGGATAAATCATTCAGTCTTTTAAGTGTTATAACAGCTGTGTTACATTTTTTAAATTTAAAAAGTCAGGAAATAAACATTATCAACTGTGCATTTTGAATGATTGATATTCTTTATGGAAAACCAATGAATTAATTTAACACACTGTTACATTATACCTATGATATTACCCTTATTTCTAAGCCTCTAAATCTCAGAATATGCTCAAAGGAACCTGTAGATTTCCCACAGACACCTCTGGAGCAATGAGTCAGGAAGAGGGACAGGGCATAGCTCCAGCTCCCACAGGACAGTCACTTTTTTTTTTTCACTGTTAAGAGCAAACACCTGGGTGAGGGAGGGGTCCTGAATTACGTCTCTTGGGACCTTTGTGAGCTGTTGGAACCCTGGGAGGGCACATCACTTTTGCATCTCTAGGACTGTCTTTTGCTCCTGTAAACAATGTGAAAACCCTTTTGTTCTTGCTTTGGGAAACATGGCATCCTGTGGTGTCTTCTAGGGCCGGGGTCCCCAACCCTCGGGCCGTGGCCTGTTAGGAACCAGGCCGCACAGCATGCGGTGAGCAGCGGGCCAGGGAGCGAAGCTTCATCCGCCGCTCCCCATCGCTCGCATTACCTCCTGAACCACCCCCACCCCCGTCCATGGAAAAACTGTCTTCCACGAAACCAGTCCCTGGTGCCAAAAAGGTTGGGGACCACTGTCCTAGGGTACTTTGCAAGCCCTGATGTCCACTTGTCCTCCACAGCACATTGCCAGGACAGGCATGCGATGTGTGTGCTCGGTGTGGGGGAGGCGGGGGGGGGGGCGGCGGGGGGGGTTCCTGTTTCTGGGTGGGTGAGTAGGAGTGACCGTGGAGCCCGTGTGTAGAGGATCAGCAGGGCTCCCCCAGGTTGCTGAGGGGCAGGACGTGTCAGGAGATGTGACGTCCTGGTCAGGGCATAGCCACATGGACACACCTGGAGCTCGGGGAGCTCCCTGGCAGGAGGTCCATGTGGAAGATCTCAGGACCGGGCAGCCAGGTCCAGATGCCGGTGGGAGTGACTAGCCTGATGACTACTTCAATCTCAGAGCACCTTTGCTTTTATCTATTTTATGTATCATTTTTAAAGGTGTCACAAGTTTCCAATTTTTAAAATTATTGTTCTTTGATTTTTTTTTTTTTGGCTGTGCCGCACGGCTTGCGGGATCTTAGTTCCCCAACCAGGGATCGAGCCGGGGCCCTCAGCATTAGAAACATTCAATAAGCCTTCAGTAAGTCTTATAGAGTAATGACCAAGAGCTCAAGCTCTGAATACAAATACCCAACTTCAAGTCCCAGCATCTCTATTCCTTGTTGGTGACTTTGGACACTTTGAGCCTCACTTTGCCCATTTGTAAACTGGTGATAAAAGACCACCTTGAAAGGTTACTGTAAAGATCAAATGAGCAAATGCACATAAAATACACAGCATGTTGACTAAAATGTAAGCTCAATAAATGTTTACAATTGCTATTGTAATTACCAACTGTCTGACATTCAAGTCCTAACATTTTGGACTTTGGCTTAGGCTCTGGCAATGAAGAACTACAAGGCAGTGCGGTAACAAAGCTATACCAAGCCTCTGCACCTGGACAGTAACTGTTTAATGGCAAATATGCCTTTTGCTGTTCTGTCAGTAATACTTGAGTTACTTTTCTTTCACTTTGAACCCATTTTTCAAATGAAAGCATATGCAGAAGTTCAATATGTATGAGCGATAAAGACAGAGCTGCTTAGGTTGAAGAAGAAAGTTACACTGTCCTCCCTGCTCAGTTATCAATAAAGATGATGAACTTGATCTTGTTCTTGACTCCCACACTAAGCTCATTAACACAGTGGACACAGGCTTTCGTTTGCTGAACTGCACTGGAGGAAAACTGCTCAAAAACCCCTTAGTCTTCTCTACAGTTTCCAATGATTCCCAGGACTCATTTATTTTAGCAAATCTTATTATTTTCCTTTTCTGTCTTGTCCCCAAAATCATCCTTGGTCATATCAATATTCGTAAGATTATTCTTCAAGCTTGAAGGCCTTATTATCTTTCATGAATATTTATTTCCATCATCATTACAAACAGTTACACACCAGAAGGGCTAAATCCTCTCTCAAGGACCACCTCCCCCAACCGCAGCTGTTTACTAGCCATTCATCTCCTACCCTTTTACTACCACCACCTAACCTAGCTTCCCAGTATCTTTATTCAACAAATTTGAAGTATTCAGTTCTGACTACACTTTATTCCTGTCTTTCTCCCTACTACCTCAACAATAAACTATCGCCCTTACTACCCTTTACTGGGCAAACCCTTATTAACCCTGTAGGCGCCATCACAGGTTTCTTTTACTCTCTTGCTTATGTCGTAAGCTGAAGGAAAAAATAGAAAACCCAAGTCTCTGTAGACTGATAGCCTAAAGATACATAGTATACTTTATTTAACCTCGCTCTTTTTATTTTTCAAGAACATCCCTTCATAGCCCTCTTATATTAACTCCTCATTCCATTAACTCCTTATTCCTTTACCTACTACTCATCTATTATCCACGTTCTATCTTGAAAAAAATAAAGTTCATCGAACATGAATGATCTCATTTCCCTACACTTTACCTCAGTATATTAGTGATTTGCAACTATCCTCCTGAGATTTCCTTTGAGTTCCTACTATGGGACTTTATTCACATAATGATGTCTTCTCTGCTGGGTTCCTTTCTAGCTTCCAAACTGCCATCCTACTGAAATTACTGAATATCACTAACAACCTCTCACTAGTCAAATGCAATGGATTCTTCTCAGTCCTTATTTCCTTTTTATTTGGTGGTCCCCAGTGTTAGGGAGTCCTTTCTTCCCGCCTTTGGCTTCCATAACATGTTGCCAATTTTTCTCCTGTCATACAACATGATCCTTCCAATTTCTTTTGCTGGCTCTTCTTTCCCCTCTACATTTCAAGTTCTGTCCTCACTACTCTGCTCTTTTGACTCATGCTCTTGAAATTCATTTTTTTTTCATGGTTTTAATTACTACCTATATTTTACTCACCCCCATATACATCACCAACTCTGAACTTTCACCTGGATTACTTTTCTTTTTATTTATTTAAAAAAATTTTTTTGATGTAGACCATTTTTAAAGTCTTTATTGAATTTGCTATAATATTGCTTCTGTTTTATGTTTTGGTTTTTGGCCCTGAGGCATGTGGGATCTTAGCTCCACAACCAGGGTTTGAACCCGCACCCCCAGCACTGGAAGGCAAAGTCTTAACCACTGGACTGCCAGGGAAGTCCCTGGATTATTTTCTATAGCACATTTCTTCTGGATGATTCCAGTGTCATCTCCACATTATTAAGTCATTAAAAACCAGAAGTTATTTTTTTCCTTCCCTAAAGCGTTCCTATTTCTATCAATGCTACTGCAATTTTTACAACCTATCAATGAAAACGCCTTAAAGTAATCTTTGAATTATCTCTCTTCATGAACGCCAATAAAGCCCTAGTCCTGTAATATTTAAATCACTATAAAAGAAGCTGCAGGGACAGAGAAAGATATAAAACACTGGCCTTTCTCCCTTCAAGAGACTTAAAACGTAATGATGAAATACAAGTTAGGGACTTCCCTGGTGACGCAGTGGTTAAAAATCCACCTGCCAATGCAGGAGACACAGGCTCGATCCCTGCTCCAGGAAGATCCCACATGCTGTGGAACAACAAAGCCCGTGAGCCACAACTACTGAGCTTGTGCTCTAGAGCCCGCGAGCCACAACTACTGAGCCCGAGTGCCACAACTACTGAAGCCCAAGTGCCTAGAGCCCGTGCTCTGCAACAAGAGAAGCCAACGCAATGAGAAGGCTGCGCACCGCAACGAACAGTAGCCCCCGCTCGCCGCAACTAGAGAAAGCCCACACGCAGCAACGAAGACCCAATGCAGCCAAAAATAAGTTAATTAATTAATTAAATTAAAAAAAAATCCTACTTTATCCTCAGTCGGCTAAATATTGAGTCACCATATGATCCAGCAAGTTGGCTCCTAGGTTGTACACCCAAGGGAAATGAAAACGTATGTCCACACAAAAACTTGTACACAAATGTTTACAGCAGCAGTATTCATAAAAACCAAAAAGGAGAAACAACTCAAATGCCCATCAACTGATGAACAGGTAAACAAAATGTGCTATATTCATACAATGGAATATTAAAAAAAAAAGAAATACAAGTTAAAATAACAAAGGTGGGTAGGTTCTGATAGGTGACACTATAACTACTGATAGAAAACCCTCTACAGGAAATAGCACAAACAAGCATGGAGTCAGGAAAGCTCAGGACAAGTGTGACCAAGAAAACTTAGTCCACTTTGAGATAGAGGGTTCATAATAGTGAGTGTTATGTAAGAAGACAACAACTATAGTCTTCTTCTGGATTTATTTACACAAAGAAGGGCAGTAAAATATTATCATGATAAGAGACATAAAATAAGTATATTTCTGGGTAGGCACAGCATAGGCTCAGGAATCAGGGTGCCGTAACTATGTGGCTTATGTAGTAGCAGCTCCAATCCTCAGTTCTTCTATATAGTTGTTGAGAATTAAATAAGTTAAACAAATACAAAAAATTTAGTACAGTTTTTCACATGGTAAACATTAGATTTTTTTCTTTTAGGTTCAAAGAAAAGATCTTGTGTCTTTGGGGGAAGTGAGTAAGTGACAGTGGGTTACCTAAGATTCTAAAGTAAGAACTATGTAGAAATCCAAAATATAAAATAGATAAAAACCAAACTGTCCTGGTTGAAGAGAGATGGGAAGCCTGGGCCCCTGCCAGCTAGGTTCCTCCCCCTGCCTCTTCTTTCCCTATCCTTAAAATCCTAGGGTCCACAGAATGCATTGGCAAACCATTTGGTTAAGATCTGATTTAAGAGAGGGGAATACAGTCTGCTAAGTAGGAAGGAAGGAATAAATTAGGGGTTATGAGTAATGTGGAAAAGATTTATATAGCTGGGTATCTAAAGGAGTTATTAAAAGCACCAAGGCTTGAGGATCCAGTTAAGATTACACAACATAAATTCTGTTTTCTTGTCATTCTCAGCAACAGTTCCCAAGCTCATTTTGAGAAAAAGAGATAGTAGAGTAACTGAGGACTATGGACTGACATACTGGACATAGTAAAAGGTTAAACGTCGAGAACAGTACTACCTGGAATACACATAAAAATAGCCTCTGAATATTGAATCAATGAAAAGGGGGCAATGAATTCTAGCAAATTAACAAGAAAAATTACTTTCAGGCAGGGACTATATTCTATACTTCTCTCACATCTTCCATTTGGACTGCTATAGTCTTGAACATAGAGTAAGCAAATACAGACTCATGGCAAATGTGAAGAAAACTTTTATTAATATTTCAAAAAGAGACATATACATAGAATATGCAAATAAATTTCAAAGAAGTAACTAATCCATAAGAACTCAACACTCAGTTGATAAGAACTTTTCACTGACAGTATACTGTATAGATAGATTTCAAACATAAAGTTTTTTTTAAAAAAAACTATTTGTTTAGGAAGTCTCTTATGTAAGTTTTCATAAAATTTACCTGGATTCTTCTAAAGGATGCTGGACAGTAAGAAGTCGAGGGTGTCGTAGTCGAGTTAACTGTTGGACTCCTCGTTTTAGAGAATCGATGATTTGATCCTTTTCAAATTTTTGATATTTGTCAATCAGCTTTTTATCAAAGACAAAAACAGCTACTTCCTAATGAAAGAAATGTAAAACTAATTAATCAAGAATATATAAAAGCAATAAAATTTTATTTGAGTGTCACAACAGTCTACAAAGAGAAATAACTAAAAACGGTGCATTTTAGCACCATTGTAATACTTTTCTGATATTAAAAAATTGGTTTCTTCATAATTACTAAAGTTAAATATTTTTAGAGTTATAAGACTAAGAACCCTCATCTAAGGAGAACATAGGAAAATCTCCATCTTTCAACTCTGGTATCAGAGATACACACAAACTGTGTGTAATGTGTTGTCTCCTATGTAGTAATCTCTTATTTTACTGGAGTTCAAATAAAAGTTAAAATGTTAAAAAATTCAAAATGCTTTTCATAGTGATAACCCTGGATTATACTACAGAATCTTGAAATGCTTTTTAAAAGAAACGTCTTATATGTCAGGGAGTGCTTATTTATACAAAAACTCAATTTGTAAGCATCTTTTACATATGAATAACCCATACTCTTTCTCTCTCTCCTCTTGTTAAGGGCAGTAACTGGGAATGGTTACCAGCACGGGAAACTGCTCCCCTATCGTCTCTCTGAGATCAGTCACAGCTTATTTTATACTACTAAAAGCACACAACCTCCTTAACCACCTTCTCTCTTTCATTCTCTATCAGTTGCACAAAGAAAACAGTTCCCGTCAAGTTACCTAATCTTAACAAATCAGTCAAAAAATAGCCATATTGATAGATGATATATTACAACTGTGTAATACATCAGTGATGCTGCTAGCTCTCCATCATAAATGCAAAGAAAACTGATAAAGTTGGAAGTAAAATTAGCAAAGAATCAATGCTAGCCCTCCAAAATTCTATGGAAGATTTTGAATGACTCTTTCAGAGCTCTGTGTCTCTTTCAAATGCTTTTAATTAAACCTACTACTACTCAACTATCTTTGAGTTGATACCAAGACAGTATCTTTCCATTTTATTGCTGTTCTCTTCTAATTATTTTTGCTACATTATGATTATTGCCTTCACAAGTTAGCCTGGCAACCTATTTACATAACGGAGATTCACTGCAGAAATCCAAATCAGTAAATTCCTCAAAACACAACTTGTTTTAAGTTGGAGCCTCCTTAGACATATATAGATAAGTTAAGGATTTTAGAGGATTGAGGCTCTGAAAAGTTATAACGTAAAGGGACTATATTAGTAACTCAAATTGAACACCCTATTCCCCAAGCATCTGTGTACTTTTTAGGAATTATTCCACTCTTCACAGCAACCCATGAGACAAGTTATTATCCTCATTTCACAGATGAGGACACTGTGGAAAAGATAAACATATTATCTAAGATCTCACAATTGGTAAGATGAAGAATCAAGATTCAAACCCAGTCAGTCCAGCTCTAGGGGTCACTTTCTTAGCCAATACACCATTCTGTCTCCCCAGAAATAACAGGGCCAATAAATAAGACCCTAGTAAGACATGATATATGCCTTCAGTAAAACTATTTGAGTGAGAGCTTTAAATAGCACTCATATATATACTGCCTTCACAAGTTAACCTGGCATATACATATACACATACACACACACAAACACAAAATATTAGCTCTTTTGATCATTTTGAGACACAGAACAGGAGATAAGAGCATTATGTAATATTAACTTGAACTAAAAACAAATGACCTACAAGTTCAAGTTCCCATCTCACTATTCATGTGTACAATTTTTAGTAAGTGTTCCAACGTATTTTATAAATGCATCTAATTTAAATATGTTTATTTTTTCAAGATGTTTTAACTCTTTAAAAAAAGATTACATGAAGTAACTTCTGAGCTCCTACAGATTCACCACTCTAAAGGCAGAACACTACAGTTCATAAAGAAAAAGAAAAACACAACTCTCTCTGACATTCATTTATCGTTTTAGGTCAAAAATGAAAGATTCCTACATAGATCAGAACAGGTTATCAACTATCTTAAAAATATTTTCTTTGTTCGGGGCTTCCCTGGTGGCGCAGTGGTTGAGAGTCCGCCTGCCGATGCAGAGGACACGGGTTCGTGCCCCGGTCTGGGAAGATCCCACATGCCGCGAAGCGGCTAGGCCCGTGAGCCATGGCTGCTGAGCCTGCGCGTCCGGAGCCTGTGCTCTGCAACGGGAGAGGCCACAACAGTGAGAGGCCCGCGTATCGCAAAAAAAAAAAAAAAAAAAAAATTTCTTTGTTCGGATCAGTTAATTAAAATTAACCAATGTCAACAAAGTAATGACTAATTAACTAACCTTTAGGCCTCATACTGACTCCTTAAAAGAAAACTCTTAGCCTGCACCTTGAAACCTTTCAACAGAATAGACTATCATCTAATTTCTAAATTTGTCTTTCCTCTACTACTTCACTATACTACCCCCTCTGCTAACACATATCACTTGTATAAAAATCCTATCTGTCTATACCTATATGTATATTACAAGCTTCTCGAAGAAAGAAACCATGCCATAAGTGTCTCTGTACCCACCACAGGATCTTCACCTAAAAGATACTCAGATGTTCATTGCCTACTGATGGTCAGTAAAGATAAGCAACTACTCAAAGCATTTCATTATCATGTTGAATTAAAACCGTTTTCAACTTTTCATTATGAAAATTTTCAAATATACCAAAAAAATGAGGTAGTGCAATCAACCAATATATCTTCCACTTAAGATTCAACAACTGTTAACGCTAATTAAAATGTGAGGTTCTTTTTGCAAAATTACAATACCAAATATAAAATAATGTAAGCAACATTTGGCACTCTATTGTTTATTCACTTAATATTTTTAAAAATACATTGGCAAAGAGAGTTACCCATAAATAAAAAGTATTTTTCTCAATAGCCTATCTTTAAACAAAAAAGGACATGAAATAAATTATCTTTTCTAAAAATTAATATTTGTCATAATGGAGGCTGTCTTTTGATATAGACCTAATTTATAATTTTTAAAAGCTACTTTGCTTACTATAACTACAAAGCTGAACTCTCACTGAAAACAAGATAATTTAAGTAATAAAATCTGAGTTAGTATACACCAATGTATCTAGGATTCCCTAATAGCAATCATGAACTCCACTAACCTATTCCTCAGAGCCACCAGAGATGGTTTTTGAAACATAGACATTCCCTGAAATCCTTTATTTTATGGGCCTTTCAGGACTGGCTGGTGGTAACTCCAAGCATCATGTTCTTCTTTTTTTTGTGTGATTTTGGGACAATGTTTCTTTCTCAAAACAATAAAACAAAATATAAGTTTTTATTTAGATTAAGTTAAAAATAAGTTGAGATGACTGAGGGATAACAAGATATACTCCTTAAAATTACTAGAGATAGTCTATGATCATTTTTGATCTAAGCAACTTGACTAGCACATTCACCTTTGCACAATGGTTTCCTTTACATTAAAGCTGTTAATATTTTAGAATTTAACTATTTATAATAATTTAATTATGCCTCTGTCTACACAATATTAGCAAGCTTTACCCCATGGACACTGGCATCTAGAATAACATAATGTAAATTCTGTAATAAGGAAGGGACTGTGTCCAAGCCTACATGTAGTAGAGTGGATAAATATGAATAGGTAAATTTTTACTGCATAATTTTAAAAAACTGATCAATCTTTATTATCCTCATATGAATAGCAATTTAACTGGGGGTGTTACGAAGCTTATGAAGCAGGGCAAAAGAAATAGGCCAACAAGTATGACTTTTAAGGCAAAATAAGACTGAAGTTGCCTTATTTTTTTAAAAAAGAACTACTCCAAAGCTGGATAAAAAAGATCGTAATAAATGTGGGACACTAGAAGACTCCTAATAAATGTTAAATCCATTTGAAGAGTAGTCACCTGGCAACACAGAATCTTGTGTCAAGATAAACAGAAATGCTTAATAAATAAATGCATGAATAGCCTGAGAACCAGGCAAAATTTTATATATAAACATACACACACGCACACGTATTTTTTAAAACATTTTCCCCCCAAATAAATCCCTTGGCTTGACATAGGAGAGTTGAAAGAGATTTCAAAATGTTGAGCTATTCTTCTACTTGAAAAGAAGTAAAAGTTATATATACAGGTGGGACAGAAACTATTTATGTAGTGCTTTTATTACAAATTATTTAAATATATAGCAGCCTTTATAGTTATAGTATTCCTATCTAACAGATACGGTGATGGTATTTCAATTTTAAAGGACATATATATGAAGCAAACGTTTCTCACTTATATATACAGTTTGACCCAAAAAAATTCCCTTTAATGACTTGTTTAAATAAAGTCTAATTAAAAATTAGAAAAGCTAATGAAATCCAGTGCAGGGCATTTGTCTCAGAAATCTCTCTTAAATATTCTTTAAAAAGGAAATAAGGATATATTTGAAAAGAGTGTCTATGTTTATAAAACCATTTTAGTCCTAAATATGCTACTCTGTAGAAAGACTAAGTCAGTTTCAAAGCTATAAGAGAAATACAGCAGCATAAACTCTAAGCCTAGCAACTATCTACTAGACATTACAAAAGTTCAAGAGGTAGGGGAGCAGGAAATATTTCACTGAATTTTCAAAAATTAAATAGCCCTCTTTAGTTCAAAAGACTAACTATGGAAAGGTTTGGGCAGAGATGTGGAGATCTGTAAATGCTGGTGGATGTGTACATTGGCACAAACACTCTGGAAAGCTTTTTGGCACTGAACAGATACATACACTATTACCTAGCAATTCCATATCTAGGTAACATGTCATATATGCCAACAGCACACAACAATGTTCACAGCAGTACTCTATATATCAATGAAAAGAAAAATTGCTATGTTCAACTACATAGATGTATTTCATGAAAATAAATTTAAGAAAAGGGAGCCAAACACAAAAGTACATGCTATGGTTCCACCTAAACAAAATTCAAAAACTGGCAAGATTATTCCTAAGTGTCAAAGGACAGGAGAGCAGTTAGCCCTGGAGAGAAGGGGCGGGGTTGGGGCGGGGGGGGGGGCAGGTAATAAATGTGAAGAGACATGAGTATTAGCAATGTTTTCTTGATATGGATGCTGGGTACACAGGTGTGTTCACGGTGACATTCAAAAAGCTGCTCACTCATGATTTGTGCACTATTCCACATGTGAGTTCTTAAAAATAAGTTTATATTTTAAAAATTAGACAACTTAAATTCCCTAAATGTCACCTTGAAATGTTTTATAGCATCTCTAGAAAGACATTCTAGAAAGAGTAATGGTTAAGAACTAAGAGCTGCTTCTAAATAAACACTCAAAAAGGAAACTAAATAGCACTTGAGCCTAAACAGTAGCTTCCAGTGCTAAGCTGTATTTAAACATCTATCCATTTCAACATGTTTACATGTTGTATTTGGTTAAGTTTATCTAAATAATAACTTTTAAAAGTCTTAACGGCTCATTTTATATACAAAACTGGCCTAAGAAATTTATTTTACTGCAAAAAATCAACTATACACTTGTCTTGAAGATTCTTAGAATTCTTAATTTCACTTTCATAAATTATTCACTATGATGTGTTTCTTCAATGAATGTCTTTCAAAAATAATAAAAAGCAACAGAAACTTATTTTTGGAAGCATAAAGACAGAATAATAATACAGATGTCCAATCAGGTACAATGAAGGCACAAGTAACCAGGCGCAAGTAACTTTTTATTTACCAATTCTTTATCGTGCTGCATTCCAGGTTTCATAAATATGTACTTTTTCTCATCAGTTTCGTAGGTGCTATTATTACTACTCTTCTAAGAGGTCTTCAAACATTTAGGTTAAAAAGTTAAAAGTTGGGACTTCCCCGGTGGCGTAGTAGTTAAGAATCCGCCTGCCAATGCAGGGGAAACAGGTTCGAGCCCTGGTCCGGGAAGATCCCACATGACGTGGAGCAACTAAGCCCATGTGCCACAACTACTGAGCCTGCGCTCTAGAGCCCGGGAGCCACAACTACTGAGCCCACGTGCCACACTACCAAAGCCCGTGCACCTAGATCCCGTGCTGCACAACAAGAGAAGCCACCGCAGTGAGAAGCCCGCACACCACAAAGAAGAGTAGCCCCAGCTCACCGCAACTAGAGAAAGTCCGTGTGCAGCAACAAAGACCCAATGCAGCCAAAAATAAATAAAAATAAATTTTAAAGTTAAAAGTTCTACATGATCTGAAAATTATAATTAATCATGTACTAATGTGAACTTGAAATAACCCTAGGAAAAAATACACAGATAATCTTTAAAGGGGTATGCAAACCCTAAAAATACTAATATAAGGATTCTTTTAACTTGGAAATACTGCTGTGTTTTTTGTTGTTGTTGTTGGGTTTTTTTTGGACAATGTGAAATTATGATACTTTTTTTGAAGATCATGTAAAAAAAGTGAAATGGGGGAAAAGAACAAGATTTAAACTTTAAATGCAATGGTTTAAATATCATGGTATTTATTTCATATCATGGTATTTATTTCATGCCATGTAACAACAGAAAACACCTTCATATTTTTAACTATTAAAACCAGGTATGAGAGCTTCCCTGGTGGCGCAGCGGTTAAGAATCCGCCTGCCAATGCAGGGGACACGGGTTCGAGCCCTGGTCGAGGAAGATCCCACATGCCACAACTAAGCCCGCGCTCCCCAACTACTGAAGCCTGCACGCCACAACTACTGAAGCCTGTGTGACACAACTACTGAAGCCCATGCGCCTAGAGCCCGTGCTCTGCAACAAGAGAAGCCACCACAATGAGAAGCCCACACACCGCAATGAGGAGTAGCCCCACTCGCGGCAACTAGAGAAAGCCGGCGCACAGCAACGAACACCCAACACAGACAAAAACAAATAAATAAATAAATTTATTTTTAAGAAAACAGGTATGAAAATCTCCTAGCCCAAAGCCTCGTACCCGATGTTTACCTCAAAGTCAAATTTAAGATCATATATTCTACTATAAAACACAACTACAATCAAGTACACTGTATGCTAAATCAAATAAAGCTGAGAGGGTAAGAAAGATGCCTTCAGTCTCAATGTCCCTTTAAGGGGGAAGAAAACGACTAGCAGAGTATCCTTTTCCATTATTTTTCTCCCAGTTTCTCTAAAATCAGCACTGCCCAATAGAACTTTCAGTGATGATAGAAAGTTCTTTACCTGCACTGTCCAATACGGTAATATGAGCCACATGTGGCTATGGAGCATTTGAAATGTGACTAGTCCAATAAAGAAACTGAATTTAATCTTATTAAATTTTAATTAATTGAAAAAACCATATATAGCTTATGGCTACCATATTGTATTAAGTACAGCTCTAGATTATCTATTTTCTCTGATTCCCTTTTAATAAAAATGAGGCCATTGAAAAAAGAACTAAAACTTTTCAATTAAGGGAGAAATTCAAATCAGGCTTCAGTGCCAAGAGACTTAGCTATTCCTTAAGGAATTAGCCAGCAGTCGAGACAGGATACTCACGAGTTCTAACCCTCTGAGGTTTGAAAGAGGCAAAAGAAAATTCAAAATCCACAGAGAGCAATGATATATTCTAAAACTACCTTTTTCCTCAAAGCAATAAATTTGGGGGAAAAAAGGAATACAGTTAAAGTTTCATAAGAGATCTCAGTTCCGGAAGTCAGCAGTTGAGAAATGCTGTATTAATGTGTAATATCTAATTAACTATCTATTATTTGTGCCTGGTTCTCATGTTCTATTAGCACCAACAGAAGCTCCTACATTAGAGGATTTCAGCATATGAACTAATGATATAAACACAAACACCTAGAACTCTTTTGGTTAAGGACAAAGACACTATTATGTTATCACGTCCTTAATAAACAATGCAAAATTTAGTAAATTTGGTGTTATTTCATTTTCCCTTTCTATAATTGATTATAAAAGCAATTTGTGCTGGTGTTGGAGGCTGGTCATTTATATAACTTCATGACCTCATTCATAACTTTTTAAGTAGTCAATACTCAAGAAACCATTTACTTTTTTGGATGAGCTCTTGGTGAAAGAGAAAACAATGTTCAAAAATGACCAATCGGGCTTCCCTGGTGGCGCAGTGGTTGAGAGTCCACCTGCCAATGCAGAGGACACGGGTTCATGCCCCGGTCTGGGAAGATCCCACATGCCGCGGAGCGGCTGGGCCCGTGAGCCATGGTTGCTGAGCCTGCACGTCCAGAGCCTGTGCTCCGCGACGGGAGAGGCCACAACAGTGAGAGTTCCGAGTACCACAAAAAAAAAAAAAAAAAAAAAAAGACCAATCAATATTTAAGATAAAGATCAACTTTGGACTTAAAGACTTCTAACCAAATGGCAATAAAAACAAGATTTACACATCGGGTACAAACCACATACCAGCAATCTATCACAGAACCAAGATTCTTCCTTCATAAAAGGATAACCAAAGCCAATTCCGTCTTTAACATACTTGTTTGGGAAATAAGCTGGTTTTGGAAAAGTCACAATGCATACCCACAATTGTACAATTTTGATAGTCATTGGAAAATATGTGTATTAAATCCCATGTCTTAAATTTGATATGTTTCACATATAGGGAAGTAAAAGTACTTTTGGAAAGTGATTTTTCTTTTTTTCTTTTTTTGCGGTACGCGGGCCTCTCACTGTTGTGGCCTCTTCCGTTGCAGAGCACAGGCTCCGGATGCACAGGCCCAGCGGCCATGGCTCATGGGCCCAGCCACTCCGCGACATACCGGGGCACAAACCCGTGTCCCCTGCATCGGCAGGCGGACTCTCAACCACTGCGCCACCAGAGAAGCCCTCTTTTTTCTTTTTTGATTCTTCTTTTTAAAGAACATATTTCCACAAACATTTTAAACCTGGTGATTTTTCAATTCTTTAACAATTCCAACAGAAGTTGTTAGTAAAATTTAACACTAACAATCCTCCACATTTCTAAGAACAGTCTGTTGGTCTCTTAAGTCAAATAAAAATAAAAATAAAAATACAACTCATTCAAACTACTCTTTACTAAAAGAACAGTTTTAAAATAATTTTTAAATCAATATACCCCCAAACATACTACTGATTATATGCCACAAATGTATCCCCTGATGGTAAAAACTATAGCGTTAATAAATATGAAAAAATATTATAGAAGCCTATTTTCTATAAGGCTATAGAATAAAAGAGGGAATAAGGATGCTTAAAAAAGAATGTTAGAAAAATTTAACTGAGTATTTTGTCGTAATGTATTGATAAAGATAAAAAGGAACATGGCAATTTTTATTCTAAAACACTTTGCTAAAAGAGGGAGGAGATATGGGGATATATGTATATGTATAGCTGATTCACTTGGTTATAAAGCAGAAACTAACACACAGTTGTAAAGCAATTATACTCCAATAAAGGTGTTAAAAAAATAATAAAAACCACTTTGCTAAATATTAAAATCTAATACACTCATTTGTGCAACTGATATGTTTGTTATTAAGTAAACAAAATTAAAGTACAAGATGAGATGATATATCAAACAATGTATCTGTAACAATGAGATTCAAGGGCATGTTTAAAAGCATTTGTTTTTCTATGACTTCATTAGATGAAATGACAACTAAAGAACCCATTACTTTTAGCATTTCTTAACATAAAAATGCATACATGCACATTATGGTACTTATTAGCTTGTGTGTTCCTTCCAACTGGACTCTAAACTAAAACTTACCTGCTTTGTTGACTTTTTTGTGCCATTAAAAATCTTCCAAGCTAGCCCACTGCCACCACTGGCAATGTGTCGACCAACATCAAATTCTCTAGTGACAGGATTTCCCATCACAGCACTAGTGACATCAGCTGTTACTTTTGTAACAGTACTCTTCAACTTATTAAGCATGGACTCCATGGCTGCAATTCTGGGTAGTTATAGTTACCTAGAAACATAGGGGGATAGGAGAGCACAGATCATTTGTTCTTACTTCTTTAAGTATTTATTCATTATTTAGTCTGAAAGCTTAATATACCCCAAACAATGAGCAAAACAATCCTATATATAGAAACAAAAGCTATATGTTAGTTTTGCCTTCAGAGAACCCAATATACTTGAATGCAAATTTAAGTCTAGGAACCGAACTGTGCTTCAACCTCAATTGTCACAGACCAATAAGAGAAAAGACATATTCACACTGACGCTAACATGAATGTTGCTCAACTATATAACATGGTCCATATTATAAGACCCTTTAAGACTTAAAGTGGTGTAGAGGGTCTGAATCTTCACAGTAAAAAAAAAAACTATAAAAAACCTGAAAGGCTCTAATGTTATACTAAGCAATAAATTTGTATTTCATAAAAGTTTTGTCCACTGTTGAAGTCACTTAAGAATATTTTCTAAACAAAAAGCTAAAGGACAATAACACATGAACAAGCAATAGGTAATAAAATATTTTTCAGATTTTACACATTTCTGGTGATGATGGAGGAACAAACACTATATTTACCCTCCCTCCTCAACAAGCAAAATATATGAAACAAATGTTTTCAGATATTGAACAGGCAGCACAGGCCACGTGATCCCAGTGAGAAAGCAAACAAGGTGAATTCTAGGGTTGCCCCAGCTTTCTGCCTAGAGGCACACTGCAAACCATGGAGTAGACAAAGAATCCCAAGCATAGTCTAACTGAATTAAGGAGTTGAGGAAAGAAATTGGAATTCAATGATGCTGAGATGGCTGGGACTTCTGAGACAGAATTTCAAAGAGAAGGGGGAAGAAGAGGAAAAAAAATTTTTTAAGGCAAAAAAAGAGAAGGGAACAGTGCTGAAAAAGAGCTCCAGAAATTTGCAGGGGTCCCCCTGATGCTTTGTTGAATACTAAGATGCACATACATAGTGTGCAACTTCACCAGGTTGAAACGGAGCAGGACCCTATGGGGCCCTCTCAGGTACAAATACTTTCTGTGTCCCCCCATTTCTTGTTTGTAGGAAATAGGCTTCATTCAGCCCCCTTGACCTTCCCTGAGTTCCAAAGGGCAAAATCAAACAATTGCTTATCAGGGAATGGACGGAATGCAGAAACAAAAGAGGAGGAGTCAAGAAACAATAATGCAGCCTCAGGGCAGGGTCCTGGTCCTCAAAGAATATACATAACAATACCTTTGAGTTCTTCTACAGGAACTAAGGCCCGCCCCCACCCAGGTAGAGGATTATAACTTCAGGTTGAGCATGAGATTCCTGGAATACCACCCTGTTACCTCACCACCAACCAAGCAGAAGAAAATCTGCACACAGTGGCAGATAAACTGGACTGATCCCCTCCCCAAATGATTCTCCCTTTAAAAACTTTCATGATCAAGCAGAATCTTTGGAGCTGGGGTTTTGGACACCAGTCTGCCATCTCCTCAAGTTGCTGGCCTCCTGAATAAAGCACCTTTCCGTTCTTACCAGCACTTGCCTCTCAAGTATTGGCTTTCAAGCAGCAAGCAGCCGAACCTGAGTTCAGTAAGAAGGTCAGGCAAGGAACAACTAGCGAGCTGTGAGCTGAATAGTTACAGAGTTCATACAGCGCTGCAAATCTTTTAATTTTTCAAGCTAGAGTGGAGAGACCTCATTGATCACTAAAGGCATTCAGTAGAAACCCCAGAAGGACTATGCATTGGTACAGAATAAACCATTCTTAAAGTATCCTAAACCTGCCCTAACAAACTAAAAAGCTAGCCTCAAATGATCAAACTAATCACAGATTACTTAACTGCTTACCAGAATGAAACCCAATACTCATGAAATGGAGACAAAAATAATTTCAGATACTAAGCGATATAACATTCACAATGTTCAGTATGCAATCAATAATTATCAGACGTGCCAAGAAGAAAATGTGATCATAACCAAGACCAAAATCAGTCAATAAAAACAGACTCCAAAATGAGCTTATAGAATTAGCAGCAAAGATATAAAAAACTATCATATGTCCAAGTGAGACAGGAAGGAAGAGGTCAAGGGACAACAGTTAAAAGAATGACACAGCCAGCGCTTCCCTGGTGGCGCAGTGGTTGAGAGTCCGCCTGCCGATGCAGGGGATACGGGTTCGTGCCCCGGTCTGGGAAGGTCCCACATGCCGCGGAGTGGCTAGAGGCCCGTGAGCCATGGCCGCTGAGCCTGCACTCCACAACGGGAGAGGCCACAACAGTGAGAGGCCCGCGTACCGCAAAAAAAAAAAAAGAATGACACAGCCATTGAAGATATGACAAAAACTGGTTAGGCCCAAGATGGCAGAAGATCTGACTTCCCGTAGACCTTGAGCCTCATTATATGCTCATTGTAATACACTAGAATGCTAAATGACACACCACAGGTGCCATGACAGTTCTGAGGCTGACCATAAAAGGCCAAAAAGTGAGTGGTGGCCTAGTTCCTGGAAATCCCTGCCCCTTTCCCCAAATAGTTGAAATAATCCTCCTACTCATTAGCATAAGAAATTACCCAGCGCATAAAAATTAACAACTTCATATCCCAGGGCCGCTCTCACTTTCTGAGACAGTCTGCATTCTGCCAATTTTAATGTTTATCTATCTAAATAAACCTGCTTTCACTTTACTTTGGCTGGCTCTTGAATTCTTTCCATACAGGAAGCCAAGGACCCTCACTTGGCAGCCTGTCCTGGGACTCGCCAGAGACTGAGACATGACTATTCTCTCGCTTCTCTCTTCTCCTGCAAAACAAGTATTTAGGGGAAAGCACGAACATAATAAAAGAAAATGGAATATTAAAAAAAAATCAAATGAACACTCTAGAGACAAAAATATCTCAAATAAAAAACTCAGAAGATATAATTACCAGATTAGACAATGTAGGAAAAAAGATCAGTGAAACCTGAAGATAGAGTAAAAGGCTGGGAAAAAATAAATGAACAAAGTCTCAGTGACCTGTGGGACAATATCACAGTCTAACATATATAACTGAATCTCAAAAATGAGGGGGAAAGGGGAAAAATATTTGAAAAATAGCCAAAAATTTTGCAAATTTGATGAAAACTATATAGCACCAAGAAATTCAATAAACACAAAGCAGGATGAACACAAAGAAAACCATGCCTAAATATGTCATATCAAAGAGCTGAAAATCAGTGATTAAGAGAAAACTCTTAAAAGCAGCCAGAGAAAATAGGCAAATTATATACAGAGGAAAAAAGATAAGAATTTTCCCCAAACTTCTCATCAGAAACTATACTAGGGAACAGGCTGAATAGGGAAAGGCCAGGGAACAACTGAATAAGGTCTCAAAAGAGCTAAAAGAAACTGCTGACATAGAATTCTATAAGCCATGAGGGAAAGAAAAAAAAAACTTTCAAAAATAAATGTGAAATAAAGACTTTTTCATGAAAACCTGAGAGAATTTGTTGCCACCATATATTTACTATAAGAAATATTGAAGGAAGCCCTTCAAACAGAAGGCAAATGATACCAGATGGAAATCTGAATCTACAAAAGGAATGGAGGACTCTGAAAATAAAAATTATGCAGGTTTATAAAAAACTCCTCATGTTATGTTTGAAAGCTGATCATTTAAAGCAAAAATAACAAAAATGTATTGTGCTTATAATATATGTAGAAGTAAAAATATGATAAAACAAACCAAGGATAAGAGAGGGGAAATGGAGGGAGCTTCCCTGGTGGCGCAGTGGTTAAGAATCCGCCTGCCAATGCAGGGGACATGGGTTCGAGCCCTGGTCCGGGAAGATCCCACATGCCACAGAGCAACTGGGCCTGTATGTCACAACTACAGAGCCTGCGCTCTGGAGCCTGCAAGCCACAGCTACTGAGCCCATGTGCCACAAGCCACAGCTACTGAGCCCATGTGCCACAACTACTGTGCTCCGCAACAAAAGAAGCCAATGCAACGAGAAGCCCGCACACCACAACAAAGAGTAGCCCCTGCTCACCACAACTAGAGAAAGCCCATGCACAGCAACGAAGACCCAATGCAGCCAAAAACAAATAAATAAATTTATAAAAAACAAAAGAGAGAGGGGGAAATGGAAGTATATTTTTGAAATATTCTTATATGTGAGGTAGTATAACATCATTTGAAGGTAGACTGTGGCATATTAAAGACATATTATAAACCCTAGAGTAATAACTAAAATAATAAAGAGACAAAGCTAAAAAGCTAACAATGGAAATAAAATGCAATCCTAAAGTAAACTGAATTAATAAAAAAAAGTAGGAAAAGAAAGGAACAAAGAACAAATGTGAAAAACAGAAAATAAATAGCAAATAATAAGTTTGAATCCAACCATATAAATAATTACATTAAATGTAAATGATTTAAAATTCCAGTTAAATGGCTGAGACTATCAAACTAGATTAGAAAAGCAAGACCCAACCATACGCTGTTTATAAGAAACCCACTTTAAACACACTTTACAAAATGATTTAAAACTAAAAAAATGTGAAAATATACAAGCTAGAGTGGCTATATTAATAACAGGTAGAACAGGCTTCAAGACAAAGAGGGACACTTCATAATGACAGAGTTGTCAACTCTCAAGAAGACATAACAATCCTAAACTCTCAAGAAGACATAACAATCCTATTTAGTGTACACACTAAATAAGAGAGTTTCAAAATAAATGCAGCAAAAACTGACATAACTGAAAGAAGAAATAGACAAATCCACAAGTGTAGCTGGAGACTTCATGGGTCCTTTCTCAGTAGCAAATGGACAGATAGATCAAGTAGACAGAAAATCAATAAGGACGTAGAAGACTTGAACAACACTAACAAATAACCTGACCTAAAAGACTCCACTCTACAAAAGCAGAATGCGTTTTGTTTTCATATGTACATGGAATATTCACTAAGATAGACTATATGCTGGGCCATAAAACAAGTCTCAAAATACTTAAACCTACTGAAAAAATACAAAATAAGTTCATTGACCACAATGAAATTAAGCTAGAAGTCAGTGATAGATAAATATCTAGAAAAATGCAAATATCTGGAAATTAAACAATACTTCTAAATACCCAAGGGCTAAAAAAGAAATCACAGAGAAAATTTTTAAATATTTTGAAGTGAATGAAAACGAAAAATCTGTGGTATGTAGGCAAAGCAGTGCCCCATAGGAAATTTATACCTTTAAATGTTTATTAAAAAAAATAAAAACCAAAATCAATGGTATAAGCTTCTATCTTAGGAAGCTAGGAAAAAAAGAGAACATTATACTCAAAATAAGTAGAAAGCAGGAAATAAAGAGTAGAAATCAGGTTTCCCTGGTGGCGCAGTGGTTAAGAATCCACCTGCCAATGCGGGGGACACAGGTTTGAGCCCTGGTCCAGGAGGATCCCACATGCCACGGAGCAACTGAGCCTGTGCGCCACAACTACTGAGCCTGCGCTCTAGAGCCTGCGAGCCACAACTACTGAAGCCCGTGTGCCACAACTACTGAAGCCCGCTCGCCTAGAGCCTGCAACAAAGAGAAGCCACTGCAATGAGAGGCCTGCACACAGCAATGAAGAGTAGCCCTGGCTGCCACAACTAGAGAAAGCCCACGTGCAGTAATGAAGACCAAACGCAGCCAAAAATAAATAAATCTATTAAAAAAAAAAGAGTAGAAATCAATGGAACGACTGAATTTAATGTAATTTAATACTCTATTAAATAGAAAAATGAAAAAGAAAAATCAATGAAGCCACACTCTTTCTTTTTTTTTAAAGATAAACCTCTAGCTACATTAAGAAAACTTTTAAAAACACAAAATGACCAATATCAGAAACAGAAGAAATCCTACGGATGCTAATCCTATATAGAGCCTAAAGATTCTAAACAAATCAGATATCATATTATGGATGATCTTATGCCAGCCAATTAATTCAACAACTTGGATAAAGTGAAAAAATTCCTTGGAAGGTACAACTACCATAACTGAAGAGAAAGTCAGAATAATCCTATTTAAAAGAAATGCAGGGCTTCCCTGGTGGCACAGTGCTTGAGAGTCCGCCTGCCGATGCAGGGGACGCGGGTTCGTGCCCCGGTCCCGGAGGATCCCGCATGCTGCGGAGCGGCTGGGCCTGTGAGCCGTGGCCGCTAGGCCTGCGCATCTGGAGCCTGTGCTCTGCGGCAGGAGAGGCCGTGGCAGTGAGAGGCCTGTGTACCGCAAAAAAAAAAAGAAAAAAGAAAAAAAGAAATGCAATTCATAACTGCAACTCTCACCACAAGGAAAACTCCAGGCTCGGAGGGGTTCACTGCTGAATATTATCAAACATTTAAGGAAGAAATAATTCCAGATCCATATAAGCTCTTCCAGAAAATAGAAGACAATAGAACACTTTGATGTTCTATAGTCAGTATCACCCTGATACCAACACCAAATAATGACACAAGAAAACTTCATATCAATATACATCATCAACAGGTAAAAATCCTTAACAAAACATTAGAACATCCAACAAATCCAACCCCACAACCAAGTGGAATTTATCTCAGGAATGCATTGATTTAACACTCAAAAACAAATCCACGTCATTCACCATATTAACTGAATAATGGGTAATAGAAAATATATGATCATCTCAGTAAAGGCAGAACAAATTTTTTGATAAAAATTCAATACTCATTCACAATAAAAACTCTCAGCAAACTAAGAACAGAAAGGAACTTCCTCAACCTGATAAATGGCACCTTTGAATACCTATAGCTAATATCACGTTTAAAGATAAGAGATTAATCACTTTCTCCCTAAATTAGGGAACAAAGTAAGGATATCTACTTTTACCACTTCTATTCAGTATTCTAATGGAGGTCCTAGCCAAAGCAAAAAAGAAAACAAAATAAAAGACATTCATACTGGGAGGAAGAAGTAAAATTCTTTATTCTCAACAACATGATCATGTACAGAGAAAGTCATAAGTAATCCACAAGAAAGCTACTGGAATTAATATGTGAGTTTAGCATGATGGCAGAATACAAAAACAATACTTTTTTTTTAAAAGACTATTCTTATATTCTAGAAACAGACAACTAAACACTGAAATTTCAAAAATACCATTTTGAAGGGAGGAGCAGCGAAGATGGTGGAGTAGAAGGAACCTAAGCTTACCTCCTCTCTTGAGCACACCAAAATCACAACAATCCGCACAACCATTGTTGAAAAAGACTGAAACCTACCCAAAAAGATCCTCTACAACTAAAGACATAAAGACAGAACCATGAGACTGGTAAGAGGAGCAGACTCACGACATAATCAAATCTCATACCACCCTGGGGGAGCGACCCACAACCTGGAGAAAAATTATATTACCAAGGTTCTCCCACAGGAGTGAGAGTTCTGAGTCCCACATCAGCTCCCCAACCCAGGGCTCTGGCACTGGGAAGAGAAGCCCCCAGGGCATCTGGCTTTGAAGGCGAGCAGGGCTCAACTGCAGAAGCTCCACAGGACTGAGGGAAACAGAGACTTCACTCTTAAAGGATGCACACAGGGACTTCCCTGGTGGCACAGTGGTTAGGAATCCGCCTACCAATGCAGGGGACATGGGTTCAATCCCTGGTCCAGGAAGATCCCACATGCCACAGAGCAACTAAGCCTGAGCACCACAACTACTGAGCCTGTGCTCTGGAGTCCGTGCACCGCAACTACTGAGCCCATGCGCTGCAACTACTGAAGCCCGCATGCTCTGGGGCCCACGTGCCGCAACTACTGAGCCTGCGTGCTGCTACTACTGAAGCCCACATGCCTAGAGCCCGTGCTCCACAACAAGAGAAGCCACCACAGTGAGAAGCCCACGCACTGCAACTAGAGAAGAAAAAAAAAATGCCGCTTAAAAAAAAAAAATTAAGGAACTAGAAAAAATTTGCAAATAAAGTAAAAAATGTAAAGGACAAATATTGATGCAAACAAACACAATAAACACAGCAAATTAAAAAAATACCATTTCAAGGATGTGAAGTATCTATGGATAAATTTGACAAGACACAAAGACTTGTACAATGAAAATAACAAAAATTTCTGCGAAAAATTGAAGATGACTTAAAAACTTGTACAGGAAATGAAAGACTCAATATTGTTAAGGTGTCGATTTTCCGCATCAATCTATAGACTCAATGCAGTCCAATCAGAATCCCAGAGGCTTCTGTAGAAAGAAACTGACAAGCTGTTAAAATGTTATTCTGAGAACAGGTCCACTAGATTGTTTAAGGGTCCATGGCCCAGAAAGAGGTTTAAAGTCCTATCACTCTTCAAACCTTCACCTGCCATGTGTATTCTTTCCAAAAATTGATATACCTAAGAACAAGTCTGTGTCCTGCAAAATTTTCCTTAACCAACTCTTTTTTCACAGTTTTCTCCCACTTGAACAAAGTAAAATATTTTTCTCAGCCATCCCAGTCTTGTTATAGGGTATTTCCCTGGGTATAAAAATCTCAAAAGGGAAAATGCAATCTGAGAATACATTAATCCTGAAAGTCTCTTAAGAGTAAAGCAAAAAGAAGTTTGGTAAGAAATTCTGAAGAGGGTTGTGCTTTATTTCTTAACAGCAAAACCCCATGACTTATCTGTCACAGAATTACAATTAAGAAACAAGATAGTCGTCACAGGGCTGTATAGGAACAAGTTTATTTATTTCAATTAATAAGCAAAAACTCCAAGGTTTTGATAAAAGTAAAACATAATCATAATACACCACAATCTAGAAATCAGATACTTTGTAATTATCTAGCCCTTGACAAAAAAATTCAGATGCCATCAACTTAAAACACAAAAAGAAGTACAACATCTTACAAAATTATTTAGAGAATACACAAGCAAAAATATTTGGAAGGCCACTGGGCTAAGGCAGCACTAGTTTGTGTCCTATTTTCTCAGTTAGTTACATTATATTCATATAATTTACTTTCTATTAAAGATTTGAACTATCTGTAAATAGAAATAAAAATTCACTTTCCTTTTTTAATTTAATGCTGCATTTCTGTAAGCAGTTAGAAAATGTTGCTACTGGCATCATGAAAACATTCATTGCCATGCCAAGTTGTTCTCTATGAACATCTGCTGCTGATTTTGATGGGGAGGTGGAAGAGACGTTAAAACGCTATTTAAAAATCTACATATACTTTCCTCTAACTCTGCCTGAGTAGCTACGTGTTACATGCCATGCACTTGCCATACACTGGAAATATAGATGTAAATGGAAACATGTCTGATATTTAGGGATCAGTCCAGTAGCAGACTCAGACCTGCAAAGATTTATAGCAATTAACTAGAGGTATGAATGTACCATGCTTTGGGAACATGAAGATTGGCTCAAAAATGAAGGGTTTTTTTGTAAATCAATTATACTCCAATTTAAAAAAAAAGTGTTTTTCAGGTAGGAGAAAAGGGAAGGAGCTTCCAGAAAGAAGGATTACTATGTGCCAAGACATGGAGGGAAGACTATACATGATGTGATTTGAAAACTAGAAATAGTTCAGTATGAAAACAAAGGATATTTTCAGAGTTAATAGTCAAATTTGAGATGCCTATCCATCACCCAGAGTCAACACTGGTGTACACAAGGTAGAAATAGACATGGAAATTAATCCAGTGAATTATTTAATATTTATTGAGCACCCACTATGTACCTGATACCACATAAGAAACTGGGGAAGAAAGAAGTAAAGGAAAAATAAGCCATAAAGAGCTTACCATCAAAGGTAAGAGACAGAGAAGTAAACCAACCACAGCATTATTATCCTACAGTAATAAAATGCTACAGAATACACATACACAGATGCTACAGGAACAAAAAGAAGAGGAACAGACAGAAGAAAGTTTCCCCCAAACAGCAAAATCATACACGTCTTTAAAGGGGAGGAGGAGTGAACTAAATAGAGAGAGAATGGGACAAGTGTAGGAGTAAAAACTAGCAGTTCAGATAAAAACTGGAGGAAAAGAGAGAAGTATGTGGCAAAGGAGACTTAGAAAAGCCAGGTTACCAAGGGCATTACGTAGTAAGAAACCAAGCTATGATAAGCCACAGACAGGTTTCAGGCCTGAGTAAAATGATTAATCACTCCATCATGCAAAGTGAAAGATATACTAGGGGTGGAAGTAAGGAATATGACAAGACTGAAGACACTGTCAATTTGTACTTCAGGAATTTCATACATACATAACTCAGAACGTATATAGGCCAAAAAACAAAAAAAAAACAAAACAAAGGAAAGGACACTTGGAAATAGGGATAGAGAAGATAGGAAAGAGACAATAGGTGGAGAGGGTGTTTTAAAGGTGTTGGTTACATGGATATTTATTTTATAATTACATATTAAACTTCATTATGCATTTAAATGTATCATATATCAAATTTTAAACAAACTTTGAGAGGGAGAGGTTGCTGAATTAAGGAAATAGCAGTAAAGAAGGAGAGGAAAGGAAAAATTAAGAAAAGTTAGAACTAAGAGAACTTGGTGACCCACTAGATAATTAGATAATGGAAAGGGACAAAACTAGGAATCCCAATCAAGTCTCTCATTTCAGAGTCTAGGCGGAGGATGAAGCCATTTACCAAGGCAAGGCTACAGGAGACAATTGCTTGTTTTGTGGGAGGAAAACCTCAATTTTGGACATGTTAAAGTTGAGTTGCCTGAATGACATTAATATGCATATATAGCTAGGAGGCTTTTAGATATGCAGGCCAAAACCTTAGAAAAAAATGTCTCAGCTGAAAATAAAAATGTGGGCACCATGAGCTTAAAGCAGTATAGTAGTTAAGACTACGGGCTTGAAAAAGGTTACCCAAGGAGACCAAAAAAGAATATGTATATCACGAGACTAACAGAAGGCTACTTTGACGAATGAAGGGGAGAAAAAAAAAAAGAAAAAGTATATCATGAGAGTAACAGAAGGCTAAGGACAAAATGAAATGAATGAGTTTATGAAATAAGATCTGAGCTTAAATGAGATTTTGAATTACTGGCAATAGCTTTTTTTTTTTTTTTCCCCAGTATACGGGCCTCTCACTGTTGTGGCCTCTCCCGTTGTGGAGCACAGGCTCCGGACGCACAGGCTCAGCGGCCATGGCTCACGGGCCCAGCCGCTCCGCAGCATGTGGGATCTTCCCAGACTGGGGCACGAACCCGTGTCCCCTGCATCGGCAGGCGGACTCTCAACCACTGCGCCACCAGGGAAGCCTGGCAATAGCTCTTTGACATGTAAGAAACCTAGAGATCAAATATATTTTCTTAAAATGATAGCTTTTCAAATTTCACTTGATAAATGAATAAAGAAGTCTTATTTCTCTAAGACAAAATTATAAGTGATAGAAATATTTATTCGTATAAGTGACTGACCTTTGTACACCATTTAGTAGAATTCACTTGAAATTCAATATTCCCCTTGTAAATGCCAGCCAAAATAAGACTTGGGGCAGCTTCAGTATGATCCCAAGATTATATCTCCCTACCATCTGATTCAGCCATCACTTGGCTTTTACTAAAACCAGTAGATGAATCTGTTCATACTAGATTTTACATGCACCTGGCATAAGGTGAGTTGGGTATTCGGCACCTGATGGCAGGTGGCTGAAAGGAACTGGCAATTCTTTCAGTTCTGCCTACTCATAAACTCTAGATATAGCAGGATAAAATAAAACTTTGTGAATTTTCAAGTAGCAAAACTCCCAAAGTCCCTTTTTCTACTTCCCCAAGAATAAAATATTCTTTTTTTAGTAATTTGATTAGTAATTTGAACAATAAGTAGAATTAGCTTGATTTTTTGTTGGAAACACTGTAATGCAAATAAAAAGGTTATTGTAATTACACCTGATAATGAAATTATGTTTAGTAACTGTTAGTTACAGAGACTAGACTTTCAATAAGTACAAAATAATACACACTGACTACAAAAAACAACACAAAAAAATACAAATGAATTCAAAATAGTTTTAGTCCTTAAGAGGTACAAGGGTCTGAGAATTTTAAAATACCACTTATATAGTCACTTGTACAAATACTCATAAAATTTTATAATTTGAAATAAGAATTACATTAACATGACAAATAATTTTGACAAAATGCTTCGTAAAACTTGGTAAAAATTTTGTACCTATACTCCTATATGCAGCGCTTATCTGTTTATATCTAAGATGATCCTGAGATATACCTTTGAAATATGTGTTTTTTTTCTTGTAGGGGGGCTTACAGATTACTAAAAGTTTTTAAAAGATACAGTTTTTAAAAAATGGTTAAAAACATTATTTGGCCTATACAGAAACCATGTTCAATTTTACTCAGGAAACAAAGATTGTACCAGCTCAATACAATCATTCTCTTTACAACTACAGAAGGTATCTAATTATTATCAGTTGAGCTAGAACAGATTACTTCAGGGGGCACACGTGATTTAAGAAACAAACATAAAAAACTAAGAAGACTTAGTAATGTACAGTGAAGCACACATCCATTCAACAAACTACTGGGTACAGAAGAGGTGGAAAGCACCATGCTAAGGTGCAGTAGGAGAAACAAGAAGTAAAACATTGTTTCTATCATTAAGTTTGTATACAATAAGATTTTAAAAGCAGAATGAGAGGTGATAAGGCAACATATACTTAAATATCAAACTACTAATTTGAACAATAAGTAAAATTTGAGGAGAGCTTACATCCAACTCTTTAGAAGGCCCTTCCAGCCCATGAACTTAGTGTAGCTTTTACTACAGGAAGTCAACCAGATACTTGGAAATTATTGAAATTAAAAAAAAAAAAAAAAGTAGCACTGGGGTGGCAGTGTCTCACTATTCAGCTCCTCTAGCCAGAGAAAGAGGGAAAAGGAATAACTGGGTAGGAAATTAGACGAAATGGTCATTAAGGGCACTTCCCTAGTGCCCTTGATTTAAGAGCATATAAAATCTGAAACACAGCATAGTGCAATGCATGAAAACTGAAACTCATAAGGCACTGAAGTGTTGTCTAAAACAATGGTTTTCAAACTCCAAAGCAATGATTTTCAAACTCTGGTGAACATCTAAAAACATCTAATAACATCTAAATGACTGGGTAACTTGTTAAAACATATAGATGTCTATGTACTATCTCAAACCTTTGGAATCAGAATCCATAAATGTGCAGTCAAGGCATTTATATTTTGAGCAGTTCCCCAGGTGATTCTGATGCACAGTGAATTATATAATTAAGCACACAATCTTCAGTGGCAACAAAACCTGGGTTCAAATGCCAGTTCTAATACAAGCACTATGACCACCAACTAGAGTCCCTAACACTAATTCCAATCTTTCTAAAGAGGGAATTGCCACCCATTCCTCAAGTGACTGTTGTGAGGGTTAAAGATGATACACAGAAAATGCTTAGTACAATTCCTGGCACATTTAGTAAGCAGTCAATGAATTTTCATTTAAAAAACATTTATTAAGCACTTACACAGTATCAGGAGATTAGGGCAATCTCATTAATTTATTAAGTATTAATAAGCATGGCAACTCTGCAATGGTGTCATGAGAACATATAATTAGGGGAATCTATCGTAATCAGGAAAGTCTTCCCTGACGTGAGCTGAATGATGAGCAGGCATTAACTGAATGAAAAGGAAAGGAAGAGCATTTCCAGGCAAAGGATGCATCATAATCAAAAGCCATATACCTGAAGCAGAACAGAAAGAACAGAGTGACTAGGAGGAAAGAATGCCAGAAGGTGCTGTGGAGATGAGGTCGCAAAGGTAATTAAGAGGGACCTAAACAGCCTGTTAAAGATTTTAGTTGAGCTTAAAAACAGTGAAGAGTTTCAAATATGGAGATAATGTGATTAGATCTACATTTTGAAAAAATCACTCAGTCTGGTGTGGAAAACTACAGAGGGAGCCACAGTAAATGCAGGTAGACCCTAATTAGGAGACCATAAGTACTTCAAACGAGAAACGATGGTGGCTGGAACTAGAGTACTAGTATGAAGACCAGGAGTATACAGACTCAAGAGATATTCAAAGAGGCAAAATCAAGAGACTTCAAGAGAGACTGATATGAGGCCTGAAGAGACAGGAAGTTGTCAAATCTCTACTGCTATAGAAAGGGATGGATGATGAAGCTAGTCACTTGAGTCAAACAGTAGGAGGACCTCTTTTTCTTGGGGGATAAGTCATGAATTTCAAACATGTGAGTATGAGTAGTTATTCCCAAGTATGGGGTTGATTTTTACAGAAATATTCCAGTGTATGTAAGTACAATGTGCTTCTATTTATTTTATTGGGTGTTTATGGATCTTAGAGACAAAAGGTTTCTGCATGTGTGTTAAGTGGATCTGAACAGAATGAAGGTCCTTCCTTTAGGTTCCGTTCCTTTAGAGTCCCCCAAAAGTGTCTTTTATGACTACAGTTTAATAGTGTCTCAAGAATTCTATTTATACACTCAGCTGATAATTTTAAAACTTTTTAAAACTTAATATTTAAACCAAAAAATAAGAAGCCAAACGAAAAAAGGCCTGCAAAGTCCAAAAGGAAGCTTCAATCACCTGACTTTCAAGCTGTTACCAGAACATGACCGGTTTTAGTGACAGGTTGGTTTGGAGCATTAACCTTAAACTATATTAATTTTCCAGAATGGAGAGGCTTGCGAATGCGACTTAGAAAACTTCTTACTCATAGAATCCAATTTGTAAAAAAAAATGATGATTTTTTTCAGATGATTTTCATTTCATTTCATTTTTCAGATGATTCCTGACTTTGATCTACAAAAATACTAGTTTGCAACTTACAATTGTAAGTCACTACTGACATAGTGCTTTTAACTCGCTTGAGTCTGGAGTCTCAGGAAGACTGTTTTGGGAGTTGACGTGACAATACTGGTCCCCTTCATAACTGATCATAGGTATGTATTCAGTCGGATCCCAAGTTTTTGCAAGCCTCATGGGTCTCAACCTTCTTCCATCCTTTCTCTCCCGCTTAGAAAAACAGGAGTGCAGGAGCCTCGGAGCGGGTATTTAACAAAACACCTGCCCCACCCACCTCACAAACAATAACCTTCCATTCCAGAACTAAAGCTACTGTCAGAAAAGGACGCCGGGCGGTAGGGCCCTAGATGGTAACCCAGGTTATCAGAGGCGGACCTCAGAACCGAGGGGAGCTGTTTGTTCTCACCCAGTCCCAGAGTAGTGTCCAATTTCCCAAAAGGGAACCAAGATCTCCACCACGGAAACCCGAGCTCCCGAGCCGGAGCCGGGGGCTCTCCCTCCAGCAGATGGCTCCAGCCCGGGGTCTCCAGTCGCTTCCAGGCCTCTTCGGGAGACTCGGGCCTCCCAGATCCTCTCACCGGAGCTCGCCGCTCCCCCAGCCCGGCTTCGCGCGGGCGCCCAGAGCCCCGCCGGCCCCACCTGCACCCGGCAGGCCCGTCACCAGGCAACAGTCGCCAGCCCCGGGGACCTTGGGAGGCCTACCCCGGGCGCGGGTCCTTCCCCATTCCTTTTCGCTGCTTGAGGAGCCCAACCGAGAGCGCTGCCGGTGAAGGAGGTCGTTCCGTGCCCGTGGGGGGGGGGGTAACTCACCTCTTCCCCTTCTCCCCCGGGAGGGGCGGTGCTGGGGCTCTTTTCCCCCGCCCCCCCAAACGCCTCCTGGCTGCTCCTGCTCAGCCCCGGCGCCTGGCCACTGCCGCCGGCTTACTCCATACCCTCTCACACTCGCGCGGCCTCAAAGGCTGGAACCGGAGGAGGGAAGGGGGAGGGGAGGGGAGGGACTGGGGAGGAAGAGTAAGGGAGGGGGAAGAAGACCGAAAGGCCAACCAGCCCGGCCATGACGTCACTTCCTGCTTGTTCGGAAGGGGCGTGGCCTGGGCGTCTTCGGCCTCCGCCTCCCGAGAACGGGGTGGGGGCGGGGTTACGGGTCGGGGGAGGAGCCCGGCGGACGAGTTTATGGCGGTTCTTTTGACTCCGTGGTTCCGTAGCCTTGGCAGCCAGAGCCAGCCTCCCGGCCCAGGGCGGAGTGTGTCAAGTTTCGTGAGCCCTAGAGATGTTTTCTGCCGGAAAAGGAGGACAGGTACACCTTTGGATCCTAACCAAATGTGCACCGAAGTGGGGGGACGGCTGAGTGGAGCGGGCGCTTTGGACTTGGCGCCTCAGGCCTCTGGGGCCCGCCCCTTTCCTGGACCCGCCCCTTTCCCGGCCCACCTGCTCTCCCAGTCCCGCTGAGGACGGGCACTGGACCTTTTCAGAAGCTACTCTCCTTGGGGCGTCCTGGAAAGCGGTGCTTCTCAAACTTTAATATACACACAGATCATTTGGGAACTTTGTTAAAATGCAGTTTGGATTCAAGAGTAGGGTCTGATATTCTGCGTTTCTAATAAGTTCCCAGATGATGCCACTGCTGCTGGTCAGCGGGCTACACTTAGAACAAGGGGTTAAAAGTACTAGATGGCAAGTCCTTGAGCACGAGGACTATTTCTTTAACCTAGCCTACTTGTTTAATGACGCTTAGAGGGGCAGACGGAAAATACCCCTGTCTCCTCCTCTCATAGACTCCTAGCTTTATCCACCCCACCCTACCCTAACCCAGTCCCTAATCCCTCCTCAACCCCTCCCCGTTTCCACTCCTCGCCCTCCACGCCCTACTCCTGTCTATGCACTGTCCACAGTGTCTCGGGCCAATAGTTCAAGGACAGACAGACAGACAGCTTCTGTTACAGAAGGCATTTGAAGGTGATGGGCTTTTATTTCTGTCCTAAACATCAGACCATTATGTAAAGTTGGACATCCTGTTTCCAGTTATTCATAGTCAGAGGAAGAAAGAGCTTAAAATCTCAGATTCTAACAACAACGAAAATCTAGAAACAACGTTCTAGATGTTTCAACGTATTCCCTTATCTTATTAAAAATTTTTAATAAAAATTTACTGGGGTACAGGGGAATGAGCAGTGATTGCTAACTATGGGTTTCTTTTTTTTTAATTAATGTTTATTGAAGTATAGTTGCTTTCCAATGTTGTGTTAGTTTCTACTGTACAGCAAAATGAATCAGCTATACATATACATATATCCCCTCTTTTTTGGATTTCCTTCCCATTTAGGTCACCACAGTGCACTAAGTAGAGTTCCCTGTGCTATACAGTATACTCTCATTAGTTATCTATTTTATACATAGTATCAAGAGTGTATATGTGTGTATGGGTTTCTTTTTGAAGTGATAAAATGGTCTGGAATTAGATAATAGAGATAGCTGCACAGCTTTGTGAATGTACCTAAAAACCATTAAATTGTATGCTTTAAAAGGGTGAATTTTGTGGAATGTGAATTATATCTCAATTTAAAAATTTTACTGTCTACAATTAATTGAAAAAATTATGTATGTACGTTATAAAAACTGGAAATATGTATTCTAAAAAGTGAGTATTCTTTCATTACACCTATTTCCTAAAGGTTACTTTGAGGTTTATCCTTCCAGACTTTTCTATTTACATATATTTGTATGTAGGTTGGGAATTCATTTTTACATAACTAGGATGATAGTATATAAATTGTTCTGCCCAACCTCATTGGTTTTTTGTTTTTACTACTTAATGAAATCCTTCCGTGCTATAAATGTCATTCTTCCTAATGGCTGCTTAATATCCTATAATAAGGCTATTCCATAATTTACTTAACTATTCCCCAGGCACTGGACATTTTCATTGTTTTCAGATTTTCATTATTCCTCACAAACTTTTATTTTTCAAGAAGAACAGCTGGCAGATAAATTGATTAGTTTTTTCAGCTCCTTGCCGTAGATTTCTTTCATGCAATGCTTGTCATTGTTCAAAAGGCAAAAAGAAGAAAGGAGGGCTTCCCTGGTGGCGCAGTGGTTGGGAGTCCGCCTGCCGATGCAGGGGACACGGGTTCGTGCCCCGGTCCGGGAAGATCCCACATGCCGCGGAGCGGCTGGGCCTGTGAGCCATGGCCGCTGAGGCTGCGTGTCCGGAGCCTGTGCTCCGCAGCGGGAGAGGCCACAACAGTGAGAGGCCCGCGTACCGCTAAAAAGGAAAAAGAAAAAAAATTTTAAAAAAAAAGAAGAAAGGAAAAGCAGAGTCTGGTGAAGCCACATCTCTGTAATAATCAAAACTCCAATGTGTGTGTGCATTCCTTTTAAATGTAGCCTGAAATAATATTCTTTAAGACTAAGTCTAGCTAGTTATTAAGCATGTAACATTAGGATGTATAAATTCACATAGTAGTATATTTCATATCAGTAAAGCAAGTTCCTAGGTTTACTCTGATTTTATTGGCAGACAAACATGTGCAAACTTAGTAAACATATTATAGTTTACACAAGATGGGAAGAGAAGAAACTTAAGAAAGACATTGTTAGCAGATGTGCCATACAAAAGCATAAGTTTGCCAAAACAAAAAAACTTACATATTTTTGTGTAATCTAAATTTGTTAGAAACATATGTTTAATTTTTTTTTTTCAGGATGCTCTGGTCCTTTTCAAGCTACTCAACTATGGGATGGTATTATTCACTCCCTTCAGACTCAAGTGGAAATAAAAAGAAGGAGGCATCATTTACGAACATACAAAGACTGTTTTACTGGTTCTGATGCTGTTGATGTAGTACTAAGTCATCTTATGCAAAATATGTGCCTGAGTAGTAATGATATCTCTCGTCTTAAAGGAGTTCGTCTTTGTCAAGTTCTAATGAACCATAAAGTATTTGAACCAGTAGAAATGAAGCTACTCAAAGATGAAAAGGAATTGGAATTTGAGGATTCAAACAATAGTCTCTACAGGTTTCTAGGGAATAAATCATCTTATGTTTTTTGCAAAAGAAAGAAGGATTCTGAGACTGGGTTAAATGATGAAATAAAAGCAAAGGAATCTTTAAGGTTAGTGTTAACCAAGATACTGTAATATATTATTTTTAGTTGCTGGCAGAACAGTCGTCATTGAACAAACCTTGAATATTATGCTTTCTGTTTTTTTCAGAAGTCAATAAAAGAAATAGCCATGTAAAAATTAATCTTTTCTGCATTTGCTCTAAAACTGTTATGGAGGACATGATCACATAAATATTTCAGAATTTGTACCAGGAAAAACTTTATCTCCTCTGATGAATTATATGCTTCCTAATTTTTGAAACATGACTTAGCCAAAGTAGCTAAAGCCAAAGTTATGGAAACGAAACTAGACCAGAAATTTTCTACTCTAAGCCATGATAACCTTAGAATTAACTTTTTTTTTCTGTTTATTTACAATCCTAACATCCTCTTCTCGTGATATTCTGTTATTTAATACATTTATTACTTGTATCTTTTATTGTAAGCTGCCTGACATCCTTTTTGGAAATAGGAAATGTATAAATAAGTTTTAATAAGTAAATTAAAATGCATATTTGAAATTTTGGTCCTGTGTGTAATGGAAAAATTTACATATTATTTCTTAACAGACCAGAAGGCAAAGTGATTTCAAATCCTCTAGCACAAGAGATTGGTGAGGAAAGAATTGAGGAACTTATTGATACAATGAGTGGGACTCTGGCTTTACCTCCAAACATCACAGTTGACAAACCTGTTCTTCCACTTTCAAAAGAAGGTAATTTCAGTTTTCATTATTTTTTTCCGAACTTTGTAAGAAGAGCTGACTTTTTTAAATAGAACTTACTTTTTGGAACAGTTTTAGGTTCACAGAAAAATTGAACAGAAAGTACAGAGAGTTCCCATGTGCCCCCTGCCCCCCACACATACCCAGCCTCCCCCACTGTCAACATCCTGCACTGGAGTGGTTATTTGTTATAATCCATGGACCTACATTGATATATCATTATCACCCAAAGCCCACGATTTACATTAGTGTTCAGTCTTGGTGGTGTATATTATGTGGGTTTTGACAAATGTATGACGACTGTATCCACCATTATAGTATCATACAGAATAGTTTCACTGCCCTGAAAATGCTCTGTACTTCACCTGTTCCTCCTTCCCTCCCTGTTACCCTGCTGGCAACCACTGATCTTTTTCTTTTTTTTTTTTTTTTTTTTGTGGTACGCAGGCCTCTCACTGTTGTGGCCTCTACCGTTGTGGAGCACTCCAGACACGGGCCCAGCCGCTCCGCAGCATGTGGGATCCTCCTGGACTGGGGCACGAACCCATGTCCCCTGCATCGGCAGGCAGACTCTCAACCACTGTGCCACCAGGGAAGCCCACCACTGATCTTTTTACTGTCTCCAAGAACTGACTTTTCAAATACAATAGAAGTAGTGTGTTTGGCGTACTGACTCACTACTCCTCTCCCTGTAAGAGTTTCCTTCTACATAGTGATTGCATCAGACAAGACAGGTGAGGCAATGTAGATCCAATAACATTTAGTTTATTTTTTTACAATGACCATGATCAGATTAACTGGAGGTACTACAGTCCTTACTACCAGAAAAAAAACTTGCAAACTCATTACCAGTCCTTATTATTTATAATGCAAGACCATCTTCTTATGAGCATATCCTTTGCCCATTGTATAAGCTCCTCCCAAACATCTCCCTACTCTTTGCCTTTCAGAACAAACTAGCTAGGCTACCTATTGCTCTAATTCTCTTTACCATTTACTTCATCTACTTGTGGTTTTGTCCTTATAAGGCAACTCAACAGTTGAAAGAAGAGCCCCATACCCAGGGCAATTAGGAGGGTTGCATACACAATTCATTAACGGTTACATGCTTTACTGTGTGTGGTCAAACCATGATGGAAGTAAGACAAGCATGATTTGCACACTGGAGGAGCAAAGGTTATCAACAATAACTAGGATAAGTGTGATAAGGGAAATGCACGGTGCCCAAAGAAAGGGTGCAGAGTGAGAAAAGAAGAGGGATTAGAAGAAGACTCTGAGAAAGATTAATATTTAGAGGACAGGCTGAAGAAGAGGAGCCAACAAAAGTTCAGTTTTTACCTATTACAAATGAAAAAGAAAAATTTGTCTCATCATTTTCCCATGAGGATATAGGGTACCTCTAGAAATTTCTAACTAAAGATGGATATAATTGATCAGTAAAGATGCTCATAAAAGTAACTTTCATTTATTGGGCCTTTCTCTGGGCCAGGCAATTTCTTATGCATTTTATATTTATTCTCTGTAATTTAACAATAGCCCTGTAAAGTGAGGGGTAAAACTTCCTTTTTATAGTTTGGGAAACTGAGACTCAGAAAGATAAATAAATAAATAAGACATGGTAGGGAAGGAAAGTTGGCACTCTTACGTACTTTTTTAAACATTTTAATTTTTATCTTTGTTATACATGCACATAATGTAAATCATTCAAATAGTCCTACAGGTTTTGTTACCAAAAAATAATAATTCCCTACCCTTCCCCTCTCACCCATTTCCCCCTCTCCAGAGACAACCATTTACAATTTGTATAAATTGTAATTCATGTGTGTTGTAAATGTATCTCACGTCTCTAAATGTCATGATTATACTGCTACTTCATGCTTTTTCAGTTTTAGGGACATCTAGTAATTTTCTACAAAGGAAAACAGGGTTTTAGGCCTGTTCCCTTTCTTGCATCTATCTCCCCAACTCTTTAAATGATACATATACTTTTATATACTCTTATGAGTAACATATTTAACAAAAAGATGTTAGGTGAGGGCTTCCCTGGTGGTGCAGTAGTTGAGAGTCTGCCTGCCGATGCAGGGGACACGGGTTCGTGCCCCGGTCCGGGAAGATCTCACATGCCGTGGAGCGGAGTGAGCCCTGGCCACTGAGCCTGCGCGTCTGGAGCCTGTGCTTCGCAACAGGAGAGGCCACAACAGTGAGAGGCCCGTGTACCGCAAAAAAAAAAGACGTTAGGTGAAAACAGGAATATCTTTAGTTTTAAGACTATTGTGTTTAGCCAGAGATTTTAAACAGTAAGTCACACAACAATAACTATTAGGTTTTGCTTTTTTAAAAAAGGAGTTTTTTGGTTTTTGGTTTTTTTGGCCACACTGTGTGTCTTGCAGGATCTTAGTTCCCCCACCAGGGATTGAACCCAGGCCACAGCAGTGAAAGCACCGAGTCCTAACCACTGGACCGCCAAGGAATTCCCTAAAAAAGGAGATTTTATGTTAAAAATTTTATGTTATTTTATGTTGAAACAAAAATCAGCCAGGTCTTAGAACCACTGCTTTACTTTAGGCTTAATTTAGTTTAGATGGTTTATTTTATAGACAAGGAAACTGAGACTCAGAGAAGTTAGATAATTTGCCAAGTTTCCACAGTTAACTAATGGCATCAAGATTCAGACCTAGATTTCCATACTTTTACCCAGTGTTTTATCATTATCGTTGCAACAAGGTGTTGTAAATTCTAAAATGGGTACAACTGAAGTTATGTTTAGTTGGTATGTTTGCTCTTTGTTGCAACTGAATGTGTCAGCCTTCAGAACAGAGAAACACAAAAAACTATTTTAGTTGTTCTCTCTAATAAAACATAGTTTTGAGAGAAGTAGTCTTTAATAAATTACTAATAGGAAATCTCTTTATGTTCAAAAGTCTTGAATCTGCTAGGGTAGGTTTTTTCTTTGTTTTTTGTTTTGTAAAAAGCCTTGCAAAAGAGAATTAACTTTAAAATTGGCTGGTTGTTCTTGTATTTAATGAGTTAAAAAAAGTTAACTTTTTTGGAATTTACGTTTTCATACCAAAACTTTTTGGAGAAAGTGCATTTGGAAGTGTCTCTAAACTCTAACAAATCAGGCATGAAAGGAGTTTTTGTTGTTGTTATTATCCACTGAAATCTGATTCTTCTGTGATCCTCAAGCACAAAAACAACCCCCTCAGATATAAAACTATCTGGTTTTATAAGATTAAATAATTAGCTGGCCAACAAGAAAATTTAAGCCACTTTCTATTTGGAAAAATATGGCTGGTTAAAGGTATGCAGTTGGCAACACACCTATATACATTTCAGCCAAGAAATAAAAGTATGGAGTTTCTCTTTTTTTTTGAGAAAGGTCATTTCTTAATTCCCAAAGAACTGAGAAACCAACTTCACTTGAATTGAGTTGAAAAATCTGCCAGCAGTGGTAAAGCAATGCAGGCCCAGGACTGCAGGCTTTTTGCAAATTTGTATTTGTGAGACTAGTAGAGTTAAGGTGAACCACCTTTGCTGAGATTTATTTTTTACAGGTGTTTCTTACTGATAATATAATGACTAATATTTTTGAAATATATGTGCGTTGTTTTAGAAATGTGAGGGGTTCTAAAGGTGCAGAACCTCTCCCTCACCTCACCTCTGTGGGGTAGGTCTCAGGGGAATGCCAATATCAGCTGGAGCAATTCCACTATTAATCTGTTTTACCTGACTTCCAGAAGAATATGTTTGTTCAAAGGTTTCCTCAGCTGAGACAAAATTTGATTCCTACTGAACACACTGTACTTCTCCCACCAAAACATTTACACACTTAATGAAATTGCCTGTTTACTTGTCATTATTTCCCACTGGAGTGTGAGGTACTTAGACAGGGACAGTCCTTACCTTTTTCACTGTTGTATCCCTGTTGAGTGGCCCAGTGCTTAGCTCTTGGTAGATTACATTTAGTGGATGAATGGCTCACAGACAGCCTCCTCATTTTATAAATATTTTCTTTTTATTTATGCGTCTATACACATACACTCATATGTACATATATGTGCATATGTGCATGTGCATGCACGTGTGTGTGTGTGTGTGTAGGCTATGCTAAACGCTGCTTGGATTGTATGCTTTTCAAATGTAGAGTCTATCCCCTTGGATCCCCTTCATTCAGCACAGTGATCATTGAGTATGAAGTGCTCCATTAAGATGACGGTGGTGGCTATATGTGTTGCTACAGTATCCTTCTTGAGTCTAATTTCCTCACACAGAGCTAGCTATTCTATTTATCAGCTCTGCACTTGGCTAGTATGTTCTAGACATGCACATTCCTCTGCTCCCTCACCTTCAGGTCTTAGCTCAAATATCATCTTCCCAATGATAATTCCCACACATCTTATTTAAAATTGCAATACTAACCCCCTAATGTAGTCTAATTTCCTTTTTTGCTTAATTTCTCTCCATAAAACTTACTATTAGCTGACACACCACATATTTCACTTTTTGTTTGTTTGTTTATTTATTGCCTGCCTCCCTCTCCCCACTAGAATATAAGTTCCATTAAGGCCAGGATTTTGCCTGCTTTGGTTACCACTATATCCCTGGAACCTAGAACAGTGCCTAATACAAAACAGGTCTCAATAAATATTTGTTGAGTAAATGAATGTTCTGTCTTGATGCTATTGCTAAGAATAGTCTTTTCTCCACTTTTGGATGTATTCATAATATATCTATTCATACTTCTTGGTGACTTGATAAAATTTGCCTTCTTCCATTTCATATGTGGCTATCCTTACCTCCTTACATAGGGTGTGGCTGCTGAAGGGCCACTATTATTATATATGTATCTTTTTCTAGCACGTGGTTCAGTGCTGTGCCCAAAGGTTGGTATCGACAAATGTGGACTGATTGATTAGAGGCTACTTACGATCTCAAGTCTTTACTAAAAGATTGCTAATTTGATTTATTTTGGGCCAATAACTCAGAAGTAGTAAACTCAGATGCCTTTAGGAGCCAGGCAGATTGGAGAGCAGGTGAGTACTTCATTTTCAAACGTGTAGGAAAAATTGTTGTTTTGCTTGAAATGTAGGGCCCTCTTGGCTATTTTTCCTTTTCCCACTTAAAGAAGAGATGTAACTATAGGGAAATTAATTTCTACTGTAACAAAACCAACAGGACAATACCATGAAAATGGTAGCTGACACTCAACTTCACTGTTTGGGATACAGTAGGAAGTGGTGGGGTTTGTGGTGAGCTGGAAATGACATGCCAATGCAAATAAGGTAGCCACTAATTCATATCAGCTAACTTTGGTCAGGCATTAATTGAAGCCCAGTGTCGTGAGATTTTAAGATTTTTTTTCTTATTTATTTATTTATTTTTGCTGCGTTGGGTCTTCATTGCTGCGCGTGGGCTTTCTCTAGTTGCGGCGAACGGGGGCCTACTCTTCCTTGTGCAGAGCACAGGCTCTAGGTGCGCAGGCTTCTCATTGTGGTGGCTTCTCTTGTTGCGTAGCACAGGCTCTAGGTGCGCGGGCTTCAGTAATTGTGGCACATGGGCTCAGTAGTTGTGGTTCACAGGCTCTAGAGCACAGGCTTCAGTAGTTGCGGCACACGGGCTTAGTTGCTCCACGGCATGTGGTATCTTCTCGGACCAGGGCGCGAACCCGTGTCTCCTGCACTGGCAGGTGGATTCTTAACCACTGTGCCACCAGGGAAGCCCTCTTAAGATATTTTTAGAGAAGCTTGAAACCCGGAATTTTATCTCCCTTTTTTTTTTTTTTTTACGGTACGCAGGCCTCTCACTGTTGTGGCCTATCCCGTTGCGGAGCACAGGCTCCAGACGCGCAGGCTCAGCGGCTATGGCTCACGGGCCTAGCTGCCCCACAGCATGTGGGATCTTCCCGGACCGGGGCACGAACCCATGTCCCCTGCATCGGTAGGCGGACTCTCAACCACTGCGCCACCAGGGAAGCCTGAAATCTCCCAGTTTTATACAAGTTAATTCTATTCAAAATACTTTATAACCAAACAAATCATGACTATGGTCCAAATTTAATACGTAGGCTACTGGCAGTAAAGCTCCACGAGAGATTTACTGTAGCTGTTGCTTTTTTTTGCGGTACGCGGGCCTCTCACCGCTGCGGCCTCTCCCGCTGCGGAGCACAGGCTCCGGACGCGCAGGCTCAGCGGCCGTGGCCCACGGGCCCAGCCGCTCCGCGGCACGCGGGATCCTCCCGGACCGGGGCACGAACCTGCGTCCCCTGCATCGGCAGGCAGACTCTCAACCACTGCTCCACCAGGGAAGCCCAGCTGTTGCTTTTGTAATTTTGTTTCATTTAAAGGAAAAACAAAATATTAATGATGATCTGATAATTAGGATAATGAAAAACTTTATTAACCCTTAACATAAATGACCAGAAACCCAAGTTAAAATTAACCTAATACTGTATTTTTATTTAAAAGCAATTTAACTACATTTATCTCTGCTTTGAATAAAATTATAAATAATTAGTAATCTCATTCTCTCCAATCATCAAAATAATTTATAAGCAGGACCAGTAGTTTTTTTTTAATATCTGGAATTAACCTATTGATCACCTTAAAAGCTAGATAATATCACTTTATAATTAACATAGCCAGAAAATAAAATCAATATGGCTCATAACCCTGATGTCTATTTAAAGGTCAATCTTGAAAAGAGAAACTGTAATTTAGCAAATTTAAATTATCCTAACAAATTAATCCATTATATTATTAGCTTTTCTGTTGTATTACTAGAAATGGAAGAATTCTATGATACTGGTTGAATATGTATATGTTATTTATTAGTATGATAGTTATATTATTTTTCTTTCTAAGCTGTGGAAGATGTTTGGAAACAACAAACATTGCTACGTATTCTTCAACTATTCACATTCCATTCTTAGAAAATATTTTGGAGCCTCCAGTTAAAACACAAAATCTCCAATTAAGTAAAGAGGAAGATCTTGTTATCTCAAACACTTGCCTCGACAGAGACAGAGAGGTTATTCCAAGCTTATGTCTACTTGAGTGAGTGACCATTTTTATTGTCAATTTATAACTAAAATGTTCTTTCACATATTTTGCCCTTGGTATTTTTTTTTTTAAACATCTTTATTGGGGTATAATTGCTTTACAATTGTGTGTTAGTTTCTGCTTTATAATAAAGTGAATCAGTTATACATATACATATGTTCCCATATGTCTTCCCTCTTGCGTCTCCCTCCCTCCCACTCTCCCTATCCCACCCCTCCAGGCTGTCACAAAGCACCGAGCTAATATCCCTGTGCCTTGCGGCTGCTTCCCCCTAGCTATCTACCTTACTACGTTTGTTAGTGTGTATATGTCCATGACTCTCTCTCGCCCTGTCAAAGCTCACCCTTCCCCCTCCCCATATCCTCAAGTCCGTTCTCCAGTAGGTCTGCGTCTTTATTCCTGTCTTACCCCTAGGTTCTTCATGACATTTTTTTTCCCCTTAAATTCCATATATATGCGTTAGCATACGGTATTTGTCTTTTTCTTTCTGACTTACTTCACTCTGTATGACAGACTCTAGGTCTATCCATCTCATTACAAATAGCTCAATTTCATTTCTTTTTAAGGCTGAGTAATATTCCATTGTATATATGTGCCACATCTTCTTTATCCATTCATCCGATGATGGGCGCTTAGGTTGTTTCCATCTCCGGGCTATTGTAAATAGAGCTGCAATGAACATTTTGGTACATGACTCTTTTTGAATTATGGTTTTCTCAGGGTATATGCCCAGTAGTGGGATTGCTGGGTCATATGGTAATTCTATTTGTTGCCCTTGGTATTTTAAGGTGTGAGAACATATTCATATGTACGAGCAGACATCATCATTGATTTAAAAATTAATCACTGTGAATTTTCATTTGATCTAAAATAGAAAGACACTGGTTATGATCTGTGAGAAGATTATTGGAAATCTGAGTGGTTTCATTCATATGAGTTGTCATGATTTGTCAACCATTCTTTCCCTGCACCAGCCCTGAGTGTTTTTTCAAAGTTCTATTATTTCCATTTTATAACCATAAAATAAAAACCATCATGGTTTCTACCAGTTTATTTAGTCCTGCTTTAAGAGAATCCTCAGTCTAGTAGGGGAGACATTCATGAAACAAAACATTACAGTCCAATGAAATAAGCCCTATCATAAATCAGTTGCTAGGAACCATAAATATAAGACTGGGTACTGTTGAGATTCCAGCAAAGAGAACTGATATGATGCTTTCTGCCACATGGGCCAAACAAGAAAAGAACATCAGACTCCAAACCTGAGAACCAGAAAGCTTCAGATCCTACAAAGAGCTTGATGATCAGAGACCTGTGAACCCACTTAGATCGTCAACCATTGTCCTGTTTGCACATGACATGTTTGCTCCTAATTCAACAGGCTGAGAAAGACCTAGCAAATGAGTCTTCCCCAGCCCCTGAGTCAGGGAGAATATAGGGACACCAGCAAAGAAACAGGATTTCTTTAGATGCTTCTGCAGGAAACAGACAGCAGCTAGTCAGCCTTTATGAGCTTCCAAGTGGAAAGTGTAGGTTATCTGCAAGAGAAATGCAATCCAACTGTCATTAATTTTTTCATCTGCAACACTAGGAGCTAGAAGATAAGTCACACATGTTAGGCAATATGTTCCATTCAACAGGGGTTGGTGTGGGTGGGGAGAAAAAAGGAAATGGAACGGGAAAGAGAATAGGAGGGAAGAAGGAAAGATATTTGAGGATCACCGAGAATTCATAGAATATATCACTCAGGAACCCCCTCCTAGGAAAATATTTGAGGAAAGATTTTAATCTGACTACAAAGAAATAACCAGAACCCCAAATGGAGACAGATGAAGAGGAAAGGAAATATTGGTAGGCAATGAACTTTGGTCTGTGCACTCTCACTATTTTCTCTTCTCCCTAATTTTGTACCCACATATGTGCATGCATACAAACACACATGTACACACAACATATTCGAAGTTGATATGGTAAGGCTGTGTGAGAATGTACAAAATATAAGTGCTAAATAAGATATCAAAAAAAGAAGGACGTAGTATTAAGGGAAATTATAATAAATACTAACCTATCTCAGCAAAACCTGGGGGTGGGGAAGGTGGAGGAGAAGGGGGAATTAAAGGCCTTCCAAAATCATCACTGAAGGGAGGGAGGAGTGAAAGGATCCTAAGTTGCTTATCTTATTGAGGTCGGGAGATAAAAAAGGGGAAAACAGTGTGTGGTGGGATAAACGGTGCATCTTAATGGGGGAAATATTTGGTATCTTATTTTCAAATAGTGATAGAACCATATGCACCTAATGATCAGAGTGGGAAAGGGGAGAGGAAACACCAGTGGAATGGAACAGTACAGATGAACTCCTCTGAACAAAATTTAACAAAGTTAGAAACAAATAATGAAAAGGTGGCCCACAAATATTTTAATTCCTTGAAAGTAAAGGTACAGAAAGGTGTGGTGGTATTTGGTGAGGAGAAAAGCTATTCCCTCTCATTTACTCCTTCAGTCATCCAGCAAAAATTATTAAAAAGATTCTCAAAACTAGTTTCTTCTTTAGATTTGGTTAATTATAAACTAGATTTTATTGTTTTATCAAACAATGTTTTGGGCAGTTAAATGGAAACGTTAACCATTAATTTATTTTATTTTGTTTTTTACCTCCAGGATTGATAACTGGCTTAATTCAGCAATTGAATGCTTGGAATATTTCCCTGACCAGTTAATAGTTACTGTCAGCGAGCAGTTAGTTCAAAACAGAAATGAAGAGACAAGATTGAATACACAGAAGAAGTTACTCTTTGATGTCATAGTAAAATATTATAATCAAGAGAGAGATTGCTTATTAACTGATGAGTACTTTGATATTCATTCAGGAATTATTGAACTTTTAGGTAAGAGATGTTTAAACTTCAGTTTTTTTGCATAATCTTTTTTAATAATACAAGTTGCAGAAGATTTTATGTATTATATGAGTATTACATTTTAATATTTTTCTTCTATGATGTCAAAGTACTTCATAGAGTCTTTTTTCAATTCACTTGGCCTGCCATGTAAATTGTACTATCAAATGTAATACTGTAGTATAGCAATTAGATCTAAGGTAATTCTATCACAGGGACATTCTAAGAAAAATTTTGATATAGTACTAGAGGATTAAAGAACTGAGGTATCTGGAAATACTGTATTAATTTGATGACCTTTTAGCAAAATAAAAATTGAGTGACACATCATGTCTCTTTTTTAGCTTTGTAGGTGGCCATATAATTTCATGTTAAAAACAAACTGCTGTTTGACAATGCTGGATATAATTATGCAGGTGTTTGGCATATTATGTAGATAATTTCCTGTGTGTTTGAAATATTTCCTAATAAAAACTTTCAAGTGTAAAAAAAATCTGCAAACCAAACACAGTATCATAGCATTTTAATTGACTGCTACATACTATAATCTCTGGGGTTTTTTTGTCCCTTGCTTTGTCTTCTTTGTAACCCATGTAACAGAAAATGAGAAAAGATCAGAAGCACTTGAAGCAACACAACTATATCTAAGATTGTTGTTGCCCAACGTTAGAGAAGAATTACGACAGCTACTCACTTTTATGGCAACTGCATCAGAACCCAATGCCTACAAATTACAAAAACAGGTGAAAAAAATTGCAATAACAGTTTTACAATCTTCTGCTATTCTTTTTTAATAAAAATGATTCAAGTTAATGTTACTCTTTCTGTTTACAGTTTGATAACAAAACGGTGGTCCTGAAAACTCTTGCCAAAGCAGTTTTGCAATCCAAATCGTTATTAAGAGTACAGGCAGAAAAACTAGTCTTGTTTCTACTGGAGTTCCACTCTGAGCTCTTCAAGGTATCTGGCATTTTGCCTAGGCACATTTATTACTAAGCTACTTGTGTCAGACAAAAGGCAAATCATTCACTTAATAAATAATTTACTGGAACCTATAATGTGCAAAGTTTGAAGGAATGCTCTTTCCCCACACCCACTAAAGAGAAGAAAGCAGAATTAAAACAGTGTTGATATTTGCAAGTATATTGATTAATTTCTTCAAGTTATTTTTCTCTGTGCCAGACACTGTTTTAGGTGCTTGGAATACATTAGCAAACAAAACACAAGAATGCAGGCCCTTGAGAAGCTTATATCCAAGTGAGGGACAGAGACAGTAAGAAGAAATACAATAAATCATCGTCCTATAGTTTGCTAGAAGGCAATAGAAATAAATAAATAAATGCAATAGGAAAAAAAAGAGCAGTTTAAGGGGATTTTGGGGTGCCAGGGTGGGGGTTAGTAGGAGCTTACAGTATTAAACAGCATGGCCAAGGTTGGGCTCACTGAGAAAATGAGATTTGAGCAGAGACTGGAAGGGGGAGGAGTGAACCAAATGGCCGTGAGAGTGGAGGTAAGTGGTTTGAGGCAGAGAAAATTGTTCCTAGAGCAGAGGCCTTGAAGGTGATGCATGCCTGGGTGCTGAGGAACAGCAAGGAAATAGTGAGCAGGTGGGACAGTATTGTGAGGTGAGGTGAGAGATATGGGGGCCCATGTTGGCCATTGGAGAGATTTTGCTTCTCCTTGGAATAAAATGGGGAATCATGAAAGGTTTTGATCACAATGGTGGCCTCATTTGACTGATATTTATGAAAATAACTGGATTTTGTGTTGAAAACAGACTATAGAGGGGCAAAGGTAGAAGCAGGAGAACCTTTTAGGAAGCTGTTGTAATAATCTGAGCAAGAGATATGGTGACTTGAAACAGAGGAGTAGCAAATAAGTTAGTAAGACATTGTCAGATTGTTGATATATTTTGAAATGTCTTAGAAAACGATTATTTTTAGCCTCACTAGTATATTTTAATACCAGACAGTGTTACTTTTAGTGGCATTATTTCTCCAAAGCCTGTATAAAGAATTGTTCCCTTCTTAATTTTTTTGTGTAAAAAATTTCTCATGTCATTAGAAACATATTGGTTTGAATTTTGTAACAGTTCTCTCAATATTAACTGAAGTTACTTTTCCATTATTTTAGAGAAAAAGTTGGTACTAAGTGTATACAGTAGAAGCACTCCCCCATTTATGAATTTTGAATGAAATGTATTCTAAAAGCTCATTTAAAAGTCACTTGTTAAGACCCGTATATATGCTGTCTACAAGAGGCCCACTTCAGAACTAGGGACACATACAGACTGAAAGTGAGGGGATGGAAAAAGATACTCCATGCAAATGGAAATCAAAAGAAAGCTGGAGTAGCAATTCTCATATCACACAAAATAGACTTTAAAATAAAGACTGTTACAAGAGACAAAGAAGGACACTACATAATGATCAAGGGATCAATCCAAGAAGAAGATATAACAATTGTAAATATTTATGCACCCAATGTAGCAGCACCTCAATACATAAAGCAAATGCTAACAGCCATAAAAGGGGAAACCGACAGTAACACAACCATAGTAGGGGATGTTAACACCCCACTTTCACCAATGGACATATCATCCAAAATGAAAATAAATAAGGAAACACAGCTTTAAATGATACATTAAACAAAATGGACTTAATTGATATTTATAGGACATTCCATCCCAAAACAACAGAATACACTTTCTTCTCAAGCACTCATGGAACATTCTCCAGGATAGATCATATCTTGGATCACAAATCAAGGCTTGGTAAATTTAAGAAAATTGAAATAGTATCAAGTATCTTTTCCAACCACAACACAATGAGACTATATATCAATTACAGGGAAAAAAATCTGTAAAAAATACAAACACACGGAGAATAAACAATACACTACTAAATAACCAATACATCACTGAAGAAATCAAAGAGGAAATCAAAAAATACCTAGAAACAAAGGACAGTGAAAACACAGTGACCCAAAACCTCTGGGATGCAGCAACAGCCGCTCTAAGAGGGAAGTTTATAGCAATACAATCCTACCTCAAGAAACAAGAAAAATCTCAAATAAACAACCTAACCTTACACTGAAAGCAATTAGAGAAAGAAGAACAAAAAAAACCCAAAGTCAGCAGAAAGAAAGAAATCATAAAGATCAGATCAGAAATAAATGAAAAAGAAATGAAAGAAATGATAGCAAAGATCAGTAAACTTAAAGCTAGTTCTTTGAGAAGATAAACAAAATTGATAAACCATTAGCCAGACTCATCAAGAAAAAAAGGGAGAAGACTCAAATCAATAGAATTAGAAATGAAAAAGGAGAAGTAACAACTGACACTGCAGAAATACAAAGGATCATGAGAGATTACTACAAGAAGCTCTATGCCAATAAAATGGACCACCTGGAAGAAATGGAGAAATTCTTAGGAAAGCACAACCTTCTGAGAGTGAACCAGGAAGAAGTAGAAAATATAAACAGACCAATCACAGGCACTGAAATTGAGACTGTGATTAAAAATCTTCCAACAAACAGAAGTCCAGGATCAGATGGCTTCACAGGCAAATTCTATCAAACAAACATTTAAAGAAGAGCTAACACCCATCCTTCTCAAACTCTTCCAAAACATTGCAGATGAAGGAACATTCCCAAACTCATTCTATGAGGCCACCATCACCCTGATACCAAAACCAGACAAAGATGTCACAAAAAAAGAAAACTACAGGCCAGTATCACTGATGAACATAGATGCAAAAATCCTCAACAAAATACTAGCAAACAGAAGCCAATGGCACATGAAAAGGGTCACACACCATGGTCAAGTGGGGTTTATCCCAGAAATGCAAGGATACTTCAATATATGCAAATCAATCAATGTGATACACCATATTAACAAATTGAAGAAGAAAAACCATATGATCATCTCAATAGATGCAGAAAAAGCTTTTGACAATATTCAACACCCATTTATGATAAAAACCCTCCAGAAAGGGGGCATAGAGGGAACTTACCTCAACATAATAAAAGCCATATATGACAAACCCACAGCCAACATCGTTCTCAATGGTGAAAAACTGAAACCATTTCCACTAAGATCAGGAACAAGACAAGGTTGCCCACTCTCACCACTATTATTCAACATAGTTTAGGAAGTTTTAGCCACAGCAATCAGAGAAGAAAAAGAAATAAAAGGAATACAAATCAGAAAAGAAGAAGTAAAGCTATCACTGTTTGCAGATGACATGATACTATACATACAGAATCCTAAAGATGCTACCAGAAAACTACTAGAGCTATTGAATGAATTTGGTAAAGTAACCAGATACAAAATTAATGCACAGAAATCTCTTGCATTCGTATACACTAATGATGAAAAATCTGAAAGAGAAATTAAGGAAACACTCCCATTTACCATTGCAACAAAAAGAATAAAATACCTGGGAATAAACCTACCTAAGGAGACAAAAGACCTATATGCAGAAAAGTGTAAGACACTGTTGAAAGAAATTAAGGATGATACAAACAGATGGAGATATATACCATGTTCTTGGATTGGAAAAATCAACATTGTGAAAATGACTCTACTACCCAAAGCAATCTACAGATTCATTGCAATCCCTATCTAACTACCAATGGCATTTTTCACAGAACTAGAATAAAAAATTTCACAATTTGTATGGAAACACAAAAGACCCCAAATAGCCAAAGCAAACTTGAGAAAGAAAAACAGAGCTGGAGGAATCAGGCTCCCAGACTTCAGACTATACTACAAAGCTACAGTAATCAAGACAGTATAGTACTGGCACAAAAACAGAAATATAGATCCATGGAACAGGATAGAAAGCCCAGAGATAAACCCACACACATATGGTCAACTAATCTATGACAAATGTACAGTGGAGAAAGGACAGCCTCTTCAATAAGTGGTGTTGGGAAAACTGGACAGCTACATGTAAAAGAATGAAATTAGAACACTCCCTAACACCATACACAAAAATAAACTCAAAATGGATTAAAGACCTAAGTGTAAGACCGGACACTATAAAACTCTTAGAGGAAAACATAGGCAGAACACTCTATGACATAAGTCACAGCAAGATCCTTTTTGACCCACCTCTTAGAGAAATGGAAATAAAAACAAAAATAAACAAATGGGACCTAATGAAATTTAAAAGCTTTTGCACAGCAAAGGAAACCATAAACAAGACGAAAAGACAGCCCTCAGAATGGGAGAAAATATTTGCCAACGAAGCAACTGACAAAGGATTAATCTTCAAAATATACAAGCAGCTTATGCAGCTCAATATCAAAAAAACAAGCAACCCAATCCAAAAATGGGTAGACCTAAATAGACATTTCTCCAAAGAAGACATACAGATGGCCAAGAAACACATGAAAGGGTGCTCAACATCACTAATCATTACAGAAATGCAAATCAAAACTACAATGAGGTATCACCTCACACCGGTCAGAATGGCCATCATCAAAAAATCTAGAAACAATAAATGCTGGAGAGGGTGTGGAGAAAAGGGAACCCTCTTGCACTGTTGGTGGGAATGTAAATTGATACAGCCACTCTGGAGAACAGTATGGAGGTTCCTTTAAAAACTAAAAATAGAACTACCATACCACCCAGCAATCCCACTACTGGGCATATACCCTGAGAAAACCATGATTCAAAAAGAGTCATGTACCACAATATTCATTGCAGCTCTATTTACAATAGCCAGGACATGGAAGCAACCTAAGTGTCCATCAACAGATGAATGGGTAAAGAAGATATGGCACATATATACAATGGAATATTACTCAGCCATAAAAAGAAACGAAATTGAGTTATTTGTAGTGAGGTGGATGGACCTAGAGTCTGTCATACAGAGTGAAGTAAGTCAGAAAGAGAAAAACAAATACCTTATGCTTACACATATACATGGAATCTTAAAAAAAAAAAGGTTCTGAAGAACCTAGGGGCAGGACAGGAATTAATACGCAGACATAGAGAATGGACTTGAGGATATGGGGAGGGGGAAGGGTAAGCTGGGACGAAGTGAGAGAGTGGCATGGACATATATACACTACCAAATGTAAAACAGAATCTAGTGGGAAGCAGCCGCATAGCACAGGGAGATCAGCTCGGTGCTTTGTGATCACCTAGAGGGGTGGGAGGGAGATGCAAGAGGGAGGAGATATGGTGATATATGTATACGTATAGCTGATTACCTTTGTTATACAGTAGACACTAATACACCATTATAAAGCAGTTATACTCCAATAAAGATGTTAAAAAAAAGTTGTTAGTCTGCACCTAGTTTTTCATCAAAAAATATAATAAATGAGATTAGGGCCCAGGTTACATAAATGTTTAATTCTACAGTCACTAAACCAAAATTCATGTTTATAGCTTATTTGTGAAATGGGTCCCAGATTCCAACCAGGAATTTAGAATGAACATTTTCTCTACCCTCCTCTTCCTTACCACTTAGCCTCTCCACTTTCTTCTTTCTCACCCTGCTTCCTCCTCTAGGCAAATGAATTCTTCTCTTTCCTACATATGGTTGAGAAGTTAGAAAGGATTTTTTCATTTTTTACTTCCCCTCATGTCAGAACTAGCAGTGCCGTAAAGAAACATACTGGTTCAAATATTGTGGCAGGACACAAAGGGAGAAAAGGAACTTGATGTGGGCTGGAGGAAGTGGGGGTATGGGATTCAGGAAGCAGGGAGAAGTGGCTCCGATGACTGGTTTCTGGAGATTAGGGAATGAAGTATTTCAGGGAGATTGAGATGTGGGTATTTATAATAGGGGATCTTGAGCATGCCTAGCTTTTTCCTGTTACAGGGCTTTACCTGTGTTGTCTACTGTATGTCTGGAACATTTTCTCCCAAGTATTTTTATGGCTCACTCCTTCACATCATTTCAGGCCTCTGCTCAAAATGATACCCTCTCAGTAAGACAAAAGCCTTCCCTTACTGAGATAGCTACCCATCTTCTTCATTCTAGCTTCTTATCCTGCTTTATGCTCTCTTAATGGCACTTATCATTACCTGAAACTATATTATGTATTTGCTGATTTTTTGAAATTGTCTTTCTCTCATATGAGAATGTAAATTCTGTGAGTTCAGACTAGATCTGCTTGTTCATCTCCTTGAACTGTCCTGGAACGTAGAAATCATTCACTAAATTTTTGTTGAATGACAGAATGAATTAATGGGGATGGCTTCATGTTTGTAAATTTTCAGGACAATAGAAGTTAATGGAAAGTACCCTGGGGCTCAAGATGAAGGAGCTATGTGGATATGAGGTTCAACATTGGTAGGTCTAGGGGGTGCCCTCTGTAACAATATTAGCTGAGGAATTATTTCCCCCAGATACATTTTATAATCTGGGATTTCTTTTGTATAACCAAAACTGGAAGAGGAGTATTTATCCATTTTAAGAGAATGAAATTATTATGTATTTTAGAGCTACTATTTACATATGGATCATGTAAATACAATGTAAGATTATTTAGACCAGTGCTGTTATGGAAGTACAAATAGTTTTTATTATTATAAGAGAACACTGCACTAATGATTGGTTAATCTAGTTTCAGATATACTACATATGTGGGAGTAGAATATAGAATTTTAAGAATTCTAAAAAAGAATTTCAAGTATTTATACCCTTTATAATTCAGAGGCCTTCTGCTACCCGCCCCCTCTCCCCATCTGCAATCCTCTTCCCCTATGCATTGGTCAAAAATATTGAGGGTTTTTTTTTCTATATTGGATTACTGGCTAGAAAAAAATTCATATTAAAAATTTGAAAATATCTGTTTTTATGTAGACACCGGTTACTTTATTGGATCTGGTTAGTAAGAAACTTAAGAAGCTTCTACATGGAGAAGATCCAGATGCTATATCAGGTATTGATTCAGTCTTATTCTTTCTTTATCATTATGTGACTGTTATAGCCACATAAGTTGGAAAGGAGCCAAGGGTGAGTATGTAATAAATATATAATGCTATAAAAGGTGGTTACATTAAGGTTATTTTTTAATATCTCCAGAGCAAGTTCTTCTCTGGTTGTTTCTGGAAGCTCTTTGTTTGATTACCTTTCTTCTAAAAGGGTAAACACTTACTATATCTCATGCTGCTCCCAGGTCTCACCTTCCCCTCATTTATTACCCACCTGCCTGCTTCCTTGCTCCTGTGCACACTGTTTTTCTTTCTCCTGTTTTTCATTCTCTCTCTTTCCCTCCTCTTTTCTAGGAAATGACAACGTTTTTATAGAGAAGGAGCTTAAACACTTGCCCCTACCCAGTTGAAAAGGCTTCATGATTCTTTTTACTCCATGTCTTTTGGCAATTGATCTGATTCCTTACTTTTTAATTTCTTTAAACCATAAAATATCTAAAAGTCAAATTTCCTAAGATTGTCATGTGAGACAAAATAAAGTAATAGGTATAACTTTGGGTGCTAGGGCCAAATTGCCTGGGCAAATTAACTTCTTTGTGCCTCACCTTCCTCATCTCCAAAATGAGAATAATAGTATCTACCTTGTAGTTGTTAAATATTTAGTATTTATATTAATAATATAACATTGGAGGCTTCCCTGGTGGCACAGTAGTTAAGGATCCACCTGCAAATGCAGGGGACATGGGTTTGAGCCCTGGCCCGGGAAGATCCCATATGCCATGGAGCAACTAAGCCCATGCGCCGCAGCTACTGAGCCTGCACTCTAGAGCCCGCGAGCCGCGACTACTGAAGCCATGTACCTAGAGCCCGTGCTCCGCAACAAGAGAAGCCACCGCAATGAGAAGCCCGTGCACCACAACGAAGTGTAGCCCCTGCTCGCCGCAACTAGAGAAAGCCCGTACGCAGCAACAAAGATCCAACTCAGCCAAAAATAAATAAATAAATTTATATATAAAAAATAAACACAAAATGAGAGAATACGGTGAATTTCATAATTTTAAAAATAATATAGTTATAAATCATAGATACTATATTTAAATTGTATTATTTAAATATTAAGTACTAATGATGTTTAATATTAATTGACACTAATATTAAATCCTACTCTGTGTCAGACTGTGCTGAGCACTAACATGCATTTATGAAATTATTCTACACAATAACCTATTATGTAGGCATTATTATTACCCCATTCTATAGGTAAGAACTGAAACTTAGATTAAGTAACTTGACCAACTAGAAATGTAGGTAACATTTCTTCCTTAAAAAGAAAAAGTTTTCGGGCTTCCCTGGTGGTGCAGTGGTTGAGAGTCCGCCTGCCGATGCAGGGCACACGGGTTTGTGCCCCCGTCCGGGAAGATCGCACATGCCTTGGAGCGGCTAGGCCCGTGAGCCATGGACGCTGAGCCTGCGCGTCCGGAGCCTGTGCTGCGCAACGGGAGAGGCCACAACAGTGAGAGGCCTGCGTACCGCAAAAAAAAAAAAAAAAAAGTTTTCTAAGGCATTACTAATTTCTAGAAAAGTATTCATAGAATAGGGCATATGTTTATTTGCCAGGATTATTTGGAATTTCTCAGCTAATAGATGCCATTTCCTCCCATTCCCTTCTTTGAACATAGGACATATGGCCACAGGTCTGTTGCCACATGCAGCCTGTCTGTTTGATGCTGTTAAACAGATACTAACAAAGTATTCAGAACCTAACATCTGGAATCTTTTTAGATTAATTAGATCTCATCTGACTAATTTCAAGATAAACTTCATTTGGCTGCCATACTATATTAGCTTTTCACATTCAATTTTTCATTAGTTTTGGCTTTGAGGAAAATGGAGGAATTGTAGGCATTTTAACATTTATTTCCATCCAACATTTATTCAACAATATGCTTTAAAGGGAGATAATGAATATAAGTGCTTTGCATTGTGCCGTGTGCTATAAGCACTTGGGAAGTGAAGAGTTATCTGATAATATTTTTCCCTAAATAGCTTAACTCTCGTCTCTTCTTGAAGTTTATCCCTTATTCAGTAAAATTGTCAGATGATTATCAGTATACAACTTAATTGAATTTTTTAATTTCCTCTGTGTTTTGTGTTGTATGCTCTTTTCTGCATGCTTGAATTGATTATTTGAAATTCATGTCTTGATTTAAAATGTTCCTGATATCAAATATTCATCCATTCAATTATTCACTAAACATTTTGAAGATCTACTCTGTGCCAGACTTTGTATAAGCACCGCAAAATACAAGATGTATAAGATAATGCCCCTGCTTGCAATAAGTTTATGTTCCATGTTAAAAGCACCTGGCACTTAGTAGTTATAGATATCAATAGATAGTTGTTGAATAAATTAATTCAGTGAAATAACTGAAGTATGAGAGAGACAACCATTTATAAATCAATCATAATAAAATATAAGAGGGATATGTTCAAGCCAGAGGAGGTTATAGAAGACTAGAGGAGGAGGATTACCTGACCTAGTTTGAGGGCATTAGGCTAGGCTTGTGGAGGAGATGATACCTAGTGGGAGTCTTAAAGAACTAGATGCAAGCTAAACCAGAGGAGTGGAGAAGGGGAAGATATTCTGGACAGGAGGAACATTGTGAGCAAAAATAGGTACAGGCTAGAAATTACAGCTGAGCGGTGGCAGGAATTGAAACTAGAGAAATAGATGTCAGATCTTGAAGGGCCTCATTTAGCAGCCAAGGAATTCACTAGGCAGCTGGGGAGGCATTTTTTATTTTTTAAAAAGTGATACGGCTAGATTTATATTTTAGATAGTGCTTAGCAGCAGTTTGGAGAATGGGTTGGCCAGGGGGACTGGAAGCAGAGTTCTTAGGAGACTACTACAATGGTGCAAGTGAGAAATCATGCAGGCCTGTACTGTAGCAGAGACAAGAGGGACGGAGGGAGGGGACAGGTTTGAGAAATATTTAGGAGGTAAAATTGGCAACACTTGATTGCATCTGGGGGTCCGAGAGAAAGGGGACTCAAAGATAATTCTCAAGTTTCCAGGTGAGGTGACTGCCACCAATTCAGATAGAAAAACAGAGGAGAGGAACATGTGTAGGGAAATGATTGAATCTGTTTTGACCTTTTGATTTAAGATATGTGTGGGACATTCTGGTTGATATTTTCAGCAGAGCAACTGGATGTGCAATTTTGAAGTTCAGGGGAAAGATATGAACTAAAACTAAATATCTGGGAGCATGTGGAAATTGAGGTCATTTAGAGTATGTTGAGCAATATAAGAGGTCCAGGATAAAACATTAAAGAACACTAATCATCAAGGGGTGAGTAAAGAGGAACCTATGACTGAGACAGAGAAGGAATGTTAGAAGGGGAATGAGGTGAAGTTGTCCTCGTAAAGCCAAGGAAATGTAACATTTTAAAGAGGCGGATTGCATGTGGCAGCAGATCAGGACTGCTCTGGACTCTCTGGAGCCAATTAGTGAGAGCTGATTTAGTAGCTTGAGAGGCAAAAGCCAGGTTGCAAGTAGGATGAAAAGGAATGAATGGGTGAGAGATTAAAGAGTGGATCTATGATAAGGGAAGAGAGAAGCTGGGAATAACTGGGGCGATGCTAAATCAAGCCAGAGATTTGAGCATAATGACCCGCTGAGAGGTCAAAAGAGATTACTGATGGAGCCAGGCCCTGGAGGAGGCAGGAGGAAATGCCTTCAAGGGCACAGGACCAAGGGTTTTCCTTGAACAGGGGAGGGATATGAAGAGTAAAGTTGATAGTGTGTATGGATATAAATAAATATGTAGGTCCAAGGTAGAAAGTTGAAGATAATTAAATGATGAATCCATTTTCCTTGACAAAGTAGGAGGAGGAGACCCTATTGTCTGAGGAGTTGTAGGGGGACCATTGAATGGATGACATGAGAAAAAGGGAACAGTTTGAAATAGACAGGGAATGGGAAAAGCAGTTGAGAAAAGACAAATGAATGGACTGATGAGTAATTCTGAGGATCCTGATGAAGTAGATTATAAATTTTAGTGATGCCAATTTGGACAGTAATTTTCTCAGCAGCACTTATTTACTTGAATGTTCAAGTGTAAAAGGTGGATTCAAGCATTGATTAAGGGCTGAAATTTTGCTTTGTCAGGTGTTGCAGAAAGATTGGAGTGCAAGAAAATTGAGGACACAAATTAGTGAGAAAGTGGCTCAGATGATCAGATATGTGTCTGACTCAGGATGGGAAAAAAGAGATGATGAACAAAGAAAAATGGCACATCACTCTGAGACTGACGAGAGTTGTGACAGAGCTAAAGGCAGTATGGCATAGTATAGGGATCCCAAACCCTGGGAGTGGGACAATCCCAGGTTCAGATCCTAGCTCAGCCGTGTGGCCCAAGCTTCTGTTTCTTTATCGATAAGGCAGGGCTGTTAATAATAATACCTGCACACTTACACCTTAGAACATTGAAGATATAATGAGAAAAAGTACAAAAAGCTTGACACATGGTAAGCACTCATTGTAAGCTATTTTTTTAAATATAAATTTATTTATCTTACTTTTGGCTGGGTTGGATCTTTGTTGCTGCGCGCGGTCTTTCTCTAGTTGTGGTGAGCAGGGGCTACTCTTCATTGCGGTGCGAGGGCTTCTCATTGTGGTGGCTCCTCTTGTTGCAGAGCACGGGCTCTAGGCGCCCAGGCTTCAGTAGTTGTGGCTCACAGGCCCTAGAGCGCAGGCGCAGTAGTTGTGGCACATGGGCTTAGTTGCTCCGCGGCATGTGGGATCCTCCCGGACGAGGGCTCGAACTTGTGTCCCCTGCATTGGCAGGTGGATTCTTAACCACTGCACAACCAGCGAATTCCCGTAAGTTATTATTGTGTTACTATTTGAAGGACAGTAGATTCTGAATAGAGTTAGGTGTAGGATTTTAAGTTTTCAGAGGCAGTGTAATACCAGGTGTCACCATAGGTGTGTTTAAGTGAAGCTGTGTTTATAGTGAAAATAGGCAAACCCCCTAATATTAATGGGCTTTAGGATTTCAAAGGTTACCCTGATTGACAGTTGCTTTCGTGTGTCTGGAGGCTAAGGTGTCCCCATCTGTAGATCAGCCTAGGGAGAGGCTTGGTTGATTGGTTGACTGTACATGCTAAGACAGCTCACAGAGCAGTGAAAAAACACTGCTCGTGTTCATGAAATTCTTTGTCCATGTTTTGCACATGCTTCTGATAGGGCTCAGGACACACTACCCCAAAATATGGCACCTGACATATTGAATATTTTAAGCTGAAAGGGCTTGAGAAAATGCAGAAGCAGGAGGATCACTCTGACCTACTTCCCCCTTGTCCTTCCTCCCTGAAACTGGCCATAAAACCCTCATATGAGAGATGCCCTCCTTGTACCCAGAGGAAAGGAGTATCCTTAGCTCCAAAGACAAAGGGAGGCCAAGAAGAATCTAAACAAACAGACCTTGCTAAGTTTTCCCCAGTTTATTACGATTACGTCATTCTCCTTAACCTGTCACGTTCCTCCAGGACTGTGCACTCTTCAGCAAACTGGCATAAAAGTACATAGGTTCGGGGCTTCCCTGGTGGCGCAGTGGTTGAGAGTCCGCCTGCCGATGCAGGGGACACGGGTTTGTGCCCCGGTCCAGGAAGATCCCACATGCTGCGGAGCGGCTAGGCCCATGAGCCATGGCCGCTGAGCCTGCGCATCTGGAACCTGTTATAGCAACCTATTTTTGAAGTATAGTTGAATTACAATGTTGTGTTAATTACTGCTCTACAGCAAAGTGACTCAGTTACACATATATATTCTTTTTCATTATGGTTTATCACAGGATATTGAATATAGTTCCCTGTACAGCAACCTATTCTTGTTGCAATGGATGCAACTGCCTCACCAATCTCTTACAGAATGTTACTTATAAAATTTTTAAAATTTTATTCCATAAGGGGACTTTTTTTTTTTTTGGCCACACCACACAGCTTGCAGGATCTTAATTCCCGGCTTGAACCCAGGCCACTACAGTGAAAGCACCGAGTCCTACCACTGGACTGCCAGGGAAGTCCCCCAAGGGGTCATTCTTTTTTTTTTTTTTTTTTTTCGGTACGTGGGCCTTTCACTGTTGTGGCCTCTCCCGTTGCGGAGCACAGGGTCCTGGGGTTGGATCACTGGTAGGGGAACTAAGATCTTGCAATCCAGGCAGCACAGCGCCCCCCCCCAACAAAAAAAAGGGAGTCGGGCTCAGTGTTTCCAATTCATTCTTTTACTGTCTAATCCATGATCTCCTCTATTTGTCCTGAATTAAAACGTCTCTGGAATTGCTCTTACGTCTCTAGTAGTTTCCTCCTGCCCTGATCTGGGACATAGGTTTTCTTGTTTCTCTAACAACCTAATCCCATTTGTTTTCCATCTTTTAGGAATTCTTCCACATTTGTTCATCAGTGCCACCCTTTTTATTTCCTAGAGTCCACTTAAGGATTTACTCTACTATCAAAATATAATATGAACTATTTCATGCACACAATAAAGATTCTAATATAATGCATACCCATGTGCCCACCAACCCAGCTTGAGACATAATATATCACAAAAAGCACTGAAGTAAGTGTTCCCTGTGCATTCCTCCACTAGAAATTGTTTAAAGGGATTTCGGACAGGTAAAGTAGGTGAACACGATCAGTTTGCCACGTCAAGCCAGTCACCACTGAATTAAAAAATTCAAAACCAAGATAGAAAAGTGTTGGAGAGAATTATCCTATCTTGATTAGTCATTGATGTAAACCCTAATCCTCTACTGTCTTAAGGTGTATATTATGCATGGCCAATGCTAGAACACTGTTTCCATGCATGCAATTTGCAGCACAAAGTTATAAACTCTAATGTGGCTAAGTTCTCGCTCAATACTTCTAGTGAATCTCATATCAGGATCTTTAACATCTTTCAAAAATAGATAACCTTGTTATTATTTAGAGATAATGTTAAATGTTCTCTTTGAAGTCAACTTACTGTATAATATTAAAACATTATCTCTAGCAATAAAGTTTCAAAATTAGGCAGGTGTTAAAATTGATGGGAGCTTCAAGGCTAGAGATAAACGATTAGCATCTATGTTCATTAATTTCAGAAATGAATTTTTAGTGTCTCAAAAATGAGCACTATGAGACCTACACCGTGAACAGAAATTAGTGTACTGTAGTAAGCATGTGACACACACATTATTCTCAGCAGAACATAATGGGAAACATCAAGCTAGGGCATGTTTTGGAAATGCAGCTTTGAGGAATGCCCTGGTTCCTCATACGAAAAACATCTTGGTTGTTGATGATAGTATTCTGCCTGCAAGATGAGGTCCTGGTAAGTCAAGGAAAGCCCTTTAAATGGTGACTTACCTTTATAACTCTAACTGCCTCACCCTGAAATTCTAGCACAGTTACACTGTTACACTGTATGGTTGCAAAAACTTCTTTTATGCCACCAGCATCTTTTTGCTACACTCTCCACAGATTATATGCTAGTACCTGGGTATCACACAAACACAATCAAATTGCAACTCTGCAATGATAACAAGTAATGTAACTAGCCTAGGTCTAGGAAGGACTGACCAGGCCCTAACCTAATACAGATCTTTGATTAAGTCAAAAATGCATTTACTACACCTCACCTACCAAACACCATAGCTTGCTTAGTCTAGCCTACCTTATACGCGCTCAGAATATTTACATTAGCCTAGAGTTGGGCAAAATCATCAAACACAAAGCCTATTTTATAATCAAGTGTGGAATATTTCATAATTGATTGAATATTGTGCTGAAAGTGAAAAACAGAATGGTTGGTGGGTACAGAATGGTTGTAAGCATATTGGTTGTTTACCCTGACTGGGACCTGTGGCTCACTGCCGCTGCCCAGCATCACAAGAGAGAAACATACCAAATATCGCTAGCCCAGGAAAATATTAAAGTGTAAAATTTGAAGAACAGTTTCTAATGAGTGCATATTGCGTTCACACCATTGTAAAGTCAAAAAATCATTAAGTCGCTGTCCATATGATCCAAATATAATTGTAGTGGACAGCTCTTTCACCGTGCCCAGCATCTGTCTCTTCACCTTAATTTTCCTTTGGGAAACTACCTTCTTTCACTCTAGGCTATCTTAGTAGGGCTGTTAAAATCCCTGAAGCCATGGGGTAGGCACATGATCCAAGCTAAGGTAAAGAGATTGGCAGGAATTTGATTCATGAGCCCAATGACACAAGAATTTCATCCTAAAAAATGGTATAGTATTTTTATGAGTGAAATAATACATTTCTACAACACAGTACTGACCAAAAACACTTTAATAAATTGGCTTTGGTCTTCATCCTTTCAAACTTAGGCTAAGTAAAAAATAAACATTACATACACATAGATTAGTTTTTCTAACTTTAGTATATACAAATAAAAATGACAATTAAAAGATAAAATACTTAGCTCTAGAAGAAAGAGAGAAATCTTATCAGCCTGAAAATACTCTGGCCAATTCCTAGTCAGTCACACAAAACTACCTTCTAAGGAAACCTGACCAGTGAGACAGTTAAGTTTGTGCTCTTAGCTATAAAGAATTAAACTTAAAATACACTCACTCTTTCATCTTCTAATGAAAGATAACTTAGTCTCGGAAACAGCATAAGCATTGTTATAGTAAGTCTAGCTCCTAAATGAAAATTTGGGCTGAGTTACAGTTTACTTACTAACCTAGGTAAGAAACCTTTGAAAATCAGCCATGGATCAAAGTATTTACATAAGTTCAAGATGTTATCTTATCTTAGGATGAAAGTTAACACAGGTCCTTAACTTCCTTTAAAAAGAACATTGAAAATTAAACCTTTGTCACAGTCAAAACTTTCAGAAACGTTTCTTAAATATCAAATTTCTCTTCACAGACGCTATGTCCATTTTCTTCATAATCTTCTCTTGTTACCACCATATCTTCAAAATCATCATTCTCCGATATCAATTTTCCACCTTCCCAGGCATAAGTAATAGGGCTAAAAATAAAGGTAAAATAAGTGAACCCAGATGATTTTACAGAACTGAAATGCCAGAAACGTTAATTAGTAACTAAAATGTGGCAATCTCTACCCAACCTGATTTAACAGAAAATCATTTAAAGTGTGAAAATAAGCATAAACTTCATAGGAGTAAAGCAAACTCGGAAAGGAAAGTTGGTCACCACTACAAGTAAGTGTTCTTTTTATTTTCCCGTGCCCTGAATTTATGGACCTTCTACCTCTAATAAAAAGAATACAAGCAAAATATAAAAAATGCATAAAAATAAAAACACTGTAATAATTGAGTCTAACTTTTGTACATGGCAAAGATATGTCATCAAATCAATCCACCCAGCAACCAATGAAATAGATATTATAACTCCCACTTTATAGATTTGGAAAATGAGGTTCAGAGAGGTTAAGACTGAAACTAGGATTCAACTCGGAACTGTTTTCACACAATCTGTGCTTTTGCTCCTATACTTTGTTGCCTCTAATAAATGAGACATTTAAAAGCCACAGTGCATGATAAACTTGCTACATGGTAGGACATGGACAATAAGTAAAATTAGAGCACATCAAACTTTTAGTTCAATTTTATGTACAACCAAGTTAATTGGTTGTAATTCTGTGTAATTGGTTCAATTTGTGTAATTCTACTTCTACTCTTCCTCTCCCCCAATTCAGTTGTAAATATGAAAAATGATAAAGAAAAAAGTGTTTTCCTTACTATATTTATTACATTTCCTAACCTTAAAAAAACCTAAATATATATCTATCTATAAAATCAGATGTGCAATAAAGATTTGATGAATAAAAGAATAAAAATTATTTCTATAGATCCCTTGGCCTGTAATGTATGCATGACTTACACTTAAAATGCAGGATAAAAATCCAATATGCTTCATATTCTAAAGAGTATATGAACATTAATGCTGATAAAAATCATTCCAATATCTAATGATAATTTATTCTTTTATCTGATAGCTATAAAATTAAGTGATCTGATGAGGGTCTTCTATTAACTGCTATTGATTTTGAAAAATTCTTCTTTAGCTTTGAAACAAACCTCTAAAATTAAAAATCAGGTATGTGGGGTCTTGTTTGCAACTCTGCCGCTTAAAACAGTGGAGCAGTGATGGGGGATTATTTAAACATAGATTTGGTGAGAACTTCTGCCTCCAGATAAAGAGAACTGAATTTTAGTCTGGTTACTGCTATTAACTTATCATAAGACCTTTGCTAACTCATGAGCCCTTGTTTATTTACAAATAAGTACACAGAAGAGGATGATCTATAAGACTTTCTTACAGCTCTAAAATTATACCTTAATTATCTGCTTTTTCTCATAAAACAGGATAGGGGGTACATATAAAAGTTTTGAATTATAAAAAAAATGACTACTTAAATGTAAAAGTTTAAGTATTTTAAATTATTTTAAAACATTCCAAAACAACTTACCAATTGACATAATTTATCTTGGTTAAATTCTCAGATTTCTATTCTTCATAGAAACTCTCAAGAAATGGCATATCTCAGATAAATCAAATAGATAAAATTTTTAAAATTTATTTTTTATTTCTTTTTGGCTGCGTTGGGTCATCATTGCTGTGTGCGGGCTTTCTCTAGTTGCAGCGAGCAGGGGCTACTCTTCATTGCTGTGCACGGGCTTCTCATTGCGGTGGCTTCTCCTGTTGCAGAGCACAAGCTCCAGACGCACAGGCTTCAGTAGTTGTGGCACTCGGGCTCAGTAGTTGCAGTTCACGGGCTCTAGAGCCCAGGCTCAGTAGTTGTGACGCACAGTCTTAGTTGCTCCGCGGCATGTGGGATCTTCCTGTACCAGGGCTCGAACTCGTGTCCCCTGCATTGGCAGGCGGATTCTTAACCACTGCTCCACGACGGAAGTCCCAAATCGAATAAATAACCTAAGTGATTTGCCTGTAAAAAATCTCCAAGTAATGATGACTGATTCACTATAGGGAAGTGATCTTACATTAACTGAGCACCCATTATGTACCAACAATAATGGATGCTACTTCACATACTTCATCCCCTTTCATCCACTGAAAGTAAAGTTTTCATTTTTTTTAATTTAATTTTATTTTTTATACAGCAGGTTCTTATTAGTCATCCATTTTATACACATCAGTGTATACATGTCAATCCCAATCGCCCAATTCATCACACCACCATCCTCACCCCCGCATGGCTTCCCCCCCTTGGTGTCCATACGTTTCTTCTCTGTGTCTCAACTTCTGCCCTGCAAACCAGTTCATCTGTACCATTTTTCTAGCTTCCACATACATGCGTTAATATACAATATTGTTTTTCGCTTTCTGACTTACTTCACTCTGTATGACAGTCTCTAGATCCATCCACGTCTCAACAAATGATCCAATTTCATTCCTTTTTATGGCTGAGTAATATTCCACTGTATATATGTACCAAATCTTCTTTAGCCATTCGTCTGTCAATGGGCATTTAGGTTGCTTCCATGACCTGGCTATTTTAAATAGTGCTGCAATGAAAACTGGGGTGCATGTGTCCTTTTGAATTATGGTTTTCTCTGGGTATATGGCCAGTAGTGGGATTGCTGGGTGGTATGGTAGTACTATTTTTAGTTTTTTAAAGAACCTCCATACTGTTTTTCATAGTGGCTGTATCAATTGACATTCGCACCAACAGTGCAAGAGGATACCCTTTTCTCCACACCCTCTCCAGCATCTGTTGTTTGTAGATTTTCTGATGATGCCCATTCTAACTGGTGTGAGGTGATACCTCACTGTAGTTTTGATTTGCATTTCTCTAATAATTAGTAATGTTGAGCAGCTTTTCATGTGTTTCTTGGCCATCTGTATGTCTTCTTCGGAGAAATGTCTGCTTAGGTCTTCTGCCCATTTTTGGATTGGGTTGTTTATTTAATATTGAGCTGCATGAGCTGTTTATTATTTTGGATATTAATCCTTTGTCGGTTGCTTCGTTTGCAAATATTTTCTCCCATTCTGAGGGCTGTCTTTTCGTCTTGTTTATGGTTTCCTTTGCTGTGCAAAAGCTTTGAAGTTTCATTAGGTCCCATAGTTTATTTTTCCTTTTATTTCCATTACTCTAGGAGGTGGATCAAAAAAGATCTTACTGTGATTTATGTCAAAGAGTGTTCTTCCTATGTTTTCCTCTAAGAGTTTTACAGTGTCCAGTCTTACATTTAGGTCTCTAATCCATTTTCAGTTTATATTTGTGTATGGTGTTAGGGAGTGTTCTAATATCATTCTTTTACATGTAGCTGTCCAGTCTTCCCAGCACCAATTATTAAAGAGACTGTCTTTTCTCCATTGTATATCCTTGCCTCCTTTGTCATAGATTAGTTGACCATAGGTGCGTGGGTTTATCTCTGGGCTTTCTATCTTGTTCCATTGATCTATATTTCTGTTTTTGTGCCAATACCATGTTGTCTCGATTACTGTAGCTTTGCAGTACAGTCTGCAGCCACGGAGTCTGATTCCTCCAGCTCCGCTTTTTTCACTCAAGACTGCTTTGGCTATTCGGGGTCTTTTGTGTCTCCATACAAATTTTAAGATTTTTTTGTTCTAGCTCTGTAAAAAATGCCACTGGTAATTTGATAGGGATTGCATTGAACTTGTAGATTGCTGTGGGTAGTACAGTCATTTTCACAATATTGATTCTTCCAATCCAAGAACATGGTATATCTCTCCATTTGTTGGTATCATCTTTAATTTCTTTCATCAGTATCTTATAGTATTCTGCATACAGGTCTTTTGTCTCCATAGGTAGGTTTATTCCTAGGTATTTTATTCTTTTTCTTGCAATGGCAAATCGGAGTGTTTCCTTAATTTCTCTTTCAGATTTTTCATCATCAGTGCATAGGAATCCAAGAGGTTTCTGTGCATTAATTTTGTATCCTGCAACTTCACCAAATTCATTGATTAGCTCTAGTAGTTTCTTGGTGGCATCTTTAGGATTCTCTATGTATGGTATCATGTCATATGCAAACAGTGACAGTTTTACTACTTCTTTTCCAATTTGTATTCCTTTTCTTTCTTTTTCTTCTTTGATTGCCGTGATTAGGACTTCCAAAACTATGTTGAATAACAGTGGTGAGAGTGGACATCCTTGTCTTGTTCCTGATCTTAGAGGAAATGCTTTCAGTTTTTCACCATTGAGAATGATGTTTGCTGTGGGTTTGTTGTATATGGCATTTATTATGTTGAGGTAGGGTCCCTCTATGCCCACTTTCTGGAGAGTTTTTACCATACATGGGTGTTGAATTTTGTCAAAAGCTTTTTCTGCATCTATTGAGATGATCATATGGTTTTTCTTCTTCAATTTGTTAATATGGTGTATCACATTGATTGATTTGTGTATATTGAAGAATCCTTGCATCCCTGGATAAATCACACTTGATCATGGTGTATGATCCTTTTAATGTGTTGTTGGATTCTGTCTGCTAGTATTTTGTTGAGGATTTTTGCATCTATGTTCATCAGTGATATTGGCCTGTAGTTTTCTTTTTTTGTAGTATCTTTGTTTGGTTTTGGTATCAGGGCGATGGTGGCCTCATAGAATGAGTTTGGGAGTGTTCCTTCCTCTGCAATGTTTTGGAAGAGCTTGAGAAGGATGGGTGTTAGCTCTTCTCTAAATGTTTGATAGAATTTACCTGTGAAGCCATCTGGTCCTGGACTTCTGTTTGTTGGAAGATTTTTAATCACAGTTCCAATTTCATTACTTGTGATTAGTCTATTTATATTTTCTGTTTCTTCCTGGTTCAGTCTTGGAAGGTTATACCTAAGAATTTGTCCATTTCTTCCAGGTTGTCCATTTTATTGGCATAGGGTTGCTTATAGTAGTCTCTTAGAATGCTTTGTATTTCTGTGGTGTCTGTTGTAACTTCTCCTTTTTCATTTCTAATTTTATTGATTTGAGTCCTCTCCCTCTTTTTCTTGATGAGTCTGGCTAATGGTTTATCAATTTTGTTTATCTTCTCAAAGAACCAGCTTTTAGTTTTATTGATCTTTGCTATTGTTTTGTTTCTATGTCATTTATTTCTGCTCTGACCTTTATGATTTCCTTCCTTCTGCTAACTTTGTGTTTTGTTCTTCTTTCTCTAGTTCCTGTAGGTGTAAGGTTAAATTGTTTATTTGAGATTTTTCTTGTTTCTTGAGGTAGGCTTGTATAGCTATAAACTTCCCTCTTAGAACTGCTTTTACTGCATCCCATAGGTTTTGGATCGTTGTGTTTTCATTGTCATTTGTCTCTACGTATTCTTTGATTTCCTCTTTAATTTCTTCAGTGATCTCTTGGTCATTTAGTAAAGTATTGTTTACCCTCCATGTGTTTGTGTTTTTTATGTTTTTTTCCCTGTAATTCACTTCTAATCTCATAGCGCTGCGGTCAGAAAAGATGCTTGATATGATTTCAATTTTCTTAAATTTACTGAGGCTTGACTTGTGACCCAAGATGTGATCTGTCTTGGACAATATTCCGTGCGCACTTGAGGAGGAAGTGTAATCTGCTGTCTTTGGATGGAGTGTCCCATAAATATCAATTAAATCTATCTGGACTATTGTGTCATTTAAAGGTTCTGTTTCCTTATTTATTTTCATTTTGGATGATCTGTCCATTGGTATAAGTGAGGTGTTAAAGTCCCCCACTATTATTGTGATACTGTCGATTTCCTTTTATAGCTGTTAGCAGTTGCCTTATGTGAGGTGCTCCTATGTAGAGGGCATATATATTTATAATTGTTATATCTTCTTCCTGGATTGATCCCTTGATCATTATGTAGTGTCCTTCCTTGTCTCTTGTAACATTTTTTATTTTAGAGTCTATTTTATCTGATCTGAGTATTGCTATTCCAGCTTTCTTTTGATTTCCATTTGCATGGAATATCTTTTTCCATCCCCTCACTTTCAGTCTGTATGTGTCCCTAGGTCTGAAGTGGGTCTCTTGTAGACAGCATATAGATGGGTCTTGGTTTTGTATGCATTCAGCAAGCCTGTGTCTTTTGGTTGGAGCATTTAATCCATTCACGTTCAAGGTAATTATCAATATGTATGTTCCTATGACCATTTTCTTATTTCTTTTGGGTTTGTTTTTGTAGGTCCATTTCTTCTCTTGTGTTTCCCACTTAGAGAAGTTCCTTTAGCATTTGTTGTAGAGCTGGTTTGGTGGTGCTGAATTCTCTTAGCTTTGCTTGACTGTAAAGCTTTTGATTTCTCCATCGAATCTGAATGAGATCCTTGCCGGGTAGAGTAATCTTGGTTGTAGTTTCTTCCCTTTCATCACTTTAAATATATCAGCCAGTCCCTTCTGGCTTGTAAAGTTTCTGCTGAGAAATCTGCTCTTAACCTTATGGGAGTTCCCTTGTATGTTGTCATTTTTCCCTTGCTGCTTTCAATAAATTTTCTTTGCCTTTAATTTTTGCCAATTTGATTACTATGTGTCTCCGTGTTTCTTCCTGGGTTTATCCTGCCTGGGACTCTCTGCGCTTCCTGGACTTGGGTGGCTATTTCCTTTCCCATGTTAGGGATGTTTTCAACTATAATCTCTTCAAATATTTTCTCTGGTCCTTTCTCTCTCTCTTCTCCTTCTGGGACCCCTATAATGCGAATGTTGTTGCACTTAATGTTGTCTCAGAGGCTTCTTAGGCTGTCTTCATTTCTTTTCATTGTTTTTTCTTTATTCTGTTCTGCAGCAGTGAATTCCACCATTCTGTCTTCCAGGTCACTTATCCGTTCTTCTGCCTCAGTTATTCTGCTATTGATTCCTTCTAGTGTAGTTTTCATTTCAGTTATTGTATTGTTCATCTCTGTTTGTTTGTTCTTTAATTCTTCTAGGTCTTTGTTAAACATTTCTTGCATTTTCTCGATCTTTGCCTCCATTCTTTTTCCGAGGTCCTGGATGGTCTTCACTCTCATTATTCTGAATTCTTTTTCTGGAAGTTTGCCTATCTCCACTTCAGTTAGTTGTTTTTCTGGGGCTTTATCTTGTTCCTTCCTCTGGTACATAGCCCTCTGCCTTTTCATCTTGTCTATCTTTCTGTGAATGTGGGTTTTGTTCCACAGGCTGCAGGATTGTAGTTTCTTGCTTCTGCAAGAAGATTGTAGGATTGTAGTTCTTGCTTCTGCTGTTTGCCCTCTGGTGGATGAGGCTATATAAGAGGCTTGTGTTAAGTTTCCTGATGGGAGGGACCTGTGGTGGCTAGAGCTGACTCTTGCTCTGGTGGGCAGAGCTCAGTAAAACTTTAAACCGTTTGACTGTTGATGGGTGGGGCTGGGTTCCCTCCCTGTTGGTTGTTTGGCCTGAGGCAACCCAACACTGGAGCCTACCTGGGCTCTTTGGTGGGGCTAATGGCAGACTCTGGGAGGGCTCACGCCAAGGAGTACTTCCGAGAACTTCTGCTGCCAGTATCCTTGTTCCCACAGTGAGCCACAGCCACCCCCCACCTCTGCAGGTGACCCTCCAACACTAGCAGGTAAGTCTGGTTCAGTCTTCCCTGGGGTCACTGCTCCTTCCCCTGGGTCCCGATGCACACACTACTTTGTGTGTGCCCTCCAAGAGTGGAGTCTCTGTTTCCCACAGTCCTGTCGTAGTCCTGCAATCAAATCCCGCTAACCTTCAAAGTCTGATTCTCTAGGAATTCCTCTTCCCACTGCCAGACCCCCAGGTTGGTAAGCCTGATGTGGGGCTCAGAACCTTCACTCCAGTGGGTGGACTTCTGTGGTATAAGTGTCCTCCAGCCTGTGAGTTACCCACCTAGCAGTTATGGGATTTGATTTTACTGTGATTGCGCCCCTCCTACCGTCTCATTTTGGCTTCTCCTTTGTCTTTGGATGTGCGGTATCTTTTTTGGTGAGTTCCAGTGTCTTCCTGTCGATGACTGTCCAGCAGCTATATCATTTCATTTTTTTGAGAAAAGAAAAATGAGCATCCCAAAGGTGAAATTAACCTGGCAACCCAGTAGAAACAGGCTTTAAACTCAAGTCTGCTTACAGACCTCTTTATCTGTAAACTAACTTCCATGATTTGTTTCTATATAAGCCAACACTTACTTTTCAGGCAGCACAACAGAAACATCATAATCTGTTGGAGTGAGACATCGAACTTCCGAGTAAACCCGATCTCTAAATCCCGGGAAAAGGGAATTTCCTCCCGTCAAAACAATGTTCTTAAAAAAATGCGGCTGCATTTCTTTTAAAAGAGAAAAATAGGAGAAAGAAAAAAGGCATTAGAATATCTGTTTCCTTATCTTTCTGGAGAAATGGGGATGAGAGATTAGGTAAAAGCAATTGGGGATGAAAGTTACTGGTTGGGAAACCATATAGTTTTTTATAACCATATAAATTATAACTTATAAGATTTTATAATGAGGTTATCATTTATACAAATAAACATATTAAACAGAAATATGACCTCACAGTTCTTTAAAAGAAAGGCTAAGGTGAACGGGTTGAATTACTAGCAACTTATTACATATACATGTAAGCTATACATAAATGAGTAAAATGCTAGTAGCAGACATTTGAAAATTAAAATTGTTCTCCCCTAAAATGGAGGAGGTCTTTATGTAGGCTGAGACTGTTAGCTAGTGTAAAGATGAAAAGGAGGTCCTTCATAACATTTTAAACTTGAAAATCCAAGTTTCCATGTTATCTCACTGAGACACACATTCTTATTGTGCAACACTTACAATGATAGTGAAAAATACTCAATCTATAATAATATTTAAAGAAAGGATCTTATGTTCTACACTCATTAAAGTTACATGATAGCAAATATTAAGTGCCACATGGTTAGTCAATCTTAAAGGGCTACCAAGCACCACTGGGAAATTTGTCAGGAATTGATAGGTACTGGCCATCCCACCTAATGCTCCTGTTCACAAAACAGGGACAGAGTACTGCTACGTTAATATTGAGTCTTACAACACAACATTAAAACAGTGTAGTACAAAATGTTGTATATCTCATGACTGCAACTTTAGATAGAATGAGAAATCAATATGAAATATTAATGTGAAATTAGTTGTGAAATAACTATATTAAGGTGATGGCATTATCTGACTTTTTTTCTTTTTTAATGGGAGGAAAGGACACTGCATAGGCAAGATTTTCTCCAATGCCTACACTGTTCCTTATGAACTAGGAAGACATTTTTAAGCTATAAAGGTACTCCAAAACTTTAGAACATTATTTAGTTAAATCATGCTTCAGGAGAACCCAGAAATCACTGTGAAGCACTATACTTCAATCTCATTAAAACTAACTTCCTGTATATTAATCAAAATGTAACAGAAGGAATAAACCAGTCTCATCAACAGCTAAAACCCATTAAATTGTTAAATTATAAATTTCTACTCTGTGCAAGTTTGGCTTAAATTAAAACTTTTTAAATGGATATAGCAATTTAATACTTATAAAGAGATGAAGTTCTTCAAATTTAAGCAGACCATAATTACTCTTCCCATATCAAATTTACAATCTAGGATCAATAAAGAATTAGTCAAGTAAAATAAAGTACAATAAAGAATTATTCAAGTTAGATCTGGAAATCTCTGCAAATAAAGTAGCCATTTGCTCAAATTATTTAGAAGAAACAGATGACTTCTCTAGGGTTCACAGAGCTTATGATTTTTAAAAAATATCATTATTCCTCATTATTTATGCACCTTCAGGTAAGTTCTGAATTGAATAGACAATAGCTTCTGGAATTCCCATTTCTTGAATTCCTATATCAGAAGGATTAAAGAGTATTTCTGGAACAGCAAATCTCTCATTGGCCAGACGAAGAATTTGTTCCCCAGATTTATATTTTCCACTTAACACCATTTCTTCTCTTGGCTTAAAGAAAAATAAGATGAAAAGTTTAAGTTATGTTATTTAGCTCACATCACTAATAACATTTAGTAATATGTAATACCAATATATTAACCATGTTCTTGGAAGTTTCAGGATTCTCAAAAGTTAGAAAAATGTGGTCTTCTCTGCTGTTGCCTAACCACACAAATAAATAACTACTGACTCTTAATATAGCTATTCCCCCAAAGATGATCTGGCTTTATTCCACACATTTTAAAACAGAAAGAAAGAAAAGGAGAATAGAGCAGAAGGAACTTCATAATCTACCTCTAAGAGTGATTCCAGTTTTTAAAGAACAAAGAACATACTCTAAATAAAAAACACTGTACCTTATGTTTCCAGCACTATCTACTTTCACTCCCCTGACCTTGCCTTAGATTTTTATTGGGCATTATGGTTTTATTCTATTAGGATTTCCCCTTTCCCTTGTGCAAAAAGCCTACATCATTAAATTTCTTTATTATTTATTCAATCTCTATTCAAAAAACAGTTTCCAAAATGATTTAAGCAAATACTGGACTTTATCACTGAAATTCTTTTGCTATTTATTTTCTGTTAACCCACCCACTCTGTGAGCTGTGCTCCTGAAGGGGCCAGAAAAAAATAATCTCCTTCTACAGCATTCTACATCATTAAAATAATGGTCCCTCTCAATTGCACTAAGACTCATCAGCTTTTCTAGATTGTTAAAGACATTAACTTCATTTGACTCGTATATGCAATTTTCCACCTGTAACAGAGTATATCCCAATCCTCTATATAAATATAAAAATACTTAAAATATATGAAAAGAAATATTAATAATTTATTGTTAAAGAGTAAACTATATAAAAACTATTCCTTAATATAATTAGTCATCTACTCTCTGTTCAGGTTTCAGCTTCCTCAGAGAGGCTTCTTCTGACTCCCAAATAAAAGATCCCTCTAGTATTCTTACTATCACCCTGTATTATCCTTCATCATCTACACTGTTCACCATCACATATCCACTACCCAGTATAGCATGCCAGTCAACAATGTGGTGTTTGTTTTAGGCATTTTACATACATTATCATACTGAATTCTCATATAACCCTGTAAGGTAGATATATTTTCCTTTTACTAATGATGCAATTGCACTAGGCAAGGTTACGTGACTTGCTCAAGATCATTCAACTAATAACTCGAGCACACACAATATATTCCTCCTACTACATTGCCTCTCTTAACCTGGATATGAATGATTCTGATTTCTATCATTTGGAAATTCCATGCTTGAAACTTTCTTTTTTTTAAAAATTTTTTTGGCCACGTCATACAGCATGTGGGATCTTAGTTACCAGACCAGTTGATCAAACCTGCAACCCCTGCACTGGAAGCATGGATTCTTAACCACTGGACTACCAGGGAAGTCCCTTGAAACATTATTTTTAAATAAAAATATCCTAAAAATTACACAAAATTCACAATACCCTATGAAGAACAAGGAAAACTACACATCACTTTCAACCCGATTAAACTATGGTTGCACTAGCAAAGAGAAGAATATTATTTCTTCACAGATAAAGTATTCTTCCTTCTCAGGCAGAATGGAAAATACTTCCTATAAATTTACAAATTCATTTAAAAATGATATTGGCTTGAGTGTATAGGATATAACTCATATTGTCAACACTCAAAATAACTTGAGACAGATACAGACTTGGACAATTTAATTTGACAAAACATTAGAGGTTATCTAGTCCACAGCCCTGATTTTACAGAAGAAGATCATGTGACTGACCCAGGGTCAAATATCTAACTGGGGGAAAAGCCAGAACTAGATATCCTTGCTGAATGTTAGGTCTAAAGCCACTAATTGTTAATATATAATCTGGAACTACAAGTATTTTCTGTTTCTAAGAGTACAATTTCAAAAAGATTTTTGTTTTAGACATAGACAAATGAAGGAATTTATAAAGGCTGCTGGGAGTTGCTATTTTAGTCAATACAAGTCATGATTACTGTACAGCCCTCATAAATTTCATTCCGGTACCATGAAAGAAATGTTTAAACTACAATGGCTCTGCAGAAAGTGATAACAGTTAACTATGAGGGCAATTTTCTCAATTTAGGTCAGTAAAGCATTCATTACACTTTCGTAAGCATCCTCTTTCTGTTAAAAAATAAAACCGGAATTTCTATCGGTTGTAATCAGTAACAATATTACAGACCTTATTATTATTGTTACTATCATCAGTAGTAGAAAATCAAGGTTGTAAGTTTTTCCTAAGTATTTAAAAATATTCTTGAATAAACTATCAAGGTCCGAGTTTAACAATATCCTAAGTATAAAGGCTCTCAAACAAGTATAATTCTCTTTCATCTTATGCAGTATTGTTTTTCTAGTTTCATAAGTATTTAACAGCCCTCATCAAAGATTTTGATTGTCAGGCAATGATGAAAACAAGTTAATCAAGTATTAAATTTAAAAAATATATTTTAGGAGTAATCCTAACATATACAAAATATAACCATTTCTAAACCTTAAAAATTATTAAGATGTACACAATTTAACATGTATTGTGGTAAAAATGTTGTATTGTGGTAAAAATGTTAACATTAATTGACAAAGTAAAGGTTAATCCATTATTTCTGAAATATTTGATGTAACATTCCATCATCTGGTAAAAGTTCAGTCCAACTGACTATGTCCACTCAACTGATGTTAAAGTGTACAAGTAACAGGGAGTCTATACTCAATTAGTGAAGTGCCGTCATAACAAGATTCTGATCACAAGGCCAAAGGCCAATAAAAGAGCTGCAAACAATACAATGTGGCTTCTGCCTTTTTTCTCCAAAGCTGATGAGTAAAACAATAATCAACTGGGGGAACAACCATGACTCTACTAGCTCACTATGTAAGGTGTAGGATTGAGAAATCAAGGCTTATGATTTGGGAAGGAAGCTAGCAGAGTTCAGCAGATAATGTCCAATAAACTGGTAAGTTCTCATTTGCAGGGCAAGCAAGAACTACAGTTTAAAAAAGAGAAAGATTTCCAAACATAGCTGATAGTCCAATCACCTGGAAGAAATTTTTTTCTTTTTTAGAGATTAAGTTTAAGTTTTCAAACTTAGGCACTAAGCATTTCCAGGGACAGGGACTGAGAACATGGATACCAATTTTTCTTCAAGTGACCCAGGTGATTTTTAGTCAGGTTTGGAGGAGCTGGGAATTACTGAGACTTTACTCAGGGTCCATCCCTGTAGAAATATGGATTACTTTACCACCATGAGTCCAGAGTGCTATAAATTCTCCACAAGGTGTTTTATATCACTGGACTGTTTTAATCAGCTATAATAAATGAGGATGATCAAACGTGCCTAATGAGAAAGTGGCTTGGTATCTATATGTTTGGGGCAGTTTTCCCTGTCTTGTAAAGAAAAAAATACACCTTCCATATCCTAAGTGGGACATGGGCTTCCAGTTTCTCTCCCCAGTTCATGCCAGACAACATGATCCCATAATCTGTCACAATTCCCACTTCTGAAAGCTGGCTTTGGTCCTTCCGCAAGGATATGTTTGTAAGGACATTACAGGATGATTTTGATTTTTATGAGTACCTGGGTAGCCTCCTCTGAATTCTGATGTGTATTTCACCTCAATAATCTGGCCACGAAATTTTTTTAATTTCAGGCATAAAAACAAGTATAAATAATTATATAAAACCCATATATCCGGACTTCCCTGGTGGCGCAGTTGTTAAGAGTCTGCCTACTAATGCAGGGGACACAGGTTCGAGCCTTGCTCCAGGAAGATCCCACATGCTGCAGAGCAACTAAGCCCGTGCGCCACAACTACTGAGCCTGTGCTCTAGAGCATGCAAGCCACAACTACTGAGCCCATGTGCCACAACTACTGAAGCTCATGCGCCTGGAGCCCGTGCTCTGCGAGCCCGTGCTCCGCAAAAAGAGAAGCCACTGCAATGAGTAGCCCATGCGCCACAACGAAGAGTAGCGCTCGCTCACTGCAACTAGAGAAAGCCTGTGCAAGCAATGAAGATGAAACACAGCCAAAAAATAAATAATTAAAAAAAAAAAGAAAAAACCCCATATATCCATCAACCATTTTAATGTAACTTCACAGATATAACACTCCCCCTTTAAATTTGGTGTTATCATTCACATACATAGTTTATATACTTTTACTTCATATTTATAAATTCCTAAACATAATAATTATTCTGAATAGCCTGAAATGGTATACGTCCTTCTAAAACTGGCTTTTAGACATCATCATGTTTTAGACAGAAACACATTTCTGAGACTTATCCATGATGATCACGTAGCTCTACTTCATTTTCACTGCTTATTTTATAATATGAATATATCAAAATTTATCTATTTTTCTACCATTAATGGCTACCTAGGCTCTTCCCAATTTCTCACTCTTTTAATGTATACTACAATGAACATTACCATACATGTCCCCTTGAGAAAATATCTCCTTGTGCTTAAATTTCTGACCAAAGATTTTTAACTTCCTACCATTCCTCACCAAGCCAGTAACTAGAAGGGCAAACTTCACATTTACCCAACCACAGAACTGATAATTTACCTGAGCTGTTCAAAGATAGGGAGAAATTACTTTGTTTTCACATCCAAGATAAACTCATCTCAACGCTTTGAAAGTGCACTGGATTTTGCTGTTTTCAACTACAATCTGATAGCAGAGCCTTGGGTCAGCTGTGCCAGTAATATTCACAACAAATAACCTACTTCTAAGTGGACTTAAACTAATTCTTAATGAAACACAAAAGGGTAAACCATAATATAGGTAATGATACTGTTAACCTCCAGATTTGTCCCATGTGCTATCATGGCAGATAGTTCTTTTTCTAAATAACTTTAGTAGAGATATTAACTAATCATTCATACACTGATGCCTAAAGAAATGGCCACCAGGCAGGAAGGCAGTCATCAACAACTCTGTGAGATTCCACCCATCCCAGCTGGATGCTGTGCAAACCTGACTGAGGTGGTCACTTGAAGAAATATCACTGAGTATTTTTTAAATTACCTTACATCACAGACTTAGAAAACAAACTTATGGTTACCAAAGGAGAAAGGTGGGGGGAGGGATAAATTAGGAGGTTGGGATTAACATACACTATTATATATAAAATAGATAATCAACAAGAACCTACTGTACAGCACAGGGAACTCTACTTAATACTCTGTAATAACCTATATGGGAAAGGATCTGAAAGAGAATAGATATATGTATAACTGAATCACTTTGGTGTACACCTGAAATTAACACAACACTGTAAATCAACTATACGCCAATATAAAATAAAGTTTTAAAAATTACCTTACAAAAGCCCTTTTTAATTGTACTAAAGTCAGGCAAAACATAGTCTACCATTACCGTATTTTCTTCTCCTTTCAACCTGGAAAACAAAACACAGACTTATAAAATATTTTAACTATGTGTAACATTACCCAAGAATCAACTTTCTAATTCTTAGGTTACCATTATACATACTTGGCAATATCCATGTCTCTATAAAAATCCTGAGACACATAGCATACATCTTCTTTCACTTGATTAATCACATGTGTTTCATCCATAACATGTAACTGCCTAAACAGAAAAAAAAAATGGTAACGTGAAATAAAAAAAATTTAGACCCACCACCAGTCCCTCCCATCAGGAAACTTGCACAAGCCTCTTAGATAGCCTCATCCACCAGAGGGCAGACAGCAGAAGCAAGAACTACAATCCTGCAGCCTGTGGAACAAAACCCACATTCACAGAAAGACAGACAAGATGAAAAGGCAGAGGGCTATGTACCAGATGAAGGAACAAGATAAAACCCGAGAAAAACAACTGAATGAAGTGGAGATAGGCAAACCTCCAGAAAAAGAATTCAGAATACTGAGAGTGAAGACGATCCAGGACTTCGGAAAAAGAATGGAGGCAAAAATCGAGAAAATGCAAGAAATGTTTAACAAAGACCTAGAAGAATTAAAGAACAAACAAACAGAGATGAACAATACAATAACTGAAATGAAAACTACACTAGAAGGAATCAATAGCAGAATAACTGAGGCAGAAGAACGGATAAGTGACCTGGAAGACAGAATGGTGGAATTCACTGCTGCAGAACAGAATAAAGAAAAAACAATGAAAAGAAATGAAGACAGCCTAAGAGACCTCTGGGACAACATTAAATGCAACAACATTCGCATTATAGGGGTCCCAGAAGGAGAAGAGAGAGAGAAAGGACCAGAGAAAATATTTGAAGAGATTATAGTTGAAAACTTCCCTAACATGGGAAAGGAAATAGCCACCCAAGTCCAGAAAGCGCACAGAGTCCCATACAGGATGAACCCAAAGAGAAACACGCCAAGACACAGAGTAATCAAACTAGCAAAAATTAAAGATAATGAAAAATTATTGAAAGCAGCAAGGGAAAAATGACAAATAACATACACGGGAAGTCCCATAAGGTTAAGACCTGATTTTTCAGCAGAAACTTTACAAGCCAGAAGGGAGTGGCATAATATATTTAAAGTGATGAAAGGGAAGAACCTACAAGCAAGATTACTCTACCCGGTAAGGATCTCATTCAGGTTCGAGGGAGAAATCAACAGCTTTACAGACAAGCAACAGGTAAGAGAATTCAGTACCATCAAATGAGCTCTACAAAAAATGCTAAAGGATCTTCCCTAAGTTGGAAACATAAGAGAAGAAAAGGACCTAGAAAAACAAACACGTAACAATTAAGAAAATGGTAATAGGGACAGACATATCGATAATTAACTTAAACGTGAATGGATTAAGTGCTCCAACCAAAAGACACAGGCTCGCTGAATGGATACAAAAACAAGACCCATATATATGCTGTCTACAAGCGGCCCACTTCAGACCTAGGGACACATACAGACTGAAAGTGAGGGGATGGAAAAAGATATTCCATGCAAATGGAAATCAAAGGAAAGCTGGAGTAGCAATACTCATATGAGATAAAATAGACTCTAAAATAAAGAGTGTTACATGAGACAAGGAAGGACACTACATAATGATCAAGGGATCAATCCAAGAGGAAGATATAACAATTATATATGCACCCAACATAGGAGCACCTTAATACATAAGGCAACTGCTAACAGCTATAAAAGAGGAAATCGACAGTAACACAATAATAGTGGGGGACTTTAACACCTCACTTACACCAATGGACAGATCATCCAAAATGAAAATAAATGAGTAAACAGGGGCTTCCCTGGTGGCCCAGTGATTGAGAGTCCGCCTGCCGATGCAGGGGACATGGGTTCGTGCCCCAGTCCGGGAAGATCCCACATGCCGCGGAGTGGCTGGACCCGTGAGCCACGGCCACTAAGCCTGTGTGTCTGGAGCCTGTGCTCCGCAACGGGAAAGGGCACAACAGTGAGAGGCCAGCATACCGCAAAAAAAAAAAAAAAAATAGAGGAAACAGAAGCTTTAAATGACACAACAGACCAGATAGATTTAGTTGATATTTATAGGACATTCCATCCCAAAACAGCAGATTACACTTTCTTCTCAAGTGCGCACAGAACATTGTCCAGGATAGATCACATCTTGGGTCCCAAATCAAGCCTCAGTAAATTTAAGAAAATTGAAATCATATCAAGCATCTTTTCTGACCGCAGCGCTATGAGATTAGAAGTGAATTACAGGGAAAAAAACATAAAAAACACAAACACATGGAGGGTAAACAATACTTTACTAAATGACCAAGAGATCACTGAAGAAATTAAAGAGGAAATCAAAGAATACATAGAGACAAATGACAATGAAAACACAACGATCCAAAACCTATGGGATGCAGTAAAAGCAGTTCTAAGAGGGAAGTTTATAGCTATACAAGCCTACCTCAAGAAACAAGAAAAATCTCAAATAAACAATTTAACCTTACACCTACAGGAACTAGAGAAAGAAGAACAAAACACAAAGTTAGCAGAAGGAAGGAAATCATAAAGGTCAGAGCAGAAATAAATGACATAGAAACAAAACAATAGCAAAGATCAATAAAACTAAAAGCTGGTTCTTTGAGAAGATAAACAAAATTGATAAACCATTAGCCAGACTCATCAAGAAAAAGAGGGAGAGGACTCAAATCAATAAAATTAGAAATGAAAAAGGAGAAGTTACAACAGACACCCCAGAAATACAAAGCATCCTAAGAGACTACAATAAGCAACCCTATGCCAATAAAATGGACAACGTGGAAGAAATGAACAAATTCTTACAAAGGTATAACCTTCAAAGATTGAACCAGGAAGAAATAGAAAACATAGACCAATCACAAGCAATGAAATTGAAACTGTGATTAAAACTCTTCCAACAAACCAAAGTCCAGGACGAGATGGCTTCACAGGTGAATCCTATCAAACATTTAGAGAAGAGCTAACACCCATCCTTCTCAAACTCTTCCAAAACATTGCAGAGGAAGGAACACTCCCAAACTCATTCTATGAGGCCACCATCACCCTGATACCAAAACCAAACAAAGATACTACAAAAAAAGAAAATTACAGACCAATATCACTGAGGAATATAGGTGCAAAAATCCTCAACAAAATACTAGCAAACAGAATCCAACAACACATTAAAAGGATCATACAGCATGCTCAAGTGTGATTTATCCAGGGATGCAAGGATTCTTCAATATACACAAATCAATCAATGTGATACACCATATTAACAAATTGAAGAAGAAAAACCATATGATCACCTCAATAGATGCAGAAAAAGCTTTTGACAAAATTCAACACCCATTTATGGTAAAAACTCTCCAGAAAGTGGGCATAGAGGGACCCTACCTCAACATAATAAATGCCATATACAACAAACCCACAGCAAACATCATTCTCAATGGTGAAAAACTGAAAGCATTTCCTCTAAGATCAGGAACAAGACAAGGATGTACACTCTCACCACTGTTATTCAACATAGTTTTGGAAGTCCTAATCACGGCAATCAGAGAAGAAAAAGAAATAAAAGGAATACAAATTGGAAAAGAAGTAAAACTGTCACTGTTTGCAGATGGCATGATACCATACATAGACAATCCTAAAGATGCCACCAGGAAACTACTAGAGCTAATCAATGAATTTGGTAAAGTTGCAGGATACAAAATTAATGCGCAGAAATCTCTTGCATTCCAATACACTAATGATAAAAAATCTGAAAGAGAAATTAAGGAAACACTCCCATTTACCATTGCAACAAAAAATAAAATACCTAGGAAAAAACCTACCTAGGGAAACAAAAGACCTGTATGCAGAAAACTATAAGATACTGATGAAAGAAATTAAAGATGATACCAACAGATGGAGAGATATACCATGTTCTTGGATTGGAAGAATCAATATTGTGAAAATGACTCTACTACCCAAAGCAATCTACAGATTCAGTGCAATTCCTATCAAATTACCAATGGCATTTTTTACAGAACTAGAACAAGAAATCTTAAAATTTGTATGGAGACACAAAAGACCCCGAATAGCCAAAGCAGTCTTGAGTGAACAAAGCAGAGCTGGAGGAATCAGACTCCCTGACTTCAGACTATACCTCAAAGCTACAGTAATCAAGACAATATGCTACTGGCACAAAAACAGAAACACAGATCAATGGAACAAGATAGAAAGCCCAGAGATAAACCCACGCACCTATGGTCAACTAATCTATGACAAAGGAGGCAAGGATATACAATGTAGAAAAGACAGTCTCTTCAATAAGTGGTGCTGGAAAAACTGGACAGCTGCATGTAAAAGAATGAAGTTAGAACACTCCCTAACACCATACACAATAATAAACTCAAAATGGATTAGAGACCTAAATGTAAGGCCAGACAGTATCAAACTCTCAGAGGAAAACATAGGAAGGACACTCTTTGACATAAATCACAGCAAGATCTTTTTTGATCCACCTCCTAGAGTAATGGAAATAAAAAGAAAAATAAACAAATGGGACCTAATTAAACTTCAAAGCTTTTGCACAGCAATGGAAACCATAAACAAGATGAAAAGACAACCCTCAGAATGGGAGAAAATATTTGCAAACGAAGCAACCGACAAAGGATTAATCTCTAAAATATATAAACAGCTCATGCAGCTCAATATTAAAAAAACAAATAACCCAGTCCAAAAATGGGCAGAAGACCTAAATAGACATTTCTCCAAAGAAGACATACAGATGGCCAAGAAACACATGAAAAGCTGCTCAACATCACTAATTATTAGAGAAATGCAAATCAAAACTGCAATGAGGTATCACCTCACAGCAGTCAGAATGGGCATCATCAGAAAATCTACAAACAATAAATGCTGGAGAGGCTGTGGAGAAAAGGGTATCCTCTTGCACTGTTGGTGGGAATGTAAATTGATACAGCCACTATGGAGAACAGTATGGAGGTTCCTTGAAAAGCTAAAAATAGAACTACCATACCACCCAGCAATCCCACTACTGGGCATATACCCAGATAAAACCATAATTCAAAAAGACACATACACCCCAATGTTCACTGCAGCACTATTTAAAATAGCCAGGCCATGGAAGCAACCTAGATGCCCATCGACAGATGAATGGATAAAGGAGATGTGGTACATATATACAATGGAATATTACTCAGCCATAAAAAGGAACGAAATTGGGTCATTTGTAGAGACGTGGATGGATCTAGAGACTGTCATACAGAATGAAGTAAGTCAGAAAAGGAAAAACATATATCGTATATTAACGCATATATGTGGAACCTAGACAAATGGTACAGATGAACCGGCTTGCAGGGCAGAAGTTGAGACACAGATGTAGAGAACAAACGTATGGACACCAAGGGGGGAAAGCTATGGGGGTGGTGCGGGGTGTGATGAATTTGGCGATTGGGATTGACATGTATATACTGATGTGTATAAAATTGATGACTAATAAAAAAGAAAATTTAAACATAACTTACAATTATTTAAAATGTTTTTCTGGAATTAAATTTTCAGGTAACTGAGTTTTTAAAAATATTAAATTTTTGAATGTGTAAAATATTTTTAACTTTATGGAATACCCATTCCATTATGTTATTTAATCTCCCCATTATCCCTCTAAGGGCAAACAGTTCAGTTTGCAGAAGGAAATTGAAAAGAGAGGTTTTAAGTGGCAAGGATTATCCAATTAAAGGGAAACATTTTCTTCCAACCATTCTGAATAGAACCCTGCTAAAATGCCTTAACTATGTGCACTTTCTTTTCCTATTAGACAAGGACTGTTAGCACCACACAGTAATTGGCAAAAAGTAGATGCTTAGGGCTTCCCTGGTGGCGCAGTGGTTGGGAGCCAGCCTGCCGATACAGGGGACTTGGGTTCGTGCCCCGGTTCGGGAAGATCCCACGTGCCGCGGAGCAGCTGGGCCCGTGAGCCATGGCCACTGAGCCTGCGCGTCCGGAGCCTGTGCTCCGCAACGGGGGAAGCCACAACACTGAGAGGTCCGTGTACCGCAAAAAAAAAAAAAACAGCAAAAAAGTAGATGCTTAAATATTTGATGAGTGAATCAGAGACAACACAGGCTTAATGTAGAAAATAAAGATGTTTTTAAAAACAAACAAAAATGTGAGGTTATTTCCTTTGAATATTTTTCTCTGCACATAGATTTTTACTTTTTATGTTTTAGCCCAAGCATTATCTCATGAACATTTTCTTATGCTATTATATATTCGTTAAAAATATGATTTAATGCCTTATCATATTTCTTTTTAAATTTAATTTTATTTACTCTTTTATACAGCAGGTTCTTATTGCCCTATCATACTTCAACCAGAGGGGTCTATTAATATGTATTTATCCATATTCCAAATATTGAAAGTTTAGATCAGGAGGAAAAATACTCGTGTGTTTATAAACATGGACTTTGGAGTCTGAGACAGGCTTAATCACAACTTAGTAGACAAATTATTTCTTTGGGACTCAATCTCTTCAACTCTAAAAGGGTAATAAGTTCACCAACTTAATACAGCTGCAAGAAGTAAATAATTCTAATCATACATGTAAAGTGTTTAGCATAGTCCCTGTATTCGAAATACAGGCATCTTAATCGATATCTCTGATTATCCCATTATTTATTCATACTCTAGGACACATAATATGAAATACTTAGTCTCTTGGTATATTGCAAAATTGTCTACCAGAAAAGTTATTTCAAATTATACTCTGACCAGCAGCAAATAAGAGTGTCCATATCACAAATCTGCAACACCTTTTGAAAAAATTCTATTAATTTGGATTGTAAGAGTAGTATTTTAATTTGCATTTTCTCTACTAGAATGTGCCATGAGGAAGAGGAATGCTTTTCTGTTTTGCATCCCAAGCTCCTAAATAAATGCTCAATAAATATCGCAATTGAATCTGTGATTACTACAGATGTTTAACACTTTTTATGTCTGAGAATTATCCATTTTATAACCTTTGACAGCATGTAATTCTCCAATGATTATCTATTTGTGCCACTGACCATCTGTATTCTGAAAATTATCTAACCATTTTATACTGGGGTAGTGTTTTTCTTATGGATTGATAAGACCTCTTAATATATTAAAGAAAACAACCCTGTGTCATATTTCTTTTAGGTTTATTTCTCAGGATTGTTTACTTTAGTTTTGCTTACAAAGGCTTTTGATGTACATAAGGTTTAAAATTTTTACATAGTTAAAAAACAAAAGCTGGCAAAATCTATCCTGTCCTTAAGTCAGTTGTTTTCAGACTAAACAGAGACAAAAGGGGGGCTAAGGGTGCTGGTAATATTCTGCTTGAACTGTGTTCTGGTTACATGAGTGCATTCACTTTTTGAAAATTCACTGAGTTGTACACTCACGGTCTTAAACTTCTTTTTATATATGTTTTACTTCAATAAAAAGTTTATTTTAAAAAGAAATTGTAAGAAAATACACCCTTTGTTACTTCTTCCACCTTTTTTTTTTAATAAATTTATTTATTTATTTTTAGCTGCATTGGGTCTTTGTTGCTGAGCGTGGGCTTTCTCTAGTTGCGGCGAGCAGGGGCTACTCTTCATTGCAGTGCGTGGGCTTCTCATTGCAGTAGTTTCTCTTGTTGCACAGCATGGGCTCTAGGAGTGCAGGGTTCAATAGTTGTGGCACGTAAGCTCAGTAGTTGTGGCTTACGGGCTCTAGAGCGCAGGCTCAGTAGTTGTGGTGCACAGGCTTAGTTGCTCTGCGGCATGTGGGATCTTCCCAGACCAGGGCTCGAACCCGTGTCCCCTGCCTTGGCAGGCAAATTCTTAACCACTGCACCACCAGGGAAGCCCTCTTCCACTGTTTTTATGCTTAGCAACTCAGTTAAATATTTCTTGTGGTTTTATTTGTATACTTAAGTCTTACAACCATCTGAACTTCAGTGTATGAGGCAAAGTAAAATCTTAATTTTTCTCCAAACAGGGAACTTTACCTGTATCCTTTCTTGAACAGTTACTCCCCTCCTCATTGGTTTCTGATGCTTTGTTTAATATGTAATTACTTTTTTTTACATATAATGTTTGATTTAGGATTAACAATTCAGTGTCACTGATCTGTCAGTTAATTCTTTTTTTTAAAAAAAATATTTATTTATTTAATTTGGTTGCACTGGGTCTTAGTTGCAGCATGTGGGATCCTAAGTTGTGGCATGCGAACTCTTAGTTGTGGCATGCATGTGGGACCTCATTCCCTGACCAGGGATCGAACCCAGACCCCCTTCATTGGGAGCACAGAGTCTTAACCACTGCACCACCGGGAAGTCCCTGTCAGTTAATTCTTATACAAGTGTCACCTTAATTTAATTATTAGTTTTAATTTTTTTAATCATCTACTAGAGAAGTCTCTTTTCATTATCATTCTTTTTCATCAGTATTTCTAGTTGTTCCTGCCAGCTTCTTCTCTTCAAGTTGGACTTCAACAGCCTTGCTTTTAAAAACATATGAATTTTTTTTCATTCAGTGTTTCATTCAGAAGGACTAAGTATATAGGCTTTGGACTGAAACTGCGTGGGTCTTGGTTAATGTCCTCATCTGTATCAGCCTTCCCTTACCTTTCTAATTTGCTGTTTCTGGGAAAGGGAATTAAACAACTAAACTTTTTGAAGCTGAGCCTAATTCTGTTTGGTTTCATAATGAGTAACATTCACATAATCATAATATTGTAAATACTATGTATAACTTTTCTATTTTTAAAATTAATCTATAATCAAGGCAAGAAGACTTAACTATAGTAAAGAGCATTATGTAAATATTATAAATTTCAATAATTAAGAAGAAATGGTATAGCAATGAAAAAAGTCAATCTCTAAAGGTTACATGCTATATGATTCTGTTTCTCTAACATTCTTGAAATAATAGAACTATAGAAATGGAAAGCAGATTAGCAATTGCCAAGGTACTGGGACAAGGTGGGGGAGCAAATATAAAGCGGGAGCACATAGAAGTTCCTTTGTAATGGTGGAACAGTTCTGTATCTTGACTGTGGCAGTGTTTATGAGTCTATACATGGGATAAAAACCACACAGAACTAGAGGCAGACTAGTGCACGTAAAAAATAGTGAAAACTGAATATAATCTGTAGTCTGGTTAACAGTATTGCATCAACGTCAATTTTATCATTTTTATGTTGTACTAGTTATATAAAATGTCGCTAAGGGTACACAGGGCTCTGTGTACTATTCTTGCAACTTCCTGTGTCTGTATTTCAAAATAAAAAGTTTTTTTTTTAAATGCGCTAGAGATGGGTAAGACAGCTCTAAGGGGATTGGGCTTCTTTTGGGGGTAATGAAATGTTCTAAAATTGATTGTGGTGATGGATGCATATGCTAAAAACCACTGAACTGTACACTTTAAATGGGTGAACTGTATGGTATGAGAATTAATAAAGAATTAATAAAATTTAGGAGGCAGGAGAAGAGTTGGCACGTGATTAAGTACTAATTCTTCATCTTTTAATAGTGGACAGTCAACTAATATTGGCTAATCCAGAAACATATCAATATATTATTAAGGCTTATAGAGAAAGAGTAAAAGATAATAAAGTTGAAATATTATGCTGTGTATGGAGTAAAACTGACAAGAGAAATGGAAAGGGAAGGCAGAGATTTATTTTCTTTTTGGATCCTTATTTCCTTATACGTATTTTTAAATTTGTTTTACAAGGTACATATACATTTGTCATTTTAAAATATTATTAATGTATTAAGCTCTCTAGAATTTGGAAATGTCTTTTTGGTGGACACTACCATTTCATATGTTAGAAAGCTTTTCAACTTGAACATCATTAGTAATTATATATGTGATATAGTCTTCTAAGCAATAATATAGAATTGCCACCTGAACTTAGAACTAAAGGTAAGGAATAATTTTAAATTACTTTAAAAAGTTCACCCCCAGCATCCCATCCTCCCAAAGAATCAAAGTTAAGTATTACCTGTAAGATATAATCTCTTTTAGATGATTGGTTAGGAGTTTTCCTCCCACATTTATCCTAAAAAGGGAGAATTCAAATTTGGTTCAGTTTATTACACATTTCATTCAGTTTTATTCTAAGAAATAAGATGAAAATTGAATGCAACTCACCGAATAATTGCTTCTTTTTTCTTTTTACTTCTACAATAAGGAACTATATGTGTAAAGGAATATCCACTATCTACAATGATACAGCATAATTCAGAAGGATTATCTCGGAAATACCTATGTGCACTGAGAGCCCCAGCTATTTAAAAAAAAAGATAAAGAAAAAATAAACACACTGAATAAGAGTATAATTAATTTAAAGCAGTAAATAAAGAAAGGTAGCAAACTAAAACAAGCAGAAAGACAAAAACTTTATTTATAGGAAAAATGCTAATTTAAAATAACATTCCTAATTCTGTCACAAGCTCTTTATAATGCTTAAACTTTAAAACGTGATATTTTTGTGGAAAATGATAAAAAATTTGTTATCAACTTTTAAAGGTAAATATTCACTTCACAGTTTATAATAATTATTTTAATAGCAGATGATTTTACTGAGCATTTATTACATGCTGGGCACTATTCTAAACTCCATGAGTGTGTGTGTTTTAATCCTCACAACAATCCCATTTCACAGATGAAGAAAGTGAAGCACAGGCAAGTTAAATAATGTGCCCAAGGTCACATGATTAGAAAGTAACAGAGCTAGGATTCAAACATAGACAGTGTGACTCCAGAGCAGGGTTTCTCAACTTTGGAACTCCTGACATTTTGGGCCAGATAACTCCTTGTTGTTGGGGGTTTTACTGTGCATTGTAAGATGTTTAGCAGCATCTGTGTCCTCTACACATTAGATGCCAGTAGCACCCTCCCAGTTGTGACAACGAAAAATGTCTCCAGACTTTGTCAAATGTCCCCAGGAGCAAAATCACCCTTGGTTGAGATCACTGTTTTAGAGATTATGCTCCTAACCATTACAGTATACTGTTGCTTATACAGACTTAAATTCTACAAGCTAAATATGTGAATACTTTCTTTGTACAGTCATGTAATGTGATTCTAGCCTTTAATAAACTTACTTCTAGATAATATTTACAGATTATTTTCCCTCATATTGGCAGCCTGAGCTATTAACATTATTTCAAACAATAATAATAACAATAGCAGACACATCAGTGACAGAAAAGACAACTAACTCAGAAACAATAATCTTTCAGAGATTAGAAATGTGGCTAGTAACTTCATTAGGGAGAAATATCATATCAGTAAAAAGATAAAGTGAGAGAAGTCTGACTAGATAATCTCTAAGGGTCCATCTAGTTTTTAAATTCCAGGTTTTATTTCCTTCAAATCAAAAAGAATGTCACCCAATATTCTTGGACCTTAAGTGTTTCTTTGTTCATATTCATATTCACATAACTCAATTTCAATAAAAACTTTTACTCACCATTTACTCTTAATACTGCTTGAAACTGGTATTCTTCAAATAAGATTTCATTCATTGATTCTTGAATTGAAGTGAAGTTAAAATATGGTTCTGTGATAATAATATTAGTGTCTAAAAAATCAACCTATGTGAGGAAAAAAATTCCCAAAGTTTTGTAACTTTGTAGTCATAATTATAAGTACTGTTTTATATATATAAACACATTTATTTAATCCTCACAATAACCCTAGGAGACACGTCTTACTATTATTCCCTTTTAAAAGGTGAGCAAACTGAGGCACAATAGAGTTGAATGAGTTACGAAGGTCCATATAACTAGTTAGTGACATACCTAGGATTTGAACTTGGGAAGTCTGGTTACAGAATACATGCACTTTAACTATTATATAATTTTAACTCTCTTAATGATAGCATTGATAAAATGGTACTGTCAAATTGTTTAAAGATAATTATGCAAAAGTAATAAATGATACAACTACAGGCACCGGGACTGTTATTTTGTTTTTAAAAGTTAAAAGGTGAGAAGCTTTAGAATATTTAATGTTTACATAATTCTCTCCCACACACTCTTAAGAAGCATTAAAATTTGAACATTTTCTCAGTATACCTAAAGTCACACTAAAGATATTAAAAGCACAAAATTTTAACATTGTATCATTCACACATTCAGATTTATCAGCAAAAATATTTTATTGTGAAAAAAATTAGACAGTGAATTGGTCTAAGAATAGCAGAAATCTGAAGTAAAAATTTTAATCTTAAGTTTCATACAGACTATCTCTTCTCAACTTCAAATTCCACTTCACAATGGAAATTCCATTCACTTGCACTTATTTGAAAATCAAAGTTAAGCACAGTAGATTAAATGACTTAAATATATATAAGAAACATATTCAAAAATTTATAAATCTTAAGATAGAAGCACAGATTTAAATTTTTCATTTGAATAAGACATGGAAATAGAAATTTGAATACATACTCCAATTTGTTACCTGATACATTTCTTTTCCAAAAAGGTAATCCCAGACTTGTCTTTGAACATCCCAATTCACCAAGTAGCCCTAAAAAATTTGTTTTATGAATTTAATTATCAAAAATATTTGAACAATTTTTTAAAAATCAGATTAATATATTCTAAATCACTGATTCTTATCTCTTTATGGTCACATTCACCAGTCTAATGATGTTTGAATTTCAAACCTATTATATTGGTATGTTTTTCTCCTTTTAGAAATTCAAAATATTACAAATTAACAATAACCAAAATATCAAGGGTTCAAAAGACACACCAATATGTAGAGATGCCTCTCTATACTCTTTTTCTTTAATGTGTTCGTTTCATTTAGCTTTAACATAAACAAGTAAAATTCAGTGCCCACAATCAGTAACTAAATCATGGTCATTTATTTTTATTTTTATTTATTGAAGTATAGTTGATTTTTTTTCATTGAAGTATAATTAATCATGGTCATTTTTTTAACATGACAATTTAAATTCAACTTTTGGTTTTAATAAGATCTTAATTAAAATAACTTTTTCTCAGAGATTCAAAAATATTTTCATACATACAAAATCTTAAATATACATTCCAAATTATCCTTCAGTTTAGGTCTTTAATGCTAGAAATGACATACAGTTGAATTACCTTTTGAAAAGGAAGAATATAAAAGAGTCCAGAAGGATCCTTTATTTCATCTATCTGGTTGGCAGTAAAAGTTTTAAGACGTGCCGTTTTTGACCTGAACTGACAGTTAGGAATAACTCTATAAACAAAGAAACAAATAATGTAATTATTCCGTAAATACTTAGTTTCTAAAAATACATTTACCTAACCACCACCCTTGGTGTCAAAAAATATCCAAAACCAGTGTTTCTCATTCTGTCTTCAAAAAATTTTTACATGCCTTTTTTTTTTTTTAAGGTTCTAGTATATACCAGTTCTGTACTGGACCCATTATCTTTCTTAAATAATCTTCAGGACACCCTTACGGGTGGGTATTGGTTCCGCCACTGCACAGAGGTGAAGAGGGGCTGAGGTAAAGTTCCTGGAAAATTCTTAATACCATTCTGGTAAGAAAAAAAAAAAATTCCAAGTTCAAAATTCTGACCATAAAATTAAGTTTCCATGGAGTCAAAGATTTTCAATCAGCAAGATGCTATAAGGTACAGATGTAGGAAGTAGTTTTAAATATAGTTGCTGCGCACCATGAGTTTACAATCTGGTTAGGAAGACAAACTAGAACCATTATCCATCATACATATGTAGACATGTATGTGTGTGTGTATGCGTGTGTGTGTGCATATATATGCACACACATACAGAGAAAGGGATAGAGAGAAAGTGAAGGGGAACATAATTTGTCACCCCAAAATATTCCATTTTGGTATAAGGATTATTTTGCGCTAAAGGCGATTAAAATCCTTGCATTAATTGGGACAATACTGTAAAAATGTTTTATACCTGATTATTTCACTTACTATGCTGTCATTTTCTCTATGTTTAAATATTCTTCAAGGACATAAAAACAATATATTTTAAAATTTATTTATTTATTTTTGGTTACATTAAGTCTTCATTGTTGCACACAGGCTTTCTCTAGTTGTGGCGATTGGGGGCTACTCTCTTCGTTGTGGAGCACAGGCTCTAGGCGTGCGGGCTTCAGTAGTTGTGGCACACGGGCTCAGTAGTTGTGGCTCACCGGCTGAGTTGCTCCGCAGCATGTGGGACCTTCCCAGACCAGGTCTCAAACCCATGTCCCCTGCATTGGCAGGCGAATTCTTAACCACTGCGCCACCAGTGAAGCCCAAGGACATAATTTTAAAACCTGCCTTGTAGTCAATCTTGGCTGTATTACAATTTTAGTCAATTTACTGTTCTTGAATATTTAGCTTGCTTCTCCCTACACCTTTGTGTCACCATAGACAATGTCTATACATGATATAGAGTATTCCGCACTCTTATCAAGACTTCTAAATTATTCCTTAAGTAACTGATAACAGAACTGCTGTCAAAGGATGAGAACAATGATACACATTGCCAAAATACGACTGTAACAATATACATTCCGACGCAGTTTGTCCTCTAAAAAAAGAAAAGGAAAGGAGGGAGGAAGGGAGAAAGTCCCCTGTGAATACTCTAGAGCAAAAGTGTGTCTTTTAATTTGCTTAGTCTCTACTCAAACATAGTTTATGAAAGCCAGTGTAGTATTTGTTTGCGTCTGATCAACCAGGTCAGCCAATGAGCACTTAGAACGGCTAAAGTACAAAGCCTTCAAAGTCTACAGCCACTGAAACAGTGGTTTTTACACTTTGGGGGGCCATGGAACCCTTTAAGGATCTGATGAAAGCTATGATCGCGTCCCCCAAAAATGCATATACACAAAAGCGTTGCCCACGATTCCTGAGGATTCATGAACTTTGTGTACGGACCCCTCTTTCAGGAACCGCTTCCTTAGAAGCCTATTTTCCTGAACTATTTCCTGTTACGAAACGAAACACGTCCCACTTCCGGGGCCACGTAGCCCAAAGTTAGTAACCATGTCCCACTTCAAAGCATTCAAACTACCCAACTCCAACCAGAGCATCCCTCTGCCTGAGGGCCGCGCGGGGGCGTTTGCAGTTTACAGACGTCCCAAGATGAAGCGTAATATACGTAACTACTAGGCATATATGCTTTGTCCCTCGGAGGAAGCGAACACTTACGAGACATTTTCATGGCTGTAACCGATTTTGGCGTTGTAGGCTCCGTTATCCAGCACTAAGGTCGTCATTTTAGTACTAACCGCAGTTGCTTTCTTTTCCCGACCCTTCTGCTCACGCTTTTTCCGGCACTCTATGGTGGCACCCACGGAGCGTAAGGGCGCTTCCGCTCTCCCTTAGCAACTGAGGACGCCGGAAGGCAGAGATTGCACTGCAGCCCAGCCTGACAGCAAGAGTCGTAACGTGCTTCCTATCTCAACCCGTTTACGTTTTGGCCAGATCCAATAAGAGAGAAAACGCTGTTTTTTTTCGCCCAATGTGTGATTGTTCTTTACTTTTGCAGATTGAGTCGCTCTTGGGAGTTTCTTCTAACCCCTATAACGAACCATCTTTGTGGGGGGTTGGGGGGGAAGGTTGTGGGTGGCTGTGTGTTCGAATAGTATTGTTCAGACAGTAACGTCTTTTGAAGAATAAATTGCAAAGCCATACGCAGCACGGAATTGGATATGAAGACTCTTCAGCTTTATTGCCCGCCACTGCCATTCTGACTGTTGGATCCAACCACCCTGTTACAAACACGGAACACGTCAACACGTCAACCGCCTCGCTTTTTTAACTCACAGTCTTCCCTGTCTGCTTGTTCTTCTGCACGGAGTTTTGTGTCTTATTTATCTCAAAAAGCTTCTAGACTTCTGACACACTCCTCCTTTCCCCTTCCTGAAATTAGGTGTTCCTCCTATGTGTTCCCTTAATGTCTTGGGCTCACTTTATCGTAATGGTTAAGAGAACGAATTTTAGGTTGGAATCCGGACTCTGCCACAAAATGGCTGTGTAACCTTGGGCGATAAAGATAAGGGTTAATACTTACACAGGGCTTAATGCGTGTGGTTAAATTGTTCTAAGAGCTTTATGTATATTTACTAATTTAATCTTTACAATTTATGAAGTAGGTCCTATTATTGAAATCAAAGATAGTAGTTAAGAGTGCAGTCTCTGCATTCAAACTCCTGGGTCAAATCCTGGCTAACTACATGTTTTGGACAGGTTAGTTAACCTCTCTACACCAAACCTTTTGGACAGGTTAGTTAACCTCTCTACATCTTAGCTTCCTCATCTGTAAAATGGAATACTATAATAATCCCCCCTTGCAGAATTATTTTATGAAGAGTAAATGATAAAAGTCAAGTACCTGTTAGTAATTATCATGATCATCATCCTTTTATCATGTGATCATTCTGTTACCTTTGCCATGGCAAACTCCTTTAAGTTAGGCACTCTATTGGTGTCTATATTCCTTTGTATCAAAAAGTCATTGAAAGTCCAAAGTTAGTTATGTCCAATTTTAGTCATTCTATTTTCTCTAACAATATTAAATTGATAGGATCCCCCACGTAAAAAATATTTTATCAGTCTTACATCACAGAGTAACCATCATTTCTATTCACCTCTCATCTTTTAAAATAGGCTCTTTCAAAAAGCTTCCCTTTTCGCTTTCCTTCATATTTACCTGATCCTGGATCAAGATCATTTTTGTTCTTGGCTTCAGCTATCATTGAATACCAATAAATCCTAAAGAAGAATTTCTACCCCCAACTGCAACCTGAATGTTTCTATCCAGGGGTCCTGAGATAACCTTAAAGGTAACAAATCCAAAACAATTTTATCTCCAAAACTGCTTGTTTCACCTATATTACTTGTCTCAATTAGTGGTGTGCCCCAATATCTACCCAGTGCCCCAAACTAAAAACCTCAGTAAACTTCAACTCCAATCCTTGTATTAATCTCTGGAATTTGTCCTTGACCCTTTTTTGTTTATTTACCTTTACTGATACTGCCTTATCTCTCACCAAAAATAGTAATGCTGCCGCCTTCTCAAGGCTCCTGTCTCCATTCTCTTCTCATGATCTGTCCTCTGTACTGCCAGTATGGTTATCAGACTATTTTTCTAAATCAGAAATCTGATCATCTTCCCCAAATTCAGTCACCATAGAAGTCTCCCAAGACTTGACACTGCCTATGAAATAATGTCCATACATTTGCAATCTCATCCCCCTTCAACCCATCCTACACTGTGTTGGTAAATATTTAACAACAGGATCTCCAAGAAAAAAGTCCTGATTTGTAGTGTTTACCATTTTCTGTGGTGAAAATACTGTCACAATGGCTGTTTTCAAGCTTTCCTGAACTCACCAAACACCAGAACACAGAGTTGGGAAGAGATGTGCACAACTGGTTCTCATGAGCCAGTATAAGCCAGTTTCAGCACAGACTGTTCAGTAAAAGCCCTGACTCTATTCACCTTCACACCATGCACTCTCCCCTCCCAGGTTTTAGTACAAAGAATCTCAAGCATGTAACTATTACTTTTCAAATACATGTATATTTTGAGAATGTGTAATTTTAAAAGTTAAAAATATCACTCTGATATAAATACATAACGAACATGTGCAACAGATTTAAGTCACATTAATGAGTGAACTAACTTTATACCCTATCTTGTTGGTTCTTGCCAATATGAGTTAACAAATCTTTGATGCACATTCATTATATATTTGTATGACAGTCACATTTGTAACTTTTTGAAAATCATACTTTGAGAATTAAATACCAATGAACAAAAATGTAAATTTAAACCACAGTTGTGTCTGGCATTCTCTAAGTACTTAAACTTCATTAGCTTAATCCTCACAACAACCACATAGCTAAAAATCCACAGAGCAAAGTTTCCAATCCAAGTCTGACTTCAGGGCCAGTCCGTTTAACTTTAAACTGACATTCTCACCTTTGAAATAATATCTCCACTGTAAATCCATCTCTGGCTAAACAAGATAGAATCACTCCATCTCTTATGTTTTCATAGCACTTTGCTTCTATTTTCAATTATGCTAAGGATAATAATAGCATTATTAAGAGCTTGACATATGCTAGGCACTTTGTTCAACACTATATATGCATAATCTCATTTAATCCTCACAAAATTGTCTTAGGTACTATTACCTCCAATAGATGAGGTAACTGAGGCTGAGAGTGAAATAACTTGCCCAAGTTTACACAGCTACAAAATGGTCGAGCAAGGCTTTGAACAAGAGTGTAATGATAGAGCTCAAGGTCCTAGCACTAGGAATTTAGCTTCCCTCTGAGGCTGTTAACTCTTTGATGGCAGGAACAGGTTTTGTTTGTTTAGGCTACCTAGTTACTTGAATAGTGCCTCATTTATAGTACATTATAAATGTTAAGTGAGTAAACAGTCAATCCACATATATCTCCTTTCCCTTGCTTGAAAAGGGTCAGGTGTTGGACTATATGTGTAAACTATCCCCTGGCCATCCCCATAGATACCCACAGCATTTTCTGATACATCCCTCAGAGGTAGTGTTATTCTCCCCTCCCCCACTTTTAGATGTCACCTCTGTAAACGGAGTGGTCATTTTCACCTCTGTAAAATGTTGGTTTGGGGCTGGGTGGGGTGAAGGTGCAGAGCTGTAATAGTTCTCCCTGCTATTTCAACAATTTCCTTCCTTTACATAGAATTTTTTTTTTTTTTTTTTTCGGTACGCGGGCCTCTCACTGTTGTGGCCTCTCCCGTTGCGGAGCACAGGCTCCGGACGCGCAGGCTCAGCGGCCATGCCTCACGGGCCCAGCCGCTCCGCGGCATGTGGGATCTTCCTGGACTGGGGCACGAACCCGTGTCCCCTGCATCGGCAGGCGGACTCTCAACCACTGCGCCACCAGGGAAGCCCACATAGAAATTTTTAAGTGAAATTTTAAATCCTTATTTCTTTAGATACAACAACCTAGTGAGTTGGGTAAGGCTGATATTATTAATCTATTGTATAGAAGATTAAACTGAAGCTAAAAGTACGTAAATTATTTTCTCCAGCTTAACACAGCTAGAAAATACTAGAGCCAGGACTTAAATTTAGGCCTTCTAATTCCCAGGTCCTGGGTTCTATTAAGACACATTATCAACTTTTACTTCTCTTAGAATTTCTAGAGGAAACATCAAATTATAGCATTTAGCCGGGGGAAAAGCAGAATAAGCAAAGGATAAGACACTGAGGCAAGAATATGAAGAAAGCTGAGTAGGTAAAGAAAGCAAAGCAATTAGAGCCGTTTGTGGAGCAAATTCTGACAGGGAAATGAAAAAGAGAAGATGTGTATGAAGAACTCAGTGATGGAGACGGGGACAGAGGTCTAAAACCCAAGAAGCTTCTGGGGTTGGGAGTCAAAGCATCCAACAGTGTCAGGGACACTAGCGCGCTAGTCCCAGCGAGGGAGGCGGGGCAGCAAGAGCCTGTCCAGAGCCTGCGTTGCCCCGCCCCACCCCGAGCCCGCCCCGCTCCGAGCCCGCCCCGCTCCGGCCCTCCCCCAGATCTCTTAGGTGATGCTGCAGCCAAGATGGCGCCGGCGGCGGCCGCGGCTACCTGAGCGGAATGCTCCCGGTCCTTGGCGGCAGCGGTGGCGGATGTGGCCTCGGCAGGGGGCTCAAGTCTGTCCCGGGCGTGAGTGCTCACGCGCCTCTCCTCCGGCCGGGTTAACCCAGACAAAGAGGAGACGGCCACGAAGAGAGGAGGCAGTGAGGAACGGAGAGCGAGCGCGGCGCCCCCCGGTTCGGCACCATGGCTGGGCTCATCAAGAAACAGATCCTGAAGCACCTCTCCAGGTCAGTCAGAGCCTCGGGCGTGAGCGCTAGTCCGCTTCCGCCCTAGTCGGTTATCAGAGGCAACCTGCGGCTTCGGGGGCGGCGGGGACTGGCAGCCGAGCGGGAGGCGACCTTCGGGCTCCCCGCTCCAGTTCGGGCAGAGGTCGCTGCCCCGGATCTCCCGTCGCCTGCGGCGCCCAAGACTGGCCTCGCGAGTCAGTCCCCTGACGGGTTCGCCCCCGGACGGGTTCGTCCCTGGATGGGTTCGCCCCTGGACGGGTTCTCTCTCCCGGCTGGCTCGCGGAGGAGCGTGTTGGGCTGCTGGGGGAGGCTGCGGACTGGGATCGTTGCCGACACGGCGTCTGGGGGCGTTTGTAGGACCCCTCTCGGGCGGTCCTGCGCGGAGGCTGCAGATGGTTTGTCACCCAGGTGCCCGGTGTCTGCTCGCCTCCATTCGGAGCTGAGTGGTTCCGTTAACCGAGGGCGTCTGGCGCAGTGTGGACTGTTAGGGCTGAGAATTGTTTTCTCACTGAAATGTTAACCTTGTTACTGTTCTGAATTCACCTTACCTCGCCGTTCCCAGTCTAATGCATTAGAGGGTGTGCCTGTTTGCACAGTTAGGATTTGTTTTAGGTAAATAATCAGAGTTACCAGCTTTGGCGAGTTCTTTCTGGAGTCGTTTTAGCCCCACATCATTCGTACAAAGCAGTTTTTTTGGGGTTTTTTTTGGTTTTTTGCTTTATTTTAATCTAAGACCCATAAATTCAGGGAGCCACCATCTGTGGTAATAAACCCAAGACTTGTCATTCTTTGCATTTCGTAACGCGGTTTTAGTCGGAATCATGACTCAGTAAAGCTGGCAGTTTGTTACTGCCCCTGACTTCTCCATATTTGTCTCAAGACACAGGCTAAATGTAGGATCTTGTTTGCAAGTTGTTAACAGCGAATTCAAACTGCTTAGTTATGACCCTTTTCTCTGTTAATTTGTCTGTAAGTTAATGATTAATTTTAACTGATTTTAGGAAAACACTTGGGTGTGATGATATACTTTCGTAATACAGACAATTCTTGATTTTCCAAATCGTTGTATACCACAGGTTATATATTAGGGAACAAAACAATTATTTCTGTGATTCAGCAAATATTTTTCTCACTTATAACATTGAATAAGATATATTTTTTTAAAGTAACAAATTATAGCAGCATTTATGAATCTACATTTCTTAACATTATCACTAATTGGAAAGTTTCTTTTAAAATTGTCCGTATAGTCCAATAACGAATTATCTCACTTTGGAAGATTTTATCTTTATTATTATTTTTTATGATTTAAGTAAGATCTGACTTATCAGATGTCCTCCAGCCTTTCTCATACTCAGTTCCTACAAGAAAATTCAGACCTATAGAAAATGATTTGAATTTCTATTTTCTCACTCTCCCTAGGATGATAGTACTTAGCTAGTTCCATTCTAGATGCATAGGAGAAAAGTTTGTTCAGTCATTGAGTGCCTTAGGGCATTAGAGTTTAATTCTCTTGTAGAACTCCAGTTTGGAAGGACTCTTAAAAATTAGTTGTAAAGGTAATGGCTAACTTCACAAAATAGACACATTCAGAATTGAGCCTTGAGGATTACTTTTTTGTTTGTTTGTTTTATTTTTTAAACATCTTTATTGGAATATAATTGCTTTACAATGGTGTGTTGGTTTCTGCTGTATAACAAAGTGAATTAGCAATACGTATACGTATATCCCCATATCCCCTCCCTCTTGCGTCTCCCTCCCACCTTCCCTATCCCACCCCTCTAGGTGGTTACAAAGCACCGAGCTGATCTTCCTGTGCTATGGCGGCTGCTTCCCACTAGCTATCTCTTTTACATCTGGTAGTGTATATATGTCAGTGCTACTCTCGAGGATTACTTTTTAATCTGTATGATTTTCAATAGCTGTGTTGTAAATAACAATGATTTTTTTGAGATGAGTTTTTGAAGCACTTGAGTTTTCAGTTATTTCACATTTCAAAACTTCCTTAAGTCAGATGAACTGAAGAGCATCAAATTCATATTCTTGGTTAAAATATTAATCTTACTGCTGTTGCTGTCATTTGTCATCTCCTAAGAAAAATACAATTATTTATAAACATAAAGGATGACAGTAGAAGAAACAAGGTGGATGTTGTGATAAATTATAGTTACTCAAATAGGAATGAACTTTTGAAATTACCTGGGTCAAACTTAATTTTACAGGTTATTCAGTAATGAAGATGTCACTATACTGATCTAATCATCTGGAACACAGTTTGATAGGAAATACTTAGAACATATTACCTTCCAATACCTTTCTTATGGCCAGTGAATGGAACTCATGGCACCTTCTTAACGGAGGCCTTACCTGACCATACTCTTCTCTGTAGCGCTCATTCTCATCAGTCATAATATATACTTATTTATTTGAAGTTCGTTTGTCTTCTCCACTGTATGTAAATTCCATGAGGATAGGGATTTTTGTTGTTATTGTTTGTTTTTTGGAGTCTAGAATAATGTAGGCACTCAACGACTATTTTTTGAATGAATGCATGAATGACAACAATGAACTGACTCTCCCTCACATTGCTGTTTTTTTTTAACTAAGGCAAGACTATAAGCCACCAATATTATTGCAGATATTGGGCATGACCTATTTTCCTGTGGTTTTAGGGAATAATGGGCAATTGAATCATTGAATAAATGTGGTGCCGGTGTCCTGGAAAGGAAGGACTAGGAAAATGACCCTTTATATAAGGGGTCTTCCAGTAAGGAAGACTATCTAGGAAGCAACAGGAGAAAGAGAGTGCTAACTCTGAGCCTTGAGATTGAAGTATGGTGAAATTGTAAGGTTAAAACCAGGTTTACTTAGATACAGGGGCTTAAGAAACTGGTGTATTGGAAAAGTATGAAAGAGGAATTATTCTTAAGAGATTAACAAATGCTTTAAGCAAACGCTGAACTATTTGAGAAGTGTAAATCTATATACTTGTTCCCTGCCTAATTGTTTAGTTTGTATTCCAAGCATCTCTTTCATTGTTAATGAAAACAGTACTGAAGAGGGAGAGTTAGTGTGTGTGTGTGTGTATGTTGGATATGGGGGTTGGAGTAGTTGCATTTTAAGAGAAGTGAAACAGGAAAAGCCTTTGAAGGAGAATTTACCCTGATCTTTCATACCATCATCAGCATAAAATATGTTTTGGAGGCTTCTCTAGGAGAGTATTTTTTTCAGAAGGAAATGGAAACTTCTAAAGAAAAGTTAGAACAAGTGTAAGAAAAGAAATAAGAGCAGGAGCTACCTTTCAGCTCAAGGCCTCATTACCTGTTACTGTGGTATGTGTACATGCGTGCTCCAGCAAAGGCAGAGGGGGGGAATAGAAGCTCGAAGATGGGGTACATTTAAGCCAGGACCTGAAAAGGGGTGGGGAAGATTTAGATACAAATGCTCCCCACTATTCCTTTGGCTCAAGGCATATTATGCTGGGCACAAGGTTTACTGGGGGTTTGGCAGGACAGACATACACCACACCTGGGTACAGTCTTTGTATAGTTTTAAGTAGTAGTTATCAAATATGGGTGTTTTTACCCCTCAGGGGACATTTGGCAATGTCTGGAGACATTTCTGATTCTCACAACTTGGCAGGGGTGGGGGTGGGGCGGTGACTAGTGGGTAGAGGCCAGGGACGCTGCTAAACATGCTACAGTACACAGCCCAGTCCCCCACAGAAAGAATTATTTGGCCTATGTGTCAATAGTTTTGAGGTTGAGAAACTGGTTTAAAGTATACACATGTATGTCAGATTATTAAACTAGGGTACTATGCCAGTTAAGATTATATTGTCTGCAGACAACAAAAACCTGTTCTGTTTAACTTAGGCTGAAAAAGGAAATGTAACAGAAAGCTCTTGGGGTGGGTTACAGAATCTGAAACTAGACAACTCCTAGGGCCTAACTGGAAGCATGCTTGAACCTCAGCACTATTGACATTTGGTCAAGACAATTCTTTGTTGTAAAGGGCTGCTCTCTGCATTGTAGGATGTTTAGCAGCATCTCTGGTCTCTACCCACTAGATGCCAATAGCACTCCCACAGTCTTGACAATGAAAAAATGTCTCCAGACGTTGCCAAATGTCCCCTGGAAGGCAAAATTGCTCCTGGTTGAGAACCACTGCTTTAGGGTGCTGTCCCATCTCTCATAACTCCCAATCTGATCTCCTGTCAAGTTTCAGATTGCTGGGAGAGAAAATCTGTTTGGCCCAGTTCTGTTTATCCATGGATCAATTAACAATGGCAAAGGGTTATAGAGCAAAAATATGGTCATGGGGAGAACTATTTTGAGTCAGGCTTTGCTGCTCCATTTGGTGTCTTTAATAGGCACTGAACTTAATTAGATTTCAGAGGGCCTCATTTGCTATGTTAAGGAAATTGAAATTGAACTTCATCCCAGGAGGTGACTGCTAATAAAGAGTTCCTGACAAAAGAGGGACATGATCACTAAAGGTGCATGGTTATCAGTTTGGTTTGGAGTCCAGGGTTCAGGAGCTGTTGTCTGGGGTGGAAACATAGTCTCTAGAGGGGTTCTGATTAACTTAAGTAGAAAAGTAATGTAGAAGGATATCAGTGTACCACAGAGGTTATGGGAAAGTTAGAGAAACAGACTTGGGAAGGGCTTGGATACAGGTCAGCTCCAAGGACCTAGGTAAGAGAAACTACTTGACAGTCTCAACAAGACATGCTCCCTAAATAAAGGGGAAGGAACAAGTAGAAAGGCAGGGTGGCCTGAGAAGATTGTTAAATATTTGGAATATTTGTTAAGGAGATTAGGAAGGGTTGAGGGCTTGCATGATCTTGTGACTGAATGGCAAAGTGAAGTGAGTTTCCAGTGCTTCACAGTGTATTGATTGGGATGGCTTAGGCTGTATAAGGACAGAAGGGGGGCGGGGCAGCCGATGATAGCCTGGGGAGAAAAGGAAAAAACCCTCAAAAGATTGGAAATTTTATCTACTAGAAGAGCAGTTGAGAAGAACAAATGAGAAAACTGGAAGGATTAGATGTTTTGTCTGAAAGTGTCATATATGTTAAAGTTTAAGATTTTAGGACGCGGGTTCGTGCTCCCGTCCGGGAAGATCCCACGTGCCGCGAAGCGGCTAGGCCCGTGAGCCACGGCCGCTGAGCCTGCGCGTCCGGAGACTGTGCTCTGCAACGGGAGAGGCCACAACAGTGAGAGGCCCAGGTAATGCAAAAAAAAAAAAAAAAAAAAAAGATTTTAGAGTAAGCCTAGTTTAGGGCAAGGTATCAGAAAAGGCCATGGAAGTGCATTGCTGAAGAGAAGTTAAGGTGCATGTAATTGGAGATGAATACCACTGGGTCTATAATTCTTCTTGTATCAGACATTCTTAAAAAGAAATACAACATAGATTATTTAGACTGTTGGAAATTACTTTCTCAGGACTTCCCTGGTGGCGCAGTGGTTAAGAATCCGCCTGCCAATGCAGGGCACACGGGTCTGATCCCGGTCCGGCAACTAAGCCCGTGCGCCACAACTACTGAGATGGTGCCCTAGAGCCAGTGAGCCACAGCTACTGAGCCCACGTGCTGCAAGTACTGAAGCCCACGCGCCTAGAGCCCGTGCTCCTCAACAAGAGAAGCTACCGCAATGAGAAGCCTGCGTACCGCAATGAAGAGTAGCCCCCGCTCGCCGCAACTAGAGAAAGCCCGTGCGCAGCAACGAAGACCCACTGCAGCCAAAAATAAATAAATAAAATAAATATTTTTAAAATAAAAAGCTTTAAAAAAAAGAAATTATTTTCTCAAATTATAATTTCATATAATTATTGACAGGCTAATTATTTACATTTTTCACTTTTAAAGTTCAATAAATAATTTTTGAGAGTTTATGTGTACCAGGTTATTGAGAACTGGGCATTAGAGATACATGGTCTCAGCTCTTGGAAAATTTCAGTGATTCCTATTCTGGCATAAGAAGCATGAATAGGATCACTAAATGTAATCTATTTCTAGAACTGTACTGCCATATCAAATTTGTGAGATTTGGTTTACTTGGATGAGGCAACTGGGAGAAGAGTGAGTTAAATATTACCTTTTAGGATTATAAATAAATTTACTTTTATAAGTTTGGGGATTTTTTGAAGTAATGTTTGGTTACTTAAATTGTATTGTTTTAAAAATAATCTCCAATAATGCTGATTTACTCCAATAATGCTATATATACTAGTTGTTTATTTAGCAAATATTTACTGAGTGCTACTTTGTACCAGGTACTGGTCCATAGTGCTGGGCAAAAATCCCTGCCCTCGATGGAGTTTACATTTTAATCAGAGAAGGCTGAGAGTAATTAAATGAATAAGTGAAGTACATTATATCAATTTGTGGTAAGTGCTGTTGAAAAAAATAACACAGAAAGGGGATAGGAAGTGCAAGGAGGCGGGGACAGAGTTTGCAATTTTAAATCTAGTGATGGAGAAGGCTTAACTGAGAAGATGTTATTTGAGAAGAGACGTGAAAGTGGGGGTGGGAACAAATGCAAAGATCCAGAAGTGGAAGCTTACTTGTCATTTTTTGGCAAATATATCGAGGCCGCCGATATAGGTGAAGTGAGGTGAGGAGTGAGGTGAGTAGAGGAAGATGAGATCAAAGAGAAAACAAGGGCCAGATCTTGTGGGACCTTGTAGTGACTTTGGCTTTTACCCTGAGTGAGATTGGAAGCCACTGGAAGGCTTTGAGCCATTGATCACTGCAGCCAAGTGGGAAATAAATAATAGGAGGACAAGGGCAGAAGAAGGAGCCCAATGAAAAGTGATAACTATCCCAATGAGAAAAATATTGGCTTGGAGCTACGTGGATGCAGTAGAGTTGTTGGGATACATAGGTTCTAGATGTGTTTTGAAGGCAGAGCCTCAGGATTTGCTGATAAGATGTGCATTGAGAAAGAGAACAGTTATGGATGACTTTGACATAAGCACCTGACAAGATGGAGTTGCTGTTAATTAAGCTGGAGAAGATATGCAGGAGGAGCAGGCTTATGGAAGAAGATCGGGAGTTTGGCTCTGGATATATTAATTTGGATGCCTATTAAGTATCTTACTGGAGATCCCTTTTATTTGTAAGCTAATTTAGACTGCATCTCTTATAGTCGGGCAACAACAATGTCAGTGGTTTTTTTGTGTGGTTATCCTTTGGCTTATGCAATGGATAATTACAGAAAAGTGAATTGTGAGTTGAATTTTAGGGGGTGGATTTTTCCTTTTTTCTATTACGTACACTATGTAGAAGCATCTGAAATTGAGCAAGGTGCCCATTTCTTTCACATTAATTTACAACTATAACCAAGATATTGGTTCTTGGAAGAGTTACTTTTAGGAGATTGATTTGAAAACTTCAGGTGAAATGGAGATTGGATGCTTGGTCCATTGGATGTTGTAATATTATAATCCTAGAATCAGATGGTATTTGTTCCTGTCTCCTAGAAGGAGGTTATTAAAACATTGAGGTTTTTGACTTTCCCAAGGTTTAACAGGTAGTGTTGAATGGTTAAGTCACTGATCCAGCACCCTTATAATTTGATTATTCTATACTACCTGTTCAGGCTGTTGTTCCCACCTAACAGTTTGCTGTTCTTTTAGTTTTTGGCATTTCCCTTATTACTCTTTTATGGTGTTTTCATCCTCCTGCAATATCCCTTAGGAGATTCTTTTATTACTTGGGAATACTTTGACTTTGTAGTCCTTTGAAGCTTGGGAAACATAGTCTTTTGACTCAGCAATTCTTTAAAGTTGGGGAAGGACAATTTCTCCATTTATTTCTTTTTACTTGCATAATTTTTTTGCAATATCACTTTTTTGCAATATTGTCCTTTGCCTTAATACTGCAGTTTCCAGTCTAAACGTTTCCTTAGTAAGTTGACCTCTTATCAGTTTATATGTTTTAAAGTCTGCATATTATGTTACTTAGGATGAGTAATTTAATATTTATTAAATATTGGTATTTACAAGTTGGTATTAGCTCACACTGAACATAAGTTACAAGTGAAAGGCTTTATGACTATTTCCACTAGTGAAATATGAGTAGTTATCATATCAAGACCAAGTTATTAAAACAAAATTAAGAGCTGAGCAAATTTGACTCAGGATATGGTAATTTATTGTTTGGGTTTTTTTTTCAGGCATTGGACTTACTATTGATCTGTCTCATAATTCACTGACTTATTTCGAGACTTCTTCCAGCCAAAGAGAATGTTGTGTGTAAATTTTGAATCTCTATATTAGTCTATCCTTTGAGACTTCATTTTAGCTATATGTATAATGTACTCTTTTTCTACCCAAAAATACCGTTAAGAGAGGAATCTCTGGCTCCTTTTTGCCACTGCTATCATAGCATCGTGTTGTTTTCCTCTACTGTTGTCTATTTATTAAAACAAAAGTTTCATGTTTATTAGTTCCATAGACTGTCATCTCTTTAAGGGTAGAATAACCCTGATAGGCTTTGAATTCTGAGTGCAGTAACTATGCTTGTGTTATTCACCATTGTATCTTTAGCATCTGCCACAGTACTGTGGTACATAGTAGTTGTTCAGAAACATGAAAAGTTGATTTATATCCAAAAAGTTTAAATTAAAACTTTTTTCTAATACTTTAGTTCTCCAATTTACTTTTGAGTATATAGATGTAGTTTATTGCTGGATCTCTTGGTTTTGTGGGTTATTTTTCATAGCTAACTTTACTCTTTTTAGTATTCTCTATGAAATGAAATGAGGATTATAGTTTTAACTGGGCCTTACGGCAGTTAAAATTTTGACAATTTGTATTTATAGGTTGCTTGCCTTTTAGAGTGCTTGTGCTAATTGGTTTCATTTAATGTTGAATTGTACAGTTCAGTCTTTGTATAACTTTTGTACAATATAGCTATCTCATTTTTGTTAAATATTATTTTTAATATAAAAATTTTAAAATACTGATTTAATAGAGTAGTAGTGCTACCAGTGGTAGAGAGAATGAAGAAAATCATAAATGATTGATTTATCTTAGAATTTAAGCAGCATTTGCCTTTAGTTAATCCAGTGTGAAATACAACTGTATTTTCTTTAAAGTGCATCAGAGCTAAATATTTTTATCATATCATTCCTTTCCTCTTCCTTCCCTTAAACTTGCTCCCTTCTGTGTCCCCTGTGTACCCATTCCCTGCAGCGATCCCTGCTGGCTGTGGTGGAGATTGGTGTGCTGTGAATTTCATAATCACCCAAATGAGTACCAGAGGAGTCTAAGAAACCCTGGCAACTGACTACTTGCTTTCACCACGAGTAGGGACCTTTTGTCTGAATTTCCTGCCCTCAGGTAATTCTTCTATTCCCCATTTTTTTTTTCTTTCTGTAGATGAAAGCACTTACTGTGCCCCACATAAAGATACTTTGAGAATATTTTCTGATTCTTCTTCTTTTTGTCAGGCACCGACTTCATGTTTGTTTGGTTTTTTTTTTTTTTACCATGTAGCTACAGGCTCATGCAATTCTCTTAGAATGTCTTCTAGTATATAAGGTTTGGCAATGAAATAAAGCTATAACCAGTTCTTTCTGATGTTGCATGAGTGAGTTTTAAAACTTATAGTCAGCTATTTGAAAATAGTAATTAGCATTATCTACTCTTTAATGGGTTAGGCATCATAGTCTAATTTAATTAATGAAGTATGAAGCCTCTTTTGATAATGAGGATGTTTTGATCAATTCACTGAAGGACTTAAAGAGTTTATTTTGTGTACTTAATGTTAAGTATAATATTTTTAAAATTAATTAATTAATTAATTTTTGGCTGTGTTGGGTCTTCATTGCTGCACACGGGCTTTCTCTAGTTGCGGCGAGTGGGGGCTACTCTTCATTGCGGTGCTCTGGCTTCTCTTTGCGGTGGCTTCTCTTGTTGTCAAGCACAGCTCTAGGTGCGCAGGCTTCAGTAGTTGTGGCACGCGGGCTCAGTAGTTGTGGCTCGGGGGCTCTAGAGGGCAGGCTCAGTAGTTGTGGCGCACGGGCTTAGTTGCTCCCTGGCATGTGGGATCTTCCCGGACCAGGGCTCGAACCCGTTTCCCCTGCATTGGCAGACGGATTCTTAACCACTTCGCCACTAGGGAAGCCCTATGCGTTCTCTTTTTTTTTTTTATTACATTTTTTATTGAAAAAAATTCACGTAACATAAAATTCACCATTTAACCATTTTAAGGTGTTTCTTTAGTAAATTCATGATGTGATGCAACCTTCATTCCTAATTCTAAACCAGCACTGACTTTTCAGGTTATTGCTCCTGAACGGGTGTGGTGCTCCTGACACCTAGTGGGCAGGGGCCAGAAATGCTGCTAAAGTCCCAGAAGAGAGAATTAATTTTCTGTCTCCTAAGTGTTGAGGCTGAGAGACCCCACTCTACACCATTAGAGCACCACATCAAATCCAAGGAAATAAACAGCCAGTCAGTCGTGTCATCCCTACTGGTCTCAAGAATGTCTTTACAGCATTTTTATTTCAGTTCAGGAGGCAAGGTTCACATGTTTGGTGGTTAGGTCTTTTTAGTCTCTTTTAATATAGAGGAGTATTCTCTGCCCCACACTCAGACTTTCTGTCTGATTACTTTTTGTAAGCGTTCAGGCCAGTTTTGGCACTGCATTCTCTTTCCATGTTTTATTATTACCTTTATTTATTGAAGTGTAGTTGATTTACAGTGTTGTTCCAATCTCTGCTGTACAGCAGAATGACTGTTTTACACATATAGACATTCTTTTTTTTTAATTTTTAAATTTAATTTTATTTATTTTTTGTACATCAGGTTCTTATTAGTTATCTATTTTACACACATCAGTGTATACATGTCAATCCCAATCTCCCAATTCATCTCACCCCCCCATCCCCCACCCCGCCACTTTCCCCCCTTGGTGTCCATACGTTTGTTCTCTACATCTGTGTCTCAGTTTCTGCCCTGCAAACCGGTTCATCTGTACCATTTTTCTAGATTCCACATATATGCGTTAATATACGATATTTGTTTTCCCCTTTCTGACTTACTTCACATTGTATGACAGTCTCTGAATCCATCCACTTCTCTACAAATGACCCAATTGCATTCCTTTTTATGGCTGAGTAATATTCCATTGTATATATGTACCATGCCTTCTTTATCCATTTGCCTGTCAATGGGCATTTAGGTTGCTTCCATGACCTGGCTATTGTAAATAGAGCTGCAATGAACATTGTGGTACATGACTCTTTTAAATTATGGTTTTCTCAGGGTATATGCCCAGTAGTGGGATTGCTGGGTGGTATGGTAGTTCTATTTTTAGTTTTCTAAGGAACCTCCATACTGTTCTCCATAGTGGCTATATCAATTTACATTCCCACCAACAGTGCAAGAGGGTTCCCTTTTCTCCACACCCTCTCCAGCATTTATTGTTTGTAGATTTTTGATGATGGCCATTCTAACTGGTGTGAGGTGATACTTCATTGTAGTTTTGATTTGCATTTCTCTAATGATTAGTGATGTTGAGCATCCTTTCATGTGTTTGTTGGCAATCTGTGTATCTTCTTTGGAGAAATGTCTATTTAGGTCTTCTGCCCATTTTTGGATTGGGTTGTTTGTTGTTTTAATATTGAGTTGCATGAGCTCTTTATATATTTCGGAGATTAAACCTTTGTCAGTTGCTTCGTTGGCAAATATTTTCTCCCATTCTGAGGGTTGTCTTTTTGTCTTGTTTGTAGTTTCCTTTGCTTTGCAAAAGATTTTAAGTTTCATTAGGACCCATTTGTTTATTTTTGTTTTTATTTCCATTACTCTAGGAGGTGGATAAAAACAAATCTTGCTGTGTTTTATGTCAGAGAGTGTTCTTCCTATGTTTTCCTCTAAGAGTTTTATAGTGTCCGGTCTTACATTTAGGTCTCTAATCCATTTTGAGTTTATTTTTGAGTATGGTGTTAGGGAGTGTTCTAATTTCATTCTTTTACATGTAGCTGTCCAGTTTTCCCAGCACCACTTATTGAAGAGACTGTCTTTTCTCCATTGTATACCCTTGCCTCCTTTGTCATAGATTAGTTGACCATAGGTGCGTGGGTTTATCTCTTTCTGTCCTGTTCCATTGTTCTATATTTCTGTTTTTGTGCCAGTACCATACTATCTTGATTACTGTAGCTTGTAGTATAGTCTGAAGTCCAGGAGCCTGATTCCTCGAGCTCCGTTTTACTTTCTCAAGATTGCTTTGGCTATTCAGGGTCTTTTGTGTTTCCATACAAATTGTGACTTTTTTGTTCTAGTTCTGTGAAAAATGTCATTGGTAGTTATTTAGGGCTTGCATTGAATCTATACATTGCTTTGGGTAGTATAGTCATTTTCACAATATTGATTCTTCCAATCCAAGAACATGGTATATCTCTCCATCTGGTGGTATCATCTTTAATTTCTTTCATCAGTGTCTTATAATTTTCTGCATACAGGTCTTTTGTCTCCCTAGGAAGGTTTATTCCTAGGTATTTTATTCTTTTTGTTGTAATGGTAAATGGGAGTGTTTCCTTAATTTCTCTTTCAGATTTTTCATCATTAGTGTATAGGAATGCAAGAGATTTCTGTGCATTAATTTTGTATCCTGCTACTTTACCAAATTCATTGATTAGCTCTAGTAGTTTTCTGGTGGCATCTTTAGGATTCTCTATGTATAGTATTATGTCATCTGCAAACAGTGACAGTTTTACTTCTTCTTTTCCAATTTGTATTCCTTTTGTTTCTTTTTCTTCTCTGATTGCTGTGGCTAGGACTTCCAAAACTATGTTGAATAATAGCAGTGAGAGTGGACATCCTTGTCTTGTTCCTGATCTTAGAGGAAATGTTTTCAGTTTTCACCATTGAGAACAATGTTGGCTGTGGGTTTATTGTATACGGCCTTTATTACATTGAAGTAGTTTCCCTCCATGCCCACTTTCTGGAGAGTTTTTATCACAAATGGGTGTTGAATTTTGTCAAAAGCTTTTCCAGTGTCTATTGAGATGATCATATGGTTTTTCTTTTTCAATTTGTTAATGTGGTGTATCACATTGATTGATTTGCGTATATTGAAGAATCCTTGCATCGCTGGGATAAATCCCACTTGATCATGGTGTATGTTCCTTTTTTTTTTTTTTTTTTGTGGTACGCGGGCCTCTCACTGTTGTGGCCTCTCCCGTTGTGGAGCACAGGCTCCAGACGCGCAGGTTCAGTGGCCATGGCTCACGGGCCCAGCCGCTCTGTGGCATATGGGATCTTCCTGGACCGGGGCATGAGCCCGCGTCCCCTGCATCGGCAGGCGAACTTTCAACCCTTGCGCCACCAGGGAAGCCCGGTGTATGTTGCTTTAAATGTGTTGTTGGATTCTGTTTGCTAGTATTTTGTTGAGGATTTTTACATCTATATTCATCAGTGATATTGGTCTGTAATTTTCTCTTTTGGTAGTATCTTTGTCTGGTTTTGGTTTCAGGGTGATGGTGGCCTCATAGAATGAGTTTCGGAGTGTTCCTTACTCTGCAATTTTTTTGGAAGAGTTTGAGAGGGATGGGTGTTAACTCTTCTCTAAATGTTTGTTAGAATTCACCTGTGAAGCCATCTGGTCCTGGACGTTTGTTTGTTGGAAGATTTTTAATCACAGTTCCAAATTCATTACTTGTGATTGGTCTATTCATATTTTCTATTTCTTCCTGGTTCAGTCTTGGAAGGTTATACCTTTCTAAGAATTTGTCCATTTCTTCCAGGTTGTCCATTTTATTGGCATAGAGTTGCTTGTAGTCTCTTAGGATGCTTTGTATTTCTGTGGTGTCTGTTGTAACTTCTCCTTTTTCATTTCTAATTTTATTGATTTGAGTCCTCTCCCTCTTTTTCTTGATGAGTCTGGCTAATGGCTTATCAATTTTGTTTATCTTCTCAAAGAACCAGGTTTTAGTTTTATTGATCTTTGCTACTGTTTTCTTTGTTTCTATTTCATTTATTTCTGCTCTGATCTTTATGATTTCTTTCCTTTTACTAACTTTGGGTTTTTGTTCTTCTTTCTCTAGTTCCTGTAGGGATAAGGTTAGATTGTTTATTTGAGATTTTTCTTGTTTCTTGAGGTAGGCTTGTATAGCTATAAACTTCCCTCTTAGAACTGCTTTCACTGCATCACATAGGTTTTGGATTGTCGTGTTTTCACTGTAATTTGTCTCTAGGTATTTTTTGATTTCCTCTTTGATTTTTTCAGTGATCTCTTGGTTTTTTAGTAACGTATTGTTTACCCTCCATGTGTTTGTGTTTTTTACGTTTTTTTTCCTGTAATTCATTTCTAATATCATAGCGTTGTGATGGAAAAGATGCTTGATATGATTTCAGTTTTCTTAAATTTACCAAGGCTTGATATGTGACCCAAGATGTGATCTATCCTGGGGCATGTTCTGTGTGCACTTGAGAAGAATGTGTAATCTGTTTTGGGATGGAATGTCTTATAAATATCAATCAATTAAATCTATCTGGTCTATTGTGTCATTGAAAGCTTGTGTTTCCTTATTAATTTTCATTTTGGATGATCTGTCCATTGGTGTAAGTGAGGTGTTAAAGTCCCCCACTATTATTGTGTTACTGTCGATTCCCTCTTTTATAATTATTAGCAGTTGCCTTATGTATTGAGGTGTTCCTATGTTGGGTGCATATATATTTATAATTGTTATATCTTCTTCCTGGATTGATCCCTTGATCATTATGTAGTGTCCTTCCTTGTCTCTTGTAACACTCTTTATTTTAAAGTCTATATTATCTAATATGAGTATTGCTACTCCAGCTTTCTTTTGATTTCCAATTGCATGGAATATCTTTTTCCATTCCCTCACTTTCAGTCTGTATGTGTCCCTAGGTCTGAAGTGGGCCTCTTGTAGACAGCATATACATGGGTCTTGTTTTTGTATCCATTCAGCGAGCCTGTGTCTTTTGGTTGGAGCATTTAATCCATTCACGTTTAAGGTAATTATCGATATGTATGTTCCTATTACCATTTTCTTAATTGTTATGGGTTTGTTTTTCTAGGTCCTTTTCTTCTCTTATGTTTCCCACTTAGAGGAGTTCCTTTAGCATTTGTTGTAGAGCTGGTTTGGTGGTGCTGAATTCTCTTAGTTTTTGCTTGTCTGTAAGGCTTTTGATTTCTCCATCGAATCTGAATGAGATCCTTACTGGGTAGAGTAACCTTGATTTTAGATTCTTCCCTTTCATCACTTTAAATATATTGTGCCACTCCCTTCTGGCTTGTAGAGTTTCTGCTGAGAAATCAGCTGTTAACCTTATGGGAGTTCCTTTGTGTGTTATTTTTCGTTTTTCCCTTGTTGCTTTCAGTAATTTTTCTTTGTCTTCAATTTTTGTCAATTTGATTACTATGTGTCTCGGCATGATTCTCCCTGGGTTTATCCTGCCTGGGACTCTGCACTTCCTGGACTTGGGTGGCTATTTCCTTTCCCATGTTAGGGAAGTTTTTGACTATAATCTCTTCAGATATTTTCTCGGTCCTTTCTCTCTCTCTTCTCCTTCTGGGACCCCTTTAATGCGAATGTTGTTGCGTTTAGTGCTGTCCCAGAGGTCTCTTAGGCTGTCTTCATTTCTTTTCATTCTTTTTTCTTTATTGTGTTCTGCAGCAGTGAATTCCACCATTCTGTCTTCCAGGTCACTTATCCGTTCTTCTGCCTCAGTTATTCTGCTATTGATTCCTTCTAGTGTAGTTTTCATTTCAGTTATTGTATTGTTCATCTCTGTTCTTTAATTCTCCTAGGTCTTTGTTAAACATTTCTTGCATTTTCTCGATCTTTGCCTCCATTCTTTTTCCGAGGTCCTGGATCATGTTCACTCTCGTTATTCTGAAATGTTTTTCTGGAAGGTTGCCTATCTCCACTTCATTTAGTTGTTTTTCTGGGGCTTTATCTTGTTCCTTCATCTGGTACCAAGTTCTCTCCCTTTTCATTTTGTCTATCTTTCTGTGCATGTGGTTTTACTTCCACAGGCTGCAGAATTGTAGTTCTTGCTTCTGCTCTCTGCCCTCTGGTGGATGAGGCTACCTAAGTGACTTGTGCAAGCTTCCTGATGGGAGGGACCGGTGGTGGGCAGAGCTGGGTGTTGTTCTGGTGGGCAGAGCTCAGTAAAACTTTAATTCGGTTGTCTGCTGATGGGTGGGGTTGGTTCCCTCCCTGTTGGTTGGTTGGCGTGAGGTGACCCAGCACTGGAGCCTTCCTGGCTCTTTGGAGTCTCTGTTTCCCCCAGTCCTGTCGAAGTCCTGCAATCAAATCCTGCTATCCTTCAAAGTCTGATCTCTAGGTATTCCTCCCCCTGTTGCTGGACTCCCAGGTTGGGAAGCCTGACATGGGGCTCAGAACCTTCAGTCCAGTGGGTGGACTTCTGTGGCATAAGTGTTCTCCAGTTTGTGAGTCACCCACCCAGCAATTATGGGATTTGATTTTATTGTGATTGTGTCCCTCCTACCTTGTTATTGCGGTTTCTCCTTTGTTTTTGAATGTGGGGTATCTTTTTTGGTGAGTTCCAGTGTCTTCCTGTTGATGATTGTTCAGCAGTCAGTTATGATTCCAGTGCTTTCGCACGAGGGAGTGCTATGCATTCTCTCTTATTGCTGAGTATATTCCACTGTGTATGTTCCACAACTTCTTTATCCATTTAACTGTTGATGGTCATTTGGGTTGTTTCTAGTTTGGGGCTGTTACAAATAAAGCTGCTATGAACATTCATGTATAAGTCTTTGTGAGGACATATGCTTTTCATTTCTCTTCAATAAATATGTAGGAGTAGAATGGTTGAGTTATATGTGGGTGCATATATAACTTTTTTTCTATTCTTTTTTTTTTTGGCTGCACCACTCAGCTTGCAGGATCTTAGTTCCCTGACCCAGGATTGAACCCGTGCTCTGGCAGTGAAAGTGCCAAGTCCACTGGACTGCCAGAGAATTCCTGACATGTATAAATAAAAAAATTTTTTTTGGCCACACCTCGTGGCTTGTGGGATCTTAGTTCCCAGACCAGGGATTGAAACCCAGCCCTCAGCAGTGAGAGCATGGAGTCCTAACCATTGGACTGCCAGGGAATTCTCTGCAACATATATAACTTTTTAAAGAAGCTGCTTTACAGCTTTCCAAAGTGGTTCCGGGGTGTATGTTTCATATTCTCACCAGCAAGTATATGAGAGTTCCACTTGCTCCGTATCTTCACCAATGCTCAGTATAGTCAGTCTTTTTAATTTTACCTGTTTTAGTGGGTAAGTAGTGGTATCTGACGGTGTTTTTTTATTTTTCTTTTTGCGGTATGCGGGCCTCCCGCTGCTGCGGCCTCTCCCATTGCAGAGCACAGGCTCCGGATGCACAGGCTCCGGACGCACAGGCTCAGCGGCCGTGGCTCACGGGCCCAGCTGCTCCACGGTGCAAGGGACCCTCCCGGACCGGGGCACGAACCTGTGCCCCCTGCATCGGCAGGCGGACCCCCAACCACTGTGCCACCAGGGAAGCCCCTGACTGTGGTTTTTAATTTGCAGTTTCCTATTGACTGGTGATGTTGTGCATCTTTCAGTGTGCTTATCCACCACCCGTATGCCCTCTTTGGTTTGAGGGTCTGTTTAAATTTTTTGCGTATTTTATTAATGGGATGTCTTATTTTTGAGTTGTAAGAGTTCTTTATATATTGTAGATACAAGTCCTTTTCCAGACATATGTTTTGTAAATATTTTCTGCCAGTCTGTGGCTTGTTCTTTAGAAAGTGTCTTTTTAAATTTTTTAAAATATTCATTTATTTATTTATTTATTTATGTCTGCGACGGGTCTTAGTTGAAGCATGCAGGAGAGTTTGTTGTGGCATGTGGGCTCTTCACTGCAGCACACGGGCCTCTCTCTAGTTGTGGTTCATGGGCTCAGTAGTCATGGTGTGCAGGCTCTGTAGTTGTGGCGCGCAGGCTTAGTTGCCCCATGGCATGTGGGATATTACTTCCCCTACCAGGGATTGAATCTGTGTCCCCTGCACTGGAAGGCAGATTGTTAACCACTGGACCACCAGGGAAGTCCCAGAAACAGTGTATTTTGATGCACAGAGTTTTTAATTTTGATAAAGTATAACTTATTGGTTTTTTTCTGTTTTGATTTGTGAATTTTTTGTTGTGTTATAGAAATCTTTGCCAAGCTCAAAGTCACTAAGATTTTCTCCTGTATTTTCTTACTGAAGTTTTGTAGTTTCTGTTCTTAGGTTTTAGTCTGTGATCCATTTAGAGTTAATTTGTTATTTGAGGTAAGTGTCAATGTTCTTTTTTTTTTTCCCTTTGCATATGGCTATACAATTGCTGTAACACAATTTATTGAAAATATCATCTTTTTCTCATTGAATTGATTTTAAACCTTTGTTGAAAATCAGCTAACTATAAACTTGGGTCTATTTCAGGAATCTCTTTTGTTCCATTGATTATTTGCCTATCTTTACACCAATATCAGACTGTTGATTACTGTAGCTTTTAAGTAAGTCTTGAAATTGGTGGTACAGGCCTCCAACTCGATTAATCTTTGTCAGAGTTATTTTGACATTCCAGGTCTTTTGCATTTTCATATAAATTTTAGAATCCGCCTGTCGTTCCTGCCAAAAAGCCTGCTAGATATTTGCTTGGGAACTATAAATCTGTTTGGGGAGAATTGACATCTTAACAATACTGTCTTCTGTCTATTACATGTTTTATTTCTCCATTTTATTTTGTCTTGTTTAATTTCTCTCAGCAATATTTTGTAGTTTTCAGTATGTCTTATACACCCTTTGTCAGATTTATCCCTAAAAATTTCAAACTTGTTATACTAATGTAAACAGTACTTGAAAATTTTCAATTTCCGATTGTTTGTTGCTAGTATATAGAAACACAATCAACACTTTTATTGCAGTAACTTTTTATTGAGGTAAACCTTCCATATGCAGCTCAATGATTTTTAAATAAGATTTTTATTTTAGAATACTTTTAGATTTGTAGAAAAGTTGTAAAGATAGTACAGAGAGTTTTCATACATCCCATATTCCATCTCCTGTATTATTAACATCTTACATTAGTATGGTACATTTATTGCAATTAATGAATCAATATTTATAAGTTATTATTTACTATAGCACATATTTTATTCAAATTTCCTTAGCTTTTTACCTAATGTCCTTTTTCTGTTCCAGGAACCCATTGTGAATACCACATTATATATAGTCATCATTTCTTTTTAGGCTCCTCCTGGCTGTGACAGTTTCTCAGACTTTCCTTGTGTTTGATGACCTTGAGAGCTTTGAGTAGTATTGGTCAGATATTTTGTTCAGTGTCTCTCAAACAGGATTTGTATAATCTTTTTCTCTTAATTTGAATAGGTTATGGGTTTTTGGCAAGAAGACCACAAAGGTAAAGTGGCATTTTTATTGTCGTATCAAGGGTACATATTATCAGCATATTTTATCATTATTATTTTTATTCCAGTGTTATTGAGATATAATTGTGCTGTATAAGCACTGTATAAGTTTAAGGTGTATAGAATAATAATTTGACTTACATACATCATGAAATGGTTACCACAATAGTGGTAATAGTGGACATCCATTATATTACATGAATATAAAATGAAAGAAATGAAAAATGTATTTTTTCTTTGTGATGAGAACTCTTAGGATTTACTCTCTTATCACCTTTCATATATAACATACAACAGTGTTAATTATATTTATCATGTTGTAAATTGCATTCATAGTGTTATTTATCTTATAAATGGAGGTTTGTACCTTTTGACTGCGTTCATCCAATTCCCCCTCCCTCCACCCTCTGGTAACCACAAATCTGGTCTCTTTTCTGTGAGTTTGTTTGTTTTTGAAGTATAATTGACCTACAGCACTATGTTAGTTCCTGTTACACAACATAATGTTTCAATATTTTTATATATTTCAAAATGATCACCACAATAAGTCTAGTTAACCATCTGTCCCCATGCAATATTACATAATTATTGACTATATTCCCCACACTGTATATTTCATACCCATGACTCATTTATTTTGCAAATGAAAGTTTGTACCGCTTAATCTCCCTCACCTATTTTTCTTCTTCCTTACCCCTCTCCCCTCTGGCAACCACCTGTTTATTCTCAGTATCTGTCTTACGGCTGAGTAATTTTCCATTGATGAGCAGGTAGGTTGCTTCCGTATCTTGGCTATTGTAAATAATGCTGCAATGAACATAGGGGTGCATGTATCTTTTATAATTAGTGTTTCAGTTTTCTTTGGGTAAATACCCAGGAGTGGAATTGCTGGATTGTATGGTAGTTCTGTTTTTAATTTTTTTGAGGAGCCTCCCTACTGTTTTCCATTGTGGCTGCACCCATTTACAGTCCCACCAGCAGTGCATGGGGGTTCCCTTTTCTACACATCCTTTCTAATACTTGTTATTTGTGGTCTTTCTGATAATAGCCATTCTTACAGGTATTAGGTGATATCTCATTGTGGTTTTGATTTGCACTTCCCTCATAATTAGTAATGCTGAGCATCTTTTCAGGTGCCTTCTGGCCATCTGTCTGCCTTCTTTGGGAGAATATCTATTCAGCTCTTCTGACCGGTTTTTAATTGGTTTTTGTTTTTGTTTTTTGATGTTGAGTTGTATGAGTTCTTTGTTTTCTGTTTTAACCCTTTGTTGGATATATCATTTACAGGTACCTTCTCTTGTTCAGTAGGTGGCCTTTTCATTTTGTTGATAGTTCCCTTCACTTTGTAAAAGCTTTTTAGTTTGATGTAGTCTCATTGTTTATTTTTGCTTTAGTTTCCCTTGCCTGAGGAGACATATCCAAAAAATATTACTAAGACCAATGTCAAAGAGCATACTGCCTATGTTTTCTTATAGAAGTTTTATTTATGGTTTCCGTTCTTACATTTAAGTCTTTATTAATCCATTTTAAATTTATTTTTGTGCATGGTGTGAGAAATTAGTACAGTTTGATTCTTTTGCATGCAGCTGTCCAGTTTTACCAACATCATTTATTGAAGAGGTTGTCTTTTCCCCATTGTATATTCTTGTCTCCTTTGTTGTAGATGAATTGCCCATGTAAGTGTGGGTTCATTCCTGGACTCTGCTCTGTTCCATTGATTTATGTGTCTGTGTTTGTGCCAATAATGTACTGTTTTGATTACTGTAGCTTTGTAGTATAGTTTGAAATCAGGGAGTGTGATACCTCCAACTTCGTTCTTCTTTCTTAAGTTTGTTTTGGCTCTTCGGAGCCTTTTGTGTTTTCTTACGGATTTTAAAATTATTTGTTCTAGTTCTGTGAAAAATGCCATTGGTAATTTGATAGGGATTGCATTGAATCTGTAGATTACCTTGGGTAGTATGGTCATTTCAACAATATTGATTCTTCCAATCCAAGAACACAGTATATCTTTCCATCTGTTTGTGTTGTCTTCAGTTTCTTTCAGCATTGTCTTTAGTTTTTGGAGGACAAATATTTTGCCTTCTTAGGTAGGTTTATTTCTAAGTATTTTATTCTTTTTTATGTGATGGTAAATGGGATTGTTTCCTTAATTTCTCTTTCTGATATATGTATATAGAAATGCAGTAAATTTCTGTATATTATTTTGTATCCTGCAACTTCACTGAATCTGTCAATGAGTTCTAGTATTTTTTTCTTGGTGTCTTTAGGATTTTTTTATGTATAATATCATGTCATTTGCAAACTGACAGTTTTACTTCTTCCTCTCCAATTTTATTCCTTTTATTTTTTTTCTCTTGTCTGATTGCTGTGGCTAGGACTTCCAATACTGTGTTGAATAAAAGTGGGGAGAGTGGGCATCCTTGTGTTGTTCCTGATTTTAGAGGAAATACTTTCAGCTTTTCACCATTGAGTATGATGTTAGCTGTGGGTTCGTCATATTTGGCCTTTATTATGTTGAGGTCTTTTCCATCTATACCCACTTTGTTGAGAGTTTTTATCATAAACACATGTTGAATTTTATCAAAAGCTTTTCCTTTATCTGTTGAGATGATCTTATGATTTTATTCTTTGGTTTGTTAATATGGTTTATCACATTGATTGATTTGTGGATTTTTGAGCCATTCTTGCATCCCTGGGACAGGTCCCACTGAATCACGATGTGTGATACATTTAATGTATTGTTGAACTTGGTTTGCTAATATTTTCTTGAGGAATTTTGCATCTATGTTCATCAGTGATATTGGCCTGGAATTTTCTTTTTTCTTTTTTTTTTGTGGTATCTTTGTCTGGTTTTTGTATCAGGGTGACGCTGGCCTTGTAGAATGAGTTTGAAAGTATTTCTTCCTCTGCAATTTTTTGGAATAATTTGGAGGGATAGGTGTTAACTCTTCTCTAACTGTTTGGTAGAATTCACCTTTGAAGCCCTCTGGTTCTGGACTTCTGTTTGTTGGGAGTTTTTAAAATTACTTACTCAGTTTCACTACTGGTAATTGGTCTGTTCATATTTTCTATTTCTTCCTGATTCAGTCTTGGGAGATTGTACATTTCTAGGGATTTGTCCATTTCTTCTAGGTTGTCCATTTTATTGATGTACAGTTGTTTGTAGTAATCTGTTATGATCTTTTGTATTTCTGTGGTGTCAGTTGTAATTTCTTTTTTATTTCTGATTTTATTGATTTGGGCCCTCTTTTTTTCCTTGAAGAGTCTGGCTAAAGGTTTATCAATTTTGTTTAAATTTTCAAATAACCAGCTCTTTGTTTCATTTATCTTTTCTATTTTTTTGTCTCTATTTCATTTATTTCTGCTCTGATCTTTATAATTTCTTTCCTCTACTAACTTTGGGTTTTATTTGTTCTTCTTTTTCTGGTTTCTTTAGGTTGTTTATTTGAGATTTTCCTGTTTCTTGAGGTAAGCTTGTATAGCTGTAAACTTCCCTCTTACTACTGCTTTTGCTGAGTCCCATAGATTTTGGATCATTTGTTTTCATTTGTCTCCAGGTTCTTTTTTTCAGTTTCCTTTTTGACTTCTTCAGTGATTCATTGGTGTTTAGAACATATTGTTTACCCTCCACGTTTGTGCTTTTTTTTTTTCTTGTAGTTGATGTCTAGTCTCATAGCATTGTGGTTAGAAATAATGCTTGATATGTTTTCAGTCTTCTCAAATTTAATGAACTTGTTTTGTAGTCTATCATGTGATCTGTCCTGAAGAATGTTCCATGTGCACTTGAAAAGAATATGCATTCTGCTGCTTTCAGTTGGAATGCTCTCTAAATATCAATCAAGTTCACTTGGTCTAATGTGTCATTTAACAACAGTGTTTCCTTATTGATTTTCTGTCTGGTTAGTCTGTCCATTGATGTAAGTGGGGTGTTAAAGTCCCCTACTATTATTGTGTGACTGTAAATTTCTTCCTCTATGTCTGTTAATATTTGCTTATATATTTAGGTTTTCCTATGTTGGGTGCATATATATATATTTATAGTTGTTATGTCTTCTACTTGGATTGATCCCTTGATCACTATGTAATGTCCTTCTTTGTCTCTTGTTACAGTCTTTGTTTTAAAGTCTATTTTTTCTGTTATAGTTATTGCTACTCTGGCTTTCTTTTTTTTTTTTTTTGCGGTACACGGGCCTCTCACTGTTGTGGAGCACAGGCTCCGGACGTGCAGGCTCAGCAGCCGTGGCTCACGGGCCCAGCTGCTCCGCGGCATGTGGGATCTTCCTGGACCGGGGCACGAACCCATGTCCCCTGCATCGGCAGGCGGACTCTCAACCACTGCACCACCAGGGAAGCCCAACTCTGGCTTTCTTTTGATTTCCATGTGCGTGGAATACCTTCTTTAATCCTCTCACTTTCAGTCTGTATGTGTCTTTAGATCTCTTATTGTTGACATTGACCTTGATCACCTGGCTGATAGAGTGTTTGTCAGGTTATCCACTATAAAATTGCTCTCTTCCCCACTTTCATACTGTACATTTTGGAAGGAGGAAATACTATGTGCAGCACACACAAAATGAGTGAGGAGTTCTGCAGTTCCCTAAGGTTTGAATATCTTATTAAGTTATTGAAAAATTTTCTGTGTGGGAGATTAATCTGTTTTCTCCCAGTTATTTACTTATTCAGTCATGTTTTTTTATCTGTGTAGACTGATGTATATTTATTTTATACTTTGAGTTATAATCCAATAATATTTAATTTATTTTGTTGCCCAGGTTTTTCCAGCTTTGGCTATTGGGAGCTCTTTCATATGGCTCTTGTGTCTTTAATTAATTTTATTTTTTATGTTGGTCTTATATCTTGTAACCTCGCTAAACTCATTTATTAGTTCTGGTAGTTTGGTTTTTTTTAAGATTTGTAGGATTTTCTACATAGATGATAATGTCACCTGGGAAATAACACAGTTTTACTTCATTTCTAAACTGGATGCCTTTTATTTTTATTACTTTATTTCATTTTTTTTTGCCTTACTGTGTCAGGTAGAACCTCCAGTACAATGTTGAATAGAAGTGATGAGAGCAGACATCCTTGCCTTGTCTCTGTCTTAGGGGAAAAGCATTTTAGTCTTTCATCATTAAGTATGATCGCAATTGTAGGGTTTTTGTACAAGTCCCTGTAGTTTTGGGGAAGTTCTCTTTTGTTCCTAGTTTATTGAGAATTATTTTTCCATGCATTGTGTTAACTTTTGTCCAGTGCTTTTTTATGCCTCTATTGAGATCACGATGTGATTTTACTTTTCATGTGGTGAATTATATTAGCTGATTTTTGAATGTTAAACCAACCTTCATTACTGGAATAAGTACTTGGTCATGATGTATGTACTTCTTATGTATTGTTTCTTAAACTGTGGGTCATAGCTTGCCTTGTGAAAATAGTGTAGTCAATCACCATTTTGAAAGGAGGAAATAGAATGGAAAATATCAGACTGTATTAAACTATCACTTTGTTTTGTATGTGTGTACTGGATTGTAAAGTCTATTTCTTGATCTCGTATCCAAAATTTTGCAAATAACTAATTCACTTCTTGAACCTGAAGACAATGAGGCATAGAGTGGGGCAAGAAGGCAACTAGCCTTAAGAGGAGGTTGCCAGGTTAAAGGAGGTGCAACTGGGGTGTTGGGTAAGGCAGAAAGGAAATAGGGGTTTCTTTAGAAAAACCTCATTTGTTTCTTAGTTTGTTTTTTTTTTTACGGTACGTGGGCCTCTCACTGCTGTTGCCTCTCCCGCTGCGGAGCACAGGCTCTGGACGCACAGGCTCAGCAGCCATGGCTCACGGGCCTAGCCACTCCGTGGCATGTGGGATCTTCCCAGACCAGGGCACGAACCCGTGTCCCCTGCATCGGCAGGCGGACTCTAAACCACTGCGCCACCAGGGAAGCCCTGTTTCTTAGTTTTAAGTGGAGGAATCTTTATGGCTGCATGATGAAGCCCATGGTCTGTGAAAGGGTGTAATTAGGTGCAGATTAATAACTTAATGTTTTTAGCCAAAGGACTTGGCAGACTATCAGATTTTCGGAACGTGCTCCAGTAACATGTTCTCTCGTACAGCTTTACCATGTGGTCTTTAGGCATTTTCTCTTCTAGAAATATTGTTTTTAATAAAGTCAAGCTGAAGCTGTTGTTAGATTTGCTTACATAAAGATTTTGGTTCTTTTTATATCTTTTCATATGCAGTGAGAACACAGTCCTTGTAGGGGTGCACAGTCTTGAGATACTAGCTAGTGATTTCAATTACTAGTTCATTTCAACGGTTTTAGTTAGGCCCAACTGGAGAGAATGGAACAATGATGGGTTAAGAATCTTTATGGTATCTTTAAGTTCTTAAATGTTGGATTTGTGTTTCTCAGTTCTGCTCCTTTATTGTTTGTCAGTTTGATCCTAAGGTGGTGTTCTAGTTTTAAATTTCTGAAGGAAGAAATCTGATTGAAGAGTCTAAATGCCTTGTCATTCTCTAGATCAAATCAGCTGTAACCAAGGAAGTATATAACATGTGTTAGGTATGCACCTTTCCCCTATGTTTATAGCCTTTCTCTGGGAAGACAGAATCAGTGGTAACTGGGTAGGCACCCTGAGAGGTGTTTGTTTATAATAAGTTAATTAAATCAAACAACAATGATATTAATAATCAAATTACAGTATTGAAGTAATTTATTTTCTGGATGGTTACAATTAATGCTATTTACGTTTAAGCAATGGTTCTGAGCCTTTTCGGTGTCCAAAAACCCCCTTTGAAAATATTATGAAGTATCTTGGACCCCTTGAAGCCCATCCAAGAACTTCAGATTAAGTATGCCTACTTTAAACTTTTAAATTAAACAATTTAACGTGCATTTTAAAATTCCCTGTAAAGTCTAGTTTTTCATGCTATAGCATGAAATATCAGAATGAGAATGATTCTTTCTTTTTTTTTTTTTTTTTGCGGTACGCAGGCCTCTCACTGTTGTGGCCTCTCCCGTTGCGGAGCACAGGCTCCGGACGCACGGGCTCAACAGCCATGGCTCACGGGCCTAGCCACTCCGTGGCATGTGGGATCTTCCCGGATTGGGGTACGAGCCCGTGTCCCCTGCATCGGCAGGCGGACTCTAAACCACTGTGCCACCAGGGAAGCCCAGAATGATTACTTCTAATTACAACTGTTATTTGAGAAAAATGTTATCAAGTAGCATAGCTACTTTTTCTTTCTTTCTTCTTTTTTTTTTTTTTTTTGCCACTTCTTAAGTTTAGAAGAATAGTAGGCATTGATGTGAATCTCTAACAACCTGTACAATAATAGGAACCATAAATACTTTCAGGACAAGGTGAATAATTCAAGAAATGCATATTAGCTGATGAAGTTTTAAAACAATGTCCCAGGGAGGGGCTGTTATCTGAATACAAAGAATTGTGGAAGAAGGTAAGTAGGTCAGAAAAGGGTTTATAAGCTATGTTCTAAGATTGTTTTTAGCACTAAGATTTTATGATTCTACCCCCAAATACTATATTTAATCTAGAGATGGTTCATTTCACAGATCTGTTGCAGTTTGCTTTAGCAAATAAAACAACTTTATGATCTTTGTTTTTATGATACAGCTATAAAATGGATCTGATGAAAGTTCAAATAAATCATAACTAAAATTTACAGTAACATCAGATATATAATTTATACCTTTCTGATTTATGATCTATTGTATACTTAGTGATTTATCAAGCCAGAAATCTTTTTTTAGAAAATTTTGATCACTGGTTATATAATGTCTCTGTGTTGTTCATATTCCTATTTAACCTGCATCTTCATATTATTGTAGGTAACACTCACTGAATTTTCTTTTCTGTTTTTTTTTTTTTTTTTAAACAAGTCTGTTTATTAGAAAGGCTGGTTTTGGGAGGGGGGTGTTTGTTTTGTTTTATTTATAAACATCAGTGAATTTTCTGTGTTAGAGACAATTCCTGGCATTTTCCATGTTCTAACTCAGTTAATCCTCAAAACAGCCCCATGAGGCGGGTAATATTATTATCACCATTTTACAGATGAGGAAACTGAGCCATAGAGAGATTATTTATTTATTTATTTATTATTTATTTATTTTTGTGGTACGCGGGCCTCTCACCGCTGCGGCCTCTCCCGTTGCGGAGCACAGGCTCCGGACACGCAGGCCCAGCAGCCATGGCTCACGGGCCCAGCTGCCCCGCGGCATACGGGACCCTCCCAGACCGGGGCACGACCCCACGCCCCCCGCATCGGCAGGCGGACCCCCAACCACTGCGCAACCAGGGAAGCCCTATTTATTTTTTTAAATAAAAATTTATTTTGGCCTTCCCTGGTGGTGCAGTGGTTGAGAATCTGCCTGCCAGTGCTGGGAACGTGGGTTTGAGCCCTGGTCCAGGAGGATCCCACATGCTGCAGAGCAGCTGGGCCTGGGCGCCTCAACTACTGAGCCTGAGCTCTAGAGCCCGCAAGCCACAACTACTGAGCCCGGGTGCCAAAACTACTGAAGCCTGTGCGCCTGGGACCCGTGCTCTGCAGTGGGAGAGATCACTGCAGTGAGAAGCGTGCGCACTGTGGCGAGGAGCAGCCCCTGCTTGCCGCAACTGGGGAGAGCCCACATGCAGCAACAAGACCCAATGCAGCCATAAATAAATAAATAAATAAAAATTTATTTTATTTATTTTATGTTTGGCTGCATTGGGTTTTTGTTGCTGCACGCAGGCTTTCTCTAGATGCGGCAAGTGGGGGCTGCTCTTCGTTGCGGTGCATGGGCTTCTCATTGAGGTGGCTTCTCTTGTTGCAGGCTCTAGGCTTTAGGCGCGTGGGCTTCAGTAGTTGTGGCACGCGGGCTCAGTAGTTGTGGATTGCGGGCTCTAGAGCACAGGCTCAGAAGTTGTGGTGCAATGGGCTTAGTTGCTCTGCGGCATGTGGGATCTTCCTGGACCAGGGATCAAACCTGTGTCCCCTGCATTGGCAGGCAGATTCTTAACCGCTGTGCAACCAGGGAAGTCTGAGAGGTTAAGTATTTTTTTTGAAGGGGGATGCAATTTTTTTTTTAACATCTTTATTGATGTATAATTGCTTTACATTATTGTGTTAGTTTCTGCTATATAACAAAGTGAATCAGCTATACGTATGCATATGTTCCCATATCTCTTCCCTCTTGCGTCTCCCTCCCTCCCACCCTCCCTATCCCACCCCTCTAGGTGGTCACAAAGCATCAAGCTGATCTTGCTGTGATATGCGGCTGCTTCCCACTAGCTATCTATTTTACATTTGGTAGTGTATATATGTCCATGCCACTCTCTCACTTCGTCCCAGTTTACCCTTTCCCCTCCCCGTGTCTTCAAGTCCATTCTCTACGTCTGCATATTTATTCCTGTCCTGCCCCTAGGTTCTACAGAACCATTTTTTTTAATTTATTTTTTTTAGATTCCATATATATGTGTTAGCCTACAGTACTTGTTTTTCTCTTTCTGACTTACTTCACTCTGTATGACAGACTCTAGGTCATCCACGAGAGGTTAAGTGTTAAGTGGCATTTTTCTTCTTGCAGAGCTGCGATTCTTGACTTTTCGTGCATTTGTGCTGTGTTCCCTTAAGCAAATTATAAATCTTGATTATATGGACTGACTTACTTGTTTTGCCCTAAATTTTACCGTGTACAGTGCTCTACACATAATTTAGACTCTAATTATGTATTAACTGTAAAATGTGTAATCTAAATCAAACCTTTCCTTTCCATTTGCCTGGAAATTTTATTCCTCTACTTAGCTATTTTGTTGTTACTAATGAAAAACCTAGTAAATTTATTTTCATGTATTACATGTAATTAAAGAAGATTTTGGAAAAATGGAAGCCTGTTTGCATGTTTTAAGTTAGCTTTAAAATTGTTACATTGTTAAAAATATAGTTAACCAATAAAATATGTACATCCACATTTAAAATTTATTTCATATAATACTAATGTTAAAATAAAGAACACATGTTTACTTTAAAATAAACCTCTTTACATGCCATAATGTACATAGTAATGGAACATTATTGTGTGTTCTGAATTTTAAAAATAAATTCAGTAAGAATTGTGCCAATTTTATCTTTATTATGTGTTATGACTTTCTTCTGTACAGTTGTTATGACTTTGACATATTCAAGTCAATCAGCTTTCTTTTTTATCCTCATTTTGAGTCTTTAACATGTCTACTTTGGTTTTATATAGATTTCATGCTTCCATTCTCCCACTCCACTCTTATCTCCACCAAATAATTAATTATTTAGAAGTTTAATTCATTGACCTAGATTTCTACCATTTTTTAAAAAGTTTGTTTTAAAATGTTTATATAACTTTTAGAACTTTAAATGAGTCTTTAGTGAACTGAAGAGGTTTACTTCAGATAATAATTTATTCTCTTTAGGATCAGGCCCAGTATTATAACCCTTCTAATATTAGTAGAATATTTAGTAGAATAATACAATTATCTGGAGATTTCACATGGCAATTTAGTCCAAAGAGCCTATAGCAACACTTGGACAAAGCATAGGTAGACACATAGCTAGTCCATGCCTTAATGTTATTTTGTGGGTTTTAGTCCCTTTGTTTACTTAGTGTACACTTATTGAAAGTGTGCTTTTCCTCTATCAATTAAGTTAACAAATGTGACTGAAAAACCATCCTCCTCTCTCTGTTTTTGGAAGGAACATAATTATATTAATAAATGATTGGGAAATATTTGTGCAAAACTGAAATATATGTTAAATGAAAGCCTCATGTATGAATAATAGAAGATAAATAATTTGATATGTCCACGGCCTACCCAGTATAAGAAACCAACTCTCTAATAGCTGTGGATGTGACAGTTACCAATACATCTTCAGCTTCCTCTTTAAAATATTTTAATAGATGAGCAGTATTAATATGTTTCAAGATTAGCTCCACCGCTCTGCCATTTTAAAGTACTGTTTGGATAAGCTTGAACTTTTTTGGGGTTTTTTTGGCTGCACCCCTTGCGGGATCTTAGTTCCCTGAAAAGGGATTGATCCCGCACCCTCGGTGGTGAAAGTGCAGATTTTGGACTACAAGGGAATTCCGAAGCATGAATTTTTTTTTTTTTTTAATATTTATCTATTTGGTTGCGCTGGGTCTTAGTTGCAGCAGGCAGGCTTCTTAGTAGTGGCTCCAGGGCTCCTTAATTGTGGCTTGCTGGTTCCTTGCACGTGGGCTCCTTAGTTGTAGCATGCAAATTCTTAGTTGCGGCATGCATGTGGGATCTAGTTCCCTGACCAGAGATAGAACCTGGTTCCCCTGCACTGGGAGCACGGAGTCTTATCCACAGCGCCACCAGGGAAGTCCCCCCAAGCTTGAACTTTTGATATTGCTCCTGTTAAAACTATAATCAATGCCTTCATGATTTAAACTCAATAAAAAGCAGGTCAGGAGAAAGATAACTCTTAATTGGATATCTGTTTTGTATCAGATACTTTACATATTATCTTTAATACTTTACATATTATCTTTAATCCTCACTAAAATTTTTTGAGTTGCACATTTTTTGAGTTTTTTCTCCATTTTACAGATGAGGAAATTGAGGCAGAGGGGTGTCACAGTAGGTGGCTAAACTAGAATTCACATTTGTTTGTCTGACTTTAAATAAGGTCCATGCTCCTTGCACATGTTGTCCCTTTGGTATGAACTAAATTGAAGATAGAATTTCTTGTGAATAACATTTTAATCTTTCCATCTTCCACTTTTGCATATTGAAATCACAGTATATAATTTTGAACCTTGAATTTTCACCAGGCACTATAGTATAACCATTTCTTTATATAATTCTCAACACGTATTGCTTGATATATATGTAGGCATAATGTTTCATAATTAAAGGGATTATTATGGAGTGCTTTCACTTTTTTCCTTTTGTAAATATCATTGAGATGAACATTCTTGTACCATAGACCATTAAGATGTTGCCTGATTTCTCCACTAATCACCCCTCCTTGCCCAACACTAAGGATATATAGTCAAATGTATTCATGAGTTAATCAGATTAGTTTTTGTCCATCTATCCCTCTGTCCTTTCTTCCTATCTTCCCCTTGAATATGGTTACAGTATTTTTTAATACAATTAGGTTCATTTGTTTCAGGTCGCTTTCAGTTTTAGGCATTTCCCCTCTTCACATTCTTTCTTATTTTATTTTTTGCATATATAGAGTATTAATATGCTTTCCAAAATCAAAACTGTTCAAAGCCAGTCCCTCTTCTTGTGTACTCTGTGTGATGTCTTCTAATCAAGGATTTTATTCCATCCATTGTCTGTCCATCAGTAGTTTTCTTTTCTCTGCATCATGGTCGTCAACATACAAGCCTGCTGAATTTTCTCTCACCTAACAAAAACGATTTCTCTCCTACCTCACTGGCCCTTCCTTCTTAATCGCCTTTATTGGTTACTTGGCCTCTTAGTGGTCCTTGACCACAGTCCTTGAGCCATTTCATTTTTGTCTCCATCTTGCAATTGTAAATACCATATATAACATTGGTGATTATTAAATTTGTATCTGCAACTACTGAATAAGATTTGAATATCCAGCTACCTAATTGGTATCTCCTCTTGGATATCTAATAAGCATCTCTTAATTAAACTATTCCAAGCCTAAATTCTGATCCTTAATCCCAAGCTTATTTCTCCCTCTGTCTCTTTACCTCAATAAATGGTGGCTCTATCCTTCTGTTTGCTTAGATCAAAAACCTTGGAGCCATCCTTGACTTCAATCTGTACTATCAAATCCCGTTGGCTTTACCTTCAGAATATGTCTAGAATTGTTCCCTTCTCACCACTTCCTACTCTTCCATCTTGGTCCAAGGCAACATCTTCTCTTACCTGTCTTATTGCAATAACCTTCTGTCTGGGCTCCCTGCTTCTGTCCATGTCCTTCTTTTATCTATTCTCAATAGAGCCATCCTTTAAAACTCCCTGTTCTTGTCAGAAACCATCTCCAGTCACTCTCATTTTTACTCAGAGTAAAAGCCAGAGAGTCCTTAGAGTGGCTTAAAAGGCCTCACATGATCTGGCCCTTGTTATTTCTCTAACCTCATCTCCTTTCATTTTTGCTCTTGTTCATTTCCTCCAGTCACATTGGCCTTCTTGCTATTCCTCAGACCTGCCAAGCATGTTCCTACCTCAGTTTTTGCCCTTAGCTTTTCCTCTGCCTAGAGCATTCTTCCTCCAGATATTTGCATAGCTAGCTCCTTGGCTTTCTTCAGTTCTTTGCCCAAATGTCATCTTTTTAATGAGGCTTTTCCTGTCTACTCTTTTTTGTTTTGTTTTGTTTTGTTTTTTCAGTATGTGGGCCTCTCACTGCTGTGGCCCTTCCCGTTTTGGAGCGTAGGCTCCGGACACGCAGGCTCAGCGGCCATGGCTCACGGGCCCAGCCGCTCCGCGGCATGTGGGATCTTCCCGGACCGGGGCATGAACCCATGTCCCCTGCATCGGCAGGCGCACTCTCAACCACTGCGCCACCAGGGAAGCCCCCTGTCTGCTCTTTTAAAAATTAAAAGGTCCTCTGCTTGCACCTCCTATCTTACTTTCGCTTTGTTTTTTCCACAGTTATCAGAATCTGACTTTTTTTTTTTCAAGAAAGAAATGGGAAATTTTATTCAAGCCAATCTGAAAATTATAACTAGGGAGATAGTCTTTCAGAAAGCTCTGAGGACTGTTCTGCCCATTAGAGGTCAAAGCACAGTTATATAAGTTTTTGAGACAAAGGGTTATACATCAAAGGGTTAAACATCAAGGTGGCATTGACAGTTTACATAGTTCAACAAAGTGAGTAGTGGGTCATCATAACCCCTTACATGATTACGGAGGGAATGCTATCTCCTAAGGAGTTTCCTTGCTGATGCCAGCAGGAAATTGATGTGTGTGTGTGTGTGTGTGTGTGTGTGTGTGTGTATAGATGTTCCTGCGTCTTAATAGGGAATCTAGTTACTGTATAATGCAGATGCACAATGCACACTAAGGAGAAGGTATAGTGGCTCAAACAGCAGAGAAAATTTCATGTTAAATTTTTTTTCCTGCCTTAAAATAATTTTGTTTCATCAGCAGCCTCATTGAGGAGGTAATATTTGAGTAGACTCTAAGGTGGTAAGGGACTTAGCCTTATGGATATGGTGGAAATAGTGTTGCAGGCAGTAGGAGCAGCCAGTGAAAAATTCTAAGGAGGAGAGCTTGCCTGGTATGTTTGGAGAACAGCATGGGGACACTGAGGGTAAGAGGTGAGATTAGAACTGTAAACTAGTATGTTTGCTGGTGTGTGGGGGGGCTTTTGACCACAGAATTAACCTTATTCATGAAATAAAAGCTATACATTTTCTATTTACACTATAACTATGTATTATAAAGTCAAGGAAGTCAGTGTTGTTCTTTCTTGGACTTTATATTATGAATATCAGAATGAAAAGTGGTTTGAAGCTCTAATTTTTTAACTCAATCAACTGTGCAGAAATCGCTTATGAACTGTATGTTAATGATTTGAATCATGTGCCTGAGGTCCCTTTGCCAGAGACTTTTTAATTTAATTGGTAGTGGTGAGGGTGGGAAGGGAGGGGGTTGTGCCTGGGCATTGAGTTTTTTAAGCGCTCCCAGGTGGTTCTATATGCACTGCTCTGGTACCTGAATATATAGAAAAAGAGACAGCTTTTCTCATTCCGGCTCCAAAGTAGTCTGCTCAGTATGCTTATCATCCTTGCTGCTTCAGCTCACTGCAGTGTCTCATAACTACCTGGAACTCAACAACCACAAATCCCCTCCACAGAAATCCTGGGACCTCTCCTAGCCATGCCATTGGAGGGGAAAGATAGGACAGGTAAGAGTTCTCCTTTACTGCGCCATTCATAAGTTCCCCACAACACCAAAAAACAAGACTGGGTGTGGGTAGCAGATGACTGAAAAGTTTGTGTTACAGAATGACAATGTAAGAGGAAGGGTAAGAGAAGAGGGGAGCAAAATGTTGGCATCAATTGCCTAATAAATTTTAAGAACAAGGCTGCCTAATATTCAGTTTCAAATTTTGGCATTGTTGTGGTAGAAAATACCCTGTCTCCCCCACTCATCTGTTTCATTTATGTGTCTGGCACATTTTTGGCACACAACAAATATTTGTTATATAAATGAATGAATGAATTCAAGCGGGCTGAACACAAAAAGCAACAAGCCTCCAACCCATCCTTTCCTGATCCCTCCAATCTTGTTCCCCAGTGGCAGTCGCATTTACCTCACTGTTACCCTACTAGCTCTAAATTATATATTTATGCTGTTCATTCTAGATGTATCAGTGTTAGATCTTGCATACTCACTTACTGCTAAGATAGGTAAGGATTTTACTAAATTAACCACTCCAAATTTTCCCGACCTACAATACCTAATAAATTATATCACTATTGTTAGTTTTTCCATTGCTTACATTTGTGAGGTTAAACAATATACTTAAATTTGTATTTCTTATTTCAACTATAAGGAGTACCTCTTCACTTTGAATCTGACTTATTATATATTTAACTTATTTCTTAATTCTCTGTGTTCCACCCCCCCAGTTAAGCTCCATGAAGGAAGAGATTTTTATCTATTTTGTTTACTCTCAAATCCCCAGTGCCTTTTATTTATTTAAAAAAATATTTATTTATTTTTGGCTCCATTGGGTCTTTATTGCTGCACGCAGGCTTTCTCTAGTTGTGGTGAGCGGGGGCTACTCTTTGTTGCGGTGTGCCGGCTTCTCTTTGCGGTGGCTTCTCTTGTTGCGGAACACGGGCTCTAGGCACGTGGGCTCAGTAGCTGTGGCTCATGGGCTCTAGAGCGCAGGCTCAATAATTGTGGCGCATGGGCTTAGTTGCTCTGCGGCATGTGGGATCTCCCGGACCAGAGTTCGAACCCCTGTCCCCTGCACTGGCAGGTGGATTCTTAACCACTGTGCCACCAGGAAAGCCCGCCCTGCCTAGTGCCTTTTAAATTATAGGTAATCAGTTAAAATTTATTGAATGAATGAATGAATAAAATGGTCAAGGCCTTGTGTAATCAGTCCTCTCTTTGTCCTTCCAGAGTTATCTTCTGCTCCCCTGGCTCTCTTGCTACATACCAGATGCTGATCTTTTTCACTTCCACTTTATACCATGCTCTCTCCTGCCTCAGAACCTTTATATGTTTTATTCCCTCTACTTGGAATACGCTTTATTTCCTGACCCCTTCTTTTCCTCGCCTAGTTAACTTCTATTACTCATCCTTTAGATATCAGCTCAAAAGTCCCTATTTCAAAGAAGATCTGGATTAAGAACCCCTACTGTATTCACTCTTCACCAACTAAACTGAATATTTCAGAAAGGCAAAAACCTTGAGTATACTGCTTGCCAGTGTATGTGTCGGAATAGTGAATCCTCAGTAAGTACTTATTGAATGTTCCCTTCTGCACTAATATTCTGCCTTGAGGCAGTGGCAGGTCATTCCTATATGATTAGAAGTGGCAGCCTCTCAGGAAACTTCATATTCTTAAATGAAACATTGGTAGTAAGTGAGAAACAGCTCAGCATCTTTGGTCAAATATGGGTTAAATACGAGCTTTATATTGAGAAAGTCAGTGTGTTGACATTTTGTGAGAAGATAGGAATCCAGATAATATCTGGCTCAAGAAATTCTGGTTTAGAGTCGGTGCAGAAGCATGTGCATATTGATTCTTGTTGATGTGTAGGGCATGTAAATAACCCAGTACATTTTGTTACTTTAATATTTAATATCAAAAAATGGTAGAAGACTGGCTAATAACTCCTTTGTTAGCCAGTAGTTAACTTTTTCAATAGTTTCACTTTTGAAAAAGTAAGGCTGGGTAAAGTTAGCAATTTTTTATTTTGTAGGGTTGTGTTAAGAATTAATATATATGAAAGTTCTTTAAAGTGCATGTATAATTTATTGTTATTATTACTATTATCATCATTATTAGTTGTGACATTGGGCAAATAAATTAGTTTCTCTTTATATTTACTCTTGTAAAAAGTGGGAATAAGGACTTCCCTGGTGGTCCGGCAGTTAAGACTCCACACTCCCAACGCAGGGGGCCCAGGTTCGATCCCTGGTCAGGGAACTAGATCCCACATGCTGCAACTAAGAGCCCGCATACTGCAACTAAAAGATCCCGCACGATGCAACTAAAGATCCCGCACGCAGCAACGAAGATCCCGCTTGCCATAACTAAGACCCAGTGCAGCCAAATAAATAAATAAATATTTAAAAAAAAGAAAGTGGGAATGAAAATAGTATTGACCCTAATGGGTTATCATGAAAATTAGTAACGCATGCACTCAAAGAGAAGAGCTTGGTATCCAATAAACCCTTGGAAAATGTTCACTGTTATTTTAACTATTATTATTTTCAATCTTTTCTTTTGAGTTTAAGAACTTTCCTTTTTAAATCATTATAGAGAATTTGAGTTCTTTAATTAGAATTCAGGGTCCAGTCTCCTATGTGACTTTGGGCACTTGCATTAAGCTCTTGGCGTGATGAATGGCGGTGGTGGCAGCTGCTGCTGCTACTATTTCTAAAGGGCCACCTCATTTCCTTACCTTACTTGTATATTGGTTAGTAAAATAGGAATATCCACTTCTGTGATATTGTCTGTAGTGAAGTGAACAAAATGCTGTAGGGGATGGCTCAAAGCCTTGCATAGTTCCTGAAAAATAGTGGATACTAAGTATTCATAAATTTGAAAGACAGTAAGAACTAGAGCTTGGTTGTGTCTGGTTATAAGATATTTAAATGTATACCAAAAATACTGTAGACTTTGTGTAAGAGAGCTATGGACAAGGGAGATCAAAACAATAATGACAAAAACACATTGAAAAACACGGATTAGAGTAGAGCCTATCATTGTGGTTTTGTGTTTCTTAGTGCTGCTATTACATTCTTAATGCTCTGTATATTTGCAAGGACAAGTCAGGGGTACAGTAACTAACACTAAAATAAGTGTCAATATATATTCTCTTTCAGATTTACCAAAAATTTATCTCCTGACAAGATAAATCTAAGTACCCTTAAAGGAGAAGGTGAACTGAAGAATTTGGAGTTGGATGAAGAGGTGCTCCAGAATATGTTGGATTTGCCAACATGGCTTGCTATCAACAAAGTTTTTTGTAATAAAGCATCTATTAGGGTGAGACTTTGATATCTGTGCAAGGCACTTTCTGTTTTCATTTTATTTATTTCATCCCTATCTTTTAAAATAAATATTTTGTTTTAGGTAATTCTGAAAAGAAGCATTTTTATTAACATAATTTTAAAAGACAGATACCTTGTAAATAATTGCATGAATGTGTGCCTTTTGAATTTAATTGAATGCTAATATATGTTTATTAATTTATAGGTTTTAAGTTTTATTAAAATTTAATATTAATGTTTAAATGAAATTGTTGATGCTTTATTAATAAAATAATTTGGTACATATTTAAAATTTTTTTCACACGATTTGTTGTCAAAAGGGACAATTTAAATCTGTAGTTAGTAAACACTACTTCAAATGAAGACATAAGGACTGATAAGTTATCTTATTCTGGACATTATACTTTTATTTGAAATTCTCTCTTTTCCTCATTTGTTTTTTATTTTGAGGTTTTTAAAGTTTTCTTTTAATACTATTTCTGCTTATTAAAACTTAAGCTTTCTTATTATCTTTGGCTCTAATCATGCATCATATCATTTCCTTCTCTTAAAGATTAGGCTTAGTTTGGGAGCCTACTCAGTAGAAATACCGCATGCTAACTTTTCATAAAATTAAAATTGGGCTCCAAAGAAAAGATTGTAGAAAAGTTGCTGTATCCTTTGATGGTAACCTTTAATTTTTGTTCTATCCTCCATAAGCCCAAATGTCTAAAAACATGACATTTTTAGTGCAGGATATATTTGAACATTATTTATTTGACATTACTTGTATTTAACATTAATGGTCTCACTTTTGTATTTGTCTTGAATACCTACAAGGAGATTGGTTGGAATTCTAGAATTTAAAAAATTGTTAAATGAACAAAACACTGATTATGCTTTGCTAGGAATTCTTCAGCTACAAAATTAAAATGTGTTTTCAGAACTGGGGAAAAAAGATATTAGAGAACCTGAAATTTTTATTTAAAAAGATGACCAAGAAAATAAGGCTAGTAGTCTTTTTTAATATGAAATAGGTGCAGCTGATTTCAAGAGTATGAATGAATTGCTCAGTTTATTATTTTGCAATTTAAGAAAAAAGTCATCTGATATAATTTGGTATGTCTTTCACTACGTTAAGAGAGTATCTGTGTTGATTACTGTTTTACATTATTTTTTTAATGATTCATTTTAAAGAAAGAAAAATTTTCTTTTGTAGATACCATGGACAAAACTGAAAACACATCCCATCTGTTTGGTAAGTTCTGAATTGCTTCAGAAATAAACACATATATGCATATAATCTAACAAATCTAATTAATATTAAACAAAATATTAATATTTTGTTTCATAGAAACATAATCTCATGGCTTCTCTGCTAGTTAACTTTCATTCTATTTTGATGGTACTTAGTTTTCTCAGTTCTTAAATGAGAAGTTTGAACTTTAAAATGAGAGGGTCTTTAAAGTTTTTCAGGTCTAGAATATTATATTGTAAGTTGGTATATTTTATTGCATTTTTTAACTTTTTATTGATATATTATACTTTATTTATGAGATTCTTCTTTTAATAAAGTTTGGTCCAGACTTTCTGTGTTTCTGCTTTTACTGACCTAATATAATATGTTCTTTAATATACTTTACTTTTTAAGGAAAACTGATCAGTTGGTCATTTATTGATTCATTCATACCACAGATATTTACTGAGCACCTCCCCTCTGCCCTGAGGGAGCATATTTTTACAAGGTGACTGACAACGAACAAGTAAACAAAACAAGACAATTTCAGATAATAAGTACAATGTTAAATAGAGAATGAAGAATGACTGGAGATGTGTTAGTGATGACTACTAAGGACATTTGATCTTCCTTCAAGAAAAAACTTAGACTGAGAAAGAAACTTTTTTACTATGAGAGTATTTACTTTTTCATATTTCTTGCATTTTTCTTAGTTACACATCTTAAATCTCAGGTTTTAGATTGGTTCTATTTATTTTAATTAGCCCAGGTTTTAATTAAAGCTCAGGTTTAAGCTTTTAGAGGTGGTTTAGTCCTATTTATTAATAAATAATCTAATTTATCAATTAATAATGTAGTACACTCTGGGATTAGCGATTATATGTCTGTAAAACCTGATGATGTCATCAGTTTTTTTCTCCTGTACTCCTGTAATAAGCTTTTCCACCAGATAATAAGTGCCTTGAGAAAGGACTAAGCACTTTTTTTTTAGTATTTCTCTTTTTAGACCTCTAGAGAAACATTTAAAATAACTCTGCTTACTTACTGTTTTCTTTGCTCCTAAAGAAATGAAAGAAAAAATAGTCTTAAATAATATCTACATAATATACATAAAATAAAATATCTAATGTTTACATTTTTAATATATTTTTATTAGTCCTTGGATAAAGTAATAATGGAAATGAGTACATGTGAAGAACCACGAACCCCAAATGGCCCATCACCAATTGCAACTGCTTCAGGACAAAGGTAAGCTATTTTCCATTAATCTGTATGACTGGCAAAGGGAATTTTTTTTTCTGTTATCTGCAGTAATGGGACATAAAGTAAAATTTCCTAACTTCAGTTTCTATTTTAGTCACTTCTCCCATCAAACATTTTACAGTTTCAGTAAATACATTGCAAAAGTAGCAGAATTGATTTTTAGCCTCTTTTATTCATCTTGCTTTCCTTGATATTAAATACTAATGATCAGTCAAATGCAGAGCAGTAGCAGAAAATGAAAGAAGAGCTTAGGCATTCTAAATCAGATAGTCTCTTACGTGGCTTCTCTGTATACCATTTGTTCTATGCATCAGTGGAATTTTTATGACTCTTAAGAGTTAAGTTGATGCCTTAAAAAATTATAGACCTTTCAGATTACTCTAAAATTCATTAAATATAGAATGCTCACACTTTACGCAGATTGAATTTTGATAGATAAAAATCAGATGTTAATAAAGTAGGAGCATGGGGAGCATTTCACAAAGCTGCCTTGAGAAGTTAGAATAGTTCTTAAAAAATAGATCTTCAAAAACTTGCCTATTCATCTTTGCATTCAGTAAATTTGGATCTTGTATTGTATATCATTTCCTCAAAACAGTTTTTCTGCATGGTGCTATTTCTGGATGGTGCAGCTATTCACGTAAAAAGTTTACATTGATTTTAATGTGATTAGTGCCTCCTCAAGTTGTACAACGTGGCAGCCCTGAACATTTACAGTGTTCTGGGTGCTGTATAAAACCAGTGATAAACTCTTCTTGAGAATGAACATGCACATACAGATACACACACATACTCTGTTTCTTGCACTCTCATATTTTCCTCCTCTTTCACCAAGGTTGAGCCACCATTATTAATGCATTCTGTGAGAATACCTGCAGTCTGATCAGTGGCTTTTCGTGTGGGAATCAAATGGTGATCCATCCACTGCTGAGAGTTGACTGAAGGCCAGATTTTTCAGATATACAGTTTATATTTGGACTATATGTAATAGTGATGGGGAAAAGAGCTTTCACATTAACTTCTTTGTAGTTTACGTATTTTCCAGCAATTTGAGATTTTAAAGTTTAGATTATGATTTCAGGTTAGATAGAGTAGGTTAGAGCAGTTGATCTTAAAATTGGCTAGACTCAGAAAATTGGAGAAAAAGTTGAGATGTTTATAAGACTATTAAAAGGGCAAAAGAAGATCAGGAAAGTTGCTATAAACAAATGATTTATTTTAATTAGGTGTGGCAGAAATTAGGTATTTTCTTATTGTATGCTAAGTGTAGTTGATACTGTTCTTCCCAATTCATGTTTTTATAGTGTCAACAAGCTTTATAATTTTGGCTTTGTAATCATATGATGGTAATCCTTACATTGTATGGTAGTATCTTAATCTATTTCTGTTTTCCAGACTTGCCTAATTGTAGCAATCATTTAGGGTGCTTATGAAATTCACAGAGTTTTTTAGGCTCCTCCTTTAAAATTAGGATTCATTAGGTCTAGAATGGTTATCAAGAATATGAATATGTATTTTCAACAATTCTTTATAGTCATGCAATTTAAGGAAACACTGATCTATTTGATTTTATTTCTAGCTAAGAGATTAAAATAGAGGGAAATTAACGATTAATAGGGTGACCCTTCCTTCTGTGCAGAACCTGTAGGCTAACAATGCTCCCACAGATTGATGGTCTAGGAAACTTTGTAAATTCAGAAATTTGATTTTATCACTTCACATGAAGGAGATAAACATCTATGTGAAGGTTAACCAAACTCAGAAGAGACTTATTTGTAAACTGAAATTTCGTTTATAATGGATGACATAAACCAGAAACATGTAGACATTAATCATTGAGTCCGCCTTCACCCTTCTGATGGTAAATTGTCCAGTACAATTGTAGCACTTTTTAATGTGCATAGATTAGATTAGATGGATTTGGATATTCCAAAGGGTATTCCCAGATAATTATTATAGAAATATTCTTCCAACTCCAGGAATATTTCTAAGTGACCAGTATTTGTCCTTAGGATCACAGCAACTCCTCCCTAGGATGCTGATGAGTTCTTCCTCTTCAGTTCTCAATTTTCTAAACCCCAGGTAGACAACCACCTTTTTTTTATAACAAAATTACCTCAGTCAAGCCAAGGACCGTATAAATTACTACACATACACCATTTCACTTAAGGACCACAGCAACCTTTTGAAATAGGTATGATTTTCATTTTACAAATGATGAAACTGAGGCTCAGAGACTTCCAGTAGTATTAATAATAATATACTACTATTTATAATACTATAAATAGCAGTTATATCTTTTTCAGTATCTTGAGTCCAGAGATGGGCTATGTGGTTCATATGCATTATTTCATGCAATCTACACATAACCTACAAAGTGTATCCTGATTTAAAAGATGTCATCTAAATTTTAGAAAAGATGAGTAATTTTATTTATTCATTAAGATAGTAAATCAAGAAGCATAGCAGCAGGTATAGAGGAGCAGTGTGCATGATCATTAAAAATGATGGCCTCACTTTTATGTGTGTTGGCTTTGAAATGTGTGAGAGGCAGCCAGGTAGAACTGTCTGGTGGACATTTGAATTTTACAGTCTGAAGTTACAGCAAGAGATCTGGATAGTGATATAGATTTAGGAATAATGGTCATAATTGAAGTAAGGTGCCAATTTGGCAAACTTTCACCACCCCCCTGCCAAAATATACTGATAGTCTATATTCAAGTCATACTGTACTTACCATTCTTGAAATGTGACCTTTACTTTATTATTCTCCATGTCTTTGCTCATGCTTTTCCCTATTCTGAGATTTCCCTTCCTTTTCATCCCTCCTTGAGGAAAGTTCATCTTTCTTTCCTGGATATATTTCTCATTAACTATAAACAGTTTCTTCCTCTACCAAGTGTACTGATGATTCCTTTTTAAAAACACTTAATTACAGACTGCCTCATGTTTCAGTTGCTAGGATATGTGTTTTTTTTCCTACCCAAGTAACTTGCAAACCCTGTAACGCCACAACTCTACTTTGTTTTTCTTTATGTCCTAGCATCGTCCTCATCGTAGATGCTCAATACTTGCTGAATTGAATTAGAGAATGTGAACTTTTTCTGACTTTATTTCTAAATTATGAGATTATATTCCACCTGGCCTCTGCAGCCTTCTTTGTGTCAAGAATTTAGCCCTCTTACTTACTAACATTGATGCCAGTTGTCTGCACTAATGCTTTTTGAGATTAGGCAACTTTGGAAGGTGATTATAATAATTTAGAGAGTAACTTCCAATTTTAAAAACCTTTTATCATTTTGAGAAGAACATTTTTTTTTTGTAACTTACATGTAACCAGACTAGATTATTGTTTTAACAAAAATGTGTTTTGTTAAAGAAAAATGAATACTATTATGGCAGTTTGTGTACTTGTGTGAGAATATTGACAAAACTTTTTCACTTCTAATGATTTTATTTTGGTTTTAGTGCATTATATTTTGTTCTGCTTTGTTTTCCCAGTGAATACGGCTTTGCTGAAAAAGTAGTTGAGGGAATTACTGTTTCTGTAAATTCCATTGTCATCCGCATTGGAGCAAAAGCCTTCAATGCATCCTTTGAACTTTCCCAGCTACGGATCTATAGTGTAAATGCGAACTGGGAACATGGAGATTTAAGATTTGCTCGTATTCAGGATCCACAGAGAGGAGAGGTAAAGATTTTTTCCTTTTCTTTCTTTGTTTAAAAAATGTTTTAGTCATTGATTAATATAAAGGTACATTTACAGTGGTGTGTTAGTTTCTGCTTTACAACAAAGTAAATCAGCTATACATATACATATATCCCCATATCTCCTCCCTCTTGGGTCTCCCTCCCACCCTCCCTATCCCACCCCTCTAGGTGGTCACAAAGCACCAAGCTGATCTCCCTGTGCTATGCGGCTGCTTCCCACTAGCTATCTATTTTACATTTGGTAGTATATATAAGTCCATACCACTCTCTCCAATAAAGATGTTAAAAAAAAATTTTTTAATAAATAAATTTAAAAAAAGTATATTTAAAATAATTACTTTTTATGGTTGCTTATATTCACATACTACTAGATTTACTTTTGCCCTTTAACTATACTTTTCTCTGTACTACTTTTAATCATTTAATTATATAATGTGCATATTTTAATGTTTTTACTGTAATATTTCAACTTGCAGAGTTAATGAGTCCTATTTTAACTTCTTAGCTTCTCAGAATTGAATTTTAAATATACATAACTAAAATATGTTTTTAAAATTCTTCTTGGTTACATAATTCAAATGTTCTTTGTGCTTTATATTAAAATTAAATTACTTAGAATAAAACTGTTAACAGCTTTACAGATGATGAATATAATTATGAAGATGTGTTACTGAATTTGGAATTCTACAATTAAAAAAAATTAAAGCATAGTGAATAGATCTAGAATGTCATATGAAAATTAGTGAAGAAATACATTTTTATAATAACTTTTTTTTGTTTTTACAAATCTACATTTTTCTTATTCTATTTTGTGTAAGTGAAGCTAATCTCTATATTCTCTTTAGGTTTTGACCTTTAAGGAAATAAATTGGCAGATGATTCGAATAGAGGCAGATGCTACCCAAAGCTCACATCTTGAAATTATGTGTGCTCCCGTTCGATTAATAACCAACCAATCAAAAATCAGAGTCACACTTAAAAGAAGAGTAAGTCAACAGGGTTACCCTTATGATTTATGTGATAGCTATTAGAATTGATGGGAAATTTTAAATTATTTTTTAGCTGAAATATTGGCATATTAAAAGTATAAAATAAAAGGAAATATAGTGCCTCAAGCAATATTTGAAGAAATCTAATGTAATGGTAACATTTTTCAGGTTTCTAAGTTTAATATTTAGATTTTTTTTTTAATGTGACTTTATTCGGAAATAGGGTCTTTTTAAAAAAATTATTTATTTAATTTATTTATTTTTGGCTGTGTTGGGTCTTCGTTGCTGTGCGTGGGCTTTCTCCAGTTGCCGCGAGTGGGGGCTACTCTTCATTGTGGTGCACGGGCTCCCTTATTGCGGTGGCTTCTCTTGTTGCGGAGCATGGGCTCTAGAGCACAGGCTCAGTAGTTGTGGTGCACGGGCTTAGTTGCTCCGTGGCATGTGGGATCTTCCCAGACCAGGGCTCGAACCCATGTCCCCTGCATTGGCAGTTTCTTAACCACTGTGCCACCAGGGAAGCCCACAGATTTTTATTTTTGATAAATTGAATAGATTTCTCAGTTATCAAATTTTTATTGAACATTAACTGTTTTATAATTTTACTTCTCCTTATTGAATCTTGCTCAGGAGTGGGTAAACGGTAAAGTCTTCACTATTAGTAACCAAAACGACTAGTTTTAGAAGGTTAAGATATGACTGGTAATTTAGATAAATAGGGACGATAGTTACTTAAGGATGTCAGTATTTGAGAGTCCACTGTGGATTGTGATGAAATTTAATGAGGGGGAATAACGACTTTTTTAAAAACTTGGCTCAATTAAAATCTCAACGATATGTTTTCTAGTACTAGACACAAATCACTGTACTAAATTAAATTGAAAAGAATTTTTCAGAGTATGACAATACAGATATTCTAAAATGTGAAATATGGTTAAAATAGCATTTCAGTTTTTTATTAAATTTTTTTAAAAGATTTATTTATTTTTGGCTGCATCGGGTCTTAGTTGAGGCATGTGGGATCTTTTGTGTGGCGCACGGGCTTCTCTCTAGTTATGACGTGCGGGTTTTCTCTTCTCTAGTTGTGGCACGCAGTCTCCAGGGTGCGTGGGCTCTGTATTTGTGGCCTGTGGGTTCCAGAGCACATGGGCTCTGTAGTTTGCGGCACGTGGGCTCTAGTTGACGCGTGCGAGCCCGGTAGTTGTGGTGCATGGGCTTAGTTGCCCCACGCATGTAGGATCTTAGTTCCCCGCCCAGGGATCGAACCAGCGTCCCCTGCATTGTAAGTCAGGTTCTTTACCACTGGAGCACCAGGGAAGTCCCTTTAATTAATTTTAATGCCCCTTTTTCTACTAGAATTACAGTTGACCCTTGAACAACACAGTTTTGAACTGCATGGGTCCACTTATATGTGGATATTTTTCAATAGTAAATACTACAGTACTACATGGTCTGAGGCTGGTTGAATCTGTGGATGTGGAGGAACGTTGGATATGGAGGAAATTTGGATACAGAGGGCCGACTATAAGTTATATGCATTAACCCCGCATTGTTCAAGGGTCAACTGGGGTTGAATTAACATAGGTAATTTTATGATTTATTAGCTATAAATGAAAAATTAAATTATATAAACACTTGTACCTATATAACTTGTTCCTGTTAAAGTACAGGAATCTATCAGTCTTTTTTACCACTGTATCTCCAATACTAGGAGATATTCCTTCCATATTATAGGAACTCAATAAATATTTGGTGAATAAGGAAGGATCCATATTTAAACCATTGAAAAATTTAAAACTTTTAAAAGATACAAGTGCATTATAAGTTTTATTTCTTGGCTTAATTTTATGAATCATTTTTTCCTGACAGTTAAAGGATTGCAATGTCATTGCAACAAAGTTAGTTCTAATGCTGGATGACTTATTATGGGTTTTAACGGATTCCCAGTTGAAGGCTATGGTACAATATGCAAAATCTCTTAGTGAAGCAATAGAAAAATCAACAGACCAAAGGAAGAGTATGGCTCCTGAACCTACACAGGTATGCTATTATATGTTAATAGGAAAAACACTTCAGTTTACATGTAAATGGTTTAAAAATCAGAATGGTTGGTTGTTTTCTTTATGCAAAATAGATTATAATACTTTGAGTCCAAGAATCTTCTTATATATCTTACTATATTAATTTTACCTACATGGTATCTATATGAAAGCATATATTAAATGTATTTCTGTCTATATAGTACTTATCTTGTTTGGAGGTCTGTGCTTGGCATCAGAGTTACTGATAACATAAAAGTATTTTGGTGTTATAAATACTTCCTTTCAGGAAGTTAAAAAAATACAATTTAAAAATTACTAAAGTAAGTGCAAAAGGTAAAAACCTGGGTAATTATAGTCAAGGGAAAGAATGTAAGGATTAATATTAAAATAGGAAACTAAAGCCCTAGGGAATTGCTGAAGTTGAACACAAAACTGTTAGAATTGTCTGATGGCTGGGACGAAAATGGGGGAAAGCTATTTATTGATCACTTTCTTAAAATCAGTTGCATTACTAGTTTTTTCTTAAAAGAAAGAGGTATTCTAATCTTTCCTAGTAGTAAATTCTGAGAATTTGACATGAAGATTTTTGTAGAAGGGACATTGAAAATCCCAATGTGTAGCGTCTTTTGATAATTTTATAAGTACGATTGACTTTTTATATCTATCCAATAAAGACTTAAAGGATATTGTGAAATCATACTTCTATGAATTATTTCATTAGAAACAGAGTAATTACATCTTAGATATATAGCTTGTTGGTGATCTGGCTGGTGCATGGGCTTTTCCTGTGACTATCAGATTGGCATTGTTTACTGCCTGCCTGCTTTGTCATAAGGTGCAGGGCTACATGCTGTGGATGTAAAAATAAATATTGTCTGATCCTGCCCTCAAGGATCTCGGTGTAATGGGGAATCAAATATAAAACAAATCATTGCAGTTCAATGTATATGCGAGAGTGCAGAATTAAAAATGGGAATGAGGAGTTTATAGAAGCACAGAGAAGTTTTAATCAACTGCTTGTGGAGTTTGGAAAGGTTTCACAAAGAGGATAATGAAGTTAAGTCTTAAAAATGAGTAGAAGTTTCCAGGTGAGGGAAAGGGTATTTTGGATGAGGAAATAGAATCTGCAAAAGTGTGATGGTGTTAAGGAGCATGGTATTTTCTGATAAAAATAAGGGGTTTGGTGTTCCTAGAGCATTATTTTTGAGAGTGAGGTACACATGCCTTGTGAATATATGACAACTTTCTAAGCTTTAAAGAAATTGTTTCACATCTTCCATTTTGATGCGTACTCTTTCTTAAATTTGGGCTACGTGAGAATGTTCTTGTGTTAAGACGTCTGACTGGTTCTCCCTTTCCATAATTTCTCGTATCCTAGTATCCTACTTTACAAATGAAAGGCATTCTTCTTACTCATCCTCATTCTTACTCTGATGGATTTATTGGGGTGGGGGGTTGGGAAGGGAGGGTTTTGACTCAAAAACCTCTGGAAAATAAGACAGGCAATTTGAAATATTGCTGTCCATGTTGGAACTGAATGACCCATGACAGACTAACAAATTAGGTGATTCCCACTTCTTTGCTTTCAACACATTTGAAGGAAGTTTAATAAATGTCAGCTGCTAGACTATTAAAAATAATTTTTTACAATAGATCACTTTGTGAATCCTGGCATGTAACTTGAAAGAGTTCAAAGAGTCGTGTCACATTGCTAAAACAAAATTCATTTCATTCTAATCTACTTATTTATGTTAAAGTTTCCCAGAGCTTTAAACGATAAAAACAAACAGAGAATTGATGGTGAACCCTGTATCATTCTACCAATAATTAATATTTATCCAATAAGATGTCTTCATAATTCTTCAAGGGAACCTAATTTTAAAAGTTTGATGAACAGAATACTGGACCATAGCGTAGAATAGAGTTTTCCTAGGCAGGTAGCCTGAGTTTAAGCAGAAGTAAGTGGCAACTAGACATGATGAGTATTATATGTTTACTTTTCCTATAGGCATGCAGAAGCCAATGGAAGTTTTTAAATAGGAAACAAAAGTCAAGTATGACATGGTAGTATTATAGAGGGTAGACTGAAGAGTAGGAAGATTGCTATTCTAGGGGAGGAGTGGACTTGGACCTCTGGTAATGGTTTGAAAGAAGAAAAAACAAGCCAAATTGGGGAAAGACATCTGAGTCTTTCACCAGTTGAGGATAAAGAAGAGAGAAGAGTTGAGAACTTTTCAAATAATTGGTAATTCCATTAGCCAATAGAATAAATGCAGAAGGAAGCAGGTTTGATTAACGAGGTAAGGCTGAGAAAAGGTAATAATGAGTTCCATTTTGGAGTGGGAAAAATAATTAAAGAAGTACAGGAGATAATATTTTACAATATTACCATCATAGACATAAACACTAGTCTGTTAAGACTTGCAATAAGGATTTATGTAGCTTAGGATGTCATTAACAGAGATGGTAATTGAAATGAAAGACCAATAGACAAAGTGTTGATGTTACTGTAGCTCTTACTTGTGCAATATGTGGATATGTTTATATAAAATAGAATGTAGATTAGGAAGCTAGATAAAGGTACAGATTAGGAAACTAGAAACAAGGACAAAATTCTGTAATCCTACCACCATAACAAAACCAGTGTTATCATCTTGAGGTATTTCCTTACAGATTTTTTTGCCTAGGCATCTGCATTTTTTCCTAGTTTTAGTAAGGATGTAGTAGCAAATGGCTATAGTTTTCTTCCATGTCATTAGTATTTGTAATTAGTATTTTTTGTCACACCATAATATTTTATAGTAGATGTACTTAACCATTCACATTACTGTGGGGTTTCTTTCTTGGGTAGTAGTTGTCACGTCACTACTTTAGTTATCATACAGAATGTCCTGATGACTTGAGGTACCAAGAGAGTGCATTACAGAGTGAAATAGGTGACAGTTTTCCTTTGCTCAACTTTATAACTTGAGAGCTTTACAAACTTGAAAATTAAGAGTTTTTTAAGATTATTCATGAGGCAAAAGAATTTATAGTGACCCACTTTTCCCCCCACAATTGTCATCCAAAAACCTAAATCTACCTCAGTATGAAGAAAAGTGTTTGTAGGGAGATTAATGCTTATGTTTTTATTTGTATCAGTATTTGTCTTGATGAAAAAGAGGATACATGATTAAAGGAATACAGGAGAGTGTTTTCTTTCAAAACAGTACCATCATAGACATAAATAATAGTCTGTAAGGCTTTGAAAGTAGATGGGGGAAAACATAAGAAAAAGTGATTTTTCTGATGGAAATCAGTTTAACAGTTAATTAGTAAAAAAGCTTACTTGAGCCCCTAGAATTTAAGCCTTCACAACTATATTTCATCTTTGCTTTTCTTTAAATAGTGTGGGCCCCAATCATTTTCATTGAGAGATTCTCATTTACCGAGTACACTTTGAAATTCTTTTACAGTATGACCATAGTTTTTACTATTAAGAATATGTATATTGTATACAAGCTATATGTATATAGTACTTTAATTTTCTGTAAATAACTATACTTTTAATGAACTGTTCTTAATTAGAAAAATTTAAAATATTTTTAATAATAAATCTGGTCTTCATTTTGTTAATTGTTACCAGAGTTTCATGTATAGTTCTATGGCTAACATGTACATATCATCTCACAGTATTCTTATGTATGCAGAGTTATTTTAGGCTGTTGGAGGTTCACAGATGTCTTTATACTTCAACAGTATTCTGTTTTTTCTCTTTGGGGAGAAAAGAATGTGAACTCACAATCCGTTATAAATCTCTTCTGCTTTCTGGCTTCTTCAGATATCCAAGTTCAGAGGACATACCACACCTCTTAAGAGGCATGAGAGCACGTATAGTACTAAATAATATCACAAGTGCTTTTACAAAGTAATGATTTATTTCTACAGGACATAAAATAGTGTATATAGCTGATCACATTTTTTTTCTTTTTCAATATATAAAACTAATAATATTTAAATAAGCTGCCTTTAATAGTTAAAAAATATTTTCTAAAACAGGAAGGGCTATAAATATATAAATATAGCTATTCAGATATTTACTAAAATGTATTGGGTTCATATACAAATTATTTACATTTCTCCAGTTTTTAGGCTTTAGTTTTATCCTACATAATTCAGAAAATATTTTAGGAAACTGAGTTACTGATACAAAAGAAAATGTATTTGCTTATTTTTTATGACTTTATTATTTCAGTTTTTTTGAGTGGGGAATGTCAAATATTTAACTTGCAGTGCTAAGGCAGTTTTGAATCTTTTAGAGCTCTACAGTAGCCCCATCTACCCAGCAAGTGAAGACACCACAGACTTCAAATGCTCCTGATCTAAATGATGCAATTGTGAAACTATTCAATGACTTTGATGTTAAAGAAACCTCCCATCACTTAGTGATTTCTCATCTAGATCTACACATATGTGATGATATTCATGCTAAAGAAAAAGGTAATAAATAATAAAAGCTGCTATTTGAAACTATTTTTGGTTTTTCTAGAACTTACTACACATCTGGATTGTTTATCGTATGCAATATATAGTCTGTACTCTTAAGATAACTAGTCATAATTTTATCATTCATTGAGGTATGTAGATGAAAGGTGTAATTTTAAGCATTGTATATTGGTATAAAATTTTATTTTGCTTTAATAGTACCTCAACATAATTAATTGTTAGCTGTCAATGCTAATGGTAAAATTCGTTTTTTTTTCCACGACTGACATCCTTAGAGGTTGATGAAAAATTAGACTAGCCTTTGAATTAACTTTTTCATAATTTTGAAATTGTCTGTAAATTAAATTTTAGTCCACACTCAATTCATAATTATTTGCACGTGTATTTTCACTCGATCTTAGCCAAAAGGCCAAAAAGCGATGCACATGCATTTTCAGCATGATGGTTTATCTACATTTTTCTGACCCTATGTGCATATAAACACAACTATGTGGCTGTTTAACATTTCTTGTGTCTCCTTACTCCAGATCCTCCCTAAATTTGGTCAGGAAGCTAAATCCCAGTTAGGAAGGTTTTTTCTTTCCTTTTAGCTTTTGCTTCTCTTATTTTTCCCTATTTAGTAAACACAGGTAATGGGGTTAGCAGGGAGCTGCTCTTGGTCACTTTGAAAATCTGTGGTTCCATACTCTAGGTGCTGGGCATTTCTGTTTCTCCTCCAGAGAGTGTCTCTGGCCCATAAGTGTTGGAAGGACTCGTCAGGTAGTGCTGCCTCTAGGACAGTGTTTCTCACACCTTGGTGAGCATGAGAATCAAGCTGAGAATCTTTTTTCAATGGAGACATCCAACCTGGGGCCTCAGACCTGAATCAGAATCTATGTCTATGAGAGTTGTTGCTCTGAATTTTTAAAGCTGAGAGAGTGAATATTGAGACCAACCCCTGTAACTTATGTTGCTCCTATACTTAGCAATGGAAGTTACCTTGCCTTCTCAGAAAGGGCAGCCAGATATCAGCTACCAGATAAAAGGGTGGAGCAGCAAAGGTAAGGAAGTTTTGGAGTTTGGAGAGAGATTTGCTGTCTTTTGTTTGTCTACCTTTGTCATTTGGCTTGTAGTTGGCATCTTCTGCTTTAGTGATTTGAAAGGAAAATCAAAAAAGTTAAAACAAACCAAAATAACAAAATGAGGGGTCAAGGTTAAGTGATCAGCAAAAAACCAGAAAACTGTTTTCTCAGCTCTTTTACATTCCTCCCTCTATATTCCCTCATAGAATAAGCTCAATGATGTTATTTAAGGAGAAAACCCCTCCACCAAAATAGCTTCCTCATCTTAAAGATCTAAATCAGTTCTCTGCTATTCTAAAATCCAGAAGGGTCTGAAATGCTTTTTCATAAGTTTGTAAAGAATTCATTTGCTGGCAAAACTTCATCTAAATGAGCACGTTGCTATTTATCATCTTTCTTATACCCACTTAGTGTAAATACTTGAGTTTTGCTGCAGAATTACTATCTTTTGTTACTTAGTGCTGCCTCAGAACCTGTTGGCAGTTCATATATGTATGTATACACAGATATACATACATTACTTTAATAAGATCTAAAACAGTTCTGAATTCTGAAACATTTGGCTCCAGGGGTTTTAAATAAGGGATTGTAGATCTGTACTAGAAATTCTGCCGGTTGAGATAAATTGCAGTTAACAAATTAATATAGAGAGTGTGTACATAGCTCTATACTAATTTGTATTTGATTTGTCTATGCTGTTTTAATGTTTGAGTTCTATGTTGGAGTTACACTGACTTTTCATCTACTTTGGATTTCTTTTTTACCTTTTTTTTATTTTTATTTTTTCTTCTAGTTTTATTGAGGTATAATTGACATACAGCACTGTATAAGTTTAAGGCATACAGCATAATGATTTGACTTACATACATCATGAAATGATTATCACAGTAAGTTTAGTGACCATCATCATTTCATATAGATACAAAATTAAAGAAATTAAATTTTCCTTGTGATGAGAACTCTTAGGATTTATTCTCTTAACTTTCATGTACAACATATGGCAGTGTTAATTACATTTATCATGTTGTACATTATATTCCTAGTACTTATTTATCTTATAACTGAAAGTTTGTACCTTTTGACTGCCTTCATCGCATTCTCCCTTCCCCCACCCCTTGCCTCTTGTAACCACAAATCTGATCTCTTTTTCTATGAGTTTGTTTGCTTTTGAAGTTTAGTTGACCTACAGCACTATGTTAGTTCCTATTACACAACATAGTGATTCATTATTTCTATACATTTCAAAATGATCACCGTGATAAGTCTAGTTATGATCTGTCCCCGTACAAAGATACTATGTAATTATTGACTATTTTCCCCACACTGTACATTTCATACCCATGACTCATTTATTTCACAACTGGAAGTTTGTACCACTTAATCTCCCTCACCTATTTTTCTTCTTCCCCTATCCCCCTGCCCTCTGGCAATCACCTATTGACAAATACTGTATGATTTCACTTATATGTGGAATCTAAAAAACAAAATAAATGAACAGACATAACAAAACAGAAACAGTTTTAGATACTTCCAATCTTTTTTTTTTTTTTCTTGGAGCATCATTTATTTTCAATGAGGAGTCATTTAAAACATGATTTTTGTATTAAAATATAGTAGTATAGTTTGCAGAATTCAAGAACATTTACAAAAGAAAGCATGAAATTTCAAAGGCATTTGTCACTAGTACCAGAGAACCAGGGTTCTCATACTTCTGCCATTCTTGGGTATTTCACTGGCAGAGTTTGAGCAGCATAATTAGATTTCTGGCAACTCCAAATCATTGCAACTTCTATCCCCTGTGCCTTCAGTTGCTCCTGAATCTCTTCTCAGAAGTTTTATAAGCATAAGCATATTTGTCCAAAGCACAAGTAAATTTAATTAAGATTATGTCCACCAAAATCAAGCAACTCTTCATTTGAAATATTATTTTTTAAATTATCCCCAATTAAAGCACTATTTCAGCATACTATGCTGGTTAGTGACACATGTTTGAAGTCAGATTGTCTGGACTCTCTACCATGCAACAGCTGTGTGACCTTGAATGAGTAACTTAACCTCTATGTTCTTCAATTTCATTGGCCCTTCATAAGGTTGTTACAAGATTTAAATGGGTCAACATTTGTAAAGCATCTAGAAAATTACTTGGAATATAATAAGTGGTACAAACCTTGTTGTACAGAGCCCTAAAGTTTTATTTTTCTACAGCTTTATTTTCAGGTAGAAGGAATATGGCTATCCATATAAGGAGTTTCATAACCTCATCTTGAGGTGATAACCTTGGGTGGAATATATCTATCGGTCAACTTTCTAGTGATCCAACCTTTAGTATCATTAGAAGGGAAGGCAAAGTGCCAAAAAAGAGAACTTCTAACCCTAAAGAGCTGTTTAAGGGTGTTTTGACATCCCAAAAAGCAATAGAAAGACTAGGACAAATGGAAGCCCTGCCAAATAGCATTTATTTCAAAAATGTGAGAGACTTGATCTCTAAATTCTATTTTGAAGAATCACATTTTAAACAAAGGGGCAAACATTAATGCCCCATTCTATTCAGTGGCATTTAAAGAAGACCAACTACATTTACTTAAGGGTGTTTTGGGGAGGTTGTTTTATTTTTTGTCTGATAGATTCTAAAAGCATAGATTCTATTCCAAATACCATATCTAAGAAATTATCTAAGCTTCTGCCCAACTAGATGACAGAAGCTTATTCTAAGAGTGAGGATCCATGCTTTTGCTCTATTATAATATACCCATAATTAAATGGCAGTAAAAAACTAGCAATCTTAAGTTTTTCTGATAAGCCTGGCTTAGTAATTCTCAAGCTTTTTAGTCTCAGGACCACTTTACACTCTCAAAAACTATTAAGAACCTCAAGAGGTTTTTTTACGTGGATTATATCAATAAATATTTACAGAATTAGAACATTTGAAATGGAAAAAAAATTTTTTTTTTGGATACTTCCAATCTTAACATAGCTGTGTGACTTTAGAAAACTTACCTAACCTAGTAGATTCAATTGCTTCTTCAACAAGAGGCAGGATGATATAAGGCAGTGGTTAGGATTTCCTGGTTTCAAAACCAGCCCTACACTAACTGATTGTATGACCTTGGCCTATTTACTTAATTTTCTTATCTAGAAAATGGGCATAATATTAATGGTATCTATTTCATAGGGTTGCCATGAAGAGCAAATGAATAAGTACACTTAAAAAATTTAAAACAATGTTTGGCATATGGTAAATATATGCCAAATATATATGTAAATATAAAAGTTCTGCTATTCTTGTATCCTCACCTTTTAGCTTAGTACCTTGCAGGGGATAGGGGCTCAATAAATACTTACTAGGTTGAATTGCATTTCTTTCTTTTTCCAAAAAATATTTATTTATTTATTTATTGTCTGCATTGGGACTTAGTGTGGCACGTAGGATCTTTCGTTGTGGTACACAGGCTTCTCTCTAGTTGGGGTGCACAGGCTTCTCTCTAGTTGTGGCACGCAGGCTCCAGAGCGCATGGGCTCTGTAGTTGTGGCACTCAGGCTCCCTAGTTGTGGCATGAGGGCTTATAGTTGCCCTGCGACATGTGGGAACCTAGTTCCCGGACCAGGGATCGAACCAGTGTCCCCTGCATTGCAAGGCAGGTTCTTAACCACTGGACCACCAGGGAAATCCCTGAATTGCATTTCTTAAAATCCTTATTGTATTAACCTCGGTAACAGAGAGACAGTTATCACTGCTTGGACTGCAGGTATGGTAAATGAAATGTTTCTTATATTTGCTTAATACTTCTTTCTCTGTCTCTCTTTCAATTTCATCTTTTTCTTTTCCCAGAGTCAAACAGACGTATTACTGGAGGGGCTATGCAACTGTCTTTTACACAGCTAACTATAGATTATTATCCTTATCACAAAGCAGGTTTGTATAACAGTTTATTTAAAAGATGTAAATCTTGCTTTTAAATTATATAGCCAATTTATTTTGTTTTGTTGTTATTTTATTATTTTGTTTTAATTTTTTAAGGAGAAAAGAGATCAAGGCATTTATTATTTCCCCCCAGCCCGGCAGTATCTTACCAAGAAAATGTAATTGCCATGGAAGATATTCATGAATCTTATATTGAGGTTTATGTAGATGATTAGTAAATATAATTGTTAGAAACTGAAAATATTGTAAACTGATTTAAAACTTTAAAAAATTAGAAGATAGAAAACATATATTTGTGCTATTTTGTTAATTATGACAAAAGCAAGTTATTAATGTTTTGAATTTTTTAATTATATATATTCAAAAATCAAAAAAGAAAATAAAGCAAAAGGATAACAGTGATTTTAGTTAAATTGTAGGATTCCAGGAACCTTTTTTTAAAAACTTTTTTGTATTTTCTAAATTTCATCAATAGATAAGAGTTAATAGGTTCTTTAATAATCACATATTGATAGGCACTTTCCCCCCCAAATAATAAAAACAAAAATATGTATGTTTATGGCCAAATTAAGTAATTTGACCTTATATCCATCTCTGCATTTTGGTGATATGTGGCTTTTTATTTTTTAATTCATACAAATAAGTAAAAACAAATAACTATAATGAGTTTTCTAGAACTTTTAAAATATGATAAAATTTTTCTCTTCACAAATTTCAATTTCTCAGTGTTTGTCATTTCTGTGTCAGTACCTGGTAGAATTTAAAGGTTGTACTATTTGTTTAGAGTTTTGTTTGAAGGGCTTTGTCTTACAGTTTGACCTCCTGATTCATAAGTGACTTACATATACTGAAAATAATTTTTACCATAGAAATCATTCCTATTTAGAAGGTAAAACTTTTAGTCATAAAGTAGGTTTTATTTTCTTAACCCTTTTATGTAGATACTACTTTTCTTAATTGCTACAGATAAACCTAATAATCCTGATTTAAATTTTTTCCTCCAAAAATCCTATATGTGATATATATATATATATACACACATATACATACATATATATATGTGTGTGTATACATACACACACACACATATATATATATACACATATACATACATATATATATGTGTGTGTATACATACACACACACACACATATATATATATATATATATATATATATGGCTGCATTCACTCACTTTACAACAAATCTCTGATGAAGAGACTTTTTCCTGTATGGTATTTACTGGGATTCTATTCAATGGAGGCATGCCAGGGGTTGAGCGTTCAGTGAAGGTTGACCAGCATTGCTGCTTCTTATTGAAACTTTGAGTGATGTTCTACCTCAGATAGGTTCTAGACAGAAACCCTCCCAGGTTATTTGCTTTTGACACTCTTTCCCTCCATTCTAAATGTTTTACTCATATTTTCTAGGAAGATTAATGTCTGTAGTAGGTGAAAGCTTCAAATTTATTAGAAGGTTAAAGAATCCCTTGAGAAAATGAATATTTATCATTAGAAGCTCTGCTATAATTGAATAAATGAAAAGTGTGCATTTTTCAGTGAAATACTTGTTATTCATTTTACAGGAGATAGTTGTAGTCATTGGATGTATTTTAGTGATGCAACGAAAATAAAAAATGGTTGGGCCAACGAGTTGTTACATGAATTTGAGTGCAACGTTGAAATGCTTAAACAGGCTGTAAAGGATCATGATGTAGGTTCACCTCCTAAATCCCCAACACATGCCTCTCCCCAGCACACACAAACAGGTATTTTACCTCTGACAACATTATGTCATTCCCCTGATATTAATTGGGTGTGTGTATGTGTGTGAGTGTGTGTGTATGTTCACCATATGGTATTTTCTGTAAATAAATATGGTGTTTAATTAATGTCTAAAAAGCCTATACCTCATTCGGATCATAGGCTTATAGATCAAAGCACTTTTTAAATTAATATGACTAATAAAAGTAATACCCATGTAGAATATTTCAGACTCTTAAATGACGGGTAGATTTCTCTTTTTAACAAGAATTCCACCCAAAAGTTATTGTATGAGAGTTTCTTCAATGTGATATGATTCCCATTTAAAGAATAATTATCACAAAATAAAAGAGTAATCATAATAACTTATGTTCTTATATCAGTTTATATATAAAGTATTTCCACATATGTTACCTTGTTTGAGAAATTAGGGTTCATCTATATTTCTAGTAGCTGTCTTAGTAATAAAAAAGTGACTGGTAAAAATAATTTTACTATAAATTAAAAGGAATTTTTGTTTCCCACAGAGAAAGACTCAACTCTGAAAGGGACTTCCAAAATGCCTACAGTGTTACCTCAACAATCCAAAGTTAAGTTAATGTCTAGTTCTGTTGTGGTTAGACTTGCAGATTTCAATATATACCAGGTATGTTTTATTTCTTAAATCTTCTGATAAACACCTTTAGTATCTCCTGCAAACAACTCTTATAAACCAGTGCCACCATTTTATTTAAAAACATCTTGACCAGTATTGTGAAATGGCTAAATTAGACAGAAGAGAAAATACCGGTTCATTAATTTTCACTTATATGGTTACCCAGAATTAGGCAAACTGTGAGGTTAAGGGCACAGTTTGCCAGACTGCCAAGTCTGCACAAGACTTCTGACACCAACTGTAGTTTCTGGGGTTTCCCTAAACTACCCTCAGATTCGAGAATTTACTAGAAAAACTCAAAGAACTTGCTGAAATCAGTTATACTCAGAGTCACATTTATTACAAGGCAGGAATACGAATTAGAACCAGCCATAGGAAGAGAGCACAGAGTGGAGTTTCAAAGGCTGCAAATTCAGAATTTCCTTGTCCCTAGGAAACATTAGCCTCCCAGAATGAACATGTAACAATATGTATGAAATATTGCCCACGTAGTTGAACTCAGTCTCTACAGGTGGTCTTAAACACTACTAAGACTATCAAGTGTGGTCAGTCCCACTCTGAGTCATCTTGTGAGCATAAACTATCAGTTGTGGTCTCAGGGGTCTACCATGAATGGGAAATTCCAAGACTTTAGAATTACCTCCCAGGACTTTCCCAGCGGTCCAGTGATTAAGACTCTGCCTTCCATTTCAGGGGGCGTGGGTTTGATCCCTGGTCGGGGAACTAAGATCCCACTTGCCATGCAATGCGGCCAAAAAAAAATTTAAGAAGAAAACATGAAAAAAAAAAAGAATTACCTCCCAAGAGTAGGGAAAAAGGCCAGACCTCTCTTTGTAGGCCAGATTCCTTATTTCACAAAGGTCTTAGTGGAATAAACTAGAATACGATATTTGCTTAATTAACTACTAAGTATTGACTATACTGTGAACATAATTTTATAGCTAAGAACTCTGTCCTATTTATACTAACATTCTTATTCAGGCTATAATCGGTACAACATGGTCTAACATCACAATCCTTGAGACCAACACGGTAAAAATATGACCCTTTTTTTTTTTTTTAAATAAAGGATTTCAAGTATGTATTATCATTTGTGAATTGTGTGTATATTTTGATAAGTCTGTGTCTTTGAGACTTAGTTTTATCTGGAAAGGTTTCATTTTACTCAGTAGTTTTCAACTGGGACCAGTTTTGCCCTCCAGAGGACATTTGGCAATGTCTGAGGACAATTTTTGTTGTCACAGCTGGAGGGGGTTGCTGCTGACATCTAGTGGGTAGAGATCAGTGTTGCTGCTGAACATTCTACAGTGCACTGGACAGCCCCCATAAGAAAGTTATCTGGCCCCAAATATCAATAGTGCCAATTCTGAGATACCCTGGTTTAAGAGTTATTTTCTTATTGTGCAATTGCTTCTTTCTTTATGTTCTCTATATAATGCATTATATCTGAATAAATTCCTATGGAAATGGGGAAGGGGAATCACCCATAATCCCATATGATTGAGAATGAAATACAATAAAGAAATCCCACATACACGAATACATCAGAACAAAACAAACAAAAGTAACTGGAAGAAAATAAGATAGGATGTTCACCCCAATTTGAATAACTTTTTAACTATTAAAAGAAAAAGGAAAAAAGCTATTGTCTACTATATAAAATAACTTGACACTCTGGAGTTGAAAAGAATTTGTTTCCATGTATGCAGAGAAAAGCTTCTTATTAGACAATGTAAGGAACTGACTTAAATTTATGAAGACTGTACAAATAATCAAAGGTTTGATTAACAATTTATACAAGGGGAAACGAGTAAAACATTGAAGAGTCATTCCACTTCACATGAGAAATATACATGTTTGTTGAATGAATGAAAAAAAATAACCTTGAGATATATCCCTGGGTCTGCTAAACAAGCATAAATAAATGAAACTGATAAAATGCTATTGGTTGAACTTTGGAGAAATTAGCATACAAGTTTTTGATGTGATTATAAATTAGCTGTTTTGGGCAGAGAGTGAAAAATGTGTAACATGAATCTTAAAACTAATAGTCTTTTTGGAAAAATAATTTAAGAGCTTAAACTATTTGACAGGAGCATTTATAGTGTACTGTTATTTTTAAATTAATTTTTATTGTGGTAAAATATACATGACATAACATTTATCATTTTAACCATTTTTAAGTGTACAGTTCATTGGCATTAAGTATATTCACATTGTTGTACAACCATCACCACTGTCTGTCTCTGTAATTTTTCTGTTATTCTAAACTAACATTCTGTATATAATTATTTTTCATAATAATGAATTATGGTGAAGAACTATTATAAAGTACATAGTTGGGAAGCAGTCTAGTTTTGAGGACTTGTATCTGTGTCCTGACTCTGCCACTTAACTTTTTTTTTTTTTTTTTTTTTGTGGTACTTGGGCCTCTCACTATTGTGGCCTCTCCCGTTGCGGAGCACAGGCTCCGGACACGCAGGCCCAGCGGCCACGGCCCACGGGCCCAGCCGCTCCGCGGCATGTGGGATCCCCCCGGACCGGGGCATGAACCCACGTCCTCGGCATCGGCAAGCGCACTCTCAACCACTGCGCCACCAGGGAAGCCCTCTGCCACTTAACTTATTTGTATTGTCTTACAGAAATATTCTGTCTGTTATTGTAAGGCTCAAAGTAGTAAGTTTGCAAAGAAAATTGTACAGAGTTGACTTTGTAATAAGAATCCAAAGAGGTTATAGTTTTATGAATAAGTTAATTGGTATTATTTTAAAATAATTTAATATGAAATTAAATATATGATAAAGATTACATTGGCAACTAACTAATTATTGGAAGTAGTTTTAAGAGTTTGAAGTATTGTCCATGTTGCATAAATTCTTTGGAAAGGGCTTTGTTTAGTGTTACTTCAATAAAATTAATTATTTTTTCAGGTCTCTACAGCAGAACAATGTCGTTCTTCCCCCAAAAGTATGATTTCTTGCAATAAAAAATCCCTGTATCTTCCACAAGAAATGTCAGCTGTCTATATAGAATTCACAGAATATTACTATCCAGATGGAAAGGATTTTCCAAGTAAGAGTTTCCTTTTTTGTTATTGTTTGTCCATTACTTGGGAAGTTGATTTTTTCTTGCTAAAGTTTTCAAGTATTATAAATGTGAAAAAAGAAAAAAGTCCATTGTTCTTTGCCCTTGTAATCATTGTGTTTAGTATATAACTCTAGTATAGCATTTTTACTTACTTATTATTTGTTCATATATTCTTTTCCCTTACTAGCTTGTAGCATCCTTGATATCAGGAACCATGTAGTATTCATGCTTCATTTTATCCCTGAGGTTTGACTCATTTTTGTTCTTAGTAGCTGTTGTTAAATGAAAGAATGAATGAAAGTTAGGTTATTGTAGAATAAGGTCATTTTTTTTTCTTTAGTAAATTTTCACTTATATTTCAGCTACATAAAACTCTATTTCATTAAAAAATGAATAGTGAAGTTAGCCTTTTAGTTATAGAGAATTTGGGAGGCTAGGTTTTGATACCCAAATGTATACCTTGGACAACTTTTGGCACTGTCTTTTGTTAGAAACATTGAATTACATGAATTTTTATTTGTAAGCTACTTTATGATTATACATTTGTATTCTTTGCTATTGTCTCAGTTCATCTAATTCTTCAAACTAAAATTTACCTTTGTTTATGTGGTACCTTTTTCATTATTTTGGTTGAAAATTATAGTTGAGAAAAAGTGTTTAAACGAAATACGTTATATTATTTGAGGAAAAAAAATTTTTTTAAGTAGAACTCCAGATTCTTTGACCTACTTAGCTCGTTTGTTTAATATTCACTTAATATAGGTTTTTAGTTTCAAAGGGAATTTCTGATGCTCATGCCTTTGTTGTTAAATTAAAAAAAAGATATCCTTTGGAGAAAGAAATTACTTTGGAGAAAGAGATGTCAAACTATTTTATCATTTTAATCCTCATTTGTAATGACCTTTTAGTTTCTAATCTCCTCACCATTTTCATGCTTTTCAGTATTCTTTTGTGTATTTCAAATTTGTTTTCTATTCTACCTCCTTGACTGAAACAGTGAGAAAATTAAGATAGGTTAAGGCATTTGCTCAGCACCTTATGAAGAATAAAATGGCACAGCTGAAACTCAAGTATAGGTCTTCTAAATCAAAATTCTTCCTACCCTTTCCCCCCAACTATATTTCACTGCCTCCCCAGGTTATTCACAACTATTTACCTGTAATTGGATAATCCCATTGTTTCCAACACCCACCCACCAAATTGTTTTCCTTAAATAATGTCTCATTCATTGAACTAGTAACTTTTCTTCAGACTAAAGCCTATAGTTTCCAGGATTTCAGACTTCTAATCTAGGTTTATTTCTATCAGTTTTGTTAACATACACCAAGGGAATTATAATCCCATTCTATAATCTATATGATTTTTTCTGATAAAAATATAAAACTCCTTCCCAGCAATTTAAATCTTAGCCACCTAGGAGTGAAATTGGTTGCTTACATTTAACTGTTTTCAACTTTTTATTATGGAAAATTTCAAACAGATATAAAAGTAAAGAACATAGTATACTGAATCCCTGTGTATAGGGATCCATTTTCAGTTCTCACATTTCGTCTTTCTGTTAAGCAATCCAACTTTAAAAATATATAACCTTTTTTTATAATTGTAAATGTAACATACATTCATTATATTAAAAAAAAAAGAGAAGATGCCAAAAATTTAAAAAATGCCTGTGAGCCTACAACTTAGAGACAACTTCTACTAACATAAGTGTATCAGTTTGCTATGGCTGCCATAATAAAATACCACAGACTAGGTGGTTTAAACAACAAATTTATTTCCTCACAGTTTTGGAGGCTAGAAGTTCTAGGTCAGAGTGTTGACAGGGTTGTTTCCTCAGAGACCTCTTTCGTTGGCTTGTAGATGGCTGTCTTCTCACATGGTCTTTCCTCTGTGTGTGTCCATTTTTTAAGCTCTTCCTATGGCACCTGTCATATTGGACTAGAGCCTACCCATATGAACTCGTTTTTACCATAATTGCCTCTTTAAAAGCCCTATCTCCAAATACAGCTAAGTCTGAGGTATTAGGGGTTAGAACTTCAGCATATCAATTTTGAGGGGATGCATTTCAGACCATAACAATAAGTATAGTGTTGTTAGTCCTGTTTTTAATGTATGCGTTTCTTTAACATATTTGATTTACATCCTGTCCTTTTCCCTTAATGATCCTAGTTTCTACAAGTTCATTTTAAATATCTTTAATAGCTATGTACTAATCTATTTCATAAGTAGACCCCTGTTAGAAACTGCAGGTAGATCTTTCTACTGCTTAGTGTAGCAGGTTTCTTCCTCTATCCCAGATATGCAGTCAGGGTTCTTCTATCCTGGACTACATTTGCTCTCTAGTTCTCTCTGTGGCTGCCATCATCACTCAATCTATATTTGAGATTCCCTCCACTTTCTTCCCTTGACATGATCGCTTCAGCAACCCACTTCCTTACTATCCTCAGAGATAAGCACCTCCACATCCCAATAAGATGTTTCTGTTTATATATATAAATGTAAATATATATATTTAAATTTATTTATTTATTTTTGGCTGCATTGGGTCTTCATTGCTGTGCGCGGGCTTTCTTTAGCGGCTACTCTTTAGATGGGGTTACTCTTTGTTGCAGTGTGAGGGCTTCTTATTGTGTTGGCTTCTCTTGTTGCAGAGCACGGGCTCTAGGTGCGTGGCCTTCAGTAGTTGCGGCACACAGGCTCAGTAGTTGTGGCTCGCAGACTCTAGACCACAGGATCAGTAGTTGTGGTGCACGGGCTTAGTTGCTCCACGGCACATGGGATCGTCCCAGACCAGGTATCGAACCTGGGTCCCCTGCATTGGCAGGCCGATTCTTAACCAGTGCGCCACCAGGGAAGTCCCAAGAAGATAAAGTTTTTGAAGGTTGCTTCTTGCTGACTGTAACAATAGGAAAAGAAATCAAAACAATACCTCTTATTTATACAGTTAGTTTTAGATTAAACTGTATACATTTTTTTTTTTTTTCGGTATGTGGGCCTCTCACTGTTGTGGCCTCTCCCGTTGCGGAGCACAGGCTCCGGACGCGCAGGCTCAGCGGCCATGGCTCACAGGCCCAGCCGCTCCGTGACATGTGGGATCTTCCCGGACCGGGGCACGAACCCGTGTCCCTTGCATCGGCAGGCGGACTCTCAACCACTGCGCCACCAGAGAAGCCCTGCATACTTTTTCTTTAACATCTTTATTGGAGTACAATTGCCTTACAATGGTGTGTTAGTTTCTACTGCATAACAAAGTGAATCAGCTATACATATACATATATCCCTATATCTCCTCCCTCTTGCATCTCCCTCCCACCCTTCCTATCCCACCCCTCTAGGTGGTCACAGAGCACTGAGCTGATCTCCCTGTGCTATGCGGCTGCTTCCCACTAGCCGTCTATTTTACATTTGGTAGTGTATATATGTCCATGCCACTCTCTCACTTCATCCCAGCTTACCCTTCCCCCTCCCTGTGTCCTCAAGTCCATTCTCTACATCTGCATCTTTATTCCTGTCCTGCCCCTAGGTTCTTCAGAATCTTTTTTTTCTTTAGATTCCATATATATGTGTAAGCATATGGTATTTCTTTTTCTCTTTCTGACTTATTTCACTCTGCATGACAGACTCTAGGTCCATCCACCTCACTATAGATAACTCAATTTCATTTCTTTTTATGGCTGAGTAATATTCCATTGTATATATGTGCCACATCTTCTTTAGCCATTCATCTATCGAAGGACCAATCCAAGATAGGTTGCTTCCATGCCCTGACTATTGTAAATAGAGCTGCAGTGAACATTGTGGTACATGACCCTTTTTGAATTATGGTTTTCTCAGGGTATATGCCCAGTAGTGGGATTGCTGGGTCATATGGTAGTTCTAGTTATAGTTTTTTAAGGAATCTCCGTACTGTTCTCCAAAGTGGCTGTATCAATTTACATTCCCACCAGCAGTGCCAGAGGGTTCCCTTTTCTCCACACCCTCTCCAGCATTTATTATTTGTAGATTTTTTGATGATGGCCATTCTGACTGGTGTGAGGTGATACCTCATTGTAGTTTTGATTTGCATTTCTCTAATGATTAGTGATGTTGAACATCGTTTCATGTGTTTGTTTGCAATCTGTATATCTTCTTTGGAGAAATGTCTGTTTAGGTCTTCTGCACATTTTTGAATTGGGCTGTTTGTTTTTTTGATATTGAGCTTCATGAGCTGCTTGTAAATTTTGGAGATTAATCCTTTGTCTGTTGCTTCATTTACAATTTTCTATCCCATTCTGAGCGTTGTCTTTTCATCTTGTTTATGTTTTCCTTTGCTCTGCAAAACCTTTTAAGTTTCATTAGGTCCCATTTGTTTATCTTTGTTTTTATTTCCATTCTTCTAGGAGGTGCGTCAAAAAGGATCTTGCTGTGATTTATGTCATAGAGTGTTCTGCCTATGTTTTCCTCTAAGAGTTTTATAGTGTCTGGCCTTACATTTAGGTCTTTAATCCATTTTGAGTTTATTTTTGTGTATGGTGTTAGGGAGTGTTCTAATTTCATTCTTTTACATGTAGCTGTCCAGTTGTCCAAGCACCACTTAGTGAAGAGGTTGTCTTTTCTCCATTGTATACTCTTGCCTCCTTTATCAAAAATAAGGTGACCATAGGTGTGTGGGTTTATCTCTGGGCTTCCTATCCTGTTCTATTGATCTGTATTTCTGTTTTTGTGCCAGTACCATACTGTCTTGATTATTGTAGCTTTGTAGTATAGTCTTAAGTCAGGGACCGGATTCCTCCAGCTCCATTTTTCGTTCTCAAGATTGCTTTGGCTATTCGGGGTCTTTTGTGTTTCCATATAAATTGTGACATTATTTGTTCTAGTTCTGTGAAAAATGCCCTTGGTAGTTTGATAGGGATTGCATTGAATCTGTAGATTGCTTTGGGTAGTAGAGTCATTTTCACAGTGTTGATTCTTCCAATCCAAGAACATGGTATATATCTCCATCTGTTTGTGTCATCTTTAATTTCTTTCATCAGTGTCTTATAGTTGTCTGCATACAGGTCTTTTGTCACCTTAGGTAGTTTTATTCCTAGGTATTTTATTCTTTTTGTTGCAGTGGTAAATGGGAGTGTTTACTTAATTTCTTTTTCAGTTTTTTCATCATTAGTGTATAGGAATGCAAGAGATTTCTGTGCATTAATTTTGTATCCTGCTACTAACCAAATTCATTGATTAGCTCTAGTAGTTTTCTGGTAGCATCTTTAGGATTCTCTATGTATAGTATCATGTCATCTGCAGACAGTGATAGCTTTACTTCTTCTTTTCTGATTTGTATTCCTTTTATTTCTTTTTCTTCTCTGATTGCTGTGGCTAAAACTTCCAAAACTATATTGAATAAGAGTGGTGAGAGTGGGCATCTTTGTCTTGTTCCTGATATCAGAGGAAATGGTTTCAGTTTTTCACCATTGAGAATGATGTTGGCTGTGGGTTTGTCATATATGGCCTTTATTATGTTGAGGAAAGTTCCCTCTATGCCTACTTTCTGGAGAGTTTTTATCATAAATTGGTGTTGATTTTGTTGACAGCTTTTTTCTGCATGTATTGAGATGATCATATGGTTTTTCTCCTTCAGTTTGTTAATACGGTGTATCACATTGATTGATTTGCATATATCGAAGAATCCTTGCATTACTGGGATAAACCCCACTTGATCCTGGTGTATGATCCTTTTAATGTTCCATTGGATTCTGTTTGCTAGTATTTTGTTGAGGATTTTTGCATCTGTGTTCATCAGTGCTATTGGCCTGTAGTTTTCTTTCTTTGTGACATCTTTGTCTGGTTTTGGTATCAGGGTGATGGTGGCCTCGTAGAATGAGTTTGGGAGTATTCCTCCCTCTGCTATATTTTGGAAGAGTTTGAGAAGGATAGGTGTTAACTCTTCTCTAAATGTTTGATAGAATTCGCCTGTGAAGCCATCTGGTCCTGGGCTTTTGTTTCTTGGAAGATTTTTAATCACAGTTTCAATTTCAGTGCTTGTGATTGGTCTGTTCATATTTTCTATTTCTTCCTGGTTCAGTCTCAGAAGGTTGTGCTTTTCTAAGAATTCGTCCATTTCTTCCAGGTTGTCCATTTTATTGGTGTATAGTTGCTTGTAGTAATCTCTCATGATCCTTTGTATTTATGCAGTATTAGTGGTTACTTCTCCTTTTTCATTTCTAATTCTTTTGATTTGAGTCTTCTTCCTTTTTTTCTTGATGAGTCTGGCTAATGGTTTATGAATTTTATTTATCTTCTCAAAGAATCAGCTTTTAGTTTTATTGTTGTTTGCTATTGTTTCCTTCATTTCTTTTTCATTTATTTCTGATCTGATCTTTATCATTTCTTTCCTTCTGCTAACTTTGGGGTTTTTTTGTTCTTCTTTCTCTAATTGCTTTAGGTGTAAGTTTAGGTTGTTTATTTGAAACGTTTCTTATTTCTTGAGTTAGGTTTGTATTGCTATAAACTTCCCTCTTAGAACTGTTTTTGCTGTATGTCATAGGTTTTGGGTTGTCGTGTTTTCATTGTCATTTGTTTCAAGGTATTTTTTGATTTTGTCTTTGATGTCTTCAGTGACCTCTTGGTTATTTAGTAGTGTGTTGTTTAACCTCCATGTGTTTGTATTTTTGCAGATTTTTTCTGTAATTAATATCTAGTCTCATAGTGTTGTGGTCAGGAAAGATACTTGATACGATTTCAATTTTCTTAAATTTATGAAGGCTGGATTTGTGACCCAAGATATGATCTATCCTGGAGAATGTTCCATGAGTGCTTGAGAAGAAAGTGAATTCTGTTGGTTTTGGATGGAATGTCCTATAAATATCAATTAAGTCCATCTTGTTTAATGTATCATTTAAAGTTTGTGTTTCCTTATTTATTTTCATTTTGGATGATCTGTCCATTGGTGAAAGTGGGTTGTTACAGTCCCCTACTATGATTGTGTTACTGTTGATTTCCCCTTTTATGGCTGTTAGCATTTGCCTTATGTTTTGAGGCGCTCCTATGTTGGGTGCATAAATATTTATAATTGTTATATCTTCTTCTTGGATTGATCCCTTGATCAATATGTAGTGTCCTTCTTTGTCTCTTGTAGTGGTCTTTATTTTAAAGTCTATTTTGTCTGATATGAGAATTGCTACTCCAGCTTTCTTTTGATTTCCATTTGCATGGAATATCTTTTTTCATCCCCTCACTTTTAGTCAGTATATGTCCTTAAGTCTGAAGTGGGTCTCTTGTAGACAGCATATATACGGGTCTTGTTTTTGTATCCAATCAGCCAGTCTATGTCTTTTGTCTGGAGCATTTAATTTATTTACATTTAAGGTAGTTATCTATATGTACCTGTTACCATTTTCTTAATTGATTTGCATTTAAACTGCATATTTTTCCATTAGTGAAGCAATGAACGATGTTCTCTGTCTCTCCAAATGTGTTTGCTATCATCTACATGTAGTATCACTTTAATTTTGTAAATAACATTGCAGAATCTTTTAATCTTAATTTAAGAAGAATAAAACTTGGTTAAAATGTATTTTCTTTTCTCAGGGAAGATTTAAAACTATCAGTTTATTAAAAATCTTTAAAAATTTTTTTTCTCCACAGTTCCATCTCCCAACCTTTATAGCCAGCTGAATGCACTACAGTTTACTGTGGATGAAAGAAGTATTCTATGGTTAAATCAGTTTCTGTTGGATTTGAAACAGAGTCTTAATCAGTTTATGGCTGTGTACAAGTTGAATGACAATTCAAAATCTGATGAGCATGTTGATATTCGAGTTGATGGCTTAATGCTAAAGGTACCATATAAACAAGTGGCTGTGAGAACAAAACCATTTTTACAGAAGAAAAGTTATTTCCAGGATTTAAGATGGGTGCTCAAATATAAGTCAACTTCATTGCAATATTAATTTTGATTTTGAAATTTGAATTTTAATTTCAGTTTTCAATTATGGAAGCTTTAAGAGACTGCTTCCCCACCCTTCTCCACCCCTTCTTTCTCTACTTTTCTTCCTTTTCTTTCCCCCTGCTCATCCATTTAGAGGTAAGCAGTAGAAATAAATTTAAATGTCTTTTTTTTTCTACTTCTTACTGGAGCTCATCCATTTGGAGGTAAGCAGTAGAAGTAAATTTAAATATCTTTTTTTTTTCTACTTCTTGCTGGAGCTGATAAAATTTTTTTAAGACGGGTAAATAACACAGTGACACTTCTAAGTTATGTCTGGGTTTTATTTGTTACATTTATTCTGTTGTTAATATCCAAAGATATTAGAAAGTTGTGTTTTATTATAGCCAAGTAGTTGATAATCAGAATTCCATGGATATTTAAACTTTAAAGGAAGGAAGCTAAAAAAAAAAAAAACCATATAATGTAGTAAATAGAATAAGATTTGGGCATGGATGAATATTTCAGTTTCTAGCTCTGTTGCTGGTAGCCTAAATTTACATACCCTTAATTTCTTCTCTGTAAAATGAGATTAATAATACTCAACGGTTGCATTGCAGAAATGTTTTAAAGATCGTTTCAAAGACCTTAAAATATTCAGTATAAAGAGACACACTTTATAACATTTATAATTATAATTTAAAACACAATTACATAATGATCTTTATATTTTGTGAATATGGGCAGTTTGAGTTTTGAAACCAGTCAGTTTGAACTCTTTGTTGTGAATATTTTGAGGACTGGGCTTAATTATCTGTAGAAAATAATTTTACTAAATCGTTTGACCTATACTCCTGAGTTTATTTTATTAATAGTTTTATCCCAGAAAAGTGATTCTAATGACAGTTATCCAGTCATTCCATTTACTTATCTAGTCATCCTCCAAATTGCTTGCATTTAAAATATCGTAACAAAAAATTATCTTTTCCAAGCTTTGTGCTTTCTTATTTACTCAGGGGGTATATATACTCAGGGCACAGTAAGCATTTAATAATTGATTTAATTCAGTTTTGTTCCTTTTATTTTGTGATATATTGTCTACAAATATGTATATGTGTGTTATGTACTTTATTCATTATTTATTGGTCTTTTTCCTTTGGTTCTTTTCTTAGTTGTTAATCATTTAAGCCTTTTTCATTTGGTTTAATAAGATTTGGGAGGGAGAGTATTTTATGTCAAGATAGAAAATTAGTGTTTTGGGGCAAAATGTCAAAAAGAATTCCTGAACCAAGTCATGCTCTTGATTATTTTATCTTCAAGATATATGGATTTGTAAGTCAGACTAGATTAATGTTTTTTCTCTTCTAGTTTGTCATTCCTTCTGAAATGAAATCTGAATGTCATCAAGATCAACCACATGCAATTTCTATTCAGAGTTCAGAAATGATTGCTACAAATACTAGATACTGTTCAAACTGTCGACATTCTGATTTAGAAGCTTTGTTTCAAGACTTCAAAGATTGTGATTTTTTCAGTAAAACATATACCAGTTTCCCCAAATCTGGTGACAATTTTAATCTTCTGCATCCAATCTTCCAGAGACATGCTCATGAACAAGATACCAAACTGCATGAAGTTTATAAAGGAAATGTTACTCCTAAGTTGAATAAATACACTCTTAAAACTTCTGCTGCCACGGATGTTTGGGCTGTGTACTTTTCTCAATTTTGGATAGATTATGAAGGGATGAAAAGTGGAAAAGGACGACCAATAAATTTTGTAGATTCTTTCCCTCTTTCCATCTGGATTTGTCAACCAAAAAGGTATGCACTGTCACAAAAATTGCTGCAGACTTGTAATCAGATATCTCTAAATACCTCACAAAGTGAGTCTAGTGATCTGACTGGCCGATGGAAGCGGAAAAAGCTCTTGAAGGAGTATTATAGTACAGAGTCTGATCCCTTGACAAATGGTAGTCAGAAACCTTCAGATACATTTTTAAGATTTTCCTCTTCATCATCAGATGCAGATATTCATGTCCTGGTTCACATTCATAAACATGTCAGTATGCAAATCAATCACTACCAGTATCTGCTCCTGCTTTTCCTCCATGAGTCACTTATTTTGCTTTCAGAGAATTTAAGGAAAGATGTAGAAGCTGTGACTGGCAATCCAGCTAGTCAGACATCCATTTGCATTGGAATTTTACTTAAAAGTGCGGAAGTGGCTCTTTTGCTTCATCCAGTAGATAAAGCAAATAGTCTTAAGTCTCCTGTTTCTGAAAGTGTGAGTCCAGTGGTTCCTGATTATTTGCCTACAGAAAGTGGAGAATTTTTGTCTTCAAAAAGAAAACAAGTTAATAGTGGTATAAAACAAATTAGAAGTGTAACTGTCAATCACATGTCAGACAACAGATCTATGAGTATTGACCTTAGCCATGTCCCTTTGAAGGATTCTTTGCTTTTTAAATCAGCTAGTGATACAAATCTGCAGAAAGGTATTTCTTTTCTGGATTATTTATCAGATAAAAATTTAGGGAAAATAAGCGAAGATGAAAGTAGTGGAATTGTTTGCAAAAGTGGCTCAGGAGAAATTGGATCAGAAACAAGTGGCAAAAAGGATTCGTCTTATACAGATTCAAATAGTGTCTTAAACTACAGAGAAGACTCAAGTATCCTGTCATTTGATAATGGTGGTAATCAGAACATACTTTCAAATAGTTTAACTAGTAAAGGAAATGAAACCATAGAGTCAATCTTTAAAGCTGAAGATTTGCTTCCAGAAACAGTTTCACTCTCTGAGAACATGGAAATCAGTAAAGAAGAAGCACCCACAGTCAGAACACTTACATCACAGTCATCTTTAAGGTAACAACTGACTGTTAGAATTTGGGGTGGGGGGTTTGTTTTATTTGTGTGTGTGTGTGTGTGTGTGTGTGTGTGTTTTATTTGTGTGTGTGTGTGTATTTGTGTGTGTGTGTGTGCGTGCACGCACATGCATGTGCATGTACTTATGAGTATATTTTGGCTTTGGACAGAAAACCATGATAAATATGGCATTGTTAGAGTTAACACATGGAAGAGTAGGGTTTTCAAAATATGAAAATACTTTAAGCTTATATAATTTTAAAAATTGTGTATACTATATAAATATATATTTATTTTGTTTGAAGTATTCTTTAGAAAGAATTCTTTTCCTTTTATGTGATGATTTTCTGATAATTTTGTTTGTTAACAGTAGAAAGCCTAAGGAACGTTGCCCACCCAACATGGCTCCGCTCTCTGTTTCTTACAAGAACATGAGAAGAAGCCCCTCACAAACCTCACTGGATACCATTTCACTTGACAGCATGATATTGGAAGAACAGTTGTTAGAAAGTGATGGAAGTGATAGTCATATATTTTTGGAAAAAGGTAAACCAATACAGTTTAAGAATTCATATTATATATACACAAATCTTAGAAGTGGTATTTAAGTTTTTAAATTTATATTCAGTAATCAATCACAGCCCAAAAAGACTTATTTATTTATACACACATACATGCACAAAACAAAGAGCATCGTACCTAACTTTCTAATGGTTGTTTCATTGCTTCTTTTGACCAGATACTCCTTCCTTTTTATGGACGACATCCAGCAATTATTTATATACAGTCATTTAGATCGTAAAGCAGACAACATTAATTCTACTAGCCTCTATCACAGGGACTCCTATATCTGGAATTTTGATTAGGTAGGCTTAATTTGCATGATGAATTCTCAACTATGTGGTCCTATGACTGGAATTTTTCCAGACTGGATCTGTTGATTCCCATAACCAGAATTCTCTTTCATGCATGATAGTGTATGATGGAACTACATGATTCCCCTATTTTATTCAGAAGCAACTAATGCCCTAGTACAGACCACCAGGAATGACTTAGTATTAGGTGCATCCCCATCACTAAGGCATTGGGGACTTTGTGAACAGGAAAAAAACCATGGACCATAGCCAGAGAATAGTTGCCACAGACCCTAAAGCATAAGAGACCAGAGGCAAATGTGAATTACTTTGTATATGAAGAGTAATAAACCTATTGATGTAGTTTGAAACAGCTTAGGAAAGGAAAGGCTCATAGCTTTAGAAACTGGAGCTTAGAGAAATGAATATACAGTCAGGAAGTAATAGAGGCAGATTTGGAACTCAGCTAGTCTGACTCAGGAACCTCAGTTTTTAACCAACCAGTATGCTATGCTAGTACCCCAGACTTGGGAAATGATTACTATATGTAAACTAAAAGCCTTAACCCAACACTTTTATAGGCAATTCATAGCAAACCCCTTTCCAGCATACTTTACCAGTTAAATGTAGACAAGTTACTGGTATGGGTCAAAAAATCTATTCTAGATTCACAGATAGCTCTATTGCCTACTTCCCTTGCCCCCTTATGGCTTAAAATTCTACTTTAATAGAGGATTTCTGTTTTGTGATCAAATGATGCTTCAAAAACAGTTCCTGTAGAAAATACCTCTACTTACTCGTAAAAAGCATCAGTGATTTTCTTCTTATTTCTGAAAATTAAATAGTTAATAAAAGTGACTACCACTCAATGTGGAGAACTTGGAAAATATAAACAACTACAGTTTGGAAAATAAAATAACCCAAAAGTCCCACAATCTAGAGATATCGATTATAATTTATCTTATAAATGTATATTATATATATGTATGTATTCACATATATGTATATTTGGTATTACATCACATATATGGTTTTTCAACCTGCTTTTTATCACTTGTCTATATTAACTTGTCATACGAATGTACCCTCACCTTTTAATTGTTTCCCTGATACTGGATGTTTAGATTGTTTATAGTTTTTTCACAGCTATAAAATGCTATAATTATATCATTGTTCATAAATTTTTGTCTTCATTTCTAATAACTGTCTTAGAATAGATTCCAGCAGTAGGCTGTTTTTAGGATCTTGAAAAATACAAGGGCATTAATTTTATGTGTAACACTTAGACGATATGTGACTGTACATTCATTATTCTCCTGAACTGTAATAATTTTCTGTCAAAGGAATTGATTTTCGTTGGGAAAAGGCTTGTTTTTTCTGAGTTCTCTTTTGTTTTGTTTTAATTTTACAAGAAATATATGAATACTTTCTCTTTAAAAAAAAATCAGATGTCATGGGGATATCTAGAATATCACTTTAATACCACCCTTACTCTGCCCTGATACCATTCCCCATTCCGGAAGTAACTACCATTGACTTTTGGTATATATTGACATAATTCAGACCTTTTTCTGTGTGTTTTTATATACATGTATGTTTATACATATGCACACTAATGCACACATATGCATACACATATACATACATAGGTATATTGTGAGTACATATTTTTGAATATACATGCATATTTATAAACAAACAAATGTGTAGCTGGAGTACCGCTCCACCACAGGCTTCTAACTAGTCTCCCCAATTCTCTTCTTGTCAATTTCTTGTTCATACTTCATTCCACCGGCAGAATATTCTTTTAAAAATGTATATACTATCATGTCAATTTCCATTTTAGTCCTGATAACTTCTAACAACTATAAGGCTATTAAGTTTAAAAAACTTAACATTACTGACAGTTGCTCCATGTGATATGGCCCCAGCTTACCTTTTCTGCTGTTTTCCCACGTGCTTACTACACTTTAATTATACTATAGTATATTTCAGTCTTTCTGTCAATCTCTTCACTATGACAAACTTCTTTAGCCTTTGTACCTGTGCCTAGAGTGTTCTTTTTTCTTTCTGTTTACTTTAGCTTAAATATTATTTTATCTGTGAAATCTTAACCTCTGGCAATGTTAGGAATTCCCTGTGAAATGGGAGTTTATTATCTCCTCATACCACAATTGTATTTATGCATTTTTCCTGGCCCTAAAAATCATTTTATTCACCCATTCAATAAATAATTTATTGAGCACCTACTGTTTTATCAGGCACTGGGTTAGAACCTAATTATATAGTAGTAAATATAATAATAAAAAATTATTACAAAGAAAGACAAATACTATATGATGTCACTCATATGTGAGATATATTTTTTTAAAAACCCAAATGAAAACAGAACAAAAACAAGCTTATAGATACAGAAAACAGATTGGTGGTTACCAGAGGGTAAGGGAGTAGGGGAATGGTCAGAATGGATGAAGGGGATCAATTGTATGGTTATGGATGGTAAACTAGACTTTTGGTGGTGATCACTTTGTAGTGTATACAGATAACAAATTATAATGTACATCTGAAAAGAAAGAAATTTTTAACCAGCTACTTGCAAGCTGCATTCAGCAGAGTGTTCTTTCAGTGAATGGAAGTGATACTCATTCTATAATGCATGCACTGAAGTGTTATGAAGACATAACAAAGATCTTTCTAACAACAACAACAGCAACAAAGTAAAGCTTTGTAAAATACTATCGCTTAAGCAAAAGGATTTAGTGAAAGAGTAACTTGATTGCTTGTATCATTCAGTGAATTAATCCTTGAAATCATTTTCAGAATTATTAGCTTTTTTAAAATATAAAGTCAGAATCCATGCAAAATTGAAGTGAAAAAAAATTGAGGCTTTGTTTTGTGTCTTTGGTTCTTCTGATTTTTCTAGATTCATTTTCAATAATTATTTTTATAGTATTTTTTAAAGTATTGATGTGTTATGGACACAAAAATTTTTTTAAATTGCCTTTTACCACAGACAGTTTGAGAAATATTGAAATATAGCATGTTGAGAAATTAAGGCAGGTCGATAAGGATGGAGAACAATCACATTGATAGTAGTAGCATTAACTTCATGTAGATGAAGAACCGTAGGATACTGAAAAGGGAAATGAAGTGGTCAGACTGGGACCGCTGAATGTTGGGTAGAATAGAGGAGGCAAAGCTGGCTGACCAGGAACCTGCTACTAACGCCAGCACCACACCTGCAATGGGAAGAACACAGACTGTGGTCGGCTGTGGTAGATTTCTTTTCATACTGTCTAAGTTTAGGGTTTAGTATCTCTAATGTTTTATTGTGGAAAGTTATTTCTTATTATTTGCTAACTAACCACAGTTTAATTTTTCTTTGCTTATTGTCTTTTAAACATGGCTGTGCTTGAGAAAGTGTTGAAGAAATAATATTTTGGTTAGATAAATGTAACACTGTTGGACCATGTGTAAACTGATTTTAATTTAGTAGTTTATTTCTGTATTATTTCAGGTATTAAAAAGAACTCAACTACAAATTACCAGAGCCCAGCAGATCGGTCAACTGCAAGTGAAAACCTACAGAATTATAGTGAAACCTCTCCAGATGCCATCAGTACAAATTCAGAGGGTGCTCAAGAAAATCATGACGACCTGGTAATCTTTTGAGACATTCTATGAAGAGAAATGCCACCAACTTTATCTCATATTCAATATGTACACATTTAAAGACATTAATATGTAAAATGAATTGACTTAGATTGTGGGTGATTTACTTTGCTCTTTCTACTCTTGAAAGTTTTCTTTTGGTCTTACTGAATCATTTTTTTCTGAATTTCACTTTTCTAAATTTTTTTTTTTTTGTATTGAGGGAAGGTTCTATGTTTCTTTTTTCAATTCTTTATATTTTGATCTTAGTTCAATTTAAATACACTTTGAGAAAGTTTGATAGTAAAGATGATGGTCAGTCCTTATGAGGGGCTGTCTACAAAAGAAATGTTACTGGTTTATTTTAAGCCATCTTCACCCAGTGAAATATTCTTATGGATGACTTAGAAAATAAGTTCAGCATTTAGTGAAAATAACTTCACACAGAAATGTCATATAATTAATCTTTGTGACCTAAAAATATTCTCTTGACTAAGTAGGAAGAAAGGAAGTGGAAGTTTATCACTGTAGTGCAATAACTGCTTTCTGTTGATCACAAATATATTTTTGGTTTATTAAGTCACAGTTGTATTTTTAGAGGTTATAGTAGTTTCCTGTGTTATTTCCTAAATTTTGTTTTAAATTATTTGGTATTCTAATATTATTTATGCAATCCTTATTAGATGTCAGTTGTGGTGTTTAAAATTATTGGTGTTAATGGAGAAATTGACATCCGAGGGGAAGATATGGAAATCTGTCTTCAAGTAGACCAAGTGACACCAGATCAGTTAGGCAATATCAGTCTACGGCATTACCTTTGTAATCGTCCAGTAGGTAAGACTTTAATGTGATTTAAACTTTTTTTTTAATTTAATTTTTAAAAATTAATTAATTAATTTTTGGCTGAGTTGAGTCTTTGTTGCTGCGCGGGGGCTTTCTCTAGATGTGGCGAGAGGGGGCTGCTCTTTGTTGCGGTGCACGGGCTTCTCGTTGCGGTGGCTTCTCGTTGTGGAGCACAGGCTTTAGGCATGCGGGCTTCAGTCGTTGTGGCTTATAGGCTCAGTAGTGGAGCACGGACTTAGTTGCTCCGCAGCATGTGGGATCTTCCTGGACCAGGGCTTGAACCCGTGTCCCCTGCATTGGCAGGTGGAATCCTAAGCACTGTGCCACCAAGAAAGCCTAAACTTGTTTTGTTTTTACCCATATGATTTATCAGCAATTCTGTCTTTGATATAAATGCATTCACAGAAAATGACATTTATTTATAATAATGCAAGAGATTTGTTCTTTTAGATTACCATATTTCAATAAAGTACTTTAAGTTATTAGAAACATAACCTGTTGAAGAAGTACTTCCTCATTTCTCTTTGTTTCTGCTGTTAAGTTTCATCTTTTACTTTTTCAGTTGTCTCATTCTTTGAGATGATAGGTCTGAGAAAACTAAAATCTTTTCTGTATTAAAAGAGTGATAGGGGCTTCCCTGGTGGCGCCGTGGTTGGGAGTCCGCCTGCCGACGCAGGGGACACGGGTTCGTGCCCTGGTCCGGGAATATCCCACATGCCATGGAGCAGCTGGGCCCGTGAGCCATGGCCGCTGAGCCTGCGCGTCCGGAGCCTGTGCTCCGCAACAGAAGAAGCCACAGCAGTGAGAGGCCCGCATACCGCAAAAAAAAAAAAAAAAAAAAAAGAGTGATAAAGTAATCCTAAAAGGTCAAAGTTAGTTCTACACTAGAATAAGTGTCAATTTTTGTATTCCATTATCTTGCTTATAAGCAAACATTTTCTGAGTCTGGCATGTTACTTGATATTTGGTAAAATCACATATCCTGTTCTTGTGGTTTTTCATTCTAAGATCAACACATTCACTTAGACATAGAGGGATATAAACAACAAAATACACAGTGTATGACGAGGAATACCACATTAAACCATCCCTTTCTCAAACTTTATGTGGAATTATCACTCACGGTTTTCAGTTATTTAAAGAAATGAATTTATTAAAATAGTTATACTAAGAAATTTAAACGACAATATTCTTTTGAAAAGTCACTGAGCTGGAATATTTTTCTTTGCTATATACACAGAATGCTATATCTGATATATAACATGTTGAAATACATATAGTCCTGCATGATATCAAATAAGTATGCTATCACCTCACATCCTGGGAATTGCAAGTAATTTGTCTATAAACCAGCATCATAGATAAAAATTGGCTCCTGGCTTTTTTCTGTGTGTAGGCCTTGCAGTTTACAATGTATCTCCTAAAAAAAAAATTCAAGAATTTCATATTAGCAAGTGTAAATCCCAATAGCACACAAAATGGAGGAAGATAAGTATATAGTTGGAAAGGTTTTGTAGTCAATGAAAAATCAACAAAAAAAGATTGAACATAAAATTTCAAAAGCTAGACCCTATTCTATACCCAACACAAACACTTTTTTGCACAGTTTTTTACTCCTTTTTATAGCCCACTTATTACCATGGCCCACTTATTACTTTGTTTCATGTTGTTCCTGACTGCAGAAATCATTTTGAAATGCCTTATATGTATGGGTTATACAGTCAGTGCTGTCTAATACCTTATTTTTTCACAGCTGTCTTGGTTGTTTAAAAATAAACAAAATAACAAGAAAGAAAGGAAAGGAAAGGGAAAGGGAATAAAGGGAAAAGGAGAAAAAAATAGCTTGAACATTTAAAACATTAATAAGCCATATGAACAAAGATTGTATTTGATCTACAGTTTATATACACTGTCACTCTGACATGAACAGTTAAAATTGCAAAGTTGGGGCTTCCCTGGTGGCGCAGTGGTGGAGAGTCCGCCTGCCGATATAGGGGACGCGGGTTCGTGCCCCGGTCCGGGAGGATCATGCCGCGGAGCGGCTGGGCCCGTGAGCCATGGCTGCTGAGCCTGCGCGTCCGGAGCCTGTGCTCCGCAACGGGAGAGGCCACAGCAGTAGAGGCCCGCGTACCACAAAAAGAAGAAAAAAAATTGCAAAGTTGTTTTGCTTTTGTTTGTTTTTGTTTTTCTATAATGGGTGGACTTTGGATTCCTTTAATAGGAAGACCTTAATGTAAGTTTCATGGCATAAAAGGTAATAAGCAGGAGTGATTTTTGACTAACGAGAATTTTGTTTTGTTTTACCTCTGTTCTAAATACTCTTTTTCGTTTGAAATTATTTATGGCTCTCAGCTCCCTGGAGTGAGTAGTGTGTATGTGTGTGTGTGTGTATGTTTGTGTGTAGATAGACTTATATAGATATACAGATAGATAAAAGGCAAAATAAAATCACATTTACCAAGTTGTTTGTTTTCAGTTGCTCTTACTGTTAAGTAGACAAGTTAGTTAACTCTTGTTTTTCTTGGTACAGGAAAAAACACTAACCATGATCAGTTTGTGACCATTTCTTTTACCTTCTATTTAAAAAAATTAAAATATCTAGTTCTTAATTGTTAAAAGAATTCTTTGGGAGTCTTTTTTTTTTTTTTTTTTTGGCAGCTAAGTCCCACGTGGACCACCAGGGAATTCCCTAGGAGTATTTTTAATCTTTTCTAGTATCTATACCATTTATTTATTTTGAATTGTTAATAAATAGTGCTAACATTAATTAAATATCAATTTTTACCTGAAATAAAAGTTTTAAAAACAACTCTCCACTTTATGTTGCATGTAGAGATCTATCCGTGCTGCATAAATATAAGTATATTTAATTTCTTGCACCTTTCTCCCCTTCATAAATACATATACATTTCACTTCTGTAAGACTAGAGTATTCACACGCATACTGAGGAAAATTAAACATCTTTCCATCATGAATTTGATAAATGGAGGCTTCTTATGAGGGCCCATGGGACAGATAACTTGGACCCTCAAAAACTGAAGCAGCTTCACCTTTCCAGAACAGTTTGTTTTTAACTCACGGATTCTATGAATTGTGTGTGAAACTGATCGTATTTTTCTTTTTGCCGCTAGGAAGTTATTTTTGGTCTACCTTTGGCACAGAAATTTAAATAATGTGTTTTAAGTTAATAATCTTACTACTTGTCTTTACTTTTCCATTCCCTACTTATTTTTTTTTCTTTATTTTTTACATCTTTATTGGAGTATAATTGCTTTACAATGGTGTGTTAGTTTCTGCCTTATAACAAAGTGAATCAGTTATACATATACATATGTTCCTATATCTCTTCCCTCTTCCTCTCCCTCCCTCCCACCCTCCCTATCCCACCCCTCTAGGTCCTCACAAAGCATCAAGCTGATCTTGCTGTGATATGCGGCTGCTTCCCACTAGCTATCTGTTTTACGTTTGGTAGTGTATATATGTCCATGCCACTCTCTCACTTTGTCACAGCTTACCCTTCCCCCTCCCCGTGTCTTCAATTCTCCAGTACGTCTGTGCCTTTATTCCTGTCTTACCCCTAGGTTCTTCATGACATTTATTTTTTCTTAAATTCCATATATATGTGTTAGCATATGGTATTTGTCTTTCTCTTTCTGACTTACTTCAATCTGTATGACAGACTCTAGGTCCATCCACCTCATTACAAATGGCTCAATTTCGTTTCTTTTTATGGCTGAGTAATATTCCATTGTATATATGACTCACATTTTCTTTATCCATTCATCTGATGATGGACACATAGGTTGTTTCCATCTCCTGGCTATTGTAAATAGAGCTACAATGAACATTTTGGTACATCACTCTTTTTGAATTATGGTTTTCTCAGGGTATATGCCCAGTAGTGGGATTGCTGGGTCATATGGTAGTTCTATTTGTAGTTTTTTAAGGAACCTCCATACTGTTCTCCATAGTGGCTGTACCAATTCACATTGCCACCAGCAGTGCAAGAGTGTTCCGTTTTCTCCACACCCTCTCCAGCATTTATTGTTTCTAGATTTTTTTGATGATGGCCATTCTGACTGCTGTGAGATCATATCTCCTTGTAGTTTTGATTTGGATTTCTCTAATGATTAATGATGTTGAGCATTCTTTCATGTGTTTGTTGGCAGTCTGTATATCTTCTTTGGAGAAATGTCTATTTAGGTCTTCTGCCCATTTTTGGATTCGGTTGTTTGTTTTTTTGTTATTGAGCTGCATGAGCTGCTTCTTGTAAATTTTGGAGATTAATCCTTTGTCAATTGCTTCATTTGCAAATATCTTCTCCATTCTGAGGATTGTCTTTTGGTCTTGTTTATGGTTTCCCCTGCTGTACAAAAGCTTTGCAGTTTCATTAGGTCCCATTTGTTTATTTTTCTTTTTATTTCCATTTATCTAGGAGGTGGGTCACAAAGGATCTTGCTGTGATTTATGTCATAGAGTGTTCTGCCTATGTTTTCCTCCAAAAGTTTGATAGTTTCTGGCCTTACATTTAGGTCTTTAATCCATTTTGAGCTTATTTTTGTGTATGGTGTTAGGGAGTGATCTAATTTCATACTTTTAAAGGTACCTGTCCAGTTTTCCCAGCACCACTTATTGAAGAGGCTGTCCTTTCTCCACTGTACATTCCTGCCTCCTTTATCAAAGATAAGGTGACCATATGTGTGTGGGTTTATCTATGGGCTTTCTATCTTGTTCCATGGATCTATATTTCTGTTTTTGTACCAGTACCATATTATCTTGATTACTGTAGCTTTGTAGTATAGTCTGAAGTCAGGGAGCCGGATACCTCCAGCTCGGTTTTTCGTTCTCAAGATTGCTTTGGCTATTCGGGTTCTTTTGTGTTTCCATACAAATTGTGAAATTTTTTGTTCTAGTTCTTTGAAAACTACCAGTGGTAGTTTCATAGGGATTGCATTGAATCTGTAGATTGCTTTGGGTAGTAGAGTCATTTTCACAATGTTGATTCTTCCAATCCAAGAACATGGTATATCTCTCCATCTATTTGTATCATCCTTAATTTCTTTCATCAGTGTCTTATAATTTTCCACATACAGGTCTTTTGTCTCCTTAGGTAGGTTTATTCCTAGATATTGTATTCTTTTTGTTGCAATGGTAAATGAGAATGTATTCTTGATTTCACTTTCAGATTATTCATCAGTAATGTATAGGAATGCAAGAGATTTCTGTGCATTAATTTTGTATCCTGCTACTTTACCAAATTCATTGATTAGCTCTAGTAGTTTCTTGGTGGCATCTTTAGGATTCTCTACGTATGGTATCATGCCATCTGCAAACAGTGACAGCTTTACTTCTTCTTTTCCAATTTGGATTCCTTTTCTTTCCTTTTCATCTCTGATTGCTGTGGCTAAAACTTCCAAAACTATGTTGAATAAGAGTGGTGAGAGTGGGCAACCTTGTGGGCAACCTTGTCTTGTTCCTGATCTTAGTGGAAATGGTTTGTTTTTCACCATTGAGGACGATGTTGGCTGTGGGTTTGTCATATATGGCCTTTATTATGTTGAGGAAAGTTCCCTCTATGCCTACTTTCTGGAGGGTTTTTATCATAAACGGGTGTTGAATTTTGTCGAAAGCTTTCTCTGCATCTATTGAGATGACCATATGGTTTTTCTCCTTCCATTTGTTAATATGGTGTATCACATTGATTGATTTGCGTATATTGAAGAATCCTTGCATTCCTGGAATAAACCCCACTTGATCATGATGTATGATCCTTTTTATGTGCTGTTGGATTCTGTTTGCTAATATTTTGTTGAGGATTTTTGCATCTATGTTCATCAGTGATACTGGCCTGTAGTTTTCATTCTTTGTGACATCCTTGTCTGGTTTTGGTATCAGGGTGATGGTGGCCTCGTAGAATGAGTTTGGGAGTGTTCCTCCCTCTGCTATATTTTGGAAGAGTTTGAGAAGGATAGGTGTTAGCTCTTCTCTGAATGTTTGATAGAATTTGCCTGTGAATCCATCTGGTCCTGGGCTTTTGTTTCTTGGAAGATTTTTAATCACAGTTTCAATTTCAGTGCTTGTGATTGGTCTGTTCATATTTTCTGTTTCTTCCTGATTCAGTCTTGGCAGGTTGTGCATTTCTAAGAATTCGTCCATTTCTTCCAGGTTGTCCATTTTATTGGCATAGAGTTGCTTGTAGTAATCTCTCATGATCTGTTGTATTTCTGCAGTGTCAGTTGTTACTTCTCCTTTTTCATTTCTAATTCTATTGATTTGAGTCTTCTCCCTTTTTTTCTTGATGAGTCTGGCTGGTGGTTTATCAATTTTGTTTATCTTCTCAAATAACGAGCTTTTAGTTTTATTGATCTTTGCTATCGTTTCCTTCATTTCTTTTTCATTTATTTCTGATCTGATATTTATGATTTCTTTCCTTCTGCTAACTTTGAGGGTTTTTTGTTCTTTCTCTTATTGCTTTAGGTGCAAGTTTAGGTTGTTTATTCTAGATGTTTCCTGTTTCTTAAGGTACGATTGTATTGCTATAAACTTCCCTCTTAGAACTGCTCTGCTGCATCCCATAGTTTTGGGTCATCGTGTCTCCATTGTCATTTGTTTCTAGGTATTTTTTGATTTCCTCTTTGATTTCTTCAGTGATCACTTCATTATTAAGTAGTGTATTGTTTAGCCTCCGTGTGTTTGTATTTTTTACAGATCTTTTTCTGTGATTGATATCTAGTCTCATAGCGTTGTGGTTGGAAAAGATACCTGATACAATTTCAATTTTATTAAATTTACCAAGGCTTGACTTGTGACCCAAGATATGATCTATCCTGGAGAATGTTCCATGAGCACTTGAGAAAAATGTGTATTCTGTTGGTTTTGGTTGGAAAGTCCTATAAATATCAAGTCCATCTTGTTTAATGTATCATTTAAAGCTTGTGTTTCCTTATTTATTTTCATTTTGGATGATCTGTCCATTGGTGAAAGTGGGGTGTTAAAGTCCCCTGCTATGAATGTGTTACTGTCCATTTCCCTTTTTATGGCTGTTAGTATTTGCCTTATGTATTGAGGTGCTGCTATGTTGGGTGCATAAATATTTACAATTGTCATATCTTCTTCTTGGATCGATCCCTTGAGCTTTATGTAGTGTCCTTCTTTGTCTCTTGTAATAGTCTTTGTTTTAAAGTCTATTTTGTCTGATACAAGAATTGCTACTCCAGCTTTCTTTTGGTTTCCATTTGCATGGAATATCTTTTTCCATCCCCTTACTTTCAGTCTGTATGTGTCTCTAGGTCTGAAGTGGGTCTCTTGTAGACAGCATATATATGGGTCTTGTTTTTGTATCCATTCAGCCAGTCTGTGTCTTTTGGTGGGAGCATTTAATCCATTTACACTTATGGTAATTATCGATATGTATGTTCCTATTCCCATTTTCTTAATTGTTTTGGGTTTGTTGTTATAGGTCTTTTCCTTCTCTTGTGTTTCTTGCCTAGATAAGATCCTTTAGCATTTGTTGTAAAGCTGGTTTGGTGGTGCTGAACTCTCTCAGCTTTTGCTTGTCTGTAAAGGTTTTAATTTCTCCATCAAATCTGAATGAGATCCCTGCTGGGTAGAGTAATCTTAGTTGTAGGTTTTTCTCCTTCATTACTTTAAATATGTCCTGCTAGTCCCTTCTGGCTTGCAGAGTTTTTGCTGAAAGATCAGTTGTTAACCTTATGGGGATTCCCTTGTGTGTTATTTGTTGTTTTTCCCTTGCTGCTTTTAATATGTTTTCTTTGTATTTAATTTTTGGCAGTTTGATTAATAGGTGTCTTGGCGTGTTTCTCCTTGGATTTATCCTGTATGGGAGTCTCTATGCTTCCTGGGCTTGATTAACTATTTCCTTTCCCATATTAGGGAAGTTTTCAACTATAATCTCTTCAAATATTTTCTCAGTCCCTTTCTTTTTCTATTCTTCTTCTGGAACCCCTATAATTTGAATGTTGGTGTGTTTAATGTTGTCCCAGAGGTCTCTGAGACTGTCCTCAGTTCTTTTCATTCTTTTTTCTTTATTCTGCTCTGCAGTAGTTATTTCCACTATTTTATCTTCCTGGTCACTTATCCGTTCTTCTGTCTCAGTTATTCTGCTATTGATCCCTTCTAGAGTGTTTTTAATTTCATTTATTGTGTTCAGCGTTGCTTGTTTCATCTTTAGTTCTTCTAGGTCCTTGTTAAATGTTTCTTGCATTTTCTCTATTCTATTTCCAAGTTTTTGGATCATCTTTACTATCATTATTCTGAATTCTTTTTCAGGTAGACTGCCTATTTCCTTTTCATTTGTTAGGTCTGGTGGGTTTTCATCTTGCTCCTTCATCTGCTGTGTGTTTTTCGGTCTTCTCATTTTGCTTATCTTACTGTGTTTGGGGTCTCCTTTTTGCAGACTGCAGGTTCGTAGTTCCCATCGTTTTTGGTGTCTGTCCCCAGTGGCTAAAGTTGGTTCAGTGGGTTGTGTAGGCTTCCTGGTGGAGGGGACTAGTGCCTGTGTTCTGGTGGATGAGGCTGGATCTTGTCTTTCTGGTGGGCAGGTCCACGTCTGGTGGTGTGTTTTGGGGTGTCTGTGGACTTATTATGATTTTAGGCAGCCTCTCTGTTAATGTGTGGGGTTGTGTTCCTGTCTTGCTAGTTGTTTGGCATAGAGTGTCCAGCACTGTAGCTTGCTGGTCGTTGAGTGAAGTTGTGTGTTGGTGTTGAGATGGAGATCTCTGGGAGATTTTCGCCATTTGATATTACATGGAGCTGGGAGGTCTCTTGTGGACCAGTGTCCTGAAGTTGGCTCTCCCACCTCAGAGGCACAGCACTGACTGATAGCTGCAGCACCAAGAGCCTTTCATCCACACGGCTCAGAATAAAAGGGAGAAAATGTAAGAAAGAAAGGAAGGAAGGAAGGAAGGAAGGAAGAGGAAAGAAAGAAAGAAAGAAAGAGGATAAAAGAAAAGAAAATAAAGTAAGGTAAAATAAAATAAAGTTATTAAAATAAAAACAATAATTATGTAGAAAAAAAATTTTTAAATAAAAAAAAAACAGACGGATAGAGCCCTAGGACAAATGGTGAAAGCAAAGCTATACAGACAAAATCTCAGACAGAAGCATACACATACACACTCACAAAAAGAGGAAAAGGGGAAAAAATCATAAATCTTGCTCTCAAAGTCCACCTCCTCAATTTGGGATGACTCATTGTCTTTTCAGGTATTCCACAGATGCAGGGTACGTCAAGTTGATTGTGGAGCTTTAATCCACTGCTCCTGAGGCTGCTGGGAGAGATTTCCCTTTGTCTTCTTTGTTCGCACAGCTCCCGGGGTTCAGCTTTGGATTTGGCCCCGCCTCTGTGTGTACGTCACTTGAGGGTGTCTGTTCTTCGCTCAGACGGGACGGGGTTAAAGGAGCTGCTGATTCGGGGGCTCTGGCTCACTCAGGCCGGGGGCAGGGAGGGGTATGGAGTGCGGGGTGAACCTGCGGCTGCAGAGTCCGGCGTGACGTTGCACCAGCCTGAGGCGCGCCGTGCGTTCTCCCAGAGAAGTTGTCCCTGGATCCCGGGACCCTGGCGGTGGTGGGCTGCCCAGGCTTCCCGGAAGGGGGGGTGTGGAGAGTGGCCTGTGCTCGCACACAGGCTTCTTGGTGGCGGCCGCAGCAGCCTTAGTGTCTCAATCCCGTCTCTGGGGTCCGCGCTGTAAGCTGCGGCTCGCGCCTGTCTCTGGAGCTCCTTTAAGCAGCGCTCTTAATCCCCTCTCCTCGCGCACCAGGAAACAAAGAGGCAAGAAAAAGTCTCTTGCCTCTTCGGCAGGTCCAGACTTTTCCCCGGACTCCCTCCCGGCTAGCCGTGGCGCACTAACCCCCTGCAGGCCATGTTCACACTGCCAGTGCCATTCCTCTCCCTGCGCTCCGACCAAAGCCCGAGCCTCAGCTCCCAGCCCCGCCCACCCCGGTGGGTGAGCCGACAAGCCTCTCGGGCTGGTGAGTGCTGGTCGGCACCGATCCTCTGTGCGGGAATCTGCCCGCTTTGCCCTCCGCACCCCTGTTGCTGTGCTCTCCTCCGCGGCACCGAAGCTCCCCCCTCCGCCACCCGCAGTCTCCGCCGGCGAAGGGGCTTCCTAGTGTGTGGAAACCTTTCCTCCTTCACAGCTCCCTCCCACTGGTGTAGGTCCCATCCCTATCCTTTTGTCTCTGTTTATTCTTTTTTCTTTTGCCCTAACCAGGTACGTAGGGAGTTTCTTGTCTTTTGGGAGGTCTGAGGTCTTCTACTGCGTTCAGTAGGTGTTCTGTAGGAGTTCTTCCACATGTAGATGTATTTCTGATGTATCTGTGGGGAGGAAGGTGATCTCCACGTCTTACTCTTCTGCCATCTTCCCCCTCTCTCCCCTACTTATTTTTTTAATCTGATTATACCATGTGCATGTTTTCTCCTATTCTTTTTAGAACTAGGTAATGTAAAATAAAATAGTTACCATGAGCACCAATTCACTTAAGTCGTTCCACTAGGAACTTTTATTTTTAAAGATATTTTATGGGTGTTTATTGAAATTAAAGAAATTTGTTTTGAACTTGAGTATTTATAGCTCTGTAAGCCACCTCAAATTCTTTTTTGGAGCAAGACCAAGGCATAAATAAATGTAAATATAAATATATTTCCTTTGCTGTAATTTTAGTTTCAAAATTGTCTTCTAGTAGTAACATGTTAATGGGGTCTTCTCTATTTACCTTTCCAGTTATTTAAGGGCCCAATTTTAATGAAGAATGTACAAAACTTCAGGCTTTTGTCACTACTTGAGAAATGGCTTGAGTCACTTTAAATGCCATGACTGTTTCTTCATCACAGTTGTCCATTATATAATAAATGTATAGATATGTACACACTGAGACACACTCAAAATATCTGAGTTATGCATCATCAGATTTATATCATGGCATGTTTTTCCATGTTACCAAAAAATAAAAATATATATAAAATTATAGACAAAACAGGGCTTTCCTGGTGGCACAATGGTTAAGAATCTGCCTGCCAGTGCAGGGGACACGGGTTTGAGCCCTGCTCCAGGAAGATCCCACATGCCGTGGAGCACCTAAGCCTGTGTGCCGCAAGTACTGAAGCCCACATGCCTAGAGCCCGTGCTCCGCAACAAGAGAAGCCATCGCAGTGAGAAACCTGCGCAGCATAACGAAGAGTAGCCCCTGCTCCCTGCTCGCCGCAGCTAGAGAAAGCCCATGCACACCAATGAAGACCCAACGCAGGCATAAATAAATAAATAAATAAATAAATAAATAAATATTTTAGAAAAGTATAGACAAGACAGCATTATTGCAGTAGAAGATTGTCTATAAAAATGAAAATTGGGAAAATTAAGGTGGGGTACATGTGGTATATGTACTGTAAATATCTTAAATTAAGAGTAAATATTAAAAGTTTATTATTGCTTTAACATTGTACAAAGTGACAATAATGACCGGTAATTGAGAGTGACATTTCTGAGTAGTACTACAAAGTTATAATTTTTATTTGTTCTTTTTTCATAGGTTCAGATCATAAAGCTGTAATTCATTCTAAATCCTCTCCTGAGATTACTCTGAGATTTGAAAGTGGGCCTGGTGCTGTAATACACTCTTTGCTTGCAGAAAAGAATGGCTTTCTGCAGTGCCATATAGAAAACTTTAGCACTGAGTTTCTTATATCTTCTCTTATGAATATTCAACATTTTTTGGAAGATGAAACTGTTGCAACAGTGATGCCAATGAAGATACAAGTTTCTAACACAAAAATAAATTTAAAAGTATGTTAACAAATATTTTTATATTTTCATGTTATAAATGTTCACTTTGCCTACCTGGACTTTGATTCATGTCTAGAAATATGAACTGGTTGGTCTTTGTGGTGATGGTGTAGAGATTTTTCATAGAAATTACAAAATATCAAAATGAAATGAGCAGTTTTCTCACTGTATGAACTAAAGCGTGTTAAAGATATATTTCAAACTCATTAAGAATATTATTGGCTGAAGTAATATTTAAGAAAATGATTAATTGAAGATGATTAATTTTATCTTTTACTTTAATAACAACATGCCAATACTATTTATCTTTCCTGTAGGATGACAGTCCTCGTAGTAATACAGTATCCTTTGAACCAGCTCCTGTAACTGTTCATATTGATCATCTTGTGGTAGAGAGAAATGATGATGGCTCTTTTCATATCAGAGGTATATATGAAAACAGTTTAAGTGAACATTTAACTGAAATATGTCATTATTAGTATGCTGATTTTTTTTTTCACTCATACGTTTTATATACTATTTTATATGTGTATGCATATGTAGTAGTAGATGATTTAGGGACACTGTGAGTACATTGTGATAAAATATCATCCATGTATGAACCTCTAGCTCAGGAATAACTCATCTATAATTGATTTAGTATCTATTCTACAAAGGTGTTTTGAATGAAGTCCTTCCAGGGTTATCTCAATCTTCTCCTTTTCAATGAACCCTTCTCTATAACTTGATGTGACTTCTTAAAATTCTTGAGTACTTATTCTCCATACCTTAGTTACTTATAGTATATTGCTATGTATTTAGTTCTGTTTCAGTGCTTGTATCTCCATTCTAGCAAGATTTCTAAGGTCTCTAATGTAAGGACTGTGCCTTCTAAGGTAGTGTGGAGTAGTGGAAAGAGCTTGAGTTGGTAGACCTAGGTATTCTAGTCCTCACTTTGTCAGTAGCTACTTGAGGGTGAAATGTGAGGGACTGATAAGAGACGAACCAGAAAAATCTGTAGCCAGAAACCATGAAAGAGAAGACTATTGCTGAGGTAGAAGCAGTTTGTGGGGCACTCTTGACTGAAGAGTCCTTCCTCTCTGGAGCTGGGGAACAGCTACAGCAAACATAGAAGTCAGGCCAACAAAGATCAAAATGTCATCTTCATTACTGATAAAAGCTCAGGTGAAGATAGCTCAGGTGTGAGAAGTTAGGTTTGCTGTATGGCTCTTGCTCCCAGATGCTTTAGATCCCCAAACTGCAGGTCTGTCTTACACAAAACCAGAACAGAGTGTTCCAGTGCTTCAGAGTGCTGAAGAAAAGTTGAGACTTTTAAAGAAATATAATTAATATCCTCAGACAGATGATAGGCTTTTGAACTCAAAACAAGAACAAGCTTTTATGGAAAATAACCAGTTAGAAGTCCTTGAAAATTAAAAACCTGATCTTTGAATTTAAAAATAGTAGGTCACCTAAAATCTATCAGCTCTACCTTCAAGAGATATCCAGAGTCAGACCTGAATCATACAGTATGTATCTGTCTCAGATTGGCTTCTTTTTTTTTTCTGCGGTACGCGGGCCTCTCACTGTTGTGGCCTCTCCTGTTGCGGAGCACAGGCTCCGGATGCGCAGGCTCAGCGGCCATGGCTCACGGGCCCAGCCGCTCCGCGGCATGTGGGATCTTCCCAGACTGGGGCATGAACCCGTGTCCCCTGCATCGGCAGGCGGACTCTCAACCACTGCGCCACCAGGGAAGCCCTCAGATTGGCTCCTTTCACTTAGTTATATGATTTAAGGTTTCTCCATGTCTTTTCAAGGCTTAATAGCTCATTTCCTTTTAGAGCCAAATAATATTCCATTGTCTGAATGTTCCACAGTTTATTTCACCTACTGAAGGGCATCTTGGTTGCTTCCATATTTTGGCAGTTATGAATAAAACTGCTGTACACATTCACATGCAGGTGTTTGTGTAGACATAAGTTTTCAGCTCCTTTGGGTAGATACCAAGGAGTGTGATTGCTGGATCTTATGGTTAAGAGTACGTTTAGTTTTGTAAGAAAATGGCTGTACTATTTTACATTCTTATCAGCTGTGGATGAGATTTCTTGTTGCTCTATGTTCTCACTAACATTTGGTGTTGTCAATGTTCTGGATTTTGGCCGTTCTAAATAGGTGTGTAGTGGTATGCTGTTGTTTTAATTTGCATTTCCCTGATGACATATGATGTACGCATCTTTTCGTATGCTGATTTGCCATCTATATATCTTCTTTTGTGAGGTGCCTCTTAAAGTCATTGGCCTCAGAGAGAGATTTCTTATTGATTAAAGATACCCCAAAACATACCTCAGTCATAAACCTTTATCCATCTAACAACATAATATTGTTATGAAAAATATATGAAAAATATAAAAGCAAACCTATTTGAAGTAAAGAGAAATGGAATCATATCATATTGAGATGCTATAATCATAGAGAAACTTTTACATGCCTCTCAGAGTACAAGTATAGATACATAAATATAAATATGTGTGTGTGTGTATGTGTATGTATATATATATATTTGAATTCAACAAATGGGTAATTTCAAATACCCATAAAACTTCTCTATTAATTCAGTTTCAAAGAAAATATCAACAGATTCCAAAACATAAAGTTCATGCAGACCATTTCTCTGATATCAGTGCAATAAAGTTTGTCATTGACATAAAAATGTAGCAGAAAATAAAATATTTTTTAAATTAATTAATTTTATTTTTGGCTGCATTGGGTCTTTGTTGCAGTGTGGGGGCTACTCTTCGTTGCAGTGCGTGAGCTTCTCGTTGCAGAACACGGGCTCTAAGCACACGGGCTTCAGTAGCTGTGACACACAGGCTCAGTAGTTGTGGCGCACGGGCTTAGTTGCTTCGCAGCATGTGGGATCTTCCCAGACCAGGGCTCTAACCTGTGTCCCCTGCATTGGCAGGTGGATTCTTAACCACTGCACCACCAGTGAAGTTCCAAATAAAATATCTATACTTGACAAAATTTAAAACAATCCTTGCTCTAACTGTTGGGGATTTATTGCCAACTGAGTGAGATTAATTACTATTTGCTGAAGAAAACAAAAACAAATATTTCTTTTAAATGAGAGGTTTATAATATCTAAAGAAAAATATCCACTTGCATACACATAATGGAGAAATAAAGAATTAAATAAACATCAATTTAATGAGTAAAAACTAATTTAAAATCAAGGTGCTTTGAAAAAATTTTCTCTATATTTTCCCCTATATTTCTTATCTATATTTTACAATTGGTGAAATATCAATACATATTTTACCAATTGTGAACTGTATTTTAATGTAGTAGCTAAGGCAAAAGTGAATCACTGATACAGCAAGGGCATATATTTGCAAGAAGATCATTTCAATATGGAAACTCCATTTGGATTTGTCTTTAAAGTTGTATGGGTTAAAAAAAAATCACATATGAGGGACTCCTGGCAGTCCATTGGTTAAGACTCTGTGCTTCCTTTGCAGGGGGCGCAGGTTCGATCCCTCGGGGAACTAAGATCCCACATGCCCTGTGGTGTGGCCAAAAAAAAAAAAAAATCACATATTTATCTTTTCAGAATATGTCACATATTTATAAACTTCATTTCTTACATTTATGAAAACTCTTGCTCCTTATCAAATGTTTTACATTTTAGGAATATAATTTTTCTTATTTCATGTTTTTACAGTGACACTTGGATCTTTTCAGCAAAGCCATTTAGGTAGTGATGAAATGTTAGAGAAAAGCATATGCTAGATTTTCTTTAAGTGGGCATCAAAACTCAGGGTATTATTTAAATTTAGCAGCAGTACTCATGTATATAAAATATTCTTTTTAAGCATTACTTTTTAAAAAAAAATATTTATTTATTTTTGGCTGCGTTGGGTCTTCGTTGCTGTGCACAGGCTTTCTCTAGTTGTGGCCAGCGGGGGCTACTCTTTGTTGCTGTGCGCGGGCATCTCATTGCAGTAGCTTCTTTTGTTGCAGACCACGGGCTCTAGGCGTACAGCCTTCAGTAGCTGTGGCACGCAGGCTCAGTAGTTGTGGCTCGCAGGCTCTAGAGCACAGGCTCAGTAGTTGTGGTGCACGGGCCTAGTTGCTCTGCGGCATGTGGGATTTTCCCGGACCAGGGCTTGAACCCGTGTCCCCTGCATTGGCAGGCGGATTCTTAACCACTGCGCCACCAGGGAAGTCCTGTAAATTGTTGATGTACCTTTCAAAAGCTCATTGAGACGATGGAAAATTTTGTTGTGTTATTCAGGATATTAACATTGTACAAAATTTAAGACAATTTATTTTAAAGTAGTTTTCCATTGTCTCTGGAAAGAACAACATGTTTTAAGCATAAGCAAGTATGCTTTGTTTTATACAGGGTGTCTCATGTTTCATATCAGTGTATTCCTAAGAGCAATATCATGAAGCAGATTACATTATGTTATTTTTCTTATCATGTGGAAATGAATTGCATGAGGGTCTTTGGTGTATGATGTACGTAATGTAACACGTAGTCTAATGTACCGCACATAAAGCTTGTATGATAATGTATCATAAATACGACTCAAATTAATATATTAGCCATGATAAACAAGTATTTAAGAGTTTTATTTGCTTCTTAGAATTTTGAAGCACTTTGGGTAAATAATTTGAATGGCCCTACTTTCTCAAGTAGCTCTTTAAGAAATTTTCAGGTATGGGCATTCCCTGGTGGTCTATTGATTAGGATTCGGTGCTTTCACTGCGTGGCCCAGGTTCAATCCCTGGTTGGGGAACTGAGATCCTGCAAGCCACGTGGCACAGCCAAAAAAGAAAAATAAGGAAGGAAATTTTGAGGTATGCTGAGTTTTTCTCCCTTAAAACAAATTTATTTAGCAAACAGGAGCATTCAGAATAATCTGACTAGTAGGTGTTTCAAAAATTAGTTTTAGGTGTTTGTTGCTGTGATAATAGCAGCTTACCTAATATTTTTCTTTACTCCTTCCTGTTCTTTTAGTGTACTGTGAGGTATACTTGCAGCTGCTCTGGATGTGATTAAATAAAGTTCATCATAAAAGAATAGATGTTTTTTGTTTTTATTTATTTATTTATTTATTGCCACTTATCATAGTACTCCACACTTCTTGGGAAAGACTAATTTTTCAGTACAGAGAAGGTTAAAATAATTTTTCAGAAAATTACAAAGGTATACTACAATTTCTTGTTGCTCCAGTGAAATATGACTAATTAAGTAATTTAATAACACTATTATAAGAGAAAAAGACAGAAAATGTTTGTTGTGTATGTGTTTGTGTGTGTGTGTGTGTGTATATATATATATATATATATATATAGTATGTCTGTATATCCTATGCCATTTGCTGTTAATTAATTTTAATAGTAGTGTCCTGTCTCTCAACATGTCTTGCACCCAACACACCTAGGACCTGGCATACTCCCATCTGAGAGAGTGGCCATTGTGGCATTGACTCCCAGCAAAAGTGTTGTGAGGGAGTACCTCCCAATAGATTATATTGGAATGTTGGGGGTAGGATGGGGCATTGTATATTTAACGGTCTGTGATGAACAACTCTTTGCCATATACAGCCTTAGAATCATTGCCATAATACTTCCTCACTGGGAATGAGGGAAGAATTTTTAAATTACTAAACCTAAGGAGTAGTGTAAAACCTAAACTCGGAAGAGTGCCTGTACGACACTCAGAGAAGACAAATGAATAGACATCTTCTGTCTGAATAAACAGAGAACTGTTAAAACCTCGATTTAAAGTCAAATATTTATTGAACACCTGCTGTGGTACTAACAGCAATTAATATTTGAATAATGCTTTCCAGTTTGTAAAGTTCTTTTACATTAAATATTGACTCACTTAATTCTTACCATAACCCTTTGAGATAATTAAGGCAAGTATTCTTATCATCTCCTTTTTGCAAATGAAGAAATTAAAGTTTAGATAAGTTGAATGGCTTGCCCAAGGTACAAGATCTAGAAAGTAACTAGCAGAGCCTATGCGAGGGGAAAAGTGTACATTGTCGTAAGGTGTACATTTCATCCATGAGGGGCATGGATTTGTTCATCAAAATTTGTCTTAAAAACTAGAAAGAAGGGCTTCCCTGGTGGCGCAGTGGTTGAGAGTCCGCCTGCCGATGCAGGGGACACGGGTTCGTGCCCCGGTCCGGGAGGATCCCACATGCTGTGAAGCGGCTAGACCCGTGAGCCATGGCCGCTGAGCCTGCGCGTCCGGAGCCTGTGCTCCGCAACGGGAGAGGCCACAACAGTGAGAGTACCGCGTACCGCAAAAAACCCCCAAAAAACTAGAAAGAAGCTCTTTTAAAGTAAATAAAAGGAAATATGTCTTTCTATAGTAATAGACTCCAATTACCCTTGTCAGTTACAGGTTCTCTCCTTTCCTATCCCTTTCCAGTCCCTCCCATCTTTACACTTGCTTCTTTCTGCCTCTTCCTCCTCATTCCTCCCCTTCTTATCTCTTCCTTTTCCCTTCCTACCTGCTCCCCCCTACTTATCTCTCCCTCTTTTTTTTTCTAATTGAAGTATTGTTGATTCACAATATTATATTAGTTTCAGGTGTACAGTATAGTGATTCAATATTTTTATAGATTATACTCCATTAAAACTTATTATAAGATAATGCCTGTACTTCTCTGTGCTATACAATATATCCTTGTTGTTTAACTATTTTAATCTATTTTATACCTAGTAGTTTGTATCTCTTAGTCTCATATTCCTCATTTGCCCCTCCCTGCTTTCTTCTCCCTTTTGGTAACCACTAGTTTGTTTTCTGTATCTTTGAGTCTGTTTCTGTTCAGAGCAGCACTCTTTACAGTAGCCAAGATATGGAAGCAACCCAAATGGATAAAGAAGATATAAGATATATATATATATATAAAAACACACACACTGTGGAATATTACTCAACCATAAAAAAAGAATGAATTCTGCCATTTACAGCAACATGAGTGTACCTAGAGAATATTAAGCTTAGTGAAATAAGTCAGACAGAGAAAAAGAAATACTAATGATTTCACTTATATGTGGAATCTAAAATTTAGGTACTACAAATGAGTGTATATGCAAAACAGAGTCACCGTTAACTCTCCGTCTTTATCTCCAGTTACAGCTACATCCCTCTTCCTCTTTTCCCATCCTCACTCCTCTGTCTCCTCCACTCTCTAGCTCTCTCTCCTCCCTCCTCCTCTATTTCATTCCTTCTTTTTCTCTTCCCATATTTCTTCCTCTTCTCTTCTTTCCCTCTCCTTCCCTTTTCTCTCCTCATTCCACCTGCCAGTGATTGAAATAAAATAGGTTTCAGAATTGTTTGGTCAGTGGTTTTTTCATTATTCTTAGTATCCCATGAGTAGTGAGATATAGACTAAATAAAATGGGTCTTGGGCCCTCTGTTTTCCTCACTACAGCCTATGTAAGTCAGCTTTTTTTTTTTTTTTTTTTAGTTCATATTAGCATTCTATGTCAGATTTCATTTAAAAGAAGAGTTTTGCTCCTCTAAAAATTTGAAAAACAAAAGTATGTTATAAATTTGTAATCAAGTAGAATTTTAGGGGTGTTATTAATTTTTTGAGGTTGAAAGAATGGAGAATTTGGCTTTTCCATGGCATAGTACTTTAGGATTTCTCTTACAGTCACTGCCAAGCTGAATTGTATGCTAGTCTGAACCAATACAACAGTTTTTGTAGTTTTTTTCCTAGTTAATACTACGAAAAATATAATCAGTACAGGACAATATTGTAAAAAGTAGTTTCTGATTTGAGACCACTGTAATATAATGAACCCAAGAACAAACCAAAACTCAACTTGATGTCATTTATCCATGTTAATGGAACTATTCCATTTTTATATATACAGAATAGGGGTAAAATTGATAGAACCATTATGGAGGGTAATTTGGCAATATGAACAAAAGCTTTAAAAAATATTTTTGTTCTTTGACTTAGCTAACCCCTTCTGGAAATTTTTTTTTTTTTTTTTTTTTTTTGGCGGTACGCGGGCCTCTCACTGTTGTGGCCTCTCCTGTTGCTCCGGATGTGCAGGCTCAGCGGCCACAGCTCAAGGGCCCAACTGCTCCGTGGCATGTGGGATCCTCCCGGACCGGGGCACGAACCCGTGTCCCCTGAATCGGCAGGCAGACTCTCAACCACTGCGCCACCAGGGAAGCCCTGGAAATCTTTTTAAGGGGAAAAATTATTTTGAGCAGTATTACTCTTTTGTCTGCTCAGTATAATTTGATATGGTGAACTGCCTTACTATCATGACTGTTGCATGTGATTTTGGTGGACTTAGCAATCATATGACCCTATCACAAAAATGGAGATGGGACCCAGCAGGGCCAATCAAAAGATTTCAGCCCTTGGGACACTGAGTGATACATGAATGGACTGTGACCCAAGCATTCTGAGTCTTTTTTTGTGAATTGAAAGGACACTGAGAGAGAAGGGGTCACAGGCTGTAAAACTTACTCGTTTGGGGTCACCAGAGTCTACCTTTGCCATCATATGACTGAACGAACCCAGAAGAGAAGAAAAGTGGACCTGAGAAGTAGAGAGAGTCAGGTTCCTAAATTGACACTCCTGAGGACATCACATGAATTTCAGTATCTGGCTATACCTGAAGCACCATCACTTGTTTTTGATTACTGATTTAATCTCTTTACCTGTTATATTTGTGTCTATTTTGGTAGCTTGTGTCTTTGTAGGAATTTTTCTGTTTCATCTAAGCTATCTAATTTATTGGTATACAGTTCTTCACAGTATTCCTTTACAATTATTTTTATTTCTGTTAGGTTGATAGTAACGTCCCCTCTTCCATTTCTGATTCTAGTAATTTGTTTCCTTTTTTATTTTTTGGTCCATCTAACTAAGGTTTTATCAATTTTATTCATCTTTTCAACAGATGAGCTTTTGGTTTTGATTTTGTTCATCTTTTCAATGAATGAGCTTTTTTGTTTTATTGACTTTATTGTTTTCCTGTTTCGTAATGCCTTCCTACTAATAGAGATACTCATTTTTAAATTAGTTTTTCACAAGAGAACTTAATGTTATCTGAGTATTTATTTGTTGTATTAGATTCTCAGATGCTTAACACTAGAAATGATTTGAAAGAAGATGTCAAAAGTGATTCAGTGCTGCTTACCAGTGGAAAGTGTGATCTGAAAAAACAACACAGTGTCACTCAAGCCACTCAGACGAGCCCAGAGGTTCCTTGGACTTCTCAGTCAGTCAACTTTCCTGAGTGCTCCTTTGACTTTACTAGGGAACAGGTAATGGAAAAACTAGTTCATTCTCATTCAGTTTCAGCAATTAAAATAAATATTAAACAGTTAAGACATTATTTACTTATTTAAAATTTGTTGAGTGCTTGTTATATGCCAGGCACTGTGTTAGATGCTGTTGATACAGTGTTGAGCAAGGTATGGACATCCCCAGCCTTCACAGAGTTTGTAGTCTGATGGAAGATAAAGGAGTAAGTGTGGGACAGTGCCAGTTTCTGGAATCCACGAAGGCTTCTTGGAAGATATATTCATTTTGATGTCTTATTTTTAAGTTGCAAAAGTATTGTTATGTTTCAGATCTTTGGAAAAATATTTTAAAACAACTCTAACGTATTGTAACCTCCTACAGTGCTGTCAGTCAGTATTTTAAAATTTTTCCTCCCATGCTCTTTCCATAATTTTTCTAAATAATTACTATTCTAGTGTATATAACTGTATTTTTTTTTACTTAACTTTGTTTAACAGATGTCTTCCATATTACTACATATGCTTCGTATATGTATTTTATTTGTTTTTTTAATTCAAGTATAGTCGATGCTTCATATTTATTGTTAGTGGCAGATTAATATGGGTGTGGATGTGTTGTCATTTCTAAAGGTTCCTCTTAACATTTAATATTTGAGTTGCTTCTTATTTTTTGCTGTTATCAAATTCTATCCAGCAGAATTTTAATTCTCTATGATAGAACCACAGAATGAGTTCATTCACCTGTTTAACAGGATTTGTTGGTTGTCAACTCTAAGCTAAGGATATAGAATTGTAACAGTATACCACTCCCTGTCTATTAAGAAACTCAAAGTTTAGTGGGAAAGACAGAAGCATGTAAACGGTAGTCAGAACATACTGTTTCATGTGTTATATGTACTAGAGTTTGGGAAGTATAGTGAAATACCCAACTTGGTCTGTAAGGCAGGCATTCTTAAGCTGGTACTAAAAGGTCTGAGAACTCTTTGAAATTGAACGAATTTATTTTACTATATCTGTGTAAATGTGTTTTCCTGTGGAGAAAGTTTTATCACATCTTCCTGGCTAGGGGTTAGGGAATGGTTCTAAGAGGATAAAATGCTTGAACCGAGTCTTAATGAGGGGAGACCTATTGACATCTAGATGAAAATGTCTAATGAGATATTCAGAATGTGGGTCTGGGGCTCCAGAGAGAGGCTTGTGCTGGATCAGGCTATCTGTAGTTATTGGAGCCACAGGAGTAGATGAGATCATCTAAGAGAGTGGCTCCAGTGATATGGAATTTAATAGAATACGAAAAATTTAAGGGTTATTAGACAGCTGAGGAAGAGATGAAAAGTCCATAGGTAGAGAGGGGTAAACAAGAAAGAACTGTAGCATAAAAGGCAAAAGAGGAGAGAGGCGTAGCAAGGAGTGGTGAGGCAGCAGCATCTTAAGAGAAATTGAAATTAAACAAAATCACTATTAGATTTGGAAATTAGAAGTTAATTAGTGTTTTGAATTGCTGGGTCAAAACTTACGGACATTTTTAAGTGCTTGGTATGTGTTTCCAAATAAATTCTCAAAGCAGTTTTCGGCTTAAGTGCATCCTCACCAGCATTGGGTAATTTTACTGACTCATGTGTCACACCTTTGATACTGTATAAATAGTTTGTGTTTTCTGAAAATGGTTAAGTTTTCTTATTTTCCAAATTTATCATTTCAGCTCATGGAAGAGAATGAATCTCTTAAACAGGAATTGGCTAAAGCTAAAACAGCTCTTGCAGAGGCTCACTTGGAAAAAGATGCTCTTCTCCATCATATAAAGAAGATGACAGTTGAATAGTAGGAGTGGCAGTCAGAAACTCAAATTATAGCTCTGGAGTATGGTGGTTATATTTATAATGTGATGTTTCCAGTTAGTGGAAGAGTTTCCTTTTCATGAAAAGACAATAAAATGAAATAGAATGTGATGAAGTGGTGACTATTCCAAAGCCAGTTTAGAAAATACTAGGTACGGGCATTACAATCTTTTGGTTGTTTTGTGTTTTGGGGTTTAAACCCTCTTTTAAACTGGTGTGATATAAGGAAGTCAACGCATACTGTAAAATAATTACCTGCCTAATGAATAGAAGATGTCATTTCCTAATTTTGATATTACCTTATAGGCATTTTTTAAAAAGAAAAATTAAAATCTATGTGTTCCCACTATTTATCACTATTTGTTAATAATTTACTATTATTTACAAAGATTCAGATGCTTTTAGGGCTAATGTAAAATAAAAGGAAGCTTACATTTTAAATGTTATTAAAATTATGTACTTAAATCTATATTTAATTACTGTAAAAAAAAGTCCAATCAAATTAATGAATATCTAATGGCTCGGTTTGAAAATTCTAGAAAATCATCACCCTACTGCACTTATGAAGTAACTTGAAAATGTGAAAAAGAATCATTTTAAGTGATGGGTAAACTGTGTAAGTTGAAGCTATAATTTTAATCAAAGAAGATGGCACAAATGTTAAAATAAAAAGCATAAACTGTAAAAAAGCAAGACATTAGAGTATATGGCCAACTGATTTAAAAAGCATTATTTGTACATTCCTTTAAACATTTATTGTTAGAAGTAAAAGAGTAATTTAACTATCCTACTAAATTTAGCATTTGTAACTGTAAGAATTTTAACTAATGCTATTTATATTAGTTCTTTACCTTCATCTTTCCTTTATTTAAGGAAGGGAATGTTTTCAGAGAATTTTCTTTTCACATACATAAAACAATTTCATACCATTCCTGTAGTATCACAACAGGTGGATGTTTGCACATGTCAAATTTATAATGCTAGTTTTGATTGAAGTTCTATGTGACTTATATATTATCTTCTATAATAAGAAAAACTGGTAAATTTTGAATTCTATTTTCTAGGGATTGTTAAGTTTGAAAGCAACATGAGAGAGAATCTCAATCATGCATTATGAAATAAAAGTTTATGAGTATTTAAGAAACAGAGGCTTTTAACAATTTAAAATATATTTCTGATAGAATTAAACTAAGTGGGGCCTATTTTAAAATTCACATTCTTAAACATAAATATATCCAAGATAGAACATGAAATAGCTGGACTGCTCTTTCTTTAAGATACTTGAAAATTTTCAACCACGTTCAGACACTTTATGGTGCTTTGCTTGTTTGGTATGACTTATATAGCCATCCCTCTATCTAAGTACTTGGAAGGAAATACATTTCATTTTACATTAAGTGTTGGAGTGATTTTAGATTTTATTGAAAATGGTACTGGCTTTTTTTTTTTTTCTATAATGTCCATTTTAACTAACGTTATTTAAAATACAAGCCCTGTTTTGGGAGCTAAGGATACAGCAAAGAACAAGTTAAATTGTTATTATTTTACCTCAGAGTGTTTTTAAAATCCTGATAAACCATTTTAATCTAAGACTATTATATAGTTTTAGATTAAAAGCAAAGGTCTAATTAAATATTTTAAATGTATAGCTTATATCCTTAGTAGAGTACTTTTGATCTGTAGGTATATAGTCAACAAAAGCAGTCTCTATTATAGAAAAGCTGGATTGATGGGACATTAACTTCTTCAGAGCTTGCAGTGTTTCTCAGACTTGAGCTATTTGCTCTATATGAATTTTAATTTTATGATATATTATAATTATTTAGTGTTATAGATGCTGAATGTTTTCCTTATTTTCAATTTATTTGGCCTTCTCAAGAAAATCATATAAACAGTAGAGATGATAATTAATGTGGATCTGAACACTCTGTATGCTTTGTTAGATTTTTTAAAATTTATAGTGATTACTATTTTTATAGAGATTTAAAATTAATAAAACACTTCCAAAACCATTATGTAATTCCCACAGCAAACCTGGGAGGTAGGTATTATGCACATTTTAAAAGTTAAATAAAAACCTTAAGGCTAAGAAAGAACAAGTGACTTGACTGAAATCACAATAACCTGCTCTTTTTACTTACATCCCAATTATATGCTTTTATTTTATCTTATTCCTTATTTCACAGATTTTTCCTGATGTGGGGAAAGGAATCACTTGTTGGTCTTTTATCTGTTTTTCTTTTAAACATAAATAATAATACTTTTAAAGTGTGTGTGTGTGTATGATGTGTGTATTATTCAAACTATTTAAAAGATAAGGGGAGAATTTTTTTTAAGTTAACCCCAACCTTTTTAGCTGTGTGAGAAATATAGGAATCAACCTGTAATAAACTTACCAGAGTTTTTAAATGACCACAAATTAGATATAAAGTTGCCATGTCTTTGCTAAATCCCTAGCAGAGATGTTAGTAATCAGGGGAAGAAAATGATACTTGTGTTTTCCTTTTTAATTTTACATATGTGAAAAACATTTTCTTGGCATCTTGTATTTTTTTTCTTTTCTCATTTTATGCTAGAATTCAAAAGATCACCATGTGACACTAGTTGTAATGAAACATTATTTTTATTTAAGCCATGTAAGAATGGCTATATAGGATTGCAGGCAAATATATGTGAAAAAATTAACCAGAAACTCCTTTTGGATTTTTATTGTAGTTATTGTTATTCAGTACTTGTCAGTACAGGGGTTAAAACTTCCTCTTTATGTTTTTATTAACGTATCCAATCTGAGGTACCACCATCACCCTGGTTTCCAAGCTGGTAACCTAGAACTCCTCTTAGACACCTTCCTCTCCCTAACTGCAACCCCCCACCCCCAAATTAGTTCACTACTGCATCCTGTCATTTTACCTTGTAAATTTGTCTACTTCTCTTCACTTACCACCTTCCTAATCTAAGCTACCATCAGCACTTTTTACCTGCATTACTGCAGTCGACTCGTAACTGGTCTTCCTAAGCTACTCTGGCCTTCCTGATTCATTTTTATAGGCAGGGAGAATTCTCTTTTTTGAAGTGCAGTTTTAATCAAGGCAACCCACCTACCCCAGTTTCACCTCTAGCTTAAAACACATTAATGGCATTTCATTGCTCTTATGATTAAAACAAAAATATGTTGCCTATGAGATTATGTATTAGGGCCACTATTTATATTATAATTATGAACGTTGAAAAAGTTAATGTCTCAAAACATTAAAACAATGACTGGCACATCACCTTAAAAAGCATTTAATAGAGGTTAGTTATTATTATTACTTCTTAGTTTCATTTTGCACCATGTTTTACTTTCTTTGTGTTCTACCCTCATTGCACTTTAACTGTCTGAAATAAGTGAGAATCAAAGTGCCTCTTCCACCATAGGAATCTTTGTTCATGCTATTCCTTTGGCTTGAAGTACTTTCGTCGCTTAGTTAATTCCTGTTTGTCTTTTGGATCTCAGCTCATTCATCACTTCCTCAGGGAAGCATTCCCTAATTTCTTTCACCAGAGTAAGACCCACTGTTATACATTATCACGTGAACACATACCACTACTTAGCACTGAACACCTTTGTAATTTTATATGTTTTTGATTAATGTAGACCCTCTACATTGTAAACTCCATGAGGACAGGAATTGTGTGTGTTTTTGTTGCCACTGTTCAACTTTGTATTCCTTGTGCCTCATACAGTGCCTGGCACATAGTAGGTTCTCAATAAATTTGTTGAAAGAATAAAATGAATGGATGAGGTATCAACGATGTTTTTCAGGTATTGAGTTCTTCCCCTCAGTTGGATTGAGGGGAAATGGAACATAGGCATAAAAGTTGGAGGTGGTAGTTATTAAAAGTGGCAGACTACTTGAGTCCATAGGGAAAGAAAAAGATGGAGAATGGATAAATTTGCCATATTATGTCCTTCTGAATTTTAAATACCTGAAATTCTAGATGATTTATCACAAATCATCACAGAAGAGAAAATTAGCACATCGATTCATACAGGCACTGCAGTGCCAGAATGTCATCTGGCTTTGATTGTAACATATGGTGTTGCGGCTGTTGAGATCTGCCAGTCCTGTCAGCTAAACAGAATGGAAATAAGGCCAAAAAAGTAGTGGCTGAAATAGTTTTCAATTTTGAGAAATTGATACACAGGATCAGTTGTGCCTAATTCCTTAAGGTGTTAACAGTCTCATTTTACCTTGCACCCAGGGATGCTAAAGAGAATAAATTTTGAGCTATGTTTCAATTTCCTTTTAGAATAAAATACCCAAAGATGGAATTATGCAGGATATATATAGAAACATTAAAGAAATAATGTTTTTAAACACTGATTTCTTCATTAAATTATAATACTTGACATTTAAAAAAATTTTTGCTGCTTTTTTGAGAAGTACAAAAATTAAGGTAACATGAAGCAAAAATGTAAGCATGATGATTTTTATAAACCATTAGATATTAACTAATAGATCATTGTACACTGGAGGGAAATTCATGTTAATGTTACAATATTGAAATTCAATATAAGTGCTGCCCACACTACTGGGCTGGTAGGTCTGAGGATTTGAAACTCTTTTACGAGAAAAATTTTAAGACATATGAAATCAACTAAATGTCTTTTTTTTCTATTTGTATAGTATGATAGTTTTTTCTAAGGAAAAAAAAATGTATCACTAAATCACCAAGAGGAGTAAACAGGGTTTTAAAAGATTTTGAAACCATTTAGATTAAAAGGCAATAGTAAATAATTTATACATTAGGTTTTATTTTCACTTTGCTTGTGTCACCAATCAAAAGTCAATTCATTCTTTCCGATAACTTATATTAAGCTGATTGAATGGTAAGTAAAATTTCTCATTCTTGACTTTAATTCTTCACTTTTATGTGAAGACATATTTGATTGTTTAGGTGAAGAAATATACCTGAGCGTTTTGGAGTTTAAGAGAGTACAGTGAGGTGATTAACCTTCTTCTTGCAACCACTTAGGAGAATTGTTTTATTGATGTAACAAAAAACTCAAATACTGAATTACAACCATCAAGACTGAGAATTTTAAAAATAAAAAAGAGACCTTCAAGATGGCAGAGGAGTAAGACGTGGAGATCACCTTCCTCCCCACAAATACATCAGAAATACATCTACATTTGGAAAAGCTCATACAGAACATCTATGGAATGCTGGCAGAAGACCTCACACTTTCTAAAAGGCAAGAAACTCCCCACGTACCTGGGTAGGGCAAAAGAAAAAAGAGAAAAGAGAGACAAAAGAATAGGGATGGGACCTGCACCTCTGGGAGGGAGCTGCGAAGAAGGAAAAGTTTCCACATGCTAGGAAGCCCCTTCACTGGCGGAGATGGGGGGTGGCAGGGGGGAAGCTTCGGAGCCACGGAGGAGAGCACAGCAATAGGGGTGCAGAGGGCAAAGTGGAGAGATTCCCACACAGAGGACTGCTGCTGACCAGCACTCACCAGCCTGAGAGGCTTGTGTGCTCACCCACCGGGGCGGGTGGGGGCTGGGAGCTGAGGCTCGGGCTTCAGAGGTCAGATCCCAAGGAAAGGAGTTGGGTTGGCTGCATGAACACAGCCTTAAGGGGGCTAGTGCACCACAGGTAGCCGGGAGGGAGTCCGGGAAAAAGTCTGGATCTGCCCAAGAGACCACTGTTTCAGGGTGTGGGAGGGGAGGGGATTCAAAGCACCACCTAAATGAGCTCCAGAGATGGGTTCGAGCTGTGGCTATCAATGCGGATGACAGAGATGGGCATGAAATGCTAAGGCTGCTGCTGCAGCCACCAAAAAGCCTGTGTGCAAGCATGGGTTACTATCCACAACTCTGCTTCCAGGAGCCTGTGCAGCCCACCACTGCCAGATTCCCATGATCCAGAAACAACTTCCCTGGCAGAACACACGGCGCACCTCAGGCTGTTGCAATGTCATGTTTGCCTCTGCTGCTGCAGGCTCGCCCTGCATTCCGTACCCCTTCTTCCCCCCGGCCTGAGTGAGCCAGAGCCCCCAAAGCAGTTTCTCCTTTAACCCCATCTTGTCTGAGCGAAGAACAGATGCCTTCAGGTGACCTACATGCAGAGGCAGGGCCAAATCCAGAGCTGAACCCCAGGAGGTGGGCGAACAAAGAAGAGAAGGAAATTTCTCCCAGCTTGGGAGCAACTGTAGACTTGCGGTTTGCTTTCTGCATCTAATGTGTTTCTGGTTTTATGTTTATCTTAGTATTTAGAGTTTATTTTCATTGGTAGGTTAGTTTATTGATTTGGTTGCTCTCTTCCTTTATATATATATTTTTTTCCCCCTTTTTCTCTTTTTCTGAGTGTGTATGTGTATGCTTCTTTGTGGGATTTTGTCTGTATAACTTTGCTTTTACCATTTCTCCTAGGGTTCTGTCTGTTTGTTTTTTGGGTTTTTTTTAGTATAGTTTTAAGTGCTTGCTTTCATTGGTGGATTTGTTGTTGTTTGGTTTGGCTGCTGTCTTCTTTCTCTTTTTTTCTATATTTTTATTAATTTTTAATATATTGTTTTTAATTTTAATTATTTTATTTTATTTTGTAGTTTTCTTTCTTTCTATTTTTCTCCCTTTTCTTCTGAGCCATGTGGCAGACAGGGACTTGCTGCTTCAGCTGGGTGTCAGGCCTGTGCCTCTGAGGTGGGAGAGCCGAGCTCAGGACATTGGTCTACTAGAGACCTCCCGGCTCCATGTGATGTCAAACGGTGGAAGCTCTCACAGAGATCTCCACCTCAACGCTAAGACCCAGCTCCACTCAACCACCAGTAAGCTACAGTGCTGGACACCCTATGCCAAACAACTAGTAAGACAAGAACACAAACCCACCCATTAGCAGAGAGACTGCCTAAAATCATAACAAGGTCACAGACACCCAAAAACACACTACCGGACGCAGACCTGCCCACCAGAAAGACAAGATACAGCCTCGTCCACCAGAACACAGGCACCAGTCCCCTCCACCAGGAAGCGTACACAACCCAATGAACCAACCTTAGCCACTGGGGACAGACACCAAAAACAATGGGAAATACGAACCTGCAGCCTGAGAAAAGGAGACCCCAAACACAGTAAGTGAAGCAAAATGAGAAGACACAGAAACACACAGCAGATGAAGGAGCAAGGTAAAAATCCAGCAGACCAAACAAATGAAGAGGAAATAGTCTGCCTGAAAAAGAATTCAGAGTAATGATAGTTAAGATCCAAAATCTTGGAAATAGAATGGAGAAGATACAAGAAACGTTTAACAAGGACTAAAGAGCAAACAAACAATGAGGAACAACACAATAAATGAAATTTAAAATTCTCCAGAAGGAATCAATAGAATAACTGAGACAGAAGAACAGATAAGTGACCTGGAAGATAAAATAGTGGAAATAACTACTGCAGAGCAGAATAAAGCAAAAAGAAAGAAAAGAATTGAGAACAGTCTCAGAGACCTCTGGCACAACATTAAGCAGACCAACATTTGAATTATAGGAGTCCTAGAAGAAGAAGAGAAAAGGGGCTGAAAAAATATTTGAAGAGATTATAGGTGAAAACTTACCTAATAAGGGAAAGGAAATAGTCGATCAAGTCCAGAAAGCACAAAGGGTGCCATACAGGATAAATCCAAGGCACATATTAAACAATCAAAAATTAAATACAAAGTAAAAATATTAAAAGCAACAAGGGAAAAACAACAACTAACATACAGGGAATCCCCATAAGGTTAACAGCTGATCTTTCAGCAGAAACTCTGCAAGCCAGAACGGAGTTGCAGGACATACTGAAAGTGATGAAAGCGAAAAACCTACAGCCAAGATGACTACACAGCAAGGATCTCATTCAGAATTGATGGAGAAATTAAAACCTTTACAGACAGGCAAAAGCTAAGACAATTCAGCACCACCAAACGAGCCTTACAACTAATGCTAAAGGAACTTCTCTAGGCAGGAAACACAAGTGAAGGAAAAGACCTACAATAACAAACCTAAAACAATTAAGAAAATGGTAATAGGAACATACATATCGATAGTTACCTTAAATGTAGATGGATTAAATGCTCCAACCGAAAGACATAGACTGACTAAATGGATGCAAAAACAAGAGCCATATATATTCTGTCTACAAGACACCCACTTCAGACTTAGGGGCCATAGAGACTGAAAGTGAGGGGATGGAAAAAGATATTCCATGCAAATGGAAATCAGAAGAAAGCTGGAGTAGCAATTCTCATATCAGACAAAATAGACTTTAAAATAAAGATTATTACAAGAGGCAAAGAAGAACACTAGATAATGATCAAGGGATCAATGCAAGAAGAAGATATAACGATTATAAATATTTATGCACCCAACATAGGAGCACCTCAATACATAAGGGAAATGCTAACAGTCATAAAAGGGAAAATCGACAGTTAACACAATCGTAGTAGGGGACTTTAACACCCCACTTTCACCAATGGACAGATCAACCAAAACGAAAATAAATAAGGAAACACAAGCTTTAAATGATACATTAAACAAGATGGACTTAATTGATATTTATAGGATATTCCATCCAGAAACAACAGAATACACTTTCTTCTCAAGTGCTCATGGAACATTCTCCAGGAGAGATCATATCTTGGGTCACAAATCAAGCCGTGGTAAATTTAAGAAAATTGAAATCATATCAAGTATGTTTTCTGACCCCAACGCTATGAGAATAGATATTAATTACAGGAAAAAGTCTGTAAAAACTACAAACACATGGAGGCTAAACAATACACTACTTAATAACCAAGATATCACCGAAGAAATCAAATAGTAAATCAAAAAATACCTCGAAACAAATGACTATGAAAACATGAACCAAAACCTATGGGTTGCAGCAAAAGCAGTTCTAAGAGGGAACTTTACAGCAATACAATCCTACCTTAAGAAATAAGAAATATCTCAAATAACCTAACCTTATACCTAGAGCAATTAAAGAACAACAAAAAGCCCCCAAAGTTAGCAGAAGGAAAGAAGTCATAAAGACCAGATCAGAAATAAATGAAAAAGAAAGGAAGGAAACAATAGCAAAGATCAATAAAACTAAAAGCTCTTTCTTGGAGAAGATAAAAAAAAATTGATAAACCATTAGCCAGACTCATCAAGAAAAAGGAGAAAACTCAAATCAATAGACTTAGAAATGAAAAAGGAGAAGCAACAACTGACACTGCAGAAATACAAAGGATCATGAGAGATTACTACAAGAAACTATATGCCTGTAAAATGGACAACCTGGAAGAAATGGACACATTCTTAGAAAAGCACAACCTTCTGAGACTGAATCTGGAAGAAATAGAAAATATAAACTGACCAATCACAAGCACTGAAATGGAAACTATGATTAAAAACCTTCCAACAAACAGAAGCCTAGGACCAGACGGCTTCACAGGCAAATTCTATCCAGCATATAGAGAAGAGCTAACACCTGTCCTTCTCAAACTCTTCCAAAATATAGCAGAGGGAGGAAAACTCCCAAACTCATTCTCCAAGGCCACCATCACCCTGATACCAAAACCAGACAAAGGTGTCACAAAAAAAGAAAACTACAGGCCAATATCACTGATGAACATGGATGCAAAAATCCTCAACAAAATACTAGCAAACAGAATCCAACAGCACATTAAAAGGATCATACACGATGATCAAATGGGATTTATCCCAGGAATGCAAGGATTCTTCAATATATGCAAATCAGTCAATGTGATACACCATATTAACAAATTGAAGGAGAAAAACCATAGGATCGTCTCAATAGATGCAGAAAAAGCTTTCGACAAAATTCAACACCCATTTATGATAAAAACCCTGCAGAAAGTATGCATAGAGGGAACTTACCTCAACATAATAAAGGCCATATATGAGAATACCACAGCCGACATTGTTCTCAATGGTGAAAAACTGAAACCATTTCCTCTAAGATCAGGAACAAGACAAGGTTGTCCACTCTCACCACTACTATTCAACATAGTTTTGCAAGTTTTAGTCACAATAATCAGAGAAGAAAAAGGAGTAAAAGGAATCCAAATTGGAAAAGAAGAAGTAAAACTGTCACTTTTTGCAGATGACACGATACTATACATAGAGAATCCTAAAGGTGTTACCAGAAAACTACTAGAGCTAATCAATGAATTTGGTAACAAACCAAGGTACAAATTAATGCAGAGAAATCTCTTGCATTCCTATACACGAATGATGAAAAACCTGAAAGAGAAATTAAGGAAACACTCCATTTTCCATTGCAACAAAAAGAATAAAATACCTAGGAATAAAGCTACAAAAAGACTTGTATGCAGAAAACTGTAAGACACTGATGAAAGTAATTAAAGATGATACAAACAGATGGAGAGATATATCATGTTCTGGACTGGAAGAATCAACATTGTGAAAATGACTATACTACCCACAGCAATCTGCAGATTCAATTCAACCCCTATCAAACTACCAATGACATTTTTCACAGAACTAGAACAAACATGGCAAAATTGGTATGGAAACACAAAAGACCCCGAATAGCCAAAGCAATATTGAGAAAGAAAAATGGAACTGGAGGAATCAGGCTCCCGAACTTCAGACTATACTACAAAGCTACAGTAATCAAGACAGTATGGTACTGGCACAAAATCAGAAATATAGATCAATGGAACAGGATAGAAAGCCCAGAGATAAATCCACACACATATGGTCATCTTAATTCTGATAAAGGAGGCAAGAATATACAAAGGAGAAAAGACAGCCTGTTCACTAAGTCTTGCTGGGACAACTTGACAGCTACATGTAAAAGAATGAATTTACAGCACTCCCTAACACCATACACAAAAATAAACTCAAAATGGATTAAAGACCTAAATGTAAGGCCAGATACTATAAAACTCTTAGAGGAAAACATAGAACACTCTATGACATAAATCACAGCAAGATCCTTTTTGACCCACCTCCTAGAGAAATGGAAATAAAAACAAAATTAAACAAATGGGACCTAATGAAACTTCAAAGCTGTTGCACAGCATTGGAAACCATAAGCAAGATGAAAAGACAACCCTCAGAATGGGAGAAAATATTTGCAAATGAAGCAACAGACAAAGGATTAATCTCCAAAATTTACAAGCGTCTCATGCAGCTCAATATCAAAAAAACAAACAACCCAACTGAAAAATGGGCAGAGGAGCTAAATAGACATTTCTCCAAAGAAGATGTACAGATTGCCAGCAAACACATGAAAGGATGCTCAACATCACTAATCATTAGAGAAATGCAAATCAAAATTACAATGAGGTATCACCTCACACCAGTCAGAATGGCTATCATCCAAAAATCTACAAAGAATAAATGCTGGAGAGGGTGTGGAGAAAAGTTAACCCTCTTGCACTGTTGGTGAGAATGTAAATTGATACAGCCACTATGTAGAACATTATGGAGGTTCCTTAAAAAACTAAAGATAGAACTACCATACAACCCAACAATCCCACTACTGGGCATATACCCTGAGAAAACTGTAATTCAAAAAGAGTCATGTACCACAATGTTCATTGCAGCTCTGTTTACAATAACCAGGACATGGAAGCAACCTCAGCTTCCATCGACAGATGAATGGATAAAGAAAATGTGGCACATACATACAATGGAATATTACTCAGCTATAAAAAGAAACGAAATTGAGTTATTTGTAGTGAGGTGGATGGACCTAGAGTCTGTCATACAGAGTGAAGTAAGTCAGAAAGAGAAAAACAAATACCATATGCTAACACATATATATGGAATCTAAAAAAATTGGTTCTGAAGAACCTTGGGTCTGGACAGGAATAGAAACGCAGACATAGAGAATGGACTTGAGGACATGGGGAGGGGGAAGTGTAGGCTGGGACAAAGTGAGAGTGTGGCATGGACATATGTACACTACCAAGTATGGAATGGATAGCTGTTGGGAGGTGGCCACATGGCACAGGGAAATCAGCTCAGTGCTTTGTGACCACCCAGAGGGGTGGGATAGGGAGGGTGGGAGGGAGACACAAGAGGGAGGAGATATGGGGATATATGTGTATGTATAGCTGACTCACTTTGTTACAGAGCAGAAACTAACACACCATTGTGAAGCAATTATAGTCCAATAAGGATTAAAAAAAAAACAAAACTGGAAGAGCTAGAGTCTTGGTTGAATTCAGGTCCTTGTTTTTATTTTTTTCTTTTCTTTTTTGGCAAGAATGTTTTATAGGTGGCTCTGTATACTTCATATTATATCACAGCAAATGCACATAAAGCCTGTTTACCCCACTTTTAGTAATACTTACTTTCCTTAGTGGATTCAAATTCTCATAGCCTAATCTCTCAAATTTATACTTTCTCATCGACTTTTCACCTAATGGCTTTAGTAGTGATTGGTGGTCCCTGCCTATATCCATTCTTTCATTAGAGATTTTAAAATGGTGATGTTGTCATTGTATAATAACTTATTGTTTTATTACATCTGTTTCTTCTATAATAAAATAACTGTCGCCCACAAATAACAACAACAACAACAACAACAAAATGTCTAGTGGAGTGTTCAGCATCTCTGCACCTGAACCATTCAGCTGTGCTGCACACCCATATTCAGCAAAATGCAATTCCTGAAGATAACTCTCTTCCTTACACAAAGTTAAGAACCATCTACTGTGGCTTTATCATCTCTTTACTCTGAGTGTGTGTCGTGGGGGAGGTGTGATGGGTTTTAGTTCCTTCGCTAAGTAGATTAGGAGAAGAGTAAGGAGGGAATGATTATAGATAAAAAGCAGAAGTTTAAAGACTGAGCTGTTTGCCGATCCACTGTTCAGAGTTCAGAGAGGTGAGGAAGAACCAGGACAGGAGACCAAGAAGCAGTGACAGAAGGAAAACTGGAAAGTGGTGCCCTAAATGCCAAATGAAGAAATTGTTTAAGAAGGAAGGAATGGTTGGCTATGGTAAATGCTGCTCAAAGCTCAAAAAGGTGAGGAGTGAAAACTGACAATCAGATTTAAGGATAAGGACATGTTTGGTGACCTTGAAAACAGCTTCAAGGAGTAGTGTGGACAAGACCTTTTTGAAATGGGGCACAAGAGAGAATGAAAGGTGAAACACTGGATAGAATGAGCGCAGACAACACTTTCAAGGAGTTTTACATCAAAAGGTAAGCTAGCTATGTAATTTACAATCCAAACGAACACATTTGAAAAGGGTACTATTAATAATTAAACCAAGATTTAATTAAATAATTAAGTGTAAACTGCAAGTGTCATGGCAAACTGAAATAAATGTTATTTTGTGGAGATAAGGAGAGACAGAGGGCTATGGCTGGAAGAGAAGTGGAAGAAAAAGTGGTGGTTGATTAGTTTTTTTAAGAAGGGAGAAATAATAGCTAATAGAAATGATCTGGTAGGGAGGGAAAGTTTTATGATAGAGGAGGGAAAGGACATTTTTAGAGCAATTTCTTTGATTAGGGAAGAGGGGATGGTATATTGTGTAAAGGGAAAGACTGGTTTTAGCCAGGAGCATGGATAGAAGGCAAAGAACATGGGGACAAACTCACGTAGATGAGATGATGTCATGGGAGCTTGTGGAAATTTTCTTATGAAGGTTATTGTAATAGTGAGGACATTTACTAAGAATGAGGATTAGGGAGAAGTTATTGGAGATTTTGAGAGAGAGATATGAAATAGTTTTGTTTTTTTGTTTATGTTTTTAAAAGATTTATTTATTTGGCTGCGTCGGGTCTTCGCTGCGGCTCTAGGGCTTCTCTCTAGTTGTGGTGCGCGGGCTCAGTACTTGCTGCACGCAGGCTCTCTAGTTGTGGCCCACAGGTTAAGTTGCCCCGCAGCATGTGGGATCTTAGTTCCCCAACCAGGGATCAAACCCATGTCCCCTGCATTGGAAGGCAGATTCTTAACCACTGGACCACCAGGGAAGTCACTGAAATAGTTTCATAGGAGAAAGAATGAATGGAGTAGACAAACACAATATGATTGCAAGCACCATTGAGGTCCAGTTGCATTTAATCACCATGTGTTTTAAGTAAGATCGATCAACATGGTTGTGTGTTTTTCTTAAGCCACATTTTACTGTGCAACTCTGGTCATGAAGAAAGCTGAAAATGGGATTTAATCAGGGTTTATTGTTTAGCCAAGTACAATAAAGTAAGAGAAAGGGAAGGGAACTCAGAGTGTATGCACGGGAATGATTTCATCATTAGGCCATTTAATAACTTTTATCATGATGTCATCATCTGACCATATATATCAATAGTTTAACCCGGGATATTGGTTTCATAGGGCTTCTGTAACAAAATACCACAAACTGAGTGCTTTAAAATAACAGAAATGTATTGTCTCACAGTTCTGGAGGTTAGAAGTGTGCAGTCAAGGTGTTGGCAGGGCCATGAACCTGTTCTAGCTTCTGGTAGCTCCAGGCGTTCCTTGGCTTGCGGTAGCATAATTCAAATCTCTACCTCTGTCGTTGCATGGTTGTCTTCCCCTTGTGTGTCAGTGTTCAGATTTTCCTCTTTTTATAAGTACAACAGTCATATTGGATTAAGGCCCACCCTAATGACCTCATCTTAACTTGATTACATCTGCAAAGTCCCTATATTAAAGTAAGATCTCATTCACAGGTACTGGGGAGTACTAGGACTTCAACATATCTTTAGAAAGGACACAATTCAACCCGTAATACCTGAGTAAAGAGAGAGAAGTAAGGACATGAGGGGGTAAGAGATGATAAAATAGTGGTAGGATCAATGGATTGTAGATCCCAATAGTACTGAAGGGTGTTTGGAGTTGGGATTCTAGAAATAACGTAGAGATTGGAGGATGGAATGTTTGAAATTGAGATTATATAGAGGTTAATTAATGGTAATGAAAGATCTATTAATAAAATGATTTTAGGAATGAGTAGCTAACAAAGAGTGAAAGGCAATATCATTGGAAGAGGGGAGACCAGAGAACTGAGAGGGCAGGGCGTTGGATGGTTCATCAGTGAGAATCTTAAAATCCCCAAGATTAACGACAGGAGGAGTCTTAGAGAGAGTGAAGTGATCCAGGAGCTAAAATGTTTAAGGATCAAGGAGGAGTAAACTGTGGGGTTGGAAGGTAACATCAACAAGAGTGGGTAATGGATGCTGTGGTCTGATGGTACAAGATTCAAAGGTGACTTTTTCAAAAGAGGAGGGAGGGAAAATGTTCTGGAAGCATTAATAAATTACAGAACACCTACCCCACCTCCAGGCTCTGTGATATGAAGACTGTGGAAGGAAAAACTGCCACTACTTGAAGCAGGGGCCTTAGGAGAGAGATGGATTTCAGTAAGATAAAGTCAGTAAAAGGAATATTTAAAGAAGACATTAAGGAAATGTGATTTTGCTGATAATTGAGTTCCAGAAGGACTCACGGGGGAAAGGTTTTGGGTGCTGGAGAGAGATGGAAGATTGAATCAGGAAAGGTGATGTACAGATCAGTATAGGGATTAATGGCTGGAGAGTGAGGGATGTGTAAGGAGACCATGGCTTGTGATGAATGACATAAATAGGGATCAAGGGTATAAGGATGTTTGTTCTTTGGGTCCCAGAGATAAAGGCAGTGGTGAGGCTATGAGTCTTAAAGGAAAGAGAAGTGTAGTCTTGCCTGGATCCCATAAGATTTGGAAGTTCCCATTTGATTTTGGCTGATGGATAATACAGGGAGGCTTGCAGAGCATGGTCTGGCTCTAACACATGGACTCTCTCTTGACTGCTTTATAGCAATTATCAATATTCAAAATAATCTTGTATATTCATTTGCTTGTTTACATGTTTTCATTCTTCCACACTAGAAATTACAATCTTTGAGGGCAGGTTTATTGGCTGTCTTCTTCATTCTCACAGCACTGGTGCTTAGAACCGAGCTTGGCACATAGCACTCAATAACTATGTTGACTGGTGAAAAGAGCAAAATTCCATTCTCTCAATCTAATGATGGGTTTAAAGCCTTCTGAAGACACTCCTTCAATTAAACCCCATCTTCCTCACATCTTCAAACTCTTACTATCAGATCATTTATCAGCATTCAAACATATACTTGTAGGGACTTCCCTGGTGGTCCAGTGGTAAAAAAATCCTCCTTCAATGCAGGGGACAAGGGTTCAATCCCTGGTCAGGGGACTAAGATCCCACATGTTCTGGGGCAACTAAGTCTGCACACCACAACTACTGAGCCCTACGTGCCCTAGAGCCTGTGCACCACAACTAGAGAAGAGAAAACCCGCAAGCCACAACTAGAGAAGAGAAAACCCACATGCCACAACTAGATAGAAGCCCGCACGTAGCAACGAAGAGCCTGTGGGCCACAACGAAAGATCCTGCCCACATGCCTCAATGAAGATCCCGCGTGCCAGCAACTAAGACCCAATGCAGCCAAAAATAAATAAATAAATAAATGATACACCTTTTAAAAAATATATACTTGTATTTCCCATCATTAAAAAACAAAAAACTTCTCTTGAGCCTTTGTGTCTCTCCAGTCTATCTCCAAGATATTGTTCCAATCTTCTTCATGGCCAGACTTCTCAGAAGAGTAACCTAAAACAAGCTTTCTCCACGTCCTCACATTCTCTTTATTCTCAATTCCACTGCAACCTGAAGTTCCACTCCCACCAACACTAGTCAACTGAAACTGTTTTTGTTATCATTAGCCTCTATGTTGCTATATCTAATGAAAATGTGCATGTCTTCAACTTATGAGACTTTTTGCAATTTTGGACACAACTGAATACTCCCTTCTTGCTCTTGGCTTCCATGATTCCAACACTCTCCTGGTTTTCCTCTTAATTCATTGCTTGTTTCTTTTATATCTTCTTTATTTTCTTCTCTATCCAACCTTTGTGTGCTGGAATTTCATTTTTCTTTTCTTAGGTAATGCTATTCATTTACTGTAGTTTTAAATATCTTCTATATGCCAAGACTTCCAAAAATATATCTCCCGCTCAGACCACTATTCTGAACTTCTTAACATCTTCACTTGGATGTTTCATAGGCATCTCACACAATGTTCAAAATAGAGCTCTTGGTCCTTCTTTCCCTTTCTCTTCTCCCCACGTTAAGATGCAACATGATAATCTTTTGGTGTCTCTCATTTTAGTAAATGGCACTACCACCCACTCAGCCAAAAGTTTGGATCTTTGTTTCTCCAGTCTCCCTCAACTTATCCTCATATATGTGCAATCCATCAGCTTGTCCTATTGAGTCTCTCTACACATATTTCCAATTTATCAATTGCTTACCATTTTTATTTACACTTCTTCCCAGTCCAAACAATATGATTTCTTACCTTCAATAGCCTCTCAGTTTCCATCCTTGCCCTGCCTCCCATCTGCTGTTTTAAAGAGCAACCAGAATGATCTTCTTAAAATAGAATGCAGATATGTCATTCCTCTACTTAAAATATATCACCGATTTTCAATATACTTAAAATAAAACTCCAAATCCCTAACATGGCTCATGAGACTCAGCACAATCTGACTCCTGCTTCATCTAACTTGTGTTTATCTCCAGCCTTAAAGAAATGTTCCCATGTTCCTTCTGTCTGTAATGCTCTCCTCCCAATTCTTCACCTGTCTAAACATTGTTTTCAGGTAGCAGCTGAAATCTCATTTAAGCCTTTGGTTTTTAATATAATTTGCAGAGATACTTATCAAAAACAAGTAATTAGACTTAACTTTGTTTCACTTGATTACCAGCTCTTTTGAGCTGTTTTGATTCTTCTCTCAGTCATCTGCAATATTTTCAAGAAAAAATTTCAGGACAGGTATATGGGTAGTATAGTTTTTCGAAGTATTTTTATGTCTGAGAATATGTCCTCATAAAAACTCATAGTTTAGTGGGTTGGGTTTTTTTAAATATTTATTTATTTTTGGCTGCGTTGGGTCTTCGTTGCTGTACGTGGGCTTTCTCTAGTTGTGGTGAGCGGGAACTACTCTTTGTTGCGGTGCGCGGGCTTCTCATTGCGGTGGCTTCTCTTGTTGCGGAGCACGAGCTCTAGGCGTGCAGGCTTCAGTAGTAGTGGCTCACGGGCTCTAGAGCGCAGGCTCAGTAGTTGTGGCTTAGTTGCTTCGCGGCATGTGGGATCTTCCAGGACCAGGGCTTGAACCCATGTCTGCTGCATTGATAGGTGGATTCTTAACCACTGTGCCACCAGGGAAGACTTTTAGTGCCTTTTAGTGGGTTTTTTATTTTGGGGTTACAATATTTTCTCCCTCTCATGAAAGAGGCACTGTTCATTGCCTACCCAATAGCCATTTCCCCTTCTTCCTTATTAAGAGAACTCTGGTTTTGTTTGGGTAATCTGTCGTTCTCCACCCAGTCACGCACTATACTAACTAAGCCAACTGCATTGCCCTTATAAGTGATTGGCTTAGGAAAGCGTATGTGACACAACACTAACCAGTGAGATTCTTCTTCTGCTTGATGTTGTCATGTCTACATGTAATGCCTGGAACTTCAGGACCACCTTATGAACAAGAGGATGATTAACTCAGGGCAAGACTGATCCCCTGAGCTTGGCAAAGAATGATGGAAAGAACTTAGATCCTTAAACTACTAAAATAACCAATCTCAGAGCCAATTTAGAAATTCTTATGTGAGATAATAAATCTGCTTTATTGTTTATATTAGTTGTGTTGCGTTTTCTATTTCTTGGAACTAAAAATTTCCTGGTACATAACTTTAACTCTATGTGTTATTCCATTGCTTCTTCAGGGAAATATGAGATCAGCATGATTCTTGTTCCTTGAAATATAACTTGTTTTGTTGACTGATTACTAGAAATACTTTTTAAAAATATTTATTTATTTGGTTGTGCCAGGTCTTTGTTGCAGCTTGCCGCCTCCTTAGTTGTGGCATGTGAACTCTTAGTTGCAGCATGCATGTGGGATCTAGTTCCCTGACCAGGGATCGAACCCAGGCCCCCTGCATTGGGAGGGCAGAGTAGTCCTATTCACTGCACCACCAGGGAAGTCCTGCTAGCAATATTTTTTAAAATATCTAAAGTTTTTAAATGTCCCGACAGCATGTATAGACGTTGGTCTCTATTTTTCTTGGCCCTTGGCATTTTAACTTGGCAGATTCAATTCTAACACTGAAAGTTTTCTTCAGTTATTTCAGTAATTCTTGCTTCTTTTCCTGATCCTTCTGCTGATTTTGCTTTAAATTTATGGCCACCGAACACTCCTAAGCCGTCAGGGCTGCCTTCTAATCCCTCTATATTCACAGGTCTACTCTTCAACTATTTTATGCTTCTCTCCTCTTTCTACAAACCTCCAACACTCCTTCTCCTCTCCTTCCACTCAAGCCCATGACTTTGATTATTATTTCACTGTGAAGATGGAAATAAAAGAGAATTTCTACAGTTGTTGGTCTTCTCTGTCCATACTCACTTCCTAGGTGATCTCTTCCAGTCTCATGGATTTAAATACCACAAATGCACTGACTAGTCCCAGATTCCTATAACTAGCCTTAACTCTTCCCTGGACTCCAAACTCATATATTCAACTTCTGGGTATTTCTTAGTCTATACTTGGCGTCACTAGGCTTACCATGCACAGAGAAGGAGACATCAATTTTGATAATTTGAGATTAGTACCTTTCATCAAGATTTTCTATTTTTTAAGTGTAGAATTACATGTGATATTTAAAAAAATTTTGTTTGGATGCCATTAGTTTTTACTTCATTTATTTTCTTTCTTCCTATTGTATGATTTCTCAGAGAAAGGTTTGAGGTTGTTTTACTTTAAAAAAGATATTTACTAGTCACAGTCATTCAGGATCTATGTTAGCCATTTTCAGGTGTGTAATTTAATAATTTTGGTGAAAAAATTATTTTTTTCTTCTAGTGATCATTTGAAAAGATGTTGATAAAATATATGCTTTATCTCTTCTATAATTTTACCAGCTTTCAGTATCATGCTTATTAGCCTTTAGCTTCTGCAATCTATTTTTTTATGTTTTGAAAATGGAAACATCTGTACATCTTCAGTCTTCTGGCAAGTCTTGTGTTCTTCTCCATTTCTCAAAATTACTGACACTGATTCTATCATTACACCACCTAGTACTATGTTTTATACCCATGGATGTAATTCATCCATGGCTGAAGACTTTAACCAGTTTAAAGGAACTATGTGTATTCTTACTATGCTTCAGTTGTCTCATAATCATGTTTATTTAACCCTCTTAAATTTGAAATTTTTTCTTAATGAATATAAGCAGCACAGTAGTTAATAATAGTTTACTGCCTCAGACAATAGGCTTTTCCATCTATTTTTTCCACATCCAGTAAAAATATCCAAAATGATCTAATTATCATTTTTGTTTTAAACTGTAGTAAAGAATACATTTTAAAGAAAGATTAATCATCCTTTTTTGCCTATTATTGTATTTAAATTTAGATAAATTGTATGTTTCAATGGAAGTTATCAAACATGATTATTTTTCTCTAAACATTACGCCATTCTTCAAGATTAAAAATGAAAGAATTCATAAGGATAGACATATAGATCAATGAAACAGAACTGAGAATCCAGATATGGACTCACACTTATGTGGTCAATTGATTTTCAGTAAAGGTATCAAAGAAAGTCAATCGGAAAAGAATAGGCTTTTCAAGAAATGTTTTTGGAATAACTGTATATCCACATGGAAAAGAAATGAACTTTGATCTTTCTTCAAACCATACACCAATATTAATTCAAAATAGATCACAGACCTAAATGTAAGGGCAAAAACACATACATCCTACAGAACAAAGCATAGGAGAAAACCCTTCATGACCTTGGGACAACACACAAATAACATGAACCATAAATTCAAAAAATGTTAAGTAGACTTCAAAAAAATTAAAATCTTTTGCTTGTTGAAATCATTAAGAAAATGAAAAGACAAACTACAGCTTGGGAAAAAGTATTTGTAAAGCATATATCTGACAAAAGACTTGTGTCCACATCTAATTAAGAATTTTTACAACTCAATAATGATATAAATAACTCAGTTTTAAGAAACAGGAAAAAGATCTGTACAGATACTTAACAAAAAAAGATGCTCAACTTGATTGGTCATTAAGGAAATGCAAATTATAACCACAGTAAGATACTCCTATACACATGTTAGAATTTCTTAATTTAAAAAGACTGAAACGTCAAGTGTTGGTGAAGATATGGTACAACTGGAACTCTTATACATTGCTAGTGGAATTGCAAAGTGGTGCAGGTACTGGAAAACAGTTTTGTCAGTGTCTTAAAAATTGAAATGTACACCTACTACATGACCCAGCAATTCTACTCCTACGGGTTTACCTAAATGAAGTGAAAATATATGTCCACACAAAGATTTGTACCCAAATGTTCATAGCATCATTATTCATAATAACCAAACAATAGAAACAACTCAAATATCTAGCAGCTGGTCCATGTATAAACAAAATGTGGCATATACATTCAACAGAATACAACTGCAAGGAAAGCAGAATAAACTACTGATATACAGAACAATGTAGAAGTATCTCAAAAACATAATGATAAGTAAAAAAATGAATGACACAAAACACATATGAAATATGAACATGAAGTTCTGGAAAAAGCAAAAATGTAACAGCAGAAAGCAGATCAGTGCTTGCCTTGTGGCTGGGGGTGAGGGACAGCTTGACCACAAAAGGGCGTAAGGGAATTTGGAGGGTTGATTAAAGTGTTCTAAAACTTATTTCTGGTTGTGGTTGCACAACTCTATACACTCACTAAAACCATACTACTTTACACTTAAAATGGGTGAATTTTATGTTATATAAATATGCTTCAAAATGATCTTAAACGTGTATACATTAAAACTTAAGGGGGGTTAAATCCTTAAAAAAAAAGGATTGCTATGCAGCAAATAACTTGTTGCTGATAAGCATCAATTAAAAATACCTAACAGGGCTTCCCTGGTGGCACAGTGGTTGGGAGTCCGCCTGCCGATGCAGGGGACGCGGGTTCGTGCCCCGGTCCGGGAGGATCCCACATGCCGAGAAGCGGCTGGGCCCGTGGGCCATGGCCGCTGGGCCATGGCCGCTGGGCCCGCACATCCGGAGCCTGTGCTCGGCAGCGGGAGAGGCCACAACGGTGAAAGGCCTGCGTACCGCAAAAAAAAAAAAAAAGCCTAACAATACATGTTCTACAAAACATAATTATCTCTGTGCAGTACAGTTTTAATAAAAATCTTAATCGTATTGTAAATAATTTGATACCTATCATGATTTGAGTAACAGACAATGAATTGTGGGATTATGAATTTAATATAATAGTAAAGTTTCCAGTAAAAGTCATTTATATGGAGTTTAGTTGTCTCTTTATCTCATATGTCTATAACAAATTCAGGAATGTGTAAGTAATCAAAAATGTATTTGTACAGCTAATTTTGAGATCACAATGTCTATACTTTAAAATTATAGATATATTTTTAAGGGAAATGTTGGTTAAGTCACCTGAAAAATATAGTACATTATTTGCCAAAATTAATAGAATAATTTACACATGGAATAAAAATGTATAAATGAATAAATCTATATTTAGTTATTTATTACTTTCATCATCTTTGGCTCCTCTACCTAGCTTCATCTACTATTAGAAGAAGAATACATTTTTTAATTTACTTCTTGTTCTGGACCAAAACTTCTCTATGTCCTTCCATGTCTCTACAAATGACCCAATTTTGTTCCTTTTTATGGCTGAGTAATATTCCATTGTATATATGTACACATCTTCTTTATTCATTCCTCTGTTGATGGACATTTAGGTTGCTTCCATGTCCTGGCTATTGTAAATAGTGCTGCTATGAACACTGCGGTGCATGTGTCTTTTTGAATTATGGTTTTCTCTCGGTATATGCTCAGTAGTGAGATTGCTGGGTTATATGGTAGTTCTATTTTTAGTTTTTTAGGGAACCTCCATACTGTTTTCCATAGCGGCTGTATCAATTTACATTCCCACCAATAGTACATGAGGGTTCCCTTTTCTCCCCACCCTCTCCAGCATTTATTATACGTGGAATCTAGAAAAATGGTATAGATGATCTTATTCGCAAAGCAGAAATAGAGATACAGACATAGAGAACAAATGTATGGATACCAAGGGGGGAATGGAGGGTTGGGAGGAATTGGGAAATTGGGATTAACACATATACACTGTTGATACTATGTATAAAATAGATAACTAATGAGAACATACTGTATAATAACAGGGAGCTATTCTTAATGCACTGTGGTGACCTAAATGGGAAGGAAATCCAAAAAAGAGAGGATATATGTATATGTATAGCTGATTCATTTTGCTGTACAGTAGAAACTAACACAACATTGTAAAGCAACTATTCTCCAATAAAAATTATTTAAAAAAAGAATTAGGAGGAATATAGGAAAATGGGAAGATGAAATACTACACCTCTTTAGTCCTATAAGATGGCACCTCTGCTAGATCTTTACTCCAAAACATTAGTGGACATTCATTGGACAATTTACTTGCAGGTATATAGGCAAGAATTATTCTGCATTGCTATCAGTTATCTAGAACTTACAGAGTTCTGAAATAGCTTACAGGCAACAAAAGGCACAGAACCTCCACATAATCGGAACCACATAACCCAGAAGAGTGTGCCCTAAACAGTGCAAAGTTCTCCATTAAAGCACATTCCCCCCTCTACAATCCTAAGAAGGGGCTATTTACCCAGATGAGCAAAGATTTTGTTCAGATAAATTCATTTTAAGGAAGTTCCTGAAGGAAACAGTGAAATTATTTATTGGTTCATAGAATTGTCTTCCTGGGAAAGAATTTCCTGGAGTAAATTTAAAAGTCATGTTGACACAGGTGACTTCAGTTCTCAGTACCAGTACTTAAGCTGTATGGGTGTGGGTGGTCTCAATTTTCTATTCCAGGATGGGGGTGAGGTGAGGAACCCTGTTATCCTCAATTCCCCCTCTCTTCATATTTGAAATACCTCATCCTTCTCTTAGGGGCCTAAGATTTTGGAAGCCGAAAGCCAGGAAGAGAACTTGAGGTTATTTACCAGGTACCTCCTTTGAGAAATGGGATACTTTATTTATTTATTTATTTATTTATCGTGGGAGATGGGTTGCTGAAGGTGAGGAGCGAAGGGAAAAGGGAATGGGAGAGGAGGATTTTTTGTTTGTTTGTTTTATCTTACCACATTCTTACAAGTATAAAGTGATGTATATCTAGAGAAGAAGGTTATACAATGGAGTGAATTTTAAATGTTTTATGTGGGGGGTGTTTTTAATGTGTTGATCTCTTTCATAGTGTTTTTAAAAATTAACTATTTTAATAATTATTATTTTAAAAATAATAAATAATTACTAAAAGAAAATTTAAAATTAATGATTTTAATAATTATTTTTTAAATTAATTATTTTAATAATTATTTTTAAAATTAATTAATTAATTTTTGGCTGCTTTGGGGCTTCGTTGCAGTGCGCAGGCTTCTCAATGAGGAGCACAAGCTCTAGGCATGTGGGATTCAGTAGTTGTGGCATGTGGGTTTCCATAGTTGTGGCTCACAGGCTCTAGAGCATGGGCTCAGTAGTTGTGGTGCACAGGCTTAGTTGCTCTGTGGCATGTGGGATCTTCCCGGACCAGGACTCAAACCCATGTCCCCTGCATTGGCAGGTGGATTCTTAACCACTGTGCCACCACAGAAGCCCAGTTCATAGTGTTTTAAGAGAAGTAGTTCACTGAGTCCCTACCTACCCTAGCAGTTTGAATGTCTCAGTAATTTCTTTCCCCATCCTTCCCAAATTCCCTGGACTCTCTGGAATTTTCTCTATGCTGCTTCCATAATTATAGATACTAGAAAATAGTTTCATTTTTTTCTTTTTTCTAGACTCTAGGTGTTTACAATGTTTTTCTTATCAAGTTGGGCTTCAGTAATCATCTTTGCTTATAGGTTCCTTCACCTAAAACAACATATTCCAACCAGGAAACATACAAGTGAAATATTTCTTTCAGTTCGCATATTCTGTAAATGGTTTAATTCTTTGTTCTCCTTCATTCATATTCTTAGAGCAAACTTATTTGAGTCAAGTAAATATCTGTACTTTTCTATTAGTGCATGTGATCCTGTTTATTAAATGGACACTTCATAGCTACTGAAAATCATCATAAAACTGGGCTGCCACAGACTTCTCAGGCTCCTTCTAAGTTTCTGAACACATAGAAATTGCCACTTGTCATGGTCTTTCAGAGAAAAGAGAAGGCTAAGCCATCTGTATTTGGTTTTTAGCTCTCAGAGTGTTGAAAATGAAATATTGTACCATAGTTACAAAATTATAACATATTTTAAATGCTTATGTTTCACAAGAAAAAAAAACAAAAAAAACTGGGCTGATAATTTTTATGAAAAGCAATTCCATGATTGACAGAGTATTGGGGGGGGTCCTTATCTTTCCTCTTTCCTGTTTAAACTAGGTCCCTGCAAAAGTACTGAGAGTTTCATATACTTTTATGTATGAATTATAGTAATAATGCATTTATTGATGTAGTATTGATTATTGATGTATTTATTAATACTACCACAGTATTTTTCTAATTTTACTGTTTTTCTACATGCGTAGGAAACACATGCATACACATACATGTTTATACACATTTTGGATTTCTACGTCAAGCTATGAAACTTAAAAGTTTGACTCTAGTTTAGAAACAAAGCCTTGAGTAAAATTAATTCCAATTACTAGGATGTTTAAAATACTCAGAATTCCCCCAAAGAGAAAATTTTTATGATCCTCATAAACAATATGATCACATGGATACCAAAGGGAAGTAATTTCTCCCTGATTACTGTTGACTCTCAAAGGCGGTGAAGGAATTAACTCAAACATTTTGGATTACTTTATTACAGAATTGTAGTTGTGTATCCCTATAGGAAGTACAAATTTCTTATTTAAAATTTACCTTCAACATCAAATGTTTCTGGATAACATTACATTAGATATGGATACTATAAAAATTGTACTAAATAATAATATAAAATGGATATTTAAAAAATTACTTGTTTAGATTTAACTGGCATTTATCACATATCTACTAAGAGTCAAATGCCTTCACTTTTTTTTTTTTTTTTTTTTTTTTGCCGTACGTGGGCCTCTCACAGTTGTGGCCTCTCCCGTTGTGGAGCACAGGCTCCGGACGCGCAGGCTCAGCGGCCATGGCTCACGGGACCAGCCGCTCCGCGGCATGTGGGATCCTCCCAGACCGGGGCAAGAACCCGCGTCTCCTGCATCGGCAGGCGGACTCCCAACCACTGCGCCACCAGGGAAGTTCCTGCCTTCACTTTTTAAATCTCATTTAATCTGATCCACAAAACATCCATCAACCCTCTTATGGACTGTATTGTGTCCCCTCTAAATTCATACATTGAGGTCCTAACCCCCAGTACCTCAGAATGTGATTGTATTTGGAGATATGGTCTTTAAAGAAGTAGTTAAGTTAAAATGAGGTTATTAGAATGGGCCTTAATCCAATAAGACTGGTGTCTTTATAAGAAGAGATTAGGACATATGCACATAGAGGGAAGACTATGTGAAGCATAGGGAGAAGGTGGCCATCTATAAGCCAAAGAAAGATGCCTCAAAAGAAACCAGCCCTGCCTTCAACTTGAAGACCCTAGTCTCCAGAATTGTGAAGAAAGAAATTTCTGTTGTTTAAGCCACCCAGTCTGTGGTACTTTGTTATGGCAGCCATAGCAAACTGATAAACTTGTAAAGTATGTATTACACTTGTCTATGGACTGATGGCTCTAGAAGTTTTCTAAGCTAAGAAGAGGTCACACCAGGATTGAAACCCAGGTCTTCTGACCACAGTTCTAGGTATGTGTGTGTGTGTTTAAATTACAAAACTGTAATTTGTGGTATAAGAGAAAAAGTGCTTTGGAAAGCATTTAGGTACCAATGTAGAAGAAGACACATTTAGTCAGATAATGTTAGCTACTGAGTCCAGGAAAATCTCACAATTATTCCCCTTCTGTTCTTGGCTGAAAATCCAGCCCAGCTTGGTCCCCCAGTTGGCAGGCTTGGACCTCAGCTGGGTAATAGAAAGAAGATGGTCCATGAATATGGAAGGTGGGAGGACTTTGGATTGTGGTAAATAAATAGAGAATTAGTTGCACATGTTTCTTTGTTAGTGTAATAGAATTAAAAAGCATATGTATGCTGGACGATTATAGTTAGAATTAACTTCATTTTTTCTCATTCAGCTTAGCTTTATTTTCAAGTTGTTTCATGCAGCTAACTCCCATTCTTATTCATTGATCCATAAAGTATACATAGACATTAAAAAACATACAAGCCATGGTTTATATATTTTGTTTTTTTTTTCATATGAAGAAAGAGGGAAGCTCCTTTGAAGTGGGCAAATATCATCAATTAAAAAAGGAATCAGAAGAACGTCCCTGACGGTTCAGTGGTTAAGACTTTGCCTTCCAATGCAGGTGGTGTAGGTTCAATCCCTGGTGGGGGAGCTAAGATCCCACATGCCTCACAGCCTAAAAACCAAAGCATAAAAAAACCCAGAAGCAATATTGTAACAAATTCAATAAAGACTTTAAAAAAAATGGGAAAAGAACTCCTATTAAAAAAAAAAAAAGAATCAGAGAACATATGCAAGTGAAAAATCAACTCCATTTTTAGAAAAAGCATTTGTATAATACTTTATATAATTTTGAAATTAAGAACATTCAATAACAATAATACACTTAAATTCCATAAACAATAAAAACAATTGGGAGATGTGAGTGAATTATTACAAGATAGGAGCAGAGGTAAAAGAAAAGATGGCAGGAGGTAACATAGGGATTTAGTTCTGAGAGTATAATTCCCAACTGCCTTCTAAAGAGCAAAGTGTACAGATTTCCAAACAGTGTTCTTCATGGAACACTCTTTTTCCACCTTCTGCTTCCCTTTGCCATATATCTCTCAAGTCTCAGTTTAAGTATCTCCTCTGGAGACAAGTCTTCTGCTCATCTAAAGAAAGGATCTTTCTTGAGATATGAAAGAGTTAGAGATGATTTGCTGATGGGAAGCATTCCTTTCTGCCCAGGCTGGGCATATTTGGCTGCCTGAGGGGATAATTTGATTCCAGGCTCCTGCCCTCCTCTCCCCTCTAAACAATCAGGCCAAGCAAAGAAGTAGTATCCGCCAAAAGGGCTTTAGAATAAGTCACTCCTAAATCTGTAGGCTTATGGCTCATGGACCAAAACCTACCCATGGCCTATATGGCCAGTAAACTAAGAATGGTTTTTTTCATTTTTATTTATTTTTTCTTTTATTTATTTTGGCTGCGTTGGGTTTTCCTTGCTGTGCGGGCTTTCTCTGGTTGCGGCGAGCAGGGGATACCCTTCGTTGCAGTGCGCGGGCTTCTCACTGCGGTGGCTTCTCTCTTGTTGCAGAGCATGGGCTGTAGGCACGCAGGCTCCAGTGGTTGCAGCGTGTGGGCTCAGTAGTTGTGGTGCATGGGCTTAGCTGCTCCGCGGCATGTGGGATCTTCCCACACCAGGGATTGAACCCATGCCTCCTGCATTGGCAGGAGAATTCTTAACCACTGTGCCACCAGGGAAGTCCCTGCATCTTTAAATGGCTTAAAAAAAGTCAAAAGAAGAATATTTTGTGACACGTGGAAATTATACAAAATTCAAATTTAAGTATACATAAATAAAGTTTTATTGGTTCACAGCCACACTCTGTTTTGAATATTGCCTATGGCTACTTTCATGCCACAATGGCGAGTTGAGTAGTGTGATAGAGACTGTGTGGCCCACAAAGCTGGAGATATTTACTCTCTGGCCCTTTAATGAAAAAGTGTGTGACCCATGTGTAGGAGAAAGACAGAAGTAGAGGATGGGGCGTAAGAAGGAGGTATTAGCGCTTGAGAAACATGAGATGAGATTCCAAAAGTGCATATTACATTCTTTGTGTCTTCTTAGTCACCCCTCTAGATATTGTGTAATAGGTTTATCAGGATGCTAGCTCTTTTCCTCAATGGAAAATAAACGGAGATGGTAAAAATCATTTATTTTTTGGCATTTCAGGGGTTTCTCTCTGTGAGAAATAGTTTGGAGACAAGACTACATTTTTCAGTGGGCTGTGTACTGGGTCACCTGTGGGGCACACAGGTTTTCAAAGGTAGTAGCACATAGGCAGGGGGCTCTGAGAGAGGAGGAAGTTAATGATAGAATCGGCAGGATGGTGGTGGAATGTTGTGCAGTGTGATGTGATGGTCTTGGGGGAAACCCTTACTTTTCCACATCAAATTTCCCTGGGGGGAAGAAACTTCTGCTCCTTTTTCCAAGAGGGAATTGTATTATAGCAAACACTTTGGCTTTCTTTCCCTACTTGCTTCCATTGGAATCACTTTACCAGTGGGTGGGAAAACTTTCCTTTAAAACAAGATACAGGTTCAATGCTGGCTTGCTTTCTCTCTTGCAATGCCTGTGTCATGGATCACTAAGAAGGGCAGTAGGCTTTCTTCTGCTACCTAACAAGATGGTGGGCATACTTGGGCGTCAGTACCTGTCTCAGGATGCTTTCCAAAGGCAGCCCTAGAAACCTATCATTCTCTCTGATCTTCTGATTCCATTTGTGAGACATGCTTTAGGCTGGCTGGCTATATGAATTTTCAGATCTAACTTTCTCCACAGACAGGTCTCAGGATGCACATTTACAGAGAGGAAGTTCCTAGTCTCATTTTCAGTCTAGTTTTAGTATGGATCCCTACACTTTGTGGGATATTAGATACTTACCTCATCCAGATAATAAAGATGACACTAATGAGATGCTCATTTGGTTCCTTGTGTCTATTCTCAGTCGGTTAGAACCTGGAGGAGATGGGTGATTGACATTCCATGGCCTTCAACATTCATGACCATAAATTCAGAAAGACTGCAAACATGATGATATGCTTGGTGTCTGGGTTTCCCCAGGAAGATGATGAAGGGCAAAGTTTGTGCCATGTAGGTAGGCATGAGGAGACAAACTTAAATGGAATGCAGAAAGCAAGAACTTGGTGTTCTATTCAGATGTCTAATATCTTCATAGTATTCTGTAACCTGGAGCTGCTGACTTCTGTCCCACAGCCTATCACAGTCCCAGTTATGCAGAGTAACTGTAGAGCTCAAGATGGAGAAAGTAGATATTTTCCAAATCCACTCCCTAAATCACAGAGTTATCCTATCTTAGCTCAGCTGATAACTTGATGCTATAAGACATCATCTTCTCCTCTTCCTCACTGCAAACAGACCTTGGTATGCAGTTCTAAGATTGATCTTGATTCATGTTCCTTTACTTTATGTTTCCAAAGGCTTCTTATACTTGCTTTGTCTTTTGCTTTATCTCCCTTTTCTAGTCTCAACCCCTAGTCCCTTTTTTTATTAGTCAACCCCAAGAGGAGTGACTTGCAATAATTCTCAACTTGCTTAAAAGTATACAGAATTACATCTGTGTATATCAGACTTTAGAGTAAGGGATTCGGAGCTTCTGCAGGGATTATAATATCTAGTATATATATATAGATAATATTATGCTATTATGTACCAGGAACAATACTAGATTCTTTACTTTGTCTCATTTAAGCCTGACTGGTTTGTATGTGTGTATAAAACAAATATACAACAATATCTAACAATATGTAATAAACATGCATAATGATATATATATACACAGTATATACAACATGTGTATATATACACAGTATGTTATATATAAAAATAAATAAAAAGAGAAAAAATACTCTAGTATTGTTCCTGGTACATATATATATTTACTATAATTAATACTGTCCATTGAGAATAGCAAAGATAGATTTTGATGAATAAAAAAAGTTCAATTAGAAAAATGTGGAGAATAAATATATTTTTATTTTTATTATTAAAACAGAATAGAAATTGATCTCAAATTTATCCCCATACTTGATTTCTAGCTTCAATTATGCATATAACTTAACGGACTAAGACCATATTTCATCATAGGCGTACAATATAAGGCCAGTGGAGAGCATCAGACATAACTTCATTTTACATACGTGCCAACTGAGATCTAGCCTGTGCAATTGGTTCCCAAGATTCTCTGGCTCTTTCCACTACACACAGATGCAAAATACCTTGATGAAATCTGGATGTTTAAAAAAATCTGAATTGTTTTTTTTTGGCCTCTCCAGATTTTTGGAAAAATGTTTTCACTTTTAATTTGCATATTAGTTCCCATGCAGTCAAGCCTTTGTCCTCTTCAACAAGAAACTATGATGTAACTACAAACAAAGAGTTTGAAGTTGAAAACTGGCTTGGAGTATCATATACCACTAGAGTAGCTGGAACTGTGGAACTGATTCTTGGAATAAATCATTACTAATGGTTTCCCATTGGGGGTTGACCCTTCTGATCACTAACTCAGCCATGGTGAAACGTTGCTTCTCAAAATTGTGGGTTCTTTTTAGCTCTGACCAACTGAATACTTATAGTATATTCTGGGATACATGTGTTTTGCTTAGGTGGCAACATTAGGAAAGTGGAAGAAGGATTTCTGTGTGCCATTTTCAAAATGAAATTAATGGCTCCTTACCTCTTGTTTCTTTAACTGGTCTGCTAGTCCCAGAATATCAGGGATCATATTATTATCATATATAATATCATCTTATTATTAAAACAGATTCAAAAACAAAAACAAAACAAAAACCCACTAGCTCAAAATCTACTTCCTTCAGGAAACCTCCCATAAGCAACCATAATATACCTAACACTTTGAACCATTCAAATAAAATCTCAGAATACTAAATTTCATTAAAAAATTTTAACATATACTTTTGTTGTTACTTATCTCTGAATGTCTTTTAAGTTTTCTCCAGTTATTTACTTAAAATTTCCGCCTATAGCAGGCAGTCATGGATTTGAGTCTTGGCTCACTTTCTAGCTCCATGATTTTGGGCTAATCAGCGTCGTCATCTGTAAAATAAGGATAAAAATGGTACCCATCTCATGGGATTGTTATGAAGGCTGAGATAACATGAAAAAAACTTAGCATAGTACCTGGTACCTAGTAACCGCTCATCAAATGTCTGTGATGATTATTGTCTGTCCATTTTATTTTTTCATGGGGGCAGTAAGGTATATGGGGAAGAGCATGGGCTAGCAGTGAGTCAGTTCTCTGGTCCAGTTCTGTCAGCCACTTACTATGTGCAGCATCTTGAGAAATTTAATTAACCCTTTGACCCACTATTTCCTCATTACCAAAATGGATATATGGTAGTAATATCCAGTTCACTGAATTGTTGTGAGGAAAGTGCCCATTATGTCCCTTTCCTCCCAACTGATTACCAACAAGTTAACATTTATGAAGTCTATTCCAAGGGCAAGGCAACGCACAGGGTGTCACAGGAAGTTTCAAAAGAAAATAAATGCGTGTTCTCCATCGCGGGCAAGGAGAGCAGCTAACAAAATCAAGCCAACCATGCACAATGAATTGCTGATGAATATGCAAATTAAAGTGGGTGTCTAATCCATGCTCATTTATATTTTTTCCCAGTGTGAATGTGTTAGAATTTTCAATGAGAGCCTTTTTCCTGGTATTTTCACAAGTCAGCAGATCCTCAAAGCCCAACTGAAATAGAGGACTGATGAAAGACCTTAGAAAAACTGGAACAGTCACAAACCATTCCAGTGGCCAGTGTCACAGAAACTAGAATAAAACAAACCTCTTCTTTCTAAGCAAGGGCAGGTCTCAGTCGTCTCTGGAGGTAAACGGAAGGACGAAAACCGGTCCAGTCACCCGGACACCGACATAAGCGGTGGCAGAGGGCTCCTTCCCAGCATCACGAGCCTCCCATCCCGGACATGGAGGATTTTCCTCAGCGTCGTGACTGACCCGAGGCGTGGCGCCGGCGCCCGCCCGGCTGAGGAGTCGCAGCGGCCCGGAGAACTCCAGTCCTCACACGGTTAAATCTCTCCCAAGGAGACTGGAAGAGGGAGGGTCCCCGCCCACGAAAACCAGGAGAATCTCGTCCCGGCGCCCCGCCCCCATCTCCTCCCCCCACCCCCACCCCCAACTCTGGACGGACTCACTGGCCGCACCTGCCCGCGCGCACACGCCCCCCGCGCGCTGGCCGCCCTGGGCGCCAGGCCTCAGAGCTGCCGCCGCCGCAGCCGACGGACCTGGGCGTCCGCCCTCCCTATCCCATCCCCGAACCGCCTCCGCCATCGCCGCCCTCGGCAAGCGCCCGCCGCGGCTCGTCCTCACCCCCCGGCCTCGGCGCGGGCCGCGGCCGCTAGAGCCACAGCCGCCGCGCTCCTCTCCGCCGCGGGCCGCGGACGCCGCCGCCTTAACCGCCGAGCGGGCCGGGCGCGAAAGCTGAGGAGAACCCGGGCCGGGGCGCGAGGGCGCGCGGGCCGCCGCCGCCGCCGCGGGCGTTCGCGGTGCTCGGGCTCAGGCGAGGACGGTCTCCGTCTCCTCCTCCGACCTCCTCACTCCTCACCATCCTCCTCCCGCTCCTCAAAAGCACCCCCGGTCCCCACCCCCTCACGCCCCACCCGCGGGAACCAGGCCTCGGGAATTCAGGGGAGTGGCTGTGAGGGCGCGTCGCGGCTCCCAGCTCGGCCAGACCCTCTTCCAAGACATGGTCTGATTCTCATTGTGAAAGCTGCGCCCCGAAGAGGAGCGGAGAGTGGTGTCCCCGGCTGGGGGCTGCACGCATCTCCCGGTGCTGAAGCTCTGACATTATCTTAGGGTGGGGCGGGGAGGGCCCTGGATTTGGGGCCAGTGGGGGTGGGCGGGGAGGAAGACCCGAAGGGGAAAGGACTCTGTGAGGGAGTCGGTGAGAGACTATGGGGAAGGACCAGGAGCTGTTGGAAGCTGCTCGCACTGGAAATGTGGCTCTGGTGGAGAAACTCCTGTCTGGCAGGAAAGGAGGGATCCTGGGCGGTGGATCCGGACCCCTGCCCCTGTCTAATCTGCTAAGGTAAGGACTGGAACCGGCTCCGGGTCTGCACACCTCGTTGTGCATCGTGATGGATACGTCCTGCGCCTCATGGTTGTTGCACCTGGTGGCTGCCAGCGATTCATTCTTAAATTAGGTAGGAAAACAATGTGTGTATGGAGAGGAGGCATGAACCTCCCAGTCAGATTAATGCCTTAGATTCTTTGACTAATTTTAAGATAGCCTTCCATCAATGCGTCGGTAGCTACTTTACTCTGAGCTGTGGTGCAGAACTTATACATGTACTAGTGTTGCTGGAAGAATTTCTGCGTTTCACCCTCTTTACATAAGTGTTTATTATATATTTTCTGCTTCGAACCCGGTCTTTTTTTTTTTTTTTGTCTACATAAATGAAATTGGCAAAGAAGTATTGCGTGCGTGCAATTATTCTGCAAAAGCCACAGCCTTTGGTTGCTGCTACCCTTCCCTTGCAGAAGGCATTTGCTGTGCTGTGGGATATGATCCCACAAAATGAAGAAAGTGAACCTTCTGATGAGATGTCATCAGTACAGGGTGTGTGTAAAACTTGATGAGGCAGGTTAGGTAGCCCCAGCAGTACTTTCAGCCACCTGGACATGGCTGAGTGAAACTTGGTTATTATATCTCAGGATGAAGGATGCCAGGTCGGGATTGGGAAAGTGTATATGGAATATAGTAGAGGCCTTTTAATGGGAAGATGTTCCAGGTGAGACTAATATTGCTTGGAGAATCTTTCTAAGATGACATTTAAAAAAATGTCAAGGTCTTTATTCAGCAGGCAGTACCTTGGAAATAGCAGTGTTGATTTGCATGTTTGAAAAAACAATTAACTTAAAAGTTGAATTGATGGGCAAATGAAATCAGTTGTGAGGGAGGAAGCCTGAAGAATATTCACTAGATAAAATTCAAGGAAAGCTATTTAGTTTCTAAAATCATGGCTATTCAGTTTACCCTGGATAATTTTGGCGGCATCAATCATTATTCATATCTTTACCCTAAAACATCTCTTAGACAGCTCAGCTGTACTTTAAAAAATTTTTTAAGCTCAAGTGATTTTCTTGGTTTTTAAAAACTGTTTCTTGCTACTCTTGACAGGTGCTTAATACAAACTTTTGGGTGATGACATTGTTCTTTACACAAGTTTTCATATGTTGTGGTGGTCAGATAAAGCAGTTATTTACAGTCCTGGCCAATAGGGTAAATGAGAATATTTCTATTACAGTGTAATGACTTTAGTTGGAAAATAGTTGATAGGATTTTAGAAAACTCCAAGTGATCATCTATACTTGTTGACAGTGACATTTTATTGGAATGACAGTTCACTTCAGAACAATGAATATTTATGGGGCATTTTTTTTCATTAAGTCTTAGAAGTGATGACTCTTGTGTGTACTCCCTTGTTGAGTAATTTTCACTTTCAATCAGAAGTAGATGGCACTTTTCATTTTTTCTACATCCTGTAGAACCTTGACTCATTTTATTATCTGGACTGTTGCCATGTCACTGTTTTAATTTTTCAAAATAGCTCAGCTCTCTGTAACTCCATCGGGGATTTTGAATCTAATAATGCCAGCCCTTCCAGATTGCTCTCTTTAGGAGATATGAGGGAAAGGAGATGTAAGGTAAAGGACTGAGTTTGGATGTCATTGCTGTTGTGAGTATGTATGTCTTCTACAAAGACTGGCCAAAGAGTTAAATCACATCCTCCAAAAAAATTTTTACAAGTATCAAATTGAAATACGTTTTTAAAACATGTACTTCAAATTTCTTTGTATATTTCTCATTTGGCTCTATACTTTGGACAAATAATAGAGTATCATTTATCATTTCTAATTTTACTGATGATACAAATAAGGGTCAGAAGGAAGTTAAGTACTTCTGGTTTTCAACTGTGGCAGGTAAAGAGCTTAGAAGTAATAAAAAAAATCACAATTAGACAATGTGTAATATTGCAGATTATAGCTCTAGTAATTGCTCTTAGTCACAGGTAGTGTATACAGAAGCAGTTTATTTGGCTATAGTTTTAAATTGCAGGTAAAATAAGTATGTTTGCCAGTGGGTCATATCAGTGATAAAAATAATTATGGCTAGAAACCTGTATCCTGAAAGAGGTTTCTAAAAATAATCAATTTCTTTGGAAAAACACTAAAGAATTCTTTGAGAACAGTGAGAATTTTGGTTAATTTCATTGAGATAAATGGTGTTTTAAAAAGCTTATCTTTGTGATAGAACTTAAAGGTAAACATCTTTTAAATACCTTCTCAGTTGTGCCATTTAAAAAAAAGAATAGATGTCAAATTTTAGGAATAGAATAGCAACTATTTAATGTTGGTAAACATAAATAAAACACCAAAATTTTGACCCCAATGTACTTCTTGAATGAGAGGTTTTCTCTTTTGCTGGTTTTGTCAGAGGTAGCAATAGTAGCTCTACAATGAGAATGCACATAGAAAACAAAACAAAACAAAACAAAAAACCTAAAAAAAGTGTGTTCATTAGAGTAGTTTGAACCAAGCTGTAAAACATCAAAATCAAAACCAATAACCTTTAAACTTGCATTTATCTATCTCATACTGAATAAATAACTAAAACAGTGCCTTTGAAGAAAATGAGAATTGAAATTATATTCTTTTGCTGATCCTTTGCATAAAATGAAATTCCTAAGAAGGCACATTTTATTTAGTTGCCACTTTATTTCACAAATGATTGTCATCAAAAGTTTATTTACAGGATAATAGGTAATTACCTCTTTTCCTTCAAACATAATGGCACTTCAAAATTTTAAACTATCTTGGAATGAATTGTGGAATAGGTTTGGTACTCCCCTGCCCTACTTTATTACTTGTGTTGTGTAGTAATAGGGTCGGAACCTGTGCTAAATGCGTGTGTCATCTCATTCAATTCTTGTATCAACCTTAAGATGTTGGTCCTCATTTCTTAGATGAAGGACTAAAGAGATAGGAAGATTAAGAACTTGCCTAAGGTCACATAATTAGTAATGGCAAAGATTTTAAGTTCTGTGATTCAGATTTGCCTTACTGCGTCTTAAGTCTTACTCATTGAATCTGTTTTATTTGCAAAAGTTTAAGGTACATGGCCAATTAGATAGTCTAATCTGAACACTTTTTTGCTATGAATAATAATTTAATTTAAAAATCCTTAATTTTTTTTTTTTTTTTTTTTGCTTAAAAAAACCCCCCAAACAACTTGTAACTGCCCTTTGAGGGATCAGTAGATAAAGACTTTTCTGAAGATGCTTTTGATCACATATTACCTGCTAAGTGAGCAGTAACTGTATGATGGGGAGTCAGGTATGTTTGGGTGACACTGTGGGTTTTAGCAGTAGTAAAAATGACCTTGAATAAATATCAATATGTTTCTAAGCCTCACTGTGCTCTTCTATGAAGTGGAAATAGTAATAATACCTATCATATAGGGCTGCTGTAAGGATTAAATGAGGTATAAAGAAATTAATGCACATTGGTGTTCATCATTGTGCCGTTATTTCTCACACAGCTTTAAAGCACTTGACTTTATTTCTTCTTTTTTTTCATTTTAGAAAGCTCTAATTTATTAGTAAACCTTCCCTTCCCTTCCACTGAGCTGAAATCTTCCTTTCTTGAACTGCTGCATTTTGTTTTTAAATTTTGGAGCTTTCCAGAATAAATTTAATCTCAACTTCTATGTAACAATGCTTCAACAACTTTAAGGTCTTTATTGCCACCTCTTCCTACTTTCATTATCAAGACTAAATATCTCAATTTCCTTACCATTTTGTTGACTGTCTGTCTTAAGGCCTTAATTATTAAGGGTTTGGCTTTACATTATACTAGGAGTAAATTTCTGTAGTAAGTTTTCCATTAGAATCACAGAACCTTAAAATAGAAAGGGGCCTTTTCATCCAACTTCTTACTTAGAGAATTTACCTCTAACATCCTTTACCAGTTATTCCAGTTCTGTTAAACCCTGCAATGGCTAGATCCATCCATTCCATTTTTGACAGCTCTAATAATTAAAAAAATTCATCTTTTATTGAGCTGAAATTCACCTCCCTGTAATTTCCAGCAGTTGGTACTAGTTTGGCTTTATGAGTCAATACAAAGTAGCCAGGGCAGTTCTTTAGCTAATATTTAGCTATATTGTTTTCTTATAACTCTATTTTTTTCCCAAGATTTTAGCAGCCTGTTGTCATGTGGCAATAGAGCATAGGTGGTAAGAACTTACATTTTTATACTTTTCACTACCCTCTTTTTCTTCTTTCATATTCTCAAATTTTTCAATGACTCTCTTCAAATGTGGTGACCAGAAATGAACAAAATGCACTAGGTGTCATTTGACCAGTGTAGAATATACTGGGATATTTGAATTAAAAAAAAGTTATAGAACAGCATTTGTAGTATGATCCTTTTCTTTAACAAAGAATAAGTGTGTGTGAACATTTATACTGTACATTAAGAAGTCTGGAATGATAAACACCAAAAGGTAAATAGTATTTTTTGTTGAATGGTGGAATTGTGGGTGATCTTTATTTATTTAGACTTATCTGCATTTTCCAATATTCTACAGCAAACATGTATTGTGTAATGAAAACCTCTAAAGAACCTCTCTTCAGGTTGGTATAAATTTAAAAATAGCAATCTTTATGCTTGGTCTTCCTACTAACATCGAAGCCACTTAACAGAACTATTAGCCAGCTGTTTCTCTCCAATATATCTGTTTGAATATTATGAGGTATTTTATCCATTGCCTTTCTATATTCACATTATGTTCTGTTTGTCATTCCTTTGATCTACCCCTGTAGTAGTAAGTCTATAAATTCCAGGAAAATTAGGCTACTTTGTTATAGCTTGTTTCTGATAGCGAACCATTGATGATGCCTAGTGTTGTGCAAATTCCTTCTACCCCCTTGCTTCTAATTCTTTTGGGTCTGGATACTTAGATTCATTTAAAGCATCAGTGTCTCTTATGATCTCTGTCTTTTTGGAGCTTCAGTAATCTCCTAGCATTATTTGTTTATCCTTTCTGGTTTGAAAATGATTCTCACTAGGGATAAGAGCAAAGTAGAAGTTGGGAAGAATCAGATTCTTGGTGTTGTTAGATGTCTTAGGAAATTCTCTTGTGGTCTAAAACCATCCACAGTTTTACTCTGTGAGGGATTAAAGTTACATTAGCTGTCATAGCAGTGAACTTCTATTACTTCCCTCCTTTTTTCCAAACTTAGCTGGAAAGGACATTAGCCTTTTTCTAGGGCAAGTGTACAAGTTCACTTTTGTGTTTGTTTTCAGTTTGACCTCTCACCACCCTCTTTCATCCTTAAAAAAAATCTGAGCTCATCAGAGCTCATTAGAGTACTCAAATTGAGTTGCTTCCCTCCTTTTCTTCCTTCATATTATATGTGAAATTTCATTTTATTTAACATATCTTTCATGAGACAGCTGCAGAGCTTTTTAAAATCTCTCTCTTTGGCATAACTACCTTTTAATCTAAACAAGAATAATTCCCAGTTAAACTGTGTTAAATTATTTCTTTTTTAGTCTAGATTAAGAATTATTTGTACTTTGATAAAGCAGTAAAAAGTTTGTTAATACCTCAAATTTACTTGATTTTCTTAATGCCTCAAAGAGTCGAATACTATGTAAAGTGTATTTAGTAAATTCTTGTTGAACATAAGGAATCCAGTTCAAAAGACTCCCATGTGAAGAAGTATATCAGTAAGAACTGAGGAAAAAATAATCTTCTTGTTATCAAAGGTATATAAACCAGAGAGCTTATAAATTTTTCAGATTCAGGATTCAGTTCATGAAGTTTTTGGTGATGGATGCAAGGAGATAAGAGGCAACTTGGAAGTATTGTAATTTTCACAACTATTTGGGCAATTGTGGCTATTGGGACTCTGATATAAGGTACTTATTTCCAGGGAAACTGTATTAGTTAAATGCAATAAATCACAAATAGAGCAGTTAAACTGCATGGAAATGTTATATCTATAAAAATAGTCAAGTTGCAAGTGGGTTATCTATTTTAGATAGTAATGGTGTTTGAAGTGGTGATTGCACCATTATGTTCAGGGAGCTGTGTCTGCCAGAGTGAACAGTGCCAGCTGCATGATGGGGAGTGAGGAGAGAGGAGAGGGAATTTTGGTATTGACCTCTTTCTCAACTAAAGGGTTTTCAGCTCCCTCTTCAAAACTGTGAGGCTGATGTGTGGCAGGGAATTAGGACAACCAGCTGGTGACTACTCAACCTGTCCGTTTTTACATTGCCCAATTCCTAGTGCATCTCAGTGGTTTCTTACAGTTGCAGATGAGTGAAGTAGGTCTTCACTGACATGAATGCAGAAACTTACAGTATTCAGTAGTGTGCCTACTGACCTTAGCAATTTAACCTCTCGGGTGACAGTAAACACAATTTGATTAGTTCAGTTGTATACTGAAATAATTTACTTAATTATGCATTTGAGGTAATTTTGGAAAATTCTTTCAAAGAGCCTATTTTAGAACATTTTCCTGAGTATTTAACTAGAAATGGAAGCTGACTATAATTCAAATCATGGGTTAGAAAAGATTAATTTCAACCTACAGAACCTGAAGCTATTTAACATTTAATGCATTTCAGTGTGTCTTTGGTTTCTATTTTGAACATATTGCAGCATGGAATTAAAATATGATGAGTTTTGGTTATTCATTATATGTTGATATGAGAGATTATCTTACATTTGAAAAAGCAGGAATTTACACAGAAGACTCATCTGTGTGCCAGTTCTTTCTCTAGTTTGTGATGACATGGTCATGTAAACCATATGGCAGCCAGAGGCACAATGCCAGTTGACAGCCCATTGCATTTTTTTGTGTAACACAGATCTAAGCACTCTTCTTAGAGTCCGGTTTTCTTCTTTTGTGTCAGTAGGACAGCGGGTGAATTCTACATTTGTGTTAAACCTGGGTGAGGCTTGCAAGTGTGTGATTTTTTGAGGGTGAATCAAAATATATGTTCAAAGGATAAATTTTGTTTTCCTCATTTCCTTCTACTGTAATCTCCAAAGTTCACCTCTGAGAGTGTTTCTTATATATAGTGCTTTATTATTTAACAGCATATCTTTACGAATCTGTCTATAAAATGAATTTTGATTCAATTGTGCTGCAGAATTATTTGGGTTCTATTGTGTTGTGAGAGCAGCTTTATTTAAAGTGGTTAATTACTTCTAGTTAAGTGAGCTGAAACAATTGGCCTAAACTTGTTGCCCTTAAATTGCATCATCTCTTGACTGATGGTTGTGGGCATAAACAGCCAACCTCATTTCTTGCTGCCTGCTTGATATTTCTGTTCCCTGTACCCCATTTCCTCTAACCCTTCCTGCTCAAATTTCTTTTTCTAGAAAGAAAGTCTCTTCTCCATTCTAATTAGTACAGGTTCAACCTGCCTCTAGTTCTTGTGCCAACTGTCCCTCTCAAGAGTAGCAGATTTTGTGTGAGGAGTGGAGTTGGGGTGGGCTGTGTATAGTGACAAGTAGATTAAGAAGAACAAAAATTGTGGAGTTTACAGAGTTTGCTTTCATCATCTCTAGTTTCCTGCATATCTCAATGTTAATTTCTCCTCACATGTCATGGACTCAGTGCCCTTGTGCCTTTCCTAACGTTACCCCACCACCACCAATTATTTGTGGGTGCTGACAATTCATACTGAAGTATGATTGACTGGTAAAGGCTTTTAGGAAGAGGAAGCTCTTTTAGTATTTTCATTTAAAGAGGAAACAACATTTAGGCCAAAATACTAAAGCTTTGGAACTCTAATGGCAGAGTTGATGGAGTGGATTATTCAGATTTTCAAGAGTGGGTTGGATAAAGGTGGTCATTTATCCTTTCTTCTTACAAGGCTGGTGCTGTAGAAGGGGAAAGGGATTTGATTGGAGACAAGAGAAATAGGATAGCATAGGGCTGGTGCTGGAAAATCCTTTTTTTTTTTTTTTAGCTACTTAATTAGTCCCTAGAACTTTTTATTGGATATCTATTATATACTGATCTTAGGTATCAGCATATGGTATATATTTTGCCTATTTCCAGAAATTATTCCTAAGATGTTTTTATTTATTATAACAAAGATATAGAATTGTATAAGAGCTTTAATATCTAATGTGGTTTTAGATTCAAATTCTTCCACATCCATTTTCTTGTTATTAAAAAAATTCATGTTGTAAGTTTACTCAATATGTAGGTTTTTTCATAAACCCATGTTTCACTACTGGGGAGGTGTTTGAAGTTTTGTCCCCTGGATCCCAATTAGCATTCTTCCACACTAAAGTTTTCTTTTCTTTTTTTCTCCACCCCCCCCAAATAAGTAGCCACTTTGAATCCTTGTTTGATACCTCTAGTTACTAATCTGCATTTGAAATGTTTCATGTAGCATATAAATATGCTAAATTTAGTATCTTATGTTTTGAATATACTAAAAAATTGCTATATTTACTTCAAGAATTATCCCTGTTTTGTATAGATATTTTACTTCTAGTATGGAGGCATGGGAGTGAGTGGGAGTTTGTGGGGAGCTGCAGGAATTATGCAGAGATGTTCTTTGGCATGGTAAACTACATGATGGTGGAGTAGCAACAGAGTTGCTTCCTGTTGGCTTGCTTTGGCTAGTGACCACAGTGGTCTGTTACTCTGAATTTCATAGAAACTTTGGAGACATAATGGAGAAGGTGAAGAATTACAAACAAGTACCTGTAGAATAATGGGAGAATATTTAACAAAGAGTTAATACAGTGTGATATGTGCTGTAATGGAAGTCTCAAACAATGCTACAGGAATGCCAGCAGCAAGGAGGAGATACCTTTAGTCTGTTTGGAGGAGTAGTCAGGGGAAACTTCAGAGAGGAGGTGATTCTTGAATCTTGTTGAATGAGTAGGAGTTTGTCAGGTTGACAATTTGCAGGAAGGGTGTTTTAGGCAAAAGGAACAGTATATTTAATAATTGTGTGTGAAAATGTAGAATATATATAATATGGGGTATTAGAAGTAGTTTGTTATAGAGCATGGATATGAGGTAAGTCTGGAGATTGAAGTACTTGTGTGCTGCCCTTAGGAGTTTGAATTTTAATCTGAAGGCCATGGAGATCCATTGACTTTTTGTTTCAAATTTTGATATGTTACTTATTCATTTATGATAATAGCATGACTGTGTTTCAGAAAATTGAGTAGAAGAGTAAAAATCATTCCAATCCTATTGCTAAAATAACTTTTTCCTATGTTTAATGTAGTTGCTGTTAGACAGAGCGTACAGTTTGAATCCTGAATTTTTTGCTTAGTGCTATATCAAACTTCTTCAGTGTTATTCCAAAGTCTTCATAATCATACTTTTAATCACACCATAGTATTCCATTTAATGCAGAATTTTCATAGACCTCTTCCATCAGAATCACTCCTGGTCGTTTGTTAAAAATATGCATTTCCTATTCCCATCTCAGACTTACTAGGTCAGAATTTTGGGGTATAAGTTCTGGGAATATGCATTTTACGAGCTTCCCTAGTTTAACTGCTGTGTACTCTGTAAAGTGTGAGAACCACTGATCTGGTGATGTATATACCATTACTTAAACATTCCCTTAATACTCGATACTTGTATATTTTAACTTACTTGTTATTATTATAAGTAATGTTTTGATGAACATTATTATACAAATCATCTTTTCCATAAAATTATATTCTTAATATACATTTCTAGAAGTGGAATTACTATTCTGAAAGGTATTTATTATTAACTCCATATTTATATATGGGGTAAAAGAGCAGAAAAATTGAATAACTTGCCCAAAGTTACAAAGCTAGTGACAGATCCAAGATTTAAATTCAGGTCTTTCTGATCCCAGAGATCTTTTTATTGTGCCATGTTGCTTGTTCCATAGGGACCAATGTATGTCCTTGGTTAAAATATGAAAATGCCAATATGATTCCAGTATATAAATAGAAAGTACATTTTCTACAAAATTATATAGTAACGTATTTCAGATCTTGCATAGTTCTCATTATTTTTGCTTTTGCTCATCATACAGTTTCACATTATAGGCAGTATTTTGCTTTACATTTGTTTCTTTTTTTTATTTACCAAGTTTTTAAATTTTTTAAAATTTATTTTTATTTTTTTGGCTGTGCTGTGTGGCATGCGGGATCTTAGTTCCCCCACCAGGGATTGAACCCGCGACCCCTGCAGTGGAAGTGTGGAGTCTTAACCACTGGGCCTCCAGGGAAGTCCTACATTCGTTTCTTGATGGCACATAAACAGTAAACTGAATTCAATGTTAAGTTAGTTAAAGATGTTTTAAAATATTTCTTTGTCAGTCATCATTTTCACCTTAAACAGGGTGGAATTGTTTTACCCAAAATTTCTTAGGCACTTGATGTTATATAACTTCTGTTGTCTTCAAAGGTGGTCTAATAACTTGTCAGATGGGTGTGATTCAGATGGGTGTGATTTATATCTCCTTATTTCTTCCCTCTTACAAAAGGAGGAAAATAAAGTGTTCACCATAGTCCTCACTTAATAAACTTTATAGTTTATCTCTTTCAAGCTGATAAATCTGAGCTCATAGTTCTTAACTGAGCTCATTAACAACTCAGGGACCTCATCAAATCTAGTGTTAGGCTGTGTAGAAAAACCAAGGAACCAAGGCAGTTAGGACCTTCACCTCCTCTCTTTCTGTGCACCTCTGTCCCTTTTCAGAGCCTTTCTTTCTGTCTTGGTTATGAGGCATTCTTTGGCTTCTTTTATCTGGAACTCAGAACTCTCATTCAGTTTTACCCTGTACCAAAAAAAGTTTCCTATATTACATTTTATTCCTTCATGCCTTAGATCTCCATTTTCAAAAACAGCAAATGGCATAGTAGAAAGAAGCAGCAAGATGTAATGGAAAAAGTCTGAATCTTGGGATTGAATGAAAACTGCCATTGAATGGATTTTTGGCCCTTGGCAAGTTATTCCACTTCTTTGGGCTTCAATCTCCTCATTTATAAAGTGGAAATGATAATACCTGTCTTGTAGAGTTGTAAAAAGTAGAGATAATTTATATAAAGTACCTAGCACAGTGCCTGTCACATAGGAGGACTCAAATGCATGCTTCTGTTATTATTATTATTACTAGGACATTAATGGCTGTGCAAGGAATAATTGTATAGATTCAGAGTATCTTTATTTCAATGTGAACTCTGGGATATTTGCATTTTAATAGGTAACTTCTTTAGGGACATTGTCTTAGCCTAAATCGTTAATGGTATAGGCACCAAGACAGGCCATTGGGGATGATGATTTGTCCAGTCTTCCTGACTGCAGAGCTAGGGATTACTTTTTCATGCCTACTTTTAGGAGTGGTTCTGGTCACCAAAGATTTAGCCTTTATTCTTATCTTCTACATTCCTCACAAAGCTAATTTGAACAGAAAGAAATTGTGTTCTGTTGGAGTTGTATGTGCTCTGCTATAATCCATGTGGTTAATGGGTTCCTAATAAGCCTATCATTAATATTTTCCTTATTTTTCTTTTTAAAGCATTATTAATTGACAAATATTTTGAGGGTGTGTACTGTGTACTTACCATGATGATGGTGCTTTGGAGGATAGAAAATAGACTTCTCTTTAGGCCCTTACAAAAACTGCACACATAGGATGATAGCTAACTATATAGTAGTGTCTAATTTTACTAGGGTCTGAGAGCTCATAAATTCAACTTTTTCTTTGGCTTAGTCCAGTGTCAACATTTGGCTGTCATCTTCCACTGCATGCCAGTATATGATCTGAATTTGATCATAAATCACGTTTAAGTAATTCTTTAACAGCTGAAGATAGAACTATTTACTCTCAAATATTTTTCTTTAAAAAATTAAAAAAATAATCACATACTAGAGGAAAACCTGGAAGTACAAGGCAAATAACTGTTTCTTTTCCTGGACCATTTGAGAGTAAGTTGCCAACCTAATGTACTAGCACCGCAGAATACCTTAGTTTGTATTTAGATATTTCCTAAAGACAAGGATATTTCCCAATATAACTACAGTACATCCACTAAAATCAGGAAATAACCACCAGACTCCACTCAGGTTTTGACAGGTGTGCCAGTGGTATGCATCATTGGGATCCAGTTCAAAATCACCAATTACATTTAGTTGTCATACCTCTTTAAATTTCTTTGGTATGCTACAGGTTGTCAGTCTTGCCTTGACTTTTATGACCTTGACACTTTTCAAAGACTATAGGCCAGTTATTTTGTAAAATGCCCCTCATTTGGGCTTTCCTGATGTTTTCTCATGCATTTTGGTAGGAATATCACAGAAGGGATGCTGTGTTCTATTCATTGCATCCTATCAGATGGCATGTGGTTTTGATTTTGTCCTATTTCTGATAACGTTCTCTTTAATCACTTGCTTTTACTAGTGTCTGTCAGACTTCCCTATATACAATTACTCTTTTTCCATTTGTAAAAACTATTTTGTGGGGAAGTACATTTAAACTATATGAGTATCCCATTCCTCATCAAACTTTCGCTTATTTATTTATTTATTTATTTATTTGCGGTATGCGGGCCTCTCACTGCTGCGGCCTCTCCCGCCGCGGAGCACAGGCTCTGGACGCGCAGGCTCAGCGGCCATGGGTCACAGGCCCAGCCGCTCCGCAGCACACGGGACCCTCCCGGACCAGGGCACGAACCCGCATCCCCCGCATCGGCAGGCGGACTCCCAACCACTGTGCCACCAGGGAAACCCTTCATTTATTTATTTATAGGCATACCTCAGAGGTACTGTGGGTTCAGTTCCAGATCACTACAATAAAGCAAGTCACATGAATTTTTTGGTTTCCCAATGCATATAAAAGTTATGTTTACACTATACTATACTATAGTGTATTAAATATGCAATAGCATTGTGTCTAAAAAGCAAGATACATACCTTAATAAAAAAATACTTTATTGTTAAAAATGCTAAACAACATCTGAGCCTTCAGTGAGTTGTAATATTTTTTGCTGGTGGAGGGTCTTCCTTCGATGTTCATGACTGCTGACTGATCAGGGTGGTGGTTGCTGAAGGTTGCGATGGCTATGGCAACTTCTTAAAATAAGAAAATGAAGTTTGCCATCTCAATTGACTCTTCCTTTCACGAATGATTTCTGTACCATGTAATGCTATTTTGTATTTTACCCGCAAAAGAGCTTCTTTCAAAACTAGAGTTAATCCTCTCAAAACCTGTTGCTGCTTTAGCAACTAAGTTTGTGTAATATTCTAAATCCTTTGTTGCTTCCATCTCAAGCAACTCCTTTCTTTGCCATTCCATAAGAAGCAATTTCTCATCTGTTCAAGGTCTATCATGAGATTGCAGCAATTCAGTCACATCTTCAGTTTCTACTTCCATCTTTAGTTCTCTTGCCATTTCCACCACATCTGCAGTTAATTCCCTCACTAAAGTCTTGAACCCTTCAGTAATCCATAAGGGTTGGGATCAACTTCTTCCAAATTCCTGTTCCTGTTGATCTTTTAACTTCTTCCCATGAATCATGAATGTTCTTAATGGCATCCAGAAGGGTGAATCCTTTCCAGAAGGTTTTCAGTTGACTTTGTCCAGATTCATCAGAGGAATCATTATCTGTGGCAGCTATAGCCTTATGAAATATGTTTTTTAAATAATGACTTGAAAGTTGAAATTACTCCTTGATCTGTGGACTGAAGAATGGACATTGTGTTAGCAGGTGTGAAAATAATATTACTCTCATTGTACATCTCCATCATAGTTCTTAGGTGACCAGGTTCATTGTCATTGAGCAGTAATATTTGGAGAGGAATATTTTTTTCCTGAGATATAGTGGGCTTAAAATATTCAGTAAACCATGTTGTAAACAGATATGCTGTCATCCAGTCTTGTTGCATTTATAGAGCATTGATAGAGTAGATATAGCATAAATCTTAAGGGCCCTAGGATTTTTTGGAATGGTAAATGAGCATTGGCTTCAATTTATTTTTATTTAATTAATTTTAAAAATTGAAGTATTGTTGATTTACAATTGGCTTAAATTTAAAGTCACCAGCTACCTTAGCTCCTAACAGGCTGACAGGAGAGTCAGGCTGTCCTTTGAAGCTTTGAAGCCAGATGTTGACTTCTCCTCTCTAGCTATGAAAGTCTTAGATGGAATTGTCTTCTAATGGAAGGCTGTTCTGTCTACATTGAAAAATCTGTTGTTTAGTGTAGCCACTTTCATTAGTTATTTTAGTTAGATCTTCTGGATAACTGGCTACAGCTTCTACATTAGCACTTTCTGCTTCATCTTGCACTTTTATGTGATGGAGATGGCCTCTTTCCTTAAACTTCATGAACCAACCTCTGCTGGCTTCAGACTTTTCTTCTGCAGCTTTCTCATGTCTTTCTCAGACTTAATTTGCTCTGGATTTGGTTTTGGCTTAAGGGAATGTTGTGGCTCATTTGATCTTCTGTCCAGAACCCTAAAACTTTCTTATCAGTGATAAGGCTGTTTTGCTTTCTTATCATTTGTGTGTTCATTGGAGTGGAACTTTAAATTTCCTTCAAGAATTTTTTTTTGCATTCACAACTTGGCTAGCTGTTTGGTGCAAGATGCCTAGCTTTCAGCCTGTCTCTGCTTTATTTATTTATTTTGCGGTACGCGGGCCTCTCACTGCCGTGGCCTCTCCTGTCGCAGAGCACAGGCTTCGGACGCGCAGGCCCAGCGGCCACGGCCCATGGGCCCAGCCGCTCCGTGGCACGCGGGATCCTCCCGGACCGGGACACGAACCCGCGTCCTCTGCATCGGCAGGCACACTCCCACCCACTGCGCCACCAGGGAAGCCCCTGTCTCAGCTTTTGACGTATCTTCTTCACTAAGCTTAATCATTTCTAGCTTTTGATTTAAAGTAAGAGATGACTGAGTCTTCCTTTCACTTGAACACTTAGAGGCCATTGTAGGGTTATTCATTGGTCTAATTTCAGTATTGTTGTGTCTCAGAATAGGGAACCCCGAGGAGAGGGAGAGAGACAGGAATGGCCAGTCAGTGAAGCAGTCAGGACACACACAACATTTATCTGTTAAGTTCGCTATCTTATATGGGCATGGTTCATGGCACCTCGAAACAATTTTTTTTTTTAACATGTTTGTTGGAGTATAATTGCCTTACAATGGTGTGTTAGCTTCTGCTTTATGACATAGTGAATCAGCTACACATTTACATATATCCCCATATCTCCTCCCTATTGCGTCTCCCTCCCACCCTCCCTATCCCACCCATCTAGGTGGTCACAAAGCACCAAGCTGATCTCCCTGTGCTATGCGGCTGCTTCCCACAAGCTATCTGTTTTACATTTGGTAGTGTATATATGTCCATGCCACTCTATCACTTCGTCCCAGCTTACCCTTCCCCTCCCCATGTCCTCAAGTCCATTCTCTACGTCTGTGTTTTTATTCCTGTCCTGCCCTTAGGTTCTTCAGAACCATTTTTTTTTAGATTCCATATATATGTGTTAGCATATGTTATTTGTTTTTCTCTTTCTGACTTACTTCACTCTGTATGACTGTCTCTAGGTCCATCCACCTCACTACAAATAACTCAATTTCGTTTCTTTTTATGGCTGAGTAATATTCCATTGTATATATGTGCCACATCTTCTTTATCCATTCATCTGTTGATGGATACTTAGGTTGCTTCCATATCCTGGCTATTGTAAATAGAGCTGCAATGAACATTGTGGTACATGACTCTTCTTCAATTATGGTTTTCTCAGGGTATATGCCCAGTAGTGGGATTGCTGGGTCCTATGGCATTTCTATTTTTAGTTTTCTAAGGAACCTCCATACTGTTCTCCATAGTGGCTGTATCAGTTTACATTCCCACCAACAGTGCAAGAGGGTCCACTTTTGCCCACACCCTCTCCAGCATTTATTGTTTGTAGATTTTTTGATGATGGCCATTCTAACTGCTGTGAGGTGATACCTCATTGTAGTTTTTTTTTTTTTTTTTTGGCGGTACACGGGCCTCTCACTGTTGCGGCCTCTCACGTTGTGGAGCACAGGCTCTGGACGCGCAGGCCCAGCGGCCATGGCTCACGGGACCAGCTGCTCCGCGGCATGAGGGATCTTCCCGGACCAGGGCACGAACCCGTGTCCCCTGCATCGGCAGGCGGACTCTCAACCACTGCGCCACAAGGGAGGCCCCTCATTGTAGTTTTGATTTGCATTTCTCTAATGATTACTGATGTTGAGCATCCTTTCATGTGTCTGTTGGAAATCTGTATATCTTCTTTGGAGAAATGTCTATTTAGGTCTTCTGGCCATTTTTGGATTGGGTTGTTTGTTTTTTTGCTATTGAGCTGCATGAGCCGCTTGTAAATTTCAGCAATTAATCCTTTGTCAATTGCTTCATTTGCAAATATTTTCTCCCATTCTGAGGATTCTCTTTTCGTCTTGTTTATGGTTTCCTTTGCTGTGCGAAAGCTTTGCAGTTTCATTAGGTCCCACTTGTTTTTGTTTTTATTTCCCTTTCTCTAGGAGGTGGGTCAAAAAGGATCTTGCTGTGATTTATGTCATAGAGTGTTCTGCCTATGTTTTCCTCTAAGAGTTTTATAGTGTCTGGCCTTACATTTAGGTCTTTAATCCATTTTGAGTTTATTTTTGTGTATGGTGTTAGGGAGTGTTATAACTTCATTCTTTTACATGTAGCTGTCCAGTTTTCCCAGCACCACTTATTGAAGAGGCTGTCTTTTCTCCTTTGTATATTCTTGCCTCCTTTATCAAAAATAAGGTGACCATAGGTGTGTGGGTTTACCTCTGGGCTTTCTCTCCTGTTCCATTGATCTATATTTCTGTTTTTGTGCCACTACCATACTGTCTTGATTTCTGTAGCTCTGTAGTATAGTCTGAAGTCCAGGAGCCTGAGTCCTCCAGCTCCATTTTTCTTTCTCAAGATTGCTTTGGTTATTCGGGGTCTTTTGTGTTTCCATACAAATTGTGAACGTTTTTGTTCTAGTTCTGTGAAAAATGTTATTGGTAGTTTGATAGGGCTTGCATTGAATCTGCAGGTTGCTGTGGGTAGTATAGTCATTTTCACAATGTTGATTCTTCCAGTCCAGCACATGATATATCTCTCCATCTGTTTGTATCATCTTTAATTTCTTTCTTCAGTGTCTTACAGTTTTCTGCATACAGGTCTTTTGTCTCCTTAGGTAGGTTCGTTCCTAGGTATTTTATTCTTTTTGTTGCAATGGTAAATGGAGTGTTTCCTTAATTTCTCTTTCAGATTTTTCATCATTAGTGTATAGGAATGCAAGAGATTTTTCTGCATTAGTTTGTATCCTGGAAGTTTACCAAATTCATTGATTAGCTCTACTACTTTTCTGGTAGCATCTTTAGAATTCTCTATGTATAGTATCATGTCATCTGCAAACAGTGACAGCTTTACTTCTCTTTTCCGATTTAGATTCCTTTTATTTCTTTTTCTTCTCTGATTGCTGTGGCTAAAACTTCCAAATCTATCTTGAATAATAGTGGTGAGAGTGGACATCGTGTCTTCTTCCTGATCTTAGAGGAAATGGTTTCAGTTTTTCACCAGTGAGAACGATGTCGGCTGTGAGTTTGTCATATATGGCCTTTATTATGTTGAGGGAAGTTCCCTCTATGCCTACTTTCTGGAGGGTTTTTATCATAAATCGGTGTTGGATTTTGTCGAAAGCTTTGTCTGCATCTATTGAGATGATCATATGGTTTTTATTCTTCAATTTGTTAATGTGGTGTATCACATTGATTGATTTGTGTATATTGAAGAATCCTTGCATTCCTGGGATAAACCCCACTTGATCATGGTGTATGATCCTTTTAATGTGCTGTTGGATTCTGGTTGCTAGTATATTGTTGAGGATTTTTGCATCTATGTTCATCAAGTGATATTGGCCTGTAGTTTTCTTTCCTTGTGACATCCTTGTCTGGTTTTGGTGTCAGGGTGATGGTGGCCTTGTAGAATGAGTTTGAGAGTGTTCCTCTGCTATATTTTGAAAGAGTTTGAGAAGGATAGGTGTTAGCTCTTCTCTTAATGTTTGATAGAATTCGCCTGTGAAGCCATCTGGTCCTAGGCTTCTGTTTGTTGGAAGATTTTTAATCACAGTCACAATTTCAGTGCCTGTGATTGGTCTGTTTATATTTTCTATTTCCTCCTGGTTCAGTCTTGGAAGGTTGTGCTTTTCTAAGAATTCGTCCATTTCTTCCAGGTTGTCCATTTTATTGGTGTATAGTTGCTTGTAGTAATCTCTCATGATCCTTTGTATTTCTGCAGTGTCAGTGGTTACTTCTCCTTTTTCATTTCTAATTCTACTGATTTGAGTCTTCTGATTTTTTTCTTGATGAGTCTGGCTAATGGTTTATCAATTTTGTTTATCTTCTCAAAGAACCAGCTTTTAGTTTTATTGATGTTTGCTATTGTTTCCTTCATTTCTTTTTCATTTATTTCTGATCTGATCTTTATGATTTCTCTCCTTTTGCTAACTTTGGGTTTTTTTTGTTCTTCTTTCTCTAATTGGTTTAGGTGTAAGGTTAGGTTGTTTATTTGAAATGTTTCTTGTTTCTTAAGGTAGGATTGTATTGCTATAAACTTCCCTCTTAGAACTGCTTTTGCTGTATCCCATAGGTTTTGGGTCATTGTGTTTTCATTGTCATTTGTTTCTAGGTATTTTTTGATTTCCTCTTTGATTTCTTCAGTGATCTCTTGGTTATTAAGTAGTGTATTGTTTAGCCTCCATGTGTTTGCCTTTTTTACAGATTTTTTCCTGTAATTGATATCTAGTCTCATAGCGTTGTGGTCAGAAAAGATACTTGATACAAATTCAATTTTCTTAAATTTACCATGGCTTGAGTTGTGGCCCAAGATATGATCTATCTTGGAGAATGTTCCATGAGCACTTGAGAAGAAAGTGTATTCTGTTGTTTTTGGGTGGAATGTCCTATAAATATCAATTAGGTCTATCTTGTTTAATGAATCATTTAAAGCTTGTGTTCCCTTATTTATTTTCATTTTGGATGATCTGTCCATTGGTGAAAGTGGAGTGTTAAAGTCCCTACTATGATTGTGTTACTGTCGATTTCCCCTTTTATGGCTGTTAGCATTTGCCTTATGTATTGAGGTGCTCCTATGTTGGGTGCATAAATATTTACAATTGTTATATCTTCTTCTTGGATTGATCTCTTGATTATTATGTAGTTTCTTTCTTTGTCTCTTGTAACGGTCTTTATTTTACAATCTGTTTTGTCTAATATGAGAAAACATCCAGCTTTCTACTCCAGCTTTCTTTTGATTTCCATTTGCATGGAATATCTTTTTCCATCCCCTCACTTTCAGTATGTGTCCCTCGGTCTGAAGTGGGTCTCTTGTAGACAACTATATATGGGTCTTGTTTTTGTATCCATTCAGCCAGTCTGTGTCTTTTGGTTGGAGCATTTAATCCATTTACATTTAAGGTAATTGTTGATATGTATGTTCCTGTTACCATTTTCTTAATTGATTTGGGTTTGTTATTGTAGGTCTTTTCCTTCTCTTGTGTTTCCTGCTTAGAGACGTTCTCTTAGCATTTGTTGTAAATCTGGTTGGTGGTGCTGAATTCTCTTAGCTGTTGCTTCTCTGTAAAGGTTTTAATGGATCCGTCAAATCTGAATGAGATCCTTGCTGGGTAGAGTAATCTTGGTTGTAGGTTTTTCCCTTTCATCACTTTAAATATGTCCTGCCACTCCCTTCTGGCTTGCAGAGTTTCTGCTGAAAGATCAGATATTAACCTTATGGGGATTCTCTTGTATGTTATTTGTTGTTTTGCCCTTGCTGCTTTTAATATATTTTCTTTGTATTTAATTTTTGATAGTTTGATTAATATGTGTCTTGGCATGTTTCACTTTGGATTTATCCTGTATGGGACTCTCTGCACTTCCTAGACTTGATTAACTATTTCCTTTCCCATATTAGGGAAGTTTTCAACTATAATCTCTTCAAATATTTTCTCAGTCCCTTTCTTTTTCTCTCCTTTTTCTGGTACCCCTATAATTCGAATGTTGGTGGGTTTAATGTTGTCTTAGAGGTCTCTGAGACTGTCCTCAATTCTTTTCATTCTTTTTTCTTTATTCTGCTCTGCAGTAGTTATTTCCACTATTTTATCTTCCAGGTCACTTATCCGTTCTTCTGCCTCAGTTTTTCTGCTATTGATTTCTTATAGAGAATTTTAAATTTCATTTATTGTGTCGTTCATCATTGTTTGTTCTTTAGTTCTTCTAGGTCCTTGTTAAACGTTTCTTGTATTTTCTCCATTCTTTTTCCAAGATTTTGGATCATCTTTAGTATCTTTACTCTGAATTCTTTGTCACGTAGACTGCCTATTTCCTCTTCATTTGTTTGATCTGCTGGATTTTTACCTTGCTCCTTCATCTTCTGTGTGTTTCTTTGTCTTCTCATTTTGCTTCACTTACTGTGTTTGGGGTCTCCTTTTCGCAGGCTGCGGGTTTGTAGTTCCCGTTGTTTTTGCTGTCGGTCCCCAGTGGCTAAGGTTGGTTCAGTGGGTTGTGTAGGCTTCCTGGTGGAGGGGACTAGTGCCTGTGTTCTGGTGGATGAGGCTGGATCTTGTCTTTCTGGTGGGCAGGTCTGTGTCCGGTGGTGTGTGGTGTCTGTTACCTTATTATGATTTTAGGCAGCCTCTGTGTTAATGGGTGGGGTTGTGTTCCTGTCTTGGCAGTTGTTTGGCATAGGGTGTCCACAACTGGAGCTTGCTGGTCATTGAGTGGAGCTGGGCCTTAGTGTTGAGATGGAGATCTTTGCAAGAGCTTTCGCTGTTTGATATCACGTGGAGCTGGGAGGTCTCTGGTGGACCAATGTCCTGAACTCGGCTCTCCCACCTCAGAGGCACAGGCGTGTTTCCTGGCTGGAGCACCAAGAACCTGTCAGCCACATGGCTCAGAAAACAATGCAGAAAAAAAGAAAGAAAGAGAGAAAAAAAGAATAATGTTGTTAAAATAAAAAATAATTATTAAAAATAAAAAAATTAAAGTTATAAAAAAAGAAAAAAATAGAAAGAAAGGAAGCGAGCATCCAAACCAAAAAACAAATCCACCAATGAGAACAAGCACTAAAAACTATACTTTAAAAAAAGAAAAAAGAAAACGGACAGAGCGAACCCTAGGACAAGGTTGAAAGCAAAGCTGTACAGACAAAATCACACAAGGAAGCATGCACATTAATACTCACAAAAAGAGAAAAACGAAAAAATAATGTATCTCGTTGCCCCCACAGTCCACTGCCTCAGTTTTGGGATGGTTCTTTGTCTCTTCAAGTATTCCACAGATGCAGGGTACGTCAAGTTGATTGTGGAGATTTAATCCACAGCTCCTGAGGCTGCTGGGAGAGATTTCCCTTTCTCTTCTTTGTTCGCACAGCTCCTGGGGTTCAGCTTTGGATTTGGACCCGCCTCTGCCTGTAGGTCGCCTGAGGGCGTCTGTTCTTCGCTCAGACAGGACGGGGTTAAAGGAGCAGCTGATGCGGGGGCTCTGGCTCACTGAGGCTGGGAGCAGGGAGGGGTATGGATGTGGGGCGAGCCTTCGGCGGAGGCGGGAGAGGCCGGCGTGACCTTGCAGCAGCCTAAGGCGCGCGTGTGTTCTCCTGGGAAGTTGTCCCTGGATTACGGGTTCCTCGCAGTGGCAGGCTGCACAGGCTCCTGGGAGGGGGGGTGTGGAGAGTGGCCTGTGCTTGCACGCAGGCTGCTTGGTGGCTGCAGCAGCAGCCTTACCGTCTCATAACCGTCTGTGGGGTTCGCGCTGATAGCCGCGTCTTGTGCCTGTCTCTGGAGCTCATTTAAGCGGTGTTCTTAATCCCCTCTCCTCGCGCACCAGGAAATAAAGAGGGAAGAAAAAGTCTCTTGCCTCTTCGGCAGGTCCAGACTTTTTCCCGGACTCCCTCCCGGCTAGCCAGGGCGCACTAGCCCCTTCAGGCTGTGTTCACGCAGCCAACCCCAGTTCTCTCCCTGGGATCCGACAGAAGCCCGAGCCTCAGCTCCCAGTCCCCGCCCGCCCCGGCGGGTGAGCAGACAAGCCTCTCAGGCTGGTGAGTGCCGGTCAGCACCGATCTTTTGTGCGGGAATCTCTCTGCTTTGCACTCCGCACCCCTATTGCTGCGCTCTCCTCTGTGGCTCCGAAGCTCCCTTCCCCTCCCCCCCACTCGCTGTCTCCGCCTCACAGCTCCCTCCTAGTGGTGCAGGTCCTATCCCTATTCTTTTGTCTCTGTTTTTTCTTTTTTCTTTTGCCCTACCCAAGTACGTGGGGAGTTTCTTGCCTTTTGGGGGGTCTGAGGTCTTCTGCCAGCGTTCAGTAGGTGTTCTGTAGGAGTTGTTCCACATGTATATGTATTTCTGATGTATATGTGGGGAGGAAGGTGATCTCCACGTCTTACTCCTCTGCCATTTTGAATGTCTCCCTCCCTCGAAACAATTATTGATACTATAGTAGCATCAAAGAGCACTGATCATAGATCACCATAACAAATATAATAACAATGAAAAAGCTTGAAATATTGCAAGAATTACAAAAATGTGGCACAGAGAGATGAATTGAGCAAATGCTGTTGGAAAAATGGCACCGGTAGACTTGCTTGACACAGGGTTGCCGCAAATCTTCAATTTGTGAAAAATCTAGTATCTGAAGTGCAATAAAGTGAAGTACAATAGAACGAGGTATGCCTGTAAATATGTAAGGACTCATGGTTTATTATTTTATCGCATAGGTTATAATGCATTATTGACATTATTAATTTTGATACTTAAATTGTCCCAAACTTAGCCAGTACAAGTCCTTTCAGGCTGACTTCTTTTCATCATTTCCTTGCTTTTGGCATCATAAAATGTTAGAAGACTCATCTTTCTCTGCCTCAGTACTGAACCAACCATTTCTCCAAGAAGCTATGGTTCCTTTTATTGGAAAATGGTAATTAGAAGCTAAGATTTTTGGGTGCTAGGTATGCTCATTGCTTTTGGCGTGTCACCTATCTCAGATTATCTCCACAAGGGAGTGAAAAAAAATATTCACATACAAAGATACACATATTAACATCTGTATCTACATTTTTTGTAACCCATGAGTTTACAATGATATGTCTAATTCTATTCGAACTCCACATGCAGGATTCATTTTAGTTTCTCCCTTCCTATATTTGTAACGTACATTTTCAGTAGTGGAAACTTAGCTTCACTTCGCTTTAGTACATATACTTATTTGATAAATTCCCCTGTATGTAACCAATCCTTCTCTCTACTGCCTACCCTCTCTGTGTCATTGTCTTCCTTGCCCCACTCAGGCTCTGCCACCATTTTAGGCTGTCTCCTACACAGAAACCCTCTTGCCCTTTTCAGGCTCTGACTCCTTATGCCAGTTGGCATCTACAGAGGGATACCTTTTAAATTTTTCTTAGGGCCTAATCCGCCTGCACTGGGTATGACCCTGGTATGTGAATACAGTCTTCACCCTGTTTGGACTCTGACACCCCACATCAGGATGTTCCCCTCTGCCACTACTACATGAACACCCTTTTCACCCTATTTGGGCTCTGACCCTCTCACATCATCCACTCCTGTATGAAGATGCCTTCTCCAGCTTGCTTAAGCTCTGACACCCCAGTATGGTGTCAGCTGTCCCCAATCCCATCATCCTTCTCCCCTGGCTTGAGCTTTATCGCTTCACTGCAGGCCATTGCGGCTTCCCTCTTTCTTCTGGTGTGGATGCCTCCTTTTCTCTGCCCTACTTAATGGCTCTAAGGACTGAATTGTTCAGGAAGAGAAGGGAAATGATGAGGATGAAAAAGAGGAGAGTGGAAGAGGAAGTGGAAGAGGAGAGTAACATAATGCTCTTTTTTTAAAAATTAGTGATGATGACACTATTACTACTACTACTGCTACTATTACTAATCTCTCCAAGCCAGCAGTGCCTGTAGTCTTGTTTTGGAAGAAAATCAGGCTATTGGCATTTAAGAATTCTAGGTGACATGGAGATTATGACCAAAGCTTGAGTACTGTGTGGCAGTTCTTTGTACACTATTTCTCCTTGCATTTTGGAGGACAGATGATGATAATTTGTTAGGCTGGTCAGCACTTTGCATTTTTTATGAGCTTTTCTTTCATTTATATTGTTGTGGATATGTAGTAGGCGTCCAGATTGACTGAGAGACAGAAAATCGTTATGTATTTTTTGCTCTGTTTAGCTGAAACTCTTTTTCATAATTGTCAGCGAAGTGCATTCTCAAGGATTTCAGTAAGATGATGATAATGCAGAAAAAAAGTTATAAAAGCACTGAGATAGAAACTGTCATTCTCTGAGGGAGTTGAGTTTGCAGAATTTGATAGAGATAAGGATGTTAGCAAGTAGGTTTTTCTATTTTTTCTTTTTGTTAATTTTTATTGAAGTATGGATGCTTTACAATGTTGTGTTAGCCTCCACTGCACAACAAAATGAATCAGCCATACACTTACAGATATCCCCTCCCTTCTGGATTTCCATCCCATTTAGGTTACCACAGTGCATTAGGTAGAGTTCCCTGTGAAGTAGGTTTTTCCTGTTATATGATATTGCCACTATGATTTTCAAGATGTCACAAAAACATTATGTTAGGAAATTGACCAAGTATATTTTAACATATGGTAGATCTTCACAGGTCTTATAAAAATGATTATTGCTGCAAATGAACCAAGAGAGTAGGTAATTTATACTGGGGATCTCTCAGACTTTAAATTATTATCAGAATTCTGTAATTCCTTGAAACAAATCTAAGCAAAGAATCTTTCAGGAAGCTCTTTAATAAGCATTTGCTATAGCTGAAAAATACCCTCTTTATTTGCAAAAAGTGGGAAGAAAATAGTTGGGAGCATTTCAGAAATAATTCATTGCAGTTATATTCTGTACTTTAAAAGACCATTCAGCTTTTCCTGCCAAATCCAAGAAAAAATAAGCAGCAGGCAGCATTATCAATTGCTACTCTCCTTTTCTAGGTCTAGGAAGACAACTTCAATGGAAGGATGATTAAAATTTTGGTTTTACTACCTAGTAATGGAACCAAACAGGCCTGGATTTAAACAACATACTTAATGTGTAAGATAATAGGGATCTGAAGAGATCATGATTCCTGCTCTTTTCTTACTTTCTTATCTTTTCTTATCATCAATATACCTGTAATAACATATGACCTTTTCATAGTATTCCTTTTTGTATCTTGGCTTTCTATTTTTATGGAATCTTTGGGCTTCCATAAAAATGGTTCTTGAACTTTGTAGTTTGTGACATTTGTTAGCAGAACATGGGACTACACAGAGTATCTATCCTGTCTATACCCTGTTCCCTTTGAAATCGTTCCAAAATTCTTGAATCTGGGATCGACAGGTATTATTTTCTCAGTAATGTAATCCATATATTGTTTCTCTGATGGAAAGTAGCTGAGGAAAAGAGTATAAGATCCATATCTAATGTAACCTTCCTCAGAAATCTTGCTTGCTTGCTCTTTTACAGTGAAATAGGAATTTATACTATGGATCTTGTAGAATCAAGTATGGATGGATCTTGTAGAATCAAGTAAAAGTTGAACTGCCAGGAGTTGGAAAGACCAGGAATCAAGGCAGCAGGATCAGAGGGACAGGAGCAGATAGCATATACTAGGGGCTGCTGGATCTCTTTGGGCTCAGCCTCATGGTTGGGGGGGAAAAGGAGATACAATCTCAGAAAAAGGTCATGTGGATAAAAATTTATTACCTTGACTATTTTGTGAACTTCTTGAGAGAATACACCGAAACCAGAAGTCTTTCTTTTTTTTTAATTAAAAAAATTAAAAAAATTTTTATAACTTAATTAATTTTTAGCTGTGTTGGGCTTTTGTTGTTGCATACGGGCTTTCTCTAGTTGCGGTGAGCAGGGGCTACTCTTCATGGCAGTGTGTGGGCTTCTCATTGCGGTGACTTCTCTTGTCGCAGAGCACGGGCTCTAGGTGCGTGGGTTTCAGTAGTTGTGGCACTCAGGCTCAGTAGTTGTGGCTCATGGGCTCTAGAGCACAGGGCCAGTAGTTGCGGTGCATGGGCTTAGTTGCTCTGCGGCATGTGGGATCCTCCTGGACCAGGGATCGAACCCATGTCCCCTGATTCTTAACCACTGTGTCACCAGGGAAGTCCCCAGAAGTCTTTCTTCACCTTACCTTTCCCATTTCCCCTCTGTTATGCTTCCCTCACTTATTTAAAGAGCCAGAATACGCTGTGATACAATTGGGCACCTTATCCAAGATGACAATGCTGTTAGTAGCAATGTTATAACTGCCAGGGAGTTTCTAATAGCAAAGGTACTCAAAATGATTGCTTACACTTCTCTTTTCCCTGGTTGCTGGCTGTGAACATTATCCTGACTCCTACTATTACATTTTTAGTATGTATTTATTTTAGTTCAGTGAGAAGTCCATTTAGAAAATCCTTGGTGACTCTTAGTTGCCCATGGCCCCTGAGCTGAATTGAGAACACTAATCTAGAGTTATAAGTTTATACAGATGCGGACAAAGTCCAGGGTTTTACTATCATTGTTAACATTTCTAGGTTCCCTTCCTCTTTTCTCTCTTCCTTCTTAATAGTTCAGCTATTTTTCTCAGCAACTCCTCTGTGTCAGCTTTCGCTGGTAAGCCATGTAGCCAGGAAACTAGAAAATGCTCTATGACAAAAGAAGAATTGAAAGGTTAAGAAACATAAGGAAAAGAAGGTTAAGAGAAAGAGACATAGTTTTACCATGGTTTTCTCAAGGTAACTCATGTGACTAATTCAGGTAAATATCTGTGAGGCCAGACATCTGCCTTGGAAGGGCATAAGGGGACCTTAACCCTGGGTAGACAGTCACCATCTAGAAGAAAAGGGTAAAGATTATCCCCAGGGATTCAAGGGCTCTCTCTACCTTTGGCTTTTAGAGCTTGTTACATGGATGGACTTATACTTTTAATCTATGTCTTAGAAACATTTCCAAATATCCATAAAATTAACCTTAAAAGAATTCTCTACATTCCATATTTTATACACCACACATTTTGCCAGTATTTCAAGAGTCTCCTGTTCTTTTTGCAAATAAAGTGCTCATTTTGGCTGTTTTCCAGATATGACAGTTGGTGGACATGCTTCAGTAGAGAAAAGGAAATTTTCTCTGCTTATCTACTCTCTCCCGTCTGCCCAAGATAGTGTGTCTGTCAATTGTGACCTGATTTTGAAATAATTTATTAAATAGAGGGTTGCATGATGTTATTTAAAATTTTGGTATGACATTGACTTTTAGTTCTTTACAATAATCTCTTGACTAGATTCTCTGGGTGAGGCTTATTGCTCCTGGGATTTTAGAAATTTCTTAACTCCTTCAGTGAATTTGAACTCTGTTCAGTGTCAAGTACAAGTAATGTTTACTCAGGAAATTAAACACACTTGTTTATTCAGAAGATGAAGCATGATGTATTTTTTTTTTTGCCACGTGAACATTATTTTGGAAATATATTAATTTTATAGGTAAGGAGAATGTCCTTACTAGTTAGTAGACTGCTTTAACAAAGTGATAAGTAAATGAATATAAAATACTTATCTTTGGTAGGGGTTTACTGTTTTCATTAATATGTTGACGTCTTTTCATGTTTTTTATGTTAAAGTTTAATATACGTGCAATAGACTAATTTAAGGTTTTAAATTTGTAATCTTTTCATTTGAAGTCGAGAGAGAAGTCTAAACAAATTACATTTCTTTTAAAAAGCATATTCCTTGCTTTTAAAAAAGTATTACTCCCAAATATCTATCATAAATCTATATCTCAACTTTAGTCCTCTCTATTGTACTTCAGACATGTTGTTCTCAATGGTGTTTTGAACATCTCCCTCTCAATGGAGGTGTGAAACTCCAAAAAGTTCATTATCTTTACCCACAGTTCTGCTCTGCCACTTGTATGGCTCCTTTGTGTTAGTGGAACCACTGTGCACCATTCGTCTAAGCTAGAAACCCCAGCGCCGTCCTTGACCCTTTCTCTTCCCGCTTGCATCCATTCATTATCACCACTTGCATCAATTCATTATCACCACTTCCAATGTCAGCCCTTCCTCCCCTTTCGTTCCTCTGACATTAGAAGAAGAATTGTTTTAAAATATGTTATTCTCTGGCTTAGAAATCAGTGACTCTCCGGTGCTTAAAGAATAAACTCCAAACTCTTTGGAGTATCATTTGAGGCCTTTTGTGATTTGGCTCCTTCCAACCTGCCTCATTTTCCACCAGTCCTCTGCAACAGCATCCTCCAGCCATACCTGATTCCTGTACTTGGCATTGTCAGCAGGCATCATGCGCTTTCTATTGTTATTCCCCCTAGAATACCCATCTTTCCTTTGTGTGCTCAGCAAAGCCCTGTTCATCCTCCAAAACTCAGTTCCAGCATAATCATCTCTTCTGGGAAACTTTGCCTGATCTCTATCTTCTGTGCATCCCTGCACCTTGTACACATCTCTATTTTATTTTATTTTTTTGGTTGCGTTTGGTCTTCATTGCTGCACATGGGCTTTTCTCTAGTTGCAGAGAGGGGGGCTGCTCTTCGCTGTGGTGTGCGGGCTTTTCATTGCGGCGGCTCCTCTTGTGGAGCATGGGCTCTAGGCACGCGGACTTCAGTAGTTGTGGCACTCGGGTTCAGTAGTTGTGGCTTGCGGGCTCTAGAGTGCAGGCTCAGTAGTTGTGGCTCACGGGCTTAGTTGCTCCGTGTCATGTGGAATCTTCCTGGACCAGGGCTCGAACCCGTGTCCCCTGTATTGGCAGGCGAATTCTTAACCACTGCACCACCAGGGAAGCCCCACATCTCTATTTTTAGCACTTAGAATACTGCATTGTAATTGTCGGCTTGCATATTTGCCTTCCCACTAGATCCTGAGCTCCTTCAGTCCTGAAACTTTGGCTTAGTTATCCTTTAAAGTGCTGTACAAATGTTATTATTTTATTCCTAGAACATATAAGGCATTCAGAAAATTATTTGTTGAATAACTAAACGAGTGAATAATTGTGGAACAGGGCATGGTAATGGCATATGGTTTGGACTATATCTTTTTGGATTGTATCTTTGAGAGAAATTGTTGACTGAGAACGTAGGTTTGGTTAGCAACCTCAGTGCTGAGAAAAATTAAATCATTTGCTAGAGTAGCTATTATTTTGTAGGCACTGTGCTCATTGGCATATATGTGTTAGTTTACAGGACATTGAGACTCAGAAATTTAGTAACTGGACCAAGTAACTTGACTAAGTAAGAAACACAGTTGGATTTGGAATCCAGGACTGCCTGACTTAAAAGCCAATAATGTTCTTTCCTCAATGCTGGAAAATTGTCAGAGATGGTGCAGGGACACTTTAAAACAAAGGCAAGCTGTTTTTTCAGGGTGAAGGCCAATTTGGAACCATAATTTCTACTTTTCACTATGGATTCCAGAGATATCTGGGAGATGTTTTAGGAGAGGCAGTGATAAGTTTATGCTCTTTGTAACTTCGAATAAATGAAAGACTGAATGACAAGTTGATAAAGTAGAAGAATCTAAAGAAGGTTAAGCAAAGAGGAAAGGGTTGTAAGATAAGTTTGCTCAGTAAATTTATATTAAAGGAAATGCTTGTATTCTTTGAGCACCTAGTATATGCTAATTATAGATTTATCATCTCCTTATTGATTCTCACAGTAAACCTATGAGGTATTATTTCCCTCATTTGCATGTGATTAAAGTCCTATATACACTTCAACCTTAAAAGAAGTTAAACATCACATTGCGCAGGGTCAGATAGACCCTGATGGTGCTCAGGTTCAAACCCAGTTTTATATGACTCCGTCTCATGAGGAATGGAGATTACCTCAGTGGTAGCATCAGATATTTCAAAGCAACTAAAATATGAATAAATTGTCATCATGAATTAACAAGGTGTTAAAGGCAGAATCAGTCCAACTCGGTGGATCTGTTGTGCTAGCTCAGTTGGTAACTGGTATTTTTATACTTTTAGAGGGAGAAAGAATGTGATATAGTTATGATCCCTTTTCTTGGGAACCGATCCTGTTGCTCTAAAATTGAGAAACTGTACCAATCATACATGATATTAAAACTGTTTAACAACTGATAAGGCACAAGCAGTGACCAATCAGATGGACACTGGCTGTATATCTGGAGAGGCTGTATGGTGCACTCTAGCCCAGTATCAGTCTGGTCTGTGCACAGACTAGTGGCCTAGATCTATTTAGAAGCTTCATTATCTGTAAAGCTGAGAAGCAAAGATTTTCCAGCATGGATTGTGTTATAGAATTATTCTAAATTATTCTAAATTATTTCTATAGAAAAATTCTAAACCAATTAGCATTTATAGTGAGAATGACATTTAAGGAAAATGAAAGGAGATGTAGTAGAATAATGAAGCTTTCATTTATATGATGTACCACACCTTGCCTAAGACCCAAAAAAAGCTTTACTAGTTTGGTGTTTGATTTCTCATTTATCCATCTGCTTGTTCTCATTTGCTCACTCATTCATTCTGTATACTTTTATTTTGAGGCTGTTATTTTTGTCAATTCTGAGGAAGGAGTTCTTTTTTTTAAAGCTATAACATAGGGATAATCTGATTGTAATCAGTCTAAATATAAATAATTTATTTACATATCTGTCTTATATATTAAGTTGTATGCTATTGATTATGTCAACTCCAATCTCCTTACTCCAAACACTGTTTCTTCACTATAATCTAAAATAGTTCACATTTCATGCATTTGCAAATACAAAAGCTTCTTCTTGGTATTTATTTCATCTCTGCCAACCTGTGTTCATGATGAGGTTACCTTTGGTCCCGATTCCTTTTGGAATTCATATGAAAAGATGTAACATTTACAGAGTCACATATAATCACTGTTCCCCCTCACCCTTTCTTTAGTCAACAGCGGCCACTTCATTCAAACACTGGTAAAACATTGGTCCTCAACCAGGGGTGACTTTGCCTCCCAGGGGACACTCAGCAATGTCTGAAGACATTTTTTGGCATCTAGTGGGCATAGGCTAAGGCAGCAACAGTCCTACAGTGCAGAGGGCAGCTGTGCCCCACCCCCAACAAAGAATTATCTGGCCCCAAATGTCAATAATGCCAAGGTTGAGAAATCCAGATGGAAAGCACTTCACTCATATTCTAAGCCCTAGGGCAAATAGCTCAACAATCAAGTGAAACCTGCCTTAGGCTCAAACTCAGGGCTCTCTTCTGCTCTCTGACCTACTATGTTCCCAGGCCCTTTGTTTGCCTTCACCATTGAGACTTTGCCTTTTTCTCAGCAGTGCTATGATACACTGGTCCTCAGGTCCTTAGCTCCTTCCTGACTTTTGACACCTCAGACACTGTTGCCCCCCATTTGGTTCCAAAACTTCCTGGCTTGTTTCTCACCATGGAAAATGGGGAGACTTTAATCCCTTGTTTTCTGGACTTGGATCTCTACACAGTATGGTCTCCAACCCAACCTGACCAGTCTTAATCACCTGTTGCTCCCTGTGCCCCAGGGGGACAGTATGGTTTGACACTGCACATCAGAGTAACCTTTTTTTTTTTTTGCGGTACGTGGGCCTCTCACTGTTGTGGCCTCTCCTGTTGCGGAGCACAGGCTCCGGACGTGCAGGCTCAGCGGCCATGGCTCACGGGCCTAGCCTCTCCGCGGCATGTGGGATCTTCCCGGACCGGGGCACGAACCCGCGTCCCCTGCATCGGCAGGCGGACTCCCAATCACTGCGCCACCAGGGAAGCCCCAGAGTAGCCTTTAAAAGGGCTTCTCCTGTCACTCTGGAGTCCTGGCATTTAATCTCTTCTTTCTGTAGTTACCTTAGAGGCTGTTGCCTATTTCTACAACAGCCATTTACAGGTTTTAAGAGCTCATTACATTGTCACTGAAAAAAACATGAACCAATAACCTATAGCTTGAGTTACAGAGAACATACATTTAGATTGACTGAGTTCTGAGTTCTTTCAGTCATCAAAATATTTACTGAAGTTCGGTGCTAGGCACTGGAGGGCACAAGGATAGAAAAGAAAATTAGAGGATCAATCCAGCATACTTGAGATCTGACTAATAGGGGTTCCACATGTGAATGTGGATATCTAAGTCCTTTCGTGGTGACCTCTGACACTTGCTTTGGACTTGACTCTGAGACTTAATTTGGCCAGTGAGGAGTAGAAAATTTGATACAGAAGCTTAAAATACATTTCTGCTTCCGTCTGAAACCTATGTGATTATCATGAGAACGTGTTTGAGCTATCCTGCTAGAGGATGAAACTCATGGAACAGGGCCTCATCTTAGCAATGCCATTTTAATTCAGCTAATGGCCAGCCCACCACAGAATTTCTTGCCCAGCCAAGACCAGAAAGAACTGCCTAAACATACCCAGCCAAGATCAGTGGAACTGCCTAGCTGACTGGTAGAATCCAGAACAATTATAAATGATTATTGTTTTAAGCCACTGAATTTTAGGATGCTTTTGTTAGGCATCATTATTGTGGCAATAGATAACTGATACAAATAGAGAACAAGAAAAAGGCCCAAAGGAAATTATCAAAGAAATATTGCAAGAAAATTTCCTAGTACAGGAGGATAAAAGTTTGTAGTCTGAAAAGGCTCCCCAAGTATCTAGCATTATTAATGAGAAAAGACTGTGAAACCACATCATGCTGAAATTTAAGAACATCGTTAAAGTAAAAGTAAAATCCTGAAAGCTTTGTGGAGGGTATATAAAGCAAAAGAAAAAGAAAACATAGAAGTCACATAGAGATGAATAGAAATTAGAATGACATCAAACTTTTAATAGCAACAGTGGATTGTAGAAGACAGTGGTGCAAAGATTTCAAAATTATGAGGGGGACTTGCCTGGTGGTGCAGTGGTTAAGACTGTGCTTTCAATGCGGGGGGCCTAGATTCGATCCCTGGTCAGGAAACTAGATCCCACATGCATGCCACAACTAAGAGTTCACATGCTGCAACTAAAGAGCCAGTGAGCCATAACTAAGCAGCACACATGCCTCAACTAAGGAGCCGGTGAGCTGCAACTAAGGAGCATGGCTGCCACAACTAAGACCTGGTGCAACCAAATAAATAAAATATTAAAAAAATTATGAAGGAAAATCATTTTCAGCATTATTTCTTTATTCAGCCAAACTGTTGATTAGATATGAGGATAGAGTAAAGAAGTGCTGAGACATAGAAGGATTAAAACATTTATGTCTTATGTGTCCTTTCATAGAAAGCTTCTGGAGGATGAAATTGCATAAAAAAGAGGAGAAAGTCAGTAAAAAGACATAGGATGAAGGAAACAAAGGATTCAATATAGGAGGGCAGAGAAAACGGTTTCTGTGGAAATAGCTGTTTATTAGGCTTAGAGAGCAACCAGTCCAGACTGGAGAAAAGGGATGGAGGACCGTGGAGGGTTTTGAGAGGAACAAATAGAAGCAGTGAAGGATTTGGTATGTTTGAACATTTGAAAAAAAATTGACAGTTGACAAACATGTTGGACTTGGAATAAAATAGTGATAGGTAAGTGATGCAAATGATAATTATTAACTTCAGAAAGACATCTTTGTAAGTATGGAAACAGTCACATTACTTATCTGGCTCAATAATGAAGAATATCATAGTGATGTTTTAAATACTGACTACTGATTTAGATGTGTATTTCTACTGGGAGAAAATAGTGTGTGTGTGTGTTGCTGGGGGGGAGTGGGAAGAAGGATGATGGTGTAAGAGAGCCAAATTCTCAATTACTATGATAGGAATTAAAATGATAATATTGGAAATTGATCAATCAAGAAATAGCCACATAAGCTTCATATTTAGACCAGAACAAAATACTGAAAGAGCTTATAAGGTGTGGGACTAGAGCAAATGTCAGCAGAGTTTTTCTGTTAAGAGCTAGAAAGTAAATGTTTTAGGTTTTATTGACCGTATGGTTTTTGCTGTTGCAAGGTGAAAGCAGTCATTGATGATTCAGGAATGACTGGACATGGCTGTGTTCCAATAGAACTTTACAAAAACAGAGGGTGGGATGGATTTTGCCTGTGGGCCATAGTTTGCCAACAGTCTTGACTTCTATAGGGCAAAAGAGGGTGGGACAGGGATAATTTTCCCTTCCTAATTCAAACTAATTTATTGGACTTCCCTGCCTTTTCCCCCCTTAAATGTAGAGTAAATATAGAGTAATTTCCCATATTACCCCTCACATCAGTCCCTTTTCTCCTTTTTAACTGCTGAAATCCTAGTTTAGACTCTTGCCTGGATTAATGCACTAATCACTTAACCTCAATATTTGGCCCCCAAAACGTGTGTCCAATTTAATGTTTATTTGTAAAGAGTTTGTGCTGTAGATTATCTGAACTAAGTAAGTACACTCTCCAAATATTGACCCTATTTCTGTGCCTTATGCTGTTTCCCCTGGAACTGTTCTCCTTCCTTAACACCTTAGCTTTTCAAAATTGTATATATTTTTCCAAGTGCTACCTGAAATAACTGCCTCCCTAAGAAACTGTTCCTGGTTTCTCTCTACAGGCCTCCAAACCTCCATCCAACTAACCAACCAGAGATGATTTATCTGTCCTTTGGGAGAGATTGAGTTTTGGGGTCAGTTAGTCCTGAATTTGAATCTATACCCTACTATATACTTGCTATATGACCTTGAAAAAATGTTTTTACCTTGTCTGAACCTTTGTTTTGCTTATCTATAAGTACTTCATATAGTTCTTTACAGGGTTAAAGGTGGTTTAATATTGCCTTCTTCCCTTATTTTTACTTTCTTTTTTTTTTTTTTTTTGCGGTACGCGGGCCTCTCACTGCTGTGGCCTCTCCTGTTGCGGAGCACAGGCTCCAGACGCGCAGGCTCAGCGGCCATGGCTCACGGGCCCAGCCGCTCCGCGGCATGTGGGATCCCCCCGGACTGGGGCACGAACCCGCGTCCCCTGCATCGGCAGGCGGACTCTCAACCACTGCGCCACCAGGGAAGTCCCCCTTCTTTTCACTTTTAACGCTTAACATCCCTCAACCTCACATAGTCATTTGTGTGCTTCTCTTATCCCCCAACCTTTAGCAGTGTGAGCTCAAATTGCGTCTTCCTCATTTTAAATATTCTGAAGTACTGCTCAGTAAGCATTGATTGAATTGAATTGAATTAAGAAATATCTCACTGTTGATCTTTAGCTGAAGAACTCCGATTTTATGATAAAATTAGAGAAATTTTGTATTCTGCAGTTTGCCTGCTCCCTAATCTTCATTACATGGTCTATTTTTATTAATTCACTTCTGTTTTCTCCCACATTGCAGAGGAGATTGAGCATTGGAGAAGGGAATACAGTGACTTGATTTTTCCTTTGATGGGGACTAAGCCATATGTTTGTATTGAGTCAGCTACTCTAGACTCTGAATTCTCAATCAGATGGTCAGTGGTGTTTAATTGAATTCCCAATATGTGTAAGGCTACACTGGGTGCTGTCACTTTAGGGAGGTGTGACCATCTGGAAGAATTTTTTTAAAGAGCCAGAATATGAGAATATGTCTCTTTGTATCTAAATTAAAATGGTACTAATTTTGGCAAAGTAAATAGCTGGCATAAATGCTGTCTTTTGCCTCCCCCTCCTCCGTTTTTATCATTTTTTCTTTCAGTCTCCAAGAAAAGGCATCCTTCTTTTTTGCTATGGCCAGTTTGGTATACTTTTTCTTCAGTATCTTTCCTTCCTAATTACTGGTAATTTGTGTAACACAAGATTCTGATGTTTAAAATCTTTTAGCTTTTGTATCCTTTTCTAACTCTAGTTTATTTTTTAAAAATTTATTTATTTATTTTTGTCTGTGTTGGGTCTTCGTTGCTTCGCACAGGCTTTTCTTTAGTTGCTGTGAGTGGTGGTTTCTCTTGTTGCGGAGCACGGGCTCTAGGTGCACAGGCTTCAGTAGTTGTGGTGTGCGGGCTCAGTAGTTGTGGCTCGTGGACTCTAGAGCACAGGCTCAGTAGTTGTGGCTCATGGGCTTAGTTGCTCTGTGTCATGTGGGATCTTCCTGGACCAGGGATCGAACCCATGTCCCCTGCATTGGCAGGCGGATTCTTAACCACTGCACCACCAGGGACATTCTCCTTTTCTAACTTTAAATATGTATATGTGATAGGCAGAATCCTAAGATGCCCCCACTAATATTTCTTGCCATCATCTGTAGAACTGTGAATATGATGGCTGTTACTACCTTGATTATGTTAGGTTCCATAGCAAAAGGGATTTTGAGATAAGGTTATTAATCAGTTGACCTTAAGATAGGGAGATGGCCTAGATGGACCTCATATAGTCACATGACCCTTTCAAAGCAGAGTTTTCTCAAGCTGGTAGTAGAAAGGGAAGCCAGAGATGCAAAACACAAGAAGGATCCATTTTACTGTTGCTAGCTTAAAGATGCAGGGGAATACGTTTAAAGGCTAGAGAGCAGCCTCTTTGTTGACAGCAACCTCCAGCCAATAACCAGCAAGGAAATGGAACCTTAGTCCTATAGCTGCATGGAACTGAATTCTGCCAACAACGTGAGTTAGCAAGGAAGTGGACCCTTCCCCAGAGTCTCTAGCTAAGAGCCCAGCCCAGATGACATCTGGATTTTGTCCTTGTGTAACTCTAAATAGAGAACTCAGCTAAGCCCCCATGGACTTCTGACCTACAGAATGGGAATAATAAGTTTGTGGTAATTTGTTATGTAGCAATAGAAAACTAATACAGTGCAGGTCTTCCCTATTAAGAAGTGAGTTCCATTTCCTGCCTCATTAATTGTTGCCCTGTTTTTCTTCTTTTCATTGTTAAATTTCTAAACTAAATTGTCCAAACTCACCATCTCAATTTATACGCAACCTACTCTTTTTTGAATTCCTCTGCCTCTGTGTCTTGCCCCCAAATTACTTTCTGATGAACTAGCGACCTCTTCCTTACCAAACCTAAGGAACTCGTCTCCATTCTCATTTTCTTTGGTGTCTTGTATTATACATACTTGGTTTTATCTCTTGAAATCCTCCCTCCCTTCCTTCCTGCCTCTTTTTTGTAATACTATATGATTCTGATTTTTTTCTCCCTCCTTTCTTTCCTCTGTCTCCTCTGGTTTCTTCACAGATCTTGCTCACCAGTATTGGAATTGAACTTAGGAGCTATTGCAGGGGAACAGCAGAGGTGAATAAAGAAACAGAGATATGAAGAAAACAGTTGGGGCAGTCCAACTTAATTTTCCTAGACACCTTTGTTAGCGTAAGGCTCTTCCTAAAGAGCTAGATGTGCTCCTTAGCCATTTACCTGTAGATATTGTATAGCTATTGCAACAGTTACTTACCACAATAATGCTTCCTAACAAACTGCCCCAAACTCAGTGGCTTAAAAGCAGTCATTTATTATTATTCATGCAACTGCTGATTTAGGCTGGGCTCAGCAGGGTGGTTTAGGCTTGGTGGTTAGGTGGGTCTGCTTCTTGTGGCAGGTTGTTGCAATATGGATTGGCTGTACTGGCAGTACTCCATGTAGTTCTGTCATCCTTGGAGGAATGGTCTAGCCATGGCTTGCTCTTCTTGTGCCCATGACAGAAGCACAAGAGGGCAAGTAGAAGCATGTCAGGGCTTTTTAAGGCCTGGTCTTGGAACTGGCACACATTGTCACCTCCACTTCATTTTATTAACCAAATCAAGTCACATGGCCAAACCACAGACCAAGGGGTAGGAGAATACATACCACTGTGGATTTAATTGTATTCCCCAAATTCATATTTTGAAGCCCCAGTGTGATGGTTTTTGGAGATGGGAGGTAATTAGGTTTAGATGAGGTCATGAAGTTGGGACTCTTATGGGATTAATTCCCTTATAAGAAGAGGCACCAGAGGACTTCCTCTCTCTCTCTTGCTCTCTGTCTCTGCCATGTAAATACACAGTGAGAAGGTAGCTATCTGCAGTCCAGGAAGAGAGCTTTCACCAGGACCGAACCATGCTGGTACCCTGATCTTGGATTCCTTGCCTCCTGAACTGAGAAAATAAATTTCTGTTGTTTAAGCCACCCAGTCTGAGGTATTTTGTTATGGTAGCCCAAATTGACTAATATATACTCCCATCCCATTAGGAGGAGGAATTGCAAAGTTACATATCTGGTAAAGGTCATTGATATTGGGAAAGAAGGAGAATTGGGGCAAAAAATGGAGTCTCTTATGGGCATTGTGTAGTATCTCACATTCTCGCCTCTTCCTCCCTTCACTCAGAGAAAGTGTATCTACTCTTTGTAACTCTTCTTTTTTATTATTATTCTGCCTGTATTATACCAATATATTAGTTATTACAGGTTAGGTTATCATGCCATAACAAACAACCCCTAACTATCTCAGTGGCTTAATACAATCAGAGTTTATTTCTCTCTTTTGCAAACTTACTGTGGATCTGGTTCTTCATGGTAGCTTCCTTCCAGGTATTGGTTCAGCATACCACCCTGCATCTCATCTGTCTGTGGCACCTCCATGTTAACAAGTGATTGCCATGGCAGGACTGGAGGGCTGAACAACAGCAATTAAATTCTTTGGCCCCTAAGTGACACGTTATCGTTCCTATGTACCCAGAAGTAGAGAGGAAGCATGTATTGGTGAACATTAGCTACCAGTAATACTCTCACCCCTCCCATACTTCAGTTTCCTTTTCGGGGCTTCATTTCCTCCTTTAGTGGGGAAGGTGAGTTAAATGACTTTCCGTTCAGACATTCTATAACAAAACATTGCCAGCAGTCACTGCCTTGCTGCCTTGGTGCTGTGGGTCAAGTGCTTGTGACCTCCCTAGAGTCACCCTTCTTCATGAGAAATATCTGTGGGGCATCCTAGAGGACCTGCCTCACAGACCTGGCTCATGCTATCATGAGACAGTTGTTTCTGTAAAAGAAAGTATATCCACCTTAACGTGGTGTCTGACATCTTCTAAATCTAGCTCCCAAAATTAGTTTTCTAGGATCATCTACTATTTCAACTGCAGTCCAAATAGACACGTTACTTTCTTTAGATATGGCCTTGGCCTTAATCTCATACTTTTTTAATCTTTGTCCACTCTTCTCTAGACATACTGGCCATTTTTTTGGTTCCTCAGACATGCCAGGCTTATTCCTGCTCAGGGCCTTTACATTTGCTATTTCTTTTGGCATGCACTTCCTCAGCCTGGCTCTGTCTTGTTACTCTCTTCTCAGTCACTGTCTTGATACTGCCTTATCTAGAATACCCCTCTGTAGTCACCACAGCATAACACCTTCATGTCATTTATTGCTATCAGAAGTCATTTTGTATGTTTATTTGTTTATGTTTATTGTCTGTCTTTCCCAATTAGAATGTAGGCCCTCTGAGGTTGGGGACCTTGTCTGTCTTCTTCTTCATTGCTGTATCCCTAGCACTTAGAACAGTGGTTGGCACATAATAATCCCTCAATAAAATTTGCTGCTAAACTGATGCCTGACTTCTTAGCACTTGGTCTCATTACTTCCTTTACCCTGACGCCTCTCCTACCCTATCTCCATTTAAGCATGTCTAAATCCTACATGTTCGCCAAGATCAGCTTAAAGGCCACTTAATGAAATTTTCACTTATCCATGTCTTCAGTTCTTCCTTAGCAAGAAGGCATCCCTTACCTCCTCTCAATACCCATAGTATCCAACAGAAAATGTTTACAGGCATCATTCTCAAAGGACTACAGTATTTTTTGATCCATAGTGCTTAATCTCACAGCAACCCAGTGGTAAAGTCCTCAGATGAAGCAGCTCGGAAAGGTCCTGCAGCTTGTGAGAAATCCCGTCATGCCTAGAAACCACGTGTCTTGCCTTGAGTCCAGCATCCATTCCTCTACATCACAAGTGACATTCATTTTCTTTCTTTTTTTTTTTTTTTTTTGTGGTACGCGGGCCTCTCACTGTTGTGGCCTCTCCCGTTGCGGAGCGCAGGCTCAGCGGCCATGGCTCACGGGCCCAGTCGCTCCGCGGCATGTGGGATCTTCCCGGACCGGGGCACGAACCCGCGTCCTCTGCATCGGCAGGCGGACTCTCAACAACTGCGCTACCAGGGAAGCCCCTCATTTTCATTCTACGTGTTGGTTGTTGGTTTTTTACAAATAAATTAAAGTGTCTCTGTCCCAGTAGGAACAACATCACTTTGTATCTAGTTTTTTCCTTATGTGTTTGGGTGTCTTAGAGGCATGTACTGGGTGTCGTGAGAACCCTGAGGAGGCAGCATTTGAGGGCTAAGGACCAGTGGGAAGGGGGCCTGCAGTGACTTCCCAGAGGAGGTGCTTTGTGAGTCTGGTCTCAAGGGAAAAGAAATCAGGCAGGTTGGTAAGAAAAGATGAAAATTCTGCATTGAGACAGCTGCAGGAACAAACTTTCAGAAGGGATATTCCCTGTGCCTAGGTACAAGAATTCCCTTATTGGAACTGTGGTCGAAGTCACAGGCACCTCTTACTTGATTCTGGAACGTGGAGATGAGGTGAAGTCTGATGTTTCTTGAGAGGAGGAGTGCCCTGCTGCTCCCAGGCTGCTAAAGCTTCTGCAGGTTTAGGGATTAATGAAGAGAAAATCAGCTCGGGAGGTGTAGTGGGGAAAAGTCCAGAAAGGATTATCTGAGAAGGGGCATTTATAGATTGAAAGATTAGAAACATGGACAGCCAAAGCCAGAAGAGTATGGAAAGGATTCAGTCCAATATCTGCCCTGGGCATGTCCTATTTTATGCTATGTTTTTGCAACCATATCACTTGTGTCTACAGTGACATCTAATTTGTAATTAGGATGCTTTCCCTTGCAATTATTAAAAAGCTTTACCTAAATGGCTTTAAAGAAGGGGATTTATTGGATCATGTACCTGAAAAGTCCAAAGAAAGGATCAGTTTCAGATGTAGTTTGGTCAGAGAGGCATTATTTTTCTCCATGATTTTCTCAACTCTGTCCTGCTCGATGTTGCCTTCATCACAAGCTGGCTTCTTTTTGGTAGTGAACTTGCTGCAGCAAGTTCCAGACCTTACCTCAGCACATCTTGTCATTCAGAAATGTCCCTTTTTTTCATTAAATCAAAGTCCCAGGTTTCATTCTGATAGGACCAGCTTGGGTTCTGTACCCATTCCTGAATCAAACATCCTGCTAAGGCAGATAATGATTATGCTGATTTTTGAGGCTGCTCAGGGTCAATCCCTTTTGCTAGTATAGTAGTGGAATGAATTCTGCCCAAACTACAGGACTGCTATGCAACAGGGGAGGAGCGGAATGGATGTTGGGGAGGCACTCTGTCACGTCTATTGTATTATTCCCTTTCCTCTGGAAGCTTAGTAGACTTAACGAAGCTCCATGAGCTCAAGACTGTATCTGTTTAATTTGTTGTCCAGTGTATATTCTCCAGTTTCGAGTTCGTGTTGGGCACTCAGTAAATATTTATTGAATAAATATTTTATGCATCTTTGTCTCTTTACTAGCTGCTCTTCCTCTCTTTCCTGCTTTAAAAAAATTTGCTATTAATTTTTGTCCACTTAATCCTTTCCACCCAGCTATAACATGTAACTCATGTAGTCTTTCTTATCTTAAAAATCATTCTGTTTCACCATTCTCCTCAAATTACTGCCCCATTATTTCTTTTTATTCACCATCAGACTTCAAGAGAGTAGTGTGCACTAGATATCTTCACTGCTTCATCACTCACTGATACTTTAGCTCCTTGCAAACTGAATTTTCCCTTATCACTCAGCCACTCTCTCAAATGTCCCTAGTACATTTCTTTTGTTCCCAAATCAGGTGGCCTTTTTCTTAGTACTATTTTTCCGTGATTTCTTTCCTCCATCTAATGCTATTAATGGTCCATGCCTTTGGAAACACTTCTCTTTTGAGATGATACTTCTGCTTCTCTGATTGCTCTGTTATGTCTTGTTTTGTTTTGTTTAGTTTACTGAACTCTCCTTTACCTTCCCTGATCTCTTTAAATGCAGATAGTCTCCAAGGTTCTACCTATATTATCCTTTCTTATCTTTCCCAGCTCTCAACCTCGACTCTCATATTTATGCTAGATGTTTCCCAAATCATAAGCCCTTACTTCTGTTCTGTTTTCAAGTCACGAATTTGCACCTGCCAGCTGACTATTTTCACTTGGGCATTCTATACAAAGCCAACATGTCAAAAACTGTCCATAGACGCTTCCCTGTCGGCCTTCTGCTCTGTTCTATACCATTCTCTTAGTCATATAGATTCAAAGCTTAAGCAGAGTCTGTGGCTTCTCCCTTTCTTTACTCACCATAGCTTCAGTTTTCCCTGCTGGAACTGCTTAGAGAGACTGTCAACTCTGTAAGGTAAAAGACTATTGGCATGTTTATTTTTCCTATCTCCAGCTCCTAGCACAGTGTCTCGTAGATACATAGTAGGTGCTCAAAAGATGTTGATCTAATGGATGACTGATTTTCTTATTGATTTCATCTGTGTAATACCCCTGTGGTTATTTTTTTTTAACTTCTAATTACCACTGCTTTTATTCTAGTTCAGGTCTTTGCCATCTTTGATTTGGACTCCTGTAATGACCTCCTAATTGCCTTGTCTCTTTTTTTGTAATCTACTGTGTGTATTATTTTAGAAATACTTTCTAAAGTATAGACCTAGTTATATCACTGCACTCCTTAAAAACTTCAGTTACTCTTTATTACCAAGCCTAATAAAGTAAAAATTCCCTGGTTTGATTTTCAAGTTCTTCCATGATTTGACCCTAAATAATCATTTAGTATCCATGTTCCTTTCTTCTTTATTTTTTAGGTAAATTGTTACTTTCCTGCCTCTGTTTGTTATTCATTTATTTAACAAATATTTACTGAATGTCCACTATGTACCAGATACTCTGCTAGGTACTGGAGAAACAATTGAAAAAGTGATAGTCTTAGCCCTCTCAGAACTTGAAGTCTAGTTGGGGAGAGAGATGTTAAATTAATAATTACACATATAATTCTCTCATTGGAGTTATGAAGGCTTATGCTATTGCCTTTTCTTTTTCTTGAAATGCAGCCTACCATAATGCTACATACTCTAATGCTGTCTTTTAAATCCTGACTCAGATGCTCTTTCCTTGATGACACCTTTCCTTATCTCAACAGGAAGTCATTCTCCAACTCTGGTTCCACCTTATCTGTATCTTCTGATGACTTACATCACTTTTTGCTTTGTTTTATTATGCTTGAGTATTCTTTCTCACAATATATTTAGATGCTTATTACGGAATTTGAACCACTTTCAAGTCAATCTTGAATATCTCAGTGTATTTCTCATAGCAGATTGGATGCATTAAGTAAGCTGTAGTATGGATCAGTCTTCTCAAGATTTTACCCTAAGTATCACCTTTTTTTTGGAATTATTGATCTTATTTGAGACAAATCTAGTAGTTAGTAGATTCCAATTAAGTTTGCCAGTAATCATATCATACTTTAGGGTAATTACTGAATTTTAAATGAATAATTTTTCTAAGTTTCTTTTGTTTACTATATTATCTCATTTCATCTCCATAACAGGCCTATCAAATAGATTTGGGAATCTATTAATGCAGATGTTCATGGTTTGGAGAAGACATTGTCTTTTTTGTTTAGCTTGTTTTACTCATTTTATTTTTGAGGTCTATGCATGTTGTTGCAAATAGTAGTAGTTCTTTTTAATTGTTGTATAGTTTTAGTGTATAAATGTACCACAGTTAATTATCCATTTCACTGTTGCCAAACAATTGGGTTGTTTCTAGTTTTTGGCTATTATGAAGAGTGCACCTATGAATATTCTTACACATGTGTTTTGGTGTATGTATGTATACACATATATATGCATTTCTGTTAGTTATAATCATAGAAGTGGAATTTCTGGGTTACAGAGTAGGCATAACATTAGTTTTACTAAATATTGCCAATTAGCTTTTCATAAAGTTTGTACAAATTTACATTCTCCAAAGCAATATATGAAGTGTCAGTACTCCACATCCTTGACAACACTTGATATTGTCAACCTTTTGAATTTTAGTTATTCTGGTGGGTGTGCTGTGGTATCTCATTGTATTTTACTTTGCATTTCCCTGATAAGTGATAATGTTGAACACCTTTACATATACTTATTGGTCATTTGGATATCCTCTTTTATGAAGTGCCTATCATGTCTGTTTCAGTTATTTATTGCTGCTTAAACCAACAACAGTTTATTATTTTTCACAATTATATGGGTTGACTGGGAAGTTCCTCTCCTGGTTTTGTCTGGGCTCATTCCTGCAACTGCATACAACTGGGGGTTGGGGGGGAGCCTCTTGGGCTGGAAGGCCCAAGATGGCCTCACTCACTTGTCTGTCAATTGGTGTTGTCTGTGGCTAGGACACCTTGGGTTTCTTCCCTGTGACCTCTCATTCTCCACTAAGCTAGTACAGCTTCTTTACATGACAGTCTCAGGGCACTGTTCCAAGAAGGAAAAGTGGAAGCTGCAAGATCTCTTAAGACCAAGCCTTGGAAGTTACATAACATACTTCCCCTACATTATTTTATGAATGTAAATTATGACCAGCCCAGATTCATGGTATGGGGGAATAGACCTCACTTCTTCATTGGAGGAACAGCTATGTCATGTTGCAAAGGGGTCTACTTGCCAGAATAGGAAGCATTTGTAGCTATATTTTACAACTTCCCACAAAGTCTTTTGCCTAAGTTTTATTGGGTTGTCTTATGGATTTATAGGAGCTCTTTAATATATGTATTGTGAATGTCTTCTACCTATCTGTAGTTGGTTTTCTGCTTTTTAGTGGTGTCTTTTGATGTATAGAAGTTATAATTTTAATGAACTCTAATTTGCTAGGTTTTTCTTTTATGGTAGTACTTTTGTGTCTGGTTTTGCCAGAGCTTTAGTAATTCATTTAAAGTAATAGTGCTTCTAGGGCAAGGAAGGGAATATTATTATCTATGACAAAGCCATTTACTCTCTCTTACATTTATTTATTCATTTAGCAAACTGTTGTCGGGTATTAATCAGGATGTCAGGTACTTATAAAACATGTATTTTAAAAACAGTTTCATGACCTTTAATGAAAATTAGTATGTTTGGAACAGGTTTTTGAGTTGATTATAACATTCTGGGAGGTAGACCTAGTTTGAATAGTAGATCTCAAAACAAATTTTAATCCGAGACATTTTCAAATTGCTTTGAGCTGGTATAAAACTAGACTTATAAACAAATTATTGTGCTTGTGGGAGCTGAGCATTAGCTACTTTTTAAATTTTAGGTATCCTTTAAATTTTAAAGTTTAATCCTTTAAAAATAAACTTTCCTGTCTTGATTCTGGGCCAGTTATCTCAATGAAATTCTCCCTTCAGAGAGGTCTTCCCATCCCCTTTCTTAAATGGTATATTGTTTATATCTACATTACTATCATGTTCTAGTCTGTCTTGTTTGTTATTGGACTTATTTCTATTTTTTCTAGACTATGAGATTGTTATTCATTCAATAATTAACACAGGTGTATGAATGATTACCATGTGCACTGAGTATTGGCATGATGTTGGGCAATAAAGTGATTCCAGCCTGTAGAGGATGTGGAATTTACTGAGAGATAATGTAAGTAAATATGTAGCATAGCAAGTGCTATGATAGAAAAAGTAGAGAATACTGTAGGAACGCTTAGAAAGGGTCCCTACCCCATACTTGAATGTTAAAAGGAAGACTTTTTGGAAGAAGTGACATCTAAGCTAAGACTACTGGCTAAGCAACAAGGTAGGTGGACCAGATCATGTAGGACCATATAAATTATATCAAAAGAATTTGACTTTATTCTAAGAATAAGGAGAAGTCACTGAAGGAGAGTGACACATCATTATTGCTTTCCTTACTGTTGTTGTCTAACAAATTATATTAAATTTATAAATCAAAACAACTATTTTATATTACTCATATTTTTAATGGGTCAGTAAGTTTTTGCTGGGCAGTAATCTGTCCACTGGGCAGTCCTTGTTTGGGGTCTCTCAGTTGTAATTGATGTCCCTGGGGCTAAAGCAGTATGAAGGTTCAAGTGGGCTTGATATCTGATGTGGCTCACTCACATGGCTGGTGTTGATGCTGGCTGTTGGTGGGCACTCAGCTTTGCTACTCGTCAGAGCAACTACATGTGTCCTCTCCAGCATGGTGTTTTTACATGGAGGCAGGCTTTGCTTAGAGCAAGTATCTGAAGAGAATCAAACATATACTTCATGGCCTTTCCTGACCAAGCCTTGGAAGTTATAATAGTGTCACTGCTGCTGCCTTTTATTGTTACAAGCTAGTCACTAAATTTGGCCTGGATTCAAAGGTTGGGGGCATAGACCTTACCTCTTGATGGGAGAAGTGTCAAAATATTTGCAGACATGTTTTAAAACCACCACAGTCTTTCCTCTAGCCACAAATTATTTATAATCCTCTCAAATGCAAAATTCATTCCCTCCCAAGTCCTCCTCCACTCCAAAGGCTTATATGTTCTGGTAGGAGCTCAGGATCTAATCATCTAAATCAACTCCATGTGCACATGAGGTTCCTAATGTGCAGTTCCTCAGGTATGATTCCTGTGAACCAAAAAGATAAGTTCTCCCTCCCCACATAGCCACTATACAGTAATGATGCAGGGAATAGGATAACCATGATAGACACTCCCATTCTAAAAGGGGAGAAATGAATGGTATGTAGCAGTTTTGAAATCCAGCTGGGCATGTGTTGCCATTTTCTTGATTAGGGGTCAGTACTGCTCATTAGAAATCATTCCCTGTTGCTCTTGGTTCTGCTCTTTGGGTTCTTGATTCTGCCTTCTGAATCATTCTTTCTTTTCCTTAAGAAATGGTTTTTACAGTTGGGTCGATTTCTCAGCTTACCTCTTACTCATAGAAGGTTGGGTGTCCAAAGGCCTCTTTACATTTTGTACTTTTTCCATACATTTCAGTTTAAGCTTGGAATACTATTTTTTAAAATTTCAATTTTATACATTTTTTTTTTTTTTGGCCGTGCTGCGTGGCATGCGGGATCCTAGTTCCCCGACCAGGTATTGAACCTGTGCACCCTGCAGTGGAAGCACAGTCTTAACCACTGGACCGCCAGGGAAGTCCCCACTTTTATACAATTTTTAAAGGTTACTTTCCACTTACGGTTATTACAAAATATTGGTTGTATTCCCTGTGTTGTATAATACATCCTTGAGCCTATCTTATACCCAATAGTTTGTACCTGCCACTCCCTCACCCATATATTTCTCCTCTCCACTACCACTTGTAGCCACCAAAGTTTGTTCTCTATATCTATGAGTCTGCTTCTTGTATGTTATATTCACTAGTTTGTTGTATTTTTTAGATTGCACATATAAGTGATATCATACAGTATTTATCTTTCTCTGTCTGGCTTATTTCACTTAGCATAATGCCCTCCAAGTCCATCCATGTTGCTGCAAATGGCAAAATTTCATTCTTTTATGGCTCAGTAGTATTCCTTTGTGTGTGTGTGTATCTCATCTTCTTTATCCATTCATATGTTGGTGAACACTTAGGTTGTTTCCATGTCTTAGCAATTATAAACAATGCTACTGTGAACATTTGAATTAGTGTTTTGTTTTTTTTCAGATATATACCCAGGAGTGGAATTTCGGGGTCATATGGTAGTTCTATTTTTAGTTTTTTGAGAAACCTCCATACTCTTTTCCACATTGGCTCTACCAGTTTACATCTCCACCAAGTGTACAAGGGTTCCCTTTTCTCCACATCCTTGCCAACATTTGTTATCTGTGTTCTTTTTTTTAAAAATTTTTATTGGAGTACAGTTGATTTGCAATGTTGTGTTTCTGCTGTACAGCAAAGTGAATCAGTTATACTATACATATATCCACTCTTCTATAGATTCTTTTCCTATATAGGCCATTACAGAGTGTATTGAGTAGAGTTCCCTGTGCTATACGGTAGATCCTTATTAGTTATCTATTTTATATATAGTAGTGTGTATATGTCAATCCCAATATCCCAATTTATCTCTCCCACCCCTCTCCCCCATGGTAACCATAAGTTTGTTTTCTACATCTGTGACTCTATTATCTGTGTTCTTTTTGATGATAGCCATTCTGACAGGTGTGAGGTGATACCTCATTATGGTTTTGATTGGCATTTCCCTGATTAGCGATGTTGAGCATCTTTTCATGTGCCTGTTGGCCATCTGCATTTCCTCTTTGGAAAAATGTCGATTCAGTTCTTCTGCCCATTTTTTAATCAGGTGGTTTGTTTTTGTGTTGATTTGTATGAGCTGTCTATTTATGGGATATTAATTTCTTATCAGTCACATCATTTGCAAATATTTTCTTCCATTCAGTAGGTTGTCTTTTCATTTTGTTGATAATTTCCTTTGCTGTGCAAAAGCTTTTAAGTTTAATTAGGTCCCATTTCTTTATTTTTGTTTTTATTTCCTTTACTTTAGGAGAGGGATCCAAAAAAATATTGCTTTGATTTATGTCAAATAGTGTTCTACATTTTCCTCTAGGAGCTTTATAGTATCCAGTCTTACATTTAGGTCTCTAATCCATTTTGAGTTCATTTTGAATATGGTGTTAGAGAATGTTCTAATTTCATTCTTTCACATGTAGCTGTCCAGTTTTAAGCTGGGAATACTTTTGTTAATACGGTTCCCTTAGAAGTTTTGTGCTCTTTCTGTGGATGTTGTTTGCTCCTTTAGACAAAATCACAACCATAAACCTCTGCAAGCCTGGTCCATCTTTATCTTGGGGTTCCTTTTAAGGCTACTGAGGGACCTGGCCAATGCTACATGTTTTAGATTTTTGTTAGAGCATTTCTAGTACTAAAATTCTGTTTTTGTTGCTACTACTGCCTTCCAAATTACCCCAAACTTAATTGTTTAAAATAACATTTTGCTTTGATCACAATTTTGTGGGTTAGATGGTTGTAGTCAGATCTTGGCTGTGACTGTGGACATCTGAAGGCTCAACTGGGTTGGTTGACAAGATGGCTTACTCATACACTGGCAGCAGATGTTGTCATGTGGGTGCTAAGCTGAACTGTTGATTGGAGTGCTTACATGTGGTCTCTCCAACATGGCAATGTCAAGGTACTTGGATTTCTTATGTGACCTCAAAGTGAGTGTTTCAAGAGAACCAGGTAAAGCTGTATGGCCTTTTCTGACCTAGCCTCAGAAATTACAAAATATCAGCTCTGTTGCATTCTCATAGTTACAAGCAACTTAACCAAGGCTGACTGATTCAAGGGGAGGGTACATAGATCCTACCTCTCAATGGGAGGAGTGTCAAAGAATTTGCAGACTGATTTAAACCTTCCACAGTTACCATAATCATAGCATACACTTATTGAATGATTTTAATGTATCAGGTATTTTGATAAACACTTTATGTGAATTACATTATTTACTCCCTACCACAACTTTATGAATTTTTTTTTACTATTTTATAACCATTCTGTAGATAAGGAAGGGAAACTTGGAGAGGTTAAATAACTTGACCATGGTCACGCAGCTAGTAAATGATAGAGTCTAGACTCACATTCAGTTCTCTCTGATCCAAGAGTCCATAGACTTAACCATAGCTAAGCTGGCAATTTATTATAAGTGAAACAGAATTGTGTTTTAGATAGTTCATTCTTGGAAGCAGGGAGACTAGTTGGAAGCTATTACTACCATCAGCTGCTTGTTTTATCTGTCTTCACACAAGGTAAGCAATAGAAGGAGTGAAAAAGTAGGAGAGGGAAGGGTATGTATTAATAAATAATGGCAGGAAAAAAATGTAACATTTTTAGGCCAGAAAGAATTTCTGTGGTTCTAATGATTTTCAATAACTATTTGTTGTTGGTTTAATTTATTCACCATCTTCACTCTTAATCACTTGTCATCTACCATAATGTTTTAGTTTATTCATTCAGAGAGTCACACAAGTCCTTAGGTCTGACCTAGTATATGCTCTTGGTATTTTAAAGGCAGAATAAAAATTACTGGGCTTTCTTCTCTTCTCTACCAAAGGTACATTTTTCAGCTGCTTGTTAGACTTGAGAAAGATTTGAGGTGTGGGGTCCTCTGAGATTTCCTGTCAGGGGTTAGCAAACTATGGGCTGTGGTCCAAATCCAGCCTGTAGTTTGGTTTTTGTAAATAACATTTTAGTTGAATGTAGCTATACCCATTCATTTAAGTATTGTCTGTGGCTGCTTTTATGCTATGATATTGGATAGCTCTCGCAGAGACTATATGGCCTGCAAAACCTAAAATATTTACTATCTGGCACTTCACAGAAAAAGTTTGTAAACCTCTGTTCTGTGTAATACAGGGCATATATAGGTCATTCTGTTGCATATGTGAGATGCTTAGTGCAGGTCAGGGTGCAGTCTTGGGGCATACTGGCCACACATATTATTGTATGTCGTAGTAGCAGAGATCAATGACTAAGTCAATTATTGGTGCAGAGATCCAGAGCCCTCTTAAAGGAATTCCAGCAAATAGGATAGAATAACCATTTTAGGATGAAGCCACTCTATTTGTTTTGTACTGTGAGATAGATGTTCATGAATTTGGTTCACCAGGTATTACTCATAACTAGAAGTAGTAGGTGAGAGACCAGTATGTGACTCTTGTCCCTGACTGAGGCAAGAATAGAGATCTGTAGGTTATCCTTAATTTACTCGGGATTTTTTTCCATTTTTGCCAAAAGCCTTATAATATTTTTGTTTTGTTTTGGGCCCCTGTATGTTGGTTTTAAACATTGTAACATTTAGTGTCTCTTTGTATCCAGGAGATATGTTTACATTATTGTGCATTTCATTTATTCTTACGCCCTATTTAGGACACTGTTGTTTTAGCCATAGGACTGACCCAGATGTTCACAAATGGCATCCAGAAAGAGATACCTCCAGGTACTGTTGGAGCATAGTTGAGTTATGCTTTGCACACTTATCTCTAGGCATGTTCTCAAAATTTATTTAGAGTAAATATATATTCTTTCCAATGATTTTGCTTTTATTTCCTTAGTTTTGGAAATGTGATTATGCATTTACTAATATTACAGGAATGATTTTCTCAGAGAGCTGTGAATATTTTATCTACCTAAATTGTCAATGAAAGTACTTTTCAACTGTTAGTGACTTGCAAAAAGCCTTTTTTACTGTGTATAATTAAAGGAAATTAAAATAACTCTCTTAAATATGCAATAAAAGTTAATTAGCTGCCCATTTGGAAATAGGTTATTGATGCACTTTTCCTATGCATAGAAAAATTAAATGAAATAACGTAGTGTATCTTCTTTTACAACGGAGAAAACTACATTACTCTAAGCATGTATTTGTCCCACATTTTGTGTTTTACAAGTAACTAAATGAATTTATTCTTTAAAAAGTGAGCATTAAATAAATACAGCGACAGCCGAGTACTTTTTATCTTACTCACTGTCGAATAATTAAAAAATAAATCTTTTTAATTGTTTCTTTTTAGTTACATTTATGATCCTAAGAAAATTGTGCAAATATATCACTTCTGTTTCTTATGGAAATATTTGTGCTACAATGAGCCTGTGATCATGATACTTCTGAAAGAATGATGGTAAGAACCTTCGGATGGTATGTAGGCTTACTTTAGTTTGTTTATAATGAATGCGTGTCTCAAAGCAGGGGCTAATTGTCATTTAAAAGAAGATGGTTAAAAAAAAGAGGTATATATGTGAGGTGACAGATGTGTTAATTAAACTTGACTGTGGGAATAATTTTACAACGTGTAAGTGTATCAAATCATCATGCTGTACACTTTAAATATTATAATTTTATTTGTCAGTTATACCTCAGTAAAGCTGAAAAAAAGATGGCTTTTATTTTATTTTTTAACATCTTTATTGGAGTATAATTGCTTTACAATGGTGTGTTAGTTTCTGCTTTATAACAAAGTAAATCAGTTGTACATATGTCCCCATATATCTTCCCTCTTGCGTCTCTCTCCCTCCCACCCTCCATATCCTACCCCTCTAGGTGGTCACAAAGCACTGAGCTGATCTCCCTGTGCTATGCAGCTGCTTCCCACTAGCTATCTGTTTTACATTTGGTAGTGCATATATGTCCATGCCACTCTCTCACTTTGTCCCAGCTTACCATTCTCCCTCCCTGTGTCCTCAGGTCCATTCTCTCGTAGGTCTGCATCTTTATTCCCGTCTTACCCTTAGGATCTTCATGACCATTTTTTTTTTTTTTTTTTACGTTCCATATATATGTGTTACCATACGGTCTTTGTTTTTCTCTTTCTGACTTACTTCACTCTGTATGACAGACTCTAGGTCCATCCACCTCACTACAAATAATTCAGTTTCCTTCTTTTCATGATTGAGTAATATTTCATTATATATATGTGCCACATCTTCTTTACCCATTCATCTGTCGATGGACACTTAGGTTGCTTCCATATCCTGGCTATTGTAAATAGAGCTGCAATGAACATTGTGGTACATGACTCTTTTGAATTATGGTTTTCTCAGGGTATATGCCCAGTAGTGGGATTGCTGGGGCATATGGTAGCTCTATTTTTAGTTTTTTAAGGAACCTCCATACTGTTCTCCATAGTGGCTGTATCAGTTTACATTCCCACCAACAGTGCAAGAGCGTTCCCTTTTCTCCACACCCTCTCCAGCATTTATTGTTTCTAGATTTTTTGATGATGGCCATTCTGACTGGTGTGAGATGATATATCATTGTAGTTTTGATTTGCGTTTCTCTAATGATTAATGATGTTGAGCATTCTTTCATGTGTTTGTTGGCAATCTGTATATCTTCTTTGGAGAAATGTCTGTTTAGGTTTTCAGACCAATTTTGGATTGGGTTGTTTGTTTTTTTGATATTGAGCTGCATGAGCTACTTGTAAATTTTGGAGATTAATCCTTTGTCTGTTGCTTCATTTGCAAATATTTTCTCCCATTCTGAGGATTTTCTTTTGGTCTTGTTTATGGTTTCCTTTGCTATGCAAAAGCTTTGCAGTTTCATTAGGTCCCATTTATTTTTGTTTTTATTTCCATTTCTCTAGGATGTGGGTCAAAAAGGATCTTGCTGTGATTTATATCATACAGTGTTCTGCCTATGTTTTCCTCTAAGAGTTTGATGGTGTCTGGCCTTAAATTTAGGTCTTTAATCCACTTTCAGTTTATTTTTGTGTATGGTGTTAGGGAGTGTTCTAATTTCATTCTTTTACATGTAGCTGTCCAGTTTCCCCAGCACCACTTATTGAAGGGGCTGTCTTTTCTCCATTGTTTATTCTTGCCTCCTTTATCAAAGATAAGGTGACCATATGTGCATGGGTTTATCTCTGGGCTTTCTATCCTGTTCCATTGATCTATATTTCTGTTTCTGTGCCAGTACCATACTGTCTTGACTACTGTAGCTTTGTAGTATAGTCTGAAGTCAGGGAGCCTGATTCCTCCAGCTCCTTTTTTCATTCTCGAGATTGCTTTGGCTATTCGGGATCTTTTGTGTTTCCAGAAAAATTGTGAAATTTTTTGTTCTAGTTCTGTGAAAAATGCCATTGGTAATTTGATAGGGATTGCATTGAATCTGTAGATTGCTTTGGGTGGTATAGTCATTTTCACAATGTTGATTCTTCCAATCCAACAACATGGTATATCTCTCCACCTATTTGTATCTTTAATTTCTTTCATCAGTGCCTTATAATTTTCTGCATACAGGTCTTTGGTCCCCTTAGGTAGGTTTATTCCTAGGTATTTTATTCTTTTTGTTGTAGTGTTAATTGGGAGTGTTATCTTAATTTCACTTTCAAATTTTTCATCATTAGTGTATAGGAATGCAAGAGAATTCTGTGCCTTAATTTTGTATCCTGCTACTTTACCAAATTCATTGATTAGCTCTCGTAGTTTTCTGGTAGCCTCTTTAGGATTCTCTATGTATATTATCATGTCATCTGCAAACAGTGACAGCTTTACTTCTTCTTTTCCGATTTGGATTCCTTTTATTTCTTTTTCTTCTCTGATTGCTGTCGCTAAATCTTCCAAAATTATGTTGAATAATAGTGGTGAGAGTGGACAACCTTATCTTTTTCCTGATCTTAGTGGAAATGGTTTCCGTTGAGAATGATGTTTGCTCTGGGTTTGTCAGATATGGCCTTTATTATGTTGAGTTAAGTTCCCTCTATGCCCAGTTTCTGGAGGGTTTTTATCATAAATGGGTGTTGAATTTTGTCAAAAGCTTTCTCTGCATCTATTGAGATGATCATATGCTTTTTCTCCTTCAGTTTGTTAATATGGTGTATCACATTGATTGATTTGCATATATTGAAGAATCCTTGCATTCCTGGGATAAACCCCACTTGATCATTGTGTATGATCCTTTTAATGTGCTGTTGGATTCTGTTTGCTAGTATTTTGTTGAGGATTTTTGCATCTATGTTCATCAGTGATATTGGCCTGTAGTTTTCTTGCTTTGTGACATCTTTGTCTGGTTTTGGTATGAGGGTGATGGTGGCCTCGTAGAATGAGCTTGGGAGTGTTCCTCCCTCTGCTATATTTTGGAAGAGTTTGAGAAAGATACGTGTTAGCTGTTCTCTAAATGTTTGATAGAATTCGCCTGTGAAGCCATCTGGTCTTGGGCTTTTGTTTGTTGAAAGATTTTTAATAACAGTCTCAATTTCTGTGCTTGTGATTGGTCTGTTTATATTTTATATTTCTTCCCGGTTGAGTCTTGGAAGGTTGAGCTTTTCTTAGAATTTGTCCATTTCTTCCAGGTTGTACATTTTATTGGCATATAGTTGCTTGTAGTAATCTCTCATGATCCTTAGTATTTCTGCAGTGTCAGTTGTTACTTCTCCTTTTTCATTTCTAATTCTGCTGATTTGAGTCTTCTGTTTTTTTCTTGATGAGTCTGGCTAATGGTTTTTCCATTTTGTTTATCTTCTCAAAGAACCAGCTTTTAGTTTTATTGATGTTTGCTCTTGTTTCCTCCATTTCTTTTTCATTTATTTCTGATTTGATCTTTACGATTTCTTTCCTTCTGTTAACTTTGGGGATTTTTTGTTCTTCTTTCTCTACTTGCTTTAGGTATAAAGTTAGGTTGTTTATTTGAGATGTTTCTTGTTTCTTGAGCTAGGATTGTATTGATATAAACTTCCCTCTTAGAACTGCCTTTGCTGCATCCCATAGGTTTTGGGTTGTTGTGTTTTCATTGTCATTTGTTTCTAGGTATGTTTTGATTTCTTCAGTGATCTCTTAGTTGTTAAGTAGTGTATTGTTTAGCCTCCATGTGTTTGTACTTTTTACAGATTTTTTCCTGTAATTGATATCTAGTCTCATAGCACTGTGGTCAGAAAAGATACTTGATACGATTTCAATTTCCTCAAATTTACCAAGGCTTGATTTGTGTCCCAAGATATGATCTCTCCTGGAGAATGTTCCATGAGCACTTGAGAAGATAGTGTATTCTGTTGTTTTGGATGGAATGTCCTATAAATATCAATTAAGTCCATCTTGTTTAATGTATCATTTAAAGCTTGTGTTTCCTTATTTTCATTTTGGATGATCTGTCCATTGGTGAAAGTGGGGTGTTAAAAGTCCCCTACTATGATTGTGTTACTGTTGATTTCCCCTTTTATGGCTGTTAGCATTTGCCTTATGTATTGCGGTGCTTCTATGTTGGGTGCATAAATATTTACAATTATTATACTTCTTGGATCGATCCCTTGATCATTATGTAGTGTCTTTCTTTGTCTCTTGTAATAGTCTTTGTTTTACAGTCTATTTTGTCTGATATGAGAATTGCTACTCCAGCTTTCTTTTGATTTCCATTTGCATGGAATATCTTTTTCCATCCCCTCACATTCAGTCTTTATGTGTCCCTACGTCTGAAGTGAGTCTCTTGTAGACAGCATATATATGGGTCTTGTTTCTGTATCCATTCAGCTTGTCTGTGTCTTTTAGTTGGAGCATTTAATCCATTTACATTTAAGGTAATTGTTGATATGTATGTCCCTGTTACCATTTTCTTAATTGTTTTGGGTTTGTTATTGTAGGTCTTTTCCTTCTCTTGTGTTTCCTGCCTAGAGAAGTTCCTTTAGCATTTGTTGTAAAGCTGGTTTGGTGGTGCTGAATTCTCTTTGCTTTTGCTTGTCTGTAAAGGTTTTAATGTCTCCGTCATATCTGAATGAGATCCTTGCTGGGTAATCTTGGTTGTAGGTTTCTCCCTTTCATCACTCTAAATATGTCCTGCCACTCCCTTCTGGCTTGCAGAGTTTCTGCTGAAAGATCAGCTGTTAACCTTATGGGGATTCCCTTGTATGTTATTTGTTGTTTTGCCCTTGCTGCTTTTAATATTTTTCTGTGTATTTAATTTTTGATAGTTTGATTAATATGTGTCTTGGCGTGTTTCTCCTTGGTTTTATCCTGTGTGGGGCTCCCTGTGCTTCCTGGACTTGATTACTATTTTCTTTCCCATATTAGGGAAGTTTTCAACTGTAATCTCTTCAAGTATTTTCTAAGTTCCTTTCTTTTTCTCTTCTTCTTCTGGGACCCCTATAATTCGAATGCTGGTGTGTTTAATGTTTTCCCTGAGGTTTCTGAGACTGTCCTCAATTCTTTTCATTCTTTTTTCTTTTTTCTGCTCTGCAGTAGTTATTTCCACTATTTTATCTTCCAGGTCACTTATTTGTTCTTCTGCCTCAGTTATTCTGCTATTGATCCCTTCTAGAGTATTTTTAATTTCATTTATTGTGTTGTTCATCGTTGCTTGTTTCATCTTTAGTTCTTCTAGGTCCTTGTTAAATGTTTCTTGCATTTTCTCTATTCTGTTTCCAAGATTTTGGATCATCTTTACTATCATTATTCTGAATTCTTTTTCAGGTAGCCTTCTTATTTCCTCTTCATTTGTTACGTCTGGTGGGTTTTTACCTTGCTCCTTCATCTGCTGTGTGTTTCTCTGTCTTCTCATTTTGCTTAACTTACTGTGTTTGGGGTCTCCTTTTTGCAGGCTGCAGGTTTTGTAGTTCCCATTGTTTTGTTTTGTTTCTTTTTTAACAGCTTCAACCAAATCTTTAATAGAAAGTGATTTAACTTAACTTCAATATACAGTCATTAGAGGGAAAGGAATAAGAATATTAACAGAGTATATAAATTTCAATATACAATCATTAGAGGGAGAGGAATAATATTAACAGAGTATAAAACAGAGCATACATTGCCGAATTGGGCCGACACCTACTTCCAGATCCAAGTGGCAGCTACAAATTCCCTTGAATAGCAATCTGGAGTCCCAGTTGGGAAGGTCCTGTGCGGTGAGTCCACCCCACAGACTTTTGGGACTTCAGAGTGCTGCCCAAAGGAGTCATGTTTTTAACACCAAGCCGCAAGCTGATAGTCATCAGCTTGCGTGCAAGTATGCAGCTCTGGCTATTATCGCAAATGTTTTGATACTTTAGTTGTAAGTCTCAGAATGTTCGCTGAATTCCAGGAACTGGCCAGATTCCCAAGTCCCAGGAAGCTTTGTGACTTACTCCCTTCTTTTTCTGTTGGCTCCCAAGACTGACTAGCACCGTTTCTGGTGACCTGCATGTAGTCTAGCAGCTCGATGTGTAGCTCTTTCAGAGTCTTTGTTTAGTCAAAAGCCTATTGTTGTCTCTGAAGCCTGGACAAGACTATTTTATTAGCCTCTCCAACAACAACTTGGCTCTTTGCTCCAGAGGGATCCCACAGACAGTGACAGCTTTTGGATTGAAACACTTCCTCTATAACGTTGGGTGTACATTTGTCTTGTATTTACGCAGAGTGGCCACAGGGCTTTCTCTCAGCACTGCCTGCCTTCTGAGTGGCTTCCTGGCTATTAAGTTTTGCCCCAGAACCTCTTGGTGGATGGACTTCAGAATTCAATCCCCCCAAACACACTGGCTTCTTTACTTCCCTTTTCTGGTTCCTTCAGCTGTTGGTAAATGTCTATATTCCTATGAATGTGATTGGTCCTGGAAACAGCACAAATGTGTGAAAAACATTTTTACATACTGTTTTTCAGCCACGTCAGACAGAGATCTCAGCTTATTACATGCATTCATATTTTATCCCCTGGATGTTGTTTGGGTTTCAAGATCTGGACTAGTGGGTGCATGATATTTGTCCTGCATAGATACAAGCAGCGAGCCCAATACATCCACAGCAACCTCCCCACATGGCCAGAGCCACATGCACCATCCTTATCCTGGTGAGTTTCTTCATCTCTTTTTACTGTCTCTCTTCCATCTTACTGTAATTGTAAATCCAGGCCAGTAGCTGATGGAAACATTTGTGCTACTAGCTCCAGATTTCCCAGCTTTCAGTCCCTTTGTGCTCATCAGCAGTGACACCGGTGTCTCTAGGTTCTTCTGTGATTTCTGCTCCAAAAAAATTATTTTCCTAATATTGTTAAACATTTATGTCTTCTTATTTCTGCAGTGAATCAATTAATTTTTTTTTTTAAGGGAAATTTTGGGATCTACTCCTTCCGAGTTCAGCCACTTGAGAGCTCTGGACCTCAATTTGTTTTAAATTTATTTATTTTTTATTTATTATTTATTTTTCTCTGCATTGGGTCTTCATTGCTGCACGCAGGCTTTCTCTAGTTGTGGCGAGTGGCAGCTACTCTTCATTGTGGTGCTTGGGCTTCTCGTTGCAGTGGCTTCTCTTGTTGCGGAGAACAGGGTCTAGGCGCACGGGACTCAGTAGTTGTGGCACGCGGGCTCAGTAGTTGTGGCTCGTGGGTTCTAGAGTGCAGGCTCAGTAGTTGTGGCACATGGGCTTAGTTGCTCCGCAGCATGTGGGATCTTCCCAGACCAGGGCTGGGACCCGTGTCTCCCAGCATACATACAACTGCGAAGTTCTCCAGCATGACATCAAGGTACAGGTGTATCTGAACCTCATCAAGAAGACAGCATTCCTCCCAGGAGAAGTACATGGCCACATCCTCAAAGGTCACACTGCCCTGAGGTGAGTCTGTCAGCGCAGGCGCCACCATAGGAGCCTTTGCACAGAGCGGAGTGGTGACAGTCCAGCGATTGGGTCGGAGTCGGCACGGTTACTCCCCGCAAGCAGCGTCGTCGTCCCCATCTCTCCTTCCCATTGTTTTTGGTGTTGGCCCCCAGTGGCTAAGGTTCGTTCAGTGGGTTGTGTAGGCTTCCTGGTGGAGGGGACTAGTGCCTGTGTTCTGGTGGATGAGGCTGGATCTTGTCTTTCTGGTGGGCAGGTCCACCTCTGGTGGTGTGTTTTGGGGCGCCTGTCACCTTATTATGATTTTAGGCAGCCTCTCTGCTAATGGGTGGGGCTGTGTTCCTGTCTTGCTAGTTGTTTGGCATAAGGTGTCCATCACTGTAGCTTGCTGGGTGTTGAATGGAGCTGGGTCTTGGCATTGATGGAGATCTCTGGGAGATTTTCACTGTTTGATATTACGTGGAGCTGGGAGGGCTCTGGTGGACCAATGTCCTGAACTTGGCTCTCCCACCTCAGAGGCACAGCCCTGATGCCTGGCTGGAGTACCAAAAGCCTGTCATCCACACGGCTGAGAATAAAAGGGAGAAGAAAAGAAAGAAAGAAAGAAGATAAAATGAAATGAAATGAAATAAAAGATAAAATAAAATTATTCAAATAAAAAAAGATAGCTATTAAAAACAATTTAAAAAGTAATAAAAAATAGAAAGAAAGAAGAGAGCAACCAAACCAAAAAACAAAATCAGCAATGATAAGAAGCTCTAAAAACTACAAACACACAAAAAAACAAAAAACAAATGGACAGGCAGAACCCTAGGACAAATGGTAAAAGCAAAGCTATACAGACAAAAATCACACACAGAAGCATACGCATACACACTCACAAAAAGCGAGAAAGGGAAAAAAATATATATATCGTTGCTCCCAGTGTCCATCTTCTCAATTTGGGATGACTCATTGTCTATTCAGGTATTCCACAGATGCAGGGTACATCAAGTTGATTGTGGAGATTTAATCCGCTGCTCCTGAGGCTGCTGGGAGAAATTTCCCTTTCTCTTCTTTGTTCACACAGCTCCTGGCATTCAGCTTTGTATTTGGCCCCCGCCTCTGCGTGTAGGTTGCCTGAGGGCGTCTGTTCCCCCACTCAGGACGGGGTTAAAGTAGCAGCTGCTTCAGGGGCTCTGTGGCTCACTCAGGGCGGGGTGAGGGAGGGGTACGGAGTGCGGGGCCAGCCTACGGCGGCGGCAAAAGCCAGCGTGACGATGCACCAGCCTGAGGCGCGCTGTGTGTTCTCCTGGGGAAGTTGTCCCTGGATCACGGGACCCTGGCCGTGGAGGGCTGCACAGGCTCCTGGGAGAGGAGGTGTGGAGAGTGACCTGTGCTTGCACACAGGCTTCTTGGTGGCGGCAGCAGCAGCCTTAGCATCTCATTCCCGTGTCGGGGGTCCACGCTGATAGCTGCGGCTAGTGCCTGTCTCTGGAGGTCGTTTAAGCATCACTCTTAATCACTTCTCCTCGCGCACCAGGAAACAAAGAGGCAAGAAAAAGTCTCTTGCCTCTTCGGCAGCTCCAGACTTTTTCCTGGACTCCCTCCTGGCTAGCCGTGGCACACTAGCCCCCTTCAGGCTGTGTTCACGCCACCAACCCCAGTCCTCTCCCTGCGCTCCGACCGAAGCCCAAGCCTCAGCTCCCAGCCCCCGCCTGCCCCGGCAGGTGAGCAGAAAAGCCTCTCGGGCTCGTGAGTGCCGGTCGGCACCGATCCTCTGTGCGGGAATCTCCTCGCTTTGCCCTCCGCACCCCTGTTGCTGTGCTCTCTTCCGCGGCTCCGAAGCTTCCCCCCTCCGCCCCCCGCAGTCTCCGCCCTTGAAGGGGCTTCCTAGTGTGTGGAAACCTTTCCTCCTTCACAGATCCCTCCCAGAGGTGCAGGTCCTGTCCCTATTCTTTTGTCTCTGTTTTTTCTTTTTTTTTTTTAGCCCTACCCTGATATGTGGGGAGTTTCTTGCCTTTTGGGAGGTCTGAATTCTTCTGTCAGAGTTCAGTAGGTGTTCTGTAGGAGTTCTTCCGCATGTAGATGTATTTCTGATGTATTTGTGGGGAGGAAGGTGATCTCCACGTCTTACTCTTCTGCCATCTTGAACCTCCCCAAGATGGCTTTTAGATACGAAAGAAAATAGCTGTATTTTACCAGGAGATATGTATTTTTACTTTCTTTGACTAAGTGGGAGTGACAGTTTTCTTCTACATGTGAAACTTGTCCTCTCTACCAACTTCTGTGGTGCCCCTTTATCCTTCAGATTTTCAGATACTTAATGGGCCTGGTGGCTCATTTTGATAATTTACTCAGGAAATGGAAACTGCTTGCTTTCTGAGGATGTATAAGGTAAGAATATGCAGCTCATCTTTAGTTTTTGATCTGTTGAATCAGGTAACCAGCCGTTTTGGCAATATTGGCAACAAATTGGAGCTTGAATCTTACAAAGCGTATGAGTGTGTGACTGATTCTGATGTGTAGACTGGGGGTTTCATATTGCCAGTGGTGATCTGATGTTTAGAATGCTTGCATTTATTTACCTCTTGTGATATGTGGACAACTTGAATAATGTAAGAATGAAGGTGTAGTGTTAGCTATTGCTCACTAACAATTAAATTTAGTGCTTTAAGACAACATGCATGTCTCACAGTTTCTGTGGTCCAGGAGTCTAGGTATGGCTTACCAGAGTCCTCTGCTGAAGGTCTCAAAAAGCTTCACTTGAGGTGTTTGCCAGGACTTAGTTCTCAGCTGAAGCCTGACTCGGAAAGGCACTGTTTCCAGGCTTACTGAGGTTGTTGGTTCCTTCTGGTTGTAGGACTCAGGGTTTCAGTTTCATGCTGGCTGTCAGCCAGGGGTCAGCTTCAAGTCCTAGAAGCCTCCTGCAATTCCTAGGTCACATGGCATACCACCATGGCCACTAACTTCCTCAAAACCAGCAAAGGAGAGAGTCTCCTTCAAGATGGGTGCTACACAGCAAAGGAAACCATAAACAAAATGAAAAGACAACATACAGATTGGGAGAAAATGTTTACAAATGATGCTACTGACAAGGGATTAATTTCCAAACCATAAAAACAACTCATACAGCTTAATATAAAAAAAACCAAACAACCCAATCAGAAAATGGGCAGAAGATCTAAATAGATATTTCTCCAAAGAAGACATATAGATGGCCAACAGGCGCATGAAAAGATGTTCAACATCACTAATTGTTAGAGAAATGTAAATCAAAACTACAGTGAGTTATCAACTCACACTTATCAGAATGGCCATCATTAAAAAGACTACAAAATAATAAATGCTGGAGAGGGTGTGGAGAAAAAGGAACCCTCCTACATTGTTGATGGGAATGTAAATTGGTACAGCCACTATGGAGAACAGTGTGGAGGTTCCTTAAAAAACTAAAAATAGAGTTACCATATTATCCAGCAATCCCACTCCTGGGTATATATCTGGAGAAAACTATAATTTGAAAAGATACATGCACCCCACTATTCATAGCAGCAGTGTTTATAATAGCCAAGACACGGATGCAACTGAAGTGTCCATCGACAGATGAATGGATAAAGAAGATGTTGGTATATATTACACAATGGAATACTACTTAGTCATAAAAAAGAATGAAATAATGCCATTTGCAGCAACATGTATGGACCTAGAGATTATCATATTAAGTGAAGTATGTCAGACAAAGACAAATATCATATGATATCACTTATATGTGGAATCTAAAAAAAATGATATAAATGAACTTATTTACAAAACAAATAGACTCACAGACATAGAAAACAAACTTATGTTTACCAGAGGGGATAGCAGGGGGTGGGGAGAGATAAATTAGGAGTTTGGGATTAACATATACACATTACTATATATAAAATAGGTAAATGACAGGGACCTACTGTATAGCCCAGGGAACTATATTCAATATCTTGTAATAACCTATAATGGAAGAGACTCTGAAAAAGAATATATATAAAAATGAATCACTTTGCTCTACACCTGAAGTTAACACAACATTGTAAAGTAACTATACTTCAATTAAAGAAATGGTAAAAAAAAAAAAAAAAAGATGGGTGCTACAGTCTTACATAACATAATCACATACAGGTCCATCACTTACATCCTGTCACCTTTACCAAATTCTTTGGGTTAGAAACAAGTCCCTGCCCACACTCAAGGGCAGGATTACTAAGAGTTGGGGATCATGGGTCATCTTAAGAGTGTCTGCTACAGAAGGGAAAAGGAAATTGGGTTGATCTTGCACTCAGGATTTTCTTTTCACCTATTATAACTAACTTGAAGGCAGGGTTCATGTTTGACTCATCCTGAATCTTTTGGTCTTCACCATCACCCACCTACTAGATAGTGTCTTATATTTAGTAGAGACTCAGTGGGTATTTGTAGGCTTAATTAACTATTATGCTATAAAACTACTATCAAAGAAAGTGGAATCTCCTGTACTTGGCTTGACAGTCTTGACTCTGCAAGTTGAAAGCCGTTGTTTATGAACTAAGACTATTAAAATCTTAATTATTGCTAGAAATGTCTGTTTTATCATCTCTACCATCAAACAGTAATTTTTAATAAATTCCCCTTTTCTCAGAAGAAGCTATACTAGTGCTCTATTTAAAGTTGGAGAATACAGATTACCTTGTTAAATCAATATAGCAGTGATAGTAGTTGAAGATCTGGAATCTTCCAAAACATTGTTATGAGAGATTAACAGCTATATAAGGTGGCCTTCTTTTCATAGTGTTTTGTTTCTTTGTCTATCAACAAAACATTTGCTTTCCAAATCAGCAGGTAAAACTAGCAAGTGCTTTTTATTTTTGTCTATGAGAAAAATATGACCTGCCAGATCAAAGGAGAAGTGAGTATTTCTAACGCTGAGACTTGTGCTCCTAAAGAATCGTATTCAGCACTGTAGAAATATTAATTATGTGTATACTTAATTATCCATATGGCCCTAGGCAGACATTTTGCAAAGCCATGCTGTTTGCAATTCTTTTTCCTTGGATAGAAAAGGTGGAGGCTAGATAACTATAGAATACCAAAAAATGATTTTGTAGCATGAACTAAGACAAGGCCAGAAAAATAAAGGCCAACAATAGAGGGAAAAATATACAGCAAAGACTTTAGGTCTTTGTGGAATGAGGGAGGACCTTAATAAGTCAATATTATTGTAGCAGACAAACCAGGCAGGAATAGCATAGTCAGAGGTAGGAATGGTTCATATTGAATGTGAGAGAGGCAGATATTCCCAGTTATTAAACATGGCCATATAATAAATGACTACCATGAATAATCAAAGAATGTACAGTTACCAAATGTGGGGAGGTCTTCAGCTGCAACTGTAATTATGCATATACATTTTACAAGAAGCAGTGTCTGTCTTCGGGAACAGAAAAAGAGGAGGGAAAACTATTTAGTTGCATTTTGGTATAGCTCTGGAGAATTTTATTTTTATCTTCTATTACCATGTATGGTAGGCAGAATCTAAGATGTCCTCCAAGATTCTTATCCTCTGCCATACATGTCTGGAATAATCCTCTTCTTTTGAGTGCCTCCTGTATAATCCTTTTCATTTTTGTTTGGGCAGAACTTTTGAATATGAGTCATCACACCTGTGATTAGGTTACAAATCAGTCAACTTTAATCAAAAGCCGGCCTGATGCAATCACTTGAGCCTTTAAAAGGGATTGGGTTTTTCCTGCAGTTAAAGAGTTCAAACCTTGGAAGCATTAGAGGGCCTATTGAGGGGACCACATGGCAAGGAATTGTGGGTGGCATCTAGGAGCTGAGTGTGGCTCCTGGCTGACAGTCAGCAAGAGAGTGGGGGTCAGTCTTACAATTGCAAGGAACTGAATTCTGCCAACAACCAGTGATCTTGGAAGAGGATCTCACACTCTAGATGAAACCATAGCCCTGACAGACACTGATTTCAGCCTAGTGAGATCCTGAGCAGAGGACCCAGTTAACCCAGATTCCTGACCACTGAAACTGTGAAATGATAAATTTGTGTTGATTTAAGCTGCTGACTAGGTAGTAATTTGTTACGCAGCCATAGAAAAAGAATATGGTACCTTATATATGGCCTGAGTATCTACATTAACACTTTCCTAAACATGCTCCATCTCTTCCTGACTTTGTATCTATACTCAGGTATTCTCTTCCCTGGAATGATTTCTTTTATATATCTGTTCTAGCCATCATTTATGGCTCATCTCATGTGCCATTGCCTTGTTGACATTTCTGTATTTCCAGAGATGAATGTCATCTCTCTGTCCCCTAAATCTGCAGTGTACTTTGTGTCTTTGTCATGTAACTTAACGTATTTTACTTGCATTAGAGTTATTTGTATTCATGGTTTATGCTTTTTGTTTTAAATTTGTTTATTGATTTGAATAAGAAATACATATATTCAAATATTCCAAATATTTGGAAAGAATATTTCAAAATATTCTTTTGAAAGAATGTATAATGAAAAGTAAGTGTTTTTAGCCCAGTTCACCAGTCCCCCGGTCCTCTGGTCCAGAGGCAACCTTTCTTCTCAGTTTTTCCATGTATCCTGTAGAGTTTCTATACATAGGCAAGTATATATGTATATGTGTCCTCCTTCCTATCTATACAAAACTAACATAGTATTTATTCTCTCAATTTATCCTCTCTTCTTCATTGTGAAATGTGTGAAGAATCCATGTCTTTTTCCTTCTTATATTAATCTCCTGAGGTACCTAAGTATTTAAGACCTACTGATTCTAATCTTTCCCACCAAACCTTTCATTTGATGTTACTTATATTAACTCAAAACTCATTTTGACAGACACTTTGATTAAAATGCTTTCCTTAATACGGACTCAAAACCTTTCTGAACATTTCACTGTTAGGGTGCCAAAATGCCAGACTTGTAACTTTAAGACATGTTTACTGGATTAGAAGAACCACATGGATAAATATTTCTGAATATGATGTTATTATTAGCAGACACCCTTTCTATCTTCTCTGGTAATCCCTCTGCTACTCTCTTGACAGAGTGGTTATTGTGTGAGGGGCCTTATGGGGGATGGAATTGGGAACATTGCAATAGGATAAGGGGTTTTCAGTTTATATAAGAATTTGTGAAAATGTTCTTAGAGCTGAATATTAAGTATCTGTTCTCATGATGCTGTTGGGTAAATGAAGCTAATAACATTTTCTGCAATTCTAAAAAATTAAAACTCTAGAAAACCTAACTTTTCTAGTTGATTAACATGATTCTGGAGCCTTATATTTTGTTAAAGCTTTTACTAACTTATTTAATTCTTAGCATCTAGTTGTTTTAATTACCTTATTAAAAGTATTAACTACTTCCACACTTCCTTTTCCTCTCTTAGCCATTCGCAGAGTATCTGATTCCCTTTCCTAATTGGTGAAATTAGAATGAGTGAAAAAGAAAAGTTACCTGGAACTATGATCCTGATGGGATTAAAAACCCCTCATGACTAGGTTCTTATCAAGTTTGTTTTTAAAGTGCATATGTGTGTTTCCTTCTTCTCTTCCGTGCTCTCTTTATTCACAGTTGTGCTGCTTAGCACATCATTCAGGAAAATATATAGGGATAATGATATTAGATAACAGCTACTAAAACCATTGTTAGCAGATTTATAAGTTAGTGGATGGTTAGAGACTGAATTTGATTGAATTTGAGTACTGAAGATTGTGTGTTTATCTCTGAATTTCGTTATGGAAGCCCTCATCTTTCCTATTTCATAGGATAACACTGATTTTGTTGAAGAGGAAATTTGGGACTAGTTTATTTTTCATATGACTTGTGTATTAATAGCTACTTCATAATTAAATGTGTTCTCTGTAACGGATTCCGTGGTTTGTAAGAAAATAATAAATTTCAGCCCTCATCCAACTGAGTTTAAGAAAATACTAAACTTAAAACTTTAGATACCAAGAAGATATTTATTGATGACCTCATTTTGTAAATATATATGGTTTTCTTGAAGCTTCATTGAGTAGAGTACTTTATAGAATTTTTGATTATAGTATTATATATATATATTTTAAAAATTTATTTATTTATTCTTGGCTGAGTTGGGTCTTCATTACTGCACGCAGGCTTTCTCTAGTTGCGGTGAGTGGGGGCTACTCTTCGTTACGGTGTGCAGGCTTCTCATTGTGGTGGCTTCTCTTGTTGCAGAGTACGGGCTCTAGGCATGTGGCCTTCAGTAGTTGTGGCACATGGGCTCAGTAGTTGTGGCTTGCAGACTCTAGAGCGCAGGCTCAGTAGTTGTGGCACACGGGCTTAGTTGCTCTGCGGCATGTGGGATCCTCCCAGACTAGGGATCATACCCGTGTCTCCTGCATTGGCAGGTGGATTCTTAACCATTGCACCACCAGGGAAGTCCCTATTTTGAATAATATCAATTTATGGAAATTTATCAAGTGATTATAGAAACCACTTGAAGTTAGTTTGATTGTTAGTTCAGTTACATAAATTTCTATAATGACTTGCACACAGTAGGGATTTATTGTGTCTTCTCTGGTTCCAACTGACTGAAACCTAATTCATAATCAGTTTAGGCCAAAAGGGAATTTATTTACTGATGTGACTGAGACAGAGAGAGGCAAGGTGAGGCTAAGCTTTAGGAAAGATTGGGACAAGGGAGTTGGGTATCATCAGCAGGGCTCTTTTTTCAGCTCTTGCTTCTGCCTCAGTGTGTTTACTTCGTTGTCTTAGGCCTGATTACTGCACATGGCTGCTGGTAGAAAGGGACTTTAGTCAACTCTCTTTCAGTTTCTAAACTAAAAAAAAAAAAAATCTCATATATAGGTGTAGCTTTTTATAGGCCCAGCTTGGATCACATGTCCCTCCCTCCCCATTAGCCAAGCAGCAGTGGCCTAGAGAGTAGGAAGGATTTTCAAGAAGATGCCAGTTCATATTCTAACTACATAATTACAGAGATGGGATAGGAATATTTCCAGTAGGTGGTGGGATGGGGGGTTGGGGGAGATGAGGAAAGGGGACAATAAACACAATACCTTTTGAGATAAGGAAGAAAGGGAAAGGTCTGGAGTATGTGGAGCTGTTTAGGAGGGATGCTTTAGCAGGAGTCAGTAGGAGATCATTTGGGTTATGTATTAGTCAGGGTTCTCCAGAGAAGCAGAATCAGTAGCATGATTATATATATACATGCACACACACATATATATATATAATAAATTTAAGTATAAGGAATTGGCTTACATGATCATGGAGGCTGACAAGTCCCCAGATCTGCAAGGTGAGTCAGCAAGCTGGAGACCCAGGGGAGCTGATGGTGTAGTTCCTGTGTGAAGGCCAGCAGGGTTGACCCAGGAAGAGTCAGTGTTTCTGTTTGAGTCAAAAGCAGGAAAAAAACTGATGTTTCTGTTTGAAGGCAGGCAAGGAGGAGGAATTCTCTGTTACCTGGGGGAGGGTAAGCCCTTTTGTTTTATTCAGGCCTTCAACTGATTGGATGAGGCCCACCCACATTAAGGAGAGCAATCTGCTTTACGCAGTCTACTGATTTACATATTAATCTCTTTCAAAAGCATCCTCCCAGAAACACCCAGAATAATGTTTGACCAAATCTCTGGGCACCCCATGGCACAGTGAAGTTGACACATAAGATGAGACATCACAAGGTGCTACATGCTAGAATATGGGGTGGGGTGTGTTTTGTACTAAACAGTTCTAATAAAGAGCAAGTTAAAATTATACTGATAAGCATTAAATATATAAATTGGCAAGCCTAGTTTTTCTGAATGTTTTTCATTCTTATTGTAGCCAAAACACACATAACACTTTATCATTCTGTAAAATGGGAAGATATTTGGAACGTGAAATGGCGTATATAAACAACCAACCTTATGATAAAAGAAACTGGAGTGTACTGGCCTAAAAAGCCACTTAAAAGCCATCCATGTAGATATGAAGTTATAAATCTTCAAAAATACATCTGTTGAGTTAACGATGTAGCTGAAAATTTATTTGAATGTTAGATATCATTGGGGAGTATTTCAGTATCTGAAAAATTAAAGTCAGCTTTACCATTGGGAGAAAAGAGTGCCTGTTAGGTGAGAATTCTGTGTATTAAGTTTGTATTAGGTTTTCACAAAAATCTTGTCTGTTTTCTTATATTCGACAGGTCAAATCAATTTGTTTGGAATCATTTACCTTTTTCTTAATGGGCTGATTAGGCTTGCCCCTCAGGACACGCTTTTGACAAAGCTTAACATTGTGCCATGAGGTACAGGAGAAATGTTTATATAGAGTCTAGACCCAGCATTACAAAGCAGGGCAAAGAAGGGTGGATTTGGAGCTAAGACACAATAAATTGAAAACTAGCACACCCCAGAACCAATGCTTATTTTGATTTTGGCACTTAGGATTCTTGGACCATGTAGATAGTATAAATTTAAAGCTGAAAGAGTTGAGAGTAGGTCATAGTTAAGAATTCTCAGGAAGATTTTTTTCATTCTTCCCAGAGCCCAGGCTGAGGCAAGTTTCTTTTCATTTTCTTGTATGCTAGTGATACCCAATCAGGTAGCCATTTGAAGGTACTAACTTTCTACAGAGATTTGGACCTCATCTGGTCAAATGCTGTAAAAACCCAAACCCACTGGTTACCTAACTGGAAAACCTCCCCAAGGCAATTGCAGGTAAGCTCCTGAGTTTATTGCTCTGGTTAGCAATTTCATCTTTTTTTTTTTTTTTTTTTTGGCCCCTGGGGATTTCATTTACATTCTTTTGAGCTCCTAGCTCCAGTTTTCTATCCATACAGGGTTGTATTTATTTTCTTTGTCTTATTTCGTGCTAGTGTCAGCCTTCCTCCAGCCACCCTCCCACCCTTTGTCATGACCTTCAATGACATTTATTCTAGGTGTTGAGGATACAACAAAACAGACAAATACCATGTTCTCATGGAGCTCATCTTTTTAAAGGGGAAAGAAAAATAGATAAAATTACTATATTAGGTGATGATAAATGTTATGAAGAAAAGTGAGGTAGGGTAAAGAAATAAAGTAATGAGGGTGCTGTTTCACATAGGTCAGGTTAGGCCTTGCTGATACAGCATTGGTAGTGTGATGTCAAAGTCTGTAAGTGTTAATTATACATTTGTATAATGAGCAGTTCATCTTGGTGTCCTAAGCAATGTTAACTCATAAGCTGAGCTAAGAAATTGGATATTGCTGTAATAACTCAAATATTAATGTAAGTTTTAAAAAGATAATGGGGAAATATCCTGAAGACAATTCCTTGAGTACTGTCAGTCTTTAATATTTCGTATTATAAATGCTGCCAGTATTGAATAATAAACGAATTTGTAAGATGATACACCAGGCAGTGCTTTTGACATGCATTATAAACTCATCATCGTTTTCCAGAGTCTGTTGCTCCTCCTGTATTCACTGTCTGTTAATGGTGTACCACCATCCATCTTGTTGTTTATGCCATTAGTTTGCTTTTCCCTCATTTGCCATGCATTTAAATACCTGCTTGTGTTAGGCACTGAGAATCAGAGCAGGAACTAGGTGAGGTAAGTGTGGTACTTGCCTTGGGTGTAAAATTTAAGAGAATGCCAAAAAAAACCTCAGTAATCATGATAAATACTATTTTAATGCAATATTTTAAAAAATCAATGTATGCAAAAAAAATCCATGATGAATGAAATATCAAACTTTTAAGTAAAGAAGGGGTTCAGTCTTGCCCTGGCATAAACCCAAAAGTGGGTGCCTCACTTTCCTCACCTTAGCTCTGGCTCTGCTGACCATGTAAGGGGAATTAGCCATAGTGTCTGCCCATAATGAATTTACCAGTAGGGGAAAAAAAACATGTGAATAAGTAAGTACAAAAATAAAAGTCCACTAAGGTAGAAATAAAATAGAGGTTCAAAGAAGACATTTTTGCAAAGAGGATGTAAGGATTAGGAAAGAACCTGGGTCATCCTAGACTTCTCTTTCTTCCTTAGTTTTACCAAATTTTGGTCTCCTTTCCAAATTCCTCTTGAATATATTCTTTCCTTTTCTCTAAACCCATCATTAATGCTATATCCTTAGCTCTTTTCTCTCCTGGATTACTCCTAACTGGCCTACTGCCGGAAAGCCTTTGTTAAAACACAGATCTTATCATGACTCTCTCCTAGTTAAAATCCTTTAATAATTATCAGTCACCTTCATTATAAAAGCCTGGCATCCAAAGCATTTAATGATCTCAGCTCTGCCTTTATCTTGGCATTCTCCATGGATTCAGACTTATCAAAATCTGTATGTTGGCAATCTATATATCTTCTTTGGAGAAATGTCTATTTAGGTCTTCTGCCCATTTTTGGATTGGGTTGATGTTTTTTTATATTGAGCTGCATGGGCTGCTTGTATATTTTGGAGATTAATCCTTTGTCAGTTGCTTCGTTGGCAAATATTTTCTCCCATTCTGTGGGTTGTCTTTTCGTCGTGCTTATGGTTTCCTTTGCTGTGCAAAAGCTTTTAAGTTTCATTAGGTCCCATGTGTTTATTTTTGTTTTTATTTCCATTTCTCTGGGGGAAAGGTAAGCTGGGACGAAGTGAGAGAGTGGCATGGACATATATACACTACCAAATGTAAAATAGGTAGTGGGCAGCAGCCGCATAGCACAGGGAGATCAGCTTGATGCTTTGTGTCCACCTAGAGGGGTGGGATAGGGAGGATGGGAGGGAAACACAAGAGGGAGGAGATATGGGGATATATGTATATGTATAGCTGATTCACTTTGTTATACAGCAGAAACTAACACACCATTGTAAAGCAATTATACTCCAATAAAGATGTTAAAAAAAACCCAACTCTGTATGGTTCTCCAAATGGCCTTGCATGTTGCCATTTCCTCTTCTTGGAAAGCTCTTGTTTCTTTTCTTCTCACAGCTAAATTCTGTCCATACATTAGCACTCAGAACAGACCTTGCCTTCCCAAGGGCTATGGTTTACATGTATGAATCTTTGGTGCCTAATGCTTACCGGCCGTTAATATTTGTAAAATGTCTAGATCAGCCTTAGTGAGAAAGAGGCTGTACTTTTGTGCTCGTGCACATAGCTTCCATCCTTGCCACCATGTTCACTGTGTAAGCATCGAAGTGACCAAGACAGAGGCTGTCTGACATTCGTTGGATGAGTCATCTTTTCTACTTGGTTGTTCAGTTCTTCCTCTGCTATAGATGCTTATTTGGTTATTTACACTTTGTGTTTACTTCTATAGGGTCATCTACAAGCCTCTTTTATAGACCTTTTTGTGTCTGATCATTTATTATTGCTCCTTCCAGGCTCCTGATCAGTTAGCAGAGCTGTTAGCCACTGTCGAATAATTCATATATATCCTTACCTCAAACCACTTCTCTCATACAAAGATGATGAAGCTCTGCCTGATGGTGAAATTTCCTTTCACAACTGCCCTTTAGAATAGTGCTACTCAAACTGACCATGTGAAGGACTTTTTGTTTTGTTTCGTTTTCAGTCATCATGATTGATCCTTTTGTAAAATATAAAACCACACACTTAGTTATTGAGGTAATGTAAAATTGTTATAAATGTTTTCAAGTGTGTACTCTCACTGTGTATACTTGTGTATATATGTTGTTATGGAATGATAAGAAACAGTTTGTGAGCTAGCTTTAGTCTGTGGACATATTTTAAGTAACACTGCAGTAGTTCCCTTCTGCATGGGGCTATAGTGTGATAGCAATTTTTATCTTGCACCAACATATCAAACTGATCCATCCATGAGCTGTGTTTTTTTTGCAGGAGCCACTCTTTGAGAGTTGTGCAAATCTTTGTTATTTCACATGGCTACATTGTTCCTTCTGATTTACTACCTTAAAGAAGGCAAGGGGGAAGTGATATCAGGGGTTCCTTTGTCCCTTTCTATTGTAATGGCTCTTATTTCACAGGTCAGAGAACCAATGTTTGGTTTTTGGCTGCTGCTAAATATTTCCATCCCAATTGTGTACTCAGGGACCAGGTACATAACCAGATGGTGGGTCTGTAGACCCATTGGGCCAACTGTGAGATGGACTTGGGCCAGGACTCCATTTATTATCTGGACTCTATGTTTCCACTCTAACTGGGTAGCCATAAAGGTATTTTGGGTACCCTGGTTTCAATGTCAGCTTAGAAACCATATCCAACAGTCCCTGGATGGGTTGGGTATTAATTACTCTTTTACCAGTGTTGAGCTACTCTGGTAAATGGCAGCACATCTCTTTGGGGAATGATTGGAGGAACATTGACTTTTTTTTTTTTTTTTTGCTCAAGAGGACTCAGCCTCCCCTTACATTGATGGGCTTTAGGTCTCTGAACTGGCTTAGATCTGGAAACTGCACATAAATCTTCTGCTTGGTCTTTTTTGGCCATAAAATTCAAGAAATAGTGTTATTAGCTACTTGTTATGGGTTGAATTGTGTCCCTTAAAAATTAATATGGTGGGGACTTCCCTGGTGGCGCAGTGGTTGAGAGTCCGCCTGCCGATGCAGGGGACACGGGTTTGTGCTCTGGCCCGGGAGGATCCCACATGCCGCAGAGCGGCTGGGCCTGTGAGCCTTGGCCGCTGAGCCTGCGCGTCTGGAGCCTGTGCTCCGCAACGGGAGAGGCCACAACAGTGAGAGGTCCACATACCGAAAAAAAAAAAAAATTAATATGCTGAAGTAGTGAACCCCAGTACTTCAGAATGTGACGTTATTTGAAAATAAGGTCATGGAAGACACAATTATTTAAGATGAAGCCATACTGGAGTAGGTTGGGCCCCTAATCCAACATGGTTGGTTCTTATAAAAAGGAGAAATTTGGACATGGAAAACACGTACAGGAGAATGCTGTGTGAAGATGAAGACAGAGATCAGAGTGGTGCTTCTACAAGCCAATGAATGCTAAAGATTGCCAGCAAACCACCTGAAGATAGGAGAGAGGCATGGAACAGATCCTAAGAGCCCTCAGAAGGAACCATCCCTGCTGACATCTAGATCTTGGACTCTAGCCTCCAGAACTGTGAGACAATAAATTTCTGTTGTTCAGTCACTCAGTTTGTGGTGCTTTGTTACAGAAACCCTAGCAAATGAATATACTACCCATTTCTTTTGCCTCTACAAAAAAAACGGCTAATGATTTATTAGCTGTAGTCACAGATCTTGCAGGTCAAGGTTCTCTGGTTGCTGCTCTGATTTTACGGTCTTTCATGGCAAATACATTAATCTTGTTTCTAATGGTTAAGTGCTACCTCTGGTGCCTGCTATTTTGGAATCCTATTACTCCCATTGACATCCCATCAGTGTTCTAGAACCTTCTTAAGGTTTTCTTGCTAGAAGTTATATTCTGAGTCACAGGAGCATGCCTCCATGTTAATACACTTTCCTTTCTCTAGTATTCTTGCCTCTGCCTCAGCTTACCACCCTCAAGGTACACTTCCATATATGTGCCCCAATTCTCGATGATACATGCCAGACAGGCTCAGCAGCCTGAGAAATAAATAGATTATTTCTTCCCATAGTAGAGACTATACTACCCAATTGGAGCGATTATGAGTAAGATCTGACCCTACTTATTGGTCTAGAGGTAATGAGGGGAGACAGTGCGGATCTTGAGGAGGACATCTTCCTGAAGTATGGCCTTCACAAGTCTCCAAGCAATTAGAGGCTGCTTTCCTTTATGAAAGGGAATGGAGTGGGTCATTTCAGCCCAGAGGGTTCAGCGGAATATGAGCATTCATGTTCTTAATGAACCCAATATCAGCATCACATGTTTCACTCTCTTACTCTCTTCCTATCAGAGCCCTGATTACAGCAAGGGAGACCTGCTGGGGCTATATGTTTAGTCTTCTTTGTAGCTCAGCTACTCAGTCAAATCTTAGACCTGATTTTCAGTACAGTCTACTCTCTGGGTACAGGAGATAAAGTTTACTTTAAATGCTGATTTTTTATAGCATGCAGTTTTTTACAGCGTGCCCTGAATTTTTTTTTATAAGTTTTTTTTTTTTTTTTGGCGGTACGCGGGCCTCTTACTGCTGTGGCCTCTCCCGTTGCAGAGCACAGGCTCCGGACGCGTAGGCTCAGTGGCCATGGCCCACGGGCCCAGCCACTCTGCAGCATGTGGGATCCTCCCGGACTGGGGCACGAACCCGCGTCCCCCGCATCGGCAGGTGGACCTTCAACCACTGTGCCACCAGGGAAGCCCTATAAGTGTTTTTTTTTTTTTTAATATTTATTTTGGCTGTGCCGCGTCTTAGTTGGGGTATACAGGATCTTTAGTTGCGGCACGCATGCAGGATCTAGTTCCCCGACCAGGGATCGAACCCGGGCCCCCTGCACTGGGAGCGCAGAGTCCTATCCATTGGACTACCAGGGAAGTCCCGTGCCCTGCATTTTGATAGGTGTTTTACCCAAGTTAACAAATATGAATTCCAAAATCTTAGTTATGATTGCCTTCATGTCTTTCAAGTATTAGAGCTGTTGTATAAGCTTGTACATTCTCCTTCCTCCTCTACCACATTTCAGTCCACCTCAGGTAAGAATTTTAGTCATTGTACTGCTGTGGCATCTAATGGGTTATCACCGCTTATATATCATTAGAAATTGGATCCTTGATGCCCCCTGACCAGTAAGTGATACAATTCCAGAATCCCATTCTGAGGATCTGTTTTCTAGTACTACTTCTGTTACCAGAAGTCCTAATTAGTGTTTCCTCCAAAAGCAGACCCTGAGGATAAGGATTTAGGTGCAGGAAGTGTATTTTCAAGGTGATCCCAGGAAGCCTAGGGAGGAAGTGGGGTAAAAACTGTGGGTTCTTTAAGTGGGAAGCTATCAGCATCAGTACGACTGTACACATCATTGGCAAGAGAACTCACAGATGAGTCAAGGACATATGATGTGGGCATTAACAGGGTCTCTATGAAGAGTACAGATGTAAAGCAAGAGCACAGAAACTAGCACACAGATTTAAGCACTTAATAAATTTAGCTATTATTTTATTGGTGGTTAACCACAAAACAAATAGTTTTTATTCATTTTGTTTGATTTTGCAGTATGAAAGGATTCATTTCAGGTTACCTTTAATTAGTGAACTAATGAATTTGCAATGTGACTTGATTTGTGAAAATTTACTAACTTTTCCAACTTTCCAAAATATATTTATTTTGATAAGTGAGGTACTCCCATAAGCCCTGACTTATGATTGAACTACCATAACAGTGAAATGATGACTGGCCTTTATTTAGTCTTGATAACCTAAATCCAGCATTTAGATCTTGCCATGCAGTTATTTTGAAGCTAATTGCTTCGCCCCAGCTTTTGTAATCTGTTTTGCTTCTTGTTAACATGATGAAAGAAAAGGAAAATTTCTATTTTTCTCTATTTCAAAAAAAAAAACTATGTTATTTATGGTTCTCTGGGGCCTCAGGAAAATCCTTACTTAAGGTTCAAATGGTAATTATCATTCTTTCTCAGAGGAAATGTCTGTTGCACTTGTGAAGCTGATATTAAATTTAGAACACAAAATTTGATGTTTCATATTTTAAAATTATTTTTTCCTACTTCTGTTTGATTTCATCATTATTTGATCATCAGCTGCATTAAGGAAATGAAATTAATTTTTCATTTTTAAAAATTAATTTTCCAAAGGAATATTTCAAGGAAAACCATGTAAGGCAAAATATCAATTAATAATTTAATAGTTGACATTTTTTGGAGGGAAAGGCAAGTTAGAGAAGGAATACAAAAGAGTGAGCTTGATAGAAGCAAAATACTTAAAAGAGTTATACAAAAAATAAGGGTCACAGAATAAAAAAGTTTATATCAACATTTCAGTTGGATAATATATATAGTTGGAGAATAATAATAGCTGGCAAATTACTGGAACAATTAAGTAGTAATTTGGTGTCACCAAGAGGACAAGAAATTGAACTGTGGAAGGCAGCAAAGGTAAATTTTACATTCTTTCACAAACAAATCATGCCAAATAATTTCTTTTTGATATCCAGGCAAGCTTAATGAGTAAACAAAATGGAATGAGCTTAGTATATAGAATGTTTAATATTCTTTTTTATGGATACATTAGATATGGTGCCATATGACATTTCATGAATAAAGTAGAGAAAGGTTAATTATAGAAATAGCAGATCATATGTAGAAATAACAGACTAAAATAGAAATAATAGTTATAGAAAATTTGAATATACAGATAGGTTTAATTAACATTAAAAATAAAGTTGGTGAATTAAAATACATTATTATTGTCATTTACATATTAAAATTCATTTCCCCAGTTTGTCATTATATTAAGATATTATTGTTAATATTTTTAGACATGTACTGACATGTTTACAGAAATATTATGACACCAGGGATTTCCTTCAAAGTGGGGAGGGTATATAGATAAAACAAACTTGACCATGCGTTGGTGATTTTTGAAGATGGGTGATGGGTACATGGGGGTTTGTTATACTATTCTGTCTACTTTTGAGTATGTTTAACATTTTTCATAATAAAAAGTTAATAAATCCTGTGGTATATTGCTCAGGGGTAGTATTGAACTTCATAAATGGATGTTAATTATGCTTTCTTTTTCCAGTTATAATTAATATTTTTACAACCTAATAACAATAATAGTCACGAAGGCATGGGGCAGAAAATAAAGAAACCATTTCTTTTGGCAAGTTTGTGGGCAGAACATTCAGAATTTTAAGTAAGTGTTTTGTGAACTAAATGGATTTTTAAGCCAACAGGACCTTGAAAAATTTCTATTCCATTTTCTACATTTGCAGATGATAGGATTCGAATTTGGCTGACCTTGTTATTTGTATCATGACTCATATTGCAGTTTGGGTCTCAGCTTTTGATTCTGGGATTTTTCCCACTCCATAAGATGCTATCTACAAAAGTAAAGTAAGATTCTTTTAGCTCACTGAGACTCAATTACCTGTACAGAGCAGGGGGTGGGGTGGGGTGGGATGTAATGGGTAACTGAAGTGGCAGCAGAGCACAATGATCAAAGTTCAAATCATAGTTCTGCCACCTGCTAGCTGTGAAACTTAGAATGCTTTACTTCACCACTCTGTCTCAGTGAATGGGGAAAAACAATAGTTCCTGTTTTAAGGATTAAAATAAATAATGTATGTTAAAATGGATAGGAATCGAATCTATTTCCTAGACACTTTGTATGGATTACATGAGATTATGTATTTTTAGGAAATAGCTGGCACATAGTATTTACTCAATGAATACTTAATATTGTTATCTTGTCATTATTATTATTACCATCTTCATACTATCAAGGCAGTGAGGAATTTATTTTTTTAATTTTTTAAACATCTTTATTGATTACATTGTAGTGTTAGTTTCTGCTGTATAACAAAGTGAATCAGCTACACATATACATTATCCCCATATCCCCTGGCTCTTGCGTCTCCCTCCCACACTCCCTATCCCACCCCTCTAGGTGGTCAGAAAGCACTGAGATGATCTCCCTGTGCTGTGCAGCTGCTTCGCACTAGCTATCTGTTTTACATTTGATATCGTATATATGTCAATACCACTCTCTCACTTCTTCCCAGCTTACCCTTCCCCCTCCCCGTGTCCTCAAGTCCATTCTCTACGTCTGCGTCTTTATACCTGTCCTGCCCCTAGGTTTTTAAGAACCGTTTTTTTTGTTTGTTTTTTAGATTCCATACGTATGTGTGAGTATTTGTTTTTCCCTTTCTGACTTACTTCACTTTGCATGACAGACTCTAGGTCCATCCATCTCACTACAAATAACTCAATTTCGTTTCTTTTTATGGCTGAGTAATATTCCATTGTATATATGTGCCACATCTTCTTTAGCCATTCATCTGTCTGTGGACACTTAGGTTGCTTCCATGTCCTGGCTACTGCAAATAGTGCTGCAATGAACATTGTGGTAAATAAGTCTTTCTCAATTATGGTTTTCTCAGGGTATATGCCCAGTAGTGGGATTGCTGGGTCTATGGTAGTTCTAGTTTTAGTTTTTTAAGGAACCTCCATACTGATCTCCGTAGTGGCTGTATCAATTTCCATACCCACCAACAGTGCCAGAGGGTTCCCTTTTCTCCACATCCTCTCCAGCATTTATTGTTTGTAGATTTTTTGATGATGGCCATTCTGACTGGTGTGAGGTGATACCTCACTGTAGTTTTGATTTGCATTTCTCTAATGATTAGTGATGTTGAGCAATCTTTCATGTGTTTGTTGGCAATCTGTGTATCTCCTTTGGAGAAATGTCTGTCTGGTTTTCTGCCCACTTTTGGATCGGGTTGTTTGTTTTTTTGATATTGAGCTGCATGAGCTGCTTGTATATTTTGGAGATTAATCCTTTGTGAGTTGCTTCGTTGGCAAATATTTTCTCCCATTCTGAGGGTTGTCTTTTCGTCTTGTTTATGATTTCCTTTGCTGTGCAAAAGCTTTTAAGTCTCTTTAGGTCCCATTTGTTTATTTTTGTTTTTATTTCCATTTCTCTAGGAGGTGGTTCAAAAAGGATCTTGCTGTGATTTATGTCATAGAGTGTTCTTCCTATATTTTCCTCTAAGAGTTTTTATAGTGCCTGGCCTTATATTTAGGTCTTTAATCCATTTTGAGTTTATTTTTCTGTATGGTGTTAGGGAGTGTTCTAATTTCATTCTTTTACATGTAGCTGTCCAGTTTTCCCAGCACCACTTATTGAAGGCGCTGTCTTTTCTCCATTGTATATTTTTGCCTCCTTTATCAAAAATAAGGTGACCATAGGTGGGTTTATCCTGTTGCATTGATCTATATTTCTGTTTGTGTGCCAGTACCATATTGTCTTGATTACTGTAGCTTTGTAGTATAGTCTGAAGTCAGGGAGCCTGACTCCTCCAGCTCCGTTTTTCTTTCTAAAGATTGCTTTGGCTATTCGGGATCTTTTGTGTTTCCACACAAATTGTGAAATTTTCTGTTCTAGTTCTGTGAAAAATGCCAGTGGTAGTTTGATAGGGATTGCACTGAATCTGTACATTGCTTTGAGTAGTGTAGTTCATTTTCACAATGTTGATTCTTCCAATCTAAGAACATGGTATATGTCTCCATCTGTTTGTATCATCTTTAATTTCTTTCATCAGTGTCTTATAGTTTTCTGCATACAGGTCTTTGGTCCCCTTAGGGAGGTTTATTCCTAGATATTTTATTCTTTTTGTTGCAGTGGTAAATGGGAGTGTTTCCTTAATTTCTCTTTCAGATTTTTCATCATTAGTGGATAGGAATGCAAGAAATGTCTGTGCATTAATTTTGTATCCTGTTACTTTACCAAATTCATTGATTAGCTCTAGTAGTTTTCTGGTAGCATCTTTAGGATTCTCTATGCATAGTATCATGTCATCTGCAAACAGTGACAGCTTTACTTCTTCTTTCTGATTTGGACTCCTTTTATTTCTTCTCTGATTGCTGTGGCTAAAACTTCCAAAACTATGTTGAATAATAGTAGCGAGAGTGGGCAACCTTGTCTCGTTCCTGATCTTAGTGGAAATGGTTTCCGTTTTTCACCTTTTAGAATGATGTTGGCTGTGGGTTTGTCATATATGGCCTTTATTATGTTGAGGTAAGTTCCCTCTATGCCTACTTTCTGGAGGGTTTTTATCATAAATGCGTGTTGAATTTTGTCAAAAGCTTTTCTGCATCTATTGAGATGATCATATGGTTTTATCCTTAAGTTTGTTAATATGGTGTATCACATTCAGTGATTTGCATATATTGAAGAATCCTTGCATTCCTGGGTTAAACCCCACTTGAAGATGGCGTATGATCCTTTTAATGTGCTGTTGGATTTTGTTTGCTAGTATCTTATTGAGGATTTTCACATCTATGTTCATAAGTGATATTGGCCTATAGTTTTCTTTTTTTGTGACATCTTTGTCTGGTTTTGGTATCAGGGTGTTGGTGGCCTCATAGAATGAGTTTGGGAGTGTTCCTCCCTCTGCTGTATTTGGAAGAATTTGAGAAGGATAGGTGTTAGTTCCTCTCTAAATGTTTGATAGAATTCGGCTGTGAATCCATCTGGTCCTGGGCTTTTGTTTGTTGGAAGATTTTTAATCACAGTTTCAATTTCAGTGCTTGTGAGTGGTCTGTGCATATTTTCTGTTTCTTCCTGGTTCAGTCTTAGAGGTTGTGCTTTTCTAAGAATTTCTCCATTTCTTCCAAGTTGTCCATTTTATTGGCATATAGTTGCGTGTAGTAATCTCTCATGACCTTTTGTATTTCTGCAGTGTCAGTTGTTACTTCTCGTTTTTCATTTCTAATTCTGTTGATTTGAGTCTTTTCCCTTTTTTTCTTGATGAGTCTGGCTAATGGTTTATCAATTTTGTTTATCTTCTCAAAGAACCAGTTTTTAGTTTTATTGATCTTTGGTATCGTTTCCTTCACTTGTTTTTCATTTATTTCTGATCTGAACTTTATGATTTCTTTCCTTCTGCTAACTTTGGGTTTTTTTGTTATTCTTTCTCTAATTGCTTTAGGTGTAAGGTTTGGTTGTTTATTTGAGATGCTTCCTGTTTCTTGAGGTAGGATTGTATTGATATAAACTTCCCTCTTAGAACTGCTTTTGCTGCATCCCATAGGTTTTGGGTCGTCGTGTTTTCATCGTCAGTTGTTTGTACTTTTTGATTTTGTCTTTGATTTCTTTAGTGATTTCTTGGTTATTAAGTAGTGCATTGTTTAGCCTCCATGTGTTTGTATTTTTTATAGATTTTTTTCCTGTAATTGATATCTAGTCTCATAGCATTGTGGTCAGAAAAGATACTTGATACGATTTCAGTTTTCTTAAATTTACCAAGGCTTGATTTGTGACCCAAGATGTGATCCATCCTGGAGAATGTTCCATGAGCACCTGAGAAGAAAGTGTATTCTGTTGTTTTCGGATGGAATGTCCTATAAATATCAATTAAGTCCATCTTGTTTAATGTATCATTTAAAGCTTGTGTTTCCTTATTTATTTTCATTTTGGATGATCTGTCCATTGGTGAAAGTGGAGTGTTAAAGTCCCTACTATGATTGTGTTACTGTCGATTTCCCTTTTTATGGCTGTTAGCCTTTGCCTTATGTATTGAGGTGCTCCTATGTTGGGTGCATAAATATTTACAATTATTATATCTTCTTCTTGCATTGATCCCTTGATCATTATGTCGTGTCCTTCTTTGTCTCTTGTAATCGTCTTTATTTTAAAGTTTATTTTGTCTCATATGAGAATTGCTACTCCAGCCTTGTTTTGATTTCCATTTGCATGGAATACCTTTTTCCATTCCCTCACTTTCAGTCTGTGTGTGTCCCTAGGTCTGAAGTGGGTCTCTTGTAGATAGCATATATATGGGTCTTGTTGTTGTATCCATTCAGCGAACCTGTGTCTTTTGGTGGGAGCATTTAATCCATTTACATTTAAGGTAATTATTAATATGTATGTTCCTATTGCTGTTTTCTCAGTTGTTTTGCATTTGTTATTCTAGGTTTTTTCTTCTCTTGTGTTTCCTGCCTAGAGAAGTTCCTTTAGCGTTTGTTGTAAAGCTGGTTTCAAGGTGCTGAATTCTCTTAGTTGTTGCTTGTCTGTAAAGGTTTTAATTTCTCTGTCAAATCTGAATGAGATCCTTGCTAGTTATAGTAATCTTGGTTGTAGTTTTTCCCTTTCATCACTTTAAATATGTCCTACCACTCCCTTCTGGCTTGCAGAGTTTCTGCTGAAAGATCAGCTGTTAACCTTATGTGGATTCCCTTGTATGTTATTCGTTGTTTTGCCCTTGCTGCTTTTAATATATTTTCTTTGTAATTAATTTATGATAGTTCGATTAATATGTGTTTTGGCATGTTTCTCCTTGGATTTATCCTGTATGGGACTCTCTGCACTTCCTAGAGTTGATTAACTATTTTCTTTCCCATATTAGGGAAGTTTTCAACTCTAATCTCTTCAAATATTTTCTCAGTCCCTATCTTTTTCTCTTCTTCTTTTGGGACCCCTATAATTCGAATGTTGGTGCTTTTAATGTTGTCCCTGATATCTCTGAGACTGTCCTCAATTCTTTTCATTCTTTTTTCTTTATTTTGCTCTGCAGTAGTTATTTCCACTATTTTATCTTCCAGGTCCCTTATCCATTCTTCTGCCTCAGTTATTCTGCTATTGATTCCTTCTAGAGAATTTGTAATTTCATTTATTGTGTTGTTTATCATGGTTTGTTTGAACTTTAGTACTTCTAGGTCCTTGTTAAATGTTTTCTGTATTTTCTCCATTCTATTTTGAAGATTTTGGGTCATCTTTACTATCATTACTCTGGATTCTTTTTCGTGTAGACTGCCTATTTCCTCTTCATTTGTTTGGTCTGGTGGGTTTTTACCTTGCTTCTTCATCTGCTGTGTATGTCTCTGTCTTTTCATTTTGCTTAACTTACTGTGTTTGGGTTCTCCTTTTCACAGGCTGCAGGTTCGTAGTTCTCGTTGTTTTTGGTGTCTGCCCCCAGTGGGTAAGGTTGTTTCAGTGTGTTGTGTAGGCTTCCTGGTGGAGGGTACTTGTGCCTGTGTTCTGGTGGATGAGGCTGGAACTTGTCTTTTTGGTGGGCAGGACCGAGTCCAGTGGTGTGTTTTGGGGTGTCTGTGATCTTATTATGATTTTAGGCAGCCTCTCTGCTAATGGATGGGGTTGTGTTCCTGTCCTATTAGTTGTTTGGCATGGGGTATCCAGCACTGGAGGTTGCTGGTCGTTGAGTGGAGCTGGGTCTTAGCATTGAGATGAAGATCTCTGGGAGAGCTCTCACTGATTGATATTACCTGGGACCGAGAGGTCTTTGGTGGTCTAATGTCCTGAACTCACCTCTCCCACGTCAGAGGCTCAGGCCTGACACTTCGCCAGAACACCAAGACCATGTCAGCCACACGGCTTAGGAGAAAAGGGAGAAAGAGAAATAAATAAATAAAATAAAATAAAGTTATTAAAATGAAATATTAAAATAAAAAATAAAAATGTAATTAGAAAAAAGAGAGCAACCAAAACAGTAAACAAATCCACCAATGATAACAAGTGCTAAAAACTAAACTAAGATAAATATATAAATTAGAAACTAGTCAGTCACATATAGCAAACCCCAAGTCTACAGTTGCTCCCAAAGTCCACCTCCTCAATTTGGGATGATTCATTGTCTATGCAGGTATTCCACAGATGCAGGGTACATCAAGTTGATTCTGGAGATTTAATCCCGTGCTCCTGAGGCTGCTGGGAGAGATTTCCCTTTCTCTTCTTTGTTCACAGAGCTCCTGGGGTTCAGCTTTGGATTTGGCCTTGCTTCTGCCTGTAGGTTGCCTGAGGGCATCTATTCCTGCCCAGACTGGACGGGGTTAAAGGAGCAGCTGATTAGGGGCTCTGGCTCCCTCAGGCCAGGGGGAGGGAGGGGTACCATGGGTCATGCCTGTAGCAGCAGAAACCGGTGTGACGTTGCAACAGCCTGAGGTGCACTGTGTGTTCTCCCGGGGAAGTTGTCCCTGGATCATGGGACCCTGGCAATGGTGGGCTGCACAGGCTCCGGGCGGGGATGTGTGGATAGTGACCTGTGCTTGCACACAGGCTTCTTGTGGCTCCAGCAGCAGCCTTAGCATTTTATGCACATCTCTGGTGTCTGTGCTGGTAGCCGTGTCTCGTGCCTGTCTCTGGAGCTTGTTTAGGCGGTGCTCTGAATCTCCTCTCCTCGCGCACCCCGAAACAATGTTCTCTTGACTCTTAAGCAGTTACAACTTTTTCCCGGACTCCCTCCTGGCTAGCCATGGTGCACTAGCCCCCTTCAGGGTGTGTTCACGCAGCCAACTCCAGTCCTCTCCCTGGGTTCTGACCTCTGAAGCCCAAGCCTCAGCTCCCAGCCCCCGCCCGCCCCGGCGGGTGAGCAGACAAGCGTCTTCGGCTGGTGAGTGCTGGTCGGCACCTATCTTCTGTGCGGGAATCTCTCCACTTTGCCCTCTGCACCCCTATTGCTGCACTCTCCTCTGTGGCTCCAAAGCTTCCCCCCTTCCCGCCTCCCCCCCTCCCCCCTCCGTCTCCATCAGTGAAGGGGCTTGCTAGTGTGTGGAAACTTTTCCTCCTTCTCAGTGCCCTCCCAGAAGTGCAGGTCCCGTCCCTATTCTTTTTTCTTTTGCCCCACCCAGGTACGTGGGGCGTTTCTTGTCTTTTGGGAAGTCTGAGTTCTTCTGCCAGTGTTAAGTAGGTGTTCTGTAGGAGTTGTTCCACATGTAGATGTATTTTTCATATCTTTGTGGGTAGGAAGGTGATGTCCATGTCTTACTCCTCCGCCATCTTGAAGGTCCTGGAAGTTTTAATTTTAAAATTTCAATGGATAAAATGCAGGCTGATAATTAAGAAACTGTAAATCAGTATGTATGCATATATGTATATATATATATGCATATATTTTATGTGTGTGTATGTGTAGGCTGCCACGTTAGATACTCCTTTTTAAAACAGCTTTTTTGAGGTACAATTCTCATACCTTAAAGTTCACCCATTTAAAGTATACAATTCAGTGTTTTTAAAAATATATTTGTAGTTGTGAAACCATCATCACAGTCTCATTTTAGAATCTTTTTATCACCGTAAAAAGAAACCCGTGTTCTTGTTAGTAGTGAACTTCTCATTCCTCCTATCACTCCAGCCTTAGGCAACCATTAATCTACTTTCTATCTCTATGGATTTGCCTGTTCTGGACATTTCATGTAAATGGAATCATACAATATGTGGTTTTTTATGACTGTCCTGTTTCACTTAGGACATATTTTCAGAGCTCATCCATGTTGTTGCATGTAGCAGTACTTCATTCCTTTTTATTGCCAAATAATATTCTATTGTATGAATTTCTTTTTTTACGAGTTATAGAATACTTAACACTTTCCTATATATCTGTGTTTGGGATGGAAGATGACTAAATTCAGCTCTATTCTAGGTGTATGGGAGAATTCTGCACTTTTCTCAGAGAGTAGAATTGTAGCCTGAATCACCTACCAGGTAAAGCAGTCACTATGAACATGCAGCTAACATTACCCCAACATTACCGTAGTATCCTATTACTGTGGATATTAGGTGATCAGTATCGGGAGGCCCTTGTTAGTCTGAACTTTAAAGGAACTGTAAGTTTTTAAACAAACAACTGCCTTCCCTCTTAAGTCCTTTCAGGTCTAAAATTCTATGATTTGCTACCATGTTGTTACTTGTTACTCTTTTGGGTATGCTGTAACACTAATAGTCTTATTAACTAAATAAAGTTTATATCAGAACAGTCAGGTTTTTAACATGTATTTAAAGAATTTATATTAATATTCTTAAAGAATTAATATTGCCAAGTGGCACCAAAAGCAAAAAGTAATCTCCCTACCCCCTTGTTAAAACTAAAGTCTGATTTTAAAAGAAGAGAGTCAAAACTAGACAGAGAAAAAGCAAAAGAACACCATTTTAAATGCTGTCACTTTCCATTCAACTTGACTTGGGAAGAGAAAAGTGTCTTTTCCTGCTGATGGTTATGAGGGTGTACCAAATGTTACTTACGAAGAACATGTTACATTTCTCTGTGAAGCAATTGGAACAGCAAATGACAACATTTAGAGAACAGAAATGGTCCAGTATTGCTTCTCTTAATTGTTGAAAAATTCTACCATAGGGCTGCCATTGCTGGTCTTATCATACCTTTAGATGTTCCTCAATTCAAGCTTTTGACATTAGCAGCTACCGAGAATAAGCATGGCATATTTAGAGAACAGCAAGAACTTTTGATTGCTGCTGAACAGGGAGCATGGGGCCCTGAGGCGGGAATAGGGGGTTTGGGGAGGGTAATAGCAGCCTGGGGAGGTGGGAGCAGCAGCAACAAACCTAGGGAAAATTTTATGCCTAAGGGAAATTAAATACAGAACTGATGGTGCTTAAAAAAAGCCATCAGTGACTTCCTCTGATAGGTTCAAGTGCTCATTATTTAGCTTAGCATAGAAGACCCACCATAATTGCCACTCGTATAAGCCTTTTGTTGTAGTCATCATCACATTTTCTGTTCCCTGAACATAACTTGCATTGTCTTGCTTTTATGCCTGTTCTTATGCTGTATCCTTGTCTGTATACTTGACTGCACCCTTCAGTCTGTATCTGTAAGCTCTGACTTCAGGCAATATTACCTTCCTTCCCATAGCACCTTGTGGATATCTTGTTACAATATGGCATATTTCCTTATGGTTATTGTTTACATATCTTTTTTCCCCCTAGGCTTTACTTTCCTGAAGGGCCTGGACTATGTTTTATTCCTGGTTATATTTTACACTCTTGGCACTGTTTGTGGCCTACAATAAACATTGGATGGAAGGCAGAGATAGAATAGTGAAGTGGATGAAGGAGAAAGTACAAAAACAAAATGTGTTGTTTTAAAAATAATTGTACCATATTTTTTCATTGGATTTTACTTTGAATCCAATACTGTTTAACAACATAAAGAAATATAATTCTACAGGTATTATTAATTAACAGTACGACTGCAGAGTTGTTAAAATGTATGCCAGCCTGTCCCAGAGGCAGCCTGAAGTAGAGGAAAAAAAGATGAGATGAATGTATCCCAGTTCTTTGAATCCACTGGCAAAAAAATCCATCCAGCAGATAATGTTATATTAGGTATGAAGCAAATGATTATCATTTGTGATTCTAGCTAGCTCACCCCTGAAAAATATCTTAAGCACAAATTTCTGCTCATTGTGCATTACTTCTCTGGAAATATTTTGTTTGGACAAAAGTCACAAAGATGGTAATGTGGTATTAGAGTGAATTTTTAGTAACAGAAAGGTTTAATGATGAAGAGAACATAGTGATTCTCATAACTAGATTATTCACTTGAATTCCTTTCCCCTTCTTTGTCAGTCCTGTTCTGCCTCATTTCTAACTTCCTGGGTTGACATGCCCTTCAGGATTGAGAACCAGACTTGGTTTATCCCAGTCTGTAAACATCTTTTTGGACCTGTTCCTTCCAAGTTTTAGTCAGTGGTCCTCGAACTTGGGTATATGCCATAATCCTAAAATGCTTGATAAAAAATATAGATGCCTGGACTACTCTTAAGAATTTCTGAGTGTGACCAGAACACCCACATTTTTTAACATGCCCCATAATTTGAAACCCTGGTTTGGATCTTTCCTGTTTAATATATCCCTGAGATCAAATAACTCTATATCACTTCTTCAAGATTCAGCTATTCCTGGATTCTTCTAACATCCATCAGAAGATGGATACCTAGACAGTACTTATTGTGGGCTGAATTTTGTCCCCTCCCAAATTTGTATGTTGAAGTCGTAACCTAGAGCACAGGCTGAGCAGTTGTGGCACACGGGCTTAGTTGCTCAATGGCATGTGGGATCTTCCCAGACCAGGGATCGAACCCATGTCCCCTGCATTGGAAGGCAGATTCTTTACCACTGGACCACCAGGTAAGTCCCTCAGGTGGCATTCTTAATGCTTACTTCTTAACTGGACAAACTTCTGCTTGTTTGTATGGGCCCTGGATGTGAATGAAGTCAAATTAAAATTGTCTGACTATAGATGAAATTCAGGTACCACATGGCGATTAATGTAGTTACAGGACCTTTTTTCTTTTTTTCATGTGACTGTAGTCAAAGCAATTCCAGCAGTTTTTTTTTTTTTTCCAATTTAAACTAGTAGTGTGTTCATTGGAATTAGCGAGAACAAAAAGAAGGGGAAACAGGCCGTTACCTAACCTAACTCTCTTACCCACGACCTCTGTGGGCTATTTTGCAAGCCAAATTGACAGTTGTCATATTAAAAGCCCACTTTGTTTTTATTCTAATTCAACAAATATTTACTGTGTACCTAAAATACACCCATTACTATGTTAGAAATTAAGTATACAAAAGTGAATAGAGCATGGTTTCTGTCCTAAAGGAGCATGCACTTCAATATATACAACAGAGGAAATAAATGCATCAATAGAATAAAAGATAAGTATGGGGCAAAATGACTATTTTGATTGGAACCAACTTAGTAGTTCTGAATCTGGGAGATTCTGAAAATTACTAAGAGAGCATTTTAAAACTAGAGTCCCAGATTCTACCTCAGATCAACTGATTCAGCATTTTCATGCATAGGGCCTTTGATTCTGTGTTTACAAAAGCTCTCTTATGGTTTCTCATGCTCACCAAGGCTGAAATATAGTGGTCTGGTGGATCTTAACTGTAGTGCATGTGAAGTGGAAGTTGGCGCTCAAGTAGGAGGATAAGTGATGGTCCATGTGCTAATGTTTGCTGAATCAGTTTTCAGAGTTGAATATACTCTATGTGATTAAAAATATTACTAGTGTCTTAACTCTTCTTCTTTTCATTATCCTCACACATAATATTTTAAAAATATAAATCTTAAATAAATCACTTCAATAAATGAAACCTAAACTCCTCCCACAATCTGTAAGGCCCAGCATGGTCTGGCTGCTGTTTAGTTTTCCAACTTTATCCTGAGCTATACCTCTCCTCACTCACTGTGCTTCAGTTACATATGTCTCCTTTAATGCCAAGCTCTTTTCTATCTCTGGCCTTCCCTCTTCCTGGAATGATTTTCTCTGAGTAGCTAGCTCTTTCTTATCCTTTGTATCTCTGTTTAAATATCACCTCCTGGGCTTCCCTGGTGGCGCAGTGGTTGAGAGTCCGCCTGCCGATGCAGGGGACACGGGTTCGTGCCCCGGTCCGGGAAGATCCCACATGCTGCGGAGCGGCTGGGCCCATGAGCCATGGCCACTGAGCCTGCGCGTCCGGAGACTGTGCTCCGCAACAGGAGAGGCCACAACAGTGAGAGGCCCGCGTACCGCCAAAAAAAAAAAAAATCACCTCCTCAGAGAGGCTTTATCCTGAACATCCTATAGAAAGTGGATCTATGGTTAGTCTTTCACTATCTCGTCACACTGTTTCTTTTATAGCACGTATCATAATTTACACTTTTCTTGTTTATCATCTGACTCCTTTCCTACAGTTTATAAACTCCATTATCATATCGACCTTTTCTATCTTGTTCACTCTTCCAACCCCAGGACCTATGTAATGTCTGGTAACATAGTAAGTGTCCAATAAAGAGTTGCTGAATATGTGAATGAATCTTTATTTTGTAGATGAGGGAGCTGAGGCTTAGAGATGGTAGATAAGTGACTCAAGTTATTTAGTATGAAGGGATGGAAACAGGTTTCAAACCCAGGCAGCTTGATTGCAGAGTCTCCACCACTAATCGCCAAGCCATAAGAAGGGAATGTAGTGGGCAGACAAAACAATAAATGCCTTTCTAATAGCACAATGTAGCAGAAAGCACTGGACTTAGTATCAGAAGTTTTGTGTTCTTTTCTGGCTCTGTTGACAGGAATGAGAAGACCCTACCAGTCCACATGACAGAGTGGAGGAGGGATGTTATCCAAACAATAACTGGGGGCTGTACCAGAAGAACTGGAATAATCCTGGGGAGGAGTGAGGGCAAATAACAAATGTCCACCACAGGATTCTAGTACATTCCCACAGTGCACTGAGAGGCTACATATACCTTTCCCACAAAGGCCATCTCTTTTGTCACTATCTTTTGCAAATCACTTAAAGTTTTGAAATGTAACATTTTCTAAGGAATATTAAATTTGGAATGAAATTGTGGGGACAGCTGGCATCAAGATAATTATTAAATGTTAAGTCTGACAGCACAGACTGACAGTTGTGAGAATATGATATTTTCTACTTTAATAGATGCAAAATCATGGAAGGACTGGATGTTGGGATTCTTTTCTCCCTTCTTAGTGTAAATGACTCTCTCCATTCATTCCAAAAGTGTGTCTAGTATATATAGTAATTGTTCTCTAGCTATATTATAAAGTAGGGTTCAAGTTTATATGATTTGGTTTTCCTGGTATAAGGTATTTCTAAGAACATACATCTATTTTTTAACTTCTGATTTTTATCTAGAAAAAAAATTAGTGATTTTGTCCATCAGGTGCCTATAAGCTTATTAGCTCAAAGACAATTTACTTTTCAAGAGGATAATTATACTTTAGCGGGGAAAGCCTCATTATTCAGAAATGAAAAGTATAGTTGGAGGGGAAAAGTTATAAGTAATGGTGAAATATGGGGCTGGAATTAAAAGAGTCAGCATTTCTTCTGATGAGATCTGATTTACTCATGCGTTGCGTACATTCATTTGTCAAACATTAACTGAACATTTCTTTTTTATGAGAAATAAGGCTCAAATAGAGTAGAAAGTATATAGGACCCAGGAGTCAAAAGACCAAGGTTCTAATCCTGGCTGTGCCTCTTGGTAACTCTGAGTCATGGTTCCTTCTTGACTTTAAGATGGGGATAATATAATCTGCCCTGCTTGTCTTTCAGGATTATAGTAGAGGTTGAAAGAGTTCTGCAAATTATAGCTCTCCAAATAAATATGAACTATTTTTCTTATTATTATGTGCATGGAACTGCTTCATATAGAAGATTTTTAAAAATCACCATTCTTTCTACTATACCTTGGTTTACCAATCCATTTCCTAGAATCATTTTTTTAGTAAGACTCTTTTATAGGGCAGTTTTTGATTTACAACAAAATTGAGAGGGAGGTACAGATATTTCCCATATGCCCCCTTCTCCCACACATGCATAGCCTTCCCTATTATCATAACATTCACCAGAATGGGAGATTTTTTACCAAGGATGGATCTACAATGACACATCATAATCACACAAAGTCCATAGTTTACCTTAGGGTTCACTCTTCGTATAGTACAGTCTAAGGATATAGGCAAATGTGTGACATATATCCATCATTATAATGTCATACAGAGTATTTTCATTGCCCTGAAAATCCTCTGTACTTTGTGTATTCATCACCCCTGTGCTCCCCTCCCCTTAGGCTCCCAGCAACCACTGATCTTTTTATTATTCCCATAGTTTTACCTTTTCCAGAATGTCATACAATTGGATTCATACAGTATGTAGCCTTTCAGATTGGCGTTTTTCACTTAGTAACGTGCATTTAAGGTTACTCTATGTCTTTTAATGCTTGATAGCCCATTTCTTTTTACTGTTGAATAATATTCCATTGTCTGAATGTACCACAGTTTATTCATTCACCTACTGAAGGAGATCTTGGTTACTTCCAAAGTTTTGGCAACTATGAACAAAGCTGGTATAAACATCTGTGTACAGGTTGTTTTGTGGACATAAGTTTTCAATTCCTTTGGGTAAATACCAAGAAGTGTGGTTGCTGGATCTTATGGTAAGAGTATGTTTAGTCTTGTAAGAAACTGACAAACTATCTTCCAGAAGTGGTTGTACCATTTTACATTCCCACCAGCGATGCATGAGAGTTCCTGTTTGTTGCTCCACAAACTTGTCAGCATTTGGTGGTGTCAGTGTTCTGCATTTTAGCCATTCTAATAGATGTGTAGTGGGATCTCATTGTTGTTTTAGTTTGCATTTTCCTGATGACATATGATGTGGAGCATCTTTTCATGTGCTTATTTGCAATCTGTATGTCTTCTTTGGTGAAGTGTCTGTTAAAATCTTTGGCCACTTTTTAATTGGGTTGTTTGTTTTCTTATTGTTGAATTTTAAGATTTCTTTGTATATTTTGGGCAACAGTCCTTGGTTGGATGTGTCTTTTGCAAATATTTTCTCCCAGTCTGGGCTTGTCTTCTTATTCTCTTGACATTGCCTTTTGCAGAGCAGAAGTTTATAATTTTAATGAAGTCCATCTTATCAATTATTTCTTTCATGGATCATGTCTTTGGTGGTGTATCTAAAAAGGCATCACCATACCAAAGGTCAGCTAGGTTTTCTCGTATGTTATCATCTAGGAGTTTTACAGTTTCACATTTTACATTTAGGTCTCTGATCCATTTTGAGTTAGTTTCCTTGAAGGGTGTAAGGATTGTGTCTAGATTAATTTTTTTGCATGTGTATATTTGGTTGTTGTAGGACCATCTGTTGAAGAGACTTTTTTTTTGCTCCATTGTATTGCCTTTGCTCCTTTGTCAAAGATCAGTTGACTGCATCTATGGGTGTTTATTTCTGGAATTTTATTCTTTTCCATTGATCTATTTGTCTGGTCTCTTGCCAATACCACACTACCTTGATTACTGTAGCTTTATAGTAAGTCTTGAAGTAAGGTAGCATTAGTCCTCCAAGCCACCACAATGAGAAGCACGTGCACTGCAATGAAGAGTAGCCCCCACTCGCCGCAACTAGAGAAAGCCCACGTGCAGCGACAAAGACCCAATGCAGACAAAAATAATGAAAGAAAAAGATTGCTCTAGTAGCGGTTAGTTGTCTTTAACGTCATTTGAAGCAGTTTTGTTAGATTGTATTGACAGCTGTCATATCAGCGTGCATTTAAAAAAAACTTACCGAAATTGGTGAATTTTTGTGTAGCCATTTTAATATTGAAGATGGAAGAAAAAAAAGCAACATTTTCAGCATATTATGCTTTATTATTTCAAGAAAGGGAAAAACACAACTGAAACGCAAAGAAAGATTTGTGCAGTGTATGGAGAAGGTGCTGTGACTGATTGAACATGTCAAAAGTGGTTTGCAAAGTTTTGTGCTGGAGATTTCTGGCTGGACGATGCTCTACGGTCGGGTAGACCAGTTGAAGTTGATAGTGATCAAATCAAGACATTAATTGAGGACAATTAACATTATACCACATGGGAGATAGCCAACATACTCAAAATATCCAAATCAAGTGTTGAAAATAATTTGCACCAGCTTGGTTATGTTACTCTCTTTGATGTTTGGGTTCCACATAAATTAAGTGAGAAAACCTTCTTGAATGTATTTCTGCATGCAATTCTCTTATTAAACATAATGAAAATGTTACATTTTTAGAACAAATTGTGATGGGCGATGAAAAGTGGGTACTGTACAATAATGTGGAATGGAAGAGAATATGGGGCAAGCGAAATGAACCACCACCAACTACACCAAAGGCCGGTCTTCATCCAAAGAAGGTGATGTTGTGTATATGGTGGGATTGGAAGGGACTCCTCTGTTATGAGCTCCTTTCGGAAAACCAAGCGATTATTCCAACAAGTACTGCTCCCAGTTAGACCAACTGAAAGCGGCACTCAACAAAAAGCATCCAGAATTAGTCAACAGAAAACACATAATCTTCCATCAGGATAACACAAGACCACCTGTTTTTTTGATGACCAGGCAAACACTGTTACGTCTTGGCTGGGAAGTTCTGATTCATCTGCCGTATTCACCAGACATTGCACCTTTGGATTTCCATTTATTTCGGTCTTTACAAAATTCTCTTAATGGAAAAAATTTCAATTCTCTGGAAGACTGTAAAAGGAACTTGGAACAGTTCTTTGCTCAAAAAGATAAAAAGTTTTGGGAGGATGGAATTATGAAATTGCCTGAAAAATGGCAGAAGGTAGTGGAACAAAAGGGTGACTACGTTGTTCAATAAAGTTCTTGGTGAAAATAATAAATGTGTCTTTTACGTTTACTTAAAAACCGAAGGAACTTTTTGGCCAACACAATATTTAGTTCTTTTATTTTGTTCATAAGAGTTTTATAGTTTTCCTCATATAGATTTTGTACATATTTTGTTAGATTTATATCTAAATATTTCATTTTGTTAGATTTATATCTAAATATTTCATAATACAAGGGTATTATGTTTCTAATTACAAATTCCACATGTTCATTTCTGGTATATAGAGGAAAGAATTTTACTTTTGTATATTAATCTTGTATCCTGCAATCTTGCTATAATCATTTATTAGTTCCAGGAATATTTTTGTTTATTCTTTTGGATTTTCTACATAGATGATTGTCATCTGCTAACAAAGACAGTTTTGTTTCTTCCTTCCCAATCTGTATATCTTTTATTTCCTTTACTTGCCTTCTTGTGTCAGCAATGACTTCTAGCACAAGGTTGAAAAGGAGTGGTAAGAGGGGATATTCTTTCCTTGTACCTGATCTTAGTGGGAAAGCTTCAAGTTACCATTAAGTATGATGTTAGCTGTAGGTGCTTTGTAGGTATTCTTTATGAAGTTGGGGAAAGTTCCCCTCTATTCCTAGTTTACTGAGCATTTTTATCATGAAAGGATGTTAGATTTTGTCAGATGTTTTTTCTGCATCTACCAGTATAATCATGGGATTTTTGCTTTTTAGTCTGTTGTTGTGATAGATTACATTGATTGTAGGTGATCTGAATGAGCCTATGTGTATTAAAGAAATTGAATCAGTAACTAGTAACTTTCTAAAACAGAAAGCACCAAGCCCAGATGGGTTCACTGGTGAATTCTACCAAACACTTAAGGAAGAAGTTATACCAGTTCTCTCCAATCTATTTCAGAATATTAGCAGAGGGAATACTTCCCCGTTCATTCTTTGAGGCCAGCATTAACCTAATACCAAAACCAGACAAAGGCATTACAAAGAAAGGAAACTACAGACCAGTATCTATCATGAACACAGATAAAAATTCAAATATTAACAAGTTCAATCCAAAAAAGTATAAAAAGAATTATATACAAAGCCAAGTAGGATTTATTCCAAGTATGGAAGGCTGGTTCCTCATTGGGGTAGGATGGCTGGAGTGGGCTGACGTTGGATATTTCCTTCCTCCAGTATCATGTCACATATTTATTATTTCTTTTTTGTGTTAAGAACAATTAAGATTTAGTCTCTTAGGAACTTTGAAGTTTTTAACACAGTATTGTTGACTGTAATCACTAAGTTGTACACTAGATCTCCAGAACTTATTAGTACAAACCTACTAATTATAGGTTTATACCCTTAAACAACTTCTCCCCCTACTCTCCCACTCCCACCCCTGGTAACCAACATTCTTCTATCTGTTTTAAGTTCAGTTTTTCTTTCTTTTTTCTTTTTTTTAGATTCCACATATAAGTGATATAAAGTATTTGTCTTTCTCTGTCTGACTTATCGCACTTAGCATAATGCCTTCAAGGTCCATCCATGTTGTTGCAAATGGCAGGATTTCATTCTTTCTCATGGCTGAATAATATTCCATTTTATATACTTACCACATCTTTTTTATCCATTAATCTGTTCACAGATACTTAGGTTGTTTCTATATCTTGGCTATTGTGAATAATGCTGCAATGAACATGGATGTGCAGATATCCCTTCGAGATACTGATTTCAGTTCATTTGGGTATATATCCAGGAGTGGGATGGCTGGATCTTATAGTATTTCAATTTTTAATTTTTTGAGGAACTCCATACTGTTTTAAGTAATGGCTATACCAATTTACATTCCCACCAACAATGTATAAGGGTTCCCTTTTATCCACATCCTTGCCAGCATTTGTTATCTCTTGTCTGTTTGATAAAAGCCACCCCTGGACTTTTTTTTTTCTTTTTTTTGCGGTACGCAGGCCTCTCACTGTTGTGGCCTCTCCAATTGCGGAGCACAGGCTCCGGACGTGCAGGCTCAGCGGCCATGGCTCACGGGCCTAGCCGCTCCGCGGCATGTGGGATCTTCCCAGACCGGGGCACGAACCCGCGTCCCCTGCATCGGTAGGCATACTCTTAACCACTGTGCCACCAGGGAAGCCCCACCCCTGGACTTTTTAACTCTCATATTTGTCCACTAAGCTTCCAGCAATTCCTCAATTTATAGTTAGGTTTTCCTGCCTTGGCACTGGTTACCATGGCAATTTCTGCTCCTGAATCTCTGCTCTGGTAAGTTGCAACTCCCTGTATTCTCCTGTCTCTCCAATGTTGGGGGCAGTGGTTTGCCCTGTGTCTTCCCGTCCCTTATGGATCTAAGCAGAGTTTTTTATTTTTCAGTTTGTTCAGCTTTTTTACTCGTTGTTAGGGCAAAGTGGTGACTTCCAGCCTCCTTACGTGTAGAACCAGAAACTGGATGTCTCCCTGGAATCATTTTAAGACTTTGTTATGGTAAAGTGCTTGAAATCCCCTGAAGCTAGATTATAAATAGCAAGGGCATTATTATTATTTACTTCCTGTACATTCTTATATATTTCCTGAAGTGGAAGTTTTAAGAGAAGCTAGTTTGGCCTTTTTATATTCTGTATAAATAATCCTGATTTTAGGACAGGGAAAACTTCCATGAGAATATAACAAAGTGAAATAAACTTTTTTCTCTAGAATTGAAATATATGCATATAATTTATAAAAATATTAAAAATTAAAGATATTTATTTATAAATAAATATTATATTTTATTATATGTAATAATATATTATATATACTTTACAGTTAGAGATCTATAGCCTGCAACATTGGACTTCTCTAGGCATAGCAGATAATTTAATATATTAGAAAATAAATACAATATGTATTTAGATTTCTATTTGAACACTTACCTCATTAAATTTATGAGATAGGCTATGAAGGAAACAACATTAGACTAGGATAGGATTCAGAAGAACTGAGTTCTAATTTTAACTACAATAAGTATAGTTTAGTGATTAAATGGATAGGTTTTTGAGTCAGTCTGTTTTTTGAATCCTGCTTTTGCTACTTTTTCTGTGTGACCTTGGACAAGATTTTTAACCTTTTAAACCTTAGTTTCTTTAACTTAAAAAAAAAGATAATTATAATACTTACCTCTTAGAGTTGTTGTAAGGGTTAAATGAGAAAATACACACAAAATATTAAGCAGTTTATTAGTATCAGTACCACTACCACCACCACCATCATCATCACCACCAAAGCCACTAATTAGTAACCTTAGCCAAGTCATTTGATCTTGCTAGCTTCATTAGGCTCTCTCATTTATAAAATGAGAGGACTAAATTAGTTGATCTCCATGTCCCTATTATTATTATTAATGAGATAATATGTTTGAGAGTACCCTGTAAAAGGCTACATAATGTGAAGTATCATCATCTTAGGGTGTTTTGAGCTCTGAAATGTTATGAAAAAAACCAAAAATCTGTGAGATTAATCCTTAGCTCTTTTGTCTTATCGCAAAGCTGTGACTAAGGCACAGAGCAGTTTGTGTGGCAAACTCCTCATCTTTGGTTTCTTCATCATTCTTCATATTTATCCATTTTGTATAGCAAATTGCAAAAAACAGGGTCCCTGCAGCCAAGACCAAAACAGGAAGAAGAGGAGGAAGTGACAATAATAGTGAATATTTATTCAGCCTTACTATTTGCCAGGTACAGTGCTAAGAGCCTTATATGTATTGCTATTTAAAAGGCACATGTACATTTAAAAAATATACCTTCCCCCATTGTACTTCTACCTAAATATTTCTGTTTGTCTCTGCATAACATTTACATCCTTAATCTTATTTCCAGTAATTCTATTCTAAGAATTCTGCATTTTGGCAACTCTTTGCTGGATGATGATTTTTAACCTTTTTTGAATATATCTTTTACTGTTCAAAAGTCATGTCCTTGTTCAAAACCCCTCTTCTCTCCTCTTTCTGTTATCCCTACCCATCTTTCAAGGCTTACTGCAGATCTCTATCTTGAAGCTGTCTAATCATTGTAGCTAAAGTGGCTCCCCTTCCTTGATATAAACACTAGTATGGCAGAACATGTTTTTGCTCAATAAACCCAGTGTTACTTTTTTATTTGGGCACACTGTATGTAGCATTCTGTTCTAGTAGCTGCCGAGTGTAAAGTTGTTCTTCAACAACTGAGAATGGAAAAAGTAAAAATGATGCATTTTATTTAAATCTAGAATAATTTGCATAGAACTTTTATATGGCTTGTAATAGTTTGATAGTATTTCCAGAATAATTAGGATGATTAGGTAGCCATTGAGGATGGCTTTAGTCATTTTTAAATGAAAACCTGCAACAGTGCTCAAGTTTATTAGTTCTCATATCTCCTTTTTTGTGCCCTCTCATCCACTTTCAAAATTCATGTAGTCCCCTTGTATGTTTAAAAAGAGAAGTAAATAATATTTACCAGAGTGGTAAGTGACCTACTGAGCGATTTCAAGCATCTCTGGGAGATAGATTTTGTGCAAGACAACTGCTATAAATACTGAAGAATGATTAGTAAATATATGAACTATTTCCTGAAACTTCAGGCAATTGTTAGGTTACAGACTGGTTTGTGTTAATTACCAGCATCTTAGAGACCATTAAAAAATGAAGTCGCTTCTATTCCAAAGGCACAGAGAGCTCCTATTTATGAAGAGAGTATATTCCAGAAGTTTGCTTAAAGATATCTTGCTTGGATCTTAAGGCATATTTCCCTTGAATTTCAGGCTAGATCACAAAAACCTGAAATATAATACTGTATAATGTTCCAGATGTCATTGTTGGGAGCTGGGGAAAGGATAAGGCATGAGCCACCAGGAGTAGTCTTGGGCAACTCATTGTGCATGTGTGTATGTGTGTGTGTGTGTGTGTGTGTGTGTGTATGCGTGTGCTGTATGTATGTATGTGTGTATGTCTCCTGTTTTCTTTCTTGTTGGTTATACTTTAAATGTTCCTTTATGGTCACTTTAATAGATTTTAAGAGCGCTTATAAGTTAATACATGCATTCAACGTGTCACCTTTTTGTTTCTTAAAACTTATTATGGAAAATTTTAAACATATTCAGAAGTCGAGAAAATAGTACTATGAGTCCCCATGAAATCTTTTTCTCAAGCTTCAAGAGTGATCAGTTGTCAACATATGGCCAATCTTTTATTTATATTCATTCATCACTTCTGGACTATTTTATAGCAAATCACAGACCTAACATCATTGCATCTATAAATTATTTAGTGTATCACTGTAAAAGATAAAGATTATTTCTTCAAAAAGCAAAACTATTATCAAATCTCAAATAAACCCAGTAATTCCTTAATATCAAATATCAACTGAATGTTCAACTTTCTACCAATTTTATCATTAAAATTTTTTTACAGTTGGTTTATTCAAATCTTTATCAAAATAATGTCCAAAGTCTTTTTAAAGAAGAGGTGAAGATTTTGATAATTTCACCAGAGAAGATCTAAAAATGGCTAATAAGCTCATGAAAAGATGCTCAACGTGTAGTCATTAGAGAAATGCAAATTAAAACCACAAAGAGATACAACCACACATTCACTATAAAACACACACTGTTGTTGTATACACACATATTCAATTGAATGGCTATAATTTAAAAGAGATAATAACAAATGTTGGCTAAGATATGAGAACAACTGGTGCCTTTATTGTTAGTAAAAGTATAAAATGATACAACCACTTTGGAAAAAAGCTTTCACAGTTTCTTAAAATGTTAGACATAAATTTACCAATACTAGGTATCTACCCACGTGAAAGAAAACAAATATTCATGAATGTTCATATTAGCATTATTCATAGTAGCTCAACCCTGGAAACAATACAAATGTCTGTCATATGGTGAATGGACAAACAAAATGAAGTATATCTCTACACTGGAATTTTATTAAGCAATAAAAAGGAAGGAACTACTGATACATGCTACAACATGAATAAACTTCAAAAATGTTATGTTCATTGAAAGGAGCCAGATGCAAAAGACTACATGTTCTTTTTAAATGTAATTGTTCATAAAAGGCAAGTCTGTAGATGCAGAAAGCAGATGAATGATTTCCTATTGTGGGCACAGTCATTTTTAATCTATAGGTTTCCTCCTTTTCCTTTTGCCTTTTATTTTTCAGTGAACACTTACCTTTTTATCCTTGGGTTTTTTTTTTTTTGACTCACCTAATGCTAATATCTCCTATACTGCTTCCTCTCCAAAGTCACTAAATGAAGCTTCTCTATCTCTGGTCACAATGTTGTCTCCTTATGGCTTGCTAACTCAACTATTTAATATGGTTGTTGTAAGGGTTAAATCAGAAAATGTATGTGAATAATTCAGCTTGATCTCTAGCACATAGTCTGCATTTAAATAAATGGTATCTGTGTTGAGTATCAGAATCAATAGGATATATACACACAGAGGGAGAGAGGGAGAGAGATTGGGATTTTACGGAATTGGTTCATGTAATTGTGGGGGCCTTCAAGTGTGAAATCTGTAGGACAGGCAGGATGAAAATTTAGGCAGAGTTTCTGTGTTATAGTCTAGGGGCTGTATTCCTTCTTTTCCTGGAAATGTCAATTTTTTTCTCTTAAGGTCTTCAACTGATTGAATGAGGCCCACCCAGATTATGGAGGGTGAGCTGCTTTACTAAAAGTCTCCCATGTTAGTTAAATTTACTAACATTTAAATTTAAATGTTAAGCAAGAAGGAAGAGATATGGGGACATATGTATATGTATAACTGATTCACCTTGTTATAAAGCAGAAACTGACACACCATTGTAAAGCAATTATACTCTAATAAAGATGTTAAAAAAATGTTAATAACATTTAAAAATACCTTCCCAGCAACGTAGACTAGTGTTTGACCAAATAACTGGGTACTGTAGCCTAGCCAGGTTGACATATAAAATTAACTAATATTATTATTCTCTCTCCAAGTTTAATTTTCTTTACTCAGCTCTGAGTTAATCAGGACCAGGCTTTTGATAGCACTTGAGGAGAAGAGCTCAAAGGGAGGACATTCAGCAGAAATAAAGCTCTGATTGAGCTAGGCTAGTGGTTCTCAAGCATGGCAGTTCTTAGCCCAGAGTGGACACTGGAATCATGTGGGGAGGTTTTAAAATTATAGGAGAGTGGGCTGTATTATATGCCTGTTGAGACCCAGGTGATTCTAATTGGATTAGGCTGTGAACAGGATTGGATTAAGCTTAGAAACAGCCTAGTCCTGTTGCTACTCAAGCATCACCTGGAAGCTTGTTAAAAACGCAGTCTCAGCCCCACCCAGAGTAAGATTCTGGAAGAGTTAAAGACATGCCACGATTCCGTTCTGATATTTGGGCTCTAGTTTTAATATGTTTGGCAAGCTACTAAGATACTGTAAAAAGACTGACCTTTGGTTTGTTGTAGATTCTATTAGTAATTGATTTTATCAGTGGAGTTTCCTCTTTTAATATATCATGACAGTATGAAAAAGTGAACACAATCTTATATTGTCTTGGATTATTTCTGAAAGGAAATATTGTTAGTATTTTGGTAAGTCCTCTGCCTTTAGTGCAGACTTTCTCAGCAACCAGAGTCATTATATGGATTTGGGGGAAATGACTGTTTAAAATGTTCTTAGGTCTTCCTTAGTTGGCAGACAATTGCATTTAGAATTTATAGTGTTAGAAAAATGACTGTTAGTTGATTTGGGATCTTTAAGCAAAAAGGTCTTTCTTTCATTTTTTAAACATTTTTTTGACGTGGACCATTTTTAAAGTCTTTATTGAATTTGTTACAATATTGCTTTTTTTTTTTATGTTTTGGTTTTTTGGCCGCGAGGCATGTGGGATCTTAGCTCCCTGACCAGGGATCGAACCTGCAGCCCCCACATTGGAAGGCAAAGTCTTAATCAGTGGACCGCCAAGGAATTCCCAAAAAGGTCTTTCTTGAAATAAGAAATACCCAAAGTCAGTGAGACATGTACAGGAAAGACACATTTTTCTAAACCTTACTTCTTAAAGACATTAGTGGTCCTGGAAAGGTAGTGCTCTGGGCCAACATGGACAAGAGCAAGGCTGCCCTAGGTCAAATTTCATACTTTGACATTTACATTCTTGGGGATCTTAGACAAATTATTTACCTTTCCAATGGCCAGTTTACTTATTTTAAAGTAGGGTTATACAACCTACCTTATATGCTTTCTCATAAGAATGAAGATAATAACCTATATAAAAATGCTTGATACAGAGTAAGTGCTTAGTAATGCTTTTGTAAGCAAGAAGATATGGCCAATGGGAATGTCCACTTGCAGTGATTAAAACCAGCATTGAGTTCTTCTTAGCATGGTGATTCTTGCACATAATTGTAATGCAAATTACTTTTTAATAAGTAAATAAATTTTGCTTTACAAATCAGTCTCTAGTGTTTTTTGCCAAGGGGAACCATTTCTCAAGGGCTGGAACTTTAGAACTAAGAGACCAGACCTTGTACTCCTGCTGAAATCACTGAGCTATTTTATCAAACTTTATCAAATTAAGTGCAATCTAAAACAACTAGTTGTTTTGTCCATTACATAATACACTTCTGGCCTGGACTTCAAGCCTGTCTAATAATGCGTTAGAGTGAGGAAATGCCTACCTCCTTTGCTTCGAATCCCAAATAATTTTAGTGAGACCCATAAACTCCCCTGTACAAAATGGTCAGGAGACTCTGATACAGTGAATTGCATTTGTGTTAGTGAAGAAGTCTTTCATAAGTACTTATAGTCTGTAGTTGTAGTTGGCAGACCTTTTTTCCTTTTGCTTACATATTTCTATGCAATGGAGGTAAGACACTTAAAAGCATATTTCTGGTGGTAGTGGTTTTATAAAGGAAAATTTAGGGTCAGTCCCTCTTCCTATTCCCACCTGTCATATTTTGTTCTGTCTGTTACCAGTTTTAGGAAAGGTGCTATATACTTTGAGGAGAAACCTTTTTTCACCTGAGTTATTACCTAGGGCAAGACATTTTGTCTTTTTAAAAATACCTAACAGAAAGGCACCTTTCTGTGCCTTCCCTTGTGAAACTGTGTTAGATCATTTTGGTTTCAAAGAACAGAGCCTTCACCCATCCATCTAAAGAGGAAAAAGAAAGGGATTTATTGTAGAGACATGTGGACTGGAACTGGAAGGTGTCTGGATCTCTTAAAGCTCTGAGAATTCATTTCCCTCTTAATACCTGTCTCTTGGGTCATATAGCACATAATAGATGATCATTCATATTTGTGGAATGAATGAATGGTTTTTCTCTTGTTACCTCTGTTTCTCTCTGTCTGCTTCATTATCCTTTTGTTAATAACTGGTCTGTGTCTATTTCTAGGATGAATTCCACAGGGAGGAAATATGACTGATTTAATAAATTATCATTGATCTACTATTTGGGCCTATTGTATCACACTACGCATTGGCCAGACCATAGAGGGGTCTTACTTGAATCAAGTGTCCACCTTGGGCTGTTCACTGACCCTCTGCCTATATCTGCTTTTCTGGTCTCGAGGTTTATATTAACACAGACCAAGACACTGGGGATGGTAGGCACTGGTACTAAATATGTCCACTACAGAAGTTTAACTCCAGCTTAACTTAATAAGGAAATGGGCTGGCTTGAGGAAAAGAAAAGGAAATGAGAAATAACATTGGGTGGCTATTAATTATAGGACACATTGTTAGATCTTTTATATATCATTTAACCTCTTAATAGTACTATATCATAGGTTTAATATTCTAATTTTAAATGTGAGAAAAGTTCATCTTGGTGATGTTAAATAGTCTTCTGCAAAGTCAGTCTGTAAGTACAGGTGGATTCTGGGATGTAAACCCAATTCTCTTTGCCACCAAGTATCTCATATTGTTAAACTGTATTGCTCCAGGAGTGCTTTATTGATGCCAGTAGAAATAAAATGCAATCCACACATGTAATTTAAAAATTTCAAGTAACCACATTAAAGAAATAAAGAGAAACAAAAAAATTAATTTTTATTTTATTTACTCTATCTAAAACATCATTTCAACGTGTAATCAGTGTAAGCAATTACTAATGAGGTATTATACATTCTTTATCTTGTACCAAGCATTGCATATCAGTGTGTATAGTATACCTACAGCACCTCTTGATTTGGATTAGCCACATTTTAAGTGCTCAATGGCCACATGTGGCTAGTGGCTATCATACTGGACAGAATAGCAGTAGAGTATGAATGCCCATCTAACCATTTATTAGTGTTGTAGTCTGCATTGAGCTTTTCAGAGTATCAGTTACTGATCCATTAAGTGGGGGATATTAATATCATATATACCTGGACTGTAGGGTGGTGCATTAGATAATTTATATAGGGCCAGGTTCAAAGATCCAACATGGCTCTCTGGAGATTTACTCTGAGGAGCACCCATAATTAAGTTCCAGCTAACTATTAACGCAGCTAGCTGTTCTAGAGTGATTTTGTCACTATATGTAAGGTAATCTGTAAATCATACTTTGAGTTTCTTGGAAGTCACATCTTTAACATTTTTTGACAGCTTTTATAAGAAAGAAAAAGATTTGGTGCCTGAGTGCTTTTCTGTGTGTATGTTTGGATTTGTGCTCAACAATGATCTGTAAATTAGTGTGTGTGCCCAATAATTATATATATACATATATATATATATATATATATCTCAGACTCTTCAAGTACGAACTAATTTTTAAATTTAGCTTATGGTTATAAATAGGTCTATCACTGTTATTTTTGTCAGTTTCCATTAATGCTGATGCTTGCAAATGAAGAAAAGTTATTAAACAGAAATGTCAACCTAGGCATAATCTAATATTTGCTATCTTTTGATTTACCAAGGAACTTTGTTGCTGGCACGTATATTATATATCATTGTATTATTGTGCACATATATATATATACAGGTACATACATGTAGACACACATGTATGTATCCACAGAGAGTGAGAAAGATAAAAACTAGATATGTATGTGTCTGTATATATATATAATGAGAAAGATAAAAATATTAAGAGAGAATTAATAACACAATAGGAAATGCTATTTGTATTGGTCTTTGAACATTTGTTTAAAAGTATTTATGGAGCTCACACCAGTGTTGTAGGTACTCTGATTGCTTGGATTCTGATAAAACAGTTCAAACAGTTCTTTTCCTCATGAAGCTTACCATTTTATGAAAGAGATAGACATTAAATATAATTATTTAAATATAGATGTGAGAAGTGTTATGAAATAAAAGCAGTGAAGGCTTTTATGGGGAAACAGTATTTAAGCTGATACCTATAGGATAAATGGGAATTAGCCAAGCCAAGTAGTGAAGAGATGAATATGATGAAGAGAAGAGTATGAAAATGCAGGAGCTGAGAACCTTTAAAGAACTAACAAAACAAAACAAAACACCAGTGAGATATAAGTAATATATTTTTCATTTTAAAAGTTGGAGAACTGAAGCTCTGTAATATTAAGTCATTTGCCTAAGATCACAAATTAAGTGGTGGAGATGATATAGGATCCTAAGTTGTCTTTGTTTTTCTGAAGAGGTACATTTGCTTTAAATTAAAAAAAAATTAATGTAGAAAAAAATTTACTGTTTTTGGTGTACAGCTTTATGAGTTTAGACAAATGCATAATCATGTAACTACCACTACAGTCAAAATACAGAAGAGTTCCATCGCCCTCCAAAATACCCTCATTCTGCTCTTTTGTAGACAACTCCTCTCCCCAACCCTAACCTCTTGTAACCATTGATCTTTTTCTCTGTCCCTGTAGTTTTGCTTTTTCCAGAATATCATATAAATGGAACTGTACAGTATGTAGTGTTTTGAGTATGGGCATCTTTGACTTCACATAAGACATTTGTGATTCATCCATCCTCTTGTGTGTATCAATAGTTCATTCATTTTTATTGGTAAATAAAATTCTTTTGTATGAATACCACAATTTTTTAATCCATTTACGAGTTTAAGGACATTGTTTTCTTTCTTCTGTTTTTGGTATTTATGAATAAAGCTACTATATATTTATCATATAGAAACTTGTGTGAAAATAAATATTTATTTCTCGGGTAAATACCTGAGAGTGGAATTGCTGGATCATATGATAAGTGTAACTTTATAGTATGTTTAACTTTATTAGATACTTCCAAACTTTATCAAAGTGGCTGTACTAGTTTGCATTCCCACCAGCAATGTTTGAGAGTTTCAGTTTCTCTGCATCTTTCTAGTACTTGGAACTGTCAATTTTTTTCTCATTCTAATAGGTGTGTAATGGCAACTCATCATGGATTTATTTTCATTTGCATTTATCTAACGACTACCAATGTTGAGCATCTTTTCATGTGCTCAGTTACCATATGTGTATCTTCTTTGGTGAAGTTGTCTCTTCAACTCTTTTGTTCATTTTTTAAAAATGAGTTTTTTGATTTCTTTATATATTCTGGATACAAGTGCTTTGTCTAATATGTAATTTGCAGATCAGTTTTTCCCAGTCTATGGATTATCTTTTTATTGTTTTAATAGTGTCTTGGCAGATCAAAATTTTTTCATTTTGAAGAAGTCCAATTTATAAAAAAAAATTTATGGATCACGCTTTTGGTATTGTATTTTTGCTTAAATCAGTGTTACAAAGATTTTTTCCAATGTTTTCTAAAAACTATATTTAATAGTTTAATATTTTGTGTTCAGGTCTATGATACATTTTGAATTGTGTTTTGTATAAAGTATGAAGCATGGTTTGAGGTTTTTTTTCTGCTTAAAAATGTCCATTTGTTTCAGCATCTTTTATGGAAAAGACTGTCATTTCTCTGCTGAATTGCCTTTGGACCTTTGTCAAAAATCAATTGATCATACTTATGTGGGTGTATTTTTGGACTCTATTTGTACATTGAAAACTCCATCAGACAATACTAACGGTCAAGTGTATTTTTGCTTTTAACGGTCAAGTGTATTTTAAAGAACTCAAGATAGAAGAATAATCTGTTATATTTTTGTTGTTCTTCTTTTATTTCTCATGTTTCAAGTTTTCTTCTGGTATCATCTTCTCTGTATGAAGAACTTCCTTTTAGCAGTTCTTTTAGAGAAATCAGTTGTTAATGGATTCTCTTAGTTATTCTTCATCTAAGAATGTCTGTTTCATCTTCATTCCTCAAGGATATCTTCACTGAATTTATAATTCTCGTTTGAACATTCTTTTCTTTCAGTGCTTTAAAAATGTGTGCCATTTCCATCTGGCCTCCATGATTTCTTACGAAAGAGCCTCAGTCTTTGAAATCATTGATTACCTATAAGTAATTTATCATTTTTCTTTGGCTCTTTACAATATTTTTTCTCTGTGGTTTTCAGAAGTTTGATTATCTTATGTTTAGGCATGGGTATTTTGGATTTAGTCTTTTTTGGGTTCACTGAGCTTTTTGAATCTCTGGGTTTATGTCTTTTTCCAAATCTGGAAAATTTTTAGCCATTATTTTTTCAAATATTTTTTTCTCCTTCTGGAACTGGAATGATGTGAATACTAGATATTTTGTTTTATTTATTTATTTATTTATTTATTTATTTATTTATTTATTTATTTATTTATTTTTGTGGTACGCGGGCCTCCCACTGTTGTGGCCTCTCCCGTTGCGGAGCACAGGCTCCAGACGCGCAGGCTCAGGGGCCATGGCTCATGGGCCCAGCCGCTCTGCTGCATGTGGGATCTTCCCGGACCGGGGCACGAACCCATGTCCCCTGCATTGGCAGGTGGACTCTCAACCACTGTGCCACCAGGGAAGCCCTTGGTTTATTTTTAAAATATTTTTTTCTGTAGTTTAAATTGAATAATTTGTATTGATGTATCTTCGAGTTTATTGACACTTTATCATCTTTATTATTCAATAGAGCCCATTCAGTGAATTTTAAAATTTTGGTTATTGCATTTCTTCAGTTCTAAATTTTACATTTGTTTCTTTTTATATCTTCTCTTTCCTTGCCGAAACTTCTATCTGTCCATTCATTTCAAGAGTGTTTTTAATACCTACTTTAACATCTTTGTGGGGTAATTCTAACATGTGTCATCTTGGCATTGATGTCTGTGAATTTTCTTCTCCCATGTAAGTTGGGATTCGAGTGGTTCTTTGTAATACTGAGTACTTTGTATTGTTTTCTAGACAGTTTGAATATCGTATTATAAGACTCTGGGTCTTATTTACATTATATGTAAAATGTTGATATTTTTATTTTAGCAGGTAATCAATCTAGAGAGTTCAGGTTGCAAGTTCTGACCAGCCCTTCTGGTGGTTTGTGGTTTCAGTGTCAATTCCATTTTCAAAGCCTTTGCATTGCTACTTTGATCTGTTCCATGTGTTTGCAACCAAGTGGCCAGTCCGAGATGTAGTTGGTGGTCTATAATTTAGCTTAGTTCTCAAATCTTTGTTGTGGTGTTTAGGATCATATGCATGCATGTGCAGCTCAGAGGGAGCTCTTATCCCAAGCCTCCCCCTCTCTAAAATATCCCCAATACTTTTGGTCCCTTGGCCAGAAGACTGGGGCTTTAGTTATCCTGTTGTGCCATACATGTCCCAGGGCTGCATCTAGGTTCAGAGCCAGGAGGTAGGCAGACAGAGAGAAAAAGCACAGAGGTTTACCTTTCCCTTTTGGACCACAGCTCCTCCAATAGGAAAGGAATTTTCTCCTTCCTCCAAGTTTCAGGCACCTCTAGGTTCCTCCCTGCTATCACTGTTGCTGCTGCCATTGCCACAGGATTGCCTGGGGACTGAGGCTTGAGAGAAGAGAAAATAAAAAATAATAATAAAGAAAAATTGAGATTTATCCCACTCCCTCTGAGTGTTAGGAATCCCCTTTCCTACTTGTTGAGCCAGAATTAGTGGGCTTCTCTCCATGGAACTCTCTCTGTTCACGTCTTAGTGTCTACTCTTGGTTTTGGTATGCTTTGAGTCCAGGCTCGGGATACTGAAGGAAAAACAAGAAACTCCCTGTTGGTAATTTGAATTCTGGTCTTCTCCAATCCACCTGTTATTATTTACTCCTTGGATGTCTCAAATATTTGCTGTGTGCAGTATGTCCAGGTTTTATAGCTGCATTCAGTGGGAGAGACAGAATGGAATATGATTGTTCCATCTTACCCAGAACCAGAACTCAAAGGACACATATTGTTAAATTCTGGCTAATGGTTTTAGTGGAGGAAGAACAATCACAAAATTATGTATGTGTGCTTCACTTGTCATGACTAATTGCTTAGTTAATTAAGAACTTCTGTCTTGATGGGGCTCTTGGCAGAGGAAGGTGAGTTTTCACTTTTACATATCTTTCAATTTGCACAAAGAACATAGACTTAGAAAGCACATTTCCATGTGATAAAGGAATGATCTGGGAGCAGTAGGCTTAAAAACTTTATGATATTTTTATGTTTTGTGTTCTTTACTCATTATGGAAATGAGTATCACATGTACACAACCATTTTGTACCACTGCCTTTGCATAGAAGGCTGTTAAAAGAGAAATCATTTGGTTCAGATTTCAGAGTATCATTTTGGAATGTTGCTATAAGTTTGTCTGTTGATGGTACCACATATAACTTAATTGCATTCCACAAGAGAACTGAAGAGAACGTGGAGACTCAAATTTGAATGAGGCTGTCCATGGGCTGCATGGTCTATATAAGATGTTAAGATCAGAGACTCTAGAACCCAATTACTTAGAATTGAGTCCTACTTATCTATCTACCTTTGGCTGTGACCTTGGGCAAGTTATCTAACCTATTTGTACATCAATTTCATCTTTTGTAAAATTGGTCTTGTAATAGTACCTACCTTATAGTGTTGTTTTCAAGATTCAATAAGTTAATACCTGTAAAGTACTTAGAACAGTGCTTGACACTTTCACTACTTTGCAAAATCAGATGTGTTGGAGTTAATCATAGTAACTGATATTTATTTATGTGCCAGGTACTTTTAAAATTCTCACTACCACTCTACATTTTTCAATTTAAGAGATTGATGTTATGTCAACAGAATTTGTTCAAGGCCATATGGCTAGGAAAGTGCTAGAAACAGAATTCCAAGCTGGGCAGTGTGACCTCAGAATTTATGCTTTTAATTACCACATCATATTACTAGAAATGGATAATCAACAATATAATAGCCGTTCTAAACTGATGGTGTATGATCACCAATAGTAACTGATATTAGTGGGTAGAGTTGTTCTGTGGAGCATATTTTGTTCATATCTACTGATGTTTTTAAGTTTTAAATTCATAATTAGAGACTTACCTGTTTCAAAATGGCAGAAAAATACTTCTGTCTCTTACAAGAAATCACTTAAAACAACAAAGAAACAAAAAACAATAGATATACACATTCCCTTTTAAGTAATACTAGGAGGTATCTCTAACTCTCATCTACAGGATAGGAGGATGGAAAGCAGATGGAAGAATTAATTGTCTTAGCAGTGTGAATGTCAAATCTAACCATCTGTAGAAGGACATACCAGTGATAAGCCAACTGATTCATCCAGCAGAATCTGAGAAAGCCTCAAGAATCAGAGGCGCTACGCATTATAGAAGGTGGGGTGAGATTGTGGGGGAGGGTTGAGGTGGGATGCGAAAAGGAGGATTGTTTGAAATTAACTATATTTGGATACTAACAACTACCAGTTCCCCAACTCTGAAACATATGGAAGGTATAATCTATGAGAAGCAAACCTGAGAGACTGCAAAGAGGAGGGTAGGTGTGAAGAGAACTAAGTGGAGGTCTGCATATTAGTGATACTTCTAGCTCCCTTCCTATGCTTAGCTCTACAATATTAGCAACAAGGCTTACAACCACCTTTCTATACTCACATCTCCTCAGTCAGGAGATTGGAAGATCCTTGTCTGAAGAAATTACACACTCCAGAGAAAATCTCTGTAGGTAACTGACTTGTGGGCTTTCCTGATGAAAAGAAAAAAACAATTGGCCTCCTGATTGTCTTACGGTGAAGTTTACTGCACGCACACAGCTTCCAATCCCTTCTTTTTAGTATCTCATTCTTAGATATGAACATAGAACCAGTTACAAACAGCCAATTGAGGACAGCGTCCAGCAGGAAGAGAGACCAAAACAAAGAAATAAACAGAAAAAGTGAATAAGAAAGAGAGACTGTCAGGAAAAAGAAGAAACCTTTCAGAAAATATAATCAATATCCTCAGAGAGATGAGTTGATTTTGCATCCATAAAATAATGTAATGGTATGAATAAGGAAGAATAAGAGAATAACACCCTAAGAAATAAAATATTCAATAGAAGGGTTAACTGTAGATGAGGAAATCTCCCAGAAAATAGAATTAAAAAATAATGAGATGGAAAATAGCAGAAAAAGATAATCAGTAGCAGAGGTCCAACATCTGACTTTTAGGAAGTAAAAGAGAAAACCAAAGGGAGGAAATTATCAAATAAAAGGAAAATTGCCAGGACTGAAAACATGTGTTTCAAATTTGAAAGGACTCACAGGGTGCCCAGCACAAGGGATTAAAAGAAAGACCCACAGCAAGACACATCTTAATGTAATTTCATACTCTAGTTTGACTCCCTCAGCTCACTGTAATCTCTTTTTACCCTTGCTTTTCTTTATTTAAGAGACTGGAAAGATTAAAAACTTGCTTTTCTAAGCTCCTTTGTAGCTAGGTATGGCCAAGTGTGATAAAGTGCTAGCCTTTAAATTGTAAGTAGAAGTCTGCTGAAGAATTTCTGAGAAAACTTTTGTTTTCTGATATAGGCTATACTTCTTTCTCCTATTTCCCCTTCTACCGTTCCCTGTGTGGAATGTGAGCAAGAGGGCTGAAGCTACGGTAGTCATTTTTTGCCCATGATGTCTCAGCTCTGATATGCTTGAACTGCTGATTCGATGGTGTCAGCAACTACCCATCTCTGGATTCCTTGTGACATTGGGGGATGGGGAAATTCCCTATTTGGTTACGCTATCTATATGTTGGATTTTCTTTTACCTGCAACTAAACACAGTCCTAACTCATATACTTCCAGGGGGCCAAAAAAATCACATATGAAGGTCAGATTTATATGGTCACATATAATAGCATCAGATTTCTCAATAGCAACATTAGAAGCTAGAAGATAATAGAGCAATGACTGAATAATTCTGAAAGAAATTAATTTTCAATCTTGAATTTTATAGTTGGCCAAAATATTAGTCAGATGTGACTGACAGATATTTGTTTTTATTTTTAAAATTTTTAAATTTTAATTTTTTTTTTACATCTTTATTGCAGTATAATTGCTTTACAATGGTGTGTTGGTTTCTGCTTTATAACAAAGTGAATCAGCTGTACATATACATATATCCCCATATCTCCTCCCTCTTGCATCTCCCTCCCTCCCACCCTCCCTATCCCACCCCTCTAGGTGGTCTGGTAGCATGTGCTATGTGGCTGCTTCCCACTAGCTATCTATTTTACGTTTGGTAGTATTTATAAGTCTATGCCACTCTCTTACTTCGTCCCAGCTTACCCTTCCCCCTCCCCATGTCCTCAAGTCCATTCTCTACGTTTGAGTCTTTTTTCCTGTCCTGCCTCTAAGTTCTTCAGAACCATTTTTATTTTTTTTGATTCCATATATATGTGTTAGCATATGGTTTTTGTTTTTCTCTTTCTGACTTCACTCTGTATGACAGACTCTAGGTCCATCCACCTCACTACAAATAATTCAATTTTGTTTCTTGTTATGGCTGAGTAATGTTCCATTGTATATATGTGCCACATGTTCTTTATCCATTCATCTGTTGATGGACACTTAGGTTGCTTCCATGTCCTGGCTATTGTAAATAGAGCTGCAATGAACATTGTGGTACATGACCCTTTTTGAATTATGGTTTTCTCAGGGTATATGCCCAGTAGTGGGATTGCCAGGTGGTACGGTAGTTCTATTTTTAGTTTTCTAAGGAACCTCCTTACTGTTCTCCATAGTGGCTGTATCAGTTTACATTCCCACCAACAGTGCAAGAGGGTTCCCGTTTCTCCACACCCTCTCCAGCATTTATTCTTTGTAGCTTTTTGATGATGGCCATTCTGACTGGTGTGAGGTGAACCTCATTGTAGCTTTGATTTGCATTTCTCTAATGATTAGTGATGTTGAGCATTCTTTCATGTGTTTGTTGGCAATCTGTATATCTTCTTTGGAGAAATGTCTATTTAGGTCTTCTGCCCATTTTTGGATTGAGTTGTTTGGTTTTTGATATTGAGTTGCATGAGCTGCTTGTAAATTTTGGAGGTTAATACTTTGTCAGTTGCTTCATTTGCAAATATTTTCTCCCATTCTGAGGGTAGTCTTTTCGTCTTGTTTATGCTTTCCTTTGCTGTGCAAAAGCTTTTAAGTTTCGTTAGGTCCCATTTGTTTATGTTTGTTTCCATTTCTCTAGGAGGTGGGTCAAAAAGGATCTTGCTGTGATTTATGTCACAGAGTGTTCCTCCTATGTTTTCCTCTAAGAGTTTTATAGTGTCTGGCCTTACATTTAGGTCTTAATCCATTTTGAGTTTATTTTTGTTAATGGTGTTAGGGAATGTTCTAATTTCATTCTTTTACATGTAGCTTTCCAGTTTTCCCCACACCACTTATTGAAGAGGCTGTCTTTTCTCCATTATATATTCTTGCCACCTTTATCAAAAATAAGGTGACCACAGGTGTGTGGGTTTATCTCTGGGCTTTCTATTCTGTTCCATTTATCTATATTTCTGATTTTGTGCCAGTACCATACTGTCTTTTTTTATTTTGTGGTACATGGACCTCTCACTGTTGTGGCCTCTCCTGTTGCGGAGCACAGGCTATGGATGCGCAGGCTTAGTGGCCATGGCTCGCGGGCCCAGTCGCTCTGCAGCATGTGGGATACTCCCGGATCAGGGCACGAACCTGTGTCCCCTGTATCGGCAGGCGGACTCTCAACCACTGCGCCACCAGGGAAGCCCCATACTGTCTTGATTACTGTAGCTTTGTAGTATAGTTGGTAGTCCAGGAGCCTGATTCTTCCAGCTCCGTTTTGCTTTCTCAAGATTGCTTTGGCTATTCGGGGTCTTTTGTGTTTCCATACAAATTGTGAAATTTTATGTTCTAGTTCTGTGAAAAATGCCATTGATAGTTTGATAGGGATTGCATTGAATCTGCAGATTGCTTTGGGTAATATAGTCATTTTCACAGTGTTGATTCTTACAATCCAAGAACCTGGTATATCTCTCCATCTGTTTGTATCATCTTTAATTTCTTTCATCAGTGTCTTATAGTTTTCTGCATACAGGTCTTTGGTCTCCTTAGGTAGGTTTATTCCTAGGTATTTTATTCTTTCCGTTTCAGTGGTAAATGAGAGTGTTTCCTTAATTTCTTTTTCAGATTTTTCATCATTAGTGTATAGGAATGCAAGAGATTTCTGTGCATTAATTTTGTATCCTGCTACTTTACCAAATTCATTGATTAGCTCTAGTAGTTTTCTGGTAGCCTCTTTAGGATTCTCTATGTATACTATCATGTCATCTGCAAACAGTGACAGCTTTAGTTCTTCTTTTCTGATAGGGATTCCTTTTATTTCTTTTTCTTCTCTGATTGCTGTTGCTAAATCTTCCAAAACTATGTTGAATAATAGCAGTGAGAGTGGACAGTGGACAGCCTTGTCTTTTTCCTGATATTAGTGGAAATGGTTTCCATTGAGAATGATGCTGGCTCTGGTTTTGTCAGATATGGCCTTTATTATGTTCAGGTAAGTTCCCTCTATGCCTACTTTCTGGAGGGTTTTTATCATAAATGGGTGTTGAATTTTGTCAAAAGCTTTTCTCCATCTATTGAGATGATCATATGGTTTATCTCCTACAGTTGGTTAATATGGTTTATCACATGGATTGATGTGTATATACTGAAGAATCCTTGCATTCCTGGGCTAAACCCCACTTGATCATGGTGTATGATCTTTTTAATGTGTTGTTGGATTCTGTTTGCTAGTATTTTGTTGAGGTTTTTTGCATCTATGTTCATCAGTGATATTCGCCTGTAGTTTTCTTTCTTTGTGACATCTTTGTCTGGTTTTGGTATCAGAGTGATGGTGGCCTTGTAGAATGAGTCTGTGAGTGTTCCTCCCTCTGCTATATTTTGGAAGAATTTGAGAAGGATAAGTGTTAGGTCTTCTCTAAATGTTTAATAGAATTCGCCTGTGAAGCCATCTGGTCCTGGACTTTAGTTTGTTGGAAGATTTTTTTTTTTTTTTTTTTTTTTGCAGTATGCGGGCCTCTCACTGTTGTGGCCTGTCCCGTTGCGGAGCACAGGCTCTGGACATGCAGGCTCAGCGACCATGACTCCCGGGCCCAGCCACTCCGCAGCATGTGGGATCTTCCCGGACTGGGGAAGGAACCCATGTCCCCTGCATCGGCAGGCGGACTCTCAACCACTGCGCCACCAGGGAAGCCCTGTTGGAAGATTTTTAATAACAGTCTCAATTTGTATGCTTGTGATTGGTCTGTTTATATTTGTATATTTCTTCCCAGTTGAGTGTCCGAAGGTTGAGCTTTTCTTAGAATTTGTCCATTTCTTCCAGGTTGTCCATTTTATTGGCATATAGTTGCTTGTAGTAATCTCTCATGATCCTTTGTATTTCTGCAATGTCAGTTGTTACTTCTCCCTTTTCAATTTCTAATTCTACTGATTTGAGTCTTCTCCCTTTTTTTCTTTATGAGTCTGGCTAATGGTTTATCCATTTTGTTTATCTTCTCAAAGAACCAGCTTTTAGTTTTGTTGATGTTTGCTATTGTTTCCTTCATTTCTTTTTCATTCATTTCTGATCTGATGCTTATGATTTCTTTCCTCCTGCTAACTTTGGGGATTTTCTGTTCTTCTTTCTGTAATTGCTTTATGTATAAAATTAGGTTTTTTATTTGAGATGTTTCTTGTTTCTTGAGGTAGGTTGTATTGATATAATCTTCCCTCTTAGAACTGCCTTTGCTGCATCCCATAGGTTTTGAGTTGTAGTGTTTTCACTGTCATTTGTTTCTAGGTATGTTTTGATTTCCTCTTTGATTTCTTCAGTGATCTTGTGGTTATTAAGTAGTGTATTGTTTAGCCTCCATGTGTTTGTGTTTTTTACAGATTTTTTCCTGTAATTGATATCTAGTCTCATAGCACTGTGGTTGCAAAAGATGCTTGATACAATTTCAGTTTTCTTAAATTTACCAAGGCTTGAGTTGTGGCCCAAGATATGATCTCTCCTGGAGAATGTTCCATGAGCACTTGAGAAGAAAGTGTATTCTGTTGTTTTTGGATGGAATGCCCTATAAATGTCCACTAAGTCCATCATCTTTAATGTATCATTTAAAGCTTGTGTTTCCTTATTTATTTTCATTTTGGATGATCTGTCCATTGGTGAAAGTGAGGTGTTACAGTTCCCTACTATGATTGTGTTACTGTTGATTTTCCCTTTTATGGCTGTTAACATTTGCCTTATGTATTGAGGTGCTCCTGTGTTGAGTGCATAAATATTTACAGTTGTTATATCTTCTTGGATTGATCCCTTGGTCATTATGTAGTATCCTTCTTTGTCTCTTGTTATAGTCTTTGTTTTAAAGTCTATTTTGTTTGATATGAGAATTGCTACTCCAGCTTTCTTTTGATTTCCATTTGCATGGAATATCTTTTTCCATGCCCTCATTTTCAGTCTGTACGTGTTCCTAGGTCTGAAGTGGGTCTCTTGTAGACAGCATATATATGGGTCTTGTTTTTGTATCCATTCAGCCAGTATGTGTCATTTCGTTGGAGCATTTAATCCATTTACATTTAAGGTAATTATTGATATGTATGTTCCTATTACTGTTTTCTTAATTGTTTTGCGTTTGTTATTGTAGGTCTTTTCCTTCTCTTGTGTTTCCTGCCTAGAGAAGTTCCTTTAGCATTTGTTGTAAAGCTGGTTTGGTGGTGCTGAATTCTCTTAGCTTTTGCTTGTGTTTAAAGGTTTTAATTTCTCCGTCGAATCTGAATGAGATCCTTGCTAGTTATAGTAATCTTGGTTGTAGTTTTTACCTTTCATCACTTTAAATATGGCCTACCACTCCCTTGTGGCTTGCAGAGTTTCTACTAAAATATCAGCTGTTAACCTTATGGGGATTCCCGTGTATTTTAATTGTTGCTTTACCCTTGCTGCTTTTAATATTTTTTCTTTGTAATTAATTTTTGATAGTTTGATTAATATGTGTCTTGGCGAGTTTCTTCTTAGATTTATCCTGTATGGGACTCTCTGCGCTTCCTGGACTTGATTGACTATTTCCTTTCCCATATTAGGAAAGTTTTCAACTATAATCTCTTCAAATATTTTCTCAGTCCCTTTCTTTTTCTTCTTCTGGGACCCCTATAATTCGAATATTGGTGTGTTTAATGTTGTCCCAGAGGTCTCTGAGATTGTCCTCAATTCTTTTCATTCTTTTTTCTTTATTTTGGTCTGTGGTAGTTGTTTCCACTATTTTATCTTCTAGGTCACTTATCCGTTCTTCTGCCTCAGTTATTCTGCTGTTGATTCCTTCCAGAGAATTTTTATTTCATGTATTGTGTTGTTCATCATTTTTTGTTTGCTCTTTAGTTCTTCTAGTTCCCTGTTAAACATTTCTTGTATTTTTCCATTCTGTTTCCATCATTTTGGATCATTTTTACTATAATTATTCTGGATTCTTTTTCAGGTAACCTGCCTATTTCCTCTTCATTTGTTTGGTCTGCTGGGTTTTTACCTTGCTCCTTCATCTGCTGTGTATTTCTGTTTCTTTTCATTTCGCTTAACTTACTGTATATGGGGTCTCCTTTTTGCAGCTGCAGGTTCGTAGTTCCCGTTGTTTTTGGTGGCGGCCCCCAGTGGCTAAAGTTGGTTCAGTGGGTTGTGTAGGCTTCCTGGTGGAGGGGACTAGTCCCTGTGTTCTGGTGGGTGAGGCTGGATCTTGTCTTTCTCGTGGGCAGGGCTGCGTCTGGTGGTGTGTTTTGTGGTGTCTGTGGCCTTATTATGATTTTAGGAAGCCTGTCTGGTAATTGGTGGTGTTGTGTTCCTGTCTTGCTAGTTTTTTGGCATAGGGTTTCCAGCAGTGTAGCTTGCTGGTCGTTGAGTGGATCTGGGTCTTTGCATTGAGATGGAGATCTCTGAGAGAGCTTTCGCCATTTGATATTACATGGAGCCGGGAGGTCTCTGGTGGACCAATGTCCTTACCGTGGATCTCCCACCTCAGAGGCACAGTCCTGACCCCCGGCCAGAGCACCGAGACCCTGTGAGCCACACACCTCAGAAGAAAAGGGAGAAAGAAAGAAAGAAAGAAAAAAGAATAATAAAATAAAGTTATTAAAATAAAAAATTGTTATTAAAAATTATAAAATAGAAAAATAATTTTAAAAAAAAGAAAGAAGAGAGCAACCAAATGAAACAACAAATCCACCAGTGATAATAAGTGCTAAAGCCTATACTAAAAAATATAAAAAATAAGAAACGGACAGACAGAACCCTAGGGCAAATGGTTAAAATAAAGCTATACAGACAAAATCACACAAAGAAGCATACACATACAGACTCATAAAAAGAGAAAAAGGAAAAAAATATATATAAGAAAAGAATAAAAAAGAAGGAAGAGAGCAACCAAATCAATAAACAAGTCTACCAATGATAATAAATTGTAAATACTAAACTAAGATAAACATAAAGCCAGGAACAAATTAGATGCAGAAAACAAACTCTAAGTCTACAGTTGCTCCCAAAGTCCACTGCCTCAATTTTGGGATGATTCGTTGTCTATTCAGGTATTCCACAGATGCAGGGTACACATCAAGTTGATTGTGGATATATAATCCGCTGCTCCAGAGGCTGCTGTGAAATATTTCCCTTTCTCTTCTTTGTTCTCGCAGCTCCTGGGGTTCAGCTTCGGATTTGTCCCTGCCTCTGCTTGTAGGTCGCCTGAGGGCATTAGTTCTTCACTGAGACAGGACGAGGTTAAAGTAGCAGCTGATTCTGGGGCTCTGGCTCACTCAAACCCGGGGAAGGGAGGGGTACGGAATGCGGGGCAAGCCTGTGGTGGCAGAGCCTGGTGTGACCTTGCAACAGCGTGAGGCATGCCTTGTGTTCTTCCAGGGAAGTTGTCCCTTGATTACGGGACCCTGGCAGTGGCGGGCTGCACAGGCTCCTGGGAAGGGAGGTGTGGATAGTGACCTGTGCTTGCACACAGGCTTCTCGGTGGCTGCATCAGCAGTGTTAGCATTTCATGCCCATCTCTGGTGTCCGCACTGATAACCGTGGCTCGCGCCCATCTCTGGAGCTCTTTTGGGTGGTGCTCTGAAGCCTCTCTCCTCGCGCACCCCGAAACAATGGTCTTTTTCCTCTTAGGCAGGTCTAGACTTTTTCCCGGACTCCCTCCTGGCTAGCTGTGGCACACTGGCCCCCTTCAGGCTGTGTTCACGCAGCCAACCCCAGTCCTCTCCCTGGGTCTGCCCTCCAAAGCCCGAGCCTCAGCTCCCAGCTCCCGCCTGCACCGGTGGGTGAGCAGACAAGCCTCTCGGGCTGGAGAGTGCTGGTCGACACCGATCCTCTGTGCGGGAATCTCTCCGCTTTGCCCTCTGCACCCCTGTTGCTGCACTCTCCTCCATGGCTCTGAAGCTTCCCCATGCCGCCCAACCCCCATCTCCGCCCTTGAAGGGGCTTCCTAGTGTGTGGAAACTTTTCCGCCTTCCCAGCTCCCTCCCAGAGGTGCAGGTCCTGTCCCTATTCTTTTGTCTCTGTTTTTTCTTTTGCCCTCCCCAGGTATGTGGGGAGTTTCTTGCCTTTTGGGAAGTCTGAGGTCTTCTGCCAGCGTTCTGTAGGTGTTCTATAGGAGTTGTTCCACATGTAGATGTATTTATGATTAATTTGTAGGGAGGAAGGTGATCTCCACATCTTACTCCTCTGCCATCTTGAAGGTCTCTGAGATATTTGTTTTAAATATTTGCTCTCATGCAGTCTTTCTCAGGAAGTTAGTGGAAGGTGGGCTCTACCAAAGTGAGGACATAAACCAAGAATTAGGAAGGTATAGGATCTAGTAAACATGAGCTGTAATAGAAAAGAAAGGCAAAGGAATTCCTAGGATAGCCCAGAGGGTCTGTGGAGGTTAGAGCAGGGGAACAAGATTTCTATGGGGCATAACCACAGGAAGAAACAAATTATCTTACAGGGTTGACTTTAAGAAAAATTGAATTTAGAATGTCTTCTCCTTTTTTTTGTTGTTGTTGTTGCTGTACGCGGGCTTCTCACTGTTGTGGCCTCTCCCGTTGCGGAGCACAGGCTCTGGATGCACAGGCTCAGTGGCCGTGGCTCATGGGCCCAGCCACTCCGCGGCATGTGGGATCTTCCCGGACCGGGGCACGAACCCGTGTCCCCTGCATCGGCAGGCGGACTCTCGACCACTGCGCCACCAGGGAAGCCCTAGAATGTCTTTAGGGCTCTTGGAATGTGGGGGAAGATTTAACCAGAGATTGAAAAAGAACAATAAAGTCCATGGAAATCAACTTTAGAAAAAAGAAAAGTTATTACAGAAAGGAAATATAATCATAGTATAATGCTTTAATCAGAAAGCAATATTTACTTAGTCATTATGAAAACAATTATGGTAATAGCCCCAAATTATGTTTCAACCATCTGGGATGGAGAAGTTGAAGTAGGTATAAATTCTCATACCATGTAGGATACCAAAATATCAGTATATACACATGATTTAGAAGTATGGAGTTAAATATAAGAAGCAGAAGCTGAATGAGTGTAATGTGGTTATATATGGGAATGGGAGAGCCTTGATGAGGTGACCAGGAGAGAGTATGCTACAGGATGGCTGTATTTGAAGTCTTTTAGCACTACTTGACTAAGTGCATGTATTACTTAGATAAAAATAATAAGAAAAAGAAATCTCAGAAGTAGAGGAAATCTGACACTTTTTATACTTAGACTTTCCTGAACAGTGTTCTTTCACACTTTCATTTCTTTGCACATTTGCTTTACTCTTTCTGAAATGCTGTTTTTCCTTTTGTCTTCCTGGACAAATCTTACTCATTCCATATGATTTGGCTGAAGTGAAGCCATCCATGATCTTCCTGAACAGAGTTAGGGTCTCCCTTCTTGGTGCTACAGATTTTTGTGCAAACTTCTTTTATATCATTTATCTTTTGGCTGGTATTTGTTTGCATGCTTATCTCCCTTCTGAGACTGTCAGCAGCTTGAGAGTTGGGGAGTGGTGTTTTTAATTTTTGCCTCCTCTGCAGTACTTAGCATAGCGCCTAATCATAGCAGGTGCTCAGTGAAAGTTGAATGAAGAATGGATGTAGGATATAGATAGGAAACCTGTGTTCAGGTCTAGCTTTTGCCTTTGCCCCTTATCTTAATAAAAGCATTTTAATTATTGGTGTCTTAGGTTCCTCTTGGAAAAACCGGATGTGATGAGCTTCAAGGTCTCTATGAATTTGAAAATCTGTTATTCTTTTTTATTAATTGCCCTAAAATTGCAATTAAAATTCTATGTATAATAAGATTACTTCCTACATCTTTATCCTTTCTAGCTTTTATTGAAATTTGTAATTATTTTGTAATTTCACTTAAAAAAAAATCTATTTTCTCTATAGACTGTAAGCTTTCAGAAGACATGTCTGTCCTGTCCACCATTGTTTCCTAGTGTTTTTTTCCAGTTGAAATATAATTGACTTAGTATATTAGTTTCAGGTGTACAATATCATGATTCGATTTTTTTATACATTGCAAAATGACCACCATGAAAAGTCTAGTTATCATCTGTCATCATCCAAAATTATTATAATATTATTGACTATATTCCCTATGCTGTATATTACATCCCTGTGGTTTATTTATTTTATAACTAGAAGTTTGTACCTCTTAATCTCCCTCACCTATTTCACTCATACTCCCATCTCCCTCCCCTCTGGTAACCACCAGTTTGTTCTCTGTATCTATGAGTCTGTTCCTATTTTGTTATGTTTATTTGTTTTGTTTTTTAGATTCCACATATAGGTGAAATCATATGGTACTTGTCTTTCTGTGTCTGACTTATTTCACTTAGCCTTATACCCTCTAGGTCCATCCATGTTGTCGCAAATGCCAAGATTTCATTTTTTTAATGGTTGAGTAATATTCCATTGTATATTATATACCACATTTCTGTATCCATCCATGTAGTTCTAGACAATTAGATTGCTTCCATATCTTGGCTGTTGTAAACAATGCTGCAATGAATGTAGGGGTGCATGTATCTTTTCAAATTAGTGTTTTTGTTTTTAGAAAAATACTCAGAAGTGGAATTGCTAGATCGTATGATAGTTATATTTTTAACTTTTTTGAGGAACTTCCATACGCTTTTCCATAGTGGCTGCACCAATTTACATTACCACCAACAGTGCAAGAGGGTTCCCTTGTTTCCGCATCCTCGCCAGCACTTGTCATTTGTTGTCTTTTTCCTAATAGCTGTTCTGACAGGAGTAGGTGATATCTCCTTGTGGTCCCAGGTTTGTTAGAGAGACTTGCATGTAGAGACACAGAGTAAGCATTTGTTTAGTAAATATATCCTGACATTAATTTTATGGGTGCTCTGAAGATCCCACTGTTCTTCCAGACATTTTAGAAAAATACCTTTAAGTCAAAATCTAATAACTGAGATTTGTCCTTGTTAGCTATTATGTAATATCACTTCTGTCTGCATACTTGGTTTTCCATTTTCTATGTATTCAGTGCTATTTCACTCGTTTAATTACTTCTTCAAAATTTCTTTCTTTCATGAGGCCTTTCTGAGTTAATCTCTTCTTCCAAGTCTCAGCATCTTAGTGTTTGATAGTTGTGGTTTATATAAGGCTTTTTTTTTTCCTGAGTTAAACTGTAAATGATTTGGGGCAGAGTTTTTGTGGCTTGATAAAACACTCTATACATTTTAATGAGTCAAATCTAAATGATTCAACTCTACAAGCTGCCTTTCCCTTGAATACATACAAGTAAAAAGTCAAGGACTTGTCAAAATTTATTTTAGATTTTGCCAAATCTGACATTTTGAAATGCAGCTTAAATGTTTAACCAAATACCAAACATCACTGCATTTATTCCTCTCCTGCTGTAAGTTGCAATTTGGCAAGAAACTGAATGAAAGTATTTTTCTAAACTATTAGGTATCTTCTAAACAATTTGTAGCCTTTAACAGTAGTCTCTTATTTCCCTGGCTCTATGTTCAAATTCTAAAATATTCATTGTCATTATTCCAACTTTGTGCAGCACCTTCAAGTCATTCACCTATCTGCATCTCCTCGCTGCCATCTTCTCTCTTCCTCTTTCAGTGCCTTGAGTGACTAAGTGAGTTAGGCTATAGGTTGATTCAAGGGAATGTGAAGAAGGAATGGATCTAACTCTTTCTGAGTACTTACTATGTGCTTCAAAGAAGACACATATCAAATACCTGCTGTGTATTCGGCATTGCGTCAAGTGCTGTATGTGTAGTTAAATTCTCACAGCAGTCTTGTGATGTTAGTTTTATTTCCCCCATTTTACTGACACTCTTTGAAGAATAAGCAATTTGTCCAGTTATAAAACTTGTAAGTTTAGAGTGAGGACTTGAAACCAGGTCTTTCTAGAGCAGCATGCCTCCTGCCTTCCTTGCATGTCAGATACTCTCTGAGAACTTCAATAGCATATATTTATGCTAATACTATTTGAATTAAGGCTTTTTTTTTTAAGGTTGATGATGTCAGAGATTTCTCTTGACCTCAGCTATGTAATTTTTAGTTTTATAATGGCTAATATTTCATTAATATTAAGCTGAGAGTGTTTGTAAATATATTGAGTGAGAGAATAAGGATTCCAAAAGATTTTGACAGCATTCAATGAAAAACTAAACTTCAAGGATAAAATTTAGTAGGAACAAATGTTAGGTATTGTGTGCAGGCCCCCAAAAAACAATTGCACAGGTGCAGAATTGGTGAGATGTCGCTTGGCAACAGTTCTTATGGGATGCTGATGGGATTTTATCTTGATAAGCTCAATGTAAGTAGTGATATGATTAAGCTGTTCTTTGGCTGCATTAAAGAAACAATAGTAACTAGAATTAGGGAGGTGAAAAATCTCAGTTTATTTTATTCTAAATTCTGTTCAGATTGTACCTGAAATAGCAGTATGGTTTAGGCAGAATTTAAAGAGTTATGTGGACATAACAAGGTAAATTTGGCCTGGGAGATTCACAGAGATGGGTAGTAGGTCCTGCTTGTGTTCCTGGAACAAAACTGTGTTAATCAAAGTTCTCCAGAGAAACAGAACCAACAAGATATACGTATGTATATAGGAAGAGAAATTTATTTTAAAGAATTTGTGATTGTAGAGGCTTGGCTAGACAAAAATCCTCAGGATAGACGAGTATGCTTTAGAATGAGGGAAGAGTTGCAATTCGAGTCCAAAGTTGGTCTGCTGACAAAATTCCCTCTTCTTCCCGGGAGGTCAGTCTTTTCTATTAAGGCTTTCAACTGATTGGATGAGGCCCTTCCACATTATGGAAGGTATTCTGCTTTCCTCAAAGTCTACTCATTTAAATACTAATATCATGTAAAAAATACTTTCACAGAAATGTCTAGAATAATCTTTGACCAAATATCTGGGTACTGTGGCTTAGTTAGGTTAACACATGTTAACCATAACAACATTCTTGAATGAATGAGTGAATTAAAAAAGAACATTCTTGACTGAATTAATAAAAAATGATCTCTTTTTGGCTGCATTGGGTCTTTGTTGCTGCGTGCAGGCTTTCTCTAATTGCGGCGAATGGGGGCTACTCTTCATTGCAGTGCACTGACTTCTCATTTGGTGGCTTCTCTTGTTGTGGAGCACGGGTTCTAGGCATGTGGGCTTCAGTAGTTGCAGCACGTGGGCTTAGTAGTTGTGGCTCGAGGGCTCTAGAGCGCAGGCTCAGTAGTTGTGGTGTACAGGCTTAGTTGCTCCGCGGCATGTGGGGTCTTCCTGGACCAGGAATCCAACCCGTGTCCCCTGCCTTGGTAGGCAGATTCTTAACCACTGCACCACCAGGGAAGTCCCAAAAATAATGATTCTTGAATGAATGAATTAATAAAAATGAATGAAGGATATGTAGACAGTTGAAGGAGATGGATATGTATAGCTGGAAAAGAGAAGACTCAGGAAGAAAGTAATGGCCATCTTTAAATATTTGAAGGACTCGAGATATTAGGTATAGGTGAAGGCAGGGATGAGTCTTGAGGCAGAAAACAGGGGGATAGATAGAAAGTTTATATACAGAACAATTGAACCTATTCTGCAATTCCTTTGCGCATCATTACCTAGCAGTTACTTTCCAGGTAGGAGATTCTTCTCTGAAAGAATTGAATGACTCTAAAGAAAAGGTTTCCATATACTGATACCTGAACGTCCTCCAATACAGGTTACCTCCCAAACCAATCATCCGAAAGTGAAGCCCTTATATCAATTATTTCCCTCATGCCCACAAAGCTTGTAATCAGCATTGTAGTGTTTTATCTTTAAAAACAAATAGGGGGACTTCCCCGGTGGCGCTCTGGTTAAGAATCCGCCTGCCTGAATTCTATCAAACATTTAGAGAAGAGCTAACACCTATCCTTCTCAAACTCTTCCAAAATATAGCAGAGGGAGGAACACTCCCAAACTCATTCTACAAGGTCACCATCACCCCGATACCAAAACCAGACAAAGATGTCACAAAGAAAGAAAACTACAGGCGAATATCACTGATGAACATAGATGCAAAAATCCTCAACAAAATACTAGCAAACAGAATCCAACAGCACATTAAAAGGATCATACACCATGATCAAGTGGGGTTTATTCCAGGAATGCAAGGATTCTTCAATATACACAAATCAATCAATGTGATACACCATATTAACAAGTTGAAGGAGAAAAACCATATGATCATCTCAATCGATGCAGAGAAAGCTTTTGACAAAATTCAACACCCATTTATGATAAAAACCCTCCAGAAAGTAGGCATAGAGGGAACTTTCCTCAACATAATAAAGGCCATATATGACAAATCCACAGCCAACATCGTCCTCAGTGGTGAAAAACTGAAAGCATTTCCACTAAGATCAGGAACAAGACAAGGTTGCCCACTCTCACCACTCTTATTCAACATAGTTTTGGAAGTTTTAGCCACAGCAATCAGAGAAGAAAAAGAAATAAAAGGAATCCAAATTGGAAAAGAAGAAGTAAAGCTGTCACTGTTTGCAGATGACATGATACTATGCATAGAGAATCCTAAAGATGCTACCAGAAAACTACTAGAGCTAATCAATGAATTTGGTAAAGTAGCAGGATACAAAATTAATGTACAGAAATCTCTGGCATTCCTATATACTAATGAAGAAAAATCTGAAAGTGAAATTAAGAAAACACTCCCATTTACTATTGCAACAAAAAGAATGAAATATCTAGGAATAAACCTACCTAAGGAGACAAAAGACCTGTATGCAAAAAATTATAAGACACTGATGAAAGAAATTAAAGATGATACAAATAGATGGAGAGATATACCATGTTCTTGGATAGGAAGAATCAACATTGTGAAAATGACTCTACCACCCAAAGCAATCTACAGATTTAATGCAATCCCTATCAAACTACCAATAGAATTTTTCACAGAACTAGAACAAAAAATTTCACAATTTGTATGGAAACACAAAACACCCCGAATAGCTAAAGCAATCTTGAGAACGAAAAATGGAGCTGGAGGAATCAGGCTCCTAGACTTCAGACTATACTACAAAGCTACAGTAATCAAGACAGTATGGTACTGGCACAAAAACAGAAATATAGATCAATGGAACAGGATAGAAAGCCCAGAGATAAACCCACACACATATGGTCACCTGATCTTTTTTTTTTTTTTTTTTTGAGGTACGTGGGCCTCTCACTGCTGTGGCCACTCCCGTTGCGGAGCAACAGGCTCCAAACGCGCAGGCTCAGCGGCCATGGCTCACGGGCCCAGCCGCTCTGTGGCATGTGGGATCCTCCCAGACCAGGGCATGAACCCATGTCCCCTGCATCAGCAGGCGGACTCTCAACCACTGCGCCACCAGGGAAGCCCCTCAGACTTCTTTAAATACCAGATAAATAACCCAATTTTTTGGAGGTCATTTTCCATAAACAGACTTGAATTAAGGGCTGTTATGAGTCCATGAGGCCAAACTATTAAGGATGTTAAAATATTACTGGAGTAGATTACAAACATGGCAGTAGCAACTTCCCTGGCGGTCCAGTGGTTAAGACTCTGTGCTTCCACTGCAGGGGGGCGCCTGTTTGATCCCTGCTCAGGGAACTAAGATCCTGCATGCTGCATGGCGAGGCCAAAAATAAATAAATAAATAAAGCCACCATTATGGGACTCATGTGGCGGTCCAGTCGTTAAGACTCCACACTCCCACTGCAGGGGTTGTCGGTTTGATCCCTGGTTGGGGAGCTAAGATCCCATATGCCGCATGACGTGGCCAAAAAAAGAAAAAAAATTAAAAGAAACATGGCAGTAGCTAGCTTAGTTTTCCATAATGTGGCAAAGAATATAGATTTGAAGGGGAAACCAAATTATTTGCCTAAGATACCCATATGCCTATCTGGCTCTGTCAGTTTCTCAAGCTGTCTAATAGCTCATCAACACTGATGCTCCTTGCCTAAAATTGTCTGGGAGCACAGTGTGATGGTGTGGGAGAATGGAAAGATCACTAAGCAGAGGGTCAAGAGGCATAAGCTGTGGGTTTAACTGTGGACTTTGCCTTAGTTGTCTCTGCAAATTCTAAATTTGGGGAAAACGAGTAGAGGAAAGCTACAGTTGCTCTCTGTCTATAGTAGCTCAGGATCTAGGCAGTTTAGAACTAACACACTAGTGTCTTCAGCCCGTTCTGCTTTGGGAAGCTAATGATGGTATCCAAGCATGGAGACGTTCCTATATGCAAAACACTGTATCAGGATTTTAAAATATATTATTTATTTGTTTATTTAAAATTGGAACATAGTTGCTTTACAATGTTGTGTTAGTTTCTGTTGTACAATGAAGTAAATCAGCTGTATGTATACATATATCCCCTCCCTCTTGGACCTCCCTCCCCCCCATCTAGGTCATCACAGAGTACCGAACTGAGCTCCCTGTGCTATACAGCAGGTTCCCACTAGCTATCTATTCCTGACAGCTGTCCAAGGTAGATTATGTTATTCTCATTTCACAGGACAGGAAGCTGTCTCACAGGTTAAACATTTGCCCAAAGTCAAATGGCTAGTAATTGAAAAATCTAAATTCAAATCTCAGTCCTGTAACTCCAAAGCTCATGCTTTTTCTTTCTTCAAGAGAAGCTTAGAATCTATATAAAATCTGTTATTCATTTTTGTATCCTATTGTCTGACTCAGTATCTGTCACAGAGTAAGCTAGGAGGAAAGATTAGTGAAGGAAACAATGTGAACAAAGGCACGAGGTATGAAAGCTCAGGTATATTCCACATAATAATATGTAGTCCAGTGGTTTGAACATATAGTATGTGAAAGAGATTATATGATGTCATTTTGAAAGTTAGATTGAGGTGGGATCATGAAACCCTTTGATGATTAGGTCAAAGGATTTTAGATATTTTCAGTAGTCATTGTGAAGCCCCTGAAGATTTTTGAGCATTGAAGTGGCAGGAGCACAGTTGTGCTGTAGGAATGTTAATTTTGGTAATAGTGGATAGAATGAATTGGGGGTTAAGAGATTAAAGGCAAGGAGACCAGCTAGGTGTTTGCAACAAATTAGGAGAGAGGGCTTGAGAATCCAAACTTTGGGATGGATTAGAGTGGAATTGGAAAAGGGGATATACTTTTGATAAATATTTTGCTATTATACTTTAAGTTAGCAATACCTTGATATGATGGCAGGGAAAGAAGGATCACTTTGAAATTTAAAGCTTAAAAGATTGGGAGAATGACAACATGCCAACCACAGGGAAAAAGTCAAGGGGTGGAACCATTTTTCCCAAATTAGGGAAAAATGAGTTTAGTTTGCAGGGTTGTTGAGTTGGAGGTGCAAAGGAGATTATTGGCAGAGCCTGGAAATGCATGATTGGACTTTGGAGAAAGGTCAAGGATTGATAAAGAAATTTGAGAGGCACCCACATAGAAAACCAGCAAAAGGAAAAAATCACTATCTAGAGGTCAGCCTATATATGAATGAATGGTACAGCCTACATGGAATACGGTGTTAATTGTTAGTTGCTAACAAGGACTGCCTCTCTATTCCTCGTGACAGCTGGGTCTAGGGATGGAGAATTCTGTACCATACTGTTCTTTCCATCTGGTCTAGGAATACTGGGTGAGCTCTCTGAAGACATTTGTTAAGAATTGATAACTAAATTCAAGGGAGATGAATCCTGTTTTTCCTTCTCCTTGTCAGTTTCTCCACCTTTACATTGTCTTTCTTTCACTCCCCTTCTACCCTACTAGTTTCTGTATTCTCTCACTTATTTATTCAGTACAAATTTTTGGTGGTATGGTGTAAGAGAAAAATAGAATGGATTGCAGCATTTGGATGTTGAGTGGGAAGATGAAAGCAGTGCATGAGAATAATTTATTATTCTGTATTAAAGATCCTAGCATTTCCCCACACTTGAATTGTACTTTATATCTTTGATAACTGAACGGCATTCATCGTATCTAGTTGCATTAAGAGACATATGAACAAGCTGGACTAGTCAGCATCATAGAAAACATGAGACAATTTTTAGGACATGTTTGCCTCGGCAGAATAATAGCACCTTTGTTCAGGTGACTATTAGAGAGACAAAAATAAAAATATTTAAAAACATAGGAGCTGGGTTTTTTAGCTGTCTTAAGTCTATCTTTGTGTTTTTATTTATTGTTATCATGTAAATAAGACAGATGTTCTGCTTTAAATGTTGCCTTAGAAAAAAATTCAGCGCTGATTTTGACTATTGGAGAGCGTTTCGTGTTTTTCCACTCTGAAACTTGTTCTGTGCTTTCTTTTTTTAAAAAATAATCCGTTTACAAATACGGTCCTGAAATGCTTTGTTTCCTTTTTTATGCATAAGAGCATGCTCATTGGAACCATATTGTGTGTGAAGATAGTCACTTGTTCCATTTTGTGCACCCGATGGTGAGCAGAAAATCTTTTTAACCTCTTTCTTTGTAAAAGTGATTTATACAACACCACTTCAGAATTCAGTGTTAACAGTAAAATTAATTCTAGAGCTATTACAATGAAGAATAAGAGAAAACCCACTATGTTAAAAGTGAATAATGCGTTTATTTTCACCTTGGCTCCACTCCCCACCAGCTTCTTATTTGGCTACTGAAAGGGATGCAGTAAGATTCCCCAAAAGTGTTAATTCTTTTTCTGGAGCTGGTCCAGTAGCATGTCAAAAGAATTTTGAAAATATTCGCTTATGTTTAACAGCTTTAGAATACGTAATAGGATGTATTAATATGCTTTTAAAAGGAGCGTGGGTAGATCATGAAGAACATAAAAGAAGTGTGTGAACTGCTTTATTGTTGTTCATGATTAACATTGTTTGCATGTGAACAGATTTAATTGTTTACAAAATCTGTATAATATTATGAACAGAATGGGATGATGGGGGAGGGAGACATAAAAGCTTTTAGCCTGATTATGATTCATAGATGTTCCTCTAATAAATAGCTTTCCCTATATAATCTGAGAGAAAAATAGCAATGAAAACAATTCGCTGCTTATAGACAACTAAAAATAATTATATCAATTCTATATTTTTAATTGTATGTTAACCTGGTTCAGGAGAGTAACAAGACTCTTTAGAAAATGAATAAGGTGTCTACAGATTCTTTAGGAGGATCAGTGACAGGGTAACTAGATATCCTTTTTTTAAAGAAATTGCCCTTCTTAAAAATTTGATTTACTCTCCAAAGGAATTTTTCTTCTTTTATTTTAAGTTGTTATATGAAAAGAATAGGAAAGATATAACTATCTTTTTTTTTGGGGTGGGGGGTGCCTCATCACAGAGTTGAGTTTATTATATTCCTCAGTTCTTGGTACAATCAATAGCCGCATTCTCTCTCTCTTTTAAAATTTTATTATTATTTTACTGTTTATAACTTAATACTCAACTTACGTTTCTAATTCCTTTTACAGGTTCTCACTTTACGTTGGTCAGATATGTATGGGTGGGTCTTTAATAATAGGTAGAGTTGCATTGTTCAGGGAATGTGCCTAACTGTTGTGGTAGTCTGATCGCTCTAATCTCTAGTCTCACACACTTTTAAACCATTCTCCAAGTGTCCTCCAGAGAGATGTTTCTAAAATATAAATTTGATCATGTCAGTTGACTACTTAAGATTCTTGACAGACTTTCCCTTTCTTTAAGAGACTCTTCATAAGTTAAATCCCTGTTGTTCCTCCCAACCATCTCTTATCAAACTCCCCACCTTCTTCACTAAACTTATTACATTTTTGCTGAAGATCCCATGATGGTTCATGACCCTGGCCTTTGCACAAAGTCTTCCTTCTGTTTGTATAATCTGTCACCAACCTTATGCCTCCCTCTACTCTACCTGGAAAATCGTTTTTTTTGTCTTCATGACACAACTCAAATGCTCATCTTCTTTTATTATGAGGCTTCCTCCAGACTTTTGTAGGCTCATTTGGTCTGTTTCATTTGCCTTTGCGTCTTCACTGAACCTGAAATAGAATTTTGTCATAATACCTGAAACACTTCTTTTTTTTAAATTTCTATATCTAAAAGAGAAAGGGAAACTCTCTTAGTCAACTTTTTAAGCCAAGTAGTGTTTCCAGATTCCCCCCCGAATATTAATCTTTGGGACTCAGGAATGAGAAATTGTAGTTCTTAGGAATTCTTGAGAATTCCTGAAATCATAAGTTGTTCTTAAAATATTTCCAGCAGTCTTTATACGCTATATTTATTATTATGAATACCTTAAAAATTTGTTTAGTATATGAAAAATATTAAGTTTAGTAGTGTTTATAAAGAACCATAACCTCCAGTGAATATTCAAACACAAGAAAATACCAGTGAATAGTTACTGGGCTTTTCGAATTATATAACATTCAGATCTCCTAGGAAAGATAACAGTACCACAAAGAACCACATGTCACATTGCCAAAGTAAGGACTTATTTTGCTTCCAAAACCTGTTATTCCTTGAAACACTATTCATAAGATTTGTATAAAGTATATTATGCACATATATGTATTTATATTTATTTGCAATAGTGATTCATTGTTGGCAACCAACAGGGCCATGAACATACACTTAAAAATTTTTTTTAAATTGAAGTATAGTTGATTTATAGTATTATATTAGTTTCAGTTGTACAACATAGTGATTCAATATTTTTATAGATTATACTCCATTTAAAGTATTAGAAAACAATGGCTATATTTCCCTGTGTTGTACAATATATCCTTGTTGCTTATTTATTTAATACATAGTAGTTTGTAACTCTTAATCCCTTACCCTATCTTTCCCCTACTCACTTCCTTCTCCTCACTGGTAACCACTAGTTTGTTCTTGTTCTCTATATCTATGACTCTGTTTCTGTTCTGTTATATAATTCATTTGTTTTAGTTTTTAGATTCCACATGTGATTGATAACATAGAGTGTTTGTCTTTCTCTATTTCACTAAACATAATACCCTCTAGGTCTATCCATGTTACTGCAAATGGCAGAATTTCATTCTTTTCTATGGTTGAATAATTTTCCATTATATGTATATACCACCTCTTATTTATCCATTCATCTGTTGATGGACACTTGGGTTGCTTCTACATCTTGGCTGTTGTAAATAATGTTGCTGTGACAATTGAGGTGCATGTATCTTTTCAAATTAGTGTTTTCATTTTCTTTGGATATATACCCAGCAGTGGAATTGCTGGATCATATGGTAGTTCTATTTTTAGTTTCTTGAGGAACTTCCACACTGTTTTCCATAGTGGCTGCACCAACTTATAGTCCCACTAACAGTGTACTAGGGTTCCCTTTTTTCCACATCCTCGCCAACATTGGTTATTTATAGACTTTTTGATGATAGCCACTTTGACAGGTATGAGGTGATGTCTCATTGTGGTTTTGATTTGCATTTCTTTGATGACTAGTGATGTTGAGAATTTTCTCATGTGCCTGTTAGCTATCTGTTTATCTTCTTGGGAAGAATGTTCAGGTCTTTTGCCCATTTTGGTGGGGGTGTGGGATAGTCTGTAAACAACAGAAATTTATTCTCACAGTTCTGGAGGCTAGGAAATCTAAGGTCAAGGTGCCTGCATATTTGGTGTCTGGTGAGGACCCCTTCCTGGTCCATTGACAGCCTTTTCTCCCTGTGTTCTCACACAGACAGAAAGGGTGAGGGGGCTTTCTGGGGGCACTAATCCCATTCATGAGGGCTCCACCCTTGTGATCTAATCAACTCCCAAAGGCCCCACCTCCAAATACCCTCACATTGGAGATTAGGTTTCAGAATATGAATTTGGGGGGACACACATTATTTATTCAGTCTGTAGCAAATAGCAAGCACTTATACAGTATCTACTGTATGCCAGATTTTGTTTTAGGTAGTTTGCATGGATTCTCCAGTGTCCAGCCCTGGTGGTCAATAACTCAGTAAGTCTTGGGAGGTGCATATTGAGGTGGAGAACAGAAGGCAGAGGGGTTGATGGGACTTGGTGAATGGGTTTATTTAGGAAGAAGGGTCAAAGAGCATGGTCCTGAAATGCCAGTCCATGAACCTGTTACCACTCTCATCTAGGTGCCCTTGTGAACTTTAAACCTGGCAGCAGGGCTTCCCTGGTGGTTCAGTGGTTGAGAATCTGCCTGCCAAAGCAGCGGACATGGGTTTGAGCCCTGGTCTAGGAAGATCCCACATGCCGCGGAGCAACTAAGCCCGTGCACCACAACTACTGAGCCTGAGCACCTGGAATCCGTGCTCTGCAACAAGAGAATCCACCGCAGTAAGAACACTGAATACCGCAGCAAAGAGTAGCCCCCACTCGCCACAACTAAAGAAAGCCCATGCACAGTAACGAAGACCCAATGCAGCCAAAAGTAAATAAATAAATAAATTTATAAAAAATAAAAAAACTGGCAGCAGTGGGGATTCCAATGAAGGGAGGACTGGGAGGCAGAGGGGCAGAGTGGTTGGTGGAGGTGAGCTGGACCTGAGTCCCAGGCCATGTCCACCTTCTTGGCCCCAACCATGAGCAGGGGGAGAGGGTGTTAGGTAGTGCCTCTTGGACCCATCTTTTTCACCGTGAGTCTTCCTGCAACTCAGGCTGGGCTTTTTATTCTCAGAATGCTTTCATGAAACTTAAATCCATTAGTAAATTTAGAGAGTAGGGAGAGGGACAGTCAGCTACATTATAAAGAGGAGGCTGCTGTCCAGGTTAGAATTTAGTCTCTGACTATGGTGTTGAAGGTGGATCTTACAGAACACATGCTCATACACAGATCAGATGCACATTCACACACAGACACGGACTCACACAGACTCACATTCTTATACTCCTGCAAATCTCACACTCATACACAGTCACAGACCTGCACAAAACACACATATTCACACACTCATTTATACCCATGTGCTCATACATGTACACACTCACAATCCTGCCTAGTTTTTAAACTTTTTTTTTTTGATAGGGTTGGGGTTAGGGTTAGGATTTGAGTTGTTTATATATTTTGGATATAACCCCTTATCAGACACCAAATCTGCAGGCACCTTGCTGTTGGACTTCCCAGCCTCCAGAACTGTAAGAATAAATTTCTGTTGTTTATAAATATATCCAAAATATTCTCCCATCTGTCTTCATTTTGTCAATGGTTTTCTTTGCTATGCAAGAGCTTTGAAGTTTAATTAGGTCCCATTTGCTTATTTTTGCTTTTGTTTCTTTTGCCTTAGACAGATCCAAAAAATATTGCTAAGATTTATGTCAAAGAGTGTTTTGCCTTTTTCTTCCAGGAGTGTTACAGTTTCAAGTCTTAGAGTTAGGTCTTTAATTGATTTAGGGTTTATTTTTGTATATGATGTGAGAAAATGTTCTAATTTCATTCTTTTACATGTAGCTGTCATTTTCCCAGCACCACTTATTGAAGAGACTGTTTTTTCTCCATTGTGTATTCCTGCCTCATTTGTTGTAGATTAATTGATCACAGGTGTCTGGGTTTATTTTTGGACTCTTTGTTCTGTTCCATTGATCTATGTATCTGTTTTTGTGCCAGTACTATGCTGTTTTGATTACTATAGCTTTGTGGTATAGTCTGAAGTCTGGGAGTGTGATACCTCCAGCTTTGTTTTTTCTCAAGATTGCTTTGGCAATTAAATTTTAGGATTTAATTGAAATCAAATAAAATCAATTGTGTGGTTCCATATACATTTTAGGATTGTTTTTTCTAGTTCTGTGAAAAATGTTGTGGGTATTTTGACAGGGATTGCGTTAAATCTGTAGATCGCTTTGGGTGATATTTTAATAATATTCTTCCAATCCAAGAGCACAGGATATCTTTCCATTTCTTTGAATAATCTTCAATTTATTTCATAGTGTTTTATAGTTTTCAGAGTATAGGTCTTTCACTTCCCTGGTTAAGTTTATTCCTAGGTTTTTTTTTTTTTTGATGTAATTTTAACTGGGATTGCTTTCTTGCTTTCTCTTTCTGATAGTTCATTATTAGTTTATAGAAAAGCAACAGATTTATGTATATTAATCTTGTATCCTGAAACTTTACTGAATTCATTTATTTTTTCTAGTAGTTTTTTTGTGGAGAGTTTAGGGTTTTCTATATAGACTATCGTGTTATCTGCAAATACTGACAGTTTTACATCTTCCTTTCCAATTTGGATGCCTTTTATTTCTTTTCTTGTCTGATTGCTGTGGCTAGGACTTCCAATACTATGTTAAATAGAAGTGGCAAGAGTGGGCATCCTTGGGGACTTCCCTGGTGGTGCAGTGGTTAAGAAGCTGCCTACCAATGCAGGGGACATGGGTTCAAGCCCTGCTCCAGGAAGATCCCACATGCTGTGGAGCAGCTAAGGCCATGCACCACAACTACTGAGCCTGCACTCTAGAGCCCATGAGCCACAAATACTGAGCCTGCGTGCCACAACTACTGAAGCCTGTGCTTGTAGAGCCCATGCTCCACAACAAAGAGAAGCCACCACAATGAGAAGCCCACACACTGCAACAAAAAGTAGCCCCTGCTCACTGCAACTAGAGAAAGCTTGCATGCAGCAACAAAGACCCAATGCGGCCCTAAGAAATTAATTAATTAAAAAAAAAAAAAGGGGCCTCACTGGTGGCGCAGTGTTTGAGAGTCCGCCTGCCGATGCAGGGGACATGGGTTCTTGACCTGGTCCGGGAAGATCCCGCATGCCGCGGAGCAGCTAGGCCCGTGAGCAATGGCCAGTGAGCCTGCGCGTCCGGAGCCTGTGCTCCGCAATGGGAGAGGCCACAGCAGTGAGAAGCCCGCGTACCGCAAAAAAAAAAAAAAAAAAAAAAAAAGAGTGGGCGTCCTTGTCTTGTTTCTGAATTTAGAGGAAAGGCTTTTAGCTTTTTACTGTTGAGCATGATGTTAGCTGTGGGTTTGTCATAATGGCCTTTATTATGTTGAGATGTGTTCTCTCTATACCAGCTTTTTTCTTTTTGCGGTACGCGGGCCTCTCACTGTTGTGGCCTCTCCCATTGCGGAGCACAGGCTCCAGACGCGCAGGCTCAGTGGCCATGGCTCACGGGCCTAGCCGCTTCACGGCATGTGGGATCTTCCCGGACAGGGGCAAGAACCCGTGTCCCCTGCATCGGCAGGCGGACTCTCAACCACTGCGCCACCAGGGAAGCCCTCTATACCAGCTTTGATGAGAGTTTTTTTTATCATGAATGGATGTTGGATTTTGTCAAATGCTTTTTCTGCATCTATTGAGATGATCATGTAATTTTTATTCTTTCTCTTGTTAATATGGTGTATCACATTGATTTGTTAATATTGAACCATCCTTGGATCTCTGCAATAAATCTCACTTGATCATGGTGTATTGTCCTTTTTATATATTGTTGAATTCAGTTTGCTAATATTTTGTTGAGAATTTTTTGCATCTATATTCATCAGAGATGTTGGCCTGTAATTTTTTTTTTTTTTTTACTGTACGCCGGCCTGTCACTGCCGTGGCCTCTCCCGCTGCGGAGCACAGGCTCCGGACGCGCAGGCCCAGTGGCCACGGCCCACGGGCCCAGCCGCTCCGCGGCACGCGGGACCCTCCCGGACCAGGGCACGAACCCGCGTCCCCACACCGGCAGGCGGACTCCCAACCACTGCGCCACCAGGGAAGTCCTGGCCTGTAATTTTTTTTTTTGTAGTGTCTTTGTCTGGTTTTGGTATGAAGGGTAATGGTGGCCTCATAGAACGAATTTGGGAGTGTTTCATCCTCTGCAATTTTTTGGAATAGCTTGAGAAAGATAGTCCTGGTGGGATAATAGGACTGTGGGAAGCCTGGACTCTGCTCGTGAGTAGTGCTTACATGCTTGCTTACTCCTGATACAGGGCGTAGAGGATGGATTGAAACTGCACAGGTGGCTGGCTGGTTTCCCCCAACTGCCTTGGCTTGTACCCCTGCCTGAGCCAAGTGACCGCACTGACCCCACTTAATTCATAACGCAGCTCCATATCAGGATGAGGGCTGCTGCTTGCTGAAGGGAGAGCTCAGGTGTGAGGGACAGAGGTTGCTCAGAACTGAAGTGGTGTCTGAGCAGGGAAGGGGCAACCGTTTCTGGTGCTTACATAGGTAGAGCATCAGAAGCAGTCTGGTTCTCTGACTGTGGCCTGAACATGTTATGGCTAGGACTTTTCTCAAATTATTTTCAATACTGTATTTCTGCCACAGAAAACCAAGCCAACAGAGCAGTTTTCTATATTTTGATGATTTCCAGGGCTTCAAATGGTCAGGGTAGAAAAAAACTCAGTTCAGTTCCACACCAGAATAGTTTCTGGAGCTGGAAAATATAGAGGTAGAGAATGGCTACGGAGTCAGAATATTTGGTCATTGTCATGTCAAGGAGAACTAAAATTTAGAGTGAAAATATAACACTCTATTGGTGCAGATTGTTTTGGAAGGTCAAAAAGGAATGAAAGGAGGAGCATAGTATTTAGTTACTCCTGTGCACTTTAATTTTCATTATACTAATTCTTGAATTTTTATCAGATGTTTTTGATTTATTTTAGTTGTGGGGAACTTGGACTAGAGTGTATATCTGTGGCTGATTAAGAGTATGTTTAATTAGCTTCTGAAAAGGTTTTTCCCATGTGTCTTTGTCAAAAGCAATAAAACTATTAATTTTAAGCTTGTCATTAACATAGTCTTCACTAAAGAAGAGCAATCAAGCAAATTTAATCTATTCATACAAAATCAACTCTGTCCCTTGAGTCACTTAACATAATTGGGGTATTTCTTCTTCAGATTATAAAATATTTCCAGCTCTTTTGTAGGGATAAAAAAGAAAGACAAAAATAGGAATCATATATTTATAAAAACCTAGAATTATTGATATGTTTTATGTATTAAAAATTTGAGTTAGATGATAGAGAATTTGGTTTATTTTGAAGTCATACATGTAAAACAAAGGCTACAGCAAGAGGATAGAACTTTCAGGTTACTAGGAGATTTAAGATGTGTTAGAGACAAGAAAGAGTTTATAAAAATAAATCAGAGACAATGAATGGACATTTTTGAAAAATAAACCAGTGATTTAAAATACAATTAAAATAATTATTTCAGGATGCAAGGAAAAAATACAAAGAAAGAGAAATGAGAGAGAAAAAGATGTATGTGATATATCTGGGGATCTAACATTCTAGTCATAGATGTTCTAGAAAGGGAAAATAAGTATCAATAGATAGAGGAAACAATAATAAAAACAAAGTAACATTTCCCTGAAATGAAGACAAATTTGAATCTTTCATTGAAAGTGCAGAGAAAGTGCTGTTGTGCTGAAACTAATAAACTGCTAGTTATTTCTCTAGCAAAATGGGTTTATTTGGGATCAACAAAGTATTGCAGTTTCGGGTTTGCAACCATGGTGAGCTACACATGCAAGAGTCCTTTATAGCTAGGAGAGGAAAACTCTTTTAAAGAGGGGAAAAGGAAGTTGGGAGGGGTATAGTAAACATATATTCTATTGGAGGAATTGAAATTTGGATATATAGTGGCTTTTCATTGGCTGAGCTTTTGCCAGGCAAGAAGGGAAAGTGTTTCTTCTTCCTTTTGGGCTGTGCTATCATCATAGAGCATGAGAGCGCCCTCTTCTGGCCTCCTGTCTGTTTAAATTGAGGTTTCTGTTTATTAAATTTTCAGTGTTAACCAAAACTATTGAGAGAAAAAAACTACACTTAGATATATCCCAGTGGAATTTCTGAATCCTGTGGACAAAGAGACACTTTATAATTTAGACTGAAAAAGCAGGTACTGTCTTTTTAGTCTAAATGGAGAAAAAATCAAACTGATATTTGTCTTCTTGTCTGTAACAGTGGATGCTAAAAGACAGTGGAGCAGTGTATTCAGAGTTCCACATGAAAAATATTCTGACAGTATTGTATGCATTCAACTTATAGATGTGTAGCTATTTTTTATGGTACTGTGATATCGTGACTTGTAATAAGAAATATATATATTTGGCCTTTGTCCAGTTTCTGGCACAGAGCTCCTAAAACCCTAGGAATTTCCTAAGAGATAAGAGCAATAAAGGTACCTTTTGTCATATTAATGAGGTGACTTTTGGACTGCACCTAAGGATAGGGGTTGGTTGCCAGGAGACCCAACCGAGTGATTAGAGGGTTAGAAATTTGAGTCCCACCTCTGTGACCTCAGAGAAGGGGAGAGGGACTGGAGGAACCAATCTCTAATGGCCATTCATTTAATCAATCATGCTTATGTAATTAAGCCTTCATAAGAACTCCCAAAGGACTGGGTTTAGAGCAGGGGTCCCCAACCCCCAGGCCGAGGACCGTGGGCCACACAGCAGGAGGTGAGCAGTGAGCTAGCAAGCGAAGCTTCATCTGCCGCTCCCCATCGCCCATTGCTCCCCATCGCTCACATTACCGCCTGAACCATCCCCCCAGCCCCGCCTGTGGAAAAATTGCCTTCCATGAAACCGGTCCCTGGTGCCAAAAATGTTGGGGACCGCTGGTTTAGAGAGCTTCCAGGTTGGTGAATATGGGCGATTGGGGGAGAGTTGTGCACCTAGAGAGAGCATGGAAGTTGTGTGCCCTTTTCCCTTACCTTGCCCTATGTATCTCTTTAGCTGGCTGTTTCTGAGCTATATCCTCTTATAATAAACCAGTAATCTAGTAAGTGCAATGAGTTCTGAATTCTGTGAACTGTTCTAGCAAATTAATTGAAGCCAAGGAGGGGGTTGTAGGAACCTCTGATTTATAACCAGCTGCTCAGAAGTATAGGTGACAACCTAGACTTGTGATTGGCCTCCTGAGTTGGAGGGGGTCATTGGAATCTCCAGTTTGTAGCTGGTTGGTCAGAAGCACAAGTAACAACCTGGGCTTGAGATTGACATCTGAAGTGGAGGGCAGTCTTGTTGGACAGAGAGCCCTTTACCTGCAGAATATGATGCTATCTCTGGGTAGATAGTGTCAGAACTGAGTTGAATTAAGTTGAATTCTCAGACACCATGCTGGTATTGTGTGAGAGCCCTCCCCCACCCTGGCCCCTACACACATTGGAATTAGGTCCAGGAACCCAAGAAAGGTACCAAGATAGACTTCTCAGACAAAATTCCTCAAGGAAGTTCTCTGGCCAAATGAAGTTGAATCAGAATAAATACCTCAAGTAAAGGTGGATCAGAATAAATATCTCAAGTAAAGGAAAGATTAATTGATATAACTGAACTAATTGAAAATTCTTATGTCATGAGGTATAAATCTTACAAAACAAATTTTTTTTTCAGTTTCTATTACCACTGTGTTCTGTAGAAATTCTCTTGCCTGGTGAATGAATAGCATGCTCTTTAATGACATCTAACTCTAATTCTATATGTTTTTACTTTCTTTTATTAAAATAGTCACATTCCAGCTATTAAGACTTACTCTTGCTCATTTTGTTTAAATAAACCCACAGAGAAGTACATATATAATTGTAAAATCCAATGAATTATATTATGTCACATCTGTTACATGAGCATGAGTGATTAAATCACTGGCCATTAGAGATTGGTTCCTCCAGCCCCCCTCCCCTTCTCTGAGGTCACAGAGGTGGGACTCAAAGTTCTAACCCTCTAATCACTCGGTTGGGTCTCCTGGCAACCAACCCCTATCCTTAGGTGCAGTCCAAAAGTCACCTCATTAATATGACAAAAGATACCTTTATTGCTCTTATCTCTTAGGAAATTCCTAGGGTTTTAGGAGCTCTGTGCCAGAAACTGGACAAAGACCACAGTACCATAAAAAATAGCTACACATCTATAAATTGAATGCATACAATACTGTCAGAATATTTTTCCTGTGGAACTCTGAATACACTGCTCCACTGTCTTTTAGCATCCACTGTTACAGACAAGAAGGCCAATATCAATTTGACTTTTTCTCCTTTTAGACTGAAAAATCAAGAAATAGAATTTTACTAACACTCCAGAAACCCCAGTTGTGCTGTGTTCTACTTACTATACCCTCTAAGGGTAATTATTGTCTTGATTTCTAACACAGTAGATTAGCTTTCCTCAGTTTGAACTTATTTAGATGGAACATACCATATGATTCTTCTATATATGACTTTTTTTGCTTAGTTTTATGTTTGTAAAACTCATTCATTTGTGGAGAATAATTTATTCCTTTTCATTGCTGTGTAATATTCTACTGTACTTTGTGAATATACTACAGGTTATTCTTTCTACAATTGATGGATAGTTTTTTACTATTATGAATAGTATATGCTTGTACATATCTTTTGGTAAATATAGGTAAGAATTCTTGAACTGCTAGTCATAGAGTGTGCATATGTGAATTTTTAAATTAAATACATAATTTTTATGTATTTAATTTTTAAATAAATACTGTTAAATAACTTTTCAGTCTTTGAAAAGTTATGCTATGTTTCTGCTAGCAGCATATGAGAATTCTAGTTGCTTCACATCCTTGCTAACACTTGGTTTTCATTTTAGTCATTCTGGTGGATGTAGTGGTATCTTGTTGTGGTATTAATTTGCATTTTTCTTGATGACTAATGAAGTTGAGCAGTCTGTGTGTGAGTATGTCTGACAAGGGTCTTATAACCAAACACATAAAGAACTCCTAAAAATCAATTAAAAAAATTTTTTAATGGCACACAAACTAATACAAAGTGGACAAATATTGAACAGGCATTTCAGAAAATAGATAGCAAATACACACAATTATCTTCTCTCACTCTGTTGTTTTGTCTTTTTATTGTGTTAATGGTGTCCATTGATGAAAAACAGTTTTTTTAATGTAGTCCAGTTGGTCAAGTATTTTCCTTCATGGTGGTTTTTGTCTGCTTCTTGGAAATTTTTATTTGAAGGTCATGGATATATTGTATTTTCGCTAGTAGTTTTATTGCTTTATTTTTCATAATTATATCTATAATTGATCTAGAATTTATTTTTATATATAACTTAAGGTGGGGGTTGAGATTCACGTTTTTAATATAGATATCAAATTGACTCAGCATTATTTAATAAGAAGACCATAATTGCTTCATTGTACTTCTGTATCACCTTTGTCATAAATCAAGGGGTCATATAGATTGGAGTCTATTTCTGGGCTCTGTTCTGTTCCATTGATCTATTTATGTCAACACCTCACTGCCTGAACTGTACTGTTTTACATTAAGTCTTGATATATGGTAGTTTAGGTCTTCAGTTTTGTCAGTTCCGTCCGTTTGAAAGCTTCATTCTCATGTTTCATTCAAAGCTTTCTCCCTTTGTATTGTGTGAAGAGGAATATGTAGACAGCACTCATACCTCTTCCCTCACCTTCCTGTTCCCTCTGCCCCTGAATCCCCTCTTCACTTTTCTAGGAGGAGGGCAAAGGGCCAAAAGATGTCTTCTTATACAATGTGACAGCCCATGGCAAGGTTTTTGACCCTTTTCTCCTTGTCATTATTCCTAAACTGGTTTGTCCACAGCTTCCCACAGGTGGATGCTGCCACACCTAGCAGGAAGCCTCAGGCTATATTCCTCTAGTGCCTTTTTACCTACTGCTGCATTGATTGATGGTCTGCCTGTGGCTCCCAATTGCATCTACCAATTGCTACCCCAATTTAGGCTCCCCTGGGTCTGGACAGAATCCATATTCCATACTTTTAGAAAATATGCTTTCTGACCAGGAACCATTTGCCATTCCAGACCAATGTTTCCCCATCTTCTTCCTCTACTCCCACTCTGCCTCAACTCCAGAAGGTCTGGGGTAGGTCAGCAAAGAGAATGTTTAATCCTGGACAGTACTTGTCAGTTATTCCTTCTTACAGACACTCCCCAACTTTTTTCTTGGTACCCCCCACTTCCCTGGGCTTTGGGGAGGGAAATCAGTTAAGTGTTTTTCTGCTACACTTGGAAGAGGGGAGGCAAACAGACAGCCTCTCTACACAAAGACTACATTCCCCCAAATGTGACCATGTTATACTCCTGTTGACTTAAAGAAAAATGAACAACACAACAGTTGTGAATTTAAGTTGTATTCAGGGAAGAGGACTATAGTCCAGGAGACAGCCTCTCAGTAGCTCTGAGAAAGTTGCTCTAAAGAGATAGGAGAGAAGCGAATATATATATGATTTGGCTAGGGAGTACGTGCAGTCAAGCATACATCTTGGTAAAAGATTACTGCTAGTTACAAAGAACAGATATCTCAAGTTAATGATTTTAGTGCTCTTCTGTGTACGGGAAGATGCAAGAATCTGGGTTCATTAAACTTCTTCCTGAGATATACATCAACTTTCTAAGGGGCTTGTTTTTTCAAAGCACAGAATGCCTTATCCTGTTTTTTATCCCGAATTCCTCTCAGGGTGCATGTTGGTCAGCAACTACAGTGGCTAATGATTTATTCCTTATAGAACTGGTTGGTGAGCAACATTCTTTGTTTTACACTCTCAGTCCTTTTTTCTTATCTCTTAAAGTTAAAGACTCCTTGCAGATCTGAGGTGGAAGAATCTCATGCCAGTACCTATGCCTTTCATGAACATGGCTATCCTTGTTGTAGTCCTTGTGACTGTTGGTTACCTCAAGGCAGCAAAAGATACTAACCATATTACATATAATCTTGTTAAATAAGAAACCACGTTGAGTAGGAAACTAGTAAAACCTAAATCACTGTTGATAATATGGTTGTAAAATATAACACAATTATTAGGAAATGTTTCTGAAATAAAAGTCATAAAGAGGAAATAGTAATATAGCATTAAAATTCCACATTATTTCATCAAGCCTTTGGAGTGAAGATGAGAAAAGAAAGATGCAAATTATACTTTGTTAAGGATGGACATGGTTACAATTTAATTCTTGACACCAGTAAGAAATAACAGTTTAATGTATTTGCAAAAAAGTAGAGGACTAATATAATAGAAATAAAATGATAAGGAAGAATAACTAGAGAAAAAGAAATGAAGAAAGCTTGAACATGAAAACAGAAAAAAGAAAAGAGGAAAAAAGAACAGGATAATAAAGACATTACATAAAATTTAGTCATAGGAATAATACCAAATGTAATAGAGACACAGATGTAGAGAACAAACGTATGGACACCAAAGGGGGAAAGTGGCGGGGGTGTGGTTGTGGGATGAATTGGGAGATTGGGATTGACATATATACACTAATATGTATAAAATGGATAACTAATAAGAAGCTGCTGTATAAAAAAATAAATAAAATTCATTAAAAAATTAAAAGACAAAGCTTCTTAGATTATAAAACAAAAAAAGCCAACCGTGGCTATGCTGTTTTCAAGAGATATAGCCAAGATAAAATGATAGAAATAGAAGGAAAATAAATGGATAGTCAAAACTATACCAGTTATATATAAACGAAGAGAAAGCTGAGCTGGCAATATTAATTACAGACAAAATATATTTTAAGATAGAGACCATTATATGGAATTAAAGCAATTTTCTGGCAATACATAATTTATAAAGATGTATCATTCTTTTGCTCAATTGAAGAATATAACAAAACAAGCAAATTTAGAAATTCAAAGAAAGTTTGATGACAGTTCAATCACAGAGATATACTTACTATGCATGGTAACACTTCTCAGAATTTGATGATGAAGTAGAGAAACTAGGCTTATAGATGGTATGAATTATGCAGTTAATAAGCTTGAAAAATATACATCTCACCTTTAGAAACAGAGAATACACTTACTGCTTATGTAACATAAAACTACATACTAGTTTTCAAAGAAAATCTAAATAAATTATTTGAAGTTGAATAATTATGCTGAGTATAATGTGGTATTGGGTGGGCCAAAAAGTGCCTTTGGTTTTTTAAGTAAAAATAAAAGGCACATTTTTCATTTTCACAAGAACTTTATTGAACAACGTATTCACTCTTTTGTTCCACTACCTTCTGCCATTTTTCAGGCAACTTCATAATTCCATTTTCCCAACATTTTTTATCTTCTTGAGCAAAGAACTGTTCCAGGTGCCTTTTACAGTCTTCCAGGGAATCGAAATTTTCTCCGTTCAGAGAATTTTGTAAAGACTGAAATAAATGGAAATCCGAAGGTGCAATGTCTGGTGAATACGGCAGATGAATCAGAACTTCCCAGCCAAGCTGTAACAGTGTTTGCCTGGTCATCAAAGAAACAGGCAGTCTTGTGTTATCCTGATGGAAGATTATGCATTTTCTATTGACTAATTCTGGATGCTTTTCATCTAATGTCGCTTTCAGTTGGTCTGATTGGGAGCAGTACTTGTTGGAATTAATCGTTTGTTTTTCTGGAGGGAGCTCATAACAGAGGAGTCCCTTCCAATCCCACCATATACACAACATCACCTTCTTTGGATGAAGACCGGCCTTTGGTGTGGTTGGTGGTGGTTCACATTTCGCTTGCCCCACGTTCTCTTCTATTCCACATTATTGTACAGTATCCACTTTTCGTTGCCCGTCACAATTTGTTTTAAAAATGGAACGTTATCATTATGTTTAAGTAGAGAATTGCATGTGGAAATATGGTTAAAAAAGTTTTTTTTGCTTAAGTTGTGTGGAACCCATAACATCAAGGTGATTCACATAACCAAGCTGGTGCAAATGATTGTCAAGACTTGCTTTGTATATTTTGAGTATGTCAGCTATCTCCCGCGTGGTATAACGTTGATTGTCTTCAATTATTGTTTCAATTTGATCGCTATCAACTTCAACTGATCTACCTGACCATGGAGCATCGTCCAGCGAGAAATCTCCAGCACAAAACTTCACAAATCACTTTTGACATGTTCGATCTGTCACAGCGCCTTCTTACACTGCACAAATCTTTTTGTGTGTTTCAGTTGCGTTTTTACCCTTCTTGAAATAATGAAACATAATATGCCGAAAATGTTGCCTTTTTCTTCCATCTTCAATACTAAAATGTCTGCAAAAATTCACCAGTTTTGATGGGTTTTCTTACATGCATGCTGATATGACAGCTGTCACATACAGTCTAACAAAATTGTTTCAAATGAAGTTAAAGACAACTAAGTATTACTAGAGCCATCTTACAGAAAAAACAGAATGAACCTTTTGGCCCACCCAATAAAACTGGAAATATATCATTAAGAGAAAGTGAATCTAAACACTTAACAAATTTTAAAATGAGTACAATTTTCAGGGTAAAAGGGAAATCACAGCTGAATTACACACTGTATATGTAGCAATTGATATGAAAATATGACTTGTCAAAACCTAAGTGATGTGGACAAACCTACAGTCAGTAGAAATGTCATAACCTGTAATACTCTTTAAAAAATATATATATTTATTTATTTTTTGGCCGTGGCACAGCATGTGATATCTTACTTCCTCAACCAGGGATTGGACCCGAGCCCCCTGTGGTATAAGCACGGAGTCTTAGCCACTGGACTGCCAGGGAAGTCCCGCTTTTAAATAAGAAAGAATAAAATTAAATGAGTTAAGCATTCAACTCAAAGAGCTAGAAAAAAAGGATATAATATAATAAATAGATGATTGAATTCTTATAGTTAAGAACAAAGTAATTAGAAAGTAAACAAACAAATACATGAATAAGTAACACATTCAGTAGATGTTTGATAAAAATAAAGCTAATTGAATCTTTGAGTATGACAATAAAATAGACCCACCTAGGCAAACCGAGGAAAGAAGAATAATATAGCACATTAGGAATGAAAATGGTAATAGAACTATAAATACAGAAGATAGTAGTAAATATAAAAATATGTGCAATTTTTTCAATAAATTAGAAAACCTAAATGGAAATAGTTGATTTCCTAGGAAAAATGTAAATTACAAAATTGATCCAAGATGAGGTTGACAGTATTGATAGATCAGTAACCATAGTAGACACTGGAAGTTTTAAGGATTTACTCCGAAAAAGTGCTAGTCCTAGATGATTTTACATGTTTGTTCTTTCAAATATTCAAGTAACAAACACTTTCTATGTTAGTTGACTTATTCTGGAGATTAAAAAAAGGCAGAAAACTCTTCATTTACATAACCCTGATACCAAAACTGAAGAGACCAGAAAAAACTGGTGACTGATTTTACATATGAATATGGATGCAAAACCCTAAATTACAAATAGCAATCCAGGATTACATTAAAATATACCCCATAGGTAGACAAGTTTACCTTCAGGAGTGTAAAGACGGTTCTCATCAAGAATTAATTAGGGTTTCTCTGGTGGCGCAGTGGTTAAGAATCTGCCTGACAATGCAGGGGACGCAGGTTCGAGCCCTGGTCCGGGAAGATCCCACATGCTGCAGAGCAACTAAGCATGTGTGCCACAACTACTGAGCCTGCGCTCTAGAGCCCGCATGCCACAACTACTGAAGACCGCATGTCTAGAGCCCATGCTGCACAACAAGAGAAGACACTGCAATGAGAAGCCCCGCACATTGCAACAAAAAGTAGCCCCCGTGCGTAGCAGTGAAGACCCAACACAGCCAAAAATTAAATAAATAAGTAAATAAATAAATAGATAAATTTATTTAAAAAAAAAAAAGAATTGGGTTCTCTGGTGGTACAGTGGTTGAGAATCCGCCTGCCAATGCAGGGGACACGGGTTCAATTCGAGCCCTGGCCCAGGAAAATCCCACATGCCAAGGAGCAACTAATCCCGTGTGCCACAACTACTGAGCCTGTGCTCTAGAGCCCGCGAGCCACAACTACTCGTGCCTAGAGCCCGGACACCGCAACAAGAGAAACCACCGTGCATCACCACAAAGAGTAGCCTCCTCTCGCAACTAGAGAAAGCCCACGCGCAGCAGCAAAGACCCAGCGCAGCCATAAATAAATACATAAATAAATAAAAATAATAATATTAATGTATTAAAGGAGAAAACATATACTCATCCTGAAAGACCCTAAATAAATTTAACGAATCATAAGAACATTCCTTCCTTACTCTTCCTACAGACATGATGATTACTATGTGTCAGGCACTGTACTAGCACTTTTCGTGGGTCTATCTGATCTTCACAACATCCTTATGAAGTAGCTATTAATGGTATGTTCATTTTATAGATGAGGAAACTGAGGCACAGAGTGGTTGCATAATCTTCCCAAGGTCATGCAGTTAGAAATGGAACCAGTATTCAAATTTAGGCAGTTTGAATCCTGAGTGTGCTTTTTAGCCACTATGCTATTCTGCTGCTTCTTGTTCATTAACAAAGTAATAAAAACTTCCTTAATATGGTGAAAATGTATCCATGAGAAGCCAACAGCAGACATCATACTAAATGGTGAAAGCCTGCCAGGCATGCCATTAAGTTCATCAAGAAGATAAGAATTACACTCTCATTATTTTAGTGGTTCTAGCCATGCAGATTTAAGAAAAAAAAATCCAGGCTAAGGTCAGCTGATTAGCAGTGTAATTCCATTTACAACTTTAATTCTCCCTTGCCATGCAGCGTGACATATTCTCAGATTCCGGTGATTAGGACATAGACATCTTTGGGGTACCATTATTCTGCCTACCACAGTACCCTTGGAAATATTGTTACCTAAGAAAAGAACATGAAGATAAGAACAATTGCCACCAAAATCAGTGCTTGCATAGCAATGAGAGCTTAATCTGCCTTGTCTGTTAGTTTATTTTTCAGGAGTTATATCTAGGTGAAGAAGAGAAGTTGAGGGCTGGAAGGAATACGTTTTACACTTAGCACGAATTACAAAGTTGAAACTGGGTTGAAATAGATGCTCTAGTTTTACTCTTAGGTTTTCTTAACTATGTTTCTCTTCATGGTTGCAAATTCCTTCTCATATTATAAAATGCTATCTTGTGGTGTATACTGTATGTTTAGTAGAGAGATGATAAGTTGTATAATTATAACTCAAAGAGTTGTTTCTGCTCACAGTTCACCGATTCTGATTTGCTGTGTGAATAGTTATTATTGAGAGTTACATCAAGCAATCAAGGTGCATATTACTCATTAGAAAATGTTTGGTTAGTATAATTTTGGCTATGGTGCTCCCTAATATTACTTATGTAATATTGTGCATTTACAGTCTCTGATGTGACTATATACTTGGTCTATTACATATTTTATCTTGCTCAAACGGTAAGAAATTGTTAAAGATATTTTCTGGGACTCAATCACATGGGCATTTATTTACTACAAAACTAGTCTTTTCAGTTATTTTTAGAAGGCATTTAAAAATTTCAGAGTTAATCTTGTTTTTTCTTTTTTTCTGAAAATAATTATGTAGGACTACCCTATGTAGTGCGATAGAGTAGCCACTGTCCATGTGAGGCTATAAAGCACTTGAAATATGACTAGTCCTAATTGCAGTGTGCTATAAATGTAAAATAAACACTGATTTTGACAACAGTACAGAAAATGTAAAATACCTCAATAATTTTTATATTCTATATTGAAATGATGTTTGGATATACTAGGTTAAATAAAATATACAAAAAACTAATTTCATCTCTTTTTAAAATCTTTTTAATGTGGCTACTAGAACATTTAAATTTACATGTATGGCCCACGTTATTCCAGACTTATTACACCCATATGAGATACTTCTAGCCCATGTTAATAAAATTACATCATCACTATGGAGATGAGAACTTAACTTACAGTACTCAATTGCATGTGCACGTGTCCAGTTCATCCAAAGATGGAAGCAAACTGTTAAGATATGGATTGAAAAGAACAGGCCGTTGTTTTCATTGCTTGAAATTATATGACGTGTCAGAAGACCATTTCTACATACTCTGACCCTGCTTGAGGCGTTCGATGCACATTCTGTACGTTTTCATATCTGGAGCCTTGGAGTGACCTCAAGTGTCAAGAGTCAGATAAGAATCAAGAAAAGCTGAAAGGTTTTATGTTGCTCCTGAAGAATTTGTCCCATAGGTTGGTAGAGGGTATAATGATGATCAATTTGTGGAGTAACTGTGTTTAAGTCTTGTTTGCTATACACAAGATTGTATTGGCCCAAGAAACTCAGATTTACAGTTTATTTAGATGTAATCTTAAATATGTGAGAGCTTAGGGAACATAGTATTCTCATTAATGAACGTCCAGGTTATTTGAAATTTCTGTGGAAAACCTATTTTGTTTATATTCTAAAATGTACTAATCCAATTTGATATATTAGTACAAATAGCATAACAAAGGAAATTAAATATTTGGTAATTGGGGCTCTCATATCGTCTCAGAGCATTCATTCTCGGTATGAATTCTCACATACAGAATATAAAATATAGACAAGTTAGTATAGGAGATGGAATTGAGTATATATTAGACTAAGACCAAGGATCTATATATTTCCTTTTTGGGAATAAATATGTAATAAGATTTAAAACTCTTTCAAGACATCTCTTAAAGGTATTTAGAAATTCTTATATTTTATAAAACAGCCTTAAGTTTATCAAGGTTTTAATATAGGCCCTCTTTTTGAATTTAAAGATTATCATTGAGAAACAAGAGGAGTGCAGTGCAAAAAGTTGGAATGAAGTAGAACATTAGCTCAAAGCTTGAGCTTATAAACATCAAAGTTTATTATATTTTTAATTAACTTTTTAGTTGGAAGGTCTGAGTCTGGCTTATTTATAATCTTTCAAGTGTGTGTGGATGTTCTATGGATATGTGGATATGTGCCTAAGGTAGTCAAATATATTTATATGTATGCTAAATTCTATTCTGAACCTCCTTGTTTAAAAAAAGATGTATCCACATTCATTCTGTTTAGGAAAGGAGACATGCATTGGAGATTTTTTTCCCCATGCTCCTATTATAATTAATTCTTTTTTTTTTTGATAATGGGGAACTGAGATGGTATAGGTAAATGAAATCTATAGACCTTGAATCTTACTTTTGTTATAAATATCATATCTTCCCCTACTAAATATTTATAAGGTCTAATAACATGCAGGAAATTTAAAAATAATTTGAGTTAATTTACAGTATTTTCTCATTTCTTTTCCATGCTTTGCCAGAGGTATTCCTGAGCAACATAGTGTGCTAGTCACCTTTAACTAAAACTTGGCTTTCCCCAAAAGACACCAGTGCCCTCGCAGTTCTCTCTAATGGAGATATCCCATCTTCCATGCATTTCACTCATGGTAGAAATCTCAGTCATTCTTTTGTTCTTATCCTATTCATATGGATACCATCTCCCATAGGTTTTTATTTTAGACATGTCTACTTGAGTTTCCTCCCTCTTCTCTACCTCTGTATATCCACTAGTTCAGATTTCTTTGTTTCTTCCCTAGATTGTTAAAACAGACTACTAACCTGACTCCCTGCAACCAATTTGTTCACTCTCTTCACCTTCCAACTGTCTTTAGAAAGAGCTCTCATTATAAAATACTGACCCCAGGGACTTCCCTGGTGGTCCAGTGGTTAAGAATCCTCCTTCCAATGCAGGGGATGCATGTTCGATCCCTGGTCAGGGACCTAAGATCCCACATGCCACGGGGCAACTAAGCCCACACACTCTGGAGCCTGCGTGCCACAATGAAAGATCCCACATGCTGCAACTAAGACTCCATGCAGGGCTTCCCTGGTGGCGCAGTGGTTGAGAATCTGCCTGCCAATGCAGCGGACACGGGTTCAAGCCCTGGGCTGGCAAGATATCACATGCTGCGGAGCAACTAGGCCCGTGAGCCACAACTACTGAGCCTGCGCGTCTGGAGCCTGTGCTCCGCAACAAGAGAGGCTGCGACAGTGAGAGGCCCGCGCACTGCGATGAAGAGTGGCCCCCGCTCGCTGCAACTAGAGAAAGCCCACGCACAGAAACGAAGACCCAACACAGCCAAAAATAAATAAATAAATAAAATAAAATAAAAAAGACTCCATGCAGCCAAATAAATATTTTAAAAAATAATTAAAAAATAAAAAATATAAAAAAAATAATAAAACACTGACCCGATCCAGAAACATGCGTAGTATCTTTCTGATAACCCTCTAGGTCCACAGTGCTTATAGGATAAAGGCTAAGCTTCTTGGCATGTTATAAGGCTCTTTACCATCTGGAGCAAACCTGTCTTTTCTCCTTCATATTTTATTGTTTTAGAAAAAATTTTCCTTGAAAAATACTTGATAATTTTGACTATTCAAACAATTCAGAGACGACTAATTATTTTTGCCTGCGTTTGTCTATGTTAATGCAAATGTTTAACATCAGTATAATGGGAATAATAACAATCTCTGTCTTATAGTTGTGTGGATGTAAATGAGTCAATGTATGTAAAGCATTTAGGATATTGACACATTCACACAATATTATGAAACTTGCTTTTTTCATTTAATATGTTTTCAAGGTCAGTACATATAGATCAAACTTACTTGTTTTAATAGTTACATAATATTCCATGGTGTAGATAAATCCTAATTAATTTTTCCCTTTTTGATGGGCATTCATGAGCTTTCTCTTTTTTACTATTAAAATTATACAGTAAATATTTTTGTGCCTGTAGCCTTCATATTAATACTTTTATTTCATAGGGATCTAGAGGAAGTTGCAGGAAAAAGATTGTGAAATTAAGTCATTATGGGATCTATATACCACCAATTATAGACAATACAAAAAAAAAAAAAAAAAAAAGTGATTCTAGTGCCAGAATAGAGAAATTGGTGAATACAAGAGAACCCCTAGAAACAGACCAACAGTACATACTGGCTTACCTTCAAGATATTGTCAGTTTGGTTCCAGACCACTGCAGTAAAGCATATATCGCAATAAAGCAAGTCACATGAACTGTTTTTGTTTCCCAGCGCATATAGAAGTTATGTTTACTCTATACTGTAGTCTGTTAAGTGTACAATACCATTATATTAAAAAAGCAATGTACATACCTTAATTGAAAAATTCTTTATTGCTAAAAAATCATAACCATCATCTGAGCCCTTAGCAAGTTGTAATCTTTTTGCTGGTGGAGGGTCTTACTTCTGTATTGATAGCTGCTGACTGATCTGGGTGGTGGTTGCTGAAGTTTGGGGCGGCTGTGGCAATGTCTTAAAATAAGACGGCAATGAAGTTTGCCCCATCGATGAACTCTTCCTTCCATGAACGATTTCTTTGTAGCAGGGGGTGCTGTCTCATAGCATTTTACCCATAATGTAACCTCTTTCAAAATTGGAGTCAGTCCTCTCAAACCTTGTTGCTGCTTTATCAACTAAGTTTATGTGGTATTCTAAATTCTTTGTTGTCATTTCAACAGTCTTCACAGTGCCTTCACCAGGAATAGATTCTGTCTCAAGAAACCACTTTTGTTGCTCATTCATAAGAAGCACCTCTTCATCTATTCAAGGTATATCATGAGATGGCAGCATTTTGGTCACATCTTTGGTTTCTACTTCTAATCCTAGTTCTCTTGCTACTTCCACCACATCTGCAGTTATTTCCTCCACTGAAGTCTTGAGCCCCTGAAAGTCAGCCATGAGAGTTGGAATCAACTTCTTCCAAATTCCTGTTAGTATTTTGACCTCTTCCCATGAATCACAAATATTCTTAATGTCTTTCAGAAGGGTGAATCCTTTCCAGAAGGTTTTCTTTTTTTTTTTTTTAACATCTTTATTGGGGTATAATTGCTTTACAATGGTGTTAGTTTCCTCTTTATAACAAAGTGAATCAGCTATACATATACATATATCCCCATATCTCCTCCCTCTTGCGTCTAAGTCAGAAGGTTTTCAATTGACTTTGCCCAGATCCATCAGAGGAATCATTATCTATGGCAGATTTAGCCTTATGAAATGTATCTTAAATAATAAGACTTGAAAGTTGAAGTTACTTCTTGATATGTGGGCTGTAGAATGGATGTTTTGTTAGCAGGTGTGAAAACAACATTAATCTTATTGTACATCTCCATCAGAGTTCTTGGGTGACCAGGTGTATTGTCATTGAGCAGTAATATTTGGAAAGGAATCTTGTTTTCTGAGCAGTCGGTCTCAACAGTGGGCTTAAAATATTCAATAGACCACGTTGTAAACAGATGGGCTATCATCCAGGCTTTCTTGTTCCATTTATAGAACATAGAGTAGATTTAGCATAAGTCTTAAGGGCCCTAGGATTTTCAGAATGGTAAATGAGCATTGGCTTCAATTTATTTTTAATTAATTAATTAATTTAAAAAAATGAAGTATAGTTGATTTACAGTTGGCTTAAACTCACCAGGTGCATTAGTTCCTAACAAGAGAGTCAGCCTGTCCTTTGAAGCTTTGAAGCCAGATGTTGACTTCTCTTTAGCTATGAAAGTCCTAGATGGCATAGTCTTCTAAAGTAAGACTGTTTTGTCTACACTGAAAATCTGTTGTTTAGCGCAGCTACTTTCATTAGTTATTTTAGTTAGATCTTCTGGATAGCTTGCTGTAGCTTCTACATTAGCACTTGCTGCTTCATCTTGCACTTGTGTGTGTGTTGGTTTTTAAAATTTATTTATCTATCTATCTATCTATCTATCTATCTATCTATCTATCTATCTTACTGGAATCTTAGTTCCCCGACCAGGGAACAAACCCAGGCCCCCTGTAGTGGGAGTGCAGTGTCCTAACCGCTGGATTGCCAGGGAATTCCCTCATCTTGCACTTTTATGTGATGGAGATAGTCTTTCCTTAAATCTCATGAACCAACCTCTGCTGGCTTCAAACTGTTCTTCTGCAGCCTTTTCACCTCCCTCTCAGCCTTCATAGAATTGAAGAGAGTTAGGGTCTTGCTCTGCATTAGGTTTTTGCTTAAGGGAATGTTGTGGCTCATTTGATCTTCTATCCAGACCACTAAAACTTTCTTCTTATCAGCGGTAAGGCTGTTTCACTTTTTTATCATTTATGTGTTCATTGGAGTTGCACTTTTAATTTCCTTCAAAAACTTTTCCCTTGCATTCACAATGTGGCTAACTAGTGCAACAGGCCTAGATTTTAACCTGTCGTGGCTTTTGACATGTCTTCACTAAGCTTAATCATTTCTAGCTTTTGATTTAAAGTGAGAGATGTGTAATTCTTTCTTTCACTTGAACACTTAGAGGTCACTGTAGGGTTATTAATTGTCCTCATTTCAATACTGTGTCTTGGGGAAGAGGGAGGCCTCAGGAGAGGGAGAGAGGTGGAGAATGGCGGTCTGTGGAGCCGTCAGAACACGTACAAGATTCATCAAGTTCACTGTCCTATGTGGACATACTTCTTGATGCCCCAAAACAATTCATAGATCATCATAACAAATATAGTAATAAATAAGAATTTGAAATATTGTGAGAATTACTAAAATGAATTGCAGAGACATGAATTGAGCAAATGCTGTTAGAAAACAGTGAAGATAAACTTGTTCAACACAGAGTTGCAACAAATCTTCAGTTAAAAAGAAAAGCAAGTCCATTCTCTACGTCTGCATCTTTATGCCTGCCCTGCCACTAGGACACAGTGGGGGAAAGGGAAGCTGGGACAAAGCAAGAGAGTAGCATTGACATATATACACTACCAAATGTAAAATAGATAGCTAGTGGGAAGCTACTGCATAGCACGGGGAGATCAGCTTGATGCTTTGTGACCACCTAGAAGGGTGGGATAGGGAGGGTGGGAGAGAGGCTGAAGAGGGAGGGGATATGGGGATATATGTATACATATTGCTGATTCACTTTGTTGTACAGCAGAAACTCACACAACATTGTAAAGCAATTATACTCCAATAAAGATATAAAAAAAAAAATCAGTATCTGCAAAACAGTAAATTGAAGTGCAATAAAATGGGGTATACCTGTATAAAAATTTAGTTTAAGATAAAGTTAACACTTGAAAGAAGCAGGAAGAGGAAGAATGATTCAATAAAAAATCCTGAAAAAGTGTTTTAATTATTGAGAGGGGAAAAAAAGTTCAGTTCTTTACCTCATACGATTTAGCTCCCCTGCCCTCATCTGGGCCTGTTGCCTCTAATCCAGAGACTATGTGTTTTATTCATTTCAGGGGATAAATCTCCCATTCTGCTGTTTCAAGAAGAAGAAGCAATCTGAGAACCTGACTGATTTAGATTTTCAACGAATGTTGTTGGATATTTGAATATTTCATTCCTTTTTATTGCTGAGTAGCATTCCATTGTATGAACATATCACAATTTTTTTTTTTTTGCGGTACACGGGCCTCTCACTGTTGTGGCCTCTCCCGTTGCGGAGCACAGGCTCCGGACTCGCAGGCTCAGTGGCCATGGCTCACAGGCCCAGCTGCTCCGCGGCATGTAGGATCTTCCCGGACCGGGGCATGAACCCGTGTCCCCTGCATTGGCAGGCGGACTCTCAACCACTGCGCCACCAGGGAAGACCCATATCACAATTTTTTAAATCGATTTACCTGTTAATAGACATTTGGGTTATTTCAGTTTGGGGCTAGTATAAATAAAGCTGCTATGTATATTTATGTATAAGTCTTTGTATAGAAACATGCTGTCATTTCTGTTGACTAAATATCTAGAGTGGAATGACTGGATTGTATGGTAGTTCAGTGTTTGAGAGTTGTGGTTGATTTACATCCCTGTCAACATTGGTATGTGAAGTATTCTTAATCAGCACCATTGTAATAGATATGAGTAGTATCCCATGGTTTTAATTTGCATTTCTCTCAAGACAAATGATGTTGAGCACCTTTCCATGTTCTTACTTGCCATGTGTATATCTTCTTTGCTGAAGTATCTGTTCAAATCCTTTGCCCATTTTTTTTTTTTTGAATATTGCCCTCAGGTTCACAGCTGCTAAATTATTTTATTTTATTTTAATTTTGGCTGTGTTGGGCCTTCGTTTCTGTGCAAGGACTTTCTCTAGTTGCGGCGAGTGGGGGCCACTCTTCATCGCGGTGCGCGGGCCTCTCACTATTGCGGGCTCTCTTGGAGCACAGGCTCCAGACACGCAGCCTCAGTAGTTGTGGCTCACGGGCTTAGTTGCTCCGCTGCATGTGGGATCCTCCCATACCAGGGCTCGAACCCATGTCCCCTGCATTGGCAGGCAGATTCTCAACCACTGCGCCACCAGGGAAGCCCTGCCCATTTTTTTTTTAAGGTCATTGATTTTTTTATCTATTATGGATCAAAGAATAGAAAAGAAAATGTGATTTGCAAAATTTTTCTCCCAGTCCCCATTTCCTTTTCATTCTCTTAACAGTGTCTTTGAAGAACAGAAGCTCATAATTTTGTTAAAGTCCAATTTGTCAAATTTTCTTGTGTGGGTTGTGCTTTGGTATTAAAATCTAGAAAATGTTTTGCTTAATCCAAGGTCACAAAAATTTCCCTGTACATTTTCTTGTAGAAGTTTTATGGTTTTAGGTTTTGCTTTTAGATCTATGATTTATTTTTAAGTGAATTTTTGTATATGGTGTGGTGAGGATATACAGTTTTGTTTTGGATATGGTATGGCCTAAGGATATCCATTTGTTCCAACACAATTTTTTGATAAGACTGTTCGTTCTTTAATGAATTGCTGTTGCACCTGTGTCAAAATCACTTGCATATATGTGTAGGTGGACTTTCTATTCCTCTGTTCTCTTCAAATAATCTATCTTTAATACCATACAATGTCTTGTTTACTATAGTTTTATCATAGTCTTGAAATCAGGTAGTGTAAGTATCCAACTTTGTTCTTTTTCAGAGTTGCTTTGGCTATCCTAGGTCCTTTGTATTTTCATATGAATTTTCGAATTAGTGAATTTCTACAAAAAAAGCTTGCTGGGATTCTGATTGCATTGTATTGAATCTAAAGATAAATCTGTGGAAAATTAACATCATAAAAATATTTAGTCTTCTGATTCATGAACTTGATATTATCTCACCATTTGTTTAGGTCCTCTTTAACTTTTCACAGCAATATTTTGTAGTTTTTAGTGTACAACTTTGCACATATTTTGTCAAATTTATTCTTAAGTATTTAATATTTTTCTTGATATTGTAAATGATATTTAAAAATATTTTGATTTCTAATTGTTCTTTGCTAGCATATAGAAATATAGTTGACTTTTACCTATTGAGTTGTTTCTTGCAAACTTGCTAAACACACTTTTTTGGTTGTGTTTTTTTTGTGTTTTTTTTTTGAGTAAGGTTTTCCTTTTTAAACATTTTATTTTGAAATAATTTTAGATTTATGGAAGTATTATGAAGAAAGGTCAGAGAGTTCCCTATATTTTTTACAGAGCTTCCCCTAATTAAACACAATTTTAATTTTAGTAGCTTTTTTTTGTAGATTTCATAGGATTTTTTACGTACATGACTATGTCGTCTTCAAGTAAAGATAGATTTTCTTCTTTCTTTACAATCTGGATGTCTTTTATTTCCTTTTCTTTTCACTGCATTTCTAGCCACTACATTGGCTAAAATCTCTGGTACAAAAAAGTTTTTTGACTGCGTACATTATAGTTATTGGTGGTATATGACAAGGTAGGGCTCTCTGAGCCCCTCCCATTCTTTAAGTGGTCTGGGATTGAAACTGTATTGAGAATGGGAGATTCTCAGTGTGTTGGGGGATTGAGTTGGGGCAAGGACTCCCCAGCAGCTGAGCATATCTCTATTCCTCTCATGTTCTCGCTGTGGCTGGTGGCCCAGAGGGCTTTTACCCCTTGGAGGCCATGTGGATCATCAGTCCACTGCCCTATTACTGTAGCCAAATTCATGGTCCTACCAGGAAATGAGCTTGACAAAGTGGCTATTGAGGGCAATGCAAACCACGGTATCAAGGGTGAAAGAGTGGGTGTCACTGGTAAAGTTGCAGGAGACAGCAAGATTTTCGGTGTAGCCCAGGATGCTCTTTAGTGGGCCCTCTGATGCCTGCTTCACCGCCTTTTTGGTGTCATTATATTTGCAACTTTCTCCAGATGGCAAGTCAGATCTATGATCATCATACTGTTGGTGGGGACACAGAAGGCCATGCCAGTATGCTTCCTCTTCACCTCAGGAATGACTTTGCCAACAGTCTTGGCAGTGCTAGTAGATGCCAAAATGATGTTGTGGGAAACCCTGTGGCTGTCACTGTATAGTTTCCCAGAGGGGCCAATAATTTTCAGTCTTCTGGGTGGCAGTGATGGCATTGACTGTGGTCATGAGTCCCTCTACGATGCCAAAGTTGTCATGGTTACCTTGGCCAGGGGTGCCAGGCAGTTGATGGTGCAGAAGGCATTGCTGACAATCTTGAGGGAGTTGACATACTTCTCATGGTTTATGCCCATCACAAACATGGGGGTTTCAGCAAAAGGGGCAGAGATGATGACCCTTTTGGCTTCACCCTTCAAGTGAACCTTAGCTTACTCCAAGGTAGTGAAGACATGAGTGGACTTCACCATGTATCCAGCAGCAGCATCACCCCGTTTGACATTGGCAGGATCTCATTATTGGAAGATGGAGATGGACTTTTCATTGATGACAAGCTTCCCAGTTTCAACCTTGACTGTGCCATCAAACTTGCCATGGGTAGAATCACATTGAAACATGTAGACCATGAAGTTCAGGTCTATGAAGGGTCATTGACAGCAACGTTTTTCACTTTGCCAGAGTTAAAAGCAGCCCTGGTGACCAGATATCTGATACAGACAAATCCATCTACTCCGATCTTCACTATCATGTCTTAGGGATGCAGCTGGCACTGCACAGGAAAATCAGCTGTCTGTTGAATGAAGAAAAGCAGAGAGCCTCCGGAAACATGTTGAGTAGAAGTGGGAAACAGACATAACTTGCCCTGTTCTTGATCTTAAGGGGAATACATTCAGTCTTTCATCATTAAGATTATGTTAGCTATAAGTTTTTTGTTGATGTATTTTATAGGTTGATGAGATTCCCTTCTATTCCCAGTTTAGTAACAGTTTTTATTAGGAATTGATGTTGGAGTTTGGCAAATACTATTTCCATATCTGTTGAGATAATAATGATTTTGCTGTTTTAGTTTGTTAATATAGTAATTTATGAATGTTAAAACAAATTTGCATTCCTGAAATAAACTCCATTTCATCATGGTGTAGTGTTCTTTTCATATATTGTTGGATTCAACTTGCTAGAATTTTGCTGAGAATTTTTGCTTCTGTATTCATGAGTGATATATTGATCTGTAGTTCTTTCTTGTCATATGTCTTTGGTGTCATAGAATATTAGGCAGTATTTGTGCCTCTTCAATATTTTGGAATGATTTTTGTAGAACTGATACTATTTCTTCCTTAAATATCTGGCGTAATTCCCCATTGAAGCCACCTGGACCTGGACGTTTTTATTTTGTTTTGTGGGGAACGTTTTGTAACCACAAGTTCAAGTTCAGTTTCCTTAATAGATGTAGGGCTATTCAGGTTATCCTATTTTTAAAAATGAGTTTTGGTGGTTTGTGTTTTTCAAGAAACTTGTCCATTTCATCTAAGTTTTTTAATTTATTGGTATAAAGTTATTAAAAATATTCTCTTACTGTTCATATTTTTAGAATATGTAGTGATATTACCTCTCTGCTCCTAATTTAGTAATTTGTATCTTCTATTTTAATCCTTATCAGTTTGCCTATAGATTTTTAAATTTTATAGAGTATTTTAAAGAATCACTTTTTGATTTCATTGATTGTCTCTATTGTTATCCTGTTTTCTTTTTCACTGGTTTCCTTTCTTCTGCTTACTTTGGGGTTAATATGCTCTTCATTTCCTGTTTCTTAAAGTGGAAGCTGAGGTCATCAATGTGGGACCTTTCTTTGATCTATCAGTGTCATTTTAATACTATAAATTTTTCTTTAGGTACTACTTTAGTTGCATCCCCAAAGTTTTGATATTTTGTGTTTTCTTTCTCTTTCAGTTGTAAATACATTCCAAAATCGTTTTGATATCTTCTTTGACTTATGTGTTATTCAGTTTCTAATATTTGTGGATATTAAAGATACCTTTTGGTGAACGATTTTTAATTTAATTGGAGTCAGAGAATATAGTTTTGTGATTTGAATCTTTTATTTTATTTTTAAATTTTTTTAAACACCTTTATTGGAGTATAATTGTTTTACAATGGTGTGTTAGTTTCTGCTTTATAACAAAGTGAATCAGCTATACATATACATATATCACAATGTCTCCTCCCTCTGGCGTCTCCCTCCCACCCTCCCTATCCCACCTCTTTAGGTGGTCACAAAGCACACAGCTGATCTCCCTGTGCTATGTGGGGGCTTCCGACTGGCTATCGTTTTACATTTGGTAGTATATATAAGTCTATGCCACTCTCTCATTTCACCCAGCATACCCTTCCCCCTCCCAGTGTCCTCAAGTCCATTCTCTATGTCTTTATTCCAGTCCTGCCCCTAGGTTCTTCAGAACCATTTTTTTTTTTTTTTTAGATTCCATATATATGTGCTAGCATACGGTATTTGTTTTTCTGTTTCTGACTTACTTCACTCTGCATGACAGATTTTAGGTCCATCCACCTCACTACAAATAACTCAATTTCATTTCTTTTTATGGCTGAGTAATATTCCACTGTATATATATGCCACAACTTCTTTATCCATTCATCTGTCGATGGACACTTAGGTTGCTTCCATGTCCTGGCTATTGTAAATAGAGCTGCAGTGAACATTGTGGTACATGACTCTTTTTGAATTATGGTTTTCTCAGGGTATATGCCCAGTAGTGAGATTGCTAGGTCCTACGGTAGTTCTATTTTTAGTTTTTTAAGGAACCTCCATACTGTTCTCCATAGTGGCTGTATCATTTACATTCCCACCAACAGTGCCAGAGGGTTCCCTTTTCTCCACACCCTCTCCAGCATTTATTGTTTGTAGATTTTTTGATGATGGCCATCCTGACTGGTGTGAGGTGATACCTCATTGTAGTTTTGATTTGCATTTCTCTAATGATTAGTGATGTTGAGCATCCTTTCATGTGTTTGTTGGCAATCTGTATATCTTCTTTGGAGAAATGTCTATTTAGGTTTTCTGCCCATTTTTGGATTGGGTTGTTTTGTTTATAGTGAGCTGCATGAGCTGCTTGTATATTTTGGAGATTAATCCTTTGTCAGTTGCTTTGTCGGCAAATATTTTCTCCCATTCTGAGGGTTTTCTTTTTGTCCTGTTTACGGTTTCCTTTGATTTGCAAAAGCTTTTAAATTTCATTAGGTCCCATTTGTTTATTTTTGGTTTTATTTCCATTTCTTTAGGAGGTGGGTCAAAAAGGATCTTGCTGTGATTTATGTCATAGAGTGTTCTGCCTATGTTTTCTTCTAAGAGTTTTATAGTGTCTGGCCTTACATTTAGGTCTTAATCCATTTTGAGTTTATTTTTGTGTATGGTGTTAGGGAGTGTTCTAATTTCTTTCTTCTACATGTAGCTTTCCAGTTTTCCCCGCACCACTTACTGAAGAGACTGTCTTTTCTCCATTGTATATTCTTGCCTTCTTTATCAAAAATAAGGTGACCGTAGGTGCGTGGGTTTATCTCTGGGCTTTCTATCCTGTTCCATTGATCTATATTTCTGTTTATGTGCCAATACCATACTGTCTTGATTACTGTAGCTTTGTAATATATTCTGAAGTCCAGGAGCCTGATTCCTCCAGCTCCATTTTTCTTTCTCAAGATTGCTTTGGCTATTCGTGGGCTTTTGTGTTTCCATATATATTGTGCAATTTTTTGTTCTAGTTTTGTGAAAAATGCCATTGGTAGTTTGATAGGGATTGCATTGAATCTGCAGATTGCTTTGGGTAGTATAGTCATTTTCACAATGTTGATTCTTCCAATCCAAGAACATGGTATATCTCTCCATCTGTCGATATCATCTTTAATTTCTTTCATCAGTGTCTTATAGTTTTCTGCATACAGGTCTTTTGTCTCCTTAGTTAGGTTTATTCCTAGATATTTTATTCTTTTTGTTGCAAAGGTAAATGGGAGTGTTTTCTTAATTTCTCTTTCAGATTTTTCATCATTAGCGGATAGGAATGCAAAAGATGTCTGTGCATTAATTTTGTATCCTTCTACTTTACCAAATTCATTGATTAGCTCTAGTAGTTTTCTGGTAACATCTTTAGGATTCTCTGTGTATAGTATCATGTCATCTGCAAACAGTGACAGTTTTACTTCTTCTTTTCCAGTTTGGATTCCTTTTATTTCTTTTTGTTCTCTGATTGCTGTGGCTAAAACTTCCAAAACTATGTTGAATAATAGTGGTGAGAGTGGACAACCTTGTCTTTTTCCTGATCTTAGAGGAAATGGTTTCCGTTTTTCACCATTGAGAATGATGCTGGCTGTGTGTTTCTCATGTGTGGCCTTTTTATGCTGAGGTAAGTTCCCTATGTGCCTGCTTTCTGGAGGGTTTTTATCCTAAGTGGATGTTGAATTTTGTCGGAAGCTTTTTCCGCATCTATTGAGATGATCGTATGGATTTCTCCTTCAGTTTGCTAATATGGTTTATCACATTGGTTGATTTGCATATATTGAAGAATCCTTGCATTCCTGGGATAAACCGTACTTGATCATGGTGTATGATCCTTTTAATGTGCTGTTGGATTCTGTTTGCTAGTATTTGTTGAGGATTTTTGTATCTATGTTCATCAGTGATATTGGTCTGTAGTTTTCTTTTTTGTGCCCTCTTTGTCTGGTTTTGGTATCAGGGTGATGGTGGCCTCATAGAATGAGTTTGGGAGTGTTCCTCCCTCTCTGTATTTTGGAAGTGTTTGAGAAGGATAGTTGTTAGGTCTTCTGTAAATGTTTGATAGAATTCACCTGTGAAGCCATCTGGTCCTGGGCTTTTGTTTGTTGGAAAATTTTTAATCACAGTCAGAATTTCTGTGCTTGTGATTGGTCTGTTTATATTTTCTGTTTATTCCTGGTTCAGTCTTGGAAGGTTGTCGTTTTCTAAGAATTGGTCCAATTCTTCCAGGTTGTCCATTTTAGTGGCGTATAGTTGCTTGTAGTAATCTCTCATGATCCTTTGTATTTCTGCAGTGTCAGTTGTTACTTCTCCTTTTTCATTTCTAGTTCTACTGATTTGAGTCTTCTTTTTTTTCTTGATGAGTCTGGCTAATGGCTTATCTTCACAGAGAACCAGCTTTTAGTTTTTTTGATCTTTGCTATTGTTTTCTTCATTTATTTTTCGTTTATGTCTAATGTGGTCTTTGTGATTTCTTTCCTTTTGCTAACTTTGGGTTTTTTTTTTTTTGTTCTTCTCTAGTTGCTTTAGGTGTAAGGTTAGGTTGTTTATTTGAGACGTTTCTTGTTTCTTGAGGATTCTGTTGCTATAAACTTCCATCTTAGAAGTGCTTTTGCTGCATCCCATAGGCCTTGGGTCATCCTGTTTTCGTTGTCATTTGTTTCTAGGTATTTTTTGATTTCCTCTTTGATTTCTTCAGTGATTTCTTGGTTATTAAGTAGTGTATTGTTTAGCTTCCATGTGTTTGTGTTTTTTTACAGAGTTTTTTCTGTAATTGATATCTAGTCTCATAGCACTGTGGTCAGAAAAGATACTTGATACAAATTCAATTTTCTTAAATTTACCAAGGCTTGATTTGTGACCCAAGATATGATCTGTCCTGGAGAATGTTCCATGAGCACTTGAGAAGAAAGTGTATTCTCTTGTTTTTGGATGGAATGTCCTATAAATATCAATTAAGTTCATCTTGTTTAATGTGTCATTTAAATTTTGTGTTTCCTCATTTATTTTCATTTTGGATGATCTGTCCATTGGTGACAGTGGGGTGTTAAAAGTCCCCTACTGTAATTGTGTTACTGTTGATTTCCCCTTTTATGGCTGTTAGCATTTGCCTTATGTATTGAGGTGCTCCTACTTTGGGTGCATAAATATTTACAATTGTTATATCTTCTTCTTGGATTGATCCCTTGATCATTATGTAGTGTCCTTCTTTGTCTCTTGTAATGGTCTTTATTTTAAAGTCTATTTTGTCTGATATGAGAATTGCTACTCCAGCTTTCTTGTGATTTTCATTTGCATGGAATATCTTTTTTCATCCCCTCACTTTCAGTCTGTATGTGTCCCTAGGGCTGAAGTGGGTCTCTCGTAGACAGCATATATATATATATATATATGGGTCTTGTTTTTGTATCCATTCAGCCAGTCTATTTCTTTTGGTTGGAGTATTTAATCCATTTACATTTAGGATAATTATCGATATGTATGTTCCTATTACCATTTTCTTAATTGTTATGGGTTTATTTTTGTAGGTCTTTTCCTTCTCTTGTGTTTCCTGCCTAGAGAAGTTCCTTTAACATTTGTTGTAACGCTGGTTTGGTGGTGCTGAATTCTCTTAACTTTTACTTGTCTGTAAAGGTTTTAATTTCTCTGTTGAAGCTGAATGTGATCCTTGCTGTGTAGAGTAATCTTGGTTGTAGGTTTTTCCCTTTCATCACTTTCAGTATGTACTGCCTCTCCCTTCTGGCTTGCAGAGTTTCTGCTGAAAGATCACCTGTTAACCTTACGGGGATTCCCTTGTATGTTAATTGTTGTTTTTCCCTTGTTGCTTTTAATATATTTTCTTTGTATTTAATTTTTGATAGTCTGATTAATATGTTTCTTGGCATGTTTCTCCTTGGTTTTATCCTGTATGGGACTCTCTGTGCTACCTGGACTTTTTGAGTCTTTCGTTTCCCATATTAGGGACGTGTTCAACTGTAAAATCTTCATATATTTTCTCAGTCCCCTTCTTTTCCTCTTCTTCTGCTGGGACCCCTATAATTGGAATGTTGGTGTGGTTAATGTTGTCCCATGGGTCTCTGAGAGTGTCCTCCATTCTTTTCCTTCTTTTCTCTTTATTCTGCTCTGTGGTAGTTATTTCCACTATTTTATCTTCAAAGTCACTTATCCATTCTTCTGCCTCAGTTATTCTGCTATTGATTCCTTCTAGAGAATTTTTAATTTCATTTATTGTGTTGTTCATCATTGTTTGTTTGCTCTTTAGTTCTTCTAGGTCCTTGTTAAATGTTCTGGTATTTTCTCTATTCTTTTTCCAAGAATTTGGATCATCTTTACTATCATTATTCTGAATTCTTTTCCAGGTAGACTGCCTGTTTCCTCTTCATTTGTTTGTTCTGGTGGGTTTTTACCTTACTCTTTCATCTGTTGTGTGTTTCTGTGTCTTCTCATTTCGCTTCACTTACTGTGTTTTGGGTCTCCTTTTCGCAGGCTGCAGGTCCCTAGTTCCCGTAATTTTTGGTGTCTGCCCCCAGTGGCTAAGGTTGCTTCAGTATGTTGTGTAGGCTTCCTGGTGGAGGGACTAGTGCCTGTGTTCTGGTGGACGAGGCTGGATCTTGTCTTTCTGGTGGGTAGGACTGCATCTTGTTCTGTGTTTTTGGCTGTCTATGACCTTATGATTTTAGGCAGCCTCTCTGCTAATGGATGGGGTTGTGTTCCTGTCTTGCTAGTTGTTTGGCATAGGGTTTCCAGCACTGTGGCTTGCTGGTCGTTGAGTGGAGCTGGGTCTTAGCTTTGAGATGGAGATCTCTGGGAGAGTTTCACCATTTGATATTACATGGAGCCGGGAGGTCTCTGGTGGACCAATGTCCTGAACTCGGCTCTCCCACATCAGAGGCCCAGCTCTGACACCCAGCCAGAGCATGAAGACCCTGTCAGCCACATGGCTCAGAAGAAAAATGAGAAAAAAAGAAAGAAAAATAAAATAAAGTTATTAAAATAAAAAAATTATTGAAAATTTAAAAAATTAAAAAGGAAGAAAAAAAAAAGGAAGAAAAATACAATGGACAGACAGAACCCGAGGCCAAATGGTAAAAGGAAAGCCATATAGACAAAATCATACAAAGAAGCATACACATACACACTCACAAAAAGAGAAAAAGGAAAAAAAAAAATATATATATTAAAAAAAAGGAAGAGAACAACCAAATCAATAAACAAATCTAATGATAATAAAGTCTAAATAGTAAAGTAAAATAAACATAAAACCAGAAACAAATTAGATGCAGAAAGCAAACCGCAAGTCTACAGTTGCTCCCAAAGTGTTCTGGGTCAATTCTGGGATGATTAGTTGTCTATTCAGGTAATCTACAGATGCAGGGTACATCAAGTTGATAGTGGAGATATAATCTGGTGTTCCTGAGGCTGCTGGGAGAAATTTCTGTTTCTCTTCTTTGTACTGCTCCTGGGGTTCAGGATTTGGCCCTGCCTCTGCGTGTAGGTCACCTGAGGGCGTCTGTTCTTCGCTCAGACAGGACAGGGTTAAAGGAGCAGCTGATTAGGGGGCTCTGGCTCACTCATTTGGGGGGGTGGGAGGGGTACGGAATGTGGGGAGAACCTGCAGTGGCAGAGGCCGGTGTGATGTTGCAACAGCCTTAGGCGCGCCGTGCATTCTCCTGGGGAAGTTGTCCCTGGATCACAGGACCCTGGCAGTGGCGGCCTGCACAGACTTTTGGGAGGGGAGGTGTGGATAGTGACCTGTGCTTGCACACAGCGTTCCTGGTGACTGCAGCGGCAGGCTTAGCCTCTCACGCCTGTCTCTGGTGTCCACGCTGATAGCCGCGGCTCGTGCCCGTTTCTGGAGCTCATTTAGGCGGTGCTCTGAATCCCTTCTCCTTGCGCACCCCGAAACGGTGTTTTCTTGCCTCTTTAGCAGGTCCAGATTTTCCCCAGACTCCCTCCCGGCTAGCTGTGGTGCACTAGCTCCCTTCAGGCTGTGTTCACGCAGCCAGCCCCAGTCCTCTCCCTGGGATCTGACCTCCGAAGCTTGAAGCTCAAGCCTCAGCTCCCAGCTCCCGCCCGCCCCGGGCGGAGGGGGCAGACAAGCCTCTCGGGCTGGTGAGTGCTGGTCGGTACCAATCGTCTGTGCGGGAATCTCTCCGTTTTCCTCTGCATCCCTGTTGCTGCGCTCTCCTCCTTGGTTCTGAAGCTTCCCCATGCCGCCCAACCCCCGTCTTCACCAGTGAAGGGGCTTCCTAGTGTGTGGAAACTTTTCCTCCTTCACAGCTCCCTCCCAGAGGGACAGGTCCCGTCCCTAATTCTTTTGTCTGTGTTTTTTCTTTTGCCCTCCCCAGGTACGTGGGGGCGTTTCTTGCCTTTTGGGAAGTCTGAGGTTTTCTGCCAGCGTTCAGTAGGTGTTCTGTAGGGGTTGTTCCATACGTAGATGTATTTCTGATGTATTTGTGGGGAGGAAGGTGATCTCCAAGTCTTAGTCCTCTGGCATCTTGTACGTCTCCCTTCTGAATCTTGAAGATTTATTGAGATTTATGATCCACAATATGGGATATATTGGTAAATGTCTTGTGTTCACTTGAAAAGAATATGTATTCAGGTATTATTGGGTAAGTGTTCTATAAATGTCAGTTACGTCAAGTTGGTTGGTAGTGTTATTTAATTCTTGTATACCCTTAATGATTTTCTGTTTACTTGTCCTATCAATTATTGAGAGAGACGTATTGAAATCTCCAAGTGTCAGTGGGTAGGTCTCTCTCTGTTTGCAGTTGTATCAGTTTTTTGCTTCATGTATTTTGAAGTTCTGTTGTTAGAGGCAAAAAACATTTAGGATTCCCATATTCTTCAGATAAATCGACATCTTTGTCATTCTGAAATGATTTTCTTTATCCCTTGTAATATTCTTAGCTTCGAAATCTGGTTTGTCCAATGTTAATATAGTTATTCAGCTTATTTTGATTAGTGTTAGTATGATTTTTCTGTCCTTTACTTTTTTTCTATTTGTATCTCTATATTTAAAGTGAATTTCATTTAGTAAGTATATAGTTGGGTCTTACTTTCTTTAATCCAGTCTGATGATTTTTCTGTTTTAATTGGGGTGATCAGACTATTAATAGTTAATGTAATTATTGATATGGTTATGGTTATTGATATGGTTAAATCTGTCATCTAACAATTTGCTTTGTATTTGTCTTACGTATTCTTTGTTCCTCTTTTCTGCTTTTTTTTTCTTTTGCCTCTTTTGGATTTTTTTTAATGATTTCATAGATTATTTTAAATAAGTACATTCCATTGTTTTAACACTTCTGTTTTACCTGTGGCTTATTTATTCATTAAAAATAATCCTTTATTTGATTTTTAAATTTATATAATTTAGCACACATTTATTAAATAGCTGTTGTATTCAGTACTTAGAGAAAGAGTTATTGGAGTAGGTGAATCTTGATCATGGCTTTGGAGGAATGGTAAGGTATGATTTGTTAGAGAATCTATTGTAGGTTAGTAGAAGGGCATGATTAAAGGCACAGAGGTGGAAATTAATAGAGCAAGATGGGTGAGCTAGCAGGAGGAACAAAAGTATAAAAATTTTAAGAATGTAATAGGAGATTGAAAATGCTTCAAGGATTGATTTAAAAAAAAGGATTGGTAAAAACCTAACAATCTTAATGAAATTGTAAAACATATGCACATTTTATAACTTTACTTGTTTAACTGTCACTTTTTTTATTCTCAGGAAGTAAGCTACCATTAAAGAAAAAAAACCACTGAATTGAAATAAGGTTAAGATCAAAATAATGTTAAATCCTTACAACTGACTAATTATATTTGGCCATTAATTTCTTCAAGACCTTTTTAATTACCAAATAAATTGTTTAACTGTTATGTAACTTGATTGGTTTTTTTTTTTTAACAGTTTCCTGTTTTAAATTGTATAATGCTGTCTCTTGGTTTTATTTACTCTTGGACAACTCTCAATGTCCTTCATATAACCTTTTTCCTGTGCTGGACCCTCCAGTATTGTTAATATCCATGGTTCTATTGTCTGTCCCATATTTTTCTTTCTTTTTCCTCACAATGTACTTTCATATAAGTTCTCTGACAGTTTCAGTGAGGGCTGGGAGGTTTTCAGATTTTGAGCTGCCTTGAACTTTGGACCGTCTACCCAAGTCAGGTTTGATTTTTTTTTTTTAACCAGTGATTGATAGATTTTAATTAATATCAACCTTTGAGAAAAGGTTTCACCTTGCCCCCATATACAAATTATCCACTGAGGTATTTGAGTCTGATGGCCTCCCTCTTAAAGAGTCTGATATCAGGCACTCCCTTGGTTTTACCTTCTATTTAATAATAATTTGTTCTAACAATTTGTTGAACTATGTTCTAACAAATATAATAGATGCTAGTACTATGTTCAACTACTGCCGTAAGAGCTTTGTAGGTATTGATTTATTTGATTCTCAGAGCATTATAAGGTGGTACTATTATTATCATCTCTATTTTTCAGACGAGGAATTGAATTTCAGAGAGGTTAAACACTTCATGCAGGGCTACCCCCAGCAAGTAATGGAGCCAGGTGTTTGAACTCAGGTAGTCTAACTTCAGGGCCATGCTTCTAACTAGATATTTTTATAATCTTCTGGAGATCCTTACTTTTATGTAAGTATGTCAGATACTTAAAATTCAGTGTCTCCAAACCTGAAGTCATTGTTTGCTTTCCATCTGCACTGTCTTCCCCAAGGAAATTTGCTTCTCTTTTCACATCTTAGTTAATGTTGTCGTTTTCCTTTTGGTCATTTTAGGCATTAAATTTGAGTCATTCTCAAATGATTCAGAAAGTGCTACTGCTTTCTCCTTCCTTCAATTGATCCCTGCATCTTATTGATTTGTCCTTTAAATAACTGTTGAAAAAGTACATTCCGCTCATTTTCATTGTCTCAACTTAGTTAAAGTCAGCTGTGATCTCTCATTTGGAATAGCTATTCATTCTCTTCTCAGAGATGCTTGTGTGCCCTCTGGTACCTTATCTTAACACTCTGTAATTGTTAGTTTATGTGTCTCTCTTCTCCATTAGACTCTGTTCTCGTAAAGAAGGACTGTGAATTAGGATTTTGTACTCTCAGTGCCTAGCTTAATATGTGACATACAATTGGTGTACAATAAATATTTTGTGAATACATGAATTAGTTTGTCATTAGATGTTAGTTTTGATGGCTTTGATAACAGTTTGTTTTTGTTTTGTTTTTTGGTCTACTTTTGGAAAAGTGTCTTTCAATGCCTAAGTTTTTCAAAAGCTGTACATAGTTTCTGTAATTGTAGTGATCAAGGATAAAATGGATTCTTTCATGTAGTTACATGTTATCTTCAGAATATATTGTATAGTAAAATAACTTCAAAACTGTTAGAATCTTTTTATGGTTTGTGATAGTCCAAATCTTTAATTATATTTTCAAGAATGAAATATGTATTATATTCTCTTAGTAGCAATGGAACAGAAAGAAGTGTTTATATTCTTTACATATGCAAAAATATAATTTATATAAACCACTGCCATCTCAGAATGAGTGTGTTAAAAAGGAGTAGGCAGGTGTCATAAATCTTTATTCTTGGTAAAGAATATAATAGTTGAATGTTAATTGCATCCAATATTTAAGTAATGACAGAAAGTAATAGGGAATTTTTGGATCCAAATTTAATGCATGGCAGTGGGCCTGCATTTACTAATTTCTGAAGGTAGCTATATTCCCTGATAATTTCCCTGCATCAAATAAATGAAAATATTGTTCTGAGGGGAATGCACGAAAGGTGGCAGTTGTTTTCTACATAAGTAAAATTTTCATATGCAACATGCTGCTGACTGTGGGACTATCAGGCTTCTTTTTGTTTTTCAAAGCACCATTCTGCTTAACTGTTAACTCTGTGCTTGTGCTTTATTTGCAGCATCTGGCGAGGCCCCAATGTGAACTGCACAGACAGTTCGGGTTACACTGCTTTACACCATGCAGCCTTAAATGGACATAAGTAAGTGCCACTTATTTGGACTGGAATCTTTGTGTATTTAGTTACATGTGATGAAGCTAATTATGTCTGATGGTACCTGTCTCATGTTGCCATGAGTCCCCTGGGCTTAGATGAATTTGGAGAGGCACCAGGTGTTCAATACCTGACAAGTTGAAAGTGGTAGGAATGTTGCTGAGATGATTATGTGCAGAGTGTAAGTCAAGTCAAATATCACACAGGGAAAATGGAAGAAGTGACAGAACCATGTTAGTCGTGTGTACCTTTGGTGAGGGAATGGGATACATCACTTAATGACACTCCCTACTTTTTTGGGTGTCTTCACCAAATATGGGATTATTCAATAGGAGTGAACTCTTCAATAGAGTCTTGCTGTTATAAGGCATAGGCACTTATATGAACCACTTCAAAATCCTCAAACTAAGCTAAAATGCTTTGTCTTTGTCATTCATGGATGGTCTTTCAGGTTTTAAACTTCTTTAACCTGTTTTTCAGAAGGAAAGTGACCCTGTTCATGTGTCTCCCCTCCTATGTGTTTTTCCTTTGCTTTAATGATTCAAGTTAGTCTTTTCAGATCTGGATCATTTCATTTCACTTCAGTTTTATTAGATGTGGTAATTACTGCCTTAAAAGTGCTAGTTACCTTTTATTTTCACACTTAACATTTCTTTCATTCTGTGAATTGCGACACAAGGGACTTAGTTATACTTGATCACATTTTAAGGCCTTAAAGCTCTCATGGAAGAAACATCATTTTTGTCATTATTTATCGTTATGACATTTTAATCTAACTTATTGCATAAATTGAACATTATCATTCTGTTTGAAGAATCATACAAATTATATAAAATACCATGAACTGAATGTTTCATCACTTAGATTTTTAGTATTGGAATTCCCAAATTATATTTCTTTTCATCCACTCCTGATTCTTTATTATATCAACTTATACCATCTAACTTAGAACTTTTTATTTTGCCGAGTGTTTTTCAGCTATATGCTGTCCTTCTGTAGATTGGAAAATGTGTCCAGATCCCTAACATCTGAATCTTTTAAAGGAATTACTATTTATTCTTCTTTGTACCTGAGTCATCTGGAGTGAAATCTATTAAATAAGCCCAAGCTGGCTTCTTTGGCCATCTTAGTTGTAGATTCAGGGTGGTACCATATTTCTTAGTTCCAATGGGGAAGACAAACCATCAAATCTAATGGACAGAAGATCTTGAACTTGACCATTTGAGCTATACAACTTTTCTTGTTCTATCTCAGCTTGGCATTATAAGTATTTCTCAAAATAATATTGTCCCCAAATAGACATATCGCTTCTTGATTTTCAGTGAAGTTTTTAGTAAATGTTATTGGTTTATACATGACATCCTGTGAAGTTCTAACCATTGAGATATATTTCTCTGAGGCCTCTTGCATAATTCTTTTTTTTTTTTTTTTTTTTGTGGTACGCGGGCCTCTCACTGTTGTGGCCTCTCCCGTTGCGGAGCACAAGCTCCGGACACGCAGGCTCAGCGGCCATGGCTCACGGGCCCAGCCGCTCCGCGGCATGTGGGATCTTCCCAGACCGGGGCATGAACCCGTGTCCCCTGCATCGGCAGGCAGACTCTCAACCACTGCGCCGCCAGGGAAGCCCTCTTGCATAATTCTTAGTTTTTATTGGCAGTATACAAAGTGAGGATAATTTAGGTGATTGAATAGCAATCATTAAAATTATCAAAAAGAGATGAGGCTTTGACTGTATATCTTTTAAGATCTCTTTAATTGCAGATGTTCTCTGAGAATTATATATCTCTGCTTTGCTTTTATATAAAGGTCTCATTTATCTTTTCTTTTAAACTCTTTCTAGAAAGATTTTGCTTAGTGTCATTCTGTAGGTATTGGAAAAAAGCAGGAAAATTCTAATCCCATCTCTCCCTCCCTGCTAGTTATGTGACCTTGAGCCATTTCATTAACCTATTTAGGCCTCAGTTCAGTGTACTGAATACAGTGGCTGGATATTTTTTGTTGTTACTTCCGATTATGACATTTTATGATACACTGTTTTATTATTGTTTGTGGCTCAGTTATGTACTATGATGTTACAATTCTGAAATTTGGATTTTCATCTAGAGTATAAGATTTCTTGATTTTAAATGATTTAAGTTACCAAGGACTTTTAAAATTAGAGATCATTTATTCTACCCTGCCCTCCTCACTTCTTTCATTTTATAAATGGAGAAACAAGACCATTCTGGATAAGTGACTTAGTGGCCACTTAGTTATTAAGGTGGGGCTGTTTCTAGAGTCTAAGTGTTCCTAGTTCCAAGTGTATGCTTTTACCAGTACTTCACATTATATCCCCTCTGTGGCTGTATGCACACCAGTTTTCTAAATTCTTGTTGGTTTTTCTCTGTCACATTATGTATTTCTTGTTCCCGTTATCAACAAGTAGTGTGTTCTCATGGAATGCTGGTTTAAATATTGGCATAAGAAAAGATATTTGATGGATAAAAAAGTGTCATAGAATATACCTCAGAGCCAGAGGAGAATGGTTTTTCTTTTCTTTGTCTTTGCTATTCTCACTTAGCATAGGTAATAAACTACTGTGTTGTATTCTTCCCAAGCAAAAGACATTTTTTTATGTCATAGACATTCTTCTGTGTCAGCATAGAAACACATCATTTCTATCTTTATTCCTGCTGCTGTTATATCCATCAGCTCTAGGTTGTTTTCATAAGCATTACGATTTCTAGGCTGAAGTTCATGGAATTATAGAGCTGGAAGAAATATTACAGGGTCCTATAGTTTATTCTTTTGCTTTGGGCGCACGCTTTCCCGTTCCCTCCAATATACAGTCTATGGCCTTGTGACTTCCCTGGTGGTCCAGTGGCTAAGACTCCGCACTCCCAATGCAGGGGGCTCGGGTTCGATCCCTGGTCAGGGAACTAGATCTCACATGCTGCAACTAAGATCTAGCATGCCTCAACTAAAGATCCTGTGTGGCACAACTAAAAGATCTCACATGCTGCAACTGAAGATCCCACATGCCGCAACAAAGGTCCCATGTGCCACAACTAAGACCCAGTGCAGAAATTAAAAAAAAAAAACTATGGCCTTCATACTACATATTAAGCCTGTATCCTCTTTATTTTGTATGTTTTATTGGGAGTTCTTATTTATCAATGGTAGTTAATCCACAAGTGGAGCAGCATTTTATACCTTAAATATATTATTTCATAATGAACGATTCATCTCCACTTAGCCACATCAGGGCACAATAGAAAATGTAATGTACTCTGGTGATTTAGGAGTCATTTGTAATTACAGATTAGAAAACTTTTACCTTCAAATGATATAAAAAACATGGTCAGTAGAATAAATTTAACTAGTGATGATTATAAATAAATTATTTCAATAGATAGGCTAGAGATTTTTCTCTTTTTCAAAATACGGAGGATTCATTGTCTCGCTCACGTATTTCTACTGCAAATTTGATTCACTTAATTCTCTTCTGAATAGCAATTAGCCAGGTTTCCTCCCTCCTTCCCTCCTTCCCTCCCTCCTTCCCTTACTCCCTCCTTTCTTTACTTCCTTCTTCATGCCTTTCTTCTTTCCCTCTCTTCCTCTGTCCTTCTTTTCTTTCTTCTTTCCTTTCCCCCTGTCTTTTTAAATAATAATCTTATCACTCCCTGTAAGGTTTTACTAAACCTGTATATTCACGTTTCATTTCAATTCTCCTTCTTTTCTTAGCAACTTGCTCCTTTTTTTTTTAAAAGTTCCATCTCATTAAACTATGTTGGGTACATTGTAATTCTTGGCTACTGTTTTGGAAAATGTCAGTACTAAATTGTTATTGTATCTTTGAAATATGTATGCTATTTGATATGTGCAGGGTTAAAATATTTTCTATTCTCACTTCTCATTCTTTAAATATTTAACGCTTGAATCCTAGACTCCATTATCTATAATCCAAATTGTATCTCAAATTGGATCTAGAATCCACATAGTAAGCTATCTGCTGCACTTTTGATTTGCTCAGAGTAGGCTTTCTAATGAAAGAAGGGTGCTTCCTCTAAAAATTTGTATAATCTAGTCCATGAAATTGCCCTTTGAGTCACCTACAAATCTTTGGTTGATTGCTTCTTTCTTGGATAAGGCTATTAACTAGTTAAACTTTGGCTTTATTCACTCTATCTGGAAATCTGTGAGAGTGAATTCAGTATATAAAGGAGCTCCAGTTAGAAAATGGAGTGTATTGTCCTAAAGGCTTTTGACCATGTTGAACACATTTGCAACTTTATTTTCATTAAGGAGAAGTAAAATCTTCAAGAAAGTGTGAAATCAAGAGGGCCTTCATGAATTTGAGAATTTCATTAGTTTGTTAATACTACATCTATATGAAGATGATTTGCATTTATTTCAAAATTCTTTGCATTACCAACAAATACAGGAGGATGGAACAAAATAAATGTCTTTGGTTAATTATAGGGAAACTTGCTGTTGAGGTAAAGAAGTTTGAGTGTTGAATCTTCCCAATTAATTTAATTTTGCTCAGAACATATACTGAACTTCTTAAAAGACATTTCATATTAATCAGAAGTATTATTTATGTCTGTCAGAAAATGAAACAACTTAAACATAGTAGCAAAAATCAATACTTTTAGAATTCCTGTTTTTACCTGTACTTACATATATTAGCCTCAAGCTACAAAATGTTGCAGTGATTTAAGTTGGATTATTATTAAATTTAATTTGATATTTTTGTTTTGTTCCTGGGAAATGGAATTATTTTTCCTGTGATCTCATGAACTACATTTATTTTAGTGTTTTGGAACATTTCTTATTTATCAAATGCTGTTAAGAAAGAATGCCACTTTAAGATATAGGGATTACTTCTTTGCTTGCTATTCTGTAGACAGTGTTCATTAATATAACTTAATATTTCATGCCAGGTAACCAAGTATGGTCAAAATATTCATTTCTGGATACCTCTGGAAGATATAAGATGCAACTTAAATAAAAATTTTAAAATAGGTGTTAACTAGGCTTATTATGGTGATCAGTTTGCAGTATATACATATATCAGATCATTATGTTGTATACTTGAAACTAAAGTCATGTTATATGTCAATTATATCTCAAAAACAAAACAAAAAAAACCTTGATTTGGTGTGATCCTGTATTAACTACAATTCTTGTTTAGACGTTAAAGAAAGAACCTGAAATTTAATTTACTCTTGATGAGCCTGGATGAAAAAGGCCTGTATAATACATATTGCTTGTCATATACAAGGGATATACAATCATAAGAAATTAATGACACTATATTGATTAATATTTTGCTTAAGATTCAGCAAGACTAACAGGCACTTATTTGATCAAAGATATAACTTTATATTTCACAGATATGTTTTCACGTTAGAAATCTGAGCTCAGCCAGTTTATTAGCTGGTATCTCTGAACAAGATGAAAGGCTCAACTTAAATAAAAATTTTAAAATAAATTTAAATTTAAAAATAAATTTAATAAGATATTTATTTAATAAAATGAATAAACTTAAAAAAACTGAAATAAAAATAATAGTATTTATTTAGGAGCTTGGTGTTCACCAAAGATAATTTCATAAACATGAAGGTTTTTCTTTTCTGATTTAGATGATAGTAATACTATACAATACAAATGATCAGTATTAGTTTTTTCACTATATCATACATCTTCCTGATAGATAAAGAATGAATGCATATCACATACATTATTAGAAAATGTCAACAAAAATTGAGCCAAATAACAAATGAAATTCTGAATGGTTTGAGTGAGAGTAAAAGAAAATAGTATTGATGATCCCATCAAACTTTTCTTTACTCCTAGAAAGGAAATGCTTTTAGAAATTTCAGACTTTTTTTTTTTTTTTTGCTTAGGCTTTGAGGGATGAAATTAAAACCCTTCACATAATTGTCTTTCTTACTATATGGATTGGGAGAAGGCTGTTTTTTTGTAAGATAAATCCTACTTGTTACATCCAGGTATTTAACTGTGCTTCCTTTGGTATTATTTTAACTTTTATTAAATGCTGATATATTTCAGTTAAAAAAATCACTAGAATTGTTCAATCTTGCAGTAAACTGCTTTAAGAATAGTTTTTGATTGTGTACAGTTTTACAGTCATTTTCCTTTCTCATTTGATTCACACCAAAACTCTTTGAGACTGGCAACAATATATAATCTCTAAATTCTATTTTAACAACATCTGAAAGAGAGACAGGTTATTTGAATTGTCCAAGGTAGCCAAGTTAGTAAGTACTAGTAGAAAGTTGGGACTTCAAATCAGATCTTCTGGTTCTCAGCTCCTTTTGTTATTCATAAGTATTGAATTCTTTTTTCCACTTTGTAAGTTATTTATCTCAGAATGTATGACCCTATATAACAACTTTTACGTGGCAGAGAGGTGAGAAGAAGCATAGAAACTGGACAAACTTCAGGTTTTCTTCTGATTTTCAGACTGTTTTTGCCAAAGGTGATTTGAAGGAAGCATTTTTACTTTTAAAGGATTTTATTTTTGGGGGGGGCAAGAACTAATATTTGTATAGTGTTTTACTGTTTATTGAGTGGCTTCTCTTTTATGTTCTCGTTTACTGTTCTTACCAGTCTTGAGCAACAGGCACTATTATTATTATTTATATTATTTTCTACAGGAAAGAAAAAGAAAAATGAGACTAAATAATACTGTAGGGGTCATATCATTAGGTAGTTTGCATAGCTGGGACTTTAAATTCAAGTCATTTAAATTCAAAGCTTATAAAATAATACTGATTTTAGAAAAGAAATGTTAAAATGAGGTTTATTTTTATTTTCTCTGAAATCTTATCATTAGAAACTGCGTCAGTGATAGAATTTGTCTCATAAATGAATTTCCCTCTTAAAATCATTTCTTAGCCTTGGAGGAGGAAGGTGAAAGAGTGCACAAGTATAAACAACACACATTCAAAGTATGTCCTGTGCTATGGCTAAAAGTTATTAAATTTTTTTTTCAACCTTGGGCTTATATTGCAGGGTCTCTTTCCTACTGTGCTGCTTTCTCTTTTATATGTATCCTCAATCCCTTATTCCAGTTCTCTGTAGGGATGATGTGTAAACTCCCTAAATGTCTCTTGGTAGTATGATAACTTTTTTTTGTAAACAGGGAGTTTGCTTGCACCTCAACTCTTCCTTCAGACTAAATCTCAGATACAGGTTATCTGGAAATACTCCCTTTTTGAAAAAGATGAGAGGAGGTATTCTTTTAAGTTATTTGACTAAATTCGTTCAGTTAATAAAATTAGATAAATTTTGCTGAAATGAATTCTATTAGGTAGTTTTATGGTTAGTCAGTGCTCTGTGTGTGTATGGTGGTGGCTTGTTCCAGGTAAGTAAAATAGCCAAATGCTGAAGAGGCAAACTCTTAAACCCAATTGTATGTCTCAGTATCTTGAATGATTACTATAAATTGCCAGCCAGTATCTAGTATACTTTTATAATTATCTGTTTAATAAATGCTGCATTGTTCAGCATATTTTCTTTTCTGTTGTATTCTTTTGGTTTTTCTACTTCTTAGGGACATAGTTCTCAAACTGCTTCAATATGAGGCATCAACAAATGTAGCAGACAACAAAGGTTATTTTCCTATTCACCTGGCTGCCTGGAAAGGAGATGTGGAAATTGTGAAGATTCTTATTCATCATGGACCATCGCATTCCAGAGTCAACGAACAGGTGCACTTGACAAATATTTGCTCATGCTATGATTTTTCGAGAGTTTTGCGGAGCCAAAGACGCATTGAAAAATTGATTATTTCTATCTTTACCCTGCCAAAGACCTTTCTACTGCTGAATTTCCTAAAGGAGAAAGTTGAAAACTTCTTTGGCATTTGTATATGGTACAAATGGTACAAATATGGTACATTGGCACTAAGTTGGACATGTGTAAAGATATTTGTTAACAAGAAAATCCCACATAAAGGAAGTAGTTGTAGTATTTTTGCCTGCTTTCCGTAAGCATCCATTTTATATTTATTGAATATTTAAAGATATAACAGAATTCACATTTGTAATGTGAATTAGTTTCTCTTAATAAAATTTTAAATGCTAAAATGGTGACAACTATCATTTGCATAATGCTTTACCATTTACATAGCACTTTCACATTAAGTACAATTTTGTGAATTAAAATGCAAAATACAATGTATACAGTTGCTAGTCACACATTAAATTAAAAATTTCCTGTATGTGTAGAGATTATATCTATATCTACACATACATATGCATATATATATATATATATATATATATATATATATATACACACACACATACACACACACACACACACACACCCGCCCAGAGTAAGTTGAGTAAAAAAAAGCAGCAGGACGTTACTGATAGATAAAGTCAAAATATTTACAAGTACATAGTATCCATGTTACATATAATGCATATATTTAAAAAGAAATGCCATTCTCGGTATTCTAAATAAATAAGACCACAGATTCCAGAAAGCAAAATACAGTCCTCTAGTACAGTATAACAAACATCTTGAGCTCTGAATGCCCCCTACTGTTCCCATTTTGTAAAACCATATTTGAAAACCAGCATGTAGTCCAACAACTGAATTACAAATATGGCATTAAGCTGCAGGTTGGCAGTTATCCAATATCAATGGAAGTAGGTTACTCCAGGGTAAGCGCATCTAATGAAGTACAATTAGCATATTGTTCAAATGGATACAGACTTTGCAGACCTTTTGACTGAAATTCAGATTAAAGAATAAAAAGTAGCACTTGCCAGCTGTGAACAGCAAAGGGAAGAAAAATGTATATATTTTTCTTACATCAAAAGGCAGTTGTATAAAGAACTAATCAAGAAAAATGTTTTATTAATTGGAACACTGTCATTAATATTTATCACAATAAAATGTCTGTTTACAGGTTACAAAATACAGAATATTTTTATGAGAATACACTCATTAATTCAAATCTATAAAAAATGACAGATATGGGTATCTTTATTGGCATATCATGCTAAAAGGAAATTTATGAGAATGCTGACTGTTCCTCAGAAAACCAAGTTAAAAGATCATTTGTGGAATGAGCCATCTGGTGGTTATTCTTAAAACTGTCTGAATGCCCCAAAGCAAACCTGAAATAATAAGATGGAAAAACAAACCAAGGTTAAGCAAGGGAATGTTAGTTTCTTCAAACAATATTTTTTAAATGACATGAAAATAAGAAAGAAAAACCCTAGAATTTATTTACATTTGAAAGCTGAATATTTTAAATGGCATATAACTGTAATGGTATGTTTTAAAGAGAAACAGTTATTTTTTGTGATGTTGAATAAATTTAAATATAAAAAAGGTTTTTTTGAGGTGATTGGACTTCAGAATTCCTTTTTCACTTCTCTTGCTTTATATTGTGGTTTCTATTGGAAACAAGTTGAAATTTCTTGAGGTTTTTAATACCATGCTTTCAGTATTTTTTGTTTGTTACTATGTATATACGCTTTTAGTGCTGACATAGTTCTCTCATTCAATGTCATTTCTTCTAAAAGTTTCTGATGTCGGAATTTTGTTTTCACAGGTAAATTCTGATTTTAGCTTTATTTCTTTTTTCCCCATGAATGGGACAGAAATATGCTAATTAATTATAAGCCTTTATGTATTTAAGCAATAGAGGGCAGGAATGAAAATGGTAATGAACATTTATTAAGACCTATGATAACCAGGCACTGTGCTAAGCACCTTTACCTGTGATATGTTATTTACTTAGTTCTCGGAATCCTCTGAAGTGATTTTTATCACTTCCATTTTATAGATGGGAAATCAGGCTCAGTAAAGCTAAGTAACTCTTCTAAGTTCACACATTACTGAGTGACTTAAACAGACTTGTATTCAGATCTCTGTAATTCCAGAGCCCTCCACAATAGCACATTGGTATTCTAAGTGGTAAATCCTATCATTTATGGAGTGTTTACTATATGCCAGGCATTGTGCAGAGTACTTCATCTACATTATCTTTCTAAGCTCTACCACAGCCTGATGAGGTAGGTGTTAATTACTGTTCCTACCTTATATATGGGGAAAGTACCTTAGAGAGATTAAGTAACTTGCCCATGATATCACAGCTTCTAAAAAATGCAGCCAGTATTTGAATTCAGGTTTTTCTGATCCAAAGCCCAAGCTTTTAACCAGTAATACACTATGTTATAATGTTAAAATTATGCATAACTGTCAGGGTTTCATTCTGATTTCTGAATGCTGTCTTTGGTTTCTAATATAACTTTCTTTAAAAGTAATTCTACCTTATGTTTTAATGTTTAAAGCTTATAAGGCATTTTCCTATATGTTATCTCTTTTGGTTTATAAGCTGTATTCTAAGGTTATAGGGAAGATAATATTCTAATTTTACAGTAAGATAAGTTAAGAGAGATAGAGTGATTTATTGTTGCTAATAAGTACGTGTTAGCACTTCAACCTGGATCACCATTTTATACTGTCTTAGAATTAGTGGTCAACTTAGGGTGACATAACTTTGAAAATAAAGTGGACTCTGCCCTGATTTTTATAATTGCCACATCCTTCCTGTCTTTTGTCAACAGGTTTATTTCCTTTCTTCTGATGTTATGTGTGTTTTCAATTTATATTTCTCTGTATATTCCTTTCCCTCCTGCCTTTCCTTCCTCTTTCCTTTTCGTCCACCTTCTCTTCCTCTTTTCTTCTGTATTTTAACATTAGAGCAAAAACCAGAGGAGCCTTATCTCATAAGTATATTCCCTTGCCATTCACCAGAACTCAAATCCAGCTAGTGTTAGATAGTTTCCATTAGTTTGACTTTGAAGTAAGATCTTTGGTAAATAACTTTTGTTAGCCAGTTTCATACTGCCACCCATTGTCTGGAAGTGTCCTAATTTTTCAGAGAACACTCATCTGGTAGAAAAGAAGGAATTCAAAACAGTTTAAGAATATTTAATGTAGACATACTAGCAATTATTAATTAGTGCTTTATCACAGCCTATTTATTTCAAATTGGATTTTTTTAGACCACTAGTGAGTATGGACATGAGTATACAACCATGCCTTTTTGTAAAGGTAGCACAGTTGTGGTCTTCACTGACGTGACAAGCCAAGTGTGTGTTCGATATTACAGATAAACTCTATGAACATTTTCTCCTGAGTAAGACTTGAATGATTGAAATAACTTTTTCTTGAGATCTGAACAGTGATAACTGGAGTTAATAGAAAAATTTCAATTTTGCACTTATAATTTCCTAGGCTAAGGCCTTTGCAAAGGTAGAGAGGTCTTTGAGGTATTGTTTCATAATTTACTTTTCTTTTCCTCAAAGAGGTAGTATATCTTAAAAAATGAGATTGAATCTCTTTTCAACCAACGGGAAATTTGGTTTGGTCAGGAGGCATATTTCTATATCATATTTTCATGGTTTAAGGTAATAAGATTGATTTTTAAATCAGGTTTATAAAACTTGGCCAGATAATAAAATCAGGGAGTGCAAGCCTCTATGTTGTCAGTCTGTGAGGAAATAGACTATGATAACACATTTAAACTAAGAACAGGAATGGCTCCCCCAAAATGCTGGAAAAAACAATACCTCCAGCTAGATTCCCCATCTGTCAGATCTTAACTTTTTGTTGACTGTCTTCAAGGAGTAGCTTTTCCTTTGCGTTTGGCCTTCAAATGCCCTCTTCTGATACTTGTTTTGGAAAAGTAAAGTAGTAAGAAGATTTTTCTGTGCTTTTTTTCCCCCATCACTCCTCTTTTTAAGTTTTCAAATCTTCTCTCTACTCTCAACTTACTTATCTGCATTGTTTTATCATCCAGAGCAAGGCTGAGTTACTTTCTGGAACGATAAGATTTGTTTGGGTTTGTACCCTTAGAACAACTAAGCAGCTACTTCCTATTTCAACTCAGTTGGTGTTCTTTTGGGAAAAATCTATAGAAATTCTGCTTTCAGATCACTAGCTCCATGTTTTTCTTCTTTGGCAATAAAGAAACACATGGCAGGCAGTGTGGTACGGTGGAAAGAGGATAAATGGGATTTTGATTCTGATGGATACAGGTTCCAAAAGATACTGAATCTGCTTGGGCATGTAATTTAACTTTTTTGTATTTTAGTTTCCTCATCCATGAAGTGGAGATGTTAATACCAATCTTGTAGGATCATTTGTAAGAGTTAAAGGAGACAATGTATGTAAAGTTTTTAGACACTCAGCAAATGGTAGTAGTAATAGTTTCTATTGTGGAAGATGGTATTAAAAGTACCAACTTTGGGTCTAGGCTATTTAGGTTCAAATTCTGGCCTCAATACTAAATGGCTGTATAATTGAAGGGCAATTATTCAGCTACTTACTACCTCAGTTACCTCATCTGTAAAATGGGGATAATGATAATAATATTTATCTCCTAGTGAGGATTAGATGAGTAAACATGAAATGCAACTGTACCTGGCACATAGTGATAGCTATGATAATGACTCTGATGATGAAATTCTCCCTTGCTCCCTAGAACCCTCATTTAGGACATTGCATTTTTGTTACTAAAATTTCTTGTTCACATTTCTCCTGATTGACCCTTCTGCCTCCTGACATAGTCATACTGCATATACCTACACCATCTGCCCAAAGAATCTGAAAGGGTACATCTCCCTTGCAACTGGGTTCAGTTTTCTCCATTTTAACATTTTTTATTCTGCTAAATTCCTGGGGAAATCTCATTGATTTTCAACTGAAACACTTATAAGCTACACGTGTAATACTGTGATACTTGTATGGTATGGGTATGGTCTGCTTCTCAATCCATGATTATATTTCAAAAAGATATGGTTTAATCTTAGGGCCAGTATGTCTTTATTCTCTTTGCAAAAGAAGCACTGATTTATACTTAAACGAAAGATAAAATGAAACAACTTGGGAAGCCTTTCTGTAAATCTTTCATTATCAAAGAATGTACTATCTCAACTACCTTTTGGAAAGCCAGTCTGTTAAAAGTGTATTATAATTCTTATTAATCTCTCTCATTAACAAATGTCATGGAGGCACGATGCACAGTGCAGATAACACTGACCATCTGGGCCCAGCAGGGCTACTGACTAACATGGCTAAATCATTTATCACTCTTGGAAGTTGGAATATATAGTGTAGGGAAAAGTTTGATTTTTTCATTTGAAGTAATAAAAATAAAATGTGATATTTTTGGTGTAATAAATGATAGGTACTAGTATCAAATATAAAATTCTATTAGGCATACTTATTAAAACAGATAAATCTTAAACTTACATTTTCAAAGCATCTCAGGTTTTAAATGACTGTATATAGGTTTTGATAAAGGACTGAATTTCTGAAAACTTGCACTTTATGTCTTTGTCTTAACAGAACAATGAAAATGAAACTGCCCTACACTGTGCAGCTCAGTATGGACACTCAGAAGTAGTTGCTGTTCTCCTGGAAGAGCTCACTGATCCTACCATCAGGAACAGCAAGCTGGAAACTCCTCTGGACCTGGCAGCCCTCTATGGACGGCTTAGAGTGGTCAAAATGATCATCAGTGCACACCCTAACTTAATGAGCTGCAACACTCGAAAGCACACACCACTACACCTTGCTGCACGCAATGGTCACAAAGCAGTTGTTCAGGTGCTGCTGGAAGCAGGAATGGATGTGAGCTGTCAAGTGAGTCTTCTTTTAGCTATGCTTCAAAAGCAATGGTGCTCTTGTTTTGCTTTGAGATACAGATGTTAAAACTTACAGGAAGAAATCTTACCATTTTTTAACTGGTCAAACGGTCTACATGTATCTTTGTAACTACTCAATTCAAAATACCCCACCACACAGCTGGGAAATATGAAGAAATATAAGGCATAATCTCTAACCTCATTCTACCTTGAGGGCTATACACATGAAAAATGATTACTAGATGGCAGTTGTGTGTGGTCTCCTTAGTAATTGTTTCCTTTCTCCCAGTATCTAGCACACAGCCTGACATACACCAGTAATTTAGTCCAGTCGAAGTTGAATGAATGAATGAATGAAAGGAACAAAATTCACTTTAACATTTTTGAGTTGTACTTTGTGTTTAATATGTTGACACATTTAGAATACAAATCTCACAGCTATCCTGTGGGATTGAGAGCCATTAAATTCCAGTACAGAGATGAAGAATCAGATTCAAAGACTAGGAAACTTGCCTAAGGATACATAGCTCGTAAACCCAGAATGTGAATTTAGACTTACTGATTAAAGTCCAGGCCTTTTTCCACAATAATGTACCTCTATACATGGCTAATAAAGGAAGGATCACTATGCTTAAGGGCAATAAGAAAAAAATTTATTGGGAGGTGTGATTTGAGTTGAGCTTTGAAGGACAGATAACATTTGGATAGGTTTTGTTTCTCCACAAGGAAAAGCAACTTGCTTTTGTTATCTGTCTCGTTAACCTAATTAAAAGGTTAGCTTTTTTTTTTTTTTTTTTACCATTTTCTCCTTTTATGACTGTTTTGTTTTAGCCCCCAAGTCACTGGCAACATACTTACCTTCCAGAGATCCTTTTGGTTCCCGTCAGATTGTGACTTTTCTCCCCTATATATTGATAAGCTATTGCTGCATAATAAACTGTACCAAAATTTAACAGCTTAACACAATAGCCATTTATTTAGTTTATAATTCTGAGGTTATGGTTTAGTCTTAGCTTATATGGGCAGTTCTTCTGTCCTGACTGGGCTCTCTCTCATGTGTCTTGGGTCAGTTGTAAATCAATTAAGTGTCTGTGATTCAGGGAGTGGCTGGCTGTTACCTGGGGTAATGGGTGAGACTGCTATGTGTCTTTCATAATCAAGCAGTCCACCTTGGGCTTGTTCACATGGTAGAGAGAGAAGGAGAGAGAGAGAGAGAGAGAAACAGAAACAGGATTATACAAGGCCTCTTGAGGTCTAGCTTTGGAACAAACATATTGTGTCTTTTGCCATGTTTGATTGGGCAATACGGCACAAAGGCATCCCAAATTCAAGGGGTAG